>NW_024465751.1:16067500-17415000 GCF_017591425.1 Ochotona curzoniae
AAAGAAAGAAAAGGAAGGAAGAAAATATAGTTCCATAAGCTACAATGCTGGCTTTATGTTTTGATAAAATAATAGTTTGGAAAGATTTTTTTATTATTTTATTTTTTTGCTTTAGTTCATGCTTGAGTTTTGAAATTTAGTGAAGACATTTTCAGAACCTTCTGAAATTTGACTGCTATTCAATTTCTATTGCTAATTCTTTTCGGAGACCTCACAATCAAAATGGCCCAACAATCCTGGTTTTAGCTTTCTTCTTCAACTGCGTTAGTGACTGAAACTGGGTTTAAATTAATATTCATGTGCGGCAGGGTATACCACAGGGCTTGAGTTTCTATCCTTTCTTTGCCAACGATGTGGTATGAGTGTCAGACATGGTCTGGTATGGTATGATGGGTATGAGTGTCAGACATGGTCGTTTTGATATAATGACGTTGGAATGAGATAAAGGTAATTGAGGGGACACAGTAGCAGCCATGTTGGATATTTTTGCCCGGCACCAATTCTGAGCAGCAATAATGTGGAAGCTGTGGTTTTCTGCTGTGTGGAAAAGGGAGGTTATGGACTATTCATGTGGGATTGGAACGTGACCACAGGTCTTCCATGCTAGCTGTCTCCTTACCTACGTCATCTCGAGTGATTAGATCCAAGAAATAAGTAAGGGATTGCAGGAAACTGCAGGGATTGCACAGGAAGCCCAGGGGGAACTATGATTGTTTTGTTAACTCATCTTGCTGTTTCACTTCTGTGATACTTTAATATTTGAGGAAAGGAAGTAATTTGAACAGGAAACTGTTGGGTAAGAGAGGACTCAGAATGAATATGTAAATAGAAAAGAGAGAAAAAATTTTAATTCAAGGATAATTGTGTCATGCAATATTTTAGGTTAAATAAAACTTGAATCTGAATCCTTCATTATTTTTGGAGAAGTATGTACTTAAATATTTGTGGAGGACCTACTGTTGTGCCAATCAACTTTTAGTGTACTGCTTCATGATAAAAACGTAAAAAAATTTATGTATCTATTTTAATAACTATATTTAATTGATAATGTTGTTATTCTTCATGATTTAACATATCAGTACACTGTGAAAGGAAATTATAACATGGGCTACAATTCTTCCCTTGGGTAAAAACTGTATATGCAACTATTCTTAAGTATGAGGCTTAAGCTGTAAAGCTGTAAAGAGTCCACAGTTACCGTTCATCCTGTGTACCGTTCATTTTGCACATTGCTTCGTATCCAAGTTCTCTTTAAGGGTGTTAGAATCTACTTGATTGTGATTATATGACTACACCTTTACTTTAAATGATTGTAGATTCCTATTTTAATGTTCTCAGAAACAATTGCTACTTGCCCCAAGGGTAAAGATTAGCAGGAATAAAATCATATTTCTGTGTATTTGATTTAGAGTTTTGCCCATTATATCTTGATTAATTTAGGCAATTTCAATAGCTATTTAGTCAATTTTATAGCATTTGAAACACATTAGTCAATTACATATGAGAAATTGCAGTATCCCTGAGTTGTAAAAGAAAGAAATAGCTACACCTGGAGTTCTAAATAATGACTAAGTCATTTTAAATATGATATGCAGGCTTTTTGTCAATTTTAGCATCTAAATCTTATGTAACTGTGATTTAATTTTACTGAAAGTAAATCTTTTTTTCTCATCATATATATTATTTTGGTCCCATTTTTCAGCCCCTCACTTTTTAATGATGTTTCTGGCAAAACAGCATTTTAAGTACTTAGATTATTTGGTCAGTGAATTGAATATGGCTGCTACTGTTACCTTTTTATATTGGTTTCTTTTTTTTTTTTTGAAACCTAAAATGCATTTAAAATGTCTTTTATTTAAGTTTCAGGAAGAGGTTTCAGGTTTTTTTTTTAATAGTTTCGGTCTGAGTTTATGCATAATTGTATTTTGTTGTAGAATATAATTACTGAGTTCTTCCTTCATTTTCTCATTTTTTTCCTTAATGAATCAATAAATCCTGCCTGCCTCTATGGCCACACATACTGTCTGTCCTACTCCACTTTTCTCCCATTAATCTCCGGAAATGGAGCTTCAGTGACCTTAGCTTTGTAATTCACTCCCTATATAGACAAGCTCACATTCTCTTCTTTTATGAACTGTTTAGCTGTTCAGGTTTCAGCAAATAGTCTAACTGTTTTAGTACTGAGAAATACAATGAAATGAGAAAAATTACGCACTGAATAAAACTTTGTCTTTTGAATGTGAACTTTGTCTTTTGAATGTCTGGAGCGCTTGGGTGGACATTTTGGTGCTTCTCCATGTAGTCTAGGATTGTGTATGTATCTCAATGTGTTATTTATTTGACCTTAAATAAGTATTGACAGTTCCCAACGTGTTTATCATGAATATCTTTTCATGAGATATTCAAGAGATAGGAAAAAAAATATGGCTTTTCTTTCCCATTACCAAAGGAAAGTTGATGTTCTAGACTAAAACTTCTTTGTTTACTAGGAATGCAAAGTCGACAGAGGGTCCCAAATAGAATGCCTGGGTATTTAGAGAGCGTGTCCTCAAAGTCCACTCTTGATTTTAGAATAAGTTATCCTTAACAAATCTCAGCATTTCTATAAATCAGGTTAAATTTGTCTTTTGGAGGGTGTACTAGTTGAGGAGTAAGGGTGGAAACAGTGAAGGAAAGTGAGCATGTGGGAAGCACAGCATCCTGAACAAGTTCCCAATCAAGTTTCTCCAGCTCTTTCTCTACCTTCCCTATTGCTGCAATTGTACCACCTTTCCCTGAAATGATTGCTAGGATCCTAATGGGCTATCTGCTGTGAGCTCGGGGGATGCCTTCTCGCTCTGCCTGCTTCCGCCTTCTGGGTTCCCGGCAATTATAATGATGACAGAGATGACTCCTATGTCACTGAACATACTTCCTCAGCTCCTAAGTCTCCTTTCAGGCTGCACCTGCACATCTGTGAGGAGCTAGTAGCTACTACTAACATGGGTGTCCTTTGTATCTGGGCTGAGGCACTAACGCTCCGTGTCACAATTCCATGGGGCATTTCTCATCACTTAAGGGTGCTTTTGTTCCCTACATCATAATTAGGAAGCGTTTGTCTTGCTCATTGCACAATGCTAGGTAAGGTATAATATTTGAAATGAATGAATGAATAAAGATCATCTAGGAATATTTACTAAGTTTATTATTAGGCTCAATCCTCAGAGAATATGAATCGTTACCTGATGTTACATCTAGAAACTTAGTTTTGAAAAAAAAAAAACACACTCATATTGTGATTCTGCAGGTGATCTATCTGGGAACCACGGGTTAAGAAAGACCGATTTAGGGGCAATAAATACGAGATTAGCAAAAGTCTCTACATGAATAGGGTTTCTCCATTGGGAAGAAAAAAATTGAAGTAATTCTAGAGGGTAAACGATACCCTTATTTGCTTAGCAGCTTATTTAAATGTATCTGTAACTAATTATGCCATTTATTGCACAGATGCTAATATTGAACAATGAGCTATTGTCATTGGGATGTTAATAAGCAAGTGATTGGAGACAAGCTTTTCATCCTGGTCCTGTTTCTCCAATGCAATTGTTGTTCCACAACTGGGTGTTAATGGGACCTTGCATAGTTTTTGCGGTAACAGTGGCTAATCACATATTTCTTTAGTATCATTTTGCCCAAGATATTGGTACATTTGTGAATTGACTTGGTAATGTCTTGCACATTCTGCATGTGGACTTTTGTTAAATTGTACTTTAGTGCTGAATGCCATGGAACTCTGTCTAGTTATGAAGATGGTTTTATGCTGCATTTAGCAGATGTTCTATCACTTTTCCACAAGCTGAGTTTCCCTATTGGTTACACTAACCCTGAGCTTTCTGCTTATGATCTGCTTTGCATGATTCTAGAGGGGACACATTTGCTTTAAAGAATTGCTCACTTACTTCTCCTCTATCATAGTTTTTCTCAAAGTATAATGTGCATAGAAATTACCCTACATGGAAGGACCCATGTATGGTTCAATTCTTTTGTAACAGGTTCCTTGGTGTGGCTAGTAAACGCCATAGACTAAGTACTATAGTCCCATAAATCCAATGGTGCTTTCTTTTTTAAAGATTCACTCATTTATTTGAAAGACAGAGAGGGAGAAAAAGAGAGACAGATAATCCATTTGCTGATTCATTTCTCCAAATGGCTGCAGCAGCCAGATCTGGGCCCTGTCAAAATCAGGGATTCAGGAATTCCATTTGTTCTGCTACCTGGGGGAGGCTTGGCCCATTTTCCACTGACCTTCGCAAGCACATTAGCAGGAAGTTGCATCGGAAGTGAAGTAGCAGGATTCACACTGGCTTTCCAATTTGGAGTGTTCGTGATGCAGGTGGCTATTTAATCTCTTATGCTCAAATGTTGGCTACCAAGGGTGTAATCATTGGACGCTGTTTAGTGTCCCTATCAAAATTCCTTTCCAGAAAGGAGTGTCTGCTTAGATTACTAACGGTGTTATCACTAATCTATTTGAAAAAAAGCTTTTGGCTTTTTTTTTATTATCTTGCTTGTATAACACAGCTTGTTAACACATAATAGTGATAAGTTTTTACTAACTGTATACTCCGTTCAATTGCATTATTTTCTTTCAAGATTTTACCCAAATGCTAGTGCTTTCCAAATTTCCCCACCACTGTTTATTCATTGATGGTTTAATTATCACATAGTTTCCTAAATCGTTCTAATTTCTCCAGTACTTGCTAAGCATAGTATACGTCCCACCTCTTGGATGTATCATTGTCAGTAATTAGACAGCTCTGCATAAACTGAGTTTAGCTAGAGAAGTCACATCCCTGCAGGCTGTGGGGATTAAGAATGCGTATGTTCTGCACACTTCAACAATTCCAACAATGAAGGGCTTGTCCTTTCTGCACTAGCATCACAGGCTGTGGTTGAATTAAGCAAGGCAGGTGTGTGGGGCGAAGTTAATAGAAAATGTATTTCCAAAAGATCATTAACATTGCCAGTTTTTTAAAGCCTACAACAGTGTATGTGAATTCCTTTCACAATAACAGGGAGAGAGTATTGATCAGGCATGGTAGATACATACCTGAAAATATCTCAAAAAATTCCCAGAAATATTTGCAAGGAGTTTCCAGTCAAAAAGTGTACTAAGATCTGAAAATATTGGTATGCGTTACATTGGGTTAACAGGACTAAATTTTGTATGCAAAAGCTCTTGAACGCTGGGGTCTGTGAGCTGTCTATACACCCTCAGACTTCACCCATGCCGAGTGGGGCATAGATGCTCTTCAATATCCCGTGTACAAATGTAGATGTTCCATCAGTTTCTCTATGTAGATTCCCCACACAAGCTAAACAGGAGAGTTGATGCCTTTGTTAAACAAACAAATAAAGTTGTGTATTATCTAGTCTTGACTTCATGTATATGCAAATGTACACTATCATTCTTCCAAAACTTAAAAAATGAAAATGTTTGTGAAGATTAGTAAAATTTGTATTTTAAAATGTTCTAAGGTTCAACAAATACTTAGGAACCAAGATCTAGGATCCATGGGAGTATGTAGAGCCCTGTCCTCATCTTATTTCCATCAGCGTGGGTGTACCTTGTTTTAATATATATACCATTCTATATATTGCATTTGCAAATGGAGCTTCTTTTGAAAAGAGGATCTGTTTGTAAAGCAAGGTTGAAATTCAGCCCTTGACAGGCTTCTCAGGTGTGTGTTGGCTGCGTGAGTTTTCCCGAGGCTGTTTTGCTCGGAGTGTCCACTCTGTTTCTTAGCAGCATGACAGGGCTGGCCATCCCACCGTCAGCTTCCTTGTGTTCACAGGACTCCAGCAGCTCTCCCAGAAAGCCATTGCTCTGCAAAGTGTGTGTGTGTGAGAGAGGAACTTGTATGCCCTCAGATCTCACTGTAGACACTGAATTAATTTGGCTACTTCTGAAGAGAGGGGATTGCATGAAATATTAACCAGACCTAGCTTCAGGGACAGAGGCTTAGACCCTGCTGTGTCACCCGCACCTTTGAGCATCAAACTTTCAAGTGTTGGAGAGTTTCTTTCTTTACTTCATCTCTGTTGGTGTTGGTATTATTCTTCTTAGCTTTTCACCTGCCTAAGACATCTTGCACTCTAAATTGCTGAACCACAAAAATCTTAAATTTATCAAGAGTTTTTTTTCTTCTTAAGAGAGCACATTAACCTTTACAATGGTCATTTCAAATACGGGAAATTTTGTAATTATTATTTTCCCATGAGCTTTTTATACTTTAAATTGTTGAACTACGTCTTTGACTTATTTGTATTTTTACCTGTACTACTACTTTCACATAACCCGTTCCTAAATGTTATTTAATTATGTATAAGCTTACTATTTTTGTCTTAATACCATTGTTTCAAAATGTGAATGTGCTTTCAGAATTCCAAAGCGCTGATGATAAAACTATATTCACTTAATAATTCTGAAAAGGAGAGATCTTTTTATTATTATGGTAAAACTATATAACAAATGCTATACCCTGTTAGGAAAACTAGAAATTGATAGATTATTATAAAAAATAGGAAACACGTTTCCTATTCAAACGTACCATGGTCAGCGTAGCACTTCTGAGCCAGGATCTGGAATGGACATCAGCTGGGTCCCAGTTATTATATACTATCTCCCCAGGGACAGCAGCGGATCCCAGGGCTCGAGGAATAAGTGGTAGAAGAAGGCCACCTGTTCCTAGTTCCCCTGCCCCCACCAGACTGAGGCCTGTATTGGTCATTAATAAGTTATAGATTGGATTTCTTAAGACCTCGGTCCTGGATTAACTTGTTGAATTGGCTCAAAGAGCTGAGGAACCAATTCTACATCTAAAGGAGATTATAATACACGCAAATCGTATACACTGAGTCGCAGCTGGATAGAAGAGAGGCACAGAATGAGGAGGGAAGGGGGAGTTCCCAAGTCTTACCCAGAGGCATCTTTTTCTAGTTATCTTTACATTTTCAACTACTGGGCAACGCTTGAGCTCACTTCCGTTGTGTTTATACGGAAGCATCATTGCACAGAAATCTTGAGTAAATCAATGTCCTTTGGAGATTAACCCAACCTTCAGCTTCCTTTTCTTCCATGGTTATCAGGCTGAAAGTATTAATTCTTTAATCACAAGGTTGGTTCATTTGGAAACCAGCCCCCCTTGTTGAGGTAACTAGGTTCCTCAGTCATTACTCATCTCACAGCATGAAAAACAATTGGTTACTTAAGGCACTTGCATGTCAAGCAGTATATATTTATTTGATATACGTAAAACATATTTTAATATATAAAACATATGTTTATATAAGATATTTATAAATGTTATATAATATGGGGCCCGGCGCAGTGGCGCAAGTGGTTAAGGTCCTCACCTTGCACGCCCGGGATCCCATATGGGCGCCGGTTCTATCCCGGCAGCCCCGCTTCCCTTCCAGCTCCCTGCCTGTGGCCTGGGAAAGCAGCAGAGGACGGCCCAAAGCTTTGGGACCCTGCACCCGCGTGGGAGACCCGGAAGAGGCTCCTGGCTTCGGATCGGCATAGTATCGGCCATTGCGCTCACTTGGGGAGCGAATCATCGGATGGAAGATCTTCCTCTCTGTCTCTTTTCTCTGTATATCTGCCTTTCCAATAAAAAAAAAATAAAAATAAATCTTTAAAAAAATAAATGTTATATAATATGAATAAAATATACATTGTAATAGATGTATATTTATAAAAATCCACATGTAGAGATATATATTTATAGAAAGTTATGTATCTTGATATAAAAGTCTTAGTAATTAATTTTTTATGTCTATGAGATTTGAGATAGATATATGGATTAATATATAGATAAACATATATTTAATAAATTGACACAGATCTATCTATCATCTATCTATGCTGTTGTTTCTGTAGATTTTTCTTTTTGGATATTACTTAAAAACATACTTAAAACATACCACTTTATTTTAAGCCCAATAACAGTTCAACATCAACAAAGCACCAAAAAAAGATCAATTTTCATAGCTCCCTCATTATGAACCTGATAACCCAAATTTTATCATTTCAAGTTGTACAGATCTTTATTTTTTGTTTTTCTTCTATTGTAAAATCAAAGATAATTTATATATCCTTCAAACAGTTTAAATTAATCTGCCTTTTTAAAAATAAATTTAACTCTAGTCATAAACCTTTTATTTTAATGTAATTTCTTAATACTGGTAGTATGTTTTTGTTTCATCTTGAGATACACCCTGTTGAATTTCTTATAAGGTGGTTTAATAATAATGAACTTTCTCATGTCTAGCTTATCATTCCAGAAGCCATTCAATGTGTTTCATTTTTAAAAGACCATCATGCTGTAAATGACATTCTTGGTTGACAGAATTATTTTTTCAACACTGAATATATTACCTCACTCGCTTCTGTCTTGCTAAAAAAGTCTGCAGAGAAATCAACTGATGGTCTCTTTAAGGTTCTCTTCTACATAATGAGTCACTTTCTCTTCCCGCATTCAAAACTCTGTTTGGCTTATCATTATTTAATCATAATATGTTTCGTTTCACTCTAATTTGAAACTGTTATGCTTCTTGAATCTAGATGTCCATTTCCCACCCCAAGTCCAGGAAGCTTTCAGACATATCTTTTTAACCATTCTGTGCTATTCTTTTTAATCTCCTTCTGAGATTCATAATGTGCATGTTGTTTTCCAAAATTTCTTAAAATTTTCTCAGTCTCTTCTATTCCTTTGTCTTTTTTTTTTCTTGTGGCTGGTTAATTTCCGATGACATGTCTTTGAGATCACTGATTTGTTTCATACCGGACCATATTGTTATTGCACTACTTTCTTATTTCTTTACTTCCATAATTGCATTCTCCATCTTCAAAACTTGATTTCTTTTTTATTTTAGCATATTTTTTCAAAATTCTTATTTTTTTTCATTGATTCTTTTCCTGAGCTCTCTAAGCATCTTCTATGGAAGTCATTTTGAATTCTTTGTCAAGTGGTCTGTACATCTTTACTTCTTTATTATCAATTTCCAGTGATTTGTTTAATTTGTTCAGGTTATTTCTTCCTGTTTGTTTAATATAGTTTTTTGGTAAATATCCATACATTTAAAGAAGGTTATTGCTTCACTCAGCCTTGATAGTATGACTTCAGTTAGAGGAAAGCCTTCTCTAATCAGGCCAACTGAAGATTCTGAGTTCTTGAAAATCTTTTTAGTGGAGGTACTTTCTCTGTACATGCATATGAATAACTAGAACCATTGACCGGTTTGTTCATTTGCTCTTCCTTCCTACTTTCCTTGTTTGTTGGTGATCCAGTTATGATCTCTGGTCTCCCCTGCTGTCCGTGTATTGTACCAGAGGTCCTCCGAAGAAGAAGCATGCTGCTCAACTACTCGTTTCAGTAGTTCCTAGGAATCTATGATATTCTAGATCCTTCTCCTTATTCTCAGACAGGTGAAGAAGTGCTAGTCCTCTGGTTAGCCCCTCTACATAGAAGCATTAGATGCTCCATTGTTTTCTCTCCCTTTGAGGAGCAGGTTGTCAAGTGGGATCAGTGCCTGCTGTACTAAAGTTTATCTGGAGCAGCAACATACCACCCATCTCATTCTTATTGTTCCCCAAAACCCTTGGACATCTGGTATACATCAAGACCCATCAATGATCATGGATAGGTGGATTATAAATAAGCTTCCAAGTCAGAATAGTGCATACATCATTCAGACTACTTTTACTTTTCCCAGTGTGAACCTGGAAACTGGGAATTTTCTCTCCTTCATGTTGAACTTCACTGGAAGAGAGACTGATTTCTGTTTGACTTCATGCTTACATGGCCTCTTCATTGTGAATTGAATTTCTCTTGAAGGAATTGATTTGCACAATTCTTGGATTGAGCTCTCCATAGAAAGAGGGCAAGTCCGGAAGTGCTTAAATCACCCATTTCACAAATGTGAAATGTCTTTCACATTTGTATGTTTAGAAACTTTCTAAGTCCTTAAATTGAATGACTTGTGAGTTATGGTGTCCATTCTTAACAGCTTATCATCGAACTGTAGAGACTAGCCACAGGTACTGAAAAATATAGTTAAATACAAATTAAGTAACTAGAGATAGGAGGAGTGACCAGACACAATCACAGGCAATGCTGATTGTACTCTGTCCAGAGCCTTGTGTACTCTGAAAGCCGAGACTGAGTTTATGTCTTGTGATCATTCGATAAAACAGGGAAATGTCTTACCATTAGCAACAAATATGATTGCAAGCAACAGTACTGTTATGGGTCAGTTGACATTCCTCCCAGAAGGACAAGAAACTATTCTGGTAAGCCTACCAACCATGATTTTTCAGTTTATATCATTTCTTTAGTGGAAGAAATTTCTATTTTACTCCTGGAAAACTGAAGTCTTGGATATTAATGCCAGTCCAGATGAAGCCAGACATTAGAATATAAACCTATTCTTTTGTGAAAAAAAATGAATTTGTGTTGTTAAATCCTTTTATGATCATGACAATCTGCTCTTCCCCTTCAGCCATAACATAGCAGTTCCAGGCTGTGTGTGCTGGCCTCTGTGTCATGGAAATCTCAAGACCATAGCTAATTTGATGCCAGATGAACTATAGTTAGCAATTAAAGACTTGGAGACCACAGGTCAGAAATATTGACCACGATTCATAATTCAAAAAGACTGGTTTCAGATGGAATTTTCTAGTTTTACCCAGATCACATAACAGTAAAAAAAAAAAATTAATTAAAAAATAAATCTCCCTTAATTCTGCCTCTGACTTTTAACCGTACTATTCTCTTTAAGGTCAAAAAGTGATAGATCTACTAGTCTCATCTGACTTTTGCCTATCCAGTTTCTTTTCTGCCTTTTCTGGTTCTACTTTTATCTCTACTATTTCATCAAACAAATCATTTTTAAGTTCTCTCAGAATTTATCTAGGATCAAGTGGTTTGGAATGTTTTCAGAATTCTTTCTGCTACTCTGGACAAAGTTTATGACTTATCTATTTTACATCTAGGGCCTTGCTTGCAAGGTGCTGTCAAGAGTGAACACAGAAACATTTTTTCAACAGTTGAACTGGTATTCTATATGACCATATTTCTCTGAAGAAGTCTTCTCTTTCTGCTACCATCTCCACTTCCAATTCTCTGCCATTGCTGAATTCATTTTTACTTCAAACTCTGTACTTGTCAGATTTTTCTTTCTCTGGAATGCCTCTTCTTTTTACTAGTTGGCAAATGGTTCTTTATCCTTCCAGCACCAGTTCCTTTGAGAAATTTCTGATAAATTTCTTCCATTTCTCCTTTGTGTTCCTAAAAAGGTGCTTTAGCATGATCCCAGTGCTTGTTACAACAAGGCCAGAACTAATTAATCACCACCACTTTTGCCCCTTGAGAGCATAGCTCAGTCACTCTTGTTTCTAACTCTGCCTTAAGATTTTTTTCTGCTTTCTCTCATTTGTTTCGATAATAAGCAATCATTCCTTTTCATCTGGGCCTTGATTGTATGTGATAGATTTGGATTCCCACTTACTGCTTTCATAAAATTTCATTTAACTTCTCTGTTAAATACTTGTTTCCAGGTAAAGGCTGTAGAGGACTATGTAGCTATTTTATTTCTACTTGGAAGGCCACTCCCCAAGTGGCTGCAACAGCCGGAGCTGAGCCGACCCAAAGCCAGGAGCCAGGAACTTCTTTGGGGTCTCCCATGTGGGTGCAGGTTCCCAAGACTTTGGGCCACCCTGGACAGCTTTCCCAGATTACAGGCAGGGAGCTAGATGGGAAGTGGAGGAATCACAAACAGGTGCCCATATGGGATTCTGGCGCATGCAAGGCGAATACTTTAACCACTAGTCTACTGTGTCAGGCCCTATGTATTTATTCTTTTAAAGATTTTATTTTATTTCTATTTGAAAGGCAGAGTTACGGAGAGAAGGAGATAGGTAATAGGGGAAGAAAAAGAGTGCATCTTCCGTCCACAAATAGCAGCAATGACCAGAGTTGAGTTGATCCCAAGGTAGGAGCCAGAAACTTCCTCCATGTCCTCCATGTAGGTACAGGGACCTAGCTATCCCCAGCTACTTTTCCAGGTTGTGTAAACAGGGAGCTGAATTGAAAGTGCAGCACACATGTGCTTGACACATGGTCTCCATTTTATGACCTTGGTGGGATTACATGCTCAAGACCCGTATTATCTTTTCTTGTCTTGAATGGCCGATGGAGATATTGCTTTAAGTTTTTGTGTGTGTGTTAGAATAATTTTACTTCCTCATGACAGGATTTTGAAGAATAGATTATGTGTTTGTATTAGAATTGACTCAAAAAATTTAACTTTGCCCATGGATGTTCCCTAGACTCAACTGTGGGCAATAATAAGGTGTTCCTTCATGTGTGCATTTGACCTTTTAAAGTTTATCAGTTTTTAAAGAGGGGGGCAAGACTGCTTGTGCCTGATTGGTGTCTTCATCCTAAATCTCTGTAAGTAAGCACTCAACTCTCATTGTTTTGCTGTAGCTCTTGTGGCCTTGACTGTCCTGACCTGCACTCATTTTGATTCTTACAAGCACCGGCAGATGTTGGAGCCCTGCCTTCCTCACTTATCTTTGAAAAAAGAAAAAAGAATAAGCAGCTATGCAGGCATATTGGTATACTTAACAGACATTTGGCATTAACCAATCCCAAAATGAGACTGGGTCAAAGCACCTGCCAACACACATAAGACCTGGGGATAGGAATTGACCTTTTAAGGGAAGTCTGGGGACTCTCCTACTGGGCTGCAATTCCCATTGGTGGATGTGAGGGCATGGGCTGTGGTTGCAGTAGGCTGGACATGACTGTAGCACCTATCAGCATGTGTGTGGGATGGTTCTAGGGGTCGGAAAAACTGGGCAGGGCTCCAATATCTGCTGGCGCTTGTAAGAATCAGAATGAGTGTAGGACGGGCCACTTAAGGCCATAAGAGCTGCAACAAAACAAGAGAGCCACATCTGGGGGTGGGTCAGGATGGGATAGGCTGTAGCACCCAAAGGTGAGAGCCAGAACTGGTGCAGGTCAGTCAAATTTGGTCACCATACCCACCAGTGAGTGCCAGAACCAGAGGCTGGCCATGTCAGTCTGGGCAGCAGCACCCAATGGCACACACAGGATCCATTGTTAGGAGCTGGCCTGGTAAGGGAACTTGGAGAACTCCTAAAGTTTGTGCTGGTGAGCCTGAAAACTAGGGCTGGGAGTAGGTTAGACCAGATTGAACTGCAGTGCCCATTGGCGCATATGTGATTTGAGTCTGGAGAAGGGCCAAGTAGGGTCAGTATGTAGCACACAGTCATGAATGAGAACCAGAAAAGGAAGAAGGTCAGGCAGTGTTAGACCACAACACCCACCAGTTCACATGAGGGCAAGGGGTGGGTTGGGTTGGGCTAGGCTGCTGTACCTGCTCGTAAGAGCTGGGACTGGAGGTGAGCCAGTTTGAGCCAGGCTGTAGTACCTGCTGGCGAGTGCCAAGACTAGGGGAGGGCCATCTAAGACTGAGCTGCAGCACCTGCTGGCACACACAAGATTGAGGTCTGGGAGCAGGCTTGTTGGGGGAACTTCAGGGATTCCCTTGCTGGGTTGTGTTTTCTACTGGTAAGCATGAGCGCTAGGACTGGGGATGGGTAAATCTAGGAGCAGGCTAGGATGGGCTGGGCTGCCAAACCCACTATTGCACATGATAACCAGAATGGGTATGAGCCGGCCAAGCAAGGTCACATCATCAATTGGCAAAGTGCCAGGACCGAGCGAGAGTCATGGCAGACTGGACTGCAGTGCCCCTTGGCAGGTGCAAGATGTGGAGCTGGGAACATGCCTGGCTTGGTAGGGGAACTGTGGAAATTCTCCTGCTAGGCTGTACCTATCACTGGTGAGCACAAGGGCTTGGGGAGAGCCTGGCTGGACTAGGCAGCAGCACCAGTCATCATATGAGAGGGATGGGTCTGTGGGCAGAGCAGGTTGAGCCAGGCTGTAGCACCTGTGGGTGTGCACAACAGCCCTCGGTCACAGCAGAAGTGGGCATGTACAAAAACTGGGGCTGAGGGTGGAAGGAACTTGGTGAGACTAATGAGGGTTGTCCTGATTATGCCATGGCATCTGCTGGCATGTATGAGGACCTGATCTGTGGCGGACTGGCTGGGTTTGGCTGCATTACCTGTCATTTCATGTAAGATACAGGGTTGAGGCAGAACTGACCAGACAGCTGCATCTGCTGGTATGTCCATTGACTGGTGAAGGTAACAGATGACATCTTACCCTATATTGGCTGGCATACATAAGGAGCAAGTCTGGGTCACCCCAGATGAGGTTTCTTGGGGGACTCCTCGTGAGTGAATTACTCGACTCAGACCCTGGCCACAGGAAAAATCACAGGATGGATAGTCCGACCTTGGAGTGCACGTATTGGGACTGCATCTCCCAGCTGTTGATGCCTGTGCAGTGGATAGCATGTCCAGATGCACATTGAAGACATGATGATCAGCTCATGTAGGCTAACAGAGGATGTCAACCACCTTGTCGGAGGGTGGAAAGCAAATTAGGCTGGATAAATCTCCTATCCAAGGTGAGCAGAATGTTACTGGGCCCGGGGATGCAATGTTTGGGGCAATCGAGACCACACAAGTAATGCTGTTGGTGTTCTTGTCAGAGGTGGAGGGTTGCCAGGGGCAAGAGTGAGGCTCTCTGCAAAAGAGACAGTGACAACCCCTTTGCTCACCCAGCCAGCCAGGGGATCCAGTGCTGATTGTGATCAGTTTGAACTGAAACAAAATCACAGTACCAAGCTTTCACGGGAAGATGTGGGTGATCTTGATTTCTGTCTCACATTGAAAAATTTCTATGTGGGCAGGACAGTGGGCAAAGTGAGATCAATTGCAAGTGAGAAGCTTTCTGTTACAGCATTCAGAATGGTAACCTCAAGAGTTCCTGAAAAAAGTCTGGATTAATGAATCAGCTAATTAGAAGGAAAGGATTATGACTGACCATTAGCCATTCCGCGTCCTCACATTAGCAAAAAAATTAACATATATATCAAAACATTGGTGCAGTTTTATGATGATAACCCTCCCCACATCCTCACTTAAACATATTGTTCAATCTGTGTTGACTTCACATAATACAACAAATTTCACAGTTAGTTGTTCAAATACATTTTGTAATCCTTTCTTAGCTAAGCGAATGCTTCCCGAAGGAAGGATGCTCTTATTTTTTGCTCCTCAGAGTGACTCTCAATGCATTCAGCAAGGGTCCAATTGATGGCTAAGTAATGGAGCAAAACAAACATCCTACTTTGATAAGGAATTGCATGAGAATCTGATATAGTTGACCAAAATCAATAAGCCCACATAAAACATTATTGGGTGGGTCACATCATGATATGTCAGCATAATAGGGCACCGGAAATCTCTTCATCATGTCGACATTGGCACTGTACTACAGTCTCATTACCAGTCTTCACTAGATCAGACCATACACATTTTATAGCTATAACACATAGCTACTTTTTTAAGAGGAGATTTAATGATACACATTCTATTTTATTTATCACTATTCAGGCATTGAGTATATAGAATCAGTTTATAGGGTATCTTACTCACATTTAGAATACAGAGCTTTCCTGTGTGGAGTTTCTATGGGAGAAGCAACTTGTCCACATGAGGCCCACAGGTCCAATTGAGTGATGCATGAGTGATTAGACCTTACGTTTTCCACATTCCCGCTCACTATTGGCTTGAGACCCGTAATGCAGTGAGTGAAGATCAATTTACCAATTCATTCTTGTTTCATAATATTGAATCTGTTGACTAAGGGGGTTGGGCACACTAGTTAGTGTGATTATTGCACTTAGCCACATGTACAGTCATGGATAAAAGAGAAAGATAAAAATAGAAACAATCCAGAAGACTTGGAAAGGAGAGAATATCACAGGAACCCCTGGAAGAAGAAACTTATTTTCACTTTACATGAAATTTTACTGTACTTCAATAATTTTATAATATTTCCACTCCCCTCTAACCTGAATAACTGAGTGGGTATTACTCTTCATTCCAGAAAAAAAAATTAAAAGATTGATTTATTTTTATTGCAACGTCAGATATACAGAGAGGAAGAGAGACAGAGAGGAAGATCTTTCATCTGATGATTCATCCCCCAAGTGACCGCAACAGCTGGTGCTGCGCTGATCCAAAACCAGGAGCCACGAACCCCCTCCAGGTCTTCCATGCAGGTGCAGGTTCCCAAGGCTTTGGGCTGTCCTCAACTGCTTTCCCATATCCCAATGACAAGCAGGGAGCTGGACTGGAAGCGGGGCTGACGGGACTAGAACTGGCGCCCATATGGGATCCTGGCATGAACAAGGCGAGGACTTAGACACTACGCTATCGTGCCGGGTCCATATTCCAGAAAATTTTGTATTTGCTATAATATTCCTTTAAGCTAAATGTAGGAGTGAATGGAAGTATTAAATTGGTAAAATATGAAAGTATTTCAAGCAATTATTGGAAAATGTAATTAAAAGATATGTGTATTGTCCTACCAACTTCCATCGTGTCAAACACACATGGATTCTTGCAGTCATCAGTTTTTGTTCTGGACTGGTGACGCAGGTTCCCAGTGTGCGTGCTGTGTGCACTCCTGCATCCTTCTTAGGTCTCTCCTGCTCCTTTCTCTGTAACAGATGCCTCACAGGAAGCTCACCGGGGACAATTTCTGTTTCCCCACTCTGCCTCTTCATCACTTCACCGGCCTAGTCACAAGCTTGAAACAGCTTTTACAAATGTTTTCACGGTGAAGACACATTCATAAATTCAGGCCTGTAAGATCTGACTCAAGGTTAGGAGGTATAGAGAAACACTTTCTCTTCATACATAGGGATGTATTTGCAGAAGGCGGAAGTCCAATTCTGCCTAACTCACATAAACACCTAGGCTTAACTTTGTGAGAAGTTAAAATGGGAACTGGAGAAAAGACTAAGCCTGTGGCCAACTTCCCACCACCTGACTCTTAAATAGCTTAGAGGTTTCCTGGGAGTAATAGGGTTTGTCAGCTCTGGAATGCTAGGTATGGAGAAACAGCTCGTCCCTGTACGAACTAATAAAAGGCATCCATGGGGTTGGATTCTGATATGGAGCACAGATGCTCAATGAGCCTCCGCCCACATTTAGCAGCTGTACTTAAGGCTCTCATCCCAGGTCTCACTGGAACTGAAAGACCAGCAATGACTTTAGGAATACTAAGTTAACTGTGAGGATGAGCTCAACAACCTGTAGGACATTTTGTTAAGGAACTTGTCTTGGTGACTAAGCATTGGCTACAATCACTTTCCAATTCCTGAAGCCAACAAGCTTATCTTGGAACAAGATGTAATAGTGTATACTCCTCAGAGTTTTAACTGGATTGTTGGCCTAAAAGAAACCCTCTAGCTAACAAATCTTGAAATAGCAGATATTGTTACTGCAGGGCCTACAGATCAGATCAACACACACTTCTTTCTTAATCCTGTCACATTCCTCCCAGAGGTAATGGAAGGCTCTGGTTGTGACTGTGAACAGCTAACTTTGTGGCCATATGCATTATAAAAAGATTTTAAGGAAACCCACTTAGGAAATTTGAACTGGGTCTTCTTCACAAATGGGAATTCCTTCATGGAACACTGAACATCCCCAAATGGGTATGCTAGCATTACATTGATGTAAATTATTGAGAACCTTCTGTGTCCCAGATGTCTTTAAAAAGAACCCATGAACTGAGCAAAGTGTGTGGTATACATATATAGCAAAGAGAATATACGTATGAAATATATGAAATAATCTCACTGCTCACAGGACCCATAAGGAAATAAATCATATGTCCTTGGTGTTCCTTCTCCAGGAGGGTGACAGTCATACATTTCATGGGACTCCAGAAAGATAAAGGTGAGGCAGTCTACCATCTACCAGGGGCCTGCAGATGCTGACCCTCTTCAGCAAGAAGCAACTGCAGTGGTCATTGCCACATAGCCTTGATGACAGTCAGGGGCCCATTCTTCTGAGGGTGTAGTTGATGAAAGAAGTGGGGGTATGAGGAGCCGGATGGGCTAATGGACGTATAGATCAGTTAGAATCAAGTTATATCAGTTAAAAAATGCTTAGTTTTTACCGAAGCCAGGCAGGACTATAAACCTTGCCATCTCATTAGCTGTTTTCTGCAGTTACATTCAGATTTCATTTTCAGTAAGGAGCCAATCAGAGAGAGCCACCCCTTTCATGTATAACGAAGGTCAACATTCACAAACTTGGTCAGGAATGCCTGTTCTGGAGGCCCCATCCTAATTGCTGCGGCAGCAGGTTTCTCATTTGCGATAAAGCTTGCTCTGCTCACTGTCCCTGGCTGTTTAGAGCTTTTTTCCCCCCCACACATAAAAAGAAACGGGATCAACCTCATCCTCTTGCAACATGAGCATAGTCATTATTGAACAACACAGTGTTGATCATACATTGCAGATAGCATTACCGTTTACTTAAAAACTTTGCAGCTGAAAGTGGTCAACATTTACAAGCTTGGAGTTTGCCTGGCTCAGTGATGCCAAGTAGCTAAGCTAGAGGGTTTGGCTCAGACCCTTTCCTGAGGTTGTAGGTAAGACATTCGCCAGGCCCTGTATCCTCTGGAGGCCTGACAGAGGCCGTGGAATTTGCTTCCAAGGTGGCTCACGCACACTCTTGGCAGAGGTGTCAGTTACTAACTAGCTGTTGCTAGGAGGCGGCAGCTTCTTGCTCGATGTTCTAGGGAGTTTGGGTTTCTCCCTTCAGGGCTACTTGAATATGTTCATGTCACGGCAAGTGGCTTTCACAGAGAAAGTGACCCAAGAGAGCAAAGTGAAAGTCACAGTGTCTTTTATAACCTAACTTGGGAAATTACACATTGTAATTTATCCTGTATAATGTAGATTACACGAGTCAGCCCTATTTGATGTGGAAAGTGATTACACAAATGAACGAATCTAAGCAGGTGGGGTCATTTTGGAGCACAACGAATGTAAAAGCTTTTGTAGGGACAAAGCCAGAAAACTCCCTATTCAGACATAAATCTGTCTCAAAAGGAAATCCCTCATTGGAGGATGCTTTGTTGAGCTGTCAGCTAGAAACACGTCTCTTTGCAGAAGGCAAACAAGGATGGAGCAACCAGCATTTCTGCTTCTTTCCCTAAACTAACTATCTATCTATCTAATCTATCTATCTATCTATCTATCTATCTATCTATCTATCTATCTATCTATCTGGAAAGTCAGATATATATAGAGGAGAGACAGAGAGGAACATCGTCCATTCGCTGATTCACTATCCAAGTGGCTGCAATGGCTGGAGCTGAGCCAATCCAAAACCAGGAACCTGGAGCCTCTTCGGGGTCCCGCATGCGGGTGAAGGGTCTCACGGCTTTGGGCTGTCCTTGACTGCTTTCCCAGGTCACAAGCCGGGAGCTGGATAGGAAGCAGGGCCATCGGGATTAGAACCGGCGCCCATATGGGATCCTGTTGCATTCAAAGCAAGGACATCAGCTGCTAGGCTACTGTGTCGGGGCCTAAGCCCATCTCCTAATGGAGCAGTACTGCTATCCCTTGGTACAGATAAATGCTTTCCATCTTTGCTGAAAATCCACCTGTGTGTGAGATTGGTATTGTTGCACAGAAGGGGAAGCTTCTGCTTGTGAAGCCAGCATCATGAATCTGAGTTCCAGATGCTCAGCTTTCAATGAAGCACCTGCTAATATGCCTGGAAAGGGAACAAGAGTTGTTGCGATTCCTTGGACCCCTTCCTCCAAAGTTGCAGATCTGAATGTAGTTTCTGGCCCCTGGCTTCAGTCTAGCAAAACCCTGGTGGTTTCAGCTATCTGCCAACATATGGATGATTTTTCTCTCTGTGTCTTCCACGCTGTCAGTCTTCTATATAATCAAATAAACTTTTATAGTAATTTTGTCTGTGTACTACAAATGTTTTCTCACACGTGTGTATTTATGCATTATATACCCATGCTAATTTACATAATAGATATCATTAAAACTCATTTTTCCTTATATTTTGACAAAAAATATAAATGATAATTTTTACTGCTTCCTTTCCATGCCTTAACGAGAGATTTTTCACCACACATGGCGATGTGAAAATTGAATGACTACTTCATGATAAGATGAAGACTCTCATTTCACAGGAAGAGAAGATGAAAAGGAAATCATATGTACCCAATAGGTAATTAGAAAACGCAATTAATAATCATTGATTGAAATCATGATAGTCTCAAAGGAGAAGATAGGCAAGATTAAACTGGTTTCAACAGATGTTTCTTCCAAACCCTCTAGTAACAAACTTCTCTCATCTCATCTTAGATTTGTTTTTCACGGTGTTGTATTCAGAAGGGATAATATTTCATCATATAGTATCATGTCTAGCAACTAGTCTAACAATGTTGTAACTGCTTGGCTAGTCTTCTTATGGTACAAAAGAAGAAATATTATATATGAATGGAGTAAACTTTTAACCTACAACAACTAAAGGCCAATAATTGTCAAGATCATAAATCATTAGGTTTGAATATTTACTTGGGGTATCGGTGCTTTGTCACTTCCATCTCAGCACGTGTTCCATTTGGAACTGTGGGCATCAAAGAAAAACAATCCCTCTAGTCAACTTAGGATAAAGAACAGCCAAAGAGGAAGAGGCTTGATTGACCGTTGGCTATGCTTTTGTGAATTTACCTTTACTTATAAATCATAATGGAGTTCAAAGATTACTAAATGCTTCTAAACAAATTTCTCCATCTGTTCCACTTACATTTGCTTTTTATACACAAGACCACTTGTGGTGATGTTGCTTCTTTCTGCATTTCAGAAACCATACAGCAGCATAAGGCTTTGATTGTTGATCTCCAAATGTGACAGAGAAGTTCTATTTCTTACATAAACCAGTAAAATCACAGCTAAGCCACTCCACAAGCAGTCATGACTGAATTGATCCATATTAGAACACAATTACTTGCTTTGTGATTTTACTTCAGGAAACAAGAAATATGAAATACAACATAACCAGAACAGCACTTTTTTTTTTGTTGTTGTTGTTGCAAATTAAAAACCAAGGAGAGGTTTGTGCCTTCTTTTCAGGATTTTTTTGTCTTCCAAATGCAAAACAGAGAAAGAATGCTACCTTGTTTCTTTGGTCAGTGTTACCTATTTTTCTCTCTTTACCAATTGATTTACTCATTTTACTTTTACGAGCTGTAAAAATATATGACCCTGAATGCACATGGAGGACATGGCAGTACATTGGAGTCTGCAGAAATATCTGGTACCACAACAGAGAATGCAGGACAGAACAAACTGACCAACTACACCAGCCAAGTGTTGGCAGTGAACATTTGGCAAACGGAGACTCTAAGTTGGACTATAACAACCAGCGGATTCTGGAGAGATTTCATCGTGCTTGGAGTGACAAAATCGGCAGTAATTCAGAACTGCTGAACTCCCCAAATCTCTTGAGTAGTTCTCTCAGTGCTTGCCCCACATCGGAGACCCTGGGATGGTGTCCGGTGGCTGTCCTCCATCCTAGGAGGATGTAGGGTGTAGAGGCGTTTGGGAAGCTGGGTGTGGCTTCTCTCCTTGTCTTCCTCTTTTCCCCCAAATACAGAAATGAAAAAAAAAAGAATGTGGAATTGGTAATCTCACCCACCTTCCTGTAGCCCTTGACTCCTATTATACATAATCAACTACATAAAAATCATAAAAATAATTATAATTAATAAAAATACATGACCCTGTAAAGAGAGGAATCTCTAAAATGGATATTTCTTTTTACATATAAAATACTGTGGACCCGGCGCTGTGGCCTAGCAGCTAAAGTCCTCGCCTTGCACATTCCAGGATCCCACATGGGTGCCGGTTCTAATCCCAGCAGCCCCACATCCCATCCAGCTCAATGCCTGTGGCCTGGGAAAGCAGTTGAGGATGGTCCAAAACTTTGGGACCCTGGGAGAGCTCCTGGCTCCTAGCTTCGGATCAGTGCAGTACTGGCCATTGTGGTGACTTGGGGAATGAATCATTGAATGGAAGATATTTCTCTCTGTCTCTCCATATACATATATGTATATATATGTGTGTGTGTGTGTGTGTGTGTGTGTGTGTGTGTGTATGTGACTTTGCAATGAAATAAATAAATCTTTTTTTAAAAAATGCTGTGATTTTGCAGTACAATAAATTTATTCCGTTGGTAGTGATTCAGGGGCCAGCACATGGTTATAAACCCTCTAGATTTTATCTTAACTAAATAGTATTTTTTTGGAGAAAATTCTGCATGTGGTAAGTTTTACCTACATTTAACTTATTTTAGAATATGCTGAAATAATCATAGTGATGGTGGATGTGTTTTGCTGTGGTTTGTTCATTTATCTTAATTATTTGTTACCAATTCTGTAATCAGGAAAATACAGAACAGAAAGTAATTAGCAAGGGGGTGGTTAATTATGTTTCCTTCAGTTAAAAAATAAGTTTCTTATTTTGAAATTAAGACTGTCATGGAACCACAGGCTCTTGGAATCTTCGATGAATATTTGAAAGCCCTGAAACCGTATTTAGAAACCAAATAAGGCAAGTGTTAGTTTGTGTATCACGAGTGAACACTTCCAAACTTTCATGATTATAGGCAAATTTCAGGATATGTGTTCATGCAGAGCTGGACTGTAAATGAATTATAGTTCCTCCCCTGCTTGGTTTGGTTGAAATCCTGAATTACTTCCAGTGTGAACATCAGTTAAGCTGGGAAGCTTTCCAAGAGAGCATGGAGGGATTCATCCAGAGTCTTAAGTTTCTGCTGTACTGGAATGTCAGGCACCACTTGGATTGAGAACATCGCTATCGGAGGGGTTCCTGGTCTGCAGTAAATTCTGCATTTATAGGCTATATGTGAAAACGTCATGGCTTCAGGTCATAGAACTGGGCTGCAATCCTTTCCAGCATAGAACGGATGATGGTGATATAACTGGCTTTGCTAATTCTACAGCTGAAAAGCTCTAAACACTACTGTCTTCATAGACACATCGACAAGAGTAACTGAATGAGAAAATACGTATTTCACTAAATTTAAATGTCTGAGACTAGAGAAAAATGGAAAAAATACAGATTATGCTAGCTGTATAGTAAACATTGAGTATAGATGGTAAGATTACATGAAAACAGTGGAAAGAAACAAAACAAAGAAAGTAAGGCATGAATTTTAAAAAAGAACATCAGAAATTAACACTACATTTAAAACATACAGTCTTCTTCAAACACCTACATGTATCCATATGTCTATTTAGTACAACTCTGCATTAAATAAACTTATGTTCATGCTATATGAGGCTTTTTTTAAATGTGAAAGAATTATTCCTAATAATTATGAGTACAGCAATAATGCAAAGCTGAATGTTGGGGTTATAATTTGAGATGTTCTGATCTGACCCTTCAGCGTTCACTGAAAATATAGCTTTCAGAAGAAAAGTAAGTAATATGAAAATATAAATAGCATCTATCCCTAGAATCTTGTCAGGATTATGTCAACCTTATAATAAAAAGAGTTAGCATTTCCTGTAGCATTTACTGACAACACCTTGAACTTTGAAAGGTATTAACTCTTTCACTCTTTTGGCCCTTAGGGCATAGAATATTGATATGAATAGCCCTGTCCTGTAGAAAAAACACATAGATCAATACGAATTAATGTCTGGACCATGCTTTGAATACGAACCATCTGACTCCAGAGTTAATTTTGTTTTTCTTTTTTTTTTTTCATATCCTTCGAAATGAACAATTCTTACATATCTCACTATACAAATTTAGGAGTATGCTGGTACTCCTCTTGCTCCCTCCAGCCTGCACCCTCTCTCCTGCTTCTGTATTAATTTTCCCCCTAATTTTCAGGATGGTATGTTTTCATTCTGCTTTGAAACCATGGGCTTGACACTACGTTAGGTAAGTAGAATAACCTATAATAAGTAGGATAGAAGCCTATGGTGCCTCAGGATTATACGTGGGGCTATGAACAATAACCGAATGCCAAACTGTCTAATTCACCCATGCAGATTACATTTTTGTACTGTGTGTATTATTTATCACAGATCATGGAAAACGTTATATTTGTTTTGTTGGGGGACTGGCTTATTATACTAAGAAGAACAGTTCCCAGTTGCTTCCATTTTGTTGCCAAAGCCAAGATTTCATTTTTTTTAATGGCAGAGTGGAATTCCATAGTGCATATATATGATATAATCTTTATCCAGTCATCAGTTGATAGACATCTTGGTTTAATCCGTATCTTAGCTGCTGTGAATTGAACTACTATAAACAGGGGAGTACAGATAACATTTTCATTTCATTTGGATGAATTCCAAGAAATGGGATGGCTGGGTTATATGGAAGATCTGTTTTTAAATATCTGAGCAGAGTTCACACTGGCTTTCAAAATGGTTGCATGAGTTTATATTGTACCAAAGTGAATTAGAGTACCTTTCTCCCCACATCCTAACCAGCAAGTATTGCTTTCTGGTTTCTGTATGATAGACATTGTAACTTGGGTGAGATAAAATTTCATTGTAGATAAAAATCTACAATCATTCATTTTTTAAATAAATCATTTTAAGATTTATTTATTTTTATTGCAAATTCAGATATACAGAGGGGCGGAGAGATAGAGAGGAAGATCTTTTGTCTAATGATCACTCCCGAAGTGACTGCCACAGCCAGAGTTGAGCCAATTTGAAGCCATGGGTCCAGAGTCTCTTCCAGGTCTCCCATGCGGGCACAGGTTCCCAAGGTTTTGGTCCATCCTTGACTGCTTTCCCAGACCACAAGCAGGGAGCTGGATGGGAAGCTGGGCTGCCAGAATTAGAACCGGCGCCCATATGGGATCCCTGTGTGTGCAAGGCGAGGGCTTTAGCTGCTAGGCCACGACATGGGGCCCTCATTGTAGTTTTTATTTGCATTTTGATGGCTAATGACTGGGGAATTTTTCTGCTATTTGAATTTTATCCTTTAAAAAATTCTTATTCATGTTCTGTGCATACTTTTTAAAAATTTTTATTTATTATTATTATGATACAGTTCTATAGGCTCTGAGATTTCCCTTAACCCCTCTGCAAATTTCCTTCCTCCACCACTGATTCCCCTGTATTATGACAATAATATCATTCTACATAAACAGTCATAAATCCATCATTGCAAGCATGGGCAGTGGCAGAGTCCAGCATCCTATTGTCAACATCTAACGAACGTTTAATTGGGAGTCCATCTTTGGCCTGGAAGTAGAGATGCATACTACATTGTATCCTCACATCTGGATATGATAACCTCCATTACACAGGTACTGTAAGTTCTCTTAAGTGGAAAGCCACAAAACAAAATCAATAATAGGAAGAAAAATAAAATTTACAATGCCACAAAGTTAAATAACATGTTACTGAATGACTAATGTATAGCTGAAGAAATTAAAAGAAAAAGATAATCAAGAGCCTTCTTGAAGAAAATGATGCTACTGTATGGCCTGTGAGTCAGCAAAGGGACTAATATGAGGAAAAAAAAGTTTTGAATAAATCAATATAAAATATAAAAAATATAAAGTATAAAAAAATATAAAAAATATCAATATCCATGAGACATAGTTTCCTCTGATCTTTGTTGGTGAAATGTGTCTGTGTTCTCATGATTCTATTTAGGAAGGTTGAGTCCACAAATTTATACATTTCTTTTATATTTTTTCAATTTGTTGGCGCAGAATTGCTTGTGGTAATTCTGTAATTCCTGATGAATTTTTGTATGCTATTTCAATATAATATTTCCCTTTTGATCTCTGGTTTTATTCATGTGGGTATTCCCCTTCTCTTTTTGGTTAGTTGGGCCAGTGGTACCATTTTGTTTATTTTTCAACAGAAAGATCTTCACTGATTTTGTGTTAGTTTTTTGTTCCGATTTTCTGTATTTCATCTCTAATTTTATTTACGTGTTTATTTCTACTAACTTTGATTTGGTCTAAGTCATTAAGAATCATTGATAGGTTATTAGTTAGAATGCTTGGTGAATTTTTTGTTATAGATGCTAATTTCTCAGCACTTCCCTCTTAACACTGTTTGCAGTATTCCATGGGTTTGATATATTGTGCTTCCTCGTCATTGGTTTCCAGGACTTTTAAAATTTTTCTTTTGGTATCTTATGATCCATTGCTCACTTAGTATTGTGTATTCAGTCTTCATGAGTTCTAATATTTTATAGAGTTTCTTAAATTGTTGGTTTCCAGCTTCAGGAAATATTTACAGTGGGATTTCAATGTCTTTTGAATTTGTTGAGGCTTTGTTAATGGCCTAGCGTGTCTAGAGTATATTCCATAAATTGATGAAAATAATGAGTATTCTACAGCTTCAGGATGTACTGTTCTGTTGTTATCAACTTGGTACACTTGGTCTACAGTACGGATTATCTTTGTTTCTTCATTGTTTTTCTGTTTATTTGATCTGTCCGTTTTGACAGCGGGGTCTTCCATTGTATTAGAGCCCATATCTGCTTTCAGATTCAGTAGCAATTGTTATAAATACACAAGTGCCCTGGTCTTGGGCGCATAGACACTTATTATGGTTGTTTTTTCTTGTTGAATTAATCTCTTAGTCATTATGTGATGCCTTCTTTAGATTTTTAAATCATTTTTCTGTTAAAGTCTTTTTTTTTTCTGCTATTAGAATGACTACAACTGCTGATTTTCCCTCTCTGCTGATCTGGGATGTCATTTTTTTCCAAACTTTCAGTGACCTGATCCGTATTTTTTTAATTAATTTAATTTTTTTTTAATGATTACATGGTTGATTAGGGTAGAAAGGATTGAGGTTTAGGGAAAATTGGGTGCACTCACTCTCTTCAATTTTGCTATTTGTTCTGGTTGTTTCTGGGGGACGGGGAGAGACTGAGGGGGTAGTCACACACAAATTTCCAAATGTCCCAGTACCCAGGGATGAGGAACCACCACTTTATATCAACTCAGAATTTCAATTTGTACATATTCCAAGGGATCTGCCCAAGTGGTTTGGATAGTTCCGAAATGTTGTCATGATAATTTCATTGACCCAAGGATGATGTCACCCTCCCAATGTCCATTGGCTGACATTGTAAGCCCAAGTCTCCATTCACCCAGATTTTTTGCTGTCACTGTTTGACTGGGGTAGTTGTCCAGCTTGTTCTGTTCTTCTACTATGACACCAAATGAGCTGCTATATTCTCTTTTTATAACAGGACCTGTGTCTACTGACCTGCCTTTTACACTAAGTAGGCCATTTTCTTGCAGGTGAGCCCAAGGACCTAAGGCCAAATGTTGCCAGATCCCCTACCCTGAGGACTCATGGGCACAGTGCCCACCTCACAGACTTGACTCTAGTACCTGGGCCGGGTGGCCCAAGCCCTGCCAGATTCCCCACACTTAGGGCTCACGAAGCTGGCACTACCTCACAGGAAGGTCCCAAGACCTGGGCTAGGCAACCTGAGTCCCTTTAGATCCCCCAATCTCAGGGCTCATGAACCCAACACCCATTTAGTAGGCAGATCCCAGGAGCCAGACCAGGTGACCCAATCCCTGCTGAATCCCACACTCGGGGATAACTAACTGGACACCTATATCTTCATTGGGGAATTGAATTCCTTTTCATTTTTTGAAAGTAACAAATTGGTCCTTCCATAAGTATTCTCACAGTTTGCTTCACAAGCTTACTTTTACTGAGATTTTCTACCTATGTATTTTTCCATTAAAGTGATAATCTTTCTTTCTTTCTTTCTTTCTTTCTTTCTTTCTTTCTTTCTTTCTTTCTTTCTTTCTTTCTTTCTTTCTTTCTTTCTTTCTTTCTCTCTCTCTCTCTCCCCTCTCCCTCCCTCTGTGTGTGTGTGTGTGTGTGTGTGTGTGTAGCACATCCTTAAGCATCATTCATAAGGCTGGACATGTAGTGGCAAATTCTTTCAGTTTCTGTTTATTTTTGAATGTCTTTATTTTGCCTTTATGTACAAATGAGAGCTTTCTTCAGTTTAGTATTGCTGGGTTGGCAGTTTCTTTTAGGACCTGTGCTATGTTTCTCTATTCTCTCCTAGCCTGTGTGGTTTCTGATGATAAATCAGCTCTCAGTCAGAAGGGAGATCATCTAATCATCTAATGTTAATCTGTTGTTTGATTCTTGCTCATTTTTTAGCATTTTTTCTTTGTGCTTAGCTGTGCAAAGTTTCACTATGACATATCATAGTGAGGATCTTTTTGGGAAAATTTATTGATAGTCTTATGTACTTCCTGTCTTTGGATACTCCTTGCTTTCTCTATAAAATTCTTCAATTTTGTACAGATTGTCAAATCTCTTGTCACTGAATAGGCCTTCTAATCCATCCTCTATTTCATTACCTTCAGAAATTCTTGACAAGTGTGTGAACTATTTTGATATTATACCACAGATATTGGACATTATTTTTGTATGTTTTGCATTTTCTAGTCTTGATTGTTTTCTGAATGATATTTTCCCCCAAAGATTTGCCTTCTATATCAGGGAGTATTTATTCTGTCATACCAAATCTGTTTTTGTTCTTTAAAGATTTATTTATTTTTATTGGAAAGTCAAATATACAGAGAGGAAGAAACTCAGAGAGGAAGATCTTCTGTTTGTGATTCACTCCCCAAGTGGCTTCAAAAGCTGGAGCTGTGCTGACCTGAAGCCAGGAGCAGAGAGCCTCTTATGGCTCTCCCATGCAGGTGCAGGTTCCCAAGGCTTTGTGTCATCCTTGACTGCTTTCCCAGGCCACAAACAGGGATCTGGATGGGAATCAGGGCCACTGGGATTAGAAATGGTGTTCATATGGGATCCTGGCGCATGCAAGGCAAGGACTTTAGCTGCTAGGCTATTGTGTTAAGCCCGCAAATCTGCTTTTATGGATTTCTTCTTTTAAAAAGGATTTATTTACTTCTATTGGAAAGGCAGATTAACAGACAGAAGCAAATCTTCCAACCGCAGATTCACTCCCCAATTGGTTGCAATGGGTAGAAGTGAGCCAATTTGAAGCCAGGTGTCAGAAATTTCTTCTGGGACTCCCACATGGGTGCCAGGTCCCAAGGGCTTGGGCCCTCCTCCACTGCCCTCCTAGGCCACAGTCAGGGAGCTGGAATGGGCATGACAATCTGAGCTGGGCATGAGTGCAGTGTCTCTCGGCATGGGTTAATCTGTGTCTGTGTAAGACTGGGCTAGGCTTCAGCATTTACTGCTGCTTATGTGTGTGGGCCAGTCGGGTACAGGATGGGCTGGCTTAGTCTTGGCTCCCACTGAACCATGTGAGAGCTGTGTCTGGGTGTGGATCATGGGTTTCTGGGCTAAAGCAACCAGTGCTGAGAACTGTAATGTGTATGGGCCAGTTGGGCAAGACCACTGCTCCTGCTAGGACAGGAAGTGGACTAAGTCAATCTGGACCAAGGACTCACCAGTATGCATGAGATCTCCATTGGTAGGAGACCTGATAAAAGAGCTTGGGGAACTCCACTGTCAAGATGCAGTCCCTGCAGGTAAGCTCAAGAATCAAGGCTGGCAGCATCCCAGACCAGACCAGGTTACATTACCCACTGGCATATGTATGGCTCAGGTCTGAAGACAAGCCAGGCTGGGTCAGTTCATCACATCCACTGGGAGATCTGAGAACCAGGACAGAGTGAAAGACAGGCTTGGTCAGGCTGTGACACCGGCCAATTCACATTAGGCTTGGGACTGGGGTCTGTCCAGGCTTTAGCATCACCACCACGATGAGCACCCACCAGCATGAGCTGAAACTGGGGGCAGATTGAGCTGGGCCAAGCTACAGCAACTACTGGCAAATCCTCAGGTGAGATGGACCATGCCAGCTTGGGCCACAGCACCCACCGGCACATGTGAGACCTGGTATGGGGGTGTGAGCCCAGTAGTGAGACTGTAGGTGGCTTCCCTGATGCACTATTGTTCTCATTGATGATTGAGAGAATTGGGAACAAAAGAGATCAGGCTGGGCAGGGCCACAACACCTTTGTCCTGCATGTGAACAGGGTTGTGGTAGAGCCATGCTGGGTTAAACAACTATACATACTGGTACATGCATGAGCCAGAGTAAGTGCAGGTTGGTTAGGCTTTGCTGCAGCATCAGCTGGCAAATGCTTGGACTGGGTGCAAATTCTGTAAAACTAGATGCAGAACCACCTGGATAGTTAAGATTTGGGAATGGGAGTGGGCCCAGTAAGAAAATGGTGAGCACCTTTCTGATGAGTTGTAACACCCACTGGTGAGCATGAGGACCAGGGCTGGGTGGGCCTGGCTACACAGCTGATGGCACCTGCCAGCATTAGTGTGGGTTGGATAGTTGGGTCGGGTGAGTTGAATTAGGCTTCCATGCTCATCGACATGTATTAGAGCTGAATGGGATGTGGCACAGCGTAGACCAGTCTGCTGTACATATTGGCAAGCACAGGAACCATGGCTGCGGGCAGAATTAAAGTGGGTTATTGAGGGTTTCTCCAACTAGGCTGTAGTTCCTGCTGGTGTAGATGAGGGCTGAGTATGTGGTGGGCCACAACATTCATTGGTTTACTTAAGAGAGGGGATTGGAGACAGAATCAACCCAGCAATTGCAACTACCAGTGTATATATAGGCTGATGCGGGAGACAGACTGAGTCAGATACCACACTGACAAGCACACACAGAGTCAGGTCTAGGATTACTGCAGTAGAGGTTTGTTTGGGGATACCCCAACTGAATCACTGGACTCAGAATTCTAACCATGGGAAGAATTGCAGGATCTGTGGTTTGACCCTGAGTACATGGGTCAAAACTGGGTTTCCTCAGTGGCTTAAACTGAGCAGTGGATGGCATGCCCAGATGCACATGGAGGATATGGCAAGCCATTGGGGCCTGCAGAGGACACCTGGTATAAAAGCAGAGGGAGGAGGACAGAATAAATTATCAACTATCCCAGCCAAGGCTTGACAGCAAGCAACTGGGCAAATGGAGACTCTGAGGGGGACTTTGTCAGCCAATGGGCCTTGGGAAGATTTCCCTATCCTTGGACTGGCGAGATCAACACCATTTCAGAGCTATGGAAATCACTTGAACAGAACCCTTGGAAGATGCTCCACAATGGGGAAACTGGGATGATATCAGATAGCTGTTCCCCATTCCTGGTTCCTGAGGTTGTTGGGGGGCTGGGTGTGGCTGGCTTCAAGCCTTATCTACCCCCTACCCCAGACACAGAAAGAAGAAAAGGAAAATTTGGAAATAATGGTCTTACCCACTTTCCCTTAATCCTTGACCCTTCCCACCCTAATCAACTATGTAACCATCATCAAAAATAATTTTTTAAAACTTTAAAAAAATTTCAACATTACAGAAAAGTTTCTCATCTATGCTGGATATTTTTTGATTAAAGCATTTTGTTCTCATTGATTTTTAGTAGTATTATGATCATTTTGAATAATTTTTAGTTATTTTTTAATACCTGCTTTCTAATATTGAAGGGTTTTGTTTCTTTGGGGAGAGTCATGTTATCACCCTGGTTCATCTTTCTTGTATTTTTTTTTCCTTTTACTTTTAGGCATTTGTAGTGCTATTTTTTTTTCCTCTGATGGTTTTTACACTTACAGTATGCCTCTGTGGCTCGGTGAAGTGACTGATTCTAGGAGTGCTCTTGTCTGTACTCAAATGTGGAGTGAGAGTCTAGAGTTACACCCAGGTTGGCCGTGGTAGATCTCTTTTGTCAGCATATGGGAGGCAATGACCACAACTCTTATAGGATCACTGCCTTGCCTTGTCTCTTTCAAGATAATCAATGCCTGAATTTAGCCTATAGTGGCTAAAACCCCCACCATGCATGTACACAAACTACATAAAAAGTCTATGTAGTTCTATGTGTGCCCAGAAATTCAGTTACACACCACACACTATTGCATAGGCACAGAATTCACAGTGTTTGTGTGTGAGACTTGCATAGTCAGAGAGTACTGAAGCTAACCTCAGCCCCATAAGTCTGTCTAATCATGGTGAGTAGCGGTGTCCCAGCACCAGCTACCTCCAAATACTTCTCTTTAGTCGCTTTTGCTGACACACTTTCCTTCTGGACTTGAGGAAGGATGGGGGGTGTTACATGCCTCACAGGTCCACATGCATGTGCAACATGAGGCCACCAACCTCGGCTCAGAATCCTTGGGGACTACAGATTTATCCTTTCCACCCAACTGCCTACTTGTGTGCCTCTGTGCAGAGGCAGGTGTATGCCACAACTGATTTTGCTCATCCTATCCTAGCAGATGATGCTAGCAGGACCAGGCCACCTTGAAAATGGTGGCTTCTCTCTGCTGGTCCCTGGACTTTGTTGGAGAATGAGCCGTAACAACATGCTCCTACCCATGGTGTCCCACCAGAATTCTTCCCCGAGGGAACTCTTGTCCAGATCCAGATCCAGAGTCAGTGTGGCCCATCAGATTCTAAGGCAGGGGACACTGTGCAGGGTTTGTTGCGACCCCTCTCTGAATTGGCCATATTTCCCAGTTCCCAGTCCTGTGTCTCTCACTTGGTGCGGTGGTGAGCTGCAGCTCCCTGCTGACTGCTGGCTGCCCGCATGGTTGACAGCAACTGGCACTTTTGAGCTCTTTTCATCCCTCGGAACTTCCACTATTTCCTTTCGTTTCTATGCTGAATGTTTCCGTACGGCTCCTGAAACCGCAGTTCTTGCTTCATTCGTTTCTTATCTCAGAGCAGCAGAAGCAAGCGTAGCCATTCCCTTCTCAGCTGTCTGGGATCTTTTTCTGATTCTTTGTGTTCCGGTTTCAGCAGCATCTCTTCTCATGAGTCGTGCTGTTTCCTTCTTGGGAAGTTTTATTTTTCTGCTCTTTCTCCTTTTCCTTTAAGATGGACCTGCTCTTTCTCCACTCCAGCTCTGGATATATTTGTTATTTCTATAAATATTCCTACTGCTCTGGGCTTGATGTCCACATCACGTATGATGCCAATAATGAAATAATGTTCACATTGATCATGTAAATTCAGTATTTTTTACCCAGGGAAGGGTGTATGCCAGTGGTCTCTTCATTGGGTATTTCTAATTCAGTGTTTTGAGCGCACTGTGTACTAGTAACGAGCTGTTGAATGAATGAATGAAACACTACCGAAGTTTTGTGCTTCTATAGGAGATAAGGTTCAGGATATAATACAGTTTTAGAAAGAAAACAAAACATATTTTTTTCTGTTCAGTTTCAAAATCAAACAGATGCTGACACATTTTAAAAAGTAATTAAGAATTGTTGTAAGTAATTTTTCTTTACTGTGGTAATTTAAAAGCTTAGGAATACATTCCATTTCCATTCTCCTCTGATTAAAAAATTTTAAAAATTCAAAACATAAACCAATTTTATTAGACTTTGCATTTACTCTGAATCAAACTTGTTGGAAACAGTAATTTTCCATTCATTGGCTAAATTCTTTGTGAATATTTCCTTTCATAGTGAAACTATTTCAACTTAATGAAGTGTTAGTTACTGGAACAAAAATTATAGCCCCAGACGAATTAATAGTCCCAGCAAATTATGACTGCTCTAACCACAGTGCTGTCGGGAGTCCTGTGTAAAGGGACTCTGGAAGCTTCCAACTGATCAAAGTCAGGAGGAGGGGTGCTAATCATCTCCTTATCCTCAGAGCTGTGCAAACAAGAAAGTAAAGATAGCTTTTAAAATAGGAAAAAAGCAAAATGAAAATCATGAAAGAATGTTTCTCATTTTCCAGGCCCTTCGAGACAACTCTGTACAAAGCTCAACAATCTTAGCCAATGTATTAACAATAAAACTTATACTGGCACATTCTTCGTAAGGAGTTACAATTCTATCAGTCTGCTATTTAAGTGTGCCCTGACAATACTGGTACAATGCCAGACAGCCCATCATCCCATTGTCTAGATATCCAACACGTTCGCTGGGAGTCTATCTTTTGTTTGGAAGCAGAGATACGTGTTGCATCGTGTCTTCATTCTGGATGTGGAAGTCTTCATTACTCGACCACTATACACTCCAATTTGCATGACAGATTCCTTATATTAGAGAAAACATGGTATTTCTCTTTTTGTGATTGACAAAATCACAATCAGGGTACAGAAAACGAGGGATAGGTGAATCGCAGACTACACAGAATTGTATGATAAATTTCAAGAATTAAAAAATACATATATAATAAAACTATATAAAAAAAACCTATAATGGCACAGCTTACATTTAACTGCAACGCCATGGAGCTTTGGAAGACAAGATCTGTATTCATTCTTCTACTACAGGTGCTGATCTTTAAGAAAACACTCCATTTCACATCTGTCTTATTTGTACTTGAGTTGTTTGCATTGATATTAATATCAGGGAAAACAAAACACATTGTATTTCTCTGTATCAATGATAAAACAGGAAACTCTTAGTTTATTTGTGTGGAGAAAATCTATACTTTCTTTTTTCTTTTTTAAAGATTTATTTATTTTTAATGGAAAGACAGATATACAGAGAGAAGGAGAGACAGAGAGGAAGATATTCTATCTGCTGGTTCACTCCCCAAGTAGCCGCAAATACTGGAGCTGAGCAGATCAGAAGCCAGGAGCCAGGAGCCTCTTCTGGGTCTCCCATGCAGGCACAGGATTGCCAAGGCCTTGGGTGGTCTTTCACTGCCTTGCAAGACCACAGGCAGGGAACTAGATAGGCAGCCAGGATATGAAGCAGCACCAACATGGGATCCTGGGATGTGCAAGGCGAGGATCCCAGCCACTAGGCTACCACACCGGTCCCTGGAAATCTGTGTTTTATGCAGTAAATGCTGACAGTAGTCTCTTGAAAAGGCAATATAAAGCAAATGATACCTTTGCTTAGCTTACCTTTGCTTAAGTTAAAAGTTATAGGGAAGTGAAATGATGTGAAAGTGCTATTTTCATAAATTTGGATTAAGTTAATTTAGAATGAAATAGATACTTTTAGCTTCCTGAATGAGTGAGATCATGCAATCAAGATCAGAGTCCTGGAAGGAAAAATAACTTTATAGAGTGCCATTATTTTAAACATTTTTTTTTATTTCCATGATAAAAGAATGAAAGGTATATAGCCTTATTTTATTAGTCTTCAAAACTAGAAAAAATATGATTATCTCATTAGATGAGAAATGAGACTGTGTTATCAATGAATCAAATATAGTTTAGTATTAAGTCAAATATTTTCTTGGTGGATTTATAATATTATAGGCAAAAGGAATTATAATATTTCTGTTCTGCAAGTCTGCAATTCTTAAGGTATTTATAGCCTTATGTTCCACAAAACATAAAATTGTTTTTGAAAACGATTAGGTCCTGATAATATTCTTAGGTCTAAATTCTGCATAATTTCATGTCAACACAGTCATTCAATGAGTACTTTAACTCATAAATATTTATGAGGATTCTCCCCTCCCACCCTACCCCCCGCTTTATTTCCTGCATTTCTGTGGGCTAGTATAAAAAGTTCTTTAAGTGTATTGATAAATTAAGTCTGTGTTCATGTACAGAAAATACAGCCTTATGCAGGTGTGCAATGGTTAATGTGACACTAAATTTAGGATACAAAATTGACCTCACAGTCATAAAGGACTGATGAGAAAAATGAGCAACTTAGCATACAAATAACTTACACTTATTGGCAATTATAGTTTCATTTTTATTACAATTCTTTGCAACTTACTCCATTTTAACTTAAATGAATAATTTTGAAATTTAAGGTGACCGTTTACATTTTTTTCTTCCAGGATTTTGATGAAATAATTTTAAACTCTGTTCCTGTTGTTCCTTCTTTGTTTTCTTGATACCTTTTATTGTAATTTATCTTTGTTTCATTTCTTTACACTCTGTTTATAGTGTCTGGATATGTATTTGTGTTTTTAATAAAAATACTTTTTAAACTATAGGCTATGAAATGGGTGTTTGGTGTAGCAGTTGATACCACGGGACTCCCTTATCTCATCCAAGTGCCAGGATTAAAGAGCAGGCTGTTCCACTGACAATTCCTGCCGAAGTGTCTCCTGGGAGGCAGCACTTGAGGGCCCAAGCAGCTGGGTCCAGCAGATAGGAGAATCTCTGAATGTATCTCTCTCAGCTTCTCTGCATTTCAAAGAATTAAATAATTTTTATAAAAATAAAAAGACAAAATATATCCACTTGCATTGAGTTTTCTGTGACTTGTTTAGGGCAACCATTTACTCAGCTTCAAGGCAGACCTAGTTTCTGTCATCTCAACATAATCATCAATACGGCCTTTTTTCTAATCTTTAAAGCATCGCAGTTTGAACATAAATATGATCATCAACATGCTACCATCATATACAAAATGTTAAGGATTCTCCAAATAATTTCATATAGTAAACTTGAAAATTGATGGTACTTTTTCTGGAAAATTTTATTAATATCTATAATATGTGCTTCCTTTTCACACTGGTTGTCTTATATTAATCAGAAAAAAATGCTTTGTTTTTTTTCTAGAAAGTTCTCCCCTCTGAAATGTTATTTGGGAGTTAAAGTAATTTTCACTGACCTTGAATTGTCCAGTCCTTTGAACACTGGGAGGAGGTAGGGAGCTGGGTCCCAGTAGGAAAAACATGTAAGGTTATAGAGGAGTAGGAGTTTTGAAACCAACATCTCTCCGTCTTTGCTAGAGCTGCTCTAGGGATACCATATAATCTCCGCTATCATCCAGCCCGCCTTAAAGAAATATTTTGCCTTCGCTTTATTTGGTAGAGACCAGAAATACAACGGAGTAGACAACTTACCAAAGTATTTTTCTTTGGTGGAAGAAAATTAAGTTTCAGAGTTTAAGCATCCCATATAATACATATCCATCAGAATGTGTATTTCAAAGCACCCAGTAAAAGATTAGAGAGTAACTACAATATGAGCATGAAGGAATTCTATGGAGGAAGGATTAAATAACTAGATTGAAGATAATAAAGGTTAGAATTGATAAATGGAGGCTAGATTTGTTCAGGAGAAATGCCTTGTGACCCCCTACAGGGTGAATATGGTGCAACAATATAAAGAGAAATCAATTTTCATTGTATGTGGGATTTAATGAGCAATGTAATATTTGTAAAATAAAAACAATTGTTCATAAAACTACATTAAAAAAATTAAAATGTTAGTCACAAGGAAAATATAGTTAGAACGGAAAGGTTATAGTGATGTGTATTCTGCCCTTATTTTCTAGCAAACAAAATGGAATAGTAATTGAAACAACAGCAACAACACTGGAAGAAAGTTGGAAATGTCGGTGTTTGGGTCTTCTGTCTCTGAAGGTGCAAATCACACGTAGTCTTTTCATAAATCCCAGTGCAGTGACCCTCGCAGAGGCATAGAGTGTCCGTTCTGTAGCTATCGTAGGCTGTACTCAAAGAAGCACCTGGGAAAGATCAAGCTTACATGTGTAAATTGAAAAAAAAAAAGGTCCTTCTTCTTTCAAAGCAGTTTCCATTCCCTTGATGTTTCTCTGCCAAGAAATAGTTCTAGCCCTGGGAGATTTCGCTGTAGGTACTAAAGTTTTGGCAAGGATTATTGTCAGAGTCCTGAGTGGGTGTTCACTCAGAATTGAAATTAAAACTGTGTGCTAGACCTCGAAGGTCAGCTTGCTGTCTTTTTAAAATGTTCTGAGACGCTAAACAGCAAGAAGCGTCAGGTAGACAAGGGTAAAAACTGAGGGAATGGGTGTGGAGACAGGTTGAGGGATGCCAAGAATACCACTCCTTATCCCTCAGGCATTGCAAGCCTTGATAGGAAGTCATAAATCCACTTCAGCAAGGTAAAAAATATTAGGAAACAACTTTGAATACAGTCAAAATTGGTCCTTCATATATACCTATCTATAAATCACTTTTTTTTCTGAAGAGAGAGTTTTCTTACATGCATGCCAGGATACATTTTTCTATTTTCCTCTCTCCTATGTGACAATATCTACAAAGAGTTTCAAGCTTCTGCCGTCTTTATGGTATGACTTGGAAAAAATAGTAATGGAAACGTGTACATTTCTAGAAGAGAAAAATGATGCCAATCAATCTGTATGGGGTAAATAATGATAGGAGGACAGGAAAAGTAGATTTGAAATGTATGCTGCTTTTAGTGTTCAAAATTGTTAAAACCCATAAATGGCTTTCTGTAATTTGCACTTTCATGAACGCTTTGAAGATCTAATCTTGACAGCAGGTAAAGGCAGTGGTATTTTTGTTGTTGTTGTTGTTAAAGAATTATTTAAAACTCAAAATTTGATTTGGTCACCGTTGAGGTGATTTAGAGACATTTTTGTAGCATGTCAGGCTTCATTAGGGCACAGTTTAAAAACAAACAACAGCAAAAAGCAATGATTCTGGACTAATCAGGCTACAATTCCTTCTAAAGCTCTTTCTGACAAGGTATTCCTAAAGCATACAGAGAGCTTTTGTGTTACTAGGCAGATAAAACCACACATTACCTGTGTCAGGTGTCTCCATCTGTCCAGCCATGGGCAGACTTCATCCTGATTTCCACAATATCCATGGTTGCCAAGGAAAAAAAAATGCATTTCTCAACTTTTTAGTAGCTATGTATGGTCATGTTTCAGTTATCCCCCCCCCACACATGATTGAATTTTCTGTAATTCATAACACAAAGTCCTCAATAACCTAGAAGTGAAACAGAGTTCATGTGAAAAGTGAAGCTGTTAAAAGAAATACCTAAGAAATATCACCCCAGCAGTAGTCTTCAGAGTGTTGAAAATGGTCGACTCTTCAGATACAGAAAGTACAGCTTGCATTGGCTGTTGTACAAAAGAGGAAGTAATGAATCAAAAGCAACTTATGTTAACTTTGATATGGGCTGATGATAACCAACCATGTGAAATGCAGAAATGCAGGAAGAGTTGAATTAAAAATATCTGAAATTTCAAGCTTGTGAGAACAAATGGTTGCCCTTTCAAAAGAGGAGGATTATTTTGGGTTCCTGCAGTCTGTCTAACAAAATGCCAATAAATCCCAAACAATTGGTAAGAAGCCAATGTATATTGATTTTATGAGAAAAGAAATTGAGTGATATCTTTCAGAATGCAAGCTGAAAATAATTCCGGTAGGCAAAAATAATGTCTACTTCTTTTCATTAATGTGATTATAACTTTCTCACTATGATTTAAAACCTGATTATAATTCTAAAATTGGAACATATCTCATAAAGATTGGGTTTTATTGAGACACACATCTGCTCATGTGTTTTGATCAAAGGTTGGATCTTTTGTTTTCATCTGGTTCATGCACATAGCATAGCAAACTATCCAGGAGCTAACAGAAGCTGGATCGCCTTGCTTTGCTTTGTAAATAATCAATATCTGAACAATAATTCTTCCTATATACCATGTTCTCCAAGGAGCTAAATTCACCTGAATAATTTGTTGGCTATGCCAAAATTTTCCCCTTTATCAATGGGATATTAAAACAAAAATTTTGGCCAAAAAACTGATAAAGGGTTAAATTGTTTTTGAAATTTGATGCTGAAGGGGAAGTGGTGTCATTTACAATGTAACCCACTCTAACCATTTTCTTTCAATCCCTTTCATCTCCTAGCTATAATTGCAACTTGCTTGTTCAGTCACTCAAAGACAAAAATGTATTATCAGTAAGATTTGAAGTAACATTATTTGTGCACAGTAATAAAAAGGAAAGAACCCAAGCAGTGATGGAATAGACTGGCAATAAGCCTATTGGACTGTGATGGAAAGAATCTAACAGATAAATGCCTGTGAACTAATCTTAACATTCAGTGTTATTTTTGCATATTAAAAAAATTTTATCAAATGGAAAATTACAAGAGAATAAAAAGAATGAAAATGGATTATATGGAGAAAGGCTATTGGACTGAGTCTGAGCTTGGGAAGTCTAAACAGTGTTGTACAAATATATGAAACTGAGGAGATTTTCTGAACAGATATTCTTTATGATTCTAGACACCAACAATTTAATAAATTGCAGGGAAAAATAAAGAAAGATTCGAATTAAGCAAAGGAAGAAATTTTTTAATGTGATGGTGATGGAATTCGGTATTAAGGGATATTGCAGATGTTGCAATTACATTTGCTAGGCGCTCAATAAATCTTTTCCTTCATTCCCATTCCTCTCCCAAGAATTTGCTCTGGATAATTCAGAAACTCACCAATCAAAAAGACTGAGGAAAACATCTTTTCAGTTCTTCTGTTCTTTCTGCCTTTCCACAGTCTCTGTGTATTCCACAGAGTGGGTTGCTCTTTGGGTAAAAACAAATATAAAATAGAGTTAGGAGTGCCCCAGAAGCAAGCAATTCCGAGAAAGTTGGCAGTTTTCTTTCCCTGCCATTGATTTGGACAACTACATGACGATGCTAGATGTTCTGAGCCATAGGTCCATGCTGGAATCATCCAGACTGGAATGACCAATGAACTTTGTTGCTCCACAGACTGTCCAAAGGGAGCACATTGCATTGTCCCATCTCAAGAAGGAAATGGCTTGCACGTAGTCAGCCTCACTTCTGCATCTTTTCTGAGAACCAGTGTTTTGTGAAAGCTTCACTTACATTCGTTCCATTTATTTTTAAGTGCTCAGGAGGATCTTTAAAAATGTCTTGAATCATTTCATCAGCGAATGCTGGGTAGGATGAGGGGTTTATGAAAATAATCATCTCCCTGACACGCCTCTCAACCCTTCGTAGTCCTGCAGTTACCTTATTTGCAGGCGGTGTGCTATTCATGCTATTTCATGTCTATTCAGGAAAATGTTTTCTAAGTGAATGTTTGTGACCATTGGAAAGACTTTAGGGCTTTCAAAAATTTTGAGATATAATCTAAATTCAAGCAGCCAGTAATGAAACCCAGAGATTTGGGATTAAAAGCACGGAATGTTTTTCTTTTCTTAGTGAATGATTTTCTGACCTCAAGTAGAATGCATTCTTCATGATATGAATTGAATAATACTTTGGGCATTTAATTTTTCTCCTGCTAGAAGACAAAAATAAAGGAAGGCAGAAGCAGGAGAATGGAAACTACTAATTTGTGTTTCCTTCTGTTTTCTAAAAAAAAATTTATATTTTGGAATACATAAGTGAAACAAAAGCATGCAGACAGAATTTTATTGTACTGCAGTCTTAAGATAGGCTATTCAAGTGCAGATTCCCCCTATCGAGAGATGTGTACAAGCATGGCAATATTTGTGTTATAAAGCAAAAATGAGATTTGGGGGGTTATCAAGGAAGATAAAATTTCCAACACAGTAGTTTCCATGTTAAATCCTTGACCCTGATGTCCATTCCTTTCAAAGGGGAAGATAAATATCAATGTTTAATATTCCCAGGCAAATTCAGAATTTGAGATTATTGATTCTAAAACTGTTTTCTTCTTGGCTATGCCGTTTGTGCTGAATAGGTTTAGGCTGTTAACAATCTGTTCCCACTGTGGTTTGTAGAGCTTGGGGCTCTGCCTCATTTAGTTTCTACTGAAGTTCATGCCTCCAACACTTTCTCTCCTGTACTGATTCCTGTCAGACTTTGGACATCAAATAAATCATGACATGGAAAAGATTTGATTTTTGAATCTCTTTTTGGCATTCCCTTCGAATGCTGTAACGAACACTTACAATGAAAGTTTGCTTTGTAGATCTTAAATCACCACCTTGCTGGAGTTACCTGGAGCATAGAACATAAATCTGCAAATTCCCCTCCTATGACTTAGGCTTCACTGCCTTGTCTGCAGTGATGACCATGAAGACACTAGACAAAGAGAAGCTTCTAACCGGCAGTGACATCTCTGACCTGCTACCTTTGTAGAAATATTTATTTGTTTATTTATTTATTTATTTTACCAATTTAGACTTCAGCACCTGTAGGCTGTTTTTGTCATTATTACTCATACTAATTCGAATCACTACTTTTTAAATATAAGGTTAAAGATTAAATGGATTTTTATTTCTGGCCTACCCTTTTCTCTTGTTCTCTTTTTTCTCCTCTTCCCTCTTTTTCCTTCTTCCCTCTCTCCCTCCTTCTCTTCCTTCCTTCCTTCCTTCCTTCCTTCCTTCCAACCTATTAATATGAAAAATATTCTGATAGCTATCAATTTTCATTCCAGACTTAATCAATTCTTTTAAAAGTCCACTCCACCTTGCTCAGTTTTATGATGATACGTATCATGCAGCTGTTTGGGGCTCTGCTGGTTTCTGACCTGCTCCACGCGTCTGCACTGCACTGCTCTATTCATTGGGAGTTCTGAGCTCTGACTTCGGCTGGTTCCAGTTGGATTTGGTTAATTTGTCAAGGGGTCATACTTGCTCAGGACTTAAAAAGGACGACTGAGCCAAAGCCAAGGTATTTCTTTTTTGTCTGCTGCAGATTGCTTTCCCTGTGGGAAATCTGATGGTTCTGGTTCTCACTTATCTAGTGCTATTATGCAAAAGGCCTCTCCCAACACATGTTGAAGTTTTGTCCTACTTTTTGGACGCACTAAGAGGTGGGATCTGAAAAGAGATTTGTTTATGAGAGCTATACCCTCATGAACAGATTAATGGCCTGTTGTGGGAGCAGGAGTGGATTCCTGATTAAAATATAAACGATGATTTTGACTGGATTTCCTATCTGACTTTAGTGTGCTCACATGCATTTCCACCATATGAAAGCCCTTGCCAGGTAGGGCCTCTGAGTTTTAGAATTTCCAGGCTCCAGAACCATGACCCAGATATATTTTGATTATTTTTACATAAATCAATGTGTGGTCTGCTATTATGGTAGTAGAAAGTGGATTAAGACAGCTGGTGTGCTGTGCTTCCAGTTTCTGCTGGAAGCTATTCAGGCCTCTGGCTGTTCAGGGTGATGTGTCTTCTTGCTGTTATGAATGTCTGATTTCCCTAATTGTTCTTTGGTTGGCTGTCACCACTCCTATCACCCAACTAATAATCCCTGGTATTAAATTCTTCCTGTTGTACTTAATATGAAGTTTAGTTTCCTGGTTCAGCACTGACAGAATCAGCAGATGCAATTGTTGTGCTTAATTTGTATCATGAACTATAAGCTTCCCAAAAAAGTAGCCTCTACTTAGATTTCCCATATCTAGTACAGCAGTTCCTGCACATTTTCCATAGTCCGTATTCATTGATACCTTTTAATGTGTTTATTGCTGTGGTATGTATTGTTCTCCAAGCTCTTTATAGGATGCTGATAAATTTTTGTAATGATAGATTTCATCAATGTTCATACATAAGCATAAAGCTAATTTTTGTGGAAACAGAAGGTGTGAAAAGACAATTATCTAGGCCCAGGGTGGTGGCCTAGTGGCTAAAGTCCTCACTTTGAACAAGTCGGGATACCATATGGCTGCCAGTTCTAATCCCGGCAGCTCTACTTCCCATCCAGCTTCTTGCTTGTGGCCTGGGAAAGCAGTCGAGGACAGCCCAAAGCCTTGGGACCCTGCACCCACGTAGGAGACCTGGAGAAAGTTCCAGGCTCATGGCTTTGGATCAGAGCAGCTCACTTGGGGAGAGAATCGTTGGACAGAAGATCTTCTCTGCCTCTCCTCCTGTCCGTATATCTGAATTTGCAATAAAAATAAATAAATCTTTAAAAAATAAAAAAAAAAGAAAAGGCAATTATTTGAGCTACTCTAAAGAGTTAATTAGAGCTCATGGAACTTCTAAGAGGAAGTGAACATTAAAACAACAGAGAAACATTTTCTTGCCTTTTTGTTATTCTTCACAGTTTTTCAGAAATTTCTGCAATGTGCTTAGCAAAAACAGCCACTTATAGATACTTGCTCTTTGATGGATCCTTCTGCTAAAGACCTCTGCCAAACAGAATAAAGAATTGAAAAACATACCGAAATATTGTAGTGCTTCATCTATATTGCTCTTCCATTTAGCCTGTAAAGGCTAAGAGAACGTGGAAGAAAATGTTCAGGGTAAGAACTCTGTGATAGCACTGAGTGTTTGCTAACTAATACATTACAAAAAATAGGCATGAGATAAGATGAACAGGAAACAAGAAGGTAAGGGTAAATTTCCTTTTTAATTTCCCCTCATTTTGCAAAGAAAATTAATATCTTATACAAAATTAAATGGTATTTGTTTTCATGACTTGGTTTTTCTACTTAAAAGTGTTTACACCTCAGTGATCGTTAATTTGATTTTACCTAGTGAATGGAGATAGCAACTACTCTGGATTTCCTAGCATCTGTGTGTCAGAGGGGCTGACACACCAGTGAATTTCCAAGGACTCGGTGGTTGGGTGTGTTGCAATATTGCTTCTCAGCTGAAGGATAAAGTTGTTGTACCTGCCAGCTTCCGCAACCAAGAAAGAAGCTCAGTGATGAGTAGGACAATTCGGAATTTGGAGGCAGCACATTCATCCTGTGTCTGTGTCATTGCAACTCCCCTACTGAGTGAGCCAAAAACAAAGCAAAACAAAACGAAACAAACAAAAGACAAAATTGCTCATTTTGAGCGGGGTCCAGAACTGGAAAAGTCATTTCAAGATATTCAGGCTGCCATGTAACCTACTCTGCCACATGGGCTGTCTAGCATATCACTGGTGCTGTGCTTGGAGCATCAGAGGCAGGAAGTGTTTTGAACCTTTGGCAAGCCCCTATACATGCATTTCAGGACAGACCCTAAAGCTTTGGGGGTAAGGCCCTTTGATCATCCACAAATAGCTACTCCTTCTGAGAGACAATTCTTGGTTACTACTTAGTAGGAGTGGCAGAGTTGACTATGTGCTCATGGAATCAGTATATGAATCAATTTTTCATCATGCACTGGGTGTTATCTGGCTTACCAAGTCATAAAGTGGGCATGTGCATGCATGTCATCATTAAATAGAAGTGATGATGCATGAAATGACTGGACATCTCCTGAAAACACAAGAGAGGCACATGAAGAAGTGGCTCTAATGACCATGGTTTCCACTCTGGCCATGCTGCCTTCTGTCTTGCAACCTGCATGAAATGGTATATGAGGGTCACTTCACGATCAGTTGACAGAGGAAGAGAAAATTCAGGCCTGATTTCTAGACAGCTCTCTGTCATTTGCATATCCCATTAAAAATGGACAGCTATAGCACTACAGCCTATTTCCAGGGCATTCCTGAAGAAGGAAACATTTTTCCATGGACATGAATTTGGAAAGTGCACCTGGCTGAGCACTTGGAAAGAAAACTTCCAGATGTGGGATATATGGATTTGTGGACTATAACCAATGATTTGTTTGAACGGTCGGGGACTTAGGAAGATTATGATCAGACAACTGTTAGTGAAAATATTTGGTGAATAATTATGTGGCTATCTTTCTCCAAGTGGAAAAAATGAGAAGTTTCTGTTGCATGTACATGTCCATCACATTGTGGCCTCATCAGATGGGAGACCTTTAATAGTCAGATGAATAAGATGAGCCAGTCTGTTTCTTCAGCTTTTATTGGTCAATGTATTGATGAACACATGGACTCAGTAGCGTTGACTTTTACTTCCCAAGACTGATCTGGCTACAGACTGCGCTCAGTGCCTAACCTGGCAGCAATAGAAACCAGCATTGAGCCCACAAATGGCACCACTTATGTCTGCACTTATTCCTTCCATCATGGAAGGGGTAGCATTTTGTTGTAATTACCCTTTCTCAGAGACTCCAGCCTGTTTATGATCTGTTATGAGATTTCTCAGCCACCATAATTGCATGAGCAAGAATCCTAATAAATCCCCATCAATACGTCTGTATAAAGCCTCCATTGATTGCAACTCAAGAGAGAGTCCTGCCTTATACAAATACTGTTAGTGTCCCTTATGTAGGAATACCAAGCAGAGTGGTGCTTTTTATGCTTAATCACAAGGTGTGTTAAATGTCTTGTAAACAGGACGGAAAAAAGCAAACCTTAGGTCTTCCTAACGGTCAGACCTGTGTGGAAGAGAGGTTATTTCCAAATTGATGCTTTAGGATTCTTTCAATCATTTTTTTTTTTGGTTCGGACAATGAAAAGACGAAAATGTTATAATTTTTCTTTAGAAAAAGGATCTTGGATATATTATTATAACATGCTAAGTTTCTTCCCACATAGTCTTGCATTTCTGGATTTTTCTATTATGACTTTTATTTTAAATTTTTATTCATAGTTATTGTACTTATTTGTAGGATTTTAAAAGTTACATTTATTTGAGAGGCAGACAGAGAGAGAATCAGAGAGAGTTCTTCCACTTACTCTTTCTCTCCCCATGTGGCTGCAGTGACTCTAGGGATAGGCTAAGAGGCAGGAACTCAACCCAGGATCCACATGGGTTTGATCATTCCTGCTGTCTTCCAAGGACAGCATGGCAGGATGCCGGAGTTTACCCAGAGATGGGTACTGAACCTGCCTACATCCTTATGGAACATAGGTATCTTAATGGTGTCTTCACAACAAGGCTTGGGACTAGCCTCAATTGGTTAGGATTTTGTCAGTTATAAATAGGTAAAATAGTAACACCAAATCTATGTAAAAATCAAAGGAAATAAATATTAATAAGCATATGAAATAATAAAAACTCCCATTCATTGGTAGTGGAAATGCACAATGGTGCAATCACAATAGAAAACAATTTAGGAGGTTTTGTTTATTTATTTTTTTCATTGCTAAGCATAAGCTTACTCTATGTTTCACCAGCTGCTTCCAGGTATTTTTTTGAAATGAAATAAAACTTACCCCACATAAAAAATTCATCATGGAGGTTTAGCAGATTTATTAATAATTACCAAAAGTTTGGAACACTCAAAATAGTTCCAAATGGTGAATGGATAAATGAACTGTGGAAATCTAAATAATAGAATGCTATTTAATGAGAGAAAGAAATGAGACATTTAGCCATGAAAAGGCATTGAAGAAAGCCAAATGCATATCGCTAAATGAAAGAAGGTATTATGAATCATTAAGTGTAATACCTAAAATTATCTTGGAAAAGACAAAACTACAGAGTCAGCAAAAAGATCACTGATTACCAAGAGTGTTGGTAGAGGAAAGCTGAGTAACAAATGGAGCTCAGCAGAATTTTAGGTGATAAATGGCACTGTATGTGTGGATACATGTTATTGTGCTTTGCCAAAATCCTTAAAACTACAATACAGAGTGAGTCCCAATGCAAGCTTTGGTCTTTAGTCAATCACACTTAAATAATGTACCAAACCATTGGAAGATGTAAATAAGAGAAGGAGTTGTGGGTATGTGTGAACAAAAGGGCATATATGGAAAGTCATTGCACTTTCTGAGTAACTATTTTATGAAAATGATCTACTCATTGAAATAGAGAGTGGGAGAGAGAGAGATTCTTCATCTGGCAGTTTATTCCCCACAAGGTCAATGACCAAGATCTCTTGCATGGGTGTAGGGCCCAAGAACTTAAGCCACCTTCCTCTGCTTTCCCAGGCTTTTTAGTAGGAAGCTGCATCAAAAGTGGAGCTTCTGGGAAGTGAATCAGTGCCTAAATAGCATGCCAGAGCTGCAGGCATGAATTTAGTCTGCTAAGCTGCAACATAGGAAATATTAAAAATAAATAAATAAAGGAAATACCTGGCCATTAGAAGTCTCTTAGGAGTAGCGTGTCTAAAACTCACACATATAATTAGGATTCAGTTTCTCTGTTCAGTTGGTTCTAATTTCCAGTCTTTATTTCAAAGCTGATTATTTTCTCACTGCCACAGAGCACTTGCCTTTTCTTCATTTGGTAATGTCTAACTAGTACATAGATGGGGAAAAATCTGCCTCCCTCCATTCTCTTCTAGAATGTTAGAACGGAATTTCATGAGTTTTGCTTTGCTTGGTATGTACAGCATAGCAACATCTGAACCATTCTCTGTAGCAAGAGGTGACATTTTATTTTAAGAGGCAGCAGTCAAGGCTTATCTCAATAAAGGAGCAAAAATGAATTTCACCCAGATGAAACAGCTGGGGAACTAACAAGATAATTAGTAAGTGAAGATGGTGGTAAAATGTGTATTGGGAAGACTCTCAGACTTATTCCCTGCAGTCTCCATGTGGGACACACAGACTGTTCGCACACTAGACTTCTGATCACTGCCATATGGAGATGCTGACGTTGCACATGAGACTTCCCACTCAAAAATGTCTGTTTGGTTTCTGTGATGATGCTCGAGCCTTAACAATTGAAACTATGGTGTTTCAGAAAATTCAAGTTCCATGCGCATGTAAAGCATCTAAAATGCTCATGTGGCAAGAATATAAAACAAGACACAGATTAAAGGAAAGCGTTAGCCTTAAGAGGCTCAGAGTCTAATACAAGAAACAAACACAGGTGAAATGAAGGGTGTGAGCAATTTTTCTAACAATGTCAATGTTGACCTTAGAGAGGGGCTTTGGGGAGGAGACAAGCCCCAGGACCGTGGGGTCAGATGATTGAATGTGAACACTTACTCCATGCAGTTGAAACAACGAAAATTTAGAGTAAAGCACTGCAGCGTGTAATATTGCAAAGTGCTTTAAAAATGGATATAGTAATAGAAGAAGACTGGAAAACTAGTTAACAGCTGGTTGGCAGGTTGTAAGAAATCTTGAGTAGGCAGCCTTTTGAGGCACAGGGAGCAGTTAGGTGGGGATTGTCTCTTGTCTCTGGTGTGATCTGAATAAGTCCCAGGCGTGGAGGAAGAGAACTGTTTGAAAGTCTTTGGTGGGATTCTAGATGAGAAGTTATCACAGTTTGCACTGAGACGGCACTGGTAGCCATGAAAGACGGGACTGGAGTCTGTGATGTTCATTTACATACAAACTGCCTGGCTCTAACATGGGCATTGTGGTCATTGATACTTCAGGTGCAATTTACATCAGATTCTATTCACATTATGGTTATTCTTAGAGAAAATGAAGACAGAAATAAGGACTCTAGCTTCCTATTGATAACAAAGAGAAGTACCTGTAAATTCGGCACAGGTTTAGAAGTGACTGAAAAAGAACTTGTTTTCATGCCATGGGAGTTTTTAAAAATTTATTTTGGAATGGCTTAATACAAATGATGTTAAGAATATGATAGCATTAGATATTGTAAAATTAATTAGAACAAGTATTGATTTCTGTGACATAAATCCAAATGATAAGTATAGGTAATTCAACTCCTGTGACTGGAGGGTATTTGATGTATGTCCCCAAATGGATTTTGACAATATGTGCTAATCCACTTCACAAGAACCACTCCACAACCCAGAGTATAAACGTGAATACAAATGTCTATGACGGAATAGTGCTGTGTTCTATTAAATAAAACATACCAATTTTTTGTTGTTTGGTCGGGTACAATAGCTTAGTGGTTAAATCCTCTCATTGTATCCACTGGGCTCTGATTGTGTGCCAGTTTGAGTTGACTTCTATTGCAGCTCCCTGCTTGTGGCCTGGGAAAGCAGAAGAAGACACAAAGCCTTGGGTCCCTGCACCTGCATGGGAGAGCCCTAAGAAGCTCCTGGCAACTAGTTTCATATCAGCTCAGCTCTGGCCATTGTGACCACTTGGAGAGTGAACCAACAGACAGGAATCTTTCTGTCTCTCCTTCTTTCTGTAAATTTGCCTTTCCAATGAAAATAAATTCAAAAATAATTTCTTAGATTATCAATCATTGTTGTAAATCATTACTGTTGTGTAGTCTCTTTTAATGGAGACATTCATATTAAAAAATGTTTCCTGTGATTCCAGAAGATTGATTTCTGAAACTGTTGGAATCAGTTCTCATGACTTGTACTAGCAGTTCTGCATTTAAAATGGCAAAGGGCCATGGTGAACACTTGTCATCATGGTTAACACGCTGGGCTCAGCGATTGCGTCATACATTGGAATTCCTAGATTGCATAGCCACCTGTTTCCTGATTCCAGTTTCTTACTAGTGTGCATCGTGGAATGCAGTGATGGCGGCACTAACACTGAAGTCCTGTCACCATGTGGAGCTTGACAGTTCGTCATGCTTGGCTTTGACCCGCCTTAGGCTCGTGGTGGACAATCAGGCAGTCTCTTGCTCTGCCTCTCGTATAAAAGAAATACATTAAAAAGGTAAATAATTATTGTATAGTGTATTCTTCACACACTGGGTTATAATCTTTGAGCTGTACTATTGCAACAGAAAGGAGGGAACAAACATTTATCCCCTGCACTGATCATGAATTAGAAAAGAATGGGAATGCTGGAATGTTTGGGAAAAGCTCATCTCCATCTGCCATCTGCTCGTCGTAACAAAACAGTAAGCTGTTATTTTTCCTCGTTTTTTTTTTTCTTACTACTGTTACTAACAGACTATAAAATACATTTATATAGCTTTAAGTTTATAACACAAAGCTACAAAATAGAGTCATTCAGTCTTCAAGTTGTTCTTTGAGCAATATCTTATTCTTTCTAGATATTCATCGAGTCATATAGTATGTAGCTGGTCAGGAACAGCTAAGACAGGTGTTCAAGAGACATAATTACCAACCTTATATTGATGCCTATTTTCTTTTGATTCAGTCTTTTGCTTGCTTGTTGTGTAATTATAACTCATGAAATTAATGAATATGAAGATGTCTCAGTGTAGAAATAATGTTACTAGAGTTTACATGTTAAAAGATAAAACAAAGAGTGTAACAAACTGATTTTAACAATAGAAATATTAGTTTAATATTTACTAAATCTTAATTAAAATAATATACATCGCAGTCTTATTATTACGGATTGTACCTGATATTTATCTCCTATTCAAAACATTTTATGTTATATTTATATTAAAATTAGTAGATATGACATGTTTTACAAAAATATGGACTGTTAATTGGGAAGTTTTTCAAGATAAAAAATGGTGAAATTATCAGCATGACATTTTTCATTAGAGAGAAATCATTAATCTAGAGTGAAATCATTGCTAGTATGCTGACTCATACAGGCATCAACAGATGTGTACGGTATGTGTACTTTTAGGTGAAAAGGAGTTATAACTACAACATGCTTCTCTGAGAATGCTCCTTAGAGAGTGTTTGTGAACAGCTATGTATATGTTCATATTTATATCTATATCTAATCTATATCTATAAATGTGCATATGTACATATATATGTGTGTGTGTGTGTGGCCAAGGAGTTGGAGGAGCTTTATATAGAGAGATGTCTTTTTGAATTCTCAAACTTCTAATAAACCAGCAGGAAATTGAGAAGGAGTGATAAATTGATAAGCACTTCAGCCACAATCCAGCCAAAAAAAAAAAAAACCCATAAGCTGCAAAATGTTTCAAATAGAGGGATTTAATAGAAATGATTGATTATACAAGTGTTGAAAAGGTGGAGGAAGCAGAAGGGGGATATTAAGTAATTCTAAGACAAGTGATGGGAGAAGATTGCTAGTAAAGCTATGGAAACAAAAGGAAGGATGGGTATTGCAAGGCCTGGAGCCAGCGCCTGCTCAGATTATAAAGGAGGTAGCCAGTGGAAGAGGCCCAGCTTTCCAAAAACCACTTACCTTCGAGAGATTCAGTTTAAGGGACAGGAACATATGAGGGTGGAAGGAGAGAAAGAGATGACTAGATAGAGGAGCAAGAGGGTGAGAGAGGAACAAGTGTATTGAGCACTGCCTTGGTTATGAGCCCAGCAGGCCCTTCTCTAAGGACTGTTTGCTATGCAGCCTCCTATTGGCAGGAGGGCCCCCTGTGAAGTCCCCGCAGTGATGCCATAGAGCCGGGGAGATGAGTGTAGGCACGGTGGAGAGCAATGCCATGGAGCCAACTCCACAAGTACGAACACATCTGGAGATATTCTGACTTTGAACTGATGGAGCTGACTGGACTGCCAGGTAACTGGATACGTAGAGGCTCAGGTAACCAAGCAGAGACTCAAAGAACTCATTTTGCATTCACAGGCAGAAGAGATAAAAGCATTTGGGGTGTGTGTGTGTGTGTGTGTGTGTGTGTGTGTGTGTGTGTGTGTGTGAGTGTGTGTGTGAGTGTATGTGTGTGTAGAGACAGGACAGAGACACACAGATAAGTGTTTGCCCCAATATTAATGTTCCAAAGTGGTGGCAATCGCTATTTCAAAACATTTTTGAATGAAACTCATAGTTTTATATAAAAAGACCATCTTCTTTCATCTTTTCTTTCAAGGAAAATTAGTATGTTTAATTACCACTTTATTTAACAGCAATCAGTCTTATGCAAAACCAAAGGGATAATTGCCTATTATTGAAGATAACAAGTTAGTCAAAGGGTTAATGAATGATACCTAATTCCAAAATACCTGGAGGTGACGTGTGACTCCATGTGTAGCATCCCAAGAAGGCGACCTGTGACCCCGTGCATCGTGTCTCACAGCAGAAACGATACATGATGTGCCTCCAGCAATGGAAGCTCACAGAGCTGCTATGTCTTAGAGCTAAAATATGACCAAAAGAGCTCACAGCAGAAAAATCTTAATTCTGCTCACTTCTCTTTTACGTATTTTCTTCCCTTCATTCATAATTTTAACCTCTTGAAGCTGATCATGATAATCCAAGTGGTCTCGTTGCTCTTTTACCTAGCTAGGCATATACACTAAAACTTACGGGGCTCTGTTGTGGCCCATTTGATTCAGCTGTTGCCTGCAGTGGCGACATTTCATATGGTCCTGTATGAATCTTGCTTGCTCTGCTTAGGATCGGCTTCCCTGCTAATTCACTGGGAAAGCAATAGACATCGTTGGGACCCTGCACCCATGTGGGAGGTCCCTAGGAAGCCTAGATATCCTGGCTTGGGTCTGGGACATCTCTGACCATTCTGCAGCTGGGAAATGAGCCAGGACATGGAAAAGCTCTGCCTCTCACTCTGTAGCTCTCGGATAAGTAAATATATAACAGTAAGGTTACATCAAGACATATGAGAAAACAGTTCTAGGATCCTTTTATCTTTATGTCATTACTGAAACAGCACAAAGAGAGGGGCCTACCTCGGTTCTCGTCTCACATGAAGGAAGAATTCTCATGCAGAGAAATCAGTGAGCAAAGCGAGATTTATTAGAGACCAACGCCCTGCTGCAGCTATCAGGAGGAGGGTGCCAAGAGAGGACAGCCGTCGGAAATGGTCACAGTGTGCGTGCGACACATTCGGGTGAATGGGATAAGAGCTTATAAGCAGAAGAAGGGCAAGGACAAAACCCAGCGGAAGATCAGAACTGTAATTCTGTCTACCTTGCCCATGATAAAAACATTAAGCCATCACAAGTTATAAACAAAAACTTCTTTCTAGTCTCATGATAAAACCAGAAGCTCAAAATGGTGGGATGCCACGTTTGTCGTGCTAAAAGCACTTTCTGGGCAGAAGCAAGCCTTTTGTACACTTTTCAAAGAGATCCTTCTCTTTCTCGCTCCAACAGGGACCTGGCCCTAACAGCCTATTAGTTCCTCTGTGTAAGGGGGTGGTTTATTTTATTTTTAAAGATGGAGATCGTAGCATCAGAGCAACTGAAGCAGAGAGCAGAGGGATCTGAGAAAGAACTATGCTAGTGTGTCATCTGGAATGAAGAACCACCGAGGAAGAGTGTGTGAAAGCTGGGCAGGCATGCGCAGTGTGTCCTCCACAGCGACGTGTCCAAAGGGCACTGGAACCTCGGCCAGATGCGGAACAAGATAACAGAGGAGCATGGCTGAGCGCACGGGTGATGCCCACACTCCCACAGAAACCTCAAAGCATCATGGTCTTGAGCTTTCACGGGCTGCAGAGATTATTCGTGATATTCTCTTGGAAGTATATCAGGTTAGACTTTATAAATTCATGCATGCATTTTGACCAAAAATGGTAAATATTATGGAATTCAGTCTAATGTCTCATTTTATATTTTTAAAATGTTTAGAATTTCTAAAATACTGGCTTGAAACAACTCATAAAAATACATCTAGAAACAAGAAAAATGCACTGTTTGAATACAACATGCTGCTGTTTCAATGGTGTTGCCTATGCTATGTGTGAGCACTTGCGTATCTTCATTAAAGCTGACAGCCATTCAAAGCCCAAGGTCCGAAAGAATCTGCCAAGTGGAGGAGCAGTGCTGACGGCTGGCTTTCTGGACATAGTAAATCTGGGCAAACAGCCTGTTGACTCTAGGTAAGAGTTTTGTGACCTGCAGTGGGGTTGGGGATCCTTGTTCACTCTACTTAAGATTGATTTTGTTGTGCTTGCTTCCAGTAGGAGCTAAGGGGGACACAGGCTATGCAATCAGGGTAACAGAGCTCACAGACCAAGTCAGGGTCTTGATCCGTCCAGTATTCATTTCATTTCTAAACACTGAATAAAGGATGTCAGCAATGAGGTTGTAGGAGAGCTGTGAATTGCACTAATTGTAACTGGATCAAATTATAGCTTCATTGACAAAAATATAAAATCTTTTGTATTTTTATTCTAATATTCTGGAATATTCTTAAAGCACTTAGTTTTCTCCTACAGGCCACTTTTAATTAGCTCAGTGGAGAGCTTCACAACTTTCCACAATTGCTCCCTCTCGTCCACCTGCCTCAGTGGACACTTAGGTGAGGCTTGGCTGCAGGAAAGCTCCTTTCTGCTTCTCAGTCCTCAGTTTTGACATCCAGACACAAGACACAATAGTGTTGGTGAATGAGACTTCTTGTAGCAAGCCCATGCATGGCGTCACACTTATCTCTGCTAAAACCTGCATGAAGTCCTTTGTGGCAGCCAGGCTGGTGGGATTTCCCATCCTTGCTGTCACATGCCTTGTACCTCTCAGAAGCAGTGTTTCTGGGTGCGTCACAGGACCGAGTGAAATGCATTTGTCCAGTAGCACTCATCTTGCGTTTGTGCTTCTCTCGCATGTCCCACTTGTTTTTGCTTCTCATATGTTTCATGTTGTTTTGCCTTCTGAGAACAGCTGTGGCAGTTTATGTCTGCATTTATGGAAAAGAGTGGAGGATTTTTGGCAGGCACGAGGATGATTTCCATGTACTGCATGGAATATGATGAATCTCCCAGCAAGGCTCTTTCAAAAGCAGGATTACAGTTCTTTAACTCCAATTTTATCTACAGCTATTATCTGAAGTAGAGTGGTGTAAGAATTGATCATGAGTTCCCTTTTAAATTATGTCTCATTAATTGGCACACATCCTACGGCACAGGCCATGTATTTGGGGAGCCATTATCAGGCTACTAATGCTTTGATTAGGAATTTTAAACTATAGGATTATTTTATTCTACTTTTTTTTTTAAAGGGAGAAATAATCAAATCAGTTGCCCCCACCGCAGGATTACTATCTGTCCAGTACTGTGTTAACTACTCTGCTTAGGTTTTTTCGTTTAGTACCCGGGCAAACATCAGAGAAGCAATACTGTCTGAGTTGTGAAGCTTTATGAACTGAAATTTAAAGTCTTAAAATAGCCTGCCCAAAGTTGTACAAATGGTAAACTATGAAAATGAAGTTTGAGCTCCTTGCTGACTCCAAATTTCAAGCTTACACATTACGTGCTGACCTGATATTACACATGAGTTTCCAAATTCATTTGTTATCACTGTATTTGTCTAAAACTCCAAGACTTCAGTTTCTTTGACTCTGCTCTGACCCATTCATTGTCAGTGCGGGGTTCTTCTATATACTTGTTAAATTCACTTATGCCAGACCTGATGCTTGTACTCTGGCTATTTTCTGGATATGCTCATGCATTGACATGATTTTGTTGATAAACAATATGCTGAGAAATTGCAGCCATCACATCTCCATGTGCAAGAGGCATTCAGAATTAAACTAGATGTCGTATCTTTCCTCATAGTTTCTCTCCTCTGATCTCCAGATCAACGAGTAGTCTCATAGTTACCTTTTAGCCCACCTGCATCTGAGGGTATCTTCATTCTCCTTTGTAACTGTACTGACATCTGCCCCACATTTGATACTTGATTAGTTACCAACTGTGTTATGTGTGTGTGTGTGTATGCATATCAATCTATGTGTAATCACACATACATGTATATAATTTTCTCTGAATTAAGACATGCTGGTTTTCCAGATCTAATGCCAAAGATGGACATAACCAGAAACCAGCTAAAGTGGTTAAGGGCAGATTTTAATCAGCGATACATTTTTGGCATAAATAAAAGAATACAATGTGAGTTGGACTTGTTTTCAGCGTGTATAAGCATGATTGCTCATTTAAAAGAGTGTGAGATGTAAGTGGGGGAGGTTTAAATGGAGTTTAGTAAAATCAGAGGGATGAAAAATTATAAAAGGAAGAAGGCGGTTTGGTCCCTGTGATACCCCTGGGTTTACTAATTGACATTTATTGAGGATAGGCTCCTACCCTTCGTGGAGACTCGGAGAAAGGGGTAGTTGAAGCAAACAGTAAATTCTTTTGGCAGCTTTTCATTTAATCAGCTAAGAACTGTAAGAGCGATAGATTAAAACTGTTTTTTGGAGAAGCAGATTAAGAGTCTCATGCTGTACTGACCGAGCTAGCCGGGCCCTTGGAGAAGCAGATTCAAGTAACTCTTGCAACACTCATATCTCATACCAGTGGCAAATAGGAGCCCCAGCTTTTCTCCTGATCCAGTTTCCTATTAAGGCGTGTACTCTGAGGCAGCTGATTGTGACTCCGATATTTGGGGTAGTATCCCTCGCCAGGGAGACTCAGATGGAATGCCAGGCTGCTGGCTTCAACCTGGTCCAACCTTGGCTTTTGCATGTGAACTTGGGGAGTGAATCAGGGGATACAAGATCTCTGATTATTTTACTACCTTTGAAGTACATGAAAATTGAGAAATGTTTGATTTTTTTTTAAAAAAATTACTCTCCCATTAGGTAGGAATGCAAACTTCAGTTGTTAGGAGGTTTCTTGGAATTTAAGTCTTCATGGAAGAAGGAAAGATAGAATTCAGCCAAGGGGAGAATCTTTGTCACAACTTAATTTTTCTTTTTTTTTTTTTTTTAAGATTTATTCATTTATTTGAAAGTCAGAGTTACAGAGCAAACAAGCAAGCAAGAGAGACAATTTTTCGTTAGTTGGTTCACTTCCTGAATGACCACAAAGAAAAGGGCTGGGCTGGGCTGCAACCAGAAGGCATGACTGGTAAGCCCTGAACATCCGGACTATCTTATAGTGATTTTCCTAAGGCATTAGCACAGAGTTGGATCAAAAGCAGAGCAAATCAGATACAAATTTGATACTCATGAGATATTGGCACCTGAAAGAGGCAGCTTAACTCACTATGGCGTAACTCTAGCCCCTGTCACTAGTTAGTTCTCGGTCGTTGCAAAGGACTGAGTTTGGTGAATGTATTCAGTGCAAACTAACCAATCCAGAGACTCACTTGCTTTTCCACTGCCGTTTTCAGGTTCTCTCTGCCTTAACTAAATCAGGACTAAGCACCATCTGACTAGGGGCCACTCTTCCCTGAGGGCCTGCTGAAGTGATTCCAGTCAGCCAATCCCAAACTGCATACCCTTCCCCAGCCAAGGCCGCGGCCTGCATGCTCTCCCCTGACTCTTGCTGTTGATGGTGGAAACAGCAATGCTTTCTCCTTTGTCACTCACTGGTGGTTGGCAACCACTGTCTGGGGACTGTGAGAATAATACATTTCTTCTTTAGAAGCCCTGTTCTCATTTCCTCCTGTGGTTACACCACGGTTACCGGATCATATCCAACGTTTACATCGTCTGTACATCATGTCTTCCTGTTTGACTTCCTTCTGGTGGGAATGTCGTGGCTAAGTAACCACGGCTACCCTATTTGTTGTTGTCTTTTCTTTAGCAAATGCCTGAATTGGCAAAAAATAAATAAATAAATAAATAAGAATCCTCGGCAGTTGTTCAGATCTATCTTCCTCAATGCTGCTGAGAATCATTGAAAATGACAATGTCTGTGCGTTTTTCCTGCCTTAAACCCTCTCTGACCTCGGCATACATACTGGAGGCCTTCTTTAGTCAGTTCTGTCATGTGCTCCTTGATTCTCTGCACCATTCATCACATGCAGTAGATTCTAAAAGTTGTAAGCTGCTTGCATATACTCAAATATTGTATTGTTTCCACCTCTACGCCACGACTAAGGTCTTGCTGCTTTTTAACTGCAGCACCTTTCATCCAGCCCACGGGGCTTCGCTAACTCCCATGAAGCCTTGGGATTCATTTCAGAACTCAGTTTCCCAGTGATTTCCTGGATGTTGCAATACGGGCTTGAGTTTTCCATGCTTGACGCAGTGTTTGTGAGGGTGGCATTGTGGCACAGTGGTGCAGGTCATGGCTTATAATGCTGGTGTCCTGCATTGGTTTGTTTTCCAGCTATTTTACTTTCGTTCAGTTCTTGCTTGGGAAAGCCAGCGAGTGATGGCCCAAGTGCTCCTATCTGTGCCACATAGATGAGGGACCTGGGTAGGGTTCCTAGGTCCTGGGTTCTGTCTGGCCCAAGATTGAAAACTTTCTTCTCTCTTCTGTCTTTGTCACTCTACTTTTACAAACAGATAAGTAAGTAAATAAATAAATCTTTTAGAAAACAGTGCTGGTATATAGTAAATGCTTCACAGATGCTAATTAACTCCTAGTACCATCCAAGTTGTGGAGTTTTTGAATTGGCCATCACTTTTTCTCTTTTGCAGGGGAAAAACCATTTAGAAAGGGACAAAAGCATGGTAAGGTGAATTCTGTTTCTGTTAATAATTTATTAATCTGCCCATTTTCTTTTTTTTAAAGATTTATTTGTTTATTTATTTATTTTTTGCAAAGGCATTTTACAGAGAGATATAGAGACAGAGAGAAAGATCTTCCGTCTGCTGGTTCGCTCCCCAAGTACCTTTACTGCCGGAGCTGAGTCAACTTAATCCAGGAGCCAGGAGGTTCCTCTGAAATCCCCACAGGGTCTCAGGGTCCCAAGGACATGGGCCATCCTATGGTGCTTTGCTAGGCCATAAATAGGGAGCTGGATGGGCAGTGGAGCAGCCAGGACACAAACTGGTGCCTAGTGGGATGTCACGTGCTTGGAGGTGGAGGATCAGCCAGGTGAGTCAACGAGCCAGCTGCTGCTTGCTTGCTTTCTTCTACCATAGAACATATTCTTCACCTTCCTCTGAGATTACCTGGAATGCACATAGGGAATCGAAAATGCTTCTAACAGATATTTAAAGACATAACCAAATTACTGAACTTCCAAATCTCAACTAGCTCAATGTCTATAATATTTGAAAAAGTCTGTGTGTTACAAACCTACAGTTTTTCTAATATCAGGTACTTGTGCTAAGGATTATTCACATGATTTTTTTTTTACCTACCCTCTCATAATTCTTTGAAATTCATGAAAGAGCAAATAAAATGTTGTTATACATTTGCACATGAAGAATAAGGATTGGGACGCATAGGTCAGCCAGCTGAGGAACACAGGCCTGATAAGAACCAGGATAAAAATGTATGTTACGTTTATGGTAAATTTTCCTCCAGGCCTGTGACTAACCACTGCGTGATTCAGCCAGGAGTTTGCTTTCTTATGAAACTATCCCCACGATGATTAAATAAAACCACGAAGGAACAAACTACATTATGATGCTTTCCTTTCATTCTTTCTTGGAATTTTATTCCTTGGAAGGATAATATTGTGACATAATCATAGGGTTTTGGGGAAAATTTTTATGTATCAGTAATGTATTCATAGTCCTAGATTTGAGTTTGTAAAGATAAAAATTAATAATAATAATAATAATAATAATAAAGGTTTTGAAAGACAATGGAAACTGCTGTGGTAAAGATAATTCATCCCCAGGGCAACACAGGCAGGGAAGCCATAATATAAGGAGAACAGTCCATCTGTGCCAAGTTCAGCTCAGCAGGACAATAGCTAGTAGGGAAACCACAAACCTTCTGGTTCAAATCTCCATCCTTAGAATGTAAAGGAAGTATAAACAAGAAGTGGAGCTACCAGATGGGAACCCTTCTAATTAGTGAAGTCAGCTCTAATTTTTGGCCACCAGTTGGCAGATGTGGCAGATGCCAAGGGAGTAAACAGAATATATTGGCAGTTTTGAATTTTAAACCAGTATATCACAAATAGATTCAATTTAGAAATATTTTCCCCTTTGGTTAAACCCTATAACTTCCTTTTGTCAAATGCCAGGACATTAAAGACTGTTTCTTTTAAGATATTTCATGTTTCTGCTTACAAATCTATTGTAGTGAAGGACATGCATGGAGGCACGTTGTCTCGCAATTTATAGAGCACAACGGCCATAGCCACTCAAAAGCAATATTTTATTATAAATGTGGATTGATGTGGCCTTTGTAATTTGAAAAATTGATAAAATGTAAAAGCCGTGCTTTGGGGAAAAAATCTTGAGATCAATGTGGGACTTAAGAAAATTTAGAGAGATAGCAATGATAATTTCAGTCCTAGACTCCGTTATTGGGTATGCATGTTTTATGAGCAGTAGGTCGTTGTTACAGAAGACCATTAATACATAACTTACAGAAGGAGAGTGTTGCTTTGCTATATTTTTTAAAAAAATATGATGCTAATTGAAAAACTAATGTATCAGATATGAAGTCCTAATGTGTCCCATATCAGGAATGATTAATGAGTTTTTCCAAGCTATTTACCCACTCGCAACTACTGTTGGCAGTGAGGGATCATTGCTATGTCACATCTTGCTTATGATAGGAAATGATGGTTTTGATTTTGTGTCCATATTCAACAAATCCGTGTGAGTATTTAGTATCTCGGTAGCCTAAGAAGGAACCTGAAAAAGAGGAAGTTCTAAGTTGATGGTGGAATGCGTTGGGCATCTTTTGAAAGACCTTGTTTTAGTTTAGAGATCTTTAGATTTTATGGGAATACCCATAAATAGAAAGAGATATTTTTTTTGAGCAAAGCTTACAACTTAAAGAAGGAGATACAGGACAGATATTGTGGTATGCTATATTGAACTTTTGCTTGAGATGCCTACCCATTTTGAAGTGTGTATTTGAGTCCCTGATACTCTGCTGAACTAGTTTCCAGTCAAGCTAGTCTCCTTGGCAAGCTAAAATACTTGATTCCTTGCCACTCCCATGGAACACCTAGATGGAGCTTCTGACTTCCTGTTTTTGTCTGGCATAACCTCCGTTGTCAGTTTTTTGGGGAGTGAAGAAATACATGTAAGATCTCTCTCTCTCTCTCTCTGACTCTGTTACTCTGGCTTTAAAATATTTTTTCAATCAATTATAAAAAAATCTGTACTTACAAAGATTAGAGATGCATTGTTCATAAAATGTAAATAACAAACTGTGAATGAGATTGTGAGCCGAGTTGTGTTGGGATGGAACAAACAAATGAGTGTGGGATAGAGAGGTGGTAGTTGAGAAGATGTTTTGTAGGTATTTCACTCAGGAAAGTATTTTGTGCTAAAATTAATACAAATTAGAAATGTGTAAGTATCTGGTTCAGGGAATAGATCAAGAATTCCATGGAAAAGTATTAGTATTATTTCACCAATGTAATTCTGTGAATATGTTGCCAATAATGTTAATGGTGATGACTATGTAACATCTATGTGGTATTAAGTTCAGGACAGATTGTACTATTTCACATATACAAATACATCTACCTCATTACCACCCAGGGAGATTTAAATAGTAATGATAAGGAATTAGAGAAACTAGATTATTGAGTTGCAATTCAAATCACATTAGATTAATTCCATATTTTAAGTAATTGAACAGTTTGAACACAGCTGTCATAGGATTATGATTGGAATATCTAGAAAGCATTTGGTCATTGGCTTATGGACTTAATAGTGAAATTAGAGTTGTAGATTCTATACAGTGCTCTTAGGTCAGAGTTAAAACTACAGATGTAGGATTTGTTCATTTTTCTTTTTTTGTTTTGTTTTGTTTTGTTTTTGTACTTACCCAGGTCAGTTATTCCCAAAATGACAGGATTGTGGATGACATTTAAATCTGCCTTGAAATTCTAGCAAAATATTGCCTTATGATGTATGCATTTTTGTGAGGAAATAGGTCCATAATACTTGAAGCCTCCCAAGAAAGGCATATGATTCTACCACTCCTTAAAAATGTGAAGGATGAGTTATTCATCAGGATGAAGAGCAGGCAGACAGAAAGGAATAAACAAATGAGAAAGTTATTCTTATATAAATTTATTTCTTCACATTTTTAAGTCAATTACTCCATTTTATCTCTTGAATGCATTTGTTACTAAGCAAAATTAAGCACTGAAATATATACTCTCTCCCTTATTTTTCTTGCTTTTATTTGATAATTTAAAATTGATGATTGGCAGTACATTTTATTTTTATTTTTTAATTAAAGATATATTTGTCAAACAAGCAAATAAGTAAACAAGCACAAAACATATGGAATGGATTATTGAAGTTATGCTTTCCATGATGGTTTCTTTAGATAAGAGAGAATATATAGTATTTGTTCTTTTGTGATTCACTCGTTTCACTGAGCATAATCGTTTCTAGTTGGGACCATCTATCTAGTTGCAAATAGTATAATTTCATTATTCTTCATAGCTGAGTAATGTTCAATGGAGTAGATGTGCCATAGTTTCTTTAACCACTCTTCTTTGGATGCACATCTGGATTGTTTCCATGTCTTTCCTATTGAAAATTGTGCTGCCGCACATATAGGATTATAGATCCTCTTCTCATATGCAGATTTCACTTCTATTGGGTATATTCCTAAGAGTGGGATAGCTGGGTCATATGGCATGTTTATTTGCAATTCTCCATGCATGCTCCATATTGATTTCCACAGTGGTTGTACTAGCTTACACTCCCACCAGCAGTGAAGGAGGGTGCTTTTCTCCCCATATCCGCGCCAGCAGGCGTTCTTAGTTGAGTTCTGAATGTAGTTGAGTTCTGAATGTAGGCCAGTCTCACTGGAGTTATGTGGTACCTCAACATGGTTTTCATTTGTATCTCTCTGATGACTATAGAGCCTGGGCATCTTTTTATATGTTTGCTAGCCATTTGAATCTGTTCTTTTGAAAAATGTCTGTTCAGTTCCTCTGTTTGTTTTTTTTTGGCTGTATCCCATGTGTTTTGAGGTTTTTTTTAATTTCAGTTTTGTTTATTCCAAATAATTTATTTTCTCCTGTTGAATTCATCACTGTCTCATTGGTTACCTGGTGGCATCATTTTTCCCAAGAGACTTTTGTGCTTCCTTTTTGTCACCGATGGGTTGGTTACTCAGTAGCATATTTTCTCATGCTGCTATAATTTGTTGTTGATGATGTTGCTGTTGGCTGTTGTTGTTGTGGCTGTTCTAACTCATACTAGTTGTTGACCTTGTTTCATGTCTTCTTAATTATGGAAATGTATAGTGATGGAGTACTGGGCTCTACCATATCCAGATGTGGGGGTATAATCGAACATGCATCCCTGCTTCCAGACGAAAGATGGATTCCCAAGGAAACTGTTGGACACGTGTAGACTATGGGATGCCTGACAATCTGACATTGTCTGGACCAACAATGTCAGGGTACACTTAAAGAATTATGATTCCTTATGAAAGACTACGCTATTGTAGTAAAGTGGGGACAATGTGTCAGGGAGTGGGAGTTTGGGGGGATGGAAATCCAAGCCTATATGAAATTGTACCGCATGATTCAAAATTCAAAATAAAAATATATTTTTTAAAAAAGGTATATTTGGTTGAAAGGCAGAGTCAGAGCGAAAGAGAGAGATGTTCTGTGTACTGATACATGCCCTCAAATGGCCACAATAGGTGAGGTTGAACCAGACAGAAGCAGGAAGCCTGAAACAACATCTGGGTCTCCTGTTTGAGTGGCAGGGATTCAAGAACTTGGGTCATGTGCTGTTCTTTCCCATGTGCATAGCAGGGAAGTGGTCAGGAAGTGGAGCAGTCAGGATTTGAACTGATGCTTGGTCACAATGTGAGTGTCACAGTTGGTAACTTAACTGGCTGTGCTACAACACAGCCCATAATAAGTTACATCTCATATTTTCCTCGTATTTGGAAAAAAAATTAGAAATCCCTTTTAACAATATTAACAACTTTTTAGTAAAGCATTTATCTTGTGTATCTAGTCATTCTTGTATGTAACACAAAACACAAGCAAAAATGCAAAGAGTAATGTATTTTAAAGCCTTGGCACTATCTCAGAGATGAGCTTGCATATTACACCGAGCGAATCAAAGTGGGGATTGTGAATACTTGATGAGAGAGGGAAAGTGTGTCACATCTCATTCCATTCTAGAAATCTTTTGTTCTTTGGTTTTAAAGATTTATTTGTTTTCATTTGAAAGACATACTTTCAGAGAGATGTTTTCCAAACTGTGGTTTTCTCCCCAGATGGCCACAATGGCCGGAGCTGAGCCAATGCAAAGCCAGGTGCTTCTTCTGGGGTTTCCACATGACGTGTGCAGTTCAAGGACTTGAGTCATTCTCTGTTGATTTCCCTTGCTTTTAGGAGGGAACTGGCTCAGAAATAGAGCAGCTCAGAAATAGACAAGAACTGGTGTGCATATGGGATGCTGGCATAATACATAAAGGATTGGGCTGATATGCCACCACACTGCCACTAAGTGTGTATAATTAAGTACTGACTTAAACTTTTAGCACAGGGATCTCTTTTGCTATAAATATGGAATTTTCAGGAATGTAGTAATAGTAAAATGATACATTCCTTCTCAGAATTCAATCCTTCTGCCTTGACTAAAGATGGATGAAGCTGCACAGAATAAGAGTTGTGCTAGACATTTTGAAGTCTCTAGAATATTCTAGCAGATTGCTGTTGGGCATCAGGTCCCATGGTCTCACAATAAGCAATTCTTCATAGCTACATCTATTGTGTTCATATTTCACAAGAGAAGCTTCTGGTATTATGAGACATTTCCTTATTCTTCTTTGACTTCACAAAGTCAATTTAACTCTCTTTTTCTCCACAGATCATAAAATGACCTTATCTTATTTTTATATCATGTTCTTGGCATCTTCCACGACACATTTTAGAAATAGAAGTGTATCTTTGGCCCAGACCTTCTATGCAGGTACAGAGTCCCAAGGCTTTGGGCCATCCTCAACTGCTTTCTCAGGCCGCAAGCAGGGAGCTGGATGGGAAGTGGAGTATCCAGAACACAAGCCTGTGCATGCAAGGTGAGGACTTAGCCCCTAAGCCATCACACCGGGCCCAGACAGACAATGCTTCATAGCTTGGGTAAAATAGACTTGATACATTTTAAATTATGTAATTTATGAATAAGAACCAGCACATTGTTTTACACTGAGTACAATGAACTCTTTTCTGAACTGTTGGTGTCTCATGGACAATATTTAGGCAATGTTGAGGTGCAGTGTTTGGAGTTTTAAGCAACTAATCCAGATATCCACTTCCTTTTATTAGCTGTAGAGCATTGAGAAGTCTTTTAACCTCTTCTGTACATTTGATAGAAACTGTAGAAAATACTCTTTTCTCTAATGAGCTCATATGTATACATGTATTAGAACTGTGCCTGCTAGAATGTAGTCGCCAAGATTTATAGGTTACATATTATTTCTTTTTGTTATACTCCATGATGGATGCATCTGAAACTATTTGTTTAAAATTAAAATTTCAGAAAGTCTTAGCTAAGTCTTACATTTGCTTTACTCATACATGTTATGATTTCCTTGCATAATTAGTAACAAGGAAAAAACAAACTCCCTCTTCTTTCCCCAGATATTTCAGCCACTGGCAGCAGTATGATACGCATTTTCAGACTTTCATACAAATGAACACAACACAAATCTTTCTAAATATTAGATCATTGTACCTAAATTATTTTTGAAATTACTTAAAATGATTTAAACAACCCTAGCATAATTCTTTGGTTCATACATATAGATATACCTATAATTTTAACTGATATACTAGTTCCTATGCCCCATACAATCAATCTCATGACTACCACTTAATTTGTTTCTAAATGTTTGCTTTGTTAACCCAAATGGCCAACATGTTCTTGTATAGATGTTAAAGATGAAAAAGACCTCTGAGAGCCAGGTAAAAGTGCAATACATATGGTCTGGGTTCTACCTTGCCTAAAAACAAATCAAATTAAAAATTTGAATTCAAATTTATAGATCATGATAAATTAAAGGTGTTTTTTTTTCACAATGATTCATATATATCCACTGAGTGTCTGGCTCAAATCCTTTCTGCTTCACCTGTGATCCAGCTTCTTGCTAATATGTACCCTGGGAAGCAAGAGGTGGTGATTCAATTATTTGGATCCCTGGATTCATGTGGTCAGATTGCCTTCCTGCCTCATGGCTTCAGCTTAAGACTAAGCTCTAGTTGTTGCAGGGACTGGAAAAATGAAACAGTGAATAGGATTGGAAGATATTCTCTTTCTCATCTATCTGTATATCTATCAATCCATCATCTATCTATAGACAAAAGTTTCAAAGATAAATGGAGATGAAAACCCAAAATTCAGGTTTTCTAAAAAGCTACTGAAGATTAGTAACTAGTGATTATTGCATTGTAATAACCAGCTTTGATAGAATAAAGGCTGCCAAATTTATAAGTTCAAGCTTGGTCCACCTGTCACCTTACCTGCTATACCACACTGGGCTTGGCTGGCATTTCTCGTAGCACCTACCTGTTTCATGTGGGCCTTAAATTTGTGGTCCTTGATGGGCATCACTAAATGCATAGGTCAGTATTAAATGATAGAATTAGATGAAGGTTTCTGGGTCCGAGTGTAGGATCACACCGTATTTTGTTAACTACTTCGCAATTAGTTTTCAATAAGTACCCAGAATGCCTTTTTCTCCAGCCCCCTGGTTAGACCTAAATGCTATATGAATCAGGTCCTAGTTTCTTTGAACAAAAGAAGCAGATTGTAATAATTTATAAACTTATGTGAATGTCATTGTGTCAATATGGGTCCTGGCAGGAAACAGAGCACATACTTAATGGAGTTCTTACAGAAAATTAGTTGAGGTGCTATTTCCAGGAGTATGTATGAAGCTGAACCAAACAATGGAAGACATTGATCCACATAGGAAAGCAGTTAGTAACTTAGATCTGATGGAACAGAGGTGAGTGTGTGCGTGTGTGTGCTGCTAACTTCTTGGGATTAAGATGTCTCGCAGGAGATACAGTCATTCAGGGACACAGACGCTGCTGAAACTCGGCTGCTGACCTTGGGAGCAAGCTGTTCAAAATTCCATGATCACTGTTTATTTGAACCCTTCTACCATCTGACGGAAACTTCCGTTGATTCAACTGCTCGTATTCTTAGGAGTGAGGACAAAACAGAGAGCAACAAGATTGTTTTCAACTGTCCTAGAAAAATTTTGTATTATATTTTTTGTGACCATTACATTAAAAAAAAAAAACTATTGTCCAGATTAAAAAACAAATAGTTTATAGGGCTTGGAACGATGGCTGAATTGGCTAATCCTCCACTCCAAGTGCCAGGATCCCATATGGGTGCTGGTTTGTGTCCTGGGTGCTCCACTTCCCATCCAGTTCCCTGCTTGTGGCCTGGGAAGGCAGCGGAAGATGGCCCAACACTTCGAATTGGCTCATCGCTGGCAGTTGTGGCCAATTATTGCATGAACCAGTAGAGGGAAATCTTTCTGTTTCTCCTTCTTTCTGTAAATCTGCCTTTCCAACAAAAATAAACAAATTTGTTAAAAAAAATAAAAGTTAGTTTAAAAACATTTATCACATATTAGAGTGTGAATAAAGTGCAAATAGGAAAGCCTTATTCATGAAACACATATAAAGATCCTTATTATTTTGTCATTTTCTAAACTGCTTGCAAGATTGGCAAAAGAGGCCCAGCTCCATAGCCTAGTGCCTAAATCCTCATCTTAAATGCGCTGGGATTCCATATGGGAACGGCTTCATGTCCCGGCAGTCCCGCTTTCCATCTAGGGCCTGGGGAAGCAACCGAGGACGGCCCAGAGCCTTGGGACCCTGTGACTACATGGGAGATCGGGAGGAGGCTTCCAGTGGTACTGGTTACTATCAAGTCAGTTGCACTTGTTTCTAAACCTGATTTATTCCGGTCTCATTTATTAATCTGACTACTCAAAGCTCTAAATATTAAGTCAACTAATGCATGTAACTCTGAAATGAAAGTTATTTCTTCAAAAATTTTAAGTTAATGGGTATTCATGTGTTTGTTGCTTTACATTGTCTATTGTTTAGTAAGATTCACCCTACTAAATTTGAAACATTTTTGAATGTGAATTGCACTGGTTAGAACAGAACCAGGTCGCTGGTGAATGAATGTGTCAAAAAGAACTGAGGTATGAGTTACTAAGAAAACTGTTTTCACAATTATAAAAAAAAATTGAAGGTTAAAATAATCATAAATCGAGTGATTTACAGTTGCTCAAGTCTGCATTTGGGGTACTTCACAAAGCTTAAATATTTTATTCCATCTTGAGGAAATAGAAAAAATGAGCATTATAGTGAATTAAGAGTGTTGTTTTTCCAAATAACGAAAGCTTGAAGTTGAATCAGTGTGTCCCTATTCAGCGAAAAGGCTTTGGTTCTAATCAAAAGCTTGTAACTGAAAAGTTTATCGTTTCAAAATAAGTCAATACTCCATATAGTATAGCATTTTGTGGCTGTAGTTTTTTTTTGGAGTAAGTAACTATTTAGAAGTTTTGAGTGAACTAGAGGGGAGAGTTTCCTCTAATTTCAGCAATAAAGATAAAATACACCTTCTGAGGAAAGAAATATTTTCATCTGGGCCCCTGTTACAAACAATATTTTCAGCTGAACCTGCACTAGATATCCCATTTCTAGTTTTATTTACTTAGGGAAGCAAACTCTCCCTAAGTGAGTAAATCAATTACATTTAGCAAACATTTATTAAATTTCCATTCCCTTCAGGATAAAAATAAGTTACTGATCATAGCATAAAACATATTCATAATCTGGCTTATATCTTTTCTTCTCTTGGCCTCTCTTTAGCTTTATGAGATAGCCAAGATAATGTGTTTGTGATTCTTAAGCCTGCTATTATGTTTTAATATTGTATATCCTTGTATGTCTGTTCCACGGGTTTAAGTGCATAGCACGTCATCAGGAACACGCTGAATGCTAATTATTCAGATAAAACTATTCTTAGAAAAAAATGGTTTCATCTGCCATTTCTATGTCAAATTTTCATTTCACTTGAACACAAAGATGTATTAAGATAAATATTTCTTACAGATGGCATTACGTTGTGGTTTTAGGTATCTACTTGGGGTCTTGAGATGTAACCTTTGTGGAGATGAGGGGAACACTGCGTTGCATAATATAATCTAAATGATGGCTCTCTCATGTTGGTGGAAGCATTTGAAGCTTACTAAAAATATTCTAAGTTCACAAAATCATTAAACGTGCCTAATCTGTGCGTTGTCCAAAAATAAAAAAAGAAAGGGTAAAACACAATATTAGCTTAATAACAGAAAGGAAAAGCAGATACAAAGATGAGACAGTTTGAAATTTTATTATGTGCAACTCTAGGTGGTGGTATTAGATTGCTGGTGTTATTTTATTTTGAACTTACCAGTATTTCAGCAATCAAAATGTGTTACCTTTGATAATGAATAAATAAAACATTCAATGAGTGTCAAAGCTCTGGTCAAGAGTTACGGCTTGTGAAAATTTCCGGACCCACTCATTTGAGGATTCATTACTCTTTCTTTTTGATATTATTTATTCATTACTTATAGAAGCAAGTCGATCAAATTTATTTCTTTACATGTGTCTGTCCAACCATGTAACTACCTGAGGGAAGAGACTATATAAGTATTTTTATAATGAATGCATGTTGCAGTACTGCTTAAAATTTGAATTCTAAGCAATAGTATATATTCCAATAAAGTCAGTAGTATTTGCTAAATAACTGACAAAAGGAAAGATCACAATGTTTTATGTATGATTTTTTACTAATATGCCCAATATCCTTTATGGGAGACATTTTGTTGTTTTCACAGTTCAAGTTCCCCTAAATTATTTTCACTATTATTAGGTGAATAATATACAATGCTTTTTCTGAATTTTCTCTAATATTGCTTCAAATAGTTTATGTGTGCTTAGAAAAAGCCCCAAAATTTTTTCATGTTATTTATTCTTTCAGAAAATGTATTAAGTACCATAGGTTCATTTATTTTCTGCATTAGCCTATATTAATCTTTAATATTACTCTTTTTCAATTTTCTATTACTGGATAATATATTTCCTCAGAGGCTATATGTGATGTTGTACTTGTCCTACTTAATGTTCTATTATTAAGGTTTAAGGAAATTTTGTAAAACCTCTACTGATTCATAAAAATTTTTATTTTCATATGAATGATCCAGTTTGGATCTATTCCAATGTTTCATTTTAATTAATAAACATAAATTGCTCACTTTGACTCTTCATCTCTGCTGGATAATAGTGAATTAAAAATAAGCAAAAAATAATCATGCTAGCAAAGCAAAACTGAGCCCCAATACTGTGCAACAATGTAGAGTAGAATCAAATGGCTTAAAGAGCTGGGAGAAAGAGGAAGTGATGTTCCTTCCTTTTACTCCTTCACACACACCTATTGCAATCACCCTCGTATTCATTTCTTTAAGCTCTCTGATGAATGCACAACACTGGATGAAAGAAATGAGGATGTGGGTTTATATTTAACAGCAAGAGATAGAGGGAAGGTTACTCTTTCTGTTTTAAACAGAGAAGCAAGGAGTTTGGAATGCGTTGATTAGGGATTGGATTGTGAGCCTTTAGTAAGTGGAAGAAGTCAGAGGTTACTCCCAAAGCACTGGCTGTGGTACTTGTGTCCGTGGAGATACTGTGTGAAGGCGGATGAACCAGTAGGCATGTCTGGTTAGAAGAAAAGGGAGTGACTGTTCAAGAGTGGGCACGATTCACTTCTCCCCCGAAGCTGTCTTCAGCAGAACTGCAGTGATTCACCCTTCTGAGTCTCTACTTTTATCACCAGAAAAGAAAGGAGTTTCCTATCTACCCTTCTGGTATCTGTGTGTGTGTTTTATGCAAACAGACTAGACAGGATTACATTCCAGGCTTCTGATGAGTTTTGTTCCCATCCTCTGGATGGATTGTTAGTACCTAATTTGTGCTTAACAAACATCTTTTTTGACCAGTGTCTTAGTCTTCCTCTCCAGGAGACTGGGTCTTGATGCTGAAGCAAGAGATTTCCAACTTGAATAAATCTTACATTGCTCATTGTCTTACAAATGTGGGAATCCTTCTCCTTTGTGAGTCAAGAACAGATGTCACTGTCTTCCTTGCTGCTTACCCATAACACTAGGTCATTTTTTTTGAAAAATAGTTTTGAGATGTCTGTCCAACATCTTCAATGAAAATAGTGAAGACACACATGGGTATATAGATTAAAACTTCACATATCATCAATGTGAAGATTCATTGACGACCTTAAAGATGAGATTCATTAAAAACATAGAAATGCATGTGATGGCATATGGGGATATGTAGAAAAAGATGAGTATGATGTCCTGGGGACATTGTGGACCAACTGCAACTTTTGAAAATGGGTAAACAGGGAGGATTCAACGAAGAGACTCCGACAACTCTGTTAAGCTGGTGGAAAGGCAAGATCAAGTAGTATTCTGACACTGAATAAGTGTGATGTTGTAAAGAAGGAAGTGGTTAGCAAGGTCAAATGGCATCATCAGGTCAGCAAGATAAAAATGGAGAAGTCAGTTCTACTTAGAGATATGGGTAGAGATCATTGACTATCAGCTAGAATAACGTCAGTGGAACATAAAAATGCTTTGATGGAGTTAAAAAGAAAGAGGGAAGTCAACGGAGGCAGATGTCAGTTGTTGATAACTGCTTTGAAACGTGCTGCTTTTAAGATGAAAAGATAGGCTTGAAACTAGACGTGTGTATGGAGGAAGAATTTTTTCTTCTTCTTTTACATTTTATGAGGTAGAGCCCTTGATGAAGCTTATAACCTGAAATGGAATGACCAATAGAGAGGATCGCTGGGAACTGATAGAAAAGACAGAGATGATTCAATGCAAAAGATCTTCAGCAGGTGAGACAAAAATAAGATTTTTTACAAGGTATGTACATATACTTAGTGATAGAAAGCCAATAGAACATGTGTTTTTTCCCCCCCCCAGAAAACACACTTTCTGAAGAAAGAGGTTAGCAGCAAGTCAGTTTAGAGGATTGAGAACAGGCTAATTAATTCAGGGTTGCTGTGGTCTAAATGTCTGCGTCACTGTCAATTCTTATATTACAACCTATTTTCTGAAGTGGAATTCTGGGGGCTTTGTAGGAGAGTAAAGACAGAACGCAGCCAGTGTACCAACCAGGGGGCTTCCACTAGAACCAGAATCCTGTGATGCTATTATCTTGGATCAACCTGCCCCTAGAACTTCTAATAAGCATAGAGATGATGGTATTTTTTTCATTAGCCTGAATGAACTAAGAGTCATCATTATGAAGAGTTGGATTAGGAAAGCCACCCTGGTAATATTCTTGAAGTGTTTCTAACTTAGAATACACTTAACTGCATTTTTGTTTCTCAACATGAAACTCTTCAACAAGCAACAGATTCACAGCAAGGACAAATAAAATGTTTCCTTTGCCTCTTCTTATTCCTGATTAATAAGTTTATGAGAACTGTGTTTATTTATTTTTGTGTCCATCCTTGTTCTTGCTCATGGCTCCCGTGATGCTTTGCTTTGTGGAATGCAGCAGTTACAGCAGAGAGAATCGTTGCCATCATCACCTACGGGGAGTCTAAGGAGACAAGTGACCTCCGCAGTGAACAACCCAACTTCCACACAGCCTCCCTCACAGAAAGAGTCAAAATGAAAGAGCAAAAGAAAAGTTTGCCAAAATATGAATCTTTAAGAGATCTTCAGAAATTAGTTGGTTGACATTATGACTCCTGTGAGGAGTGGGTCTTTGCTCTGCTTAAGCCCTGAGTGCCCTATACCTGGCACACAGTAGCAAAAGTGATGTTATCATGTGCCATAGGCTATTGCAAATTACCTGCATGATCGATTTCCTAATAATGTTCTTGAATTAAAGATAAGAAAACTGAGGCATGGGAAAGTTAAGTATCTTATTCAAAGTAAGTCAGATGGTTAAATTAGAGCTATACATAAGCCCCATGATGTGGCTCTGAAGCTTGTGCCCCTAAAGGTACTATGTGTACAATGAATTTTTTAAATGTGTACGCTTGTGTCCTCATTCATCAAATGTAATCTAGTATTCCATTTTACAGCTGATGTCCAAAGTCCTTCCCAAGATTGACCATGGTCCTACCATAAGTGACAGAGCTGTTGTTTAACTATTTTGACTCTTTGTTTTGTTATTTTTCCACTGTGTTATATTTGCCTCTGTGTTTAATTTACGTCTGATGATTCCCTTTTGCCTTGAGTTTTGTTTGCACCTCCAGCCTGTGTACCTCCGGCTCAGTAATGATCTAATACTTACTGTGTGGGCTTCAGAGTTTATTTGATTTGGAGCAACCTAAACGGCCTGTTGGCAAGGTCTAAATATGAGATTGTGAATACAGGGACCCAAATGCATATTTCTGGCCTGAGCAGATCTTACAGGCTATGGTCAAACTCTGCAAATTATTTATTGACAACAGTTGGCATGATTGAAGTTGACTTTCCAACCCTAAATGTTTGTAGTATGTCATATAAATTCATATAAAGAGGAGAGTGTGAAGAATTATGGCAACAAAGTTTCATTTTTCTAGTATGCTACACCAGTTCAGAACATGAGATATTTAGTTTGAAAAATGAGTACTTTTGCTACACTCCTGCCTTGACAATCATACACAAGGGCTATTATTTTGTGTATTGCATGCACCTTGCAGTTTCAGAATGGCTTGTATTTGTTGCTACCTCCCTTGTTTCCTCGCAACATCCTATGTTGTGACTGGGCAATATATTTTGCCGCACTGAAATTGACTGAGTGAGAAACCACAGCATGGTGTGGTTGAAATGACTCATTCAGTCTTGTAAAAGTGGTCTGTGTTAGAGCCAGAGTTCGGATTTGGATCTTCCATCTTGAATGCCATGCTTTGTGTTAAACCACATGGTGTTCCAATATATCATTTGGCCCATTTAAACCACATGGATAATTCATTTTTCAACACCCTGGTTATATGTCATCCTAGCTGTCACTTCCATTAGCTGCATACACACCTGCGTGTAGCTGATGCCAGGTTTCTTTTCTACATATTCTGAACTAGAGCAGTGCTCATTAAACACTGGGGAAATGATTAAAGTAACAACAGCAAAAAACAGTAACAACAGTAAGGCCATTTTGTTCAGTTGCGCTGTATTTTACTTGGTGTTTTTTCTCTTATGGACTTTAGAAATGATGCCTGTCTAGAGGTGCTTCTCTTCCCTATAACATTGCAAAAACCCTTTCCTATAGGAGGATAGGACTTGTGCAATTGCACAAGATAGTATGAGGTGTTTACTATTACCTTGGGAAAATAGCTCAAAGAGAACATGCAATGACCAAAGGCACACTCCTATTCCATAACAGATTGACTGATTCTGGTTGAGGCTCAGCAGCAGCAGAGGAGAGATAAGAAGCTGCATTGCCAGTTCTCTTTCTGCAAATGGTTACTGTTTGGTGCATGCCAACGGGGGGGAATCTGTGTGATATTTGGAAGACAGAGAGAAGGAAAACCTGAGTAGAGGAGGGATTGATCCTGTGTTCATGCATCTGGGAAATCAACACATTTTAAGATTCTCCATGTGGCAGTCATTATTCTAGCTTCTAGGGATAAAGAACCTATTATAAAGAGTTTACATTTGATGAGTAGATGAAGAGACAAAATAACTCAACAGTCAAATACAATATAAGTATGTGCTTCAGATCATAATCGATGTTATGAAAACCAAACAAAGATATGTCTTTTGGAGAGAACAGAAAAAAAGACTTTTTGCTCAAGGATATTCTAGAGTTCAAAACTGTTTTAAATGAGTTTCTTCAAGGAAAATTTATCTTTGTAAAATTTTCTGAAATCTTCTTGATTGTCAAGATTTCATTTAATTGGCTGTTACATGTTCTTACAGTTATCGGTGATTTCTCTAAACATTCTTGGTCAGCATACCCTGTGGGGTTGCTCAACACTGGTTATTACAATCAGATGATGTCTGGGTCTCCTGTAGAAGCTATTTGCTTGGTTCCTACACTTTGCCACGCTCTATTGTCAGGAAACCTGCTGGTTCAGGAAAGAAACAGCATTACAAGGGAGTCATTGTATGCTACTAACAGGAGCAGAGATAATGCTCTTAGGATTGCTTTCGTAAGTTTTATGTTCTTTTATTTAGCAAGCTCTTTCAAGGCCATTTGTTGCCCTAAACTCTGTAAGATTTCATAGGAAAATTGTATTAGGGCATACTTGAATGTGTCTGAGGAACATTCTAGATTGTCTCAAACAGGCAAAATTTAACCCAAGGACCTTTCTGTTCTGCTCCTTAGGAAGTGATGAACATGCAAAAGGCCTTATAGGGAGAATTAACTATCTCTCCTAAGGAGGTCGGCTTTGAGTTATGGTGGAATGTGTGGAGTGTGTCCTAAGGGTGCAATTTGTAATGGTTCTCATTCAGAATGGTCTGTGACACCCTCATGCTTTAGATTAAGGAGAGATAAATAACACTTTTTGCTTATGGTTAACCTTGGTCTCTTGAAGCTAGTATTTCTGTTGTAATTAAGAATATTAACTATTTACCATTAATTGTTTTTTTAAAGATTTGTTGATCTGTTTGTAATGTCAAGCAAATGATTAGGCATATGCAACTGGGGAAAAGCTCTTATCCAGGGCTGAAATCAGGGACCCTACCATCTACAGGGACTGACTCATAATAGCTCACTTTACACTTTAATTTGTGGTTAAAATATTTGAATAAAATAGAAAACTTGGACCTGGCCTAGTGACCTAGTGGCTGAAATCCTCACCTTAAATGTACCAGGATCCCATAAGCGTGCTGGTTCTGGTCCTGGCTGCTCCACTTCCCATTCAACTCCCTGCTTGCAGCCTGGGAAAGTGGTCAAAATTGGCCCAAGCCCTTCGGACCTTGCACCCATGTGGGAGACTTGAAGGAAGCTTCTGGCTCATGGCTTTGGATCAGCTCAGTTCTGGCCATTGTGGTCACTTTGAGAGTGAATGTGCGGACAGAGGATCTTTCTCTCTGTATCTCGTTCTCTCTGTATATCTGCCTTTCCAATAAGAATATATAAATCTTTAAAAAATGGAAAACTTAACCAGATCAGAAAATCTATTTTATGGCACATATGCTATCAAATGTGGTTTGACATTGGAGCAAAGTTGCTATATTATATGATCATTATATTTACTATTGTTGCTTTGTCCCTAACACTCCCTAACGCTCAGGTACACAGGAAGCTATATGTACAGAGAGCTCAAAGTTTGCAGTTCCCAGACATCAATTAAAGATATCAGTTATGAGCATCATGGCCACACCATCAGTCAACATCCCTCATGCTTTAGGGATATGGTTCAAACCAGAAGGAAGGACTGCCATATGCTCTTTACCAGTCAGTTCTTCTGTTGCAACATGTCTACACTATGTCAATCAATTCCATAACACTATATATTGTTGCTGATGTTTTGTTGGGGCTTTTAACTGACCGGGACTTTACTCTGTTAGCTCTACCTTCAGACCAGGGAAGGCCTCCCCAAGAAGCCATTAAATGATATCAGGACAATAAGATGCTGGACTCAATGCTGGGTATGTGCTTGCAATGAAGGAATTTCAACTGAGCTTGAACTGTGGTTATGCACCATGGGGGGAGGGGTATGGGAGGAGTGGGGGAAATCCAAGCACCTATAAAACTGTATCACATAATACAATGTTATTAACAATAAAAATTATTTAAAAAAATAAAAAAAATAATAAAAAAATTTTAAAAACATGTCTCACTTTAACCTTATGGGGGGGGGTTCATATGCTTCAGTCTCTGGATATTTCCTCTCTTATAACATTCTACAATCAACTTTTACTTTAAAATGGAGATTTTCATTCCTTTACATAACTCTATACTCCATTTGTGCAAAGGAACCAAAACAAATGGCCATGGCCAGTCACATGCTGGCAGAGGTACAAGACACACTCACACACACACATCGTCCATCTGCCGGTACATGTCCCAAATGCCTGCAACTCCCATGGTTAGGTCATGCTGAAGCTAGTTGCCAAGAATCCCAGTCCATCACCAGGAACCCGAGTCTGAAATATGAACTAGCCAGAACTCAAACGTTGCACTTTGAAACAAAATGTGGGCATCCAAATTGGTGGCTCAGCTCACTGAGTTAACAACACCTGCTCTGACCATTATTTCTAAAATTGTATTTGTATCATTTATAGCACAATGAATATTTTGTCACTTATATGCTAAAAAGTTCCATGAATATTATTCATTTAGCAATATCTTCATGTTTCTTTGAATGCATGTTGAGCATATTTTGTAATATAGGTGACTTAACAGTATGGCGTGATGTAATATAGACTATGTTTTTATACAACACAAACCAACCATTCAGCAAATTTATAAAGAGTGCAATTAAATTATTTTTAGTATTGTGGGATACAATCTAAGGTTTAGAGAGTGGTGGATTCTAAATACCATTAGCGAGGTGGTTTGTGTTTTTTAAATGTAGAAATAATAGAAAAATATGTTGTATTTAATAAGAGAAATATGGTATACTGATACTTCAAATATGGATTTACCCTGTGTTTGTCAGAGGGTCTCATGGCATCCACTCTTAGATGCTTTCTGAAGGATGCCTGGACTGTATCTTGAACATCCTGAGGGAAGTGTTGGACAATTTTCCCAGTCCTATAAGACGAGGCTCCAGCAAGTTCCTGCACATCAATGTGCGAGCAAATTACTACCTAGGAACACATACCTAACTCTGCTTTTTATGTGTTTTTCTAGCTTTCCTCTTATAGCTTGTTTAACCATTTAAAATTAAAGCTCTGGATTCCTTGAAGCAGGTTTAGCAAGATCATATGGATAGTCATGCTTAATTACAGTCTGCGTATAGCAACGCAAGAAAATATTTTCTTAATGGTGTCTGGGCATGTATCAAGAACTTATAGGCTCTAGAATTGGGAAAATTGGACAACAGACTTCTACAATCGGAGCTCAGAGAAATGGTGTATGGAAGGTACGGAATGTATTTGCAATAACACTGCATTTTCTCAGCTATACGATGAATTGTTTTCAAAACTCTTATAACTTGTCTTTGGTAAAGCATGCAATGTCTGAACTTCTCAATGTCATTTTTGTACATTGCCTTTTAAAGTTTTCTATAATTTTTTTTGTCTGATGACAGCTCTTTATTTTTCTACCTCAGTTGCTTTAACTGAAAATCAACACACTGTACTGGAACTTATTGCATCTATAGCTTGTCTTTTCCACAAACATTGGCTCTCAGCTTGGGGTGGGTTCATATACATGTACAGCTCAAAATATATAAGTTTTGACTTATAGATACTAGGATAATTGATTCCATTAAAATTTCTAACTAGAAATGCTCCACTAATCACATCAAGGCTTTGGAGTTTATTGTTAGGTAATGTTAACCACAAAAATGCAGTAATTGTGATAAAGGATTACAGTAGTTGGTAAAGGTTATACCAGCAATATTGGCAGTGTGAAGCCGAAACGAATTAACTCATTTTGTTGGTTAGCTTTCAAATAGGTACCAAGGATGGGTGCTGGCGTGTAGGGTAGTTAAGGTGCTTATTTTACATTAAGCTTTCATTAATTGATACTGTAGAAAACATTGTTTGCCACAGCTCTTAGCTCTGAAAACAAAGAGGTGAAAAATATAGACGCTGTTTATTTCAATTGAGCTTAGAACATGACTAAAGAGAAAAGATTCAAATGCAATTTTGTGAAGTATTGCAAAAGGCACGGATAATTCTATGAGAATACGCAGTAGGGACACAGATCAGGTCAGCGCACAATTGTTCAATGTTGTTCTTTAGAATCAAATCCAATTAAACCGGCTTCTTGTTTATGGATCTCATTTTGTTCCTCTTCTTGGTCTACACCAATTATGCTGCATTTATATTAATGGACTCAGATTTAACAACTTTATTGCAATTTATTTCTGTCCAACTTGTGCAAAATGCCCAGGATCTCTATTTCCCAGTCTTTCCTTTGCATGGACAATTATTTTTCCTTGAGTAATCTGCTGTTTCCTATTAAATCTTTTTTTCCATTCTACATTTTTCTTTTGTCTGAGTTCCTCTTTTACTATTCATTCTCAAACTCACTCAGCATCTTCTATTGCAATCATTCTCTAAGTATGTAACAACCTGACTATAAACATTTTTCAAATATCGGTGGCACAAATCATATATAATTCACTTCTGATTCATTAGATTGAATTATCTGCCTAGCATATTAAGATGTTCACATTTTTTCACTTAGTGAATTATTGTAGTACTAAGTTAAATTAACTGTTTAATTGCAAGTGATTTATACATATTAGTTTACAAAATATTAGATGACAGATTAGGTTTACTTGCGAATTGGATTGCTTGGCATATTAAAAATAATTTTATTTTATTTGAAAGGCAGAGAGGTACTGTTTGGGGTATAGCAGGTAAAGATGCCGACCACAACACTAGCACTTTAAATGTGTGCCAGTTTGTGTCCTGTCTGTTCCACTTCTGCTTAGCTTCTTGCTGTTGGCCATGGAAAAGCAGTGAGAGATGGCCCAAGAATTTGCATGCCTGCCACCCTTGTAGGAGTCTCAAAGTTCCTGGTTCCTGTGTCAGTCCATTGTGATCATCTAATGAATGAACCAATAAAAGGAAGGTTTTTCTGTCTGTGCCTCCCTCTCTCTTCTTAATTCTGAATGTCAAAATAAACAAATGAACTATTAAGAACTTTGTAAAAAAATGCAGAGAAAGAGTGAGACAGAGAAATAGGATGATCTCCCTGTTGCCCATGCCCTGTCACTCTTCAGAAGCCTCTAACAGCAGAACTGGGACAGAATGAAGCTTGAAGCCAGAAACTCAGCCCAGTTGTCTTGCCTGAGTATCAGACATTCCACTCTCTGAGCCTTCACCATGGACATGCATTAGCATTAAATGGACTCTGGAGTCAGGATTGAGAGATGGAACCTAGGTTCAATCCTGTGTGCTCCCAAGCAATATCTTAAGTGCATTGAGACACATTCATAGCTACTTAAAATTTTTTATAGATTAAGTAAAAGCTTATGTTAATGTTGGTCCCATAACAACCCACTTTTGAAGAGAAGACTGATGATTTCTATTTTCCTAGTTTTTTGGATGGAGGTTGGGTCATTATAATCAATAGCCACATGCACAATACATCAGCATTGTACGATGATAGCTTCAGAACACACATGGAAACTAATTGCCAGCCTCACATTTTCCAAAATAAGAGAATCAAGACTGAAAAATATTATGTGATTGCTGGAAATTTAATGGCTATTCAGCCATCTCTGTGGCTTCTTCTCTTTCATTTTTGCATACACGTAAATATGACTTCAGTAACTACTTTGTCTCTCATTCATCCGTCAACATCACGCTTTTACCTTCTTTCTTCTATTTTGTTCTATTGCAGGATAGTTAGGTCTAACACTGCTAAACTGGCTTGGTGTTGTCTTCCTGCTTTGGTGACCTTGAGAAACAGTTCAAGTATTTTTGAGCCTCATTTTTTTGACTATACAAAATGAGTATTATGATGATTGAGAAACTTAATAGAGATAATGCACTTTAATCATTACACATGCACATACTGTATGTATTTGTAACAAGTATGATAACCACCCACCGCTTTGCATTTTCTGCCGACTGTATTTTTCACTGCATCCCAAGCAATTGGTCAGTACCTTGGTGCATCTAATGTTAGACTTGCAGAAAAGTCACAAGGGCAACGGAGTGACCATTTACCCTTCATCCAGATTCCTTTAATGATAACAATTTACAAATCATTGTCCAATTTCCAAAATAAAGAAGCTAATAACAACACAATAGTGACTAGATCATTGACATTTTGCCATACTTTTCATTATTGAGTTCTGGAATCTAGTCCAGGAAACCACATTGCACTTAATTCGTTTTCTTCTTAAAGGTACTTTATAGACCGACAGCCAGGATTGACCTTGCGAGTGCTAATATGGGCAATTTTGTCCAGAAGATAGAGGCACCATTACCTCTCTCATGACCGGACTGACCTACTTTGAGAACTCCTAATTGCCCAATCTCAACCACGGAGAGGACAGAGGAAATAATCGGTGTCCCTGCTTGAAAGTTACATTTTCAGCAGCTCTGGAGTGTGTGAGAACAGAGGCCAGGAGAGAGGCGACTGCTCAGAAAGTCTGGTCAGGTTTATGGGATTTGGTCTAAGTACATGGCAAACAAGAAAAGAGAACAAATAAGGAAACCTTGTCACTTGCTCTGATTTGAGACAAAGCTTATCAAAAGCGTGGCTAAAGTCCTCACCTTGCATGCAACAGGATCCCTTATGGGCTCCGCTTTTAGTCCTGACTGCCCCACTTCCCTTCCAGCTCCCTTCCTGAGAAAACAGTAGAGGATGGTGGAAAGCCTTGGGACCCTACCCCACATGAGAGACCCTGAAGAAGCTCCTGGCTCCTGGGTTTGAATTGGCTCAGCTCTGACCATTGTGGCTACTTGGGCAGTGAACAATCTTTCTCTCTATTTTTCTTTCTCTCTGTAAATCTGATTAACCAATAAAAATAAATGAATATTTAAAAAAATACTTACTGAACACTTACTATCAGATGTTAATCTTGACACTAACTGTTGCTAAGAATTGATAAATACAGTGTATTCTTTCTCAAATCAACTTCTAGCCATCATTTGAGTATAAATTCCCAAGGACAATAAACATATTTTCCTTTTTATCACTTGATTGTTATGCTTGGCTTTTTCATTTTCCCACCTTAGGATGGGATTTAGAAAAAACAACAGTAGAAACAGAAAAACTGACTATAATTTTTAAAAGACCTGTGTTATGTACCAAATATGCTATTCGGTCCTTTTATGTTTTCAAATTAAATATTCACTTAAACCCACCAAACTGAGGATTTGTTTTCACTTTGCAAAGTGAATAACGCAGGACATGGTGCAGTGCTTGTAGTTTTCCAGGATTCATGACTGTTAGATCAGATCTGGGATTTTGGTTCCTCCTTCTCAGGAAAGCCATGTCTCCAAGTGCATTGCCTCATTCTGTGAAATCAGAGTTTGGGGCAACTTTGCCAAGTGTGGCAGAGCGAAGGAGCAGAGACTTACTTTTCTGGTCTGTTTGAATCTGGTCATTTATAAGGGGAGCTCGAGCAATTCAATGCAGTTTTGTTTATGTGGCTGAGAGTGAGACATTACTGAAGGATTAAGGGCATCTGAGGAGAGGAATATAAAATAGAAATTTGGAAAGACTGGTGGATTTTCTAAAGAAAAGAAAAATATATAAATTGGTCAGAACCACTGTCAGTAAATCTCAAAGCTTTTCTGTGGTGGTAAGTAATGAAAACCAAAACACAAAAACACAAACAATGCCAAGAAACACAACAGGGAGGGACCCTAAGGAGAAGGTGTCACCGCTTGCTTTGTTGGGTTTCAGCTCCGTTTTCCTCCTGCAGGGACTCTGTTTATCTCTGTCTCAGATTTGGGTGAGCAGTCAGGGGATTAGTGGATCAAGCTTTTTATTTATTTATTTATTTATTTACATTTAGAAACCCCATTGCTCTGATTACAACATGTAACCACACTAGACTGTGTCATCACCTGATGTCTCCTGGGTCTCCTTAGGCAAGTTTCCGGCATGATCTTGCAGAGCAGAGTCATGGCAAGGGTCATCCGTAGACACACGTCACACTTGCTTCTGAGGAAGCAGGGAGCATCTCCCCTCGTCTATTGCTTGCTTTCTTTTTTTTCGTTTTTCAGATGGCACAGAGTTTTTTCAACTGGTAAAACCACCACCTCTGTGTGACTGTGACATCCTTCCGCAGCACTGGCTCAGGCCCTGGCTGCTCTGGGTCTGATCCGACTCCCTGCTCATGTGTCTGGGAAGCAGAAGAGTATAGCCAAGTGCTGTGCCCCTGCGCGACAGGAGTGAGCCTGTCTTCGACCACTGTGGCCATTTAGCCAGTGAACTATTGGATGACAAATCTCTGCTTTGTTTTCCCTTTGTGACTCTGATTTCCAAATAGTTAAAATAAACCTGAAACATATTTCCATTCTTCTCAGCCTATATCTATATGTTTATTATATAGTTTTAAGTTTTTTGGAAGCAGTCCAGAGGCTAATAACAGTAAATGATCTTTGCTGTTTTTTTTTTTTTTCATGTGAGGCTCATGGTAGGAGGTTTTAGATTTGAAGAATTCCTTAAAATCAAATTAAATTTAATATGTTTTTTAAAAGACTGATTTACATTTATTGGAAAGGCAGATACACAGAAAACAGGAGATACAGAGAGAAAGATCATTTATCCACTGATTCACCCAAGTGGCCACAAAGGCCAGGGCTTAGCTGATCCAAAGCCAGAAGCCACAAGCTTCCTCCAGGTCCTTCCCATGGAGGAAGGATCCCTAAGGCTTTGGGCCATCCTCAAACTGTCTTCCCAGGCCACCAGCAGGGAGCTAGATGAAAGTGGAGCAGCTGGAATAGGAACTGGCTCCAATATGGGATCCTGTTTCATGCAAGGTGAGGACTTAGCCACGAGGTTACTAAGCCAGACCCTAAATTTAATCTTAAGATTGTTTGTTACAGGCTTGGGGCAGTAGCCTAATCGCTAAAGTCCTCGCCTTGCATGTGCCAAGATCCCATATGGGCACCACTTCTAATTCCCGGTGGCCCCACTTCCCATCCAGCTCCCTGCTTGTGGCCTGAGAAAGCAGTTGAGGACAGCCCAAAGCCTTGGGACCCTGCACTCGTGTGGGAGATCTAGAGAAGGCTCCTGGCTCCTGGCTTCAGATCGGCGCAGGTCCGGCTATTGTGGCCACTTAGGGAGTGAATCATCGAACGGATGATCTTCCTCTCTGTCTCTCTCCTCCTTTCTGTATGTCTGACTTTGCAATAAAAATAAATAAATCTTTAAAAATGCATATTAAAAACCAGATTGCTTGCCACACAACATGATAGGGTTTTGCCTACACTAATGGAATAGCTTTAAGTACAGTCTGGTTGGATTGTCTTTTATTTAATAAACGAAAAGGTATTTTCCTGAGGCACAAACTTAGCGGTAGACATCACTGTGACTCAGATACACACCCAGATCAAAATCAGAGTTCTTTAGACCATGACACTAAAAAACAAAATTAAACATGGAAATCCATTTAGAAAGAGGTTAATCATTTCCCTCCCTCTGCTTAATTTAACTGGAATCAAAGTGAATAACTTGTCAAATTTAAATACAAAACAAAAACAAATAACAACAAAAACTGGCTAGAGATAAACATCCAGATGTGGAACTCTCTTGAAAGCATGGAATTTTCATGGAGATTTATAGCAAAGTGAAGATCATGGGGAAATTTCTCTGAGTCAATTCTGTGAGTAAATCAAGCATGCTCTTAAGAAATGTGTTACACCATCATTCTTATTATTTTCCAACAAACATATGGAAATTCCATTACCTAGTAAAGAAGTGTTATCTTGTTAAGATAAACAGTACTAGACAGAAATATCTTTCCATCTTCTTCCTTGTGAGACCATGTGGTAGCATGAGATTAATAGTAGTATGTTGACAGTAGCTTATCAAATGGAAGGCTCTAATGATGAGGATGTAAGAATGAAACTCATCTTCTTTTGCATTTCTTGTTTCTCAGGCATAATATACTTTTTTGGAATTACGAGTATATTCACCACTAGAATTTTTTCAGAAGGGATGGGCATTTTCATTATTAGGGAAGCTGTGGGGCAGTGTGATGTTCCCCTTACTCTTTAGTTCATTAGTTTGTTAATGTGTTCTTATAGAATGTATGGGTACAAATAATTAAAAGAACTGTACTCTCTGGAGCTGAATGCCTTTATTCCTAATGTTTATAGTCATATCCATGACACAGACCCAGTTCAAAAACAGAGTTCTTTAGGCCGGGGCACTAAAAGGAAAAGGAAAAAAACAGAAGTTAAAAAACAACAAATTGGGCCCAGCGCGGTGGCGCAAGTGGTTAAAGGTCCTCGCCTTGCACGCCCGGGATCCCATATGGGCGCTGGTTCTAATCCTGGCGGCCCCGCTTCCCTTCCAGCTCCCTGCCTGTGGCCTGGGAAAGCAAAAGCTTTGGGAACCTGCACCCGCGTGGGAGACCCGGAAGAGGCTCCTGGCTTCGGATCGGCATAGTATCGGCCCGTTGCGCTCACTTGGGGAGTGAATCATCGGACGGAAGATCTTCCTCTCTGTCTCTCCTCTCTGTATATCCGCCTTTCCAATGAAAAAATAATAAAAATAAATCTTTAAAAAAAAAAAACCAATTTTGTTTTGTTTTGTTTTGTTTTTCAGGTGGAATAAAACAGGACATAGACACAGGGTAGTAAGATTATCTTTCTAAGTTCTCTGACTACAAAATGACACATGACTGGACTGTCTGGCAGACATTCTCCAGCATAAAGCCACGTAGGGTTTACCACATGTGTATATCATTATTTTTCTTTATCCTGGTGAGGAAATAGATAGCTCTTGAAAATTTATGAGAAAAGGGAGGAAGTAAATATACCCGTGTTTGCATTTGTTCTCTGTCTCTCTTGCTCAATACATTTTCACACTCTCATGTATTTTACTCCTATTTCCCTTTGATATTTTCCTGTTCTCTCTCTTTTTCTCTTTCTCTCTCTGTGTCTTGCTTCTCTTTCCTTCTCTCTTTTGTTCACACACACACAGAGAAACACACTAGCACACGTTGCAAACTTTTGTTGGGATTTGGACTTTGATTTCTGTAGATTATCCAGCTTTTACTTGCAGCAATATTATACAGTAGATACTCTTATGACATGTTGTATAGATCAGCAAGTGGAGATTCAGAGAAGATGAATTTGCCAAGTGCATAAAGGCATTGAGAGGTGAAAGAAAAGAAAAAAAAAAACTGTTCCCAGGGGCAGTTATCTGGCACAATGATTAAGATGGCAGCTGGTACATGTGCATTCTGCTTGAGACCTCCGGTTTCCGTCTCCATCCTCGCTCCAAGCTAATGCATCCTCTGGAAGGTAGCAAGTGATGGGCCAAGTTCCAGGGTCACCATCACACACATTGGAAACCAGGACTGGGTTCTCCATTTCTGGTCTGGCCTGGCTCATTTTGGTTATTTTCAGCATGTAGGGAGTGAACTGTAGAATGTGAGATTTCTATCTGTCTTTTGTTCTTTCTTTCAAAGAAAATTAATTTTTTTAAGTTAAAATATATGTCCTTATTATGCAAGAAGATTAGCAGAAAAGTATGGAAATCAGGGAGCAACAATATGAGCCCATGTCAGGCCGTGTTCAGGCCCAAGCTTGTATTTTATGTCTTTTTCTTGGCAACAAGTCTCCGCTATGCCTGCTGCCTTAATTGATTTCTTCTTAAAGATATTTTAGAAGGTTTTTAGCCCTATCTCTGAATTCAAAAGAGAATACTCACCCATTAAAAATGCATCTATATTTCCTATTTTCTGCCTCTGTTCTCTAAAATATAGATTTCTGAGAGCATGATGAAGTGGGGAGGTCTTAGATTTATGTTTATTCAATTTGTGGCTTTTAATTTGTGAATGATCAGAGATATCCTAAGATCCTGATAAAGATACAGTTAAGTGGCCCCTTTGGAGTGTTTGGTTTAGAACAGTTAATCAAAAATGGTGTTTTCCCCACCTCTTACCTCATTACTTATGAACTACAGGATGGACATTTTTAATATGAAAAGAGGGTGTGCTTGCTTAGTCTGTGTAGATGTCTGTTTTCCTTTTCATTGGTCTAGGTCTTAGCAGTGGAAAGACCTCCTGAAGGCAGATAGGGTCATCTTTCTTGTGCAGGGTCTTGTGCAGTGCCTGAGCTCTCTTGGGAGCCAGCACAGCTCTAGCTGAAGGGTTCATTGTTATGCCAGTGTGAACCCAATGGGATGATACCACCTATTCTGTTTTCTACTTTCACTCACGTCATATGGTTTGTTTCTAAAATTACTTTTGCATACTCTCAAATTCCATCTTAATTAAAAAGCTTTAAGAAAATTCTAAACTTTAAAAACTGTCATTACTAGAGAAGAGAGAGGTCACCGGATATGTTAATTCTTATTGCTTCTCACATTGATCTCATTAGCCTTTTATTCATCTAGCATTTATTTAATATCGTAAGCTAGGCACAGTGGGCAGAAATACAACACAATAACGATATTACAACATGTTCTCTCCTGCTTGCTATCCCAGGAATTTATTATTGTAAGTGCTTATATGTGTTCATCATTTAGAGTTCACAACAATATGGGGGAATTACTGCCGTCACCGATCCATTAGACAGGCGGAGGCACTAAGACCTCCTGTCTTGCGTGCAGTGGGTGGAACTTAAGAATGAAAAAAGAAGTCATCAATTTTTTCCTCATTGAGTTTATACCTTGACAAAGGAAATAAACTGGCAAGTGAATAACTAGAATATTAACTACATAATGATGTTTATTACTATGTCACTCTGCTGCCCCTTCCATGGGAGTGGTTAGTTCTGCTACAGGCCTTAATACAGTTTTATGCTATGATATACTTGTAGCTGATTTGCCCTCACTTCTAGTGAGTTTTCCGGCTTTCCGAATGGTGGTCAAAGCTGAGAGATCCTTTGGGGGATAACTGGGTCATGGATGCTCCAGTAGCCTGATGAGGAGATTGATGTACTTCTGGGTGCGGGTTCTTATAAAGCAAACCTGGCATCCCATTGGTCTGTTACCAAGCTGCTCCTTGTTGGTGTCTCCTCTCCTTTTCTGCTCCTTCTGCCACATGGCCCTCACAGGGGGCTGAACGGATACCAGCACAATGTTGCTGGCCTTCCACAACTGTGAACTAAATAACATTCTTTTCTTTAAAACTGGTATTTTGTTATAGTGACAGAACATGGACTAAGATGGTATCCAAGTGAGCTGTATCTTACACCGGGGGAGAAACATACTACCCGGTAAACAAACTAAAGAGGAACATCCAGACTGAAATGGTAGCAGAGACAGCCATGTGAGCATAGGAAGCTGAAGCAGGCACTGGGAAATGTAGGTTGGTAGAATAAATGGTAAGGAATCACTAAAGCTAGAGAAGTTGGAAGGGCACGAAGCACTGAGGGTGTTGAATATTGTAGCAGTCTGGGATTTTATTCTACAGGCAAAGAATATGAGTTTTGGCAGCTTTAAAATCAGAGAAAGAACATGATACAACTTAAATTTTAAATGGATTAGGAAGAATGGAGATGAGAACAAGGGGATCTCTTAGCAGGAACTTGATTGAGTCTGGGCAAGAGATAACTAGGAACAGATGAGGTGTTGTTGTATTAAGAATATGGAGGAGGGGGCAAGTTTATCAGATATTTAAGAGCTACAGTCTCTTGAATAGAGTCAATGGGAGGAAGCTTAGAAGCCAAAGTGCAGAGCGAAGGCAGTGCCTGGAGACCAAGAGAGTGAAGGTTTGCCTCCATGACATGGTTATGTAAGTGCCCTGATCTACATTAGAATTTTGGCATCTGTAGCAACGAGATTTCTGAGGAATATACCCAGGAACCACAAACACTTACAATTTAGGAAGTAGAGGAGACAATTCGTTGCAAGCTCTGACCTTGATGTGGAGGATGGCAGATGAGTTTGCAGCTGCACAGATCCTTCTGCTCTGACGGCTTCTGAACTCCAGGCCCGTTTGCATCTTTCTTTATCAGTAGGAACTAGAAATGCAGATCTTTAATCATTGGCTGTTCCAATACATGGAAGATATATGAAGAACACAGACATGCTAAAAGAGCTTCCACTCCAATTGAAAGCTGTATCTAGAGTTTCTGGGGTTGATAACATAACCAACTAGATTAATAGACGGGCAACATTTGTGAAATATTAAGAGAATTGACATCATTTAGCCCAAAGAAAGGCAGGCTAGAGCTCAAAATTGCTCTCTTGAATTATATGAAATGTTCTGAAATGGAGCCCCATGACAAATGTTTCTTTCTTTCCACTGAGGACAGAGCAAGAGGAAATGGATTCAAGTCAAAGCCAGATCTATTTAGGTGAATTATACCAGAGAACTTCCTGACCTCGAAGGCTATTTGGCATCCGAATGGATTGCTAAACCAGGTCAAGGAATCCCTTTCTCCAGAGAGAATCAGGGGAAGGGGATTTGGAACGTATTTTAGGCAGATGAAAATTGATCTTTTTAAAGACCAAATCCCCTGAGGGAGAATGCCAGGTCTTCTTACCAGCATCTCACAGCCCTCACTGCTATCGTGTCTGACTTGATGTTGTCGCTTCAAACTATATCCTCCTTTTACTTCCCAGCTGAGTACTTCGCCAGAATCTTAGAAACTCTTGGTTACTGTAAAGGTCGGTGTTAAACCACCATTCATATTCTCTTTTGCAGGTGAAATAGTCTTTCTGTAGCATTTTCTCATAGCCATTTCTTTTTAATGCTTTAATTGTATTTGTGATTCTCCTGTGAAAAGTCTCCAAGATTTCTATTCTGTCTGTAGCTTGTAGCCATCAGCCAGACACAGGAAGGTAGTAAGAGTTTTAAATGCTGAATACAGTGAATCCAGTTATATGTCAGTTCTTCAACCAGTGTACTCCTGCCGATATGATTCAATGTAACACTCTTTAAAAAAAAATTAAACCAGTGACATATCGCTCTGGGCACACGCATTTCGTGCATGCTACATTTCTTCTCAGTTTGCATCTGATTTTGTTTTGCACCTCTATATAATTCAGGAATAGAGTAAAATGCCCAGTTTTAGATCGAGCGAATCCGTTTTCTAATGAGAAATAGCTCATATCACTGTTTGTGGATAATTGGAAAGATCCAATTTAATAATTCAAGATGTAGTTTTTAATAACTTGTCTATATTCTTGTCCTTTATTGAAAAGGCACATACCTGTAATTTGCCCCTTTTTTCATAACCATAGCCAGTGGTTCATTATATTTTTAAATCTTTTGTTTTCATTATATATCTCTCTATATATATATTCATACATATATATTGATTATTCATGACAATTGAATTGTTGTAATTGTGATCCTGAGAAATTTAATGTATGAATGTATTTCCTAATTTAAATGTTATGTGTTAGTGGTAAAAAATAAATAGTGTTTAATGGGATAGTACATAATAAAATAATTGTCTTCTGCTCCCCTCCTCTGACCCCCAGGGCCAATCTTAACCAGATTTAACTATTGTTAATACTTTTTTCTTCTTCTTAGTTACACAAATGATATTTTACTGCACATACTACTTATCATACTGGCAGTATTCTATTCCAAATCACCATAACTGCAAATCTTCTAATTCTTCTCCAAACTTCCAGCTTTGCCTCTGATCCCTCGCATTTATCCTCACGGTGGGCAGTGTGATCTTTGCCAAAGCATTAGTCCGAGCCTGTGATTCTGGTTTGAGCCTATTCCACTTAGTCTTGAATCTTGAATCTTTGTAGGATGCTGCGCCAGAGGCTCCTGGGACTGGCTCTTTGTTACTGCTCTGCTTTATCATAATAGCCCGGTCATTATGCTCCATTTTCTTTTTGTCATCCCAGACTACTTGATATTCTGAAAAAGACCAGGCATCGGCACTTTAAATTTGTTCCCTGTTGTTTCCTCTGCTTAGATAGTTCTTCCTCAGTGGTCCATAGTGTTAATCCTTTCATTGTTTTCACATCCCTTCGCAGAGAACAAATGTCATCTAAGCACGGGTACTTGAATCTGTACTTGAATCAGTGATCTGACCTAGACAGTGGCCCTCCTCCCTTGTGCTCTGGAGCGTTCTGGTTCTCTGTATCCTGGCACTGGAAAAGGGCTGCAGGGGGTACGTGACAACGAGATTTGCCTGTGAATTTGGAGTTTGGTGAATTCATGTGCCTTTCAAGATAACATAAACAGAAGTGGCAGGTGAAAGAATTGAAGAGTCGGGTGTAATTCCAAACTCTCTCTTTCTGCCTTCCTTGAGACCGTGGAACACCACAGCAGCCAAGAACCCTGAGTCACCTTCCTGTAGACCAACAGCTATCTGAGGAAGTTCATAGCGTACAGTGCGGCTGAAAAGTATTACTGTTAAAGACACTGAGCTTCAGGGCAGTTAGCACAGTGTAACGTGGTATGCACCATTAGATTGCCAACTCTTTCCCTATTTTGTTTAAGCTTGCTTATATCCTCCTAAGCATTAACACCTGATGTACATATTGTGTGAATTTCCCTCTGAGACAGTAGGAACTTTGTTTTGCTCACTACCATATCCTACATAGAAAAATACCTGGAAAATAGATGCTCAAAAATTATTTGATTATTTAATAAATGATCTAGGTCACAATACTGCATGATCATTCCGTATCAGAATGCATAAAGCTGTGCATTTTTTGATCCTCAAGTCTACGTTGTTAGCATAGATTGTAAGGATTTGTACAGAGATTGTTATATTGTCACTTCTATTTTTGTTTTTCTTTTAAAATATGTTGCAAAATTTTTTCCAATCGTGTTTTTCTGGCACTGCACCCTGTTATGTGTTGAAGATAAGTGTAAACAACATGTACAATCAACTCTTAAGTCAATTTTAATCTAAATTCTTTTCTCTCTCCTAAATTGCTCACTTAAGGGATTGACACAAACTCAGTTTCCCTAGAAGATTATGATTGGATGTGAAAATAACTGTTTTAGAGGAAGAAACATCTATGGTAGTTGGGTGACTTGATATTGGAAGTTGAGATTAAACTGAAAAAAATATGAAGAAAATGTTTGCATGTATGTGTGTCATAGCGTGTGTGTGTTTGTGTGTGTGTGTGTGTGTGTGAGAAGCTATAGATCACACTCATGTACCCAGTAGTGCAATCATTCTTTTTTCTTAATAAAAACTACATGTAGAATATTGTTAGGGCTGTGATTATTATCAGTGTTTATCATATATTATTCTTTAGAACAAATTTGCATGAATGCTGGGAGGCCACGTATAAAGGTCACACTAAGAAAAGCTGAACCTCTTAGTCATTCAGAAACTAGGTTATTACCCTTGTGGCACACAAGTTAGCAGTGTATTTTCTGTGCCTCCATTCAGCCCTAGTGGATTTTACTCTTGCACTCATTCTGAGAAAGAATACCCTAATAAGTAACAGGAAACAGTTAAATGACTTGGGTAAACTCACACGGAAACTCACCAGTACACAGGAATCGAATCACAAGTTCCTGATCTTCTTTCCTTTGCTAATGCCACTAAATACCTTGTCAAAAATATCTGAAAGAGGTTCTTTCCATCTCAACTCAAAACTTTTCATGAAAGTCTTAGCTTTTTAAGTTTGCTTTCTAAAGGAAGAAGATTTGCACAGTGTTGCTAGAAAACAGGCATTGCAGTTTGTGTTGTCTGCGCTGGCATGTGCAGTGCCAGCTCTTACCTCTGTGTCTCAGTCCTTTATCCTTCTGCCTCACCCTGGGGGCAAGGCTCCAAAGCAGCTGTTCAAAGGGTGTGCTGTCTTGGACGACCTTCATCCCCACACCTGTCCTAAAGCAGGCACTTAAAAATAAGGATTCAAAAAAAATAGTCATTCAATAAACGATTTAATGAGATTTTAAAAAGTTACATTTAAAGATAATCCAAGGAGAAGAGATGAATGGGGAGTGACTCTGCTTAATGTGTACAGATAATGCGAAAGTCTTAGAACTAAATTTTAATGATGCTAGTACAATAATAGAATACAACAAATATACTGTATAATACTGAATTAAATATCTGAAATGATTAAGATATTATATATAGAGAGATTTAACATTTGAAAGCACAGAGTGTGAGCCCCGATCCTTTAGTTTTCTTTCAAAGTGCCTATAATAGCCAGGCATGGGCCATAGCCAGAACTTGGAGCCAGGAAGTTAATCTTGTTCTCCCACATGATGGCAAGTATCCAGTTATTTGAGTCAGCATCTTGCCTCATAGGACATGAATTGGAAGGAAGCTGCTGTCAAGAACTGAGCCAGGGACTGTACCCAGAAGCCATGATGTGAGATCTGAGTAGGCCAGCCACTACCCTGAGTGCCCACTCTGCCAAATTGTACATTTTAAGTCATATGGATTCTTCTATAATAAAGATAATATCTTAACAAAATACATACTTGCTGTATTTTAGCTAAGAAATACAATTTTTCCTGTAATCGGTGTTCATCTAAGGCATTTTTTTGTCATTTCTTTTTATTTGTTTGAAATAGAGACAGAGGTGAGAGAGAAATGGATGGAAACAGAGAGAGTGTCCATTCACTAGCTCACTCCCCAAATGCCTGAAGCATTAAGGACCCAGTAAGTCTAAAGTCAGGAGCTCAGAACTCATCCAGGGTTTCCTAGACAAGTGGCAGGGACATAAATACTTGAAACATCATCCCTGCCTCCCCGGACCTGCTGTAACAGGAAGCTGGAGTCTGGAGGAGAGCCAGGGCTTGAACTCAATCCCTCCGGTAGAGGATGTGGGAGTCCCTTGCGGCCTCTCGAGGGCTTCAACAGATGCCTCCCTGACATCTTGTCGAGCATTAGCTATTGCTTCATGCGAATTTGCAAGGAAGACAGATCCCCAAGAATAAATCAGGACACACATCTCATTTTCACTAAGAGGGCTTCACCAATACTTAAACACTGAGTGGTCTGTTCTAGAAATTTAAATAAACTCATTCAACTTGTACTCCCTTGTGTGTGGTTTCCTCAGCTCAGCATAATGCTTTAAGATCCAGTTTGTACTGTCATAGTTTCCTCAAGGTTAGAGTGAAATCAACAGTAAGCTTTTAATAAAGTATTCCCAATGCTTGCAAAAAAAAAAAAAAGGCATAGCTTGGATCTCTTCTCTCAGAAAAACACTGGCAATAAATCTAGTCCTCATCTAGGGATAGATAAAAATTTTTTTCTTCAAGATGTTCAGCATTGTGAGAACACACATGTGGGGCTATTACATAAATCACACTGACACTGCAAAGTACAAAACCTACTCCTGTTTTGCTTGTGCCCTCTGGAATTGCACACAGGAGTCTGTTCTAGAATCGAAAGGTGGAATGTTCCTGCAGAATTCAGTAAGGGCGCCTGCTAGGTTCAGGCCTGAGACCGATGGAGCAAAATCAGACATAGGCAGATCTTCATCCATTTCCCATTCAAAACTGTCTCCAGTTCCAACAACTTATGCTGTTGTCACCTCGCTGGATGTGATGGATCATGCACTGTGAACAAAATACTGTCATATGTTTTCTAGATAGCATTGTAGTCACAAGGAGGACCGACAACACTGAGTTCTACAGATAACCAGCTGTAGCCCTAACTTTAACTCCAGTTCTGTAACTCATTTTAAGTGACCTAGTGAAAACACATGAGTGAGATCTTTAAGAAAGAACCACAGAAGCTAATCCAGGCTACATTATTAAGGCTTGGAACTTTCACTATTGCCATACATTTCAAAGGCAGAGAATAACAAGCAAAAAGACCTTATCAAGCACTGTCACCCTGAAGGGAATGAAAAGACAAAGTGTTTTTTTTTTTTTAAAGATTTATTTATTTATTGCAAAGTCAGATATATGGAGAGGAGGAGAGAGAGGAAGATCTTCTGTCCGATGATTCACTCCCCAAGTGAGCGCAATGGCCGATGCTATGCCGATCTGAGGCCAGGATCCAGGAACTTCTTCCAGATATCCCACATGGGCGCAGAGTCCCAAGGCTTTGGGGCCATCCTCGACTGCTTTCCCAGGCAGTAAGCAGGGAGCTGGATGGGAAGTGGAGCTGCTGGGATTAGAACGGACGCCCATTTGGGATCCTGGTGCATTCAAGGCGAGGACTTTAGCCTCCAGGCCCCGCCGCCAGACCCAAGACAAAGTTTTAATACTATTCCAATTGGTTTGGCAGACCAGAAGGGGAAGCATTTTGCTTTATTTCTCCAGTAACAAAAATCTACACAACTAACAACTCTATTTAAGATCCCAACAGCTGAGTATTCCTCCTATTCACCTATGCTGTGTTTTCCAGGTCTAAAATGCTGGTTAAATTTTGAAAATGCTTTTCAGGTGTTGGAGCAAGGTAAGGAAATGAGAATAATTGTCCAAAAGATCAGCTCTGAGAATGAAAGCTTATTATTATTTTTAATCTCTTTGGGACTCTTTATAACATTTTAAAAATGAAATTAATGGAATTACATAAATTGGAACAAATTCCATTAGAATGTGAACATTAGGGCTGGGCCTTTTAAAGAAAACAAAAAGCTTCAAATGCTTTTCTGTTTGAAAGGCAGTTACAGAAAAAGAGGTCGCGGGACACAGAGAGGTGACTGGGGGTGAGGGGCAAGAGAAGGAGAGAGAATGAGAAAGAGAGAGAGAGAGAGAGATCCTTTACCCTTTGAATCACTCCCCAGGTGGTTGCAATGGCCAGAAGGTAGCCTGGAACCTGGAATTCTATCTGGGTCTCCCAGGTAGGTGCAAGGACCCAAAACCTTGGACCATCTTCTCCCACTTTCACAGACCATTTGCATTGGGCAGGATTGGAAGTACTGAAGCTGGTACACAAACGGGGCTCATGTGGGATGTAGACACTGCAAGCAGAAAACAAGCTTGCAAGCATCATGTTAGCTTCAAGGAACACTTCCTTTTCAAAAACCTTAGGAGGGAGTCAGCGTGGTGATGTAGCAGTCTGTGGTGGTGTTGTCATCCTCTTTGGGCACTGGTTGTTGGCCTGGCTGCTCACTTCCCGTCCAGCTTCCTGCTAATGGCCCAAGTCCTCAGACTCCTTCCCACTCGTGGGAAACCTGGAAGAAGCACTTGCCTTCCAGCTTCTGACCAACTCTCTCCCCACTGTGGCCCTTTTTGGAGTGAAACAGTAGATGGAGGAACGCTCTCATCTCATCTCATCCCTCAGTCATTCTTTCAAATAAATGGAATATATACTTACCAATACATTGATTAGCATATTAACTTCTGTTACATTTATAGGACAGTTAATTTTAATGAAATCGATTTTGGAATCACATGCTTTTATTAACAATGATCATTTATTTTGCATTTTTAAATAAAGTAGTGTGTGTGTGTGGGGGGGGGGTTCCTTCCTTGGGAATTTTAAAGAACTTTTGTTAAACAAGATACTAAATACTTAGCTTCAATGCTGTGCATTATTTCACTTCTGTTTAATCACTTTGTTACTTACTATTGTGTCAATTTTGGAGACAGAATAGCTACTAGCTTCTTCAACATTTCATTTAGCAGGACTGGTTTCATTTCAGGCAATGGATGTTTTAAAATGCTACAAGATCTTTAGTTACTTTTCAAAAGCCAAGAAAAGTATCCTTTACTCAACTGAACCGTAGAGGATAAAATTAAAAGCCTCTTCTAAGTGAGAAATGAGAATTATAGATGCAGCAAGGTCTTAGCAGGCCCTTCGGTTTTTCATAAATTGGCAGAGTATTGAAACCACATACATTGCTTTAATAAGGAATTTGCTAGGAAATCACTTTCTTTTTAGTTAAAATATTTTATTCTTACTTTTTAAAAAGTGTGCCTGAGAGGGAGAAAAGGAAAGAGAGAGAGAGAGAGAGAGAGAGAGGGAGAGAGAGGGAAAGATTCTTTCATGTATCCCACTGGCAAATGGCTACAATGACTAGGGCTGGGCCAGGCTGCAGCCAGGAGCCTGCAGCACTACCTGGTTCTCCCACGTGAATGACAGAAGCCAGATTCCTGGAGATTTTGCTGCCTTGCTGGATCAGCATTGGTAGGGAGCTGGAGCTGTGACGCAAGCCCAGGCACTTATGTGTGATATGTAGGCATCTTAGCTGCCGTCAAAACGTCTCGTCCACACACCCACAAGTTCCTACCCTTTAAATCAAACCTCCTTTGTTTTCTCTCTGCTCCTATTTACTAAAAAGGAATTTTAATTTCTACTTGAAAGAAAAGTTTACAGAGAAGAGAGACAGAGAGAAATATTCCATCTGCTAATTCACTCCCCACATGGCCAACAATGGCCAGAGCTGCACTAGGCCAGTCTCAAACCAGGAACCTGGAGTTTCTTCCAGGTCTTCCACATGGCACAGAGGGGTGAGGATTTGGGCCATATTTCATTGCTTTTATTAGGTTTGGAAGTAGATCAGCTGGTACTTGAACCAGTGCCGATAGGGTGTCAGCATTGCAGGTCGCAGCTTAACACACACCACAACTGCTATACTCTTTTTTTTTGGACTGTGTCAACTGTACTACTTACATGACAAATAATTATATTTTCTATTATTTTAGTTGCTATTTGTGTGTTTGCTTCGTTAGATAAACTATAAACTGTCATGTGTTTTTCTTTCTTCAGCATTTACTGGAAATTCAATAAATATTGATTAGATAAGTGCAGTTAAATGGTCCTTAAAGTGACTATTTCCATTACATAAGTACAAATGAAGTTTGAAAAATATAGCAATTCGTAAGGAAAAAAATGCACTCATATGTAAGCCTCATTTTTCTTCTAATATTTTCCTGGCATCAACTTAACCACTATGCTAATGTAATCTCAGTATACTTTATAAACTTATTTCTCTCTAAGCATAATGTTCTATTGAATGAATTCTTCAAAATATAGCCCTACACATTATGCTATTAGACATTTATCTATTTTATTTTTCAGATGAAAGTTTTCTCTTTTCAGTGGCCACATTCCCTTGAAAGTCCTTTTGAATATCAATCTATTTTGTCTGAGAATGTGTGCATAAATATATGTGAATGTTCCTTCAGTTAGTAACTGCAAAGCCTATTGATTTCATCTCTTTGTTTACAGCTTTACCATTACAGTAGATTTACATTTTATCTCTTGTTGATAACATAAAACTAGAGTGAAATCCAACATGATAATCTTTGATAAACTTATGACATTTGATTAATAGAATAGATGTAATATGTGTATATGATTATGCATGTTATATCCACAGATTAATGTATATAGCAATACAAATAATGTTTATAATCATGTATTATTTATATATTAATAATATATCTTGAGGATACTTGAGGAAGATAATAAAGAAGAATAAAAGCAAGTTTGCTTTGGTGCAAGAAGATTTTGAGAGATGGTGATTGTGTGACACAGTGGGATAAGCCACCATGTAGGACACTTGTACCCCATAATAGAACTGGTTCAAGTCCTTGGCGCCTCTGCCTCTAATCTGGTTTCCTCCCGGGAAGGCAGTAGGTGATGCTTCAGGTATTTGGACTCCTGCCATTGTATAGGAGCCACAGATGTTCTTCCAGGTTCCTGACGTCAGCATGGCTCAGCATGTGCTGCTGTGGAGACCTGGGAAGTAAACCATCCCAATACTCTGCCTTTCAAATGAGTAAATAATTTTTTCCCCATAAGGGTGACATAGTGGGTAAAGTTGCTCCCTGCGATGCTGGCATCCCATGGGTCCTGGCCACTGCACTTCTGATCTAGCTACATGCTAATGGGAAATGAGCAGGAGATGGGCCAAGTTTGGGGGCCACAGCCACCCAGGTGTGAGACCTGAACGGAGCTCCTGGCTGCTGCTTGGGCCTGGTTTGGTCCAGCCCTGGCCACAGCAGTCCTGTGGGAAGGGAACCAACAGGTGGAAGTTGTCTCTTTTTCTGTGTCTCCCTCTCTCTGTAAAACTCTTACAATTTTCTTTTTGAAATCATGAAGCTTTTTTTTTTAAAGTAAAATGTACTATGTGTGAGCTTTTTGAAGATCCTTTGTAGTTTTGACATAGCAGTTACATTTCCTAATCTTTTAAAAAGCATTTTTATTTTGAAGCATTTTGGTCTTGCCATAGTTGTAAAATGGATGGTCAGAGTTCCCGTACGCTTTCACCTATATTCTCCAAACAGTAACGTAGGTAAAATGAGTACAGTCGGAAGATTAGTATGAATGATTCTATTACCTAATCATACACCTTATTATTCAGATGTTGTCACTGTTCACACTAATATCTTTTTTTGTCTTTTGCAGGGTCCGGTCCAGGATTCCAAACTGCACCCGTGTGTCGTGATTTCATTCTGTTCCACCAGCATTTCTCTCTCTGATCCTTGTAAGGAACAGGGTTACATTGTAGAATATCTCTCTATTGGGAAATCTGACACTTTCTGTTTGACTGAGGTTATGCGTTCTTTACCGAGATCATTGCAAAACTCATGTTTTGCCTTTCTGTCAGCATGTGTTAGGTGATCTAAGTATGTTTGGTTACTGGCAATTTCTAATTTTGCTAATTTGGTTAAGATGAGGTTTTCCAGACTTACATACCCCAAAGTATTGTTTTGCACTTTAAAGTTATTCTCTTTAGTTAATAGTTTAGTTGTAGTTGATATCGTTAAGGAAGTATCCCAGGACTAGCTATCACCTAAGTGTGCTTCTTAGCAGGAAGCTGAAAATCAAAAATGGAGCGAGTATTTGAACCTGGGTACTCAGACATGGAACACAGCATCTCACCATCCTAACCGCTGGAACATGCCCACAACGGCCCCTGCCACCCCTTCACACGAAGGATGCCTTAAACACTTCTCTGTGCCTCAAAGGCATCCCCTCTGCTTGCAGGATTCACCTGCCTTCCACCGGGCGCCTCTGCTATGTCCGCTTGCATTCCGACCAGGTGACTAAATACCTGTCTGTTCACTGCAGACCTGAGTCTGTCCTCGGCGGGAGGCAGTCGGTTGATAAGAAAAGATTATGACTTTCACGTTAGTTTGGTGGTTTTTAGTTGTGAGCGTGTGGGTGATGTTTTTCCCAGTTCCTTCGTTCTTACAGAAAGGCTAAGGTCACTCGGGAAAGTGTTTCATATTTCCATCTGTGGTCAGAACTGGTTTTGAAGGAAATGTTATGCAGCACAGTCCAAAGCTTTGGGCATTTCATAAAAACAGAACTCTGATCATTCATATTTTGTAGTTAATCCTTTGTCTTACCAATAGACTCTTCACTCCACACAAGATCAAAGGGGTATTCTTACGTAATTTTTGTGCAAAAAGGATTTTGAAAATTGTCATATGCACTTAAACTTTAGTAACACCGAAAAAATTATTCTATATTTTGTAAGTCAAGAATTTGATTTCACTGTTTTCTTATTGACTAAAATGCACAATGCACTTCTACAGACATGAAATTATAATTGGCTCTGTTTCTGAATTTTTCATTCTGTCTTATTGTGTAGTATATCAACCTTGAGCTAATGTCAAATAATCTTAATTACTATAACTTAAATATTACTTTCTTTTTACTTCATGCCACACCATAATTCTTCTGCAACAATGTCTTGATAAATTTAAACATTTTGCTTTCCTATTTATAAATATATATGGATTTTCATCTTGCTAAATAGATATACTTTTCTATATTTAAACATGTTTTTCTATGTATTTTTAAATAACTAAATTAAATGATTAGATTATTAGCTTTGCAATACTCCATTAGCATTTTGTTTGGCATTAACTTGTAATAAGTTTTTTAAGAATAGATATTTCAATGAAACTTCTTCTACATAAACTTTCAATCTGTTAGAGACAGTTCTGGTCATATTGCATTATAATTATAACTATTATTTTGCAATTCACTAAACTCATTATATTGAAATCTATTTGTACTTTTTACAGTGGGGAGGATTGTTCTAGATGTTTTTTTCCTGTGATGTTACTGGGATAGGCAGAACAGTTGTTTTTGACCCTCCTGAATTAGTGAGTACAAGAGTGGTGGTAAGCAAACTAGCAAAGTTTAAAGATTTATCTATTTAGTTACTTTGGAAAATCATACCTATAGACAAAAGGAGAGATTAGAGAACAATCTTCCACCTGTTCGTTCACTCCCCAAGTGGCTGTAACAGCTGGAGCTGAGCTGATCCAAAGCCAGGAGCCAGCATCCTCCTCCAGGTCTCCAAACAGGTGAAGGGACCCAAGATTTGGGCCATCCTTGAATGCTTTCCCAGGCCACAAGCAGGGAGCTGGAAGGGAAGTGGAGCAGCTGGGCCATGACCTGGTGCCCATATGGGATCCTGGTTCATGCAAGGTGAGGACTTTAGCTACTGGCTACCACACAAGGCCTGCTAGCAAAGCTTAATGAAGCAGTCTACCTGGCAGGCCAGGTGGGCAACTCAGCCAGGGGCTGAATGCTCAGCCCTCATTTAGATTGAGGTTTACATGAATATGGGGTCTAACTTTCTTGTGTTGTGGCTTCTTGCCTCTCCTTATTCTTCTGTGAGATTGCTGAGCAAAGCGCGTTAAGGCATAAAACTCCTGAAAGGTGTTATTACACAGTGTTTTCAGACCACATAGCCCATGTGGCATTGGCTTGGGAAGATTACCCTGGATTGTCTCATGCGAGTAGTACCACTCTGCCCTTCCTGTGCTCTAAGTTCTCTGGACATGGACAAGCTCCTGGTGTGTACGTACCAGGCTGCTGACATGGTAAGCTTCTAAGTTTACTACATCTCTTCTCAGGTGAAATTCTCTTATTTCCATTTGGGTTTTCTTCTTCACAGAGGCTAATATGACATGTTAGTCATATATAAAGCTCAAGTTGTGCTAATTTCATAAAATGGTTGGGAATATTCTCCTTTGCTATTCTATTGATCTTATATATAATATTTAAGTAGACACAATGGCCAGAGGTGGTCTGCTCCAAAGTCAGGAGCCAGGATTCAGGAGTTGGAGTCAGGGGTCTTCTCAGCTTCTCTCACGTGATTGCAGGACCCAAGGACTTCACCATCATCTGCTGCTTTCCTGGGCATCACAGGGAACTGGAGCAGAAATGGAGCAGCGCAAGTTTGAATTGGCACTGTGCAGGTTGCTACGTGAGGCGAATTAGTCTACGGCCATGCTGTCCCCTAAATATAATTTTTACCTTATTATGTTTAATGTTCAGATCTATGAGCATTTCTCTCCTAATTAATTTTTTTTTACTCCATTTGCAAAAATTTATGGATTTTATTGTATAGCTCTTTTGTGTATTTTGTTAAAGTTCTTCCTTTTTATGTTACTCTGAGATTTTAAGATTTGCTTTCCTAATCTTCCAGGTAGAAATATAATAGAGTTTTCACATTTTATGTTTTATTTTATGGCTAAATTTTATTTGTCCAGGTAGCTATTTTTAGATTCTGTAGGAATTTTAACATCATCACCATGTTTTTTTCTTTCTTGGAATTGTTGTTTGCATAATATATTTTTCTTTCCATTTTTCTGCTTCAATAATACCTGCGTGTTATAGGCTGTGTTGCTTTCCTCCAAAATTTCTAACTCCATTTTGACCAGATGCAGAGGTTGGAGATAATTAAAATCAAGAGATATAGGTGAAATTAGTAAATCTGTAGCAGGTCAAAGCGAATACTATTAGCACCTCTTTTTGTAGGCAAACAAGGAAATACAGGGTCCGGTGGGGATAGCCTAGTGTCTAAAGTCTTCGCCTTATGTGCCCAGGGATCCTTCACTGCCTTCGATTCGAACCCAGGCTGCTCTACTTCCCTTCCAGCTCCCGTGCGGTCAATCCAGGAGAAGCTCCTGACTTGGGATCAGCTCCACTCTGGCCATTGCAGCCACTTGGGGAGTAAAACAGCAGATCAAAGATCTCCGTCTCTCTTTCTCTCTGTAAATCTGACTTTCCAATAAAAAATAAGAAAGTGTTTAAACAAACAAACAACAATAAAACACTAGGAAATACAAGGATCCTGCCAGAACATAGCTTTCTGCAGTTAAGTTAAGAAAGACCTCACAGCGTCTCCACTTTGAACTTAGATTTACACCTTCCAGAAGGGTGAGAAATACATTTTTTGTTGTTGTTAAAATCATCTTTTCTGTGGTAGTTTGCCATAATAATCTAACCAAATTAATATATTGTGCCTTAATATTTGAAGTAAGTAAGATGTACTTGGGTCTTGGGACTGGGCTGGTCCTAGAGTCAGAGCCGAGAACTTACCTTATGTCTCCTGTGTGGGTAGCAGAGACCAAAAAGCAGGAGTATTAACCTAGGCATGCTGCAGTGTGGTGCAGCTTTATTGAAGTCTAGGCTACGTGTCTGCTCCCTGCGTTTGCTGTTGGAAGGTTCTTACAGTGTCTACAATTGGAATGCTCAGATTTTTATATTAAATATCATTATTGATGCTGGATTTTTCTGCCACAAGGCTAATTTTCCTTTTCCCTGCCATCCTTGTTTTCTCCCTATCTTTCTTTTGCACTTGTTATTTTCAGCACGTCTCAGTAGTCTACCTAGCTTTGGATTATTTCTTCTGTTTGCTTGCGAAGTATTGCAAGTGTTGCTTTGTACAAATGTTTTTCTTATCACAGTCTATCTTCAAATTCAGTCTACTCCTTCATTTACAGTGCAGCAAGCATAGTCTGTTATATCTTTCATTGCCGTCCTATCATGGATACCATTTTTGATGGACAGTTTCCTTTGAGATATGATAAATCCTACATTTATTTTAGTTTGATTATAGAAGAAATTTAGACATCAAAAAGAAGAAAAGGCTTTTGTATTTACAAATGTACCAGTCATTCCCAGGGCTTTCTATTAATTCAGGGAGCCTACTCTCCATCTGGTGCTGATTTGTTTCAGCTGGAAGACCATTCTGTTGTGTGTGTGTGTGTGGTGTGTGTGATGCAAATACTCTGATTTTGTCAGAAATATTCATGTTGCTATCACTTAAAGATGTCTTAATTGATCATAAAATTCTAGTTTGACATCTTTGATGCTGTAAAAAAAGGTAATCTTTGTATGTTCTGGCTTGGTTTTTCATGGGAGATATTTCTCTATAAGTGATCATTCTTGCCATTGATCTGTATGACGTAGCATCTTTTTCCTATGCCTGATTCATATTTTGTGGCATTTTGATTACAAATGCTTAATGTGTTTTGTTTTATCTTGCTTTCCTTTCACTAGACTTTTTAAAACTTGAGCTTTGTAGATTTTATCAATTTTGGAAAATGCTGACTGTTCTTTTTCAAAAGATTTTTCTGTCCCTTGTTCTTGTGTTGGACATAATTTATTTAAATGACTGCTTTATGTTTTTGTCCCATCATGAAGTCTCTGGATTTCTTTTTTTAATCTTTGCTTTTTTATTTGTTTCGTTCACTGTTAATTTTTTTCTCCTTCATATGCTATGTGTTTCAATTTGTGGTTTTCCATTAATACATCTTTAGGTTCATTAATCTTTCACATGGTACAGTCTGCTGAGCATGAAAATTTTTATTCAGATATTGTGTTTTTCCTTTTTGCTAGTCCAATTTTGTTCCTATAAAATATTCTTTCATTTCTCATTATGTTCATATTTCCCTTCAAATCTTTGAGCCGATCTGTCACAATGGCTGTTGATTTCTTCTTTCACATTTTCATGTTCTTGGTCACTTTTGTCCTCTTTCTATTTACTAACTCATCTCCTGATTATAGGCCATATTTTTCTGCTTCTCTACATGTCTGATGATTTTTATGCCAATTGGGTGCTTTGAATTTTGTGTTTTTTGATGCTAGATTTTATTGTTTTCCTTTAAAGAGTTTTGGAATTTCTTTTGGCAGTGAGTTAAATTACATGTGGATTAACTTAATCCTTTTGATGCTTGGTTTATATTTTATTAAAGTAGATCTAGAATAGTCTTTATTCCAGAAATAGTGTGGACCTCCTACTGAGATGTGAAGTGTCTGTTGAATGGCCAGAAGGTTCAAATGGTATTCACCATGTTTCCAAATAATTTGTGATCCCTGGGAAGTTAAATTACATTCTCTCTGTGTACAGTTTAGTTTTTACAGGGATGCAGACTTTTGGAGATAATGTTCTGTGTATATCCCTCATTCTTGATTTTTGTCACACATAGTTCTTTAGTTCTCTTAGTTATCTCAAACGCTAACCACTGTCTATATAATTTAGTTAGCCTGAATGTTCTTTTTTTTGGGATTCTATTCCTGTTCCTTAGAAAGTTCCTTCATGCTAAAACTAGGCAATTATAGGTCTCATCTTGTTCAAAAGAAGCTGGGACCAGGGACCAGTCTCTGATGAAAAAGGAACATTGTTACAGATCATCAAAGAAACAGGATTTATTTACATGCCAAGTAGAAGTACTCTGGCCTGCTCAAGAAACAGCTGCACTGTATGAGGTTGAGGAGCTCCTTTCGTGTGGTATGGCAGCAAAGAGTCTATCTGGGGTGGCGCTTAACTGACAAGCAAAAGGGGCAGTGTTTGCCACTAGGCTTCCCCCCACCCCCAGAAGTGTCATGGTGTGACGTGCATGATGGGAGCGGGAGTGGAAGTGCTGGCCATAGTGAATTTGTCATGATTAGATTATTCTCAGCTGAAAGGCTGGTCAGGAATGTAGCTGGAAGCCATGCTGGGTATTTTAGAACCAGCTGTGCTGTTTCTGAACAGTGAAACCTAAACGGGGAACGGCAGTTATCCACTGAATGTGGCTGGGTGATGATGGGGTTTGCAGTGCTGTTGGTCTGCCTGCAGCACAAGGCAGGCCAGAGGGAGTGCTGGGATCTCAGTTCCTCCCTGCTCGCTGCCTGCCCAACCCTGTCAGTCTCTTAAGAGGCTTTTTCCTCACAGGATCCAGGCCTGCTGCATACATTGTTTAAGGTTTGAAGCACGTGTTTTATAGATCTGTTGTTGTGGAATCGTATTTCTTCGTTTCATATCTTCTTTTTTGGGCAAAGAGAGTTGCTTACTGCCTGACATCCATTTGTAGAAGCGTTAAAATCACTCCTTTTGAATGTCATTCTCGCATGATTATTTTTCTTTTAATAGTAATTATTTTGTCCTCCCAATCCATGCTAAGGTGAACCTTTCCTTGAGTATCTTTGCTGCTAAGTATTTTGAACTTGGCTTTGACTTTTAGTTGTGTGTGTGAGTGACCCTAGAAACTTTCTCTTGCTTCCTGAAAACACAGAGGTATGCTAAAAAGCTTGTTCTATATACAATTCAATCAGCTGTAGCTCTCAGGTTATTTTATTTACTGTATTACTGAATATAAAATTACATGAAATTCTCTTCTGAACTAATATGTTAACTTACACATATATACATACATATGTAATTTTATAGGTAAATTTGTGGGTATGTTTTTAATTCATGCTATTTCACATTTTTCTCCTTTTATTTCTTCTTGGATTAATATATGTTTCTTTTCATTTTTGAAGACCACATGGCTTGCTGTAGTCAGTGGGAGGTCTCCGTAAAACAAAGAATAGCATGTGCAAAACAAGAAGGAGTTTAAATAGTAGACAATATTTGAACTGAAACTGAAAATTCTCACTGAGTCTCCAGGCTGCCGGCCTATCTCATCAGACTTTAGACACATGTGAACCAACCCATTAAATTTTTTTTCTTTTTCTTTTTTATAAATGTATGTATTTATTTATTTATATGGGAAGTCAAATATACAGAGAGGAGGAGAGACATAGAGGAAAATCTTCAGTCCGCTGATTCACTCCCCACGTGACTGCAATGACTGGAGCTTTGCTCATCTGAAGCCAGGAGCCCAGAGCCTATCCTAGGTCTCCCATGCGGGTACATGGTCCCAAGACTTGAGGCCATCCTCAATTGCTTTCCCAGGCCACAAGCAGGGAACTAGATGGGAAGCGGGACTGCCGGAATTAGAAGTGGTGCATATCTGGGATCCTAGAGCGTGCAAAGCGAGGACTCTGTCTGCTAGGTTACCCCACTGGGCCCTCTAAATTTCATTTTCTACACACACACACGCACACACACACCTTGAGTTGGTTCTGTTTCTCTAGAGAATCTTAACTAGCACAGGCATCTCTATTTGATTGATAGTCTGTTAATAGCTATCCGATTATTGGTAATCTTTCTTCATGACTCAACCATGTTCACAGCTCATGACATCTTTTGTATTTCCACTCCCCAACACACTTCAGGCTTCTGTAATATATGGCAGAGACTGGATGTGTTAAACAGCGAACAGTTCATTTCTCTTAGCTTTGGAGGTTAGGAACTTGAAGGCTAGGCTGCAAACAGATCTGGGATCTGGTGAGGGCGCTCTTTGTTTTGTAAGAAGTCATTTTATATCCTCATGTAGCACACAACCAAGAAGAGAGAGGCAATGTTTATCTTTCCTTATAAGAGTCCAGTCACATTCCTGAAGGTGCTGCATGTATAACCTAATTATCTCCCAAAGATTTTACTTTCAAGTATCATATGTCAGGGAATGTGCTTTGTCATATTGATTTTGAGGGGAAGAAACACAAAAATTCAGTCCTGAAGTACTCATCATGATTTTCCATTAACATTTCACATGCCATTGTATTTAAATATCTTTTTAATAAACTAAAATAATTTATATAGTCATTCTGTTATTTCACCACATGTGCACCATTTTTATACTCACCATCTCCCTTCATTCTACTTACAATTTAATCATCTTTGTGAACAGTTTTCAGTTGCAAGAGACAGTTTCTAAATTCATTTATGTTTTTCTTTTCCTCCTGTTTCCTCTTGTTTCGTGATGATGTGTCTAATTGTAGCATTGTTTTCATTTAACTGGATTTACTCATTAATTTCAAAGAGTTGAATAGGCATCTGTTCTCCATTGGTTCCCTCCCCTGATGGCTAAGGTCTGGGCCAGACTGAAATCAAAACCTTCATCTGTGGCCTGTTCCATTTCTGCTGCTTTCCCAAGGCCGTTATAGGGGAGATGGACCTGAAGTGTGGCAGCTGGAACACCAACCAGTCAGTGCCCATTTGCAATACTAACCTCTCAAGTAGCAGCTTTACCTGCCATGCCAAAGTACTGGCACACCACTGTGTTTATTGATGCTGAAAGTTTAAGACTTTGATAATATGTGAACACTCATGCTGCTATCATTCATATTCATGCCTTATCCTCTTCATTAATCTTTTTTATTATTTGCTTTTCTCACTTTATAAAAGTGTGTATATATATGTATGTATATATATATATATATATAAGCCCTTTTATATGTATGATACTTTATTCTTCCTTATGGCAGCTGCAGACTTTCCTCATTTTTGTCTTCTGATTAATTCCTTTTATTGAGATCCAATTTTGTATTTAATATGGCCATTTATCTTATATTAATTATTTCTTCATTTCAAATCCTATTTTGTTTACCTATAAGCTTTGTACCATATTTCTTTTTTTTTTTAAGATTTTTTTATATTTATTTGAAAGGCAGATTTACAGAGAGGAGGAAAACATACATAAGAAAGAAGAAACAGAGGTCTACCACCTGCTGGCCGACTCCCTGAAATAGCTACAATGGCCAGAGCTAAGCCACTCTGAAGTCAGGAACAAGGAGCTTCCTTTGGGTTTTTGATGTGGGTTCAGAGTCCTTGGGCCATCCTCTGCTGCTTTTCCAGGCCATAAGCAGAGACCTGAATCAGAAGTGGAAAACCTGGATAGGAATTGGCACTCCAATGGATGCCAGTGGTTGCAGGCAGAGGCCTTCATATTTGCTTATTTTTAAAAAAGATTTATTTATGTTTATTTGAAAGGCTAAGTTGCAGAGAGAAGAGGATATACAGAGATTTTCCATCTGTTGATTCACTCCCCAAATGGCCACAGTGGCTGGACTTCGTCACGTGCACTCGTGAACTTTAATGTTACTAGCACTGGTTTTGAACCAGAGTAGCTTAATGCTTACTGGTTTGATTTTCAGTTATCTTTTACTTGGAGCATATCACTCATCCACAAGTGATTATAGTGCACCCACTTTTTTTTACAGTTTAATAACATGGTGTATTCGTAGCTTTTACTTAAAGGTTATTATTTGAGAGGGAAAGAGAGACAGCAAGACACACATACCGAAGAAAGAAAGAACAGAATTGCATTGGTTAGTTCACTCCTCACATGTCTGCAGTATTTGGAGACACCAAAGCCAGGAACCAGGAACTGTTGAGAAGCTGGAGTTAGGAACACAGGCTGGGAACCAGAGCTGGTCATTCCAGTGATGCCAGTGGTGCCCTAAACAGTGGTTAACCACTAGTCCAAAGGACCAGTCCTGGACTGGTTTTGTCAGTGTTATTTTCATGTAATGACGCCAGTTGCTTGTGGAGTATACTGTAATTGAACATTGCTAGATTTGAATGTTTTGCTGAGGAATTTTATACTCCATGCAGTGTGCTAGCTGGCATTTTCATGCATTCTCATGGGAAGGTATTTACTATTAGGCTGGATTTATAAAATGCTTCAGGAAGCATCCACTCTTCCTTCTTGCTTTTTTATTTTTTTTGGTAGAAAACCGGCATTATTTTTGTGTTGAATGTTTGGTATAATTCACCAGAAAAGCAATTTGAACCTCATATCTCATATTTCATTTTAAAATGCTATTAGAGAACACACCTAAATTTCATTCATTCATTAAATTTCTGAACATGGTACAATTCATGATATTTTTTGAACATTTTAATATTCATGATATCAGTATGGTGACACCTTTGTTTCCATTACTAATCATTTAAATATGCCCTCATTTATTTATTTATTTATTTATTATTTATTTTTTATAATCTTACTTAGTCACTTAGGGTACAAAGGGTCAAGGGCTACAGCAAAGTTGGTAATACCATTGGTTTCAAACTAATATCATCATTTTTCCCCTTGTGTCTGGAGTCAGGGGAGAAACAAAGGGAAAAGCCCCACCCAGCCTCCCACCCTTCCCAGGTCCCTGATGTGAGGCACCCCCAAGGGTCCTGCTCAAGCAGTTTTGATAGTTCAACAGGTCTGAATTGCTGCCAATCTTGCTATTCCAGTTGCGATGAAACCTACTCAGAATCCACTGGCTGACACAGTCTCTTCATGGTTAGGGTTCTGAAATCAGCAGTTCAGTTGGAGGGATCTCCAAAGAAACTTCATCTGAGATGATCCCAAACCTGATTCTTGTGTGTGCTTTCCAGTATAGAGTGTGGCACCTTCCGTTGCCCCAATCAGCTTATGCACGTGCTGGTCATTGCAATTGCTGGGTCAGTTCTGTTTCCAGCCCTGTCTTCCAAACGAACCAATGGGTGTTGTAGTCCAGCCCAATCGTACCTACTTCATACTCGGCTCTCACACAAACCAGTAGGAGCTGCAGCCTAGTTGGGGCAACTCCCATAACCCCCATCAGGCCTGCCCCCTGCCCTGGTTCCATGCTTGCTGATGTGTACCACAGACTTGTTCAGTGTCTCCCACATTCTATTTAGCTCTCGTACATGTCAATGGGCATTAAAGCCTAGTTCAACCCAATCAACCCTACTATCCAGGCAACACACATACTACCAGGTGCCTTTCTGTCTAGCCACCCCTGCCCCTTTCCTGGTTTTATTGTCCTCCAGTGGGAGTGGTAACCCATGAGGGAGGTGTCCATTATCTCCGTACTAAGCCACTCCAACTTGTGGATTATGCACTCTCCAGGTGGTTCTGGCATTTAACTTGACAGAATCAGCTCCCAGTGCCAGCCTCTGCCATCTGATGATGTGGCGAACCCAACCAATCCTCACTCACTCTAATTTACGCTTGCACCAGTCAGAAGAGTCAGCCCAACCTGGCCCTTCACTGATCTAGCTCACCCAGGGCCCACAAGTGTTGTAACCCTGCCTGGTGTGGTCTGCCCCCATCCCAAATCATGTCTCAAGTGGGAGTGGTTGTCTAGCAGGTTGTCCACATTCCCCTTGCTGGTGCTGCCCCACCTCTCCTGATTCTCCCATAGGCTATTTAGGTGCTGCAACCACATTTGGTACGGCTTACCTTGCTTTGCCATTCTGTAATGTGCACTGCTTTGTGTTGCAACCAAACCCAGCCAGACCCACACTCTATTCTGGTGCTTGGATTTACCAGCAGGTGATGTGAACGGGTTCATCCTGGTCTGCTCCCCACCTATGCCATATGTGTGATGGTGGGTATCTTCTTCTGGCCTGCTCTGGGTTGCTCCCTGTCATGGTTTTTTGCATCACCTGTAGGGACTGTGTCCTGACAGAGGAGTTTCCCAAGCTCCTCCATCAGAACCTCTCCTTATGTCAGGTCTTGCATGTACTGGTGGTGGTTCCATGGGTCAGCCCTCATTGCTGGCTTTCAATCCATTCCAGTTCTTGCTGTTGGATGTTTCACCACAGCCAAGCCTTATCCATACCCAGACACTGCTCACACATGGCTCAGTAAGGACACAGACCCAGCCTAGTCTGTCCTACATCTGCCCAGGTTCTCCAGAGCACCAGATGGTGCTGGCTTCTAGCCTGGCTTGGTGCCCCCAGCTCCAGTTCACACTTGTGCCAAGGGAGACTGTAGCCATATCCAAGAACAATGTAGCCATATCCAGACCAGAATGCAGCCCCCACTTCAACTCCCACACCCTCCTGTAGAAACCTCAATCCTGCAAGGGTGTACTATCACAGCTCCCCAACTGAGTCAATTCCCAGCCCTAGATTGCGAGCATGCCAGTGGTTATTCTGACCCAATTGGCTAAGACCCCCACCTATCTCAACTTTTGCCTTCGATGCTGTAGTGTACTATCCCTGGCTTTTGCAGACCAGTCAGTGTAAGCGCCTAGTTCAGCATGACATGTACTCCATCCTGATTTCTATTCTTTCTTGTGTGTTGGGGTTTGTTTAGCCTTGTCCGGTCTGCCCTCTTCCAGTTGCAGCCCGGCCTACCCCACATCCTATTTTAGGATGTACCTTCGGCTGGTGCTGCCTTGATCTGCCCAGATTGCTATTGGGTCCTTTACCTGTGCATGATGGCAGGTGCCATGGTCACTTCTAGCTTAGCCCATCACCACCCCAGCTTGTGAGCTAACCTGTGGGACTTGTATTTCCACAGGGTTGGGCTCATACTTCCCCCACAGAGTTTACCCCTGGATCAAGTTGCCTGGAACTAAGATCATCTTCCCAGTTTCTGTATGAGAATCCTTCCGATTTGTTGTCCCAGCACCTTCATCTCAAATAATCAGAATTACATGACTATCTCTCTGAACATACCTATTTTTTGATGTTTCAGGGTGATGGTTTTCCTATTGACTTAGTTCCCTCACAAACTATGAACAAAGTTGTTGATTTTTAATTTTTTTAGCTTTTTCCACCTGTAAGGGCAAATGCTCACTCCAAAGCTACATATGCATTGTATCTGGTAAGGAATCCATTGTTAATATTTGGTTTTATTAGCTTATGTATAATATTTGTATATTTTTGTAGAGCACCACTTTTCAGTCAAAGACATGCAATGATAGAAAATTCTCTAACTTTCAACAGTGGAATCATTTTTAATTTAACTAAATTCTAATTGGATAAATCACATTTTCAGTCTTTTATAAAAGTTCTGCTAGGTCAAACCACCACCTGCAGTACCAGCATCCTGTAGATTTCAGTTCAAAAGTCCTGACAGTTCCACTTTTGATCCAGTTCCCTCTCAATGTGCCTGGGAAAGCAATGGAGGATGGCCCAACATTTGGACCCCTGCACCCAAATGGAAGGCCTAGAAGGAACTTCTGGATCCTGGCTTTGATTAACTCGCAGCCACAGCCATTGTGGCTATTTTAGAAGTGAACCACTGAACACCTCTCTCTCATTCCCTCCATCCATATCTCCCTTCTCCCCATCTCTAAAACTCTGCCTTTCAAATAAACAGATATTTTTAAAAAAGCAATAAAGGGGAAAATTAGCTTGCTTTAATAAAAAAAAAAAACTTCAGACTATGAGCTATATAGAGTTACAGATGCTATTGAAAAAGCCATCTAGAGCAGTGAAAATCTTAGCTTTCCTCAAAGGCCAATTAAAAAAGGCACTACAGTGCTATGAGCCAAAAATTGTAGAGCTGTCTGGAATATAGAAGAGTCGATTTATTAAATATTTTTTGTATGAAGTACTCACATTTCATATTGAAAGATTGAAGATTGATTCATCTTGAATTGGGGTCATTATATTTTCTACATTTTGCCAGTGGAGATTTGTGGTTTAAGAAGAGGTATGCTCAAAATTTCTGCTCTGAAAAGAAGACAAGAAAATCTTTTCATAAGATGTGTACACATTTTTCTATGATAGCATGTTTCCGAAAACGTTTTCATAATATCCTCACATAAATGTCTTTTAGGTTGAAATAAGTTTGTTTGGAAAGAAGAGGAAAAAAATGAGAACAATGTTGACTGCCAGAGGTTGTGTTTACTTTGACAGTACCCAGATTTTTGATTGATTAATGCTTCTAAATTGTCAGGATAAGGACTCTAATGTAATGATATGCCAAAACCTTAATTCTTGTATAACCTCCCGGAGAATTTCTGAATACTTCATGAATGGCTAATGTCTTCCCATGATTCCCACTGGTCTGATGATGTAAAACAACAGAAAAACCTTTCAAAGTTCATCAATTTCACACTGAGTCATTTTGGTTTTGTCATAGTCAGGGGTGTTGACCAAACTGAACCAAAATCTTAAAAACTGGGTGGAACCTAAACATTGTCATTGTATGTAAGGCAGAAAAAAGCAAAATTTCCAAAGCAAAATCTATGAATTCAACTGGTTTTATATCTATGACCATGATCAAACTTTAATGACAACAAACACATAATTTCCATGAAATTAAATAGGAATAAACATGAATATTAAGGTATTTTATTAAAAGTAAAGGATGACTATAAATTCTTGGAAAAGCCTGGAAATAATTGAGATATACGCAGGTTAAACGGAAAAAATTTCCTCTTTTCTTTTTCTTAATTTCTTCCATATAATCCTTTATTTGCCATTGACCTAATATGGTTTCAGTGATTTCATTTTCAACATATTTAATGGAGGACACATTTAAAATTTGAATAGTTGTTTATAGTTATTATCAAGAAAGAATTGATCACTTCCTTTGACTAATAATATTAAATTGAAAGTTATAATTTCTCTGAAGTACAATGAAGCAACTTAATTTTTATTAAAGGGCCTGGGTTTTGTCTTACTATTATCACTAACTAGTATAGCAGAGATATTGGCCTTGCAGGATAATTTTGAACTTCTCTGCATCAATTGGGTTAGCTACTCTTTAAATGAGAAGAATCTCATTAGTGCCCTTCCTGCTTTTGGATGCAGCTTAATATATCAGCTTTATAAATGGTATGTATTTTCCCCTTGTATTTTTATAGACTATTCAAACATAAGAAATTTCAAAGCCTCATTTTTAGCCTAATATTCAAATGTATCCATCATTTTTTTTTTATCTTCATTGCAGATAAAATACTGTTTAGGAGATATTCTACAAAGGTTGCTTAATTTTACCACACCACTCACCACTGAAAGCTTTTGTTCCCCATCCCATACCCTGAACTCCCAATAGGTTCAGTGTTTACTTCTAATACAGATGCCTAAATCATGGGGGCTTAAACAACCAAGGAACCTATTTCTATGCCAGATAGAAGATGCCCAGAGAATAGTGGTCTGTGGCTGGTCCATCAGTTTATTAGTATTAGGAATGTCAGCTCTTTTATTCTTGTTATCGTACCAAAGTGTTGCTTAATAAATTACTCATATTATGGATATCGCATTGAAATTCCAGCAAGAAAGGCAAAAGCCATCAGCAGTGTTTAGTCTGCCTCTTTAAGGTGATGTTGCAGAAATTGCATAGAGCACACACACGCAGCACGCTGTCTGGAAACAAGTTGTCAAGACCCATGTAGGTACATGGAGCATCAGGCAATACAGTCTTTTACCAGAAAGAAACAACATTGAAATGGAGAACTATTTCAATCACTGTAAATGATTTTTGATGTATAAATTTTGTTAGTCCCAAGTCATTCAACCCAACGTTTATTTGAATTATTTAAATTTAATTTTTTTTTCTAAATTTTATTTTTTATGATGTTCACATAGTTGATTAGAGTGAGAAGGGTTCAGGAACGAGGGAAAATGGATGAGAACTTTGTTTCCACATTTTGTTTTCCTTCTTCCAGTTTCTGGGGGAAAGGGAAAGACAAGGGGAGAAGCCACACCTAGCCTCCCAACCACCTCAGCACCTACGGATGGGGAACAATCACCTGGTGTCATCCCCAAGTCCCAAACGTGGAGCATGCCTTCAGGGTTCTGCTCAAGTAGTTCTGATAGTTCTGAAATGCTGTCAATCTGGCAGATGCAAGGATGAGGACGTCCTCCCAGGGTCCGTTGTCTGAACTGTCCACCTCTTTCCTCAGATATCTGCTGTCATGATTCACTTGGGGTTGTTGTCCAATTTATTCTGTCCTCCTTCCTCTGCTTTGATACCAGGTGTCTTCTGCAGGATCCAATGGTCTGACACACCCTCCATGTGCTCTGAGTAGGCCAACCACTGCTCCGTCAAAGCCACTGAGGCAGTCCGGTTTTGACAGTACATTGTCAGAGCACAGGTCCTGCCACGCTCCCCATGAATAGAGTTATGAGTCCAGCGGTTTAGTTGATCCCTATCTCTTGTGTGTGCACCCATCTGGATAGAGTCCAGTTTGTTCTGTCACCCTCATAAGCCCACATCCCCACTAGTAATTGCTATTGTTATGTCGGATCTATCTCCAACCTCATTTCTTATGCAAACCAATGGGTGCTGTGGTCCAGTACAACCCTGTGCTCCACACAGTTAGTCCTCAGGTACACCATTGGGAGCTGCAGCCCGGTCTGCAGTTGGGCATTGAAGCCTAACTCAATCCAACAGACTAAATTCTCCAGCCCACACTTGTGCCAGCCAGTGCTACCACCGGTCTATACAGACTCACCTCCAGTTCTGGATCTCATGCTCACCAGCGGGAGTTGCAGCCCAACAGTTGGGTGCCCACGATTTTCCTACTGGTTCTATTCCCAGTCCTGTTTCTTGCACTCTCCAGGTGGTTCTGCTATCTAGTTGGAGTGAACCCTGCTCCCTGCCTCAGCACTTGCCAGCTGATACTGTGGCAAAGCCCAATTAGCCTGCCCTAATTCTGGCTCATGCCTGCACCGGTGGATACGGTCAGTTATCTCAGTCCCATCCCATTTCACATACAGGCAAACTGGTGTTATAGCCCTGCCCAGTCTGGTCTGCTCCCAGTCCCAGCACTCATGCTCAACAGCAGGAGCAGTGGCTCAACACAGGAATCCCTACAGCTCCCCTATCGGGCTTGCACCACCCACACTGGGTCTCGCGTGTGCTGGTAGGCACTGTAGCTCTGTCTGGCATGGCATACTTCACCTTGGCATTTACCAGTGAGTGCTGTAACCTGTCCTGATTTGGTGTGCCCCCATTTCTAGTTCGTGCTGGTGGGTGCTGCTGCCCAACCTGGCCCAGCCAGTTCTCAGTCCTGGCCTTAATGTTTATTAGTTGGTATTGTGACCTTACCCAGCCACTCTCACACTCTGTTCTGGCTCTTAGATTTGCCAGTGGGTGTTACAAACTAGCCCAACCTGGCCCCTCTCCAGACCTGAGCCATCAGTATACATATTCCAGTGGGTATTACAACCTGGCCTGTTCTAAGATGCTCTTTACCTTGGTTTTTAGGCTTGCCAACAGGTACTGCATTCTGATGAAAGAATTCCCCAAGCTCCACAATCAGATCTCCTCTTAGTGGTAGGTCTTACACACACTGGTGAGTTTCTGGCCCATTCTGGTTCTTGGTTTTGGGAACTACAGCCCAGCCACACCTGGTTTGCACCTAGAATCAGATTTCCTGTACCTCAATGGAAGTTGAGACCTAAACCAGCCATTCTATACCCACCCTGGATCTCATGAACACCAGTGTGTGCTGGAGTCTAGCCTAGTCTGATGCACCCAAGATCAAGTCCACACCAGTGCTGAGTGATACTACAGCCATGTCCAGCCCAGATTGCTGCACCTATTCCAGCCCCCGTGCTCACCAGTGGGAACCACAACCCAGTCGGAACGTCTCCTTAGCTTCACAACTGGATCTATTCCCAGCCACAGTTTTATGCATGTCAGTGGTTGCTCTGACCCACTATGGAATAGTTCATCTCCGGTCTTGCCCATTGCCATTAGATGCTGCCACCTGGCATGACCTGATCTGCCCCCAGATGCTGCAGCTGAGCCCTATTCAATCTGCTCCCATCCCTGACTCATACAAACTGGTAGATGTGATATCCCAGCCCAGCCTGACCCATACTCCAACTTGGCTCTTGCATTTGCCAGTGGGTTAAGGTTGGCTTGGCCCTGTCCAGTCTGTACCCCTCCAGAACCAACCCACACACTTGTCCAATGGGACAGCCACTCTGCTCAGCCTAACACTCACGCCTGGATCACATGTTCACCAGTGGGAGCTATGACCCACCAGGGAAGTTTTACAAGTTCATCCACCAGGCCCACCCCACACCCAGATCACAAACATGCCAGTGGGTGCTAGGCCCTTAGCTAGCGTAGTCTATGCCCTCCGTCCTAGCCTAGGAATAAGGTGGTGAATGTTGCAGCCTGTTCCTACCCACATCCTATTCTTTGGTGTGCCTATGGGTGCTGTAGTTTGGTCTATTCTGCTCTGTACTCAACCCCAGTATGCATGAATGTCAGGGGTTGCATGGTCATGCCTAGCTTAGCACATCACCATCTCCAGCTCTTTTTTTTTTTTTTTTAAGATTTATTTATTGTAAAGTCAGATATACAGAGAGGAGGAAAGACAGAGAGGATGCTTTTCCATCCACTGATTCACTCCCCAAGCAGCCATAATGGCTGGAATTGAGCCAATCTGAAGCCAGGAGCCAGATGCCTCTTCCAACTCTCCCACATGGGTACAGGGTCTTAAGGTTTTGGACCATCCTCAACTGCTTTCCCAGGCCACAAGCAAGGAGCTGGATGGGAAGCAGGGCCGCTGGATTAGAATCGGCACCCATATGGGATCACGGTTTATGCAAGGCAAAGACTTTAGCTGTTAGGTTACCATGCAGGGCCCACCATCTCCAGCTCTTAAGCAAATCAGCAGATATTACAGTTCTACAGGGGTGGACCCACATGCACCCCGACAAATTCTGCCTCAGACCTGATTCCTTTGTGTGCTAGTTAGTGTCATGGCCCATTGCCAGTCTCCAGTTCTGTCTCTTCACTGGCAGGTACAGAGATCTAGCCCTGTCAGGCAGTCTCCAACCCCAGCTTTAGTGTACGCAGTGAGTAGTATTCAGAGATGGTCGATGCTAACTATCCCAGCTCTGGCACCCCATGTGGGCCGATGTTTCCGTCTGACCCTAAAATGTTCCCCACTTTTCACTTCAAAATTGGTCAGTTTCTGCCCAATTTCTTTCCTTCAAATACAATAGCTTTGTCTGTGGAAATGCCTTGGTATTCATTCCTCATTTATAGCATATTTCCTCATTGGTCCTTCTTCTCACAAATCTACCTACCCCCTTTCCTAGGCCATCTGCTCTCCTCTGCTATGTTAGCTTATATTCTCTGCAGGAACCAATGGACTACCATATCTTCTTTTTGCATCTGGATATGCCATCCTTTGCTCCATCTAAATCATGGAGGAGGCTCTGATTGGCAGGCATAGGGACCTTTTCCATGCAAGTAGCTCAAAAATCATGCCTCTTGGAAGTGAGTCCTCAGGTCCCTGCATGCCACCACCTGTGCCATCCACCAACCACCTATGTGCCCAGATCCTCAAGGGTGCCGCTGGTGGCCTGTGGGCTTTGCCTGGCACCATTGGTGTCTGGGATTCCTGGACCTAAGTGGGTAACCCCAGGCCCTGCTGGACTCCACCCCCTTGGGGCTCAGAGCCTGGCTCAACAGCATCAGTCATGCACCTCAAAAAGACCTAAATTTTTTTTGAAGAAATTTTTGCAGATTATTATGGTCTATCAGTGCTTCACTTGAATCTAGAAAAGAAAAGAAAAGAAAAGGAAAGAAAAGAAAAGAAAGGAAAAGAAAGGAAAAGAAAAGAAAAGAAGAAAGAAAAGAAAAGAAAAGAAAGGAAAAGAAAGGAAAAGAAAGGAAAAGAGAAGTTATCTTGAGTGGGCTTGCCCAACATATGGTGATCCTGCTAAAAGAAGGTAGAGCTTTTCTGGGTTTGCAGATTGAACATGGGCTGTGTCCACAGGGTCCCAGGAGGCTCCCAGTCTTTGTTTTCCACAGTTCCAAATTGCTAGGACTGTCTCCATGATCTCCATGATCTCCATGAGTATATAGCTAATTCCTGTAGAAGTTATTTTTCTGTCTCTGAAACCACCCCTTGATTTTAATTTCCCTTGACCCACACCCAGTACACGCACACACACAACGTCCTAATGATCTAGTTCTCATGGATTCAATATTTTGCAATATGCATTCACAGTACCTCCACAACTCCAAGAATATACTCTGCCTGAATGTAGTCATGTGTTTGGAGGCTGTTATTGTAGTTCCTAAGGCTGATCCTTATAATGTATCATCTTCCAGCCAGTTATTGATTCTAGAATAATCATGAGACTTTAAGAACTATAATAAAAATGAAAATTTCCTTTTGCTTTTCAGAAAGATGGTTGCCAACAACTCTAAGTGCTCTTTGAAAACTAACCTTTGTGTTTGATATGAACTAGGACACTGAAACCAAAATTATTAACATTGTATGTAAGACAGCTTAAGGATAAAGCTGACACAGAAAACAGAGTGGGGAGTTGGAACATATAATTTTGACAGCTGTAGCGTCTAATCAGCCTAAACACTCCATAGTCCTCAGCATGTTTATGAAAACTGATGGATTATGCTAATTGTTTAACACAGTTTGAGTTGGATATTCCTGACTTCAGTAAAAACAAAGCCTAATTGATACAATGAGCAAGCTTGTTTGTGAATGATTAAGCCTGAGGGCTGAGTTTGGCATTTCCTTATAGTGATAATATGAGAATTTTTATAGTGTGTCAGTAGTAGATAGTTACTTTATTTGGCAGGCAGACAAAATTTAATTTAGAGTTAAGTGCTAAAACATAAGCATTTATTGATAATTTTGAATATTGTCTATAATAAGTCAGTTAATTAGAAAATTTCACAGAGGTTTTGTGTTTTCCTGTTTAATCTCTCGTTTTCTGGAAAAAAAAAGTATTTTAAAAGCAGAGAGACACAGAGAGATACAGACAGGGAGAATTTCCATCTTGTGCTTCACGTTCAAAATGACTAGAACAGTCAAAGCTCTACTGTGCAGAAGCCAGGGGCCCAGAATCCCAGGGAAGAAACCACTGGAGCCATCACCATTGCCTTCGTTTGTGCTCAGTAGTGGGAAGCTGGAATTAGCAAGCAGAGCTGAGAGTTGAACCCAAAAGCTCTGGTACGGGGTGTGAATGATTCAGGTGGTATACCAACCACTTTTCCAAACACCGTTCTTTCATGTGTTTTTCTTGGATTTCTACCAGGAGATTCTATACAATGAGGTTAATGACAGTGATATGTGTTGAATTACATAGTTTTCTTCAAAATAGTTTGAAATAATAATCACTGACAACTGTCAATGTGACTTTATTTGGAAAAAGTATCTTCATAGATGTAAACCATTTAAGATTAAGTCTTGAGGTGGGGCCCTAACCCATATGACTGATGCTCTTTCTGAAGAGGAAAATGATGTTCATAGGAAACTTCAGGTCTCCAAAATTGGGAAAGGAAGATAGATATGTAGCTCCAGGAAGCTCATAGGTTTACAAACAGACTGAGCAACCCATGCCACATCGTTTTGTACTGCACCCGCCACTTATGGCTGGTTTCATTTCCATGTTTTTAGTTACCCAACTTCAACTGCACGCAGAAAATACTAGAAAAAAACAACTTCTAGGTCCTAAACTTCATCTCACATTGTCTGGGCTGGAATGTGAGTTGTTATGTATATCAATCTGCAGGATGTAGGAGCTGAATAAAATTGATGGAAAAGTAGAAGTAAGAGGTGTTTATTTTGATGCAAGCATTTGTGAAATCCATGCAAAATGTATTCATATGTACACATTTTTTTTTGTATAAGCATGTTGAAAATCTCTTGTATACATGAAACTAAGAAAGATTTGTACCAAAGTGAACATTTTGAAGTCCTTTCAATGTGCTGCCTCTCCATTAGTCGTTTAGTGGCTATCTCAGTTATCAGGTTCAATGTTGGGTATTCACTTTTAATGCTTATGCTTCATAGCCTTTACTTGTTTGCCTGACAATGACCCCAAAGACATCACAGAAATAGTGATACTGACTATCCAGATATCCCTAGAAGAAGCTGTAAAATATAAATCTTCATATAACTGAGAAGGTGCAATTTATCAATAATTAATAATAAAAGAAAAAATTTGTAGAAAGATTTTTAAGATTGAGTTGTAAAAAATGAATTCTTTATTTGTGAAATTGTGAAGAAAGGAAAAAGCAACCAGCCCATCAAAGAAACACAAATTTTATCCTTCTTTTGCTGTCGCATCTCAAACTGCAACTGTTGTAGCCAGAGGGTAGGATTTGAATGTTTAATAGTATGCTGTTTTCTATATGCACTGGAGTTCCTGGGATGTATTCCCCACAGCTCAAATGGAACTATTGGATGCCAGTCATTTACAGAACTTATTTTCTAAGCCCTGACATGTCAGTAGTTTAGGATTTGGCTTAGCAGTTAAATCACTGGTTAGCTCACCTTTGTGCCACATTGGAATACCTAGATACCACTCCTGGCTTAGGTTCCGGATCCTAATCTTTTGTTAATGTAGAACCTAGGAGGCAATAGTAAGGCTCAAGGAAGAAGGTCTCAATTATTCAGCTGGAAGCCTTGATTAAATTCCTTGTTTCCTGGCTTCAGCTCCATGACTGTTGCTTACAGCAGACATTTGGAAAGTGTAGGAGGACTCTCCCCCAGTCTCCCCGATCCCCAACACACTCTCTCACTCCCTCTCACTCTCTTGATCACCCTCATTTTTCCTCTCCAATAAATAGATACTGCACTAGACCTCTCTAAGAAAATCTGCATGGCATTGTGACTCTCTTGCCTTCCTAATTAAGATCTTGAGTGAAATAGTCCATGTCTGAAGCTTTTTTCCCATCTTGAAAACGTGGATAATACCTCATGGTGCTATTCTGAAAATTACTTGGTACATTGCATGTGAATATTCTTTGTATATAAACTGTATAGAAATATACAAGCCTATGTAGAGAATACTGAAAAACAACAAGACCACATTACAGAACCAGCTTCTTATTTTGACATTTCAATTAACTTAAGCACTACCATATAGTTTCATATTTCTGTTCATTTGTTACTAGATTTGTTTTGTTAACAAAAATTATAGTTATCATCAAGCTGTTCCCCATGTACGGACTCCTTCTATTGGGGTGGTCTCTCTAGGGAACTTTTTGTTCTGTGATCAAAACACTAATATATATATTTTTTTTTTCTTCAAAAGGAAGAGTTTTCAAAAGGAAGAGTTTATTCCTTTGTTGTGGGCCACCAAGGGAATATGGTTGAGACTCCAAAAGAGGGAGTTTTAAATTTAAAGACTTTTCTGTGCCTGATTAAGTTCAACAATCCCGATCTCATTCTTGGGCATTTCTCCTTAGAATGGAATCCTAAAAAATGTAACACTGCATGATTTCATTCAGTGTCTCTTATGTAGATGCTGAAATTTCAGTTCTTTCCATTTATTTTGACAGGGCATGCCCCTTAGGGCTCATATTAAAGGCAGCTGGCTCATCAAAAAAATTAAGTTCATTTTATTACAAGTCTCCTGATTGTTCAACATAGGCATATTTGGCCCAAGGTTTTAAGTTCAAAGCCATCTTCCCATATCTGTGGCACTGCTTGGCCTCAGAGCTCTATCTGCCCAAATCCCTTTTGTTCATTGTGTTCTCAGTTGACAGCTCAAGTCCAAGGTTGTTGAGGCTACCTGTTTTCTTTTAATGAGACAAGTTGTCAATGTGAAACACTGCTTGGAAGAAATCAGTTAGCTGAAAACATTTGTAAAGTTTCCTTGTTTGAACACAGGAATCTATGTGAGAGCCATCGGTTTCTGTCTCTGTGCTTTGTCAAATTCAGACTCTCCAACATCGAAGTCTCTTCTCTATTTTAACTTGTTTTATTACCTAATAAAATAAAACAACACATCTTGAAAAAAATCTTTAATGTAGGATGGTATCTGGGAAGCAGTAGGGTAATAGAAATGGCTATTCTAGGGCCTTTCACAGTAGCCTAGTGGCTAAAGTCTTCACCTTGCATGTGCCGGATCCCATATGGGCACTGGTTCTAATCCTGGTGGCCTTGCTTCCCATTCAGCTTCCTGCTTGTGGCCTGGGAAAGCAGTTGAAAACAGTGTAAAACAATGTGATTCTGCACCCACGTGGGAGACCTGGAAGAGTCTTCAGGCTCCTGGCTTTGGATCAGTTCAGCTCTGGCTGCTGCAATCACTTGGGGAATGAATCAACAGATGGAAGATCTTCCTTCCGGTCTCTCCTCCTCTCTGCATATTTGACTTTATAAAAAAAAATGATTATTCTAAGGGGCAACTGATAAATCCTCAGGGATTTTGTGAGCTAAAAAAAAATCACCAATAATTAATAATTACCTACAGGTGAACCTGTAAGTAAAACCTAAACATATAAGCAGTAACTGTGTTTTTCTGCAGTTTACTAACATCTCTTGAGTATTTTGCCAAGTATTCTTCTTTTTTTTTTTTTAGTGAGTCACACAGGAGGTCTTTATTTCAGCAAAAGAGGTGGGCACGGGGAGGAAGAGAAAGCAGAGAGAAAGAGAAGAGATTGCCAAGTATTCCGTCTTAGCCTTGTAAACACCGCCTTGCTCTGAGCTACGGTACAGCTATCCCAACTTGGAGCTCATCTAGGCTATACTGGCTGCACAAAATCAGACATGGGTCAGGGGAACAGGGACCATTCACATTTGGAAAGAGGTAAGTGCCACAAACTAGAGCTTTCCTCTTCTTGTTCCTTGAATAATAGAGCCTTTCCACTCTTTTGCATGATATTTATCTGATAAGTAAGTTCTCTCTGATAGAACGCAAACTTCATGAGTAATACAAGATCAATAATCCTTTCAATACTGTTTTTGCTACATCTCAAGGGTTTTGATGCTTTTGTTTTTATCTTCCTTTAGTCAAAAAAAGCTTTATTATTTTCTTCACTTGTGTTAAAGTTTTTTGTGTGTGTCATTTTGAGTCAAAGTTTTTGATTGCTTTTTCATTTCTTCAGTGACATTAGTCATTCAGTAGCATGTTATTTAACTTCATGGCATTGTAAGGTTTTTAAAAAATTTTTCTTCCTGTTGTTGATTTTGTTTTATGGCTTTTCATGAACAGGGATGTATACTAACTGTGTAGTAGAGATTATCATATCCAGATGTGAAGATACAATGTAGTATGCATCTATTTCCAAATCAAAGATGGACTCCTGGTGAAACTGCTGAATCTATCTTGACAATAGTATGCTGGTCTCTCTGCCGTCGTCCATACCTACAAGGTCAGCATACACTTAACTGGGTGATGGGCTTATGACTGTGAAGGACTGTACGGTTGTAATGGTATAGAGGGGATCATTGGTGATGGGGGGTGGTTTAGGGGAGGGGAAAAGGAAAGTCACATAACATATGGAACGCTATCATAAAATAATGAAATAAGTAAATTAAAAATGAAAAAATAATAACTCCTAAATGAGTTCCTTGCACTCACACATTATCTCATAGGTAGCACTTTGTTAGGAGGAAGCTTCTCTAGCTGGGTGAAATGGCTCCTGGGCACATTTAGAGTTATTGATCATTTATTTGAAAGGCAAAGTGACATAAAGAGAGAGAGAGCTCTTTCATCACTTACACCCATTTACTCTTCAAATATCCCAGCAGATGGGGCTGGGCCAGATTGAACTCCATCTGGATTTTTCACATGGGTAGCAGGACCCCATCTTCTGCATCTCAGATGTCTTATCAGGAAGCTGAATTAGAAATATGGAATAATTGAAACTCAGACCACAAACTCTGGTATGAGGAGTATGTGTCCTGAGCAGATCTGGCCCAGCAAATGGCTCAAGTGGCTCATCCTTTTGCTGCTAGTGCCTGGGATCCTGTATGCTCACTGGTTTGTGTTCTGGCTGCTCCATTTCCCATCCACTCCCTGGTGGCCTGGGAGTGCAGTAGAGTCTCACTCAAAGCCTTGAGACCTGTACCCACATCCAAGACATGGAGGAGGCTCCTGGTTCCTGGATTCGGATCAGTTTAGCTTTAGGCATTGTGGTCACTTGAGGGGTGAAACAGTGGGCAAAAAATTTTTGTCTCTCCTTCTCTCTATAAATCTGCCTTTCCAATAAAAATAAATAAATCTCTTTTTAAAATAAAACTTATTTTTAGCATAAAATAGGAGGTCTGTAAAAGTAGTGCATTTATGTTGCTCACTGTTGTCATCTGAGTGTTTGAACAGAATATAGCACAAAAGAATTGTGGCATAATATTCATTGAGTACATGATGACACAATAAATAATAGACTTATTGATTTCGATATCACCCTGGGACAGTACTCTAGTGTTAAGTCACTTCTAGCAATGCCTATGTGCCATGGTGGAGTGCCTCTGTCTGTCTCTGGATTCCAATTTCCGTTATGCTCGACTGCAAGTCAGGATATGGTAGCCCAAGGAGTTGGATCCCTGTCATCCATGCAGAAGACCCCTCTTAAAGGTCCCGTCACCTTTGTACCACCTCTCCTGAGAACTTTGGGGGACACATTTAAAACATATTTGGAGCATAGTGGCAATTTATATTTTCTAGAAATTGCTAAAGTTTGCTGGAAAGAATGATGCTTGAAGCTGGCAGGTCTTGAAAAGATGGTTCAATCCTTTTTAAATTTATCTATTTTTGTCAGAAAAGCAGATATGTATATAGAGAAGGAGAAACAAGAAGAAAGATCTTCCATCACTGGTTCACTTCCCAAGTGGCATCAACAGCTGGAGCTGAGCTGATCTGAAGCCAGGAGCCAGGAATTTTCTCAAGGTCTCCCATGCAGGTACAGGGTCCCAAGCCTTTGGGGCTATCCTTACTGCCTTTCCAGGACACAAACAGGGAGCTGGATGGGAAGTGGAGCAGCCAGGGCATGAACTAGTGCTGATATGGGCTCTGGGGCATGCAGGGTGAGAATTTAGCCACAAGGCCATCACATTGGGCCCTATCCACTCACTTCTAAAGAGATGTTATACTGGAATACCTGTGTTATCTTGCAAGTGTGTAGAGGGAACTAATTTATCACATTCCTCACAAAAAATGAAAAGCAAAGTGAAACAACTCAGGTAAGTTAAAGATTAATGATGTGAAGTGGATTCAGAGAAAGTGTCTTTGAAAGTTTTCAACAAATGAGTGTTTTGTGGATATTATTTCATTTGTCAGCTACATGTCCATGAAAAGAAAATTTTGCCGTAGGAATTGGATGAATATGATAGTTTAAGAAGAAAAAAGTATTAACATTTCAGATTTTCTCCCTAAAGAAAGCAAGCCAGTGAACAAGCAATCTCTTGCAATGTGGTAGAATTAGGAAAAAAATGGCACATAGTGTAGAATTACTAGTTACAAATATTTCCACATATGGGATGATTCTCCAATTGTGGTCCAAGGTAAGAAGGAACTGAGGTCAGAAGATGGGGAAAATTTTGACTCCTACTTTCTCTGCATGCATGCAAGAAAAAGACTATTAACTAGGTTTGTATTTAAATGTCATCAAAATTACTTTTTAATGAACAAAGATTACAAAATACTAAGTGTTATTCTGTCCAAATAGTTTTCCCTCACAGCAGGATACATTAACGTCCTTGCTAGTCACTCATCATTTGGCTCTGTATCGTCCAAAATACATTGCCAGTGTGAGCTGAAATCAATCTAAGCACAGTTATCCCCTCCAGGTACTGTTTCTGGGAGCTAAACTAGAAAATAAAATGATTGTGTATGTATATGTTTATGCCTGAAGAAAGTCAGATAGGATTCTTTCATTTGTTTTAGATAGTATGCTTTTCCCAAAGAAATGAGCATGATTTGTGTGTATTGAATTCCTTTCCTCTATTGCATTTTTTATTCATTAGAATTTAGACTCCTTTCACTGAAAGATATTGATGGAGGTTCATCACTTGCTGTGGTCTAGAATTTCTTTGAAAATACTACCAGGCCAACTTTATAATTCCCCTTTTCATGCATCATTCTTAAACACTCCTTTGGCTGCTCCTTGCAACTGTGCAGGGACAAATTATGCCTCTGTGGTGGAGAAGAGACATAGTGAGTGCCTTTATTCCACTTGACGTGCTTTGGCAGGGCCGGCCTCTGACACACCTCCTCATGTCTCCCTGGCTACATTTTTCTGCAGCCTGATTTTCTGTGGTCACCTCACAGAAGGAAAGGGAAAAGGCATGTACTGTACTCCTACTTCTACATCAGTGTTAAAACAGCATGCTCTACTGAGTTGGATGATAAAAGTTGAAAGCATAGATGTAGTTGGTTCTTGCATGCTTGTCTGTCCCGAAGAAGATGAAGGAGGAAATTCTGCCACGATGCTGTAAAGAGTTTGATCAAGGTCAAGATGAAGTCCTGAGTGGGAGCTTACAAGAACCATTAGGACTGTGTTCCCAACTGTGAACTTAGAGGTTAGCAACTAAAAAGAGACAGATGTTTTCAGAAATCTGCCAGACGAGAAGTCAGTTTTGTTAGACAATAATGAGGAACATAGGATGTGTTGTGGAGCCTGGCATGATAGCCTGTGGCTATCTCCTTGGCTTACATCTGCTGATATCCTATGTAGGATATCCTGGCTGCCCCACTGTCCATCCAGCTCTGTGATTGTAGCCTGGAAAAGCAGTACAGAATGGCCCAAAGCCTTGGAACCCTGCACCTACACAGGAGTCCCAGAGGAAGCCCCTGGCTCTGGCTGTTGTGGCCACTTGGGAGTGAGCCAGAGGATGGAAGATCTTTCTCTCTGTCTCTCCTTTTCTCTGTAAATCTGCCTTTCCAATAAAATAAAATAAAATAAAATAAAGATTTAAAAGATACTACGTAATGTCATGGTGAAGTAGATGTTGGGTGGATGATTTGTGACACTGACTAAGTCAATCACTCTTTCAAACTCATATCATAGAATATGTTGAGTCAAGATAGTTTTCTTAAAGTTTTGGAATAGGTAATTCATGGCATCCAATTTTTTGTAGTATTCTTAGGATATCCTATCAAATAGTTTATGCATAATCTGAATTAAATCTGATTTAAGTTAAACCTGATTGAAATCTGATTACTTTGCAGAGAAGATTTGGAATTAAAGGATAATTCATAGTTGGGTGTCTGTGGGGGGGTGGGGGTTATTAGAAGAAGTCATTGGCATTGACAGGCAGTGCTTACATTCTGATAGGCACATCTATATCTTCCTCCTAGGTAGTAAACAGTTACTATGTTTCTCCAATTCTGAGCAAATTTCTAGACCCACATGCAGTCTGTTTTACTTTCCTTTAATCATTTTTTTTCTTGGCACAGTGTGGAAGCCCTTTGTATTATACCATTAATTCTAACTATGTTATGTCTATTTTTCATTTCAAGCAGAAAACTAAGTTTGACTAACTTATTTAATAATCCAGGATTCTTTATTATAACATTACATTAATCACAGATATTAAGGAAACACCGAAAAAAAAAAAAAGAGGTCCTGGCAGGAAACAAAATCCAGAGCAGCTCTAGTGTCTCAGGAGCAAGAATATTTGAGCATTTCCTTTCGAGTTCTTTCTTCAAGCTACCATTTTTGTCCCTCTTCTTTTTTTCCATTGAGAATAAAATTTGAAGGGAAGGGGATAGTGTTTGATATAGCAACTAAGGCACTGTTTCTTACACCTGTGTCCCTAAGCTGAGTATCTGGTTTGAGTTCTTATTATATGGTTGAGCTTCCTGTTAATGTGTTTCCTTGGAGGCCACGAATGATAACTCAAGTTTGTGTATCCATACCACTTACACAAGTGACTGGAATTGGGTTCTGGTCTCCTGGGGAGGAAGCCAGCAGGTAAACGATCCCTGTCCTTTTATCTGATTTTCTTCCTTGTTCAATTAAAATGTAAATAAATAGAAATGGAAATTTACAATTTAGACTCATAAGAGTTTGACAGTATAGCTGGGTACAGAATCAATAAACACAAATTGATGAGCAACTTCATGATGGAGAAAGAACTTGTAAGAATATTCCCAATCAAAATAAAAGAAAAAAACCTTGAAGATTTTGATATAAACCTAACCAAAGATATGGAAGATTCCTATGATGAAAATTATAAAATATTTTAAAAAGAAGAAATAGAAGAAAACATTTGCAAGTGGAGAAGCTTACAGTGTTCATGGATTGCTGAAATCAACATCATCAGAATATCCATATTCAGAGTCAATGGAAACTCAATAAAAAGAAATTCTTCTCAGAAGTAGAAAAGATAAGAAAAAAAATCATCTGGGAACACAACAGATGATGAATAGCCAAAGATATCCTAAAGAATAAAGATAAGCCAGAGGAATCACAATTCCAGACCTTAAGACATACTACAGGGCAGTGGTCACCAAAACAGTCTGGTACTGGTATAGGAACAGAGAAGAAAGTCATTTGAAAAGAATAGAAACCCCAGAAGTGAGCTCCCATTTGTACAACCAATTACTCCTCAACAACAGAATAGAAAATTGCCCAGGGAAAAAGTTTGGTCTCCTCAACAAATGCTGTCAGAACAGTTGGATATCATCCTATAGAAAAATGAAAAACACCCCCACCTCATTTTACACAAAAATCAGCCCAAAATAGCTCAAGGATGTAAATCTATACCCGGAAATCATCAAACCATTACAGGAAAATGTAGGAAGCACTCTACAACATTAAGTATTGGGAAAGACTTCTTAAAGAAGTCATTAAAAGCACATGGAATCAAAGCTAGAATAAATGAATGGACCTACCACAAACCAAGGAGCTTTTGTATGGCAAAGAAAATAATCAATTAAGTGAAGAGACAATCAACAGAATGGGAGAAATGCTTTACACAAGCACAACCAACAGGGGACTAAGATCCAGGGTGTACAGAGAGCTTCAGAATCCTACAACAGTAAAACAATCCTCCAAAGAGGGCGAAGGAAATGAGCAGCCCTTTTTCAAAAGGAGAAATTCAAATGGCTAATATATATGAAAAAAAAAAATGCTCAGACTCTCTAGCTGTTAGAGAAATACAAAAAAAAAAAAAAAAAAAAACCAAAAAGAAAAAAAAAACATTGAGATCCCAACTAACTCCAGTGAGATTGGCCTGCATTCAAACCTCTGCTAACAACACCTCCAGGCATGAATGTGGGTGAAAAAAAGGCACCATCATCCACTGTTGGTGGAAGTGCAGAGTAATGTAGCCACTTTGGAGTCAGCATGTATGCAGTAAGTGAGGGTGCAGAATGCTCAGATAGCTGAAAATACATTTACCATATGACCTAGCTATCCTAGTCCTGGGAACATATCTGACACAACTCACCCTAGTGAAGGCATGGAAACAACCCAGATGCCTATCAAAAGAGAAAAGGATACAGAAACTGTGGTACATCTACTCTGTAGAATACTATGCAGCTGTTAATAAGAATGAAATTCTACCATTAGCAACAAAATGATTCCAATTAGAGATAATTATGTTGAGTGAAGTATGACAATCCTAAAGAACAGATATCATTCGTTCTAATACAAGGCAACATTCCGACAAATTACAAAATAGAAAGACATACCGGCAAACATGTGTATACAGTTTATTCTCATGGATGAACTGTATAATGCAATTTAGCATATCAGGAAGTGAAAATACATTGCATCTCTAATCTTGGACAAAGGGAGGATTCCTAATGAAGCTGTTAAATATGCTTTGACAGTGTAATACTAGATTTGCAACCATTGTGAATTCCTGAAATATTTAAATAACAGAAGGTTGGAGTTGTGACTGTTGTTGAAGGACCAGACAAATGTAATCATATGGGGGAAAATGGTGGTGGGTGGGAATGGGGAAGGAGGATGGAAAGTTTGGGTGGGAAATCCCTATACTTATAAAACCATAGCATGGAAAATAACAGTAAGATACAAAACTTATAAAATGTTCTAATTTGACAAAAGAGGAACATTAAATAAAAAAAAAATGAGGGAGTGAGGGAGAGAAAGGGAGAGAGACTAAAAGAAGGGGGGAAGGGGCGCTGTGCTGTCCTGAGTCAGGTGCCTTTCTTTGTATTGGTATTTATTTGAGTTTCTCCCAGTATCACAAGGAGAAACAGTAGAACCATTCCACAAAACTGAGGAGCACAAGAGTTGAAATTACTGATAATTTAAGATTCTCTGTGTAATTCCTTATAAATGCAATCTGCATGCTTATAATTGGGTCAGTCAAAATTATTAGGCTACAAGAGAAAGAACAGTGAAAGAAAATATTTCTTTTGGCTTCTATTATCACAATGTGTATAGATATTAAATGCCTAATTGTCTAAGGAATGCATGAAATAATTAATGAATAGACTAGGGTCCTGAGTAAGTGGCAGGATACATAAGTTCATGAGTGTAGTGTCATCCTCATTTCCAACCTTTATAATTTTACAAGCTTGTAATCAAACAGCTGCAGTAGAGAACAGATTAAATGATGAATTTATAACTTGGTGACAATCCTGGCTATGTTACTTTTTAGCAGGACATTGAGGAAATTTCTCATTGTTTGCTGCTTTCGTTTCTTTATGCTTAAAATAGACATAAATAATTTATTTTTGTTGATGTTTTAAGAAAAACATGATAGCAGTATTTGCAAAGTGGCCCTGCTGAATAAATGGCAGGTTTTAGAGTGTGGGGCAAGCTCCTATGAAGTACACTGCATGAATTTCCTAGGAATACCATAGCAAAATGCCCAACACTAGGAACTTAGGCAACAGAAACTTATTTTCCCACAGTTTTCAACCTAAAAATCCCGAATCAAGGTCTTAGTAATTTATCAATGCATGAAGCAAGCTTCGCTTCACCACTCCTTTTCTAAAACTGATAGATGCTGTCTTGACAGAGAAAAGGAATAGCACCCACCAAAACCAAAGGTAAATGCGAAGACCATTCCAGTGAAATAACAAAAGAAGATTAAGTCAATGAACAAGCCATTGCTAAAATGAAAGGACCAAATTATCACTCATTCATATTAACAGTGAATGTAAAAGGCTTGAATCCATGAAACAAATGTCATAGATTTGTAAACTGGATTAAAATCAAAATTCATCTATAGGAGATACATCTCACTGGCAAAGATCAGCAGAAAGTGTATCTCATGGATATTGATGCTTTTGTTTTTATTGTCATTTCTTCAAAAACATTTTTTTCTCATATTAAATTTTTCATTGCCTCATATGTCATTCAGTAGCATCATCTTCTAGTATGCTATTTAACTTCATGGCATTGTTAATTTTTGAATTTTTTTTCTTACTACTGTTGGTTTTATTTTATGGCTTCTCATTTACAGGGATGTATACTAACTGTGTAGTAGAGATTTTCATATCCAGGTGTGAAGATGCAACGTAGTGTGCATCTTCTTCCAAATCAACATGTACTCCCAATGAAACTGTTGAATATATCTTGGCAATAGAATGCTGGACTCTCTGCAATTGCCTCTGGCTGCAGTGATGTACTTATGACTGTTTATGCATAACTACACAATTGTAATAATATAGGGAAAGTCAGTGGTGGGGGGGGAAGGGGGTTTGTGGACGAAATAAGGGAAATCCCAGGACCTATGGAACTATGTCAAAAATAATAATAATTAAAACAATTAGAAAATAATTACTTATTCATTTGAAAGACAGAGTTACAGAGAGGAAGAGGGGGAAAGGGTGAGATATCTTCCATCTGCTAGGTTGCTCCAAAAATGGCCACAATGACTGGAGCGAGGCTGTGCCAAAGCTGAGACTCAGAAGCTGCTTCTGGGTTTCCCTTGTAGGTGGCAAGGACCCAAATCCTTGATCCACATTCTATTGCTTTTCCAGTCACAGTAATAGGGAACTGAATCATAAGCCGAGTCCCCAGAACTCAAACACATGGTGGACACTTAAGGTGTTATGCTGCAATATTGGCCAAAGCTCTCTCTAGATTTCAAGGAGACAGCATGAATGGAGAATAGTCTGTCACAATCTTAGTTTTGCTGCCTAACAACATTGGGAAGGTTGAATAGAAATATCATGGCTCTTGGAAGACCTAGTGTTTTCTGAGTTAGGAATATGCTTCTGTGGCTTAGAAATAAATAAAAATGTTAAAAATATTTAACCCTGGGGTCTAGTGGCATGATGGCATAGCAACTGAAGTCCTCGCCATGAACATGCAGGAATTCCCTATGGGCCCCGAAAATAATCCTGGCAGCCCCGCTTCCCATCCAGCTCCCTGCTTGTGGTCTGGGAAAGCAATCAAGGACAGACTAAAGCTTTGGGACGCTGTACCCACATGGGAGACCCACAAGAGCTCCTGGCTCCTGGCTTTGCGTTGGAGCATCTGCAACCATTGTGGTCACTTGGGGAGTGAATCGTCATACAAAAGATCTTCCTCCCTCTCCTCCTCTCTCTATATATCTGATTTTGTAATAAATAAATAAATAAATCTCTAAAAAATGTGTTTAAAAAACTTTCCCTCTGTACTAGTATTAAAGAGTGTTATATTGCAAAAGCTTACATGTGAAAATGAAAACAATTTTAAGCCTGGCAAAACCTCAAATTTGAGAATACAGTTCAAAGGCACAGATGATAATCACACATGAATCTTCAGGACTTCGAGAAAATATAAATGCAAGTCAGTATAAAAAATCGTAGTTTATAAATATGGTTGTTAAAGTTTCCAGTGTTTACTTTTCATGCTAATACAACAGAAAGAAAATATCTTATGTTTCAAGTTGTGTAGACTAAAGTTAGGTTTGGGAGCTGATGCATCGTTAAGACCTGATGTTTGACAAATGATCAGATGACATAAGCATGAGAGTTTGAATGTTCTCTAAGACTCACCGGCTTCCAAAAGCCAAGCCTTCTGCTCTCCGAGACTTTGTGTAGAATTCACTGTGTGACTGCTTTGGCCAGTTGGGACATCAGTGAATGTGATGGAAGCAGAAACTTTGGTAAAGCGATTTGAGATTGAGGTTGCTGTTTCGCATCTCTGAGGGTAGGGTATTGATGGATGAGAGGACTATGTGAGGATAGACCACAGAGGATAAAAGCTGTCTTGGATGTTTGGTTTGGCTACAGTTGAATTTCTGGTTGGCTGTAGTTCCAACTGTGACTTCAGTTATGAAAGAACCATCCAGCTAATCCTAGTCAACTCACAGAATAATGAGAAATAACAAATTGCTGGAAGCCACTGACTATTGGGTTTATGTATTATTTAGCAATAAGGAACTGAAATGCTACTCTTTAGGTGTTTTTAAGCAACATTTGTTTTCAGTTATGTAGTTTTGATAGCTTCAGAAGAAAAATGCATTTGATGAAGTAATGACTAAATTAAATGTCCACTTTTAACACTTCTTCTAAAGTTCAGATGGATAGTTTTTAGGCTAGTTATAAGAGCATAGTCTAACTAGCTTCCTAAGAAGAAAGGATTTTATGTAGAACTATAATATTTTAAAGCTTCTGCTAGAACTTGTAATACCCATTGGCAATTTACTAAATGATGTATTTTGGCCATATGCTTTAAATTTACATAGAAGTTAATTATACTTTCTGTCATGAACTATGTTGCTAATGATTGCTTTTTGTTTTATATAAACTGAAAATTCTTTTAGAAAACAAATTGGAGAAACTTTTTGCATTAAAATGAAATTATACTCTATTTTTGACATAATATTTTCTTTTTATAAGAATTTGTTTCAGGATTCTGAAAAATTATTATCTTCCTTTTCATATAAAGTATTACTGAAATTATAAAATAGTTATTTACATTAAACTTAACAGATGTCATTTACTACCTTTTCTATTGTAAAAAAAAAATGAAGAGAAATCCATGTGCTTTGTTGGTCTTTAAAAAGAAGCATATTTTTGTGTTTGCTTTAAAATGTAAATAATAGATTTGATAATGACAAGAAAATTGTAACTAGTATATGGATTAAGAGTAAAACTGGTTTGAGTTATAGCTATTTGTAACTTTACAGATACCCTTCCAAAGCACAAATATAAACTATCAATTCAGTTATTTGGTGTTTTTGTAACTTGTTATTCCTATTTTTTGTTTTAATTGCAATAAAATAGTATTCCTTCCAATTATATAAGGTCTTGCAATTTTCACAGGTTTTCCTAGACTTTAGTCAACCAATCACTAAATTCGAAGGACTATGAAAATTCTCAGTTAACCAGTTGCACTCAGCAGACACCTTGACATGGATCTCAGACTAAAAATGGAAACTGACATAAAAGTGCTTCTTGGAAGAAGTACAAAGTGACCTTGTTTCACCATGCAGTTACTTCTCCAACCTTTGGGTTCATGAAAGATGACACTGGGAAATAAGCAAAAGTGGATATGCCACATGGAAAAAGAAGAAAAAAATAAGGTAGACAGGACAACTCAACATTACTGGTGAATATTTTATAGGGATTTGTGGTTGCCAGAGATGAGGGCACCATCTTGGGTAAGACTCAACTTTCTAGCAAAAAATAATCTGAAGAAAGTTAGACACTTTCCTAAGAAAATAGGGGCAAAGGAAGAGACTATGTGATTTCAAGAAGAAGGACAATGAGGTCAGATTGCATTTAAAATCGTTAGTCTGGGCAAGGACGTTATTAAGAACCCCAGCTAGAGGTTCTTGGGAGAATCCAGACAAGCAGTGGTTGAGAATATAACTTCTGTAATTGTGTATTGGGGCAAGTGGTTGGAAGTACACAGAAGTAGAGTCAAAAGCATTCATTCTGATGTACTTGTTAGGAGTGAGTGGTGGAAGAGACTTTGTCAAGATTATTTTCCAAGGCTTATGGTTTTTGCGGGAGTTGTTTGTCACAAACCTGGGAAATAATAATATAAGACAAGAAGTGTAATAATATAATTCTGTCAAATTTAGGTGTTTGGGGATTTATTTTATGTACGCCTGTTGAACAGAGAAGCAAGATTTTCAGTAATTAGCCATATGGAAAATGAACATTGTAGTTGGGGGTGGTGAGAAAAAGAACACTCACAAAATATTGTGCACACGTTGACAACTCTCAATGCATTGGCTCCAAAAAGAGGAAAGAAGCAAAGTAGCAGAGATGTGTGTGGCTAACGCTGTGATTAAGGTTGAAGTGATTTTGGAAGACAACAGGAAGGTAGTGATGAATAAATAACAGGAAAGCCAAGTAGCTGAGGACCCAGAAGAAGCAATGACAAGTGCTTATCTAGATTGTCTTTGCAAACTCTTTTCCTTCTAGCTCATACCTATGGTAAAAAGATTTTAAGTTCTATTGTCTAAGGATTGTCACAGCTGGTATAGTCTAGAACTAAAATTCAACCTGCAGACTCTGATGGCTGATTCCCAGCTCGTTGCTTTGGAAAGAGTGAGAACAATGATTACTGAACTACTGTCTTGCAGTGTTGGATGCTAGCTGACAAGTTAGTCAATCCAGTATAAACAATCAATCACAAGTAATCTTGTGGTCAATAGTGAGTACTATATTTTGAATCTTAATTTTTAATACTGTAGTTTTCATATGATCTAGACTGGACTAAGATTGTTTAAGATATTTGAAGCAACATGTGCAATCACTATTTGCATTTCTTGATTTCAGGTGTTCCCATTACCTCTGCTATTTTTGCCTTCGTATAAGATGAGTTATTCCTTTTTTTGTGCGGTTTTCTTCCGTTTTTAAAGTAAGATTAATTTATTTTAGCTGTTTTAACAATTACTGTTGAGTAAGAGAGAGATGGAGAAAATTATTTGGCCTTACTGATTTTATCTGCAAAATTTGTTTATTGATTCTTTTAAAGATTTTTGTGACAAAAGTAGAAGTTTTATTTTAATATTTAATGTGGATTATTAGAAGTTGAACATTTTTTCTTACCACTCAAGTTGCAGAGGCATGCATTATTCATGGAGTGAAAAATGTGGTAGTATGACAAATGCATAAATATCATATGCAGGATATTTTAAATTTAGAAATAGTATTTGGCCTTATGCTTCAGAACATATTCTACCAAATCTTATAAGGATTGAAACTTTTGATAGACATTTATCAATCCACCAAAAAAAAAAAAGTGCCCGCTGTGACAAGCTGTCTTTAGAAACTGAGGATTTGTGAATATAGTTAAACTGAATTTGTTCTATAAAAGGCAAGTCAAATGTAAATGCATTTGAACTGTAACATAACAGAGTGTAGGCTTTGGATTTACTGGAATAGTTTGAAATTTAAATGCTCCAACTCCTAACAGATGATGTATGAAACCATATATCCTGAAGTTTTGTTAGGAAAATACAGTCACCATGTTGTGTCTGCATTTGCAGCTGCCAGCACGTCTCCTTCAATTCCCTTACGAATTCATTCCACTCCAATTTTTTCCTCACCTCTGAACTAGAACTGCTTTGGTTTTGATCACTAGTGACTACACAGCGTTTTACTCCGTCTGGGTGTTAAATATGCATTTGATATGATTATCTTATTTTCTTTCATCCAACTCTTCTTCACAAGGCCTCCAACACTCTACTTCTTGTTTCTTCTGCACCGCCCCAGAATTTTTTTTTTTTCAGTCTATGACTCAGATGCCATTGGAGAGCCTAGGGTTTAGTCCTTAGTAATCTTGTTCAGATCACTATTAATGGTCCCCAATTTGTATTTCTAGTCTGAAAATTTCAACCTCAATCCAAAGTAAATATTCATCATCACATGAATATTTGACTTGTCTCGGAATGTGACACTTTCTCATGCCAAAACCTTGCTTTAGATTTCTTTCTCTGATACCTTATATCCAGTTTTTAGTTTCATGTTGGCCTCTAGATATGTCCACTCCCACCAGCACCACTCCTCTCATCTAAGCCTGTGTTATCGCACAGTATGACCATTGCATCACTTCTGTGTCTCCTCCCTGCCTCCACTGCTTCCATGGCTGTGATAACAGCGTCCAGGATGATTTTTTATCAAGTGTAGGTCATTTTCTTCCTCAACCTGAATCTCACCAATCACACTGAAAAAATACATTCTTTTCTGTTCTCCTCAGTGGTAAATAAGATTTATACGTCTCTCCTCCTCTCAACATTACATTCTTTATGAGGCATTTTTCTATACCTGACTGGTCACTTCCTGTGTTCTTTCAAAAAGCTGTTAAAGGACAATTTTATAGTGGAGGCCTTCTTTTATGTCTCCATAGGAAATAGAGTCCATGTTGTCATGCATTCAATTATTTGAATGTACTATTTAATACATTTTTGCTTACTTCTATTAGATAATTATTTGGAGAGAAATCCTCAGTAGAAATTCTATAGGAAGTGGAAAGCTGTTCAGAAGCACTGTTCAGAAGCACGGACAATGCAGTCATGCAGCAGTGAGCAGAAATGACATGCCAAATGGTAGCCTATGGTCACAACCAGAATCATCAGCCATATGGTTGTGGCAGCCATAGCCTGTGTCTTGTTCTGTGCATATGCGTGTGACTAGGGACTTTTATCAAAAGAATAAATCTGGGCACTGATTTTGAGTTGGGGATTGAGATCTGTCAGGGAGATGTGCAACCCTCTAGGACCATGAGGCTGCACACATTCCCATCCAAATACAAGTCCTGGGAACAAGCTGTCAAGGTGGAACACTCATAGGTTGCTGGCGCTGGACTCACCTATGCTTTCTCCATGGGCAGGACAGCTTGCAGGGTTGAATGGATATCCAGTATCCTGTGGTTATAAGATTCTTGTGTGCAAACACTGGGAATTCTGTGGTTGCACAGTGATATGTGGACATAGATAGGTTTCTGGACATTTACTATGTCTGACATCATAGGTAAGAAATCCCTGTTTTCCTGAGGTAGATCATTGCAGCACTCCATGCTCACATGGAGGATGGCATGCTCTTTTTTTGTGGTACAAGTGTTAGTGTGAGTAGGGGTTGCAGCTAGTGTTCCCAGGGGTAACTGGTACCAGGCAGAAAATTATTTATAACCTTGAAACAGAGGAGGTGAAGCAATGATTACACTAACAGTCATGCTCATTGCCTCTCTCAATTTCACAAAAAGAAAAAAAAAGGAGGCCCATCACATCCACTTTGGGTGTCACCCTGTGCTGTCACCAAACACTGGAATGCTGACATGAGAATGATGCCACAACCCTTCTGGAACGTACCTCCACATATCCATGATAGAAGCATCACTCGACCAAAACACAGAGGCATGCTTCTAGAAGCCAACAGAACACAAAAAGTGCTTCTAGAACTGGAGAAAGATAGACTCAGAAATATAAGGAATACAAAAAACAAAAGCAAGGAAGACATTTTGACTCTCCAAAAGGAACACACCAACTCTTCAATATTAGTATGTGGAGATGAAGAGATAGATGAAATATCTGAAAATGAATGAAAAAAAAATATTAGCAAGAGGATTGCTCAGAGAATGGAATATATCTTTCTATCTTTCTTTCCCCATTCCTCTCTTTCTCCATTCTTTTATCCCTGTAAATATGCCTCTCAAACAAAAATAAAATAAATCTCAAAAAAGAAAAAACAAAGAAAAAGAAATATCCTAGTGTTGACACAGAAATGAACAAACGGGTCAATAGAACCAAATAGATAGCCAACCCAGCCAAATTTTGACAAGTGTGCTTAAATTAATCTAGCGAGAAAAAACAGTGTCTCCAGCAAATGTGCTACGAAGATTGGATTTGTGCATGCAGAGGTATGAAATAAGACCACTTGACTTATAATTTATACAAAAAATCCACTCTAGCTTGATCAAGGATCAAGGGTCTAAATCTATGATCAGATACCATCAACTTACTGGAGAAAAGCCTCACATAAGCTCTGTAAGACACAGGCACAGGCAAAGGCTTCTTGAAAAATTCCAGAAACACAGGGATTTAAATGCAAATTAACAGGTAATATTACATCAGACTGAGGAGTGCCTTCATCGCAAAGGAAACCGTTAACAAAACGTAGAGCCAGCCAATAGAATGTGAAAAAAATATCTACAAGCTATGCACAAGATAGAGAATAATTTCTAAGATCGATGAAAGCTCAAGAAACTAGAAAACAACGAATGATCCAGTAAAGAAATGAGCATGGGACATGAAAAGGAACTTTTCAAAGGATGAAATACAAAGTTCCAACAGAAAAGTGAAAAAAAAAAGCTGAGGCTCACTAATCAATCATAAAAATGAAAATGAAAATAAAAACACAATGAGAGTTCATCTCACCCCATTTGGAATGGCTATTATGTGAAAATCAAAACACAAAACAAAAACAAAAGCAATAAATGTTGGCAAGAATGTGGGGAAAGGGTACCCCAATCCACTATTGGTGGGAATGTAAACCAGTACACCCATTATGGAAGTATGGAGAATCCCCAGAGATCTAAAAATAGGTTTCCATATGATCCAGTCATCTATTCCTGGGAATTTATCCAAAGGAAAATGAAATTAACATATGAAATAGTTATCTGTAGCCCCATATTGATAGCAGTTGAATTCACAATAGCTACGGATCAACCAAATGCCCATCAGCTCGTGACTGGACAAGCAAAACGTAGTATATCCAATGCCTTTGATTATATATGCTACTTAGCCATACTACTCATGCATTTGGAAACTATTATGTCTAATGAAATAACCAAGTCTCAAGTTTTCCCTGATATGCGTCAACTAACAGAACACACACACACACACACACACACACACACACACACACACACACACACGTAGGATTGTAATGGTCACTATATAAGATTCTCAGTTTTAGCCTATGCTTACACCCCACTGGGAATATGGCCTTTTAGTCTCTTTACTTGTTTAATATTATAATTGGTGGAAAATTAAGTATGCCAATATAGAGTGGATTAAAATTGTGATTCTACAAACACTGTTAAGCAGAGGGAAAGGGGGAAGAGGGTTGGAGCAGGGACACAGTAGAGTGAGAGAAACAGAATTACTTCCTTGAAGCCACATCCAGAGAATGCATAGAATACATTTCCTATATATTAATAAGGATAAATATAAATATTACAGTCACATAATTAGACAACTGGAAAAATAATTTCCATGGAAGAATTTCATCTGCTGTTTGTACAATAGCAGAGACTGGAATGTTATAGATTCTTAATACATATTCAACTATGTATATATATTCCTCCCTCTTTAGTTGAAGAAGCATTTTTAATTATCAGTCAGCTAAAAACAAAATCTCATTTTAAAGCGATTTTCTCCTTTGCTTAAAAGCTTCTCAGCCATTCTGCTTTGATTTCTGCACAAAATATTCCAAGTTGGAAACAATGGAGAACATAGAGCTAGTATATTGTACTGGTGCAGGTTCCATCTCGTGAGTACTAACCCCAAACACAGCAGAAATCATCCCACAATACTTGGATTTTGAACATAACTCCACAGTAAAAGGTTCTTGTTACCAGAAATTTGTGGCTGAGACATAGGTTCCATTACTTATTAATATTTTATTATCGTGATTAAAACCTTCCATGAATTAATTTCCTTAATATTATTTAAAAAAACAGCATCAATGAGGCACAGCTACTCTGACTTGCCACTCTGGAAGTGGAGGGTTTCAGCATTGAGGATGCTTGGCAAGCAGTGCTGCAGAAAGACCAAAGACTTTGTCCTAACATTGGGAACTTCAAGTACATCACCTCCAGGAACTAGCTGTGTGAGTTTGGGTTCGTTATAAAATTTCTCAGACTAGTTTTCCTGAGTGTGCATTGGGGAGAATAATACCTACACTATCGTTCATCTTGTGGATTAATGAGATAATGCATAAACAGTACTTAGAGCAGCTGAGGTCCTCACTTTGAACATGACCCAGGATCCCATATGGGTGCAGGTTCTAATCCCAGCAGCCCCACTTCCCATCCAGCTCCCTGCTTGTGGCCCAGGAAACCAGTTGAAAATGGCCCAAAGCCTTGGGACTCTGCACCCGCGTGAGAGACTTGGAGGAAGTTCCTGACTCCTGGCTTCAGATTGGTGCAGCACTGGCTGTTGCAGTCACTTTGGGAGTGATTCATTGGATAGAAGATCTTCTTCTCTGTCTTTCTTCCTCTCTGTATATATGACTTTGCAATTAAAATAAATAAATATTTTTAAAAAGGTATTTAGAAATAGCCAGAGTAAGCAACTGTAAGTTCTACTATCTAGTATCACTCTTAGCATCACAGTACTAACTTCAGAGCCCCGAAATTAAACATCTTCCTTCTAGTGGTCTTTACTTTCCAGCTGGTGGAGGCACTGCTACAAATGAGGTGTAGTTAATAGAAGTAAAACCAATTCAGTGTAGTTCATAGATAAAGTTCAAAGAACACAATGCCATTCCCTTGCTCTCTCCATGTCTTTCTTCCATTGTCTTCCTCCAATAGCTGCTTTTTTCCCTTCAGGTTAGTTTTGAGCTGATATATTCTTAATGTAAATTATAGTCAAAAGCTTAATATTCCACTAAATATAGAGTTCAAGTAAGAACTAAAACGACCCTGGTTCAGAAGGAATATAGGCAAAGGTTGCAAGTAACCATAAAAAAGATATCCATTTCATATATAGCAAATTAGCTCTTCTAAGACCAAAGTTGTGATTATTGAAAAGCTGGAGTCGTCACTCACATTTGAAAATTAGGCTTCTCACGTTCTTTATTACATCCTTAAGGGGAACTAGGGATCCTTGCAATTGGCATAGGGGTTGTCACTTCTTGGGAGCACATCCCAATATTAGAGTACGTGATTTGAATCCTGGTTCTTCTACTTCCAGTCCATCAGCTGGTGATGGGTCCCCTTAACAGCAACAGAAAAATAATCAGAAACATTGGTCCCTATCATCCACATGGGCAACCTGGACTGAGTCCTCTAGCTTTAGCCTGACCTGGCCCTGATGGCTGAGTGCATTTGTGAAGTAAATCATCATAGCGAGGATACATTTTCATTTGTTTCTATCTTTCTCATTCCTTTTCACGCAAAATTAGAATAAATATATACTAATAAAACTTTAATTAAGCGTTTGTGTCACGTTACTTTAAAAATGTGCAAGCAGGACCCAGTGCTGTAGCCTAGTGGTTCAATCCTTGCCTTGCATGTGCTGAGGATCCCATATGGGTGCCAGTTCCTGTCTCAGAGACCCCACTTCCCACCCAGTTCCCTCCTTGTGCTCTGGGAAAGCAGTCGAGGACGGTGCAAAGCCTAGGACCCTGCACCTGTGTGGGAGATCTGGAAGAAGTTCCAGGCTCCTGGTTTTGGATCGGCTTGGCTCCAGCCATTGAAGCTACTTGGGGAATGAACCAGGAAAAAGAAGATCTTCCTTTCTGTGTCTCCTCCTCTCTGTATATCTGACTTTCCAACAAACATTAATAAATACAAAAAAAAGAATGAAAAAATGTGCAAGCATGTTCTTTCCTTCTTATGTATGGAAAACAATTTTAAACAATGATTAAAATGTAAAAGTCAATTTAAAATGTTTCTGAAAGCATAAGGCTGAGATGTCTTCATATTGCAGCATATTTTGCACCTGCAGATTCATGCTGCAGAAGTTTGCATTATGTGTTAGTGAATATTTCTGTAGGAAGATGCTAATGAGTTCTAAGGAGCATATGGACCATTACATCTGATATGTGCAGACTGACTTGTGCAGGAATTTTCCTGAAAATTATTCAAGAGTTTTTATAAGATAGACATAATTTATAGAGACAGAAGACTCAAAACACCAGCTTGAATATAATAATGACACCTTGTAGTGTCACCTTTCTCAAAATGCTTCACATCTTTTGCATTTAAATAAGATTTCTCAAAGTTAATAGTGTCAGGTGCTGGGCGTTGTTCAGTACAAAGGGGATTTTTATTTTGGAGTCAATACAGTGTTTTTACTATTTGAATCCTTGTAAATTTGAGATTTACTTTTAAAATATTTTAATATATATCTTACCAGAAGCCAGAAGATGTTTAACTGTAGAATTGACTTCAAACACAGAAAATAGTAAATGGGGCAAATAACCTGGTTAAATCTAGGTCTTATTCTATGTACTAAGGTGAAGATGTTTTTAGCAGGGAGATATTATTCCAGCTAGAAAAAAAAAAAAAAAAACTACTGTGGTTATAGGCAAGAGTGCTGATACATAGAGATTCTGAAGAAAATAATTATTCATGTACTTCTAAAGCAGTTGCTATTTTAGTATAAAAACTGACTAAATGTTGAATTAGACTCATTATCTACACTAAGGAAAATTAAATGCAACGTTGTCAGAATGTCAGTTCAAGCTTTTCAAGACTTTTGTCCAGTATCCCAGTTGCCTACTCTCAGGCCAAGCCATAAGGGCAGCCTTCCCTGCATTATCAGAAAAACAAGGATGTACAAAAATTTCATGCTTACTCATTCTTTCAATGGCAATAATGTACCTGACGATAACACTATAAAAGCTATCAGCCATGCAAAATGATATAGTCCGACAGATATCCTAAGAATAACAAGCATGCCACAAATGTTATCTAAGTCTAGTCCACACCCCAGGTTACACACAGATCACCACTAGCAGAATAAAATACTTGGTTTTATGTATCCACAGACCCAAGACTCAGCTGAGAAATCTCCACTTGTATCCAAGAAATATATGTAAGTGTTTCTCTTTTGAGTGGTAAACTAAAATAATTAAATTCTCTGCAGAATGTTTCCTTCTGAAAAGCTACTCCCTGTCATCCTTTAGCAAAATAGCTACTCATAGTCCAATAAAGAGAAAATGGATAGGAATTGGAATTTCCTGATTTCATAGGAGTGTTATTCAACTTAATGGGGCAATTCTATTTCCTACCAATGTATGGAAACGTGAACAAAGGGTGGAAACCTAAAAAAAAAAAAAAAAGGATTCTGTTGGGAGTAGGAATTAGCATATAGGACTTAAGTTAGCTGCAGCGTTGACTGTAGATAAATATAAGCCTCTTGTGAAGGTAGCCCGCGTTTTCAGGTTTTGTTAGACGCACTGAGGCAAGCAAGATGCATAGCTTAATTGTAAGGTTTAACAGGTTTTACTAAGATTTACAATATATTGCTTCTCTTCTAGTTTCTTAAGTGCACCAATTTTTGATTACTTCTGTGTTTTTAAACCCCACCATCATTACAATGATTTGTTTAAATGGAAAGAATTTGAGAAAAGGGGCAATCGTTCAAAAATAGAACATTCTTTCTTTTTTTGGAAATTACTCAAGTCTGTCTAATATGAAGGAGTATGGTTTTCTATACTCAAAGCAAAATTTAGAGCCGGCACAATTACTTCTTCGATGAACTTAAGATAATCAAATTCTAATAAAATAGTGAAACATCACAACCTAAGTTTGGCAAATCCATGAAGGTTCAAACTCCCATGCAGAATCTAACATGAAGGACTTTCCTTAACGCTTCCTCTCCTGAAGTCCTGGCTTGCGCTAGGCAGGAGATGTGTAGCAGGATGGAGGATGTGGACAAGTTGTCCATTTCTTTACTTTCTATGTCTCCTCCTACTCTTGTTTCTCTTTGTCTTAGGTTGTCATTTAGCTTTTCTGAAGGTGGAGGTGACGAGAGTTAAGGGCAGGTTGCTTTGACTTGATGGGCACTGACACGACCTAATGTTCTGTAGGGTTCATGGATATTTAAGGATTGATTTTTTTTTTTTAAATTACAGATTTATTTATTTATCTGAAAGGCAGAGTTACACACATACCAGTTCCATTTGTAGGTTCCACTCTCCAAATGACTGCAGTGGCCAGGATTGGGTTTGTCTAAAGCCAGGAATCAAGTCTCCCACATATATGCAGGGGCCCAAGAGCAGGTGCATTACCAAGGACCTTCAAGCAGCAGTGTAGCAGCGTGGACTCAAGTCAGTAGCCACAGAGCATGTTGGTGCTGGAGGTGGCAACTTTATTGACTATGTCATTATGGAAACCCCAAGACAGAATTTTCAGAACCTTCTTAGGGATTTCTAACAGGCATTTTGTACATAAACATTGATCCATATCTTCCTTGGTTTGTTGCATGTGGTTGTCTTAACCATATTGGTTATCAACAGCGTACATCTTTGGTGTTAAAAAGAATTTAAGGTGATCTTCTCAACTGACCCTTTTCTTCACAACAAAATTGTCATGTATCTTAGCTTTTACTGACTTTGATGGTACATCAAAGCGTGTTTATCAGCAAATACATCTCAGCCACTCTCTTTCTGTTCTGTCATCATAATCCCATAGATAGAATCTTGAAGCTTTATATTCCCTAAATGTAAGTAAGAGATAAGTCACCTTTGTCTACACGACTCCTGGAGAAGTGCTCTTTAAATGTGTTTTTGTTTGCCTCTTACAGTTATATTGGAAACAAGAAACAGAATGTTTCTTTCATTTGGGAAAGGAGAAAGGAAAGATATAAAACAATGAAATTAGTAGTGAACACCAATATTTGAAAAAAACAATATCCCTTATTTAAAAACCAATGCCATTTCAGAAAGCAAGGCAGAAATCAGAGTGGTGATGTCTAAGTTTTAACATGGCGCCTGAAATACACAAAAGTACCACAAGATTATGGGCAGGGGTTAGCAACTGGAAATAATTCATAGATTTTAAACAGTTTAACTTTGTTTTGCCTTGAGGAAGAACATGCTCCCCATTTTTTTTTCACCATGTTAACTAGTACATCAGCTCACACTGACGCAGGCCATAGGGAGGAATGGGGTACCTCCATTGTTGTAGGTGCTATAAAATCAAATCTGTTATAAGTTTGAATCAATTTGATGTAATAGTATTTTTTAATGTAGTAACATGATATTTACAAATTTTTCACTGTAATTTCTGACAACACCCCAAATATAAATACTTTCCAAGTTATGAGAAAGGGGTACACGGATTATGCAACCATTTTGCTTTATTTCATTTCATTTTAAAGATTTATTTATTTTTATTGGAAAAACAAATTTATAGAAAGAGGGAAAACAATCTTCATTCTCTGTTTCACTGATCCAGCGATCACAGTGGCCTGAACTGAACCGAGCTGAAGCCAGGAACCTGGAGATCCTTCTGGGTCTGTCAAGTGAGTGACTGGTAGCAGGCCGATTTCCAAGGCCATTAGCAAGGGAGCTGGATGGGAAGTAGAGCATCCAGGGCTTCTACAGATGATCATATGGGTGCCAGCATTTGAGGGAAGGTGATTAACCAATTGAGCCATTGCATTGGTCCTTAGAATGCAAGAGTAATATGTGGACTTCCAGTGAACTGGGAACTGAACCATCAAAAAATAAGAGAATTTAAGAAACAAAACCACAAAGGGAGCTTATGTGTAAAAGTGAGATTAAAGCCATTTGATTGAGAACAATTTGCCTAAAATAGAAGTGATATAATTATAGATATGAAAGATTTTGGGTTCAAGTCAACTTCCAGCAATTCCCAGGGTTAGCTTCTTATCCTGCCAGGTTTGGCAACTGTTTCTTCATCCAAATTCTGTGTTTTTAACTCCTAATATGCACATTAAATCAAAATCAACTTTGTCAGATAAATGATATTATTGATAGCTTAAATCTCCAAAATAAGTCCTCGGTTGAGTCTTTAAAATATAGACAAAAATTTATTCAGTTCAAGGAACACTTTCAGCTCATATACACTCTGCTATCCAGTGTACGAGAAAATGGTGACACAAAGATGAAGACATGACATCTTCCACAGAAGACATTGATCTATGAATGAAACAGAGAAGTCGCCTGTGATTCACCTTAACAGATTTGCAGGTAACACGGTAAGCAATCACAGTGGTGTGACTATTTACTGAGAATGTTGCCTTTTGGAGAAGCTCAATTCAGTGTCTCTGGGGAATAGCTGATTTTCAACAATAGTTTCAAAATAAGTTTCCAAGTACTTCAAATAAAATGTCTCCTATTATTTCTGCTCTATCCTTAGTTATAAATATTTATTCTGGGAACAACAGGGCTGAGGGATAATAGCATTGGTGAAATAGGATTGATTTTTAGTTACTCTGATTTTCATTGGAATTACTGGAATTTTAAATAATGAAGCTCAAAATGCTGTGGCCATAGCTGATTTATTTCATGAGAGGATATGGTTGAGAGAATATGAGTTGTAGGAATGAAGAACGGCTAATGGAAACAAAATTATATTTTATAGAATTTTTTATTTATATTATACCTTGTTTTAATCTTTACAAATGAAAAATAAGTGCTTGCTATATGAATTGGCTCAAACCTGTTTTCAGTAAACAACAACTTTAAAATAATTGGTTGCTACGTTGGATTCAACCAGTAATTGATAAATACAGCACTGGAGATTTCAAGCATATATAGAGTGAGGATACTGCTCATTTCTTATATGAAAATAGCATGCACAATAGAATGGCTTGCTTCTATTTCTATTTTATTGAGAAATTCTCAAGTAGTTATACTCTGCAGACCTATATATTGTTTTGATTGGTTAATGTATATTTTTGGTTATTTTATCTTATGTTATAACTCTGGCTCAGAAGGCAATATTTATGTTTTAAAACTTTTGATAGATGTTTATTTCAATCCAAATTGTGATATATAAAATATTAGTGCAGGACAGGAACCTGCTAGTCTATTTTAGATATGAAAAAATCAGTTTCACATAGGAGAAAACCAAATCAATGAAGGTGTATTGGTCAGAGATTACTTCGACTACAAAAAAAAATACCCTGTAAAGAGCTATTATTGAACTTAAAATACAGTTGATTTGTATTAAATTCTCAGCAGCCGTAATATGGGATGTTGTGGTAAATATGGAGCTTCATCTGAATCAAAATAATAGAAATTTCAACTTGGGTAACGTCCTAAGACTCACTTACTAAGCATATAATTGCTGTGAAACATTTGCAATTATTTTAACATAAGCAAGGCTTTGTTACATACTAAAATTTTATCATTTATATTTATTTGAAAGAAACAACGAGAAGACAGAGAGAGATGTCTTATCCACCACTACATTGCCCAAAAAGCTACAAACACGCAGGGCTGGGCCAATTGGAATCTAGTAGCATGGAACACAATCATGATTTCTCACATGGATCACAGGGAACAAACCACCAGAACCATCACTTCATCATCTGTGGCATTAGCAGGAAATTGGGTTTATGGGTGTAGGCTTAACTCGAACCCAGGCACCCACCATGGAATACAGAAATTCCAAATGATGTCCTTTCTTTTTTTTAAAAAAGATTTATTTATCTTTATTGGAAAGGCAGAAAAGATTTACAAAAAGAAGGAGAGACAGAAAATGAGATCTTTCATCTGCTGGTTCACCCCTCAAGTGGCCACAAGGCTGGAGCTGAACTGAACTGAAGCCAGGAGCAGGAACTTCTTTCCGGGTCTCCCATGTGGGTGCAGGGTCCCAAGACTTTGGACCATCTTCAACTGCTTTCCTAGGCCATAAGCAGGGAGCAGGATGGGAAGTGGAGCAGCTGGGACATAAATTGGAGTATATATGGAATGTTGGCACTTGCAAAGTAAGGATTTAGCCATTGAGCTCTTGCACTGGGATCCCAAATGGTGTCTTAACTACTGCACCAGACACTCATCTGTGTTACTTCTTCAGAAAATAAGCTTAAAAAGATTTTTATTTCCATGAAGCCTTCTGTTTCTTTATATTGTGCAAGATTTTCATTCTATCCAATTGGAACAATCTTGCTTCTAGGAATTGCACTCATTTTTGCCATTTTACACATTTGCTGTTGTCATCTACAACGCAAGTTGGAGAATGATTTCATATGTTCTTATTCAAAATGCTCAAAAAATCGTCGGATAAGGATAAAATAAGATAGTCCAGATACTGTCCTGGCCACAGGATCCTCTAACTTCAAGTTTCAATCTATTTTGTCCGCCTTTATATGCCTGATTTTTTTTTAAAGTTTGAAAATGATCATTGAACATAGAGCTGAAGAAAACGCAGCAAGGAGGTGATCAATGTCAGTGAGAAAGAAGACAGGATATATGGTGATTTATTTGATAGAATCTGTGTTGTTGACCACTTTCAAGCAATATTGGGTAAGAGATAAAAGATGGTTTCACCATTCAGTGTTAAAAAACAAGATGGGTAATAATATCATTTACTGAGAAAGGAAACCATCCCTATGATAAGAAATGCTACAAGAAAAGCATGTGTGGGGAAGGAATGAATGGCATTACAGGAGATTTCTGCTGGACTTACACTTTTTGACTCTGTAGTGTTGTAAACAGCAATAGTCATTCAGTTGAAATAGTGTTTAGGATTTTGATCGTTGCCTAAGTTAGTGACCTGTAGTAATACTTTGTGCTAATGGTGGACAGGAGCAGTGAGTTGAAGCTCCCAGTTACCCACAAAGTAATACAGGTAGAAACAAAATGACCCTTTACAGCGGGTTAAGCTATGATAGTTGGTAGTTTAAGTATATTAAATGCTTTTTAAACTTATAATATGTTACCCTTAGAATTTGCTTATCAGTGTACAACCTCATCAAACAATGAAACCATATAAGGGGGGTGTATTCATTCTTGCCTGAAAGCACAATTCTGAAATTTAAGTAAAAGATTCATTTGAAATTAGGGTATTTTAGTCATAGGTATATGTAACTATTTGTTCTGTAAACATAACCACTTTATTTAACATTCTAATTTAAATATTCATTTATTGATATTTCTACTTTAAGGCAGAGTGATAGAAAAAAGGAGTCATACACTTACACACAGCTTACATTCTCTTGTTCACTCCACAAATGGTCCCAGCACACCAGGGCTGGACCTGGCAGAGAGCAGCCTTCAGGCACTCAATCCATGCCTTCCCACGTGCACGGCAAGCTTGCAAGCACTCAAGCTATTGGCTACTGCCTTCATAGGCACGTTAGCAGGGAGCTGAATCAGAAATAGAACAGCGAGGTCTCTACAGCGGCACTCCAATATGAGAGTGGTTTAAGCTGCCAAAGTTGGCACCCATAGGTACAACTTCTAAAAATATGGACATTCTTACTGGAATTATTTAGATTTAAAATTGTGTGTGTGTGTTTTATCATTGAAATGTCTCAAGAAAAAGAATGAATGATTTTTGGTCAGTGATATTGTAACAGGGCTCATTGGGAGATTTCAAGTTCTTTAGTTTTTCTTTTCAATTTCCTTACTATGTAAAAGTGGAAAATGCCAAATGCTGCTACATTTGAGCTATTTTCGCTCAAAGCCAACATTTATGAATTAAGTAAAGGGAGTCCGAGTCTTGTTTAATAACTACAAAGGAAACCGTTCTGCAATTCCCAGGGATAAGGTTCAAATAATGCGCAACACTTAATGGCTTTAAAAATGCTGGAGAGCAAAGAGTGAAAGAGGACGAGGAACTGCAAAATGTAAAGTCATGGGGAATGGAAGTCACATGGTGCCTTTAGTGTACAAGGGCTAACAAATAATATTAAGATTACTACTACTAGACGTTGCTCATGGCTTAGACAATGAAAATGCCTTGAGAATAAGGGCACTACGTAGAAAAATATTGAAAGCAAAGTAAATTTTGAATATATATGTGTCTGTGTATTTGTGTATGTATCAGTGTTATCTTTCTTAAAATAAATTATTACCATGTGGAAATAATAATGGTTTTCACTGAATTTTGATGGTTACCTGGTATGGGAACATTGCAAAAGTGACCACTTATTTCTCTTTATTCTTTGCTATGATTTGTGTAAGTGATACAAAATTCATTCTGGGAATTCACTGATCATTGAAATAACTAAATTGAGTTTATGTTTAAACATAAATCATTTAACTATTGATAATTCCTGTCACTGGAACTAACATGGAGTACAATGATCCACTTTTAAGCTGGTTAAGCAAAAACCTAGCCCACATCAACATCAGACTTTCAGATCTTAACAAGGGTGCTTGATATCACTGGGTATCAGGAAAGGAATTGAATTCAATATTCAACGGAAAAATGAAGAAATAAAAGATCTGAACAGGCATAGTTGATGAATATGAACCAACTCCCAGTCTGAATACTTCTGACTTGAATTTCATTCTTTCAGCCTATTCCACAACAAAACTCAACCTTACCTGCACAATTACAGAGAACCCTTAGGGGTTCTTAAATTTGAGCAAAAATGTTGAGAAGCACAATGTTGAATAAAACTGCATTGCTTTTTCTTTGGTTTACGCTAACTAGTCAATGAGGGGCACTATGATGAGTCCGTTATGGCAGTCCAGACTGATCCATACAGTTTTCTAGGGCTGTAGTTACAGCATTGTGGCTGGGCTTTTCATGATTAGATCTACTCTGCTATTTTGAATTTTCCAAAGTCTGAAACCTGTTCCTGTTACCAGCCTTCAATGGTAAGTGATACCAGCTCTGCACCTGTAATCCATTTAAATTCTCAGCTGCCCATAGGGTACAGCTCAGTCTCTGCATTGTTTGGGAATTCCACCAGGACACCACGCCGTCGAGATAGCTGGTTAGTAGTAGTCGATTATCTCACAGATGTTCCAGCCAGACACTTCCCACCTTCAGGGCAGGAAATGACATTTAAAATTGAGATCTCACATCCAGATACAGATATCCAAGTAGATACTGTATCTTTGATATTCAAGAAAGGGCATAATCTGAAAAATATTTTCCTGGGAACCATTCACACAATGAAGTACTCTAGTCAGTGAACACTTATTCCAACTTTTAAAAATAGTTTTTGAGATCTGTCATTCCTTTCATAGATATGTTGTTGTTAGTCTAGTTCTACTTAGATTTATTTATTCTCTGAGCTATTAGCAAGATGGGTTTGGAAATGGAGCAGTTGGAACCTTGAACCAGCACCCATATGGAATGGTGGTATTTTTCATCTGCTGGGTCACTTCTCAGATGGCTGCAGTAGCAGGAGCTGAGCTGAGCTAATGTGAGCTGGGAGCTAGGAGCCTCCTTCAGGTTTCCCATGTGGGTGCAGGGTCCCAGGATGGCTTTGGGCCATCCCCTACTGCTTTCCCAGGCCACAAGCAGGGAGCTGGATGGGAAGTGGAGCAGGACCATGTTTACTCTTATATATTTGGCTCTTCTAACGGAGACTTCTGTGACAACCTTTGCTCATCATTATTACAGTTATTGTTGTTATTTTCTGCTACTGCAATCCAAATCTGCCCACTTAATTATTTTTTTCTTTTTTCCCAAGAAAATATACTATATTGAATGCTGATGGAAGAGATTAGCCACTTTTAAATGTGTTTTCTCGTGTTATCCTGACTGAATCACAGAAGGCGGAACAGAAGATGGAGAGTGCTGTGTTCACAGTTGCTTTCTCCACAGTAGAGGAAGGGGTGGGACTCATTGCCCAGGAATGACTAAGGGTGTGTTCACACCCAGTGCACAGGCCTACCCACACTTGGACCCCCTGATTTTTTTTTTCTTATCTCTGTGACCGGGGCAAATATGTATCTCCTACATAACAGACATTTTTAAAATATTATTTTGCAAAATAGTGTTAGTTTCATAAGTGTTCTAACTATATTTTGGTATCATTTGAGAAATTGAAGACATTTCGCAAATTTTATAGCTTCATGATTTCTCACCCTATTCTTCCTTCTCCTTTTTGTTTCATTGACATCTTGTTCAAATATTCTATTAACAAGTCAAAGACATAAAATATTAAAGAGAAAACATGAGAATAAGCAAAGCATGTGTCCAAGATCATTGAAATTACCACTCACAGAACAAGGAGGAAGACATTGATCTAATTCTCAGATGGATCTTAATGTCTCACCGCAGCTTCCCTACTGGACCTTCACTTCATGAAGAATCAAACTGTCCCATTTGGAATTTCAAGGAGTAGTAACTGAATCTGTGAAATATTATCCAAAAACTCTAGGAAATCCAAGAATTCATTCATAAGTAGGCATTTTAAGCTAACTAGTAATGTTTCCAAAATGTAGATAATTCAAATGCCTGCCGTTATTACAATATAATTTAAGCTTTGGTTGAGGTGAAGTGGTGATAGTTTTCTATTTAACAAGGGTTTTCCTGTATTTTTTATAAATGGTTAAAATTTAAATTCTATTTTTTTTTGTCTTCAGAGTATTTCCTTTCTGTTTCTCTAATTTGTGTGACAAAGGAAATGGAAATTATTAAGCATTCAGAGTCTTCTACCTGCTAAAGCATTTATTGACCATCAATTACAAAGATTCAGCTTTTGAAACAATAGGATTGTTCCACATTTTTTTCCTCAAAGAATTACTTACTTATTTATTTGAAAGGCAGAGTTATAGAGAGAAGGAGAGTCAGAGAATATCTTCTATCTGCTGGTTCATTCCCCACATGGCAACAACAGCCAGAGCTGACCTGCTCCAAAGCCAGGAGTTTCTTCTGGGTCTCTAAGGTGGAGGCAGGCGCTCAAAGATTTGGGGTATCTGTTATTGCTTTCCCAGGTCATAAGCAGGGAGCTGGTCTGAAATAGAGCAGCTGAGAATCGAACTGGTACCCACAAGGAGTGCTGAAATTACAGGCTGCTGCTTAGTCAGGTATATCAAGTGGGATGCTTTTAAATGCTGTTTAAGATATTGGGAGTAGACACATTGAATATTACATGTCTGAAGCAAAGGAGAAAGTGGTGTTATCTGTGATTCAGACATCATACGAGGGTTTTGCTGTCCTGTGTGAGTTGTTTAATCCTGATTTGAATCCTTGATTTGCAAATTTACAAGTGTGTGCCCTCTCACGACTCTTAGAAATTGATAGCCTTTAGGGTACTTTTTGTATTTGTCCCCTGGTCTGAGTTGGCTGTGAAACACTGCCACTTGATGGCCATTAAAAGACATGGAATGGCAGCAGGCATAACATGCTAGTTACTTCATTGAAAATATGTGGGAGTTGTGGGCGGCAGGTGCATTTGAAGCATGAGCTACTGCTTGTCTGTGTGGCTTCACCCTGTTTTTTTTTTTTTCTTTTGGGAGATCAATTTACATCCCACCTGCAGCATGAAACCACCTGGAAAGAAGCCAGAGCAAGCCCCAACAGCTCCTTTCACAATTGGCCCTATTGAAGCTTTAGTATCTTTTCCATCTAGCAACCGTCCCCAATTCCCCACCTCCATATCTGCCCTAGAATTCTTATGATGAAATATCTTCTTATGATTTTTCAGGTGAAATGATACTGTTTTACTTATTCATCTCTCTCAGTCTCTCTCTCCCTCTCTCTCTTTGTATGGGTTAAGCACCCACATGTGTACACATACACACACACACACTACTCCAAATTAATTTCCACTGTGTTTTGCCAGTATTTGTCTCCCCATAGTCATGCAGGTGTTAGAATCATTTAAACCAATGATGTATTAAGGATGGATACTTTGTATAATTGTGGCATCTGGGATGTAGGTCTGTTAGGAGATTCATGTGCCATGGCCCAGAAGGCAGTTTGCTTTCTCTATTCTTATTTATTGAGGCTTATTTATGCAGATCCTTCCACCATGGTCCAGATGCCAAAACCAATGGTGGATCCTTCCACCATCAACAGATGCCAAAACCAATGGAACTGTGTGAACGTGAACTGTGAACCTCCCAAACCGTATATAAAAATAATCCTAGACTGCTCAAAGTTTGCCTCCAATTTTTTTTTTTTGGTAAATTGATTATGCTGGCTAATGCACCTTCGTTACATTCTGCATTTTAGTGAACAAACTATGAGGCTGTGAGTAATGGGCACGTCCATATGATACAATACAACACAATGTAATAGGACAAAGCAAAACAGCAAAATACTTCCTGCTAACTGCCTGTGCTAGGGATTTCAGACTAAGAAAAGGTTTATTTCAAGCCATGCAGGTTTATTTGGGATTGTTTTGGTGATCTTTGTTGAATACGAGGAATGTTGCAGTTAAGGAAGATCTACTTTCTTATTTGCAGGCTTGGCTAAACAACAGATCTAATGTCTTTGTGTGACTTTATTATCAACAAACCTTGAGACATAGCTCCTATTTCTCTCACCTTTACAACACCCTATAGAGCATCAGTCTGGTTCCAGTTTTGTCGATGATCCCATTGCTCCTCAGCAAGGTGCTATCACAAAGAAGTGCTTAGTGTGCTTCTCCCTGGCCGTGTCTCACTGGCTACTCAACTCACGGGTGTTAAATTGAACAACATCTGCTGCTTGATTTTAACGTCAGGCTTGATTCCTACCTTTCTTGAAATGCGGAAGAATCTCCCAGAGCATCTCAATTCAAAGGGCACACACACTTTGCTCTGACCTTGCAGGGTCTTGACCTCTCTTTGCCATTCTCACACGCATGTCATGTCTATTTGACTGTAGACAGACTGTCTTATTTCTTGTGTAATAGAAGGTACGTTCAAAAAGACATGTTGACACTTTAATTGACTTGTAAAGCACTCTAGAAATTTTTTATAAAGCTTCACATTAGCAGCTGTTGAATTTATGAAATGAAAAAAAGCTTGTATGTTTTTGAAGTTTCTCCCATGCCAGGCCTGCATTGTTAATAGAATCACAGAATACATGGAATTCTGTGAGCATGTAGAGAAACAACCCCGGTTAGTCAAACAAAGGAGACAATTGATAATGGAAAATGAATAAAGGGAACAGAGCTGGAAAAAATAATCCGCTGCTAATTCCTTATACCCTTTTCTACACAAATACCTTCTCTATTGTGAGTTCATCTGATCAAGTTTTTTCACTTCCAGGCTCTAGAATGAGAGCCTGCTTTGTGAAAACCATGCCCTAAATGGTATCATCAAGGGTTTCTTACTTATTCTATAAGGAATGTCTGAGCTGTTTTCCAACTCAGGCTTTAAAGAGATTTAACATTGAACAATGCTGATATGATCTGAAGGCAGTCCCCTTGCGTCACCTAAAGATTTGCTTATAGGGAATGGGATTCCATGAAATGCTAGACACCCAAAGATAGACTTGGCCTAGTGTCATGTATGCCTTTGAAATGTTTGCTTGTGTCTGGAGACTTCCTTCCCACTCTCAGCATTTTCTGTGACTCATATGTCATACTTTTAAAGAAAAAGAATTCTAACATCTGAGATATTTAAGACAGAATGTCATCGTAAATAATTTTGAACTCAGAATGGGAAGAAGGCATGAATGTTACATATGCATAAGAAAAACAATAAAAAGTCGAACAAGGACATACATTTGTGGATTTGATATTTATCTTTATCACTAATAAATTAATTTTGTCCAACGCTTTTTTTAATCTTAGCACCTATATAGAGCATCCAAGCTAGCTATTAGTGCTTGTTATAAATCACTTCAAGGTACTGACACATCAGACACTATCACTGAGTGTCCAGGAGAGTTGAGCCAGGGTGGAGAGGCCACTGCCATGGGCCTCAGGTGTCCCTGCAAGCCTTTGTTAAGTTTGCTAAACTGAAGGTCATACTTTTCTTCTTCAGTTAGCCATCATTGTTGCTAGGCATGTTGCATTTTAGTCAGTCAAGGTGACTCCAGTATAAACTAATGTATGTCTAATTTTCATTTCTTATATACCTATTGGCTTGTTTACTGCTTAGAACAAAAAGTGCTGAGCCCTTGACCCTCATCGCCTCACTTGAGTTACAACCCACTGCATGTGCAGTTACTCTCTGGGCACGTTGAGTCTCCTCCCGCGTCCTAGGGTCAGGTGAGACTGCAATATTCTGCTGACCTTCCCGCTGCCAGATGCACTGTCTATTGTTTCTCAGAAGCAGAGCGTAAGATGAAGTTGCCCATAGAGAGGATTTACTATGGGAGAGTTTTTAAGAGAAATACCCCAGAGGGTTTTCAAAAAGTTCACGGAAAATGGACATTATAAAAAACCTAGCTTTATAATTCTTTTTGTTTGTTTTGCTTTGCTTCAAAATAAATACAACTTGTAGTTACATCTTCCTATGAGCTTTTGAAGCATCCTCTTCAGAAGTAAATGAAAAAAAACCCAGAAGGATAACGGGTATAAATGATTTCAGGTGAGAACCCTGAGTGTATGGCTGGGTGGCATTGCTGCACTGCTTTTGAGCAAGTGAGTGTTACTTTGCCATCTCTGTGCTAGTACTCTGGTTGGAATAACCAGGATGGTAACCTCTAAATGTTGTTCAAAATCAAAGGTAATACTCTGTGTTGTGGACCAGGTATTTGTCCTTATTAGCCTTAAAAGGTATTCATGTATCCAGGTGTGGTACCAGCAAGTCAGCTACAAGTACATAGTTTATAATTTATATATTTTTTATGGTGAGGAATAAACCATTTACACATTTCCCTCCATCTCTTCCTGAAAATCTCTCTTTGCTTGCTTTAATTCCATAGATCAGAACAATGAGACTTAAGACAAAAGTGCCTGAATCAATATCACATCGAATTATGTGTGAGAATCAAAACTTAAATTCAATTCCTGTAAAGTCAAACTACAGAACTGACAGTCTTCCAGTTGGAGTGCAGTGGCGTAGGCAGGGCAGGGGTGGGTGCTCAAGCTAGTTTATCTGACTTCAATTTGGGTTGTATTAACTGGGATGCTTCACTTAGCTTTTTAAAAAACTGATTTCTTTGCTTGAAAAGCGGGGGTGATTTTATTAAATTATGTACATATGGTGTAAGTGTGGGAACTATTAGGTATGTCAAGTTCATGTCCACTGTTGCTTCTGTTAGCACCATGCCAAAGACCGCATATTTAAGCTATGTATACAGAATCTAATGTTCTTTCAGACTTCCTTATTTTAGAAAATATTGCTATGTCTATACAATGCTTTACCCAGAGATTGATTGCAGTAATAATTACCCCTTTCCTTTCAGTTGTCCAGTGTATCATCACACATGTCACCGTTTCTGAGCTGTACCTTTCAGTACGTGTCTTTCTATTTTCCTCGCTAGCACCAATCCAAGCTGTAGTTTCCCTCTTCAAACTACGATAATAAGCCTCAGCATAGAAGCAATTCTACACACTGCATTGAGAGTAATAACATCGTAAATTTCATCGCATTGTTTTTCTCATTGAATTCCTGAATGGTTTTCCAGCTGAGATCCCAGACTCTGAGTCTTCTAGCCCTTGCCTTTTCTTTCTGTCCTGCCATTGAAACCCCATTTCTCTTGTCCAGTGCACTCCAGCTATACGGGTTTTCTTTTACTCTGTGAAATGCAATAACCTCTACTGGGAATTCAAACATTGATACATTCTCCTCCTTACATCTTCAATATGTTAACACTTATGATCTTGCACATGTCTGTCCATTTCCAAATCTAAGCTCCTTCCCCACTTCTTTCTCATGTTCTACTGAGTAAATGGACACAAAGGAAGTTCATCACATTTTCTACTATTCCTATAGGGGATTCACATGCATGATAATATAAACAAACCACTCTTTAAAGAGTGGTTTATTTTTATTGCAAAGTCAGATATGCAAGGAGGAGGAGAGACAGAGAGGAACATCTTCTGCCTGATGATTCACTCCCCAAGTGGCCGCAATGGCAAGTGCTGAGCCAATCCAAAGCCAGGAGCTTCTTCCTCGTCTCCCAGGCAGGTGCAGGGTCCCAAGGCTTTAGGCCATCCTTGAATGCTTGCTTTCCCAGGCCACAAGCAGGGAGCTGAATGTGAAGCGGGGCTGCTGGGACAGGAACAGGTCAAAAATGGCATTCCAGTGCATGCTAGGTGAGGACTTCAGCCACTGGGCTACTGTGTGGCCCACCTCTCTTGCAATGTTCATCAGTCTTTTTTTGGCCTGTAACCTAGAATCAATTTACATTTTATGACCTTATTCTGTTTACAAAGTGTGTTCCCACATAATGTGCTGTGCGTTTTCAGTTGCACTCTATAAAGTAAGTACTTGTTTGTGTGGCTATCTTACAGGTAGGAAAAATTTTAGGAAATAATTTCACCCACTGTATCATAATTAGAATATTTTGTTCTGATAATTAAATTGATATTTGATTCTCAAAAAAAAAATTGTGTAGCAGCAATGAAGAAGCTGTTGTGAAGTTTAGAAATATAGTAAAAAAGTGTTTTTTGGGCCCGGCGCGGTGGCGCAAGTGGTTAAAGGTCCTCGTCTTGCACACCCGGGATCCCATATGGGCGCCGGTTCAATCCCGGCAGCCCCGCTTCCCTTCCAGCTCCCTGCCTGTGGCCTGGGAAAGGAGTCAAGGACAGCCCAAAGCTTTGGGACCCTGCACCCATGTGGGAGACCCGGAAGAGGCTCCTGGCTTCGGATTGGCATAGTATCGGCCCGTCGCGCTCACTTGGGGAGTGAATCATTGGACGGAAGATCTTCCTCTCTGTCTCTCCTCTCTGTATATCCACCTTTCCAATGAAAAAAATAATAAAAATAAATCTTAAAAAAAAGTGTTTTTTTCTCAGTATTATCTATTTATTTATTTAGCAGATGTGAGACATGGAGAGGCGTGTGTGTGTGTGTGTGTGTGTGTGTGGCAGAGAGAGTGAGAGAGAAACTGAAGCTCTTGTGCACTCATTTACTCCCAAAATACTTGAACACAGCTGGAACTGAGAAACCCCACAACCAAGAACTAGAAATGCAGGTTTGGTATTGCACACGGATAGCGGTATGCTAGTACTTGAGGTATCATTTAACGTGCATTAGCAGGAAATTGGATCAGAACTTGATATGGGATGTGAACCCAAGCACTCCTGTGTAAGGCATGGGTGTGGTGGCATCCTAACTGCTCTGACAAACACTCATGCTTGTTTAGATATTGTGTGTTGCATCCTTCATTATTCCATCAATACAAATGTTACTGAAAGGGATTCAGATCCCTGGTGTACTGTAAAAGTGACTCAGAGGTATAATTCCTAAACAAGTCTCTCAATCATGGATTGGCAAGACAGGTTTCAGGTCAACTGTCATTTCTAAAGAAAATTAAGGACAAACATCAGGAAATCTTCCACTAAAGCACAAGAATGCATAGAGACAATAGCAAAATGATAGCTCAGCTACTACCTCCTTTGAACCCTTCCTGATATGTATATATGGTTATACTTAAACAGGCTGCGACATTGGAGAGACAATGTGTTCCAAATATTTTACCACAATTTTGATTTCCCAATGTGATTATAGCAGTAAGAAAATACTCAGAACAGCTGTCTTGAAATTTCAGATGTTTATCAGCTGGACAGATCTGGAGAAAAATCACTCAAACTGCATCATTCCATGCAATGAGGTTGCACAAGCCACAGTAGGAGCTGTAGGCATGTGATATTCATGGAAAGTGGAATGTGATCTTTGTATACATTCTGGAATATAGGTCACCATGATTTTCTTCTATTATTCCCATTTACAATTGTATATGATTGATATAAATATTAAGATATACTCATCTATTATATAATAAGTCTGTATGTAAATATATTTATGTTTATACATAAATATGTGCAAACATATTTTGCTAGGTAAAGTTTGTTTTTTTAAGTAGCTAACTAATCTCGACTAATGTGTCCAAATTGAATATGCTGAATAATACTTAAATAGATTTGGGAATTTTCATAAATGTTTGACTGTAAATCTAGGTAATTCCCTTTGCTTTCAGAAGTAAGTTTCAAAGAAGATGGAAACTACAGAATAGTAAAATAAGAAAAAAAAGTAACTTGAGTTCAATTGTGAAGAATATAAATTATATCAGGCAACTTTGTGTAATAATTCCATCAACTTGCTGTTCAGCCAAAATAGGACAGGTTAGCTCTTATCACACAATAAAGCAACTTCATATATTTGAACATTTTCAAGTATTTATTTTGGTGTAAACTAATATAACTTCAGAAATGATTTTAGTTTAGCATCTCTTGATGTCTTGAAAAGACATATATGAGCCTTCTAACAAAATGTTTTCAAGAAAACTTTATTGAATGATTATAAACACACAGAAAAATGTGTTCTGCATTACCTATCATCTTTAAATCACTGTGGCAGTTTTAAGTAATTCTCCATGGGCTTGTGATGACTATAGCAGATCAAACATGGTTTAAATGATGCAGTGTGACCTAGGATACTAAGTCATAATGGCCTGGCAGCACTTTCTTGTTCATTTGAATATGCTTTAAGGGAAATCTTGGCTATCATATAAACACTATAACCACTCTGAAGCTACTATTAAGAATGAAGCTCTAATTCCAGTAATAAAACAGAGCAAGGTTCTTTAAGTGGAAGCCCAAGTCCAGTCTATGTGGCAAGTATGTGAGTAAAACCGTCTTCCGGCGAGACTGGCTTTGAGCTTTCATGTTGTGTCCAACCTCTGCTATTTCCCAGGTACCTATGAATACGTTGGATCAAGGACAAGCCGTTGTTGGTTTCCAAACTGCATGGCAACTTCTTCCTGATATTAGCAAGGATTACTGGTTGAGTTTGAAGAAGGAAAAGTGATAATGCGGCCATACTGTATTTACTGACAAATTTCAACAGAAATAGATATTGGAAGAAATAGTTCACACATATGAATAATATTCAATGGAGTAGATGTACCACAGTTTCTTTAACCACTCTTCTTTGGATGCACATCTGGATTGTTTCCATGGCTTTGCTATTGTAGATTGTGCTGCTGCAAATATAGGATTACAAATCCTCTTCTCATATGCAGATTAACTTCTATTGGGTATATTCCTAAGAGTGGGATAGCTGGGTCATATGGCAGGTTTATTTGCAATTCTCCAAGCACTGTCCATACTGATTTCCACAGTGGTTGTCCTAGCGTACACTCCCACCAGCAATGAAGGAGGGTGCCTTTCTCCCCATATCCACGCTAGCAGGTGTTGTTAGTTGAGTTCTGAATGTAGTTGAGTTCTGAATGTAGGCCAGTCTCACTGGAGTTAGGTGGTACATCAATGCATTTTTCATTTATCTTTCTTATGACTAGGGAGCCTGGGCATCTTTTCAAATGTCCCTTAGCCATTTAAACCTGTTCTTTTGAAAAAATGTTCATTTCCTTTGCCCATTTAGTTACAGGTTTTTTGTTTGTCTGCTTGTTTTGTTTTGTTTTTCTGTCCCTGGGTTTCTGAAGCCCAACCCTGCAAAGGTATGCTCATAGGTCCCCAACTGAATCTTTTCCCAGCCCTAGACTGCGAGCATGCCAGTAGTTGCTCTGACACAGTTGGCTTAGCCCCTCACCTGACTCAGGATTTCCCTCAGGTGCTGTAGTGTACTATCCCTGGCTTTTGCAGACCAGTTGGTGTAAGAGCCTAGTTCAGCATGACATGTGCTCCATCCTGATTTCTATTCTTTCTTGTGTGTTGGGGTTTCCTTGACCCTGCCCTGTCCAATCCCTTACAGTTGCAGCTTGGTCCACCCCACATCCTATTTTAGGATGTACCTTCGGCTGGTGCTGCCTTGGCCTGCCCAGACTGCTATTGGTTCCTTTACCTGTATGTGATGGCAGGTGCCATGGTCACTCCTAGCTTAGCTCATCACCACCCCAGCTTGTGAGCTAACCTGCGGGACTTGTATTTCCACAGGTCAGGCCCACACTTTTCCCACAGAGTTTACCTCTGAACCAAGTTCTCTTGCATGCTTGTTAGTGTCTTGACCCTGCCAAATGTGACCAGTCCACTATTCCACCACCTAGTCAAGCAATGGTACCTATCCTGCCAGACAGGCCCCCATCCATAGCTTTGGTGTGGACTGGTGTGTGGCAGTCACTGATGCTCTATGCTAACAGCCCATCTCAGGATTCCTAATTTGGCTGATGCATCAGTCTGACCCAAATAGATCTTATGGATACTCCCCTCCAAACCATCAGGTCACATGCTTCCCTGAAAGTTTCATGATCCTGTTACTGGGAATCACCTAGAATTTCTCTCTCACCTACACTAAAACTGGCCTTATGCATGGGTGTCCCTAGACAGTAATGTGATATTTTAAAAACCCCAGAGCTTGCTGCCGAGTGGTCAGCAGGCAGAACCTGGCACCATTTGGTGCACTGGCAGCCCAAAACCAAAGACTTGTTCACAGCCTTCCAGCAGTGGTTTTGGCCTGAGTCCCCAGCATTGGGTCCAGCCTGGCAGGACAACCTGCTACAGCTGGCACACTGCAGGGAGCTGTAAGCCGGTCCCAACCCCAAGGCCCGAACCAGTCCAGCATCTTACTGTCAAGATTAACAGTATCCTTGGAGATCCATGTTTTATTCAGCAGTAGAGATGTATTACACTCAGTCAAGTAAGTCTGTTGCAAAAGGACAAATGTTATATGTTCTCTGATATAAGGCAACCTTTATATAATACGCAAGATCAATAGATATATAGGTAAATATACATACACACACAATCATCTAGAGAAACTGTATAAAGGAGACTATCATAACAGAAGGGAAGACACAGAACACTATGCATATCTACCCACTTACATTTAAAATGGCTTGTATTTCTCATGTACTGTTTCAATCAATATTCTCTAAGAGTCATACATATGAAATATACCTGGTACCTTCAGTAGAGGCTTTGGAGACCTTTTTCTTCCAGTCCTGATTTGTTTTTTTTCCTTTAAGCAGCAGGAGACTTAATCCCAATAGGGTTATCCTTGTCTGAGACATTAGTGAGGGCTTGACTAAAGTTAACCCCAGGTGTTACCTCTTGAGACACTTGGAGAAAGTATTGCTTTACTGAAGCAAGAAAAAAAAAAGAAAGAAAAAGAAAAATTTAAAGTAGACAATAGTTTGCAATATGGCTAGCATGATTCATATGAGTTGGGCAACAGCATAGAGGCTGTGCACATGCGAGTGCTCTCTCAAGAAAGTCCAATAATCATACTCCAGGTAAGGTGTTAGTAAGTGTCTAGGAAGTGTTAGTAAGTTGCATGTCCAAGAACTGTGAGTGTGTGATGGGCACACTCAGGATAAGACTGAATCAAGGAGAATGCCAAGGCAACAGCTTCACTGAGTGGGGGAGCCTGCTTCCCTAAATGTAAGTGCATGCCTCTGTGGGGTCCTGGCAGCTTTCAGAGGGGGTGCCTTCCCAAATGCCCGCTCAGCCCACAGCCCTTTGCTGTCCTTCTCTCTCAATAGATGAAGCGTCATCTGCAGAGTTGCTGGTACTTAAAAGCACCCAGCATTTGAAGTGACATGGATATGAGAAGGTGGAGCAGTCAAGCCTTTCACCTATTACTACGTAGGCTGAAGCTGCTTGGTATTTATTCTGCAGAATTCAGCAGATCCACTGCTGCTGAGGAATGTTCTATGATAAGTGCTTGTTGCACCATGCTTTTTCAAATTCTCATGTTTAATCAGTCCTTACATGACATGTATGTATTCATAAGTTTCAAGCAACACGGATGCCTAAGAGAAAGGAAAGCAGCTATCATCAACAAAATTCTTACCCATGTTTACATTTCTGTTGTCATTGTCAAATCAATCTGTAATCAAAGTGATTTTATTGGAAAGAAAATTAATAGCTCTTTCTGAATTTAGTGATGGTCACTTTGATAAGGTTTGGATAGAACTTCCATTGCTTCCCAAATCCCTTTAATTTCTTTTACAAGTTGATCTATTTCCAAGCTAAAGACTCACTGAAAACTAAAGATTTAGGGAGCAGGGTTTTTTTATTATTTTAGACAAACGTTCTGTTCACCTTATTATTGCTGGTGCTATTTTTAAGTAGGCTTACATTTAACAGCTAATAAAGCCTGTGTGCACCCAGCACAATGGCTTAATTGTCTAATTCTCCCTTTGTAAGTGCCAGGATCCTAAAAGGCACTGGGTTCTAATCTTGGTTGCTCCAATTCCCATTCAGCTCCCTGCTTGTAGTCTGAGAAAGCAGTGGAGGATGGCCCAAAGCCTGAGGATCCTGCAGCCAGGTGGGAGACTCAGAAGAAGCTCCTGGCTCCTTGCTTAAGATTGGTTCAACTGCAGTTATTGTGTCAATTTGGAGAGTGAACCAGTTTCTGTCTCTCTTTCTCTCTATAAATCTACCTTTCCAAAAGAAATAAACAAGTCTTAAAAAAAATAAAGTCTGCTTCACTCTTAACACTGGACAAAGATCTACCAAAAGGTGAATTAATACTTCTTTTAGTGATAATTGCACAGACGAAAAGAGATATTTATCTTGCAAGCAAAGTAAACAAGACTCCTCTTTGCTTTTCAATGGATTCTGTTAAAAAACATTGTGCAATGAGTTTGTAGAACACACAGGCTTTATGTAAGACTCAGAGACATATCTTTGTCTCTTCAAATCAGAGATCATTTTATATGGTGAGAGCAGGTGAACACGTTAATAAAATAGTTTCATTTGAATGAAGTAGATCTATTTTTTATTCATAGTTATCATTTCAAATGAAGTTTATTTTAACCTGTGGTTTGTAGTACTTTACCCCCACAATTTAGTTTAACATGTTCTGAATGATTTGTTTTATGTACAAATAATGAATCGATGATTTCTGTTGGTAACTGCATTTTTTAAAGTGTAAATTGCAGTAAATCAATTGAGTACCTCTCTCCTTTTTTATCTTATGGTTGACTATCTGGTTTTATCTTTAGAAACAAAATATCAGTCTAGTTGAACATATTTTAGGAGGTTTAAATGTCTTTAGAGCAAAGGAAATGTCTGAGTCTTTCTAATTTGAGTAGATTTTTGAAGAAAAGCTGGTTGGCATTAAGCAATCTGATAAACTCTTTTCCTGTGGAGAACTCTAAGGTCAGAGAAGCAGCGCACTCACAGAAACCATTCCCTGGAGAGAAGAGGTGGGGGGACACAGAACCCTGAGACACAGGTTCAAGATAGTTCCATCTGCTGGGTGTCACTGCTGATAGGAGACTAAGCCCCGCAAGCTGCTCTTGTGGCAGTCAGAGTCTCGCAGACAGGATGTGAAAGCACCGAGGTTTAGATGCTATCGTGATGACCTGCCATGAAACTGAAAATACACTGTATTCATTGTGTCAAGATGGTGAACATTCTAAATGCAAACGTCTGAGATGGTGTAATGAGTCCTAGTAACGGCCATATTCATGCAAAGATGACTTGCGCTTTATTGACAGGCGCACACTTTTTTCAGTTTAGCAATCAACAGAAGAGCAAAAAGCAGCAACAAAACGGAGTAAAACAACCACAAATTAGTAGACAGAACATGTAAATCCTCCAGTAAGATTTAAAATATGCATGTAATTGAGAAATTGAAAATTTGCAAATAGGAAAGTTAAAATGTCTGTGGCTTGCTCAAGCAGACATGAACTATTTTAATATTGGGCCTTTTTTTTTCTTCTCTTGGTTAAATGTAGGTAGCACTAACCACTGAAAATGGATCTACCTCTAATTTTGGCTTCCTCTATTTCCCCCTACCTTTGGTATTTTTAAGCACATTTAATCTTCCAGAGGCAGACAACAGAAAGTAGGCAGAAACTGAAGAAATTCTCTTTTAATATAAAATTTGTTTGTCAAATAAAACCACAAAAATAATGGGCTTTTGTTCATATCCCAGCTGCTTTACTTTGTAGTTTCCTGTTTGTTGCCTGCGGCTGCTTCACTTTTTGCTTTCTTGTCTGTTGCCTGGAAAAGAAGCGCAGAATGATCCAAAGCCTTGGGAGCCTGCACCCTCTTGGGTGATCCAGAAAAATCTTCCAGTTCCTGGCTTCGGATTGGCTCTGCTCTGCCCATTGAAGCCACTTGGTAAGTGAATCAGTGGAGGCAAGATTTTTTTTCTGTCACTCCTTCTCTCTGTACATCTGTCTTTTCAATAAAAACAACTAAATCTTTAAAAAAGACAACAATAATGCTACAAAATAATGAGGCACAAGACAGTTGATAGGAATGGATAGAGTCTACATTTGAAGTCATGAAAAGTCAAGCAAGTGAAAGGCAAAAAGAGGGGTAAGATCAGTATGATGAAATATGAAATATGATGAACTGAAATATGATGAAAAAGAGGAAAGAAATACTTTCTCCATCTTCTTGTTTACTGACATTGAGAGGGTCTTTTGAGTGTTATGAATGTTTTAAGCAATAGCATTCAGTGTGGCATTCAATGGCCTCACCAATGAGTTTGGTTATCTGTAAATCCAATTGATTAATCAACTATTGATCATTGTAAGCAGAGGTACGTGTTCAGATCCAGCAGAGAGAAGCAGGAATGACTGCAGGAAAAAAATGACAGAGATCCATGAATATTTTCAAAAAATTTTGAAATGAAATATCTCCCAAAAGTGTGAGCCGAGCACGTTTGTTTCCCAAATATTCACTCACTTGTTTCCGTTCCTCTCCGTATGCTCTTGTTTTGGAAGGAAGCAGACTACAGAAGTGCAAATAGCATCAAGAGCGTGCTATTCACTTCCCGAATCAATCAGCAGAGGGAGCCTTGGAGCTCCCTCTCCAAATTAAGCCTCAGCAAGACTAGGACAATTAAAAGAAAGCTATAGCTTGCTCTCAAGTCATGCAAGGCTGTCACTGAAACATTTTGGTTAAAGGAGTAATCTTGTTGTATAGGTGATGCCTGGATGCTTACTTCAGAGTTCGCTCTCTTTTCAGAAAGTGGCTTATTGCACTGGTTAGATCTATTGGAGTGTTTTATCCTTGACAAATTAACATATTCCTATGCTTGAAAATTAGAACAAAACCAGTGAGAGTCAATGGAAACTGTGGAATACAGTTGCTTTTTAATGCAATTTTAGTTTAAGTAAATGCAGTTACATAGAGGCTACAGGGTTTAAATGGTTTCTTTCTGTTCCTTTAAGTCAGGGTTGATCTGTATTGAAACTTTTTTCTCTTCTTACCAATCACACAATTCTTGGAGTGTTAGTTGGACTGGAAGCAGAGATGACAGAATGCCACTACCCATGTTGCTGTCAGTTTTCCACATGTGCAGCTATGATTATCTTAACTCTATATCTTAAATGGAAACATTCTTTAGAGAAAACACTATTTTTCCTTACACATGCTCAACCATGAATAATGCTGCAAACTTAACTGATGTTTAAAATGCACTTGTTCCAAATAAGGAAAAGGGATTTTTGGCTTGGTTCTCTTTTCTTTGCACTGCATGTATATGTATGTTTTGACCAGCTTCATATAATATATGCACATGAGTGTACTGTTTTAAAAAGCCTATGAAATATGGAATGGCAAGATAAGTTAAATAAAAGGAATAAATTCCAGGTGTTGCATGGCATGGAGTGTGGCTATGACACATTTTCTGAAGAACAGCGAAAAGGAACTCGAAGTATCCATTCATGGGGTAATGATAAAGAGATGGCTAGTAACCCTGATTCCATCTCCTTACATTATATACTTGTACTGAAAAGTCACGTAACGTCCCATATAAAATCATTACTACTAAAAATGTTTAAAAGTTTAAAAAATGTCTAATTTGGTACAAAACTGATAAATTTATGCATAGGAGGATTTTTCAAAATACTCAGAGAAATCGTGTATTACAGAATAAATCTTTATGTGCATCTTAATACTTTAGGCACCCAAATGCATTTCTTTCACTTTTATTTTCTGATGAACTTTCTGAAACTCCTTTAAATATGTGAGTACCTGTGTGTGTGTGTGTGTATGTACATGTCCCCAAGTATTTTTTCCTGATTTGATTAAATAGTATCTAAGAGAAAGTAAGAAAACCGCAAGCATATAAAATGTTAAAGGCAATGGGAGACATTGTGACTAGTGTCAGAAAACAGAGTGAGTATGAATCTTCTTATCAACCACTAGGTAGGTAGCCTGCCAGATGATCTCCTGGGTGCAGAAATATAAGCTACATCACTGGAGACACTATAACCTGGACTATTAAAACATTGGTAGCTGTATTTTTGGACTTTGATTCTAGAAGGATTGTCATAGAGTGACTGCTTCTTGGGTTTCTAAGTTTCCATAGTTTTTGTTCTTTTTTTATGCTCAATTTAACTTTTCTTCATGGTTCTCTTATCCTACTTTGACAATCTCACTAGATTCTAGGTTATTTTTTGTGCTTATTGTGCAGTTTTCTTAAGTGCCTACACATCATTATTATGGTGATTAAACATGTGTTTTGACATCAAGCAGATTAAAATTTAATACAAAACATTAAAGATATTATTGAAAATCTGTGCCTTGATTATGTATTCTTTGTATTTTCACATAATGTATAGTGTAAAATGTGTGTGTGCACCTGCACACATATGTATGTATCTCACTGGCCAATAAGCTTATTGAAGTCAAATAAAACTGTAGCCAAGTAGCTCAAGGAAATTAAAAGCAACAGGCATCACAGTAATAGTGAAGAAAAAAGAAAAAAAAATCTCATCCAGTTATTCTGAATCCTCAGCTGTCCTCCACACAGGGAGCTGACGGTGTCTATAAATGGGTTAATATTATCTGTGAAGCACTATTTGAAACTGGGTAATATACATTCCTGTATAAAAGGGAAGACTGAAGAATTGCCCCAATGTCTCTTAATGAAGCTTCCTGCGGAGGAAATTGAGCCTGCACTGCTGGATAAAACCAACACATTTTAGGCTGGAATGTAAATGTACAAGAGGTTTCATTGATATTTCATTGCAATTTAATGCACTCATAACTTGCAATCCATGATCTAATGCTGCCCAACACATAATTTTCATTGACTTAGTAACATTTAAACTAGACACAATTAAATTTTTTTTAAATAGGTCAGTATAAGGGAACAACCTTATTGCTTATAAGGAGCTTCAGGGAAGGAATAAAATTGCCACCATTGCTGAATAATTAGCAATTTTGTGTATTATGTGCAAAGAAAACCAGAGCCACTAATACTACATATTGTTACTTGTTAAAAATTTATGATCATTTTGCTCTTTTTACTTTGAGTATATTACATTATTAAATGTGCTGTGTTCTGAATCTTATTATAAGCTACCAGGAAAACAGGCCTTGACATTAGTGTTGCTAACTAAGATTTTTGGGTTTTGTTCTTTTTTTTTTTTTTTTTTACTGTTTTCATGATTTGGACATTTGTAGTCCATAGAAAGGAATCTGAGCTATGACATAAGTTACAGTGTTTATTGATTAGCACTCAGTGAGAACACAATGTTGATAGTAAAGTATAAGAGTATATCATAATTTGTTCTGTTCCTTTTATTGAATAAAACTTTTCTTTAAAGAATTTAAAGTTGTAAAGTATAGTTTTAATAATAATCCACACTAATCTTCAAATATCCATAACAGCCTGTACTAGATCGGGCCAACACCAGAAACCCAAAACTTCACCTGGATCGGAGTCAGGTGCTCGGGTCGCTATCTGCTTTCTCCCAGGTTGCACATCCACAGGAAGCAGGCATTGAACGTGTGGATGAGCCTCACACCCAGACATTCTGATTCGGGACGCATGAAACCAAACCATGATTTAGCCACTGTGATCAACACCTACCTAACAAGACAGATTGAAAAGAAACAGTATGTTTTAACTGTATCTTCAAAAAATAAAAAAAAAAAATTGAAAATACTGTGTTTCAGACATCTCTTCACAGCTTAAACTATTGACATTTTTTTTTCTTATTTTCATGGCAGAACAATGTCAGCCCCCCCCTGAATCTGTCCATGACATTTTCTTTTCTGTCATTCTTGGAATATCTTCCTCTAACTCATCTCAGCAGAAAAGGGATGTTGAAATCCATTGCTCTAGTAGATTTCTTACTACCAAAAATAATTTGGGAATCTTTAAGAACATTTCTCAAATTACCAGACAATTGTGATTGACATTGACTGGATATGAGTCGGCATACTAAATGCTCTGAAACACAGCAGTCGTCCATAGCAACCAGGACTAGTCCCATCCATTTTACCATTTATCTTTGTGAAGATATTTTAATTATTAATATGAAATGAACCACTGGCTCTCCCTGGTTTTTAGCTGTGTTTTATTAGGTGTTCCTAGATAATATTTTTAGATAATTCCACTTTTTTTTCAACAGTCTGTGACTGTCTTCACGGGTAATTTTGAGTCTTTATTATGTAAGGATGTTACTTTTTTAAAGTAATCTAAAAACTCTTTTGAATAAGATAAACTGCTTTGTGGGCAATATGATTTAAGGAGACAAGAAAAGTAAAATGTACCAGGTAGGCTCAAAATTACCCAGCCCTTCTCCTCACAAAACAAAATTATTGTGTGTCTTATAGGCATCATTTTAAATGAAAATATAGCTTATTTTGAATTTTGGATTTTCAGAAAGATGTTTGTTTGAATGACTATACATGTTTCATTAGCCAAGCGGGATCTTTTAAAAGAAGCAAATCCAATCAGGTATATTAATCAGTATGTTTATGGTTGGATTATTTCTTGTTCCTATAACAACTTTAGGACAGGGTTTAACTAAACCAGAGTAGATATTAGAACCCACAGATACCCACGTCTACTGTGGGACCTGCTGTTTGGTGAAAGCTGAACAGTATTGGTACATGATAAGTGCTTCCCAACTTCTAGACCTGAGCTTATTCCATTACAGCACATTATTTCTTGGGATGTGACTGATAGATCATTTGAGGATAAGACATACTTATTGGTTTAGAAAAAATAGTTTTCTTTGACCTGGGATAAATGTCCTTTGTTGAAAATCTTATAGGATGATCCAATAAGCAGCTTATTAAGAGCAAATCACAAGTAGTCAATTATATCATCAATTACGCTCTACTACATGACGACCAGAATAATCAAACTACATAATAAAATATAGGACCTAGTATTAACGTCTTGGTATTAACCTATGTGGGTGGATAGATCAATAGATCCATGAATGTGTGTTGAATGAATCATAGTCATAATACTCTAACAGCAACCTGGTGCCATGTTGTGACTTTTATTCTGAGGCACAAAACAAGACTAGCCACAGAAGCTTTCTCTGCATATTTTTTTCTCTCCCAAAGCAATATAGTATTGATAGAAATTGTGGCTGAATATTTTTAATAGCAAATAATAAGGAATAATATCTACTTACCATTTATTAATGTAAAATGAATATCATGGGCCCGGCGGCTAAAGTTCTCACCTTGAATGCGCCAAGATATCCCATATGGGTGCCGGAAATAATCCCGGCAGCCCCACTTCCCATCCAGCTCCCTGCTTGTGGCCTGGGAAAGCAGTCAAGGACGGCCCAATACTTTGGGACCCTGCACCTGCGTGGGAAACCTGGAAGAAGTTCCTGCTCCTGGTTTTGGATTGGCACAGCACCGGCCGTTGTGCTCATTTGGGGAGTGAATTATCAGAAGGAAGATGATCCTCTCTGTCTCCTTTCTGTGTATCTGACTTTGTAATAAAAAAATGAGTATCATGAATGAAAAGATAAATTTGTGTTGTATTAAGCATATTCGCTTCCTCAAATAGGCTGAGAATTGTCATTTAATCATTCCCAATTTTATTCTTCTTAGGAAAGTTTCACTGATTTATTTATTTGAAAGACACCACTTATTCATTCTCCCTGCCACCTTAGCAGCTGGTGCTGGTTCAGGGTGAACCCAGGAACCTGCAGCTCCATCTGGATCTCCCACATGGGAGTTCTTTGGCTACCTTCCTCTGCTTTCCCAAGGCGAAAGGGGGGAGCTGGATTTGAAGCAGAACCACAGGTTTCCAATCAGAGCTTTGGTCTGGGATGCCTTGTTGGCAGTGGCTTCACCTACTGCATCACAACCCAGGGTTGGATCTATAATACAAATATTGGATTACTTAGTAGTATCACGTATTTCATACAGAATTTCTTAATTAACCTTTTAAATTAAAAAAAAATCTTTCCTATTTTGATTTGTTTTATTGGTTATTTGAGAAAACTTTAACCCAAATTCAGATATTTTTCCCCTGTTTTGTCTATTCTGGTACTAAAACTTTCAACTATTTTTTATTTCACTTCTTGAAAATTTGATCTCTAATTTATTTGTCTTTTTTAATGGTTTCTATATCTTCCTTTTCCTTTTTTTTTTTTAAGAATTTTTAAAGGCAGATTTACAGAGAGAAGGAGATGCAGAGAGAAATATCTTCTGTTTGCTGGTTCATACCCAAGTGGCTGCAATTGTCAGAACTAAGTTGATCTGAAGTAGGAGCCAGGAGCCTCTTCCAGGTCTCTCATGCAGGTGCAGGTTCCCAAGACTTTGGTCAATCCTCTACTGCTTTTCCATGCCTCAAGCAGAGATCTGAACAGGAAATGGAACAACCAGGACATGAACTGGTATTCATATGGAATCCCAGTGTATTTAAGGTGAGTTTATAGGCATGGAGCCATTGCACCAGGCCCATGGTTTCTATTACCTTAGAAATATTTTCATTTATATAACTTGTTGATTCTCTTATTTCATTAATCTATTTATATACTCTTGCACCAAACTACATTTTCTTATAATTATTTTGAATTCTATTTGTGGCATTTTGTAGATTTACCTGATTGTAAAGAACTATTTTATTCTTTATTTTTTTGTGGCCCTTTGTCAATGTCATATATTTGGTATAGTAAGCTGTTGTTTATAAAATAGGTTTTATTGAACATGAATTTATGGTTTAGGCAGAATGATTACTATCATTTGGCTTGATGCTTTGTTTCTAGATGAGCCCAGAATTGTAGCTTCCGAGTGATATCTTTTGTGTCATTCTGTGTCAGCTGTGTTTGTAAATGACACAATGGTTTAGTCTGCTGCAGTTCATAGGGGTAGAAGTATGGCTTTGATGTGAATGCAGCTTTCCCACACTATGTGACTTCAGTCAACAAGGAGTTCAGAGTCAGCCACAGTGGGATTGTGATAGCCATGGCCTTGTTCTTGATGTTCAGGGAGACAAATGGAGCTGCGCCCACATCCTACTGGCAGGACTGACTGACGTTAGGGCTTTTGGCATCAAGTGCTATGACTGTGATACTGTGTGATTTGAATAGTCCTTCATCAGGTCCTGCTAGGAGAGTGCAAGTGGTGCAGTCAGTTATAACATCAAGAGCCCTAAAACTCTGGGGAAGAAAAATGGCCCTGCTCCAGTCCCACAGGTATTCAAGGACCTTTGCTCTGACAGTTATGATCCAGAGCAGCTAAAAGCAAGTAGATTCTTCCCTATGTTCATCAGGTAGGTTGCAGTGGGAGTGAGGAAGTTAGAACAGATAGTTAAAATTCTGGTGTTGCAGGTTACCCTGGGATCACTGGCCATATCTCCCATAGTAGGAGAGGATTTTTCTGGGCTGCTGCTGGTCCCCAGAGGCTTAGGTGAATGTCACCCCGCCCCCCCACACACACCATGGATCACATAGAGTAAGCTGGGTGTGTCTCCAGGGCATATGCCCACACACTCCCCAGCTGCAGGATCCAGGGGATCTGTCTTCTTCCTATAAGTTGTCCTGACTTTGACTCTGATGGCTTTCAGTAACAGTGATACAGACAACTGCTGTGTAACATTTCATAATGGACTCTGGCACTCTGCCCAGGTGGACAAGGAGTTGGAGGTAGCGTGGCCTCCCTTCCCTGAGCTGAACAAAAGCTCAGGCCCCAATCAGTTCTCTAGGTTGGAGATGAAGTCAGTGAGTGACTGTGGCTGGAATTCTCCCTTAGCCAAATGTGCAGGTGGATTCATTCAGCTTGGATCCTCCTACCATCAAATGCTACTGTTTCTGTTAACCATTTTTTGCACAAGGACCACTTTGTAGTTTAGAAAACTTGTTTATGGGCCCGGCAGCGTAGTGGCCGAGCTGCTAAAGTCCTCACCTTGAAAGCACCAAGATCCCAAATGGGCGTCCGTTCTAATCCCAGCAGCTCCACTTCTCATTCAGCTCCCTGCTTGCAGCCTGGGAAAGCAGTCGAGGATGGCCCAAAGCTTTGGGACCCTGCACCCATGTGGGATACCCAGAAGACGTTCCTGGCTTCTGGCTTCAGATCGGCAAAGCATCAGCCGTTGTGCTCACTTGGTGAGTGAATCATCGAACGGAAGATCTTCCTCTTTGTCTGTCCTCCTCTCTGTATATCTGACTTTCCAATAAATAAATCTTAAACACTTGTTTATGACCATTGCTCATAGGTCTATGAATTAATCTGATCCATTTCTATTTTCTCAGTCCTTTAAGGATTGGCCATTATGTGGCCAAAGTAAGTTACCTGAAGGCTAGGCTTGGCTGGTTGTGTAAGACAAATCATTCCTTATATAGCTGGTGCCTCGGGTGGACCAGCTGTACTTGCTGCAGGCTGGTAACATCTGTTAAGACCTCTCTCTATCGCTAATTTGATTTCCTCACAGAATGACAGTCTTGGGAAATGAGGACTATTTAAATTGTGGTCACTTGTCCCTCACAGTATGTATTTCAAAGAGACAACATACAAGTTTCCAGACTACTTTTTGGACCTCCTTTCAGAAACTAAGCTAATTCATTTTGGGAGCAGTGTGTATTGGCCATAAAGAAAAGACGTGGTTTACTAGAAAAACTTCAGCAGCACACTGCCTCAGTTTCTTTAAATCATCTGTTTTGCACTTCTTACCATTTCTCTGGCCCTCTTACAATTTTATTTAGTGACTCTAGAATATTAAAAATCTCTAACTGGGCAATACATACAACTGTACATTTTGTATTAATGAAGTTTAGCAGATTTGATATGAGTTCTCATTTCAGTAGTTTTAAAATTGTTTTATTCTTTTCCGAAGTATTATATTCAGATAATCTACTCTCTACTTGACCATTCTTAGTGTTTGAGCATGGCATGCCAGTTATTAAATTTCAGAGGCACTATACTGACAAATAACCAACACACGCACTAAGAATTCTCTCTAGGTATGAAGAGATGTCTACAACCTGCCAATATGAAAATAAAGATGTATGTGACCTTTCAAGCTGCAAGCAGTGCCACTGCCTGCCAGGTCTGATGTATCATTGATTGATTTATTCATAATTTATTGGACAACTACAATATGTTTAGAAATACGAATGTCTAACTGAGTATAACATGGTTAATGTCATGAAATTAATGTGATTGTAAGGAACCCTTCTGTACTGGTGATGGCGAATGTGTGAAATGTATCAGAATCGCCTGGAAGCTTGTTAAAACGCGGCTGGCTGGGCCTTGTGACAAGAGCTTTGGATTCATCAGGTTGCGGATGGGGCTGGAGGTTTTGCATGTGTAACTTCTTACCAGGGAATGGTGCTGGGCTGCCGGGGAACAAACTGAGAGAACCAACCACTCTATTAGACAGCACTCTCATCACAGACTGCTTCTCATTTGATTCAGAACCAGATAAAAGTCAAGAAAATGTCAATTTGAAAGTAACAACCAAACAAATAGCCTTCGATACCTCCCAAAAGATCCCTGTGGACAGAGACTAACTTCTGGGTTCAGTGTTTTCCATGAGTAACCTAGATTGACCACGCAGGCGTCACTGACTCTTATTGAATCAGGGTCAGGAACGACTCAGAAAGTTGATTGGTCAAATTCAGTTTTCAATATTGGAAAACTCATCAACTGTTTTATCATAATTCAATTTCCAGAAACCAATAATGTAATGGAAAAACCATGGAATTTCAAATACAAAACCAGACGAGAGTTTGGCTTTTCTACTGAATGCATACAATGCCTTGGGAAGACTGCTCCCTTCATTTCTGGCAAGATTCATCCCTTACGGTGTAAGAGATTTAACAATAGAATTCATATTATAAAATATTCTGAAAATCAACTGAGGTACTGTTGAGGAGAATTCTATGTTCTTTGTGAATCTTCTAGATATTTTTGGTCAGTATTGACTGGTAATTGAGTTAGCAATGCCTTGCATTGCTGTTAATAAAATGTATCTTGACAAAAGGATACTGGACTTTCAACTATTGTCTATATTTGAAATGGCATGATACATTTAAATAGAAGAATGATGGATTTGTGACCGTTTTTGAAGGTCTATACTATTGTAATAATATAGGGGAAATCAGTGGGTGGAAGGTGTATGGGGAGCATTGGATGAGAAATCCGTTAGCCTATAGAACTGTATCATGAAAATAAATAGAGAGATAGATAAATAAATAAATTTAACTTCATCCCAGACAACTGTAGATACTTGGATTAATGCTTTAAGCAACCTCGTGGTGCGATGATAATGCATCTGACTCTGGATTAGTGTTTTATACTGTACAATGCTTCTTCCATGAAAAAAAAAAGTGATGAGAAGAAAATAAGTGAGTTATTAAATATTTATTATGTTCATATCATTCTGGTAGAGCTATTCTATTTTACATTTTGTTACAAGGTTCTAATATATTCTGTTATTTTTCTGACTTTGAAGAAACTGAGGCACAAGCAAATTTGCAAAGTGAAGGTTGGAATGGGAACTACAGTGTAACTATGGGTATGTCTCAGTCTAGAGGTCTTATTTCTAACTACCTCATTGTTGACCCTGTGCTTTTTCTGGTTTCTTAGAGCCTGAACTGTGAAGGGAGAACACCAAACAAGGCAATCCAGGCTCTGTAAGAACGCTAGCATTTACAGTTTTCCCTGCTTCTACTAAATTTGTGCTCATTAACTTATTATCAGCTTGCTATCATTCATTCTTGCATTATTTTGTTCATTCAACATTTTAAATGATGTTGATGGTAATAATAATAATATATATTTTAATAGTATTTGTGATGTTCCAGCAATTGTTCTGGGTCCCTTTCATTTAATTTTCAGAATAACATCTAGACATAAGTACTGTTATTATCTCTATTACATAGTTGATTAAACTAAGGGAGAGGAATATCATGTAATTTGCGGTAAATTACTAGACCAGGAGGCTGATGTTCCAGCTAGTTTGGTCAACTGCAAAGATCATATTTTTTTTTCTTTTACAGGTTTTCTTATTTTAATTTGAAGGGCAGGCATACGGAGAGATGTTGAACAGTCTCTAAGACGGAGTCTCCAAGTGACTCCAATGGCTGGAGCTGAGCCGGACTGAAGAAGAAGCCATGATTTTTTTTGGGGGGGGGTGTGGTCTTCTACATGGGTGCAAGGCTTTCCTGGGGCTCAGGCAGGGAGCTGAAAGGCAAGTGGAGTAGCTGGGTCATGAACTGCATCCTTTTGGATCCCAATAGATGCAAGGTGAGGATTTAGCCACTAGGCTATCAAATTTGGCCCCCAAAAGATCATATTCTTAACAACATTATCTTGACTAGTAGGCCACATACTATTTTTTCCACTTTATTCCTTTGTTATAACTCTTCCTTTTATAACTACTATCATTTTTCTCCCCTCATCAAAATCCAGCTATTTTTTTTTTTAAGATTAAGCTAAGATTGTTCAGTTTCGCAAAATAAAACATACCAGTTGGCATTGTCTGGATAGTGTACATATCAAAAGACAGAGGCGATAAGTCTGAAAATCCTGTTAGAAATAGGGTTATACTGAAAGGACTTAATATTTACAAGATCCTTGATGTCCTAGAAAGGATAAGGCGAGTTGATGGCTTTCAAAGTCATTATCAGTGAAATATTATCTTCCACATTAAACACGTATTTCCTTCATCCTCTCTGTGATATACCAGAACCACTGGTGGCTTATTATCAGCCCTGCCTCCTTTTGCTTTTCTGAAAGTAAATATTGAGGAAGAAAAGTCTGAAAGGGGCTGTGCTCATATTCAAGCACAGAATATCATCAGATGGATATTTCAATCCATGTAACTTGAAGTTTTAAGAAAACAAGCTATCCGTATAACGGATGTCCGTCTCTCTCCAGCAGTTCTGTATGGCAGCTATTTAGTTGAGCTTTTCAGGAAGCACAGAGAGTCCAGGTACTACTGTTCTGCGTCCTGCATAATGTTAAGTATTCAAAAAAGACATTAAAATGGCTCTGTGAAGAAAGTAAGGTGAACGATTGGGGTAGGACTGCATTAATTCTGAGCTTTTTCTCGATTAATACCTGTGCAAAGATTCTGAGACAGGAATGCTGATAAAAAAGGTTGGATGAATGCCAAATAATGCCTTTTCATGTATGAAATATGCAGAACTGCTTCCCATTGCTTGATGACAGTTCAATTTTATAGGGTTAGCAAATATGTTTCCTTCCAAATTTTAGTATCAAGAGGACATTCCAGTTTAGAAATGAATATCCTGCTTTACCTTGCTTAACCTTTCTAGCTAACAGGGGATATTGTTTCTTAGAAGTGTATTTGCATGTGAACTCCAAACTGGTTTTATTGACATAATAGGTCAGCTTAACAAAGTCACAGCATGAAGGTAGAAGAGCAGAGAAACTATACAACTATACTAACTGTGGCCATGGAGCGCATGTAAGTATTTTCATTAAAATCCAATGCTCAAGCAGATTTTCAGTTTGCCATCTGGCTCTCTTCACTCTGATATTTATAATTCAGGCAGCTGATGTAGTAACCAGGCTTCTTCATTACGTTGTCACACATTTATATACCACTCTTACTATCCCTAGGTAACAGGTGCGAAAGCAGAATAGCACACTGTCTATATTTCATTACAATTTCTTAAATGTTTTAAATCAAAATTATAAAATATTCCTAAAACCTGGTTTAAGTTTACTATTTTAGGGACATGAACTTAAGAATGCTCCTTAAATATATGTACTAATCCTAAGCAATGAATAAATATTTTGGTAATTTGTCCTTAATAATGAAGTAATTTATAATCTTCTTGGTATATGTGCAGGAGAATATAAACTGGAAAAGATAACTCTTAGTTATGAAGCATCTCTGTGGAAATTAGAAAGAGTTTAGCAGGCAAACCATTCGCAGTAGCATACATCATCACAGATTCTCCATTTTTTGTTCATTTTGTTTATTATCACCGAGTTTGATGTATATGGCTTATAAATGAAGGTGCCACTATCAACTAATGTTTGAATATGTGGTTAATTTATCTAAATATTACATAACATGGCTTATTTAAAGCATCTTTACCCCTTTACTGGTTAAACTAACGTGAGTCTTAATAAATAATAGGTTGAGTAGTTTGGAGGAGTTTTTAGAGCTTATTATCAATCAGTAGATACAAGCAGTGTATGCCAAGGCAGAGTGGGTTCTGGAAATTGATCAGTATGATACATTAATAGTTGCTGATGAATACTGAGGACTCATATACTTTGCAGGTATTTTAGTGTATAATAGTCACAACAAACTCGTGAGTCAACTTTCCTCACTTTCAAAACAGGAAAACTGATGCTTAAAGAATTCAAATAATTACTTCAGCTTTACAACAAAGAAATTGTATATCTATGGTTTTAGAAAAGAGATACCTCTAGCATGATTCACTATTTTTTGCTATGTTGACATGCAGAAAATGTTAGTTGAGTGGGCGTCTAATATTCTGGGTTTTAGTAAAAATCAAATCCTGTAATTCAATCCCAATAGTGATCCTCATTTAATCCTACTTGATTGTCCCATGTTCATACTTTTCTGTTTGTGCCTCTATCCTGTAATCACATGATTTTTTTTTTTCAGCTGAACGTTCATTGCTCTCCTCTTTACTGTATAAGCAAATATTGCTGAGCCCTTTTTAGGTTCAGGGAACAATGACTTTTCCATCTCCTTAAATCTTTCTTAACTCCCATTGATCTTTTCTCTGAATTTCCCTAACATTCAGAGTTAATCTACATACTTAAGCGCTGAGTTATGTGTTGTCTTGTACTATTCGCTACATTTTAAAACTAGGTGGTTAATATTTTAAGGTTAACAATTATATAATTTTCTAACTTTTAAGAATTTCTGCATTTGATAGTAGGATTGTCCTCTGCTGGTTTATTTCTGAAGTGCCCACAACAGCTGAGACAGGGCTAAATCCAAGAGCTTAGTGTGCACTCTGGGTCTCCTGAGGTGGTGCTTGAACTCTCCCTTGCTGCTGACAGGGTGGACATCAGCAGTAAACTGATTTGGAGAGGGGAGCTGGAATTTGAACCGAGGCACTCCAGTAGTGGCTGAGAGTGTCTCAAGCAGTATCTAGCCTTTGCACCAGTTGCTCTTCATGAAAATGATTATCTTCTTTCTGATATTTCTACCAAACTAGCAGGCAGATAAACCATAAATGTATTAATATGTGATAAATAATAAAATAATTAAGATATTGCAGTTTAGTATATTGAAAATATGAATCTCAGATCACGGTGAACCATATGGTAAAACTGCTGCTTTTTGTCATTTTTAATAGAGAAGTAGATATGTGAAAAATAGTTTCCAAAATATTTCCAAAATATTCTAAATCTTTTATTGATGTGATTAAAATCTTCTGCAGATGTTACCGGATGCCTGGTCTACTTAAATGTAGTTATTTTGAAATAACTTCAAAATATGGGTTCACAAAACATAATGTGAGTTTGTTGTAAGGATTAATTTTGTGGCTTTAGCAAATCACGCAAATTTGTGGGTACTTATCATGAAGTCTAGACAGATGAGAGTTGGTAAGACTGTTGGTATGCCTCCTTCCTGGCTTTGCTGACAGTGTGACCTGATCATGGACACAAGTCTTCTGGCCTATAACAGGAGATGAGTCATTAGGTTACCATGGCATTCTAAAAATATTGTGTAATCCACACTTTATTGAGCGTAAAGTGATTAAACAGCCATACTCCCAGCTACCGCTGCCTTGGGAAGTTTTAATGATGCTATGCAGTAAGTGTCATGGTTATTGCCTAAATGGAGGATCTGTGTCTAGTGCAGTCCCCAAGCAGGAACAGACTCTTCCCACCAGAGGACTTTTAAAACCTCTTCCACGCAGAGCTGGAGAAAGTGCATCATCGGAGCAGTAAATAACGTTTTTCCCTCTCAGACACGCCAGGAGAATGACGATGGACACAAGTTGCTCACTAGGAGCAAGACAACATTGTAGGACACAGGTATTTGAGGAGCTGAAAAAAAGAAAGTTTGGCTTCCAGAAATTTTGTTGAATGTTTATGTAAGCAAAGAAAGAGTTCTGTTATTAGGAATTCTTAAATAGGAAATGACTGTTTCAGACCAAAAGAGCAAAACGTGAAACAAAAAATGGCATCAGACTCTACCACTGTTAGAAAAATACTTTAAGCCACGCTCATTCATAATACCACCACTACCATTATTAATTACAAGTACGATGATATATCAGTCACACTCCAAATACAATCAAAATCAAGGAAGGTAGAAAAGTGGTTTCTTACCAAAGCAAGATCTGTAAGAAATAGGACACAGAGATTAAAACAAGAATTATCCAAAAATATACAGTTATGGAAATATTTTACATGTTACAAATAATTATTACAAGTCATGGGGAATAATTGGATTTTTTTTTGACAAAGTGACTTAATAGAGCTCAAGAGATGGGAGAAATTTTCTAGGAAAATATCCTTTCAGCAGAGTTTTTAAAAAAATGAGTGGTCATTCAGTAGGGGAATTTTTGCATTGGTAAGAAAGTATTTAGTGAGTGGTGGATCACACTGGGTCAACTTTGATCATATTGGATTAGGTGGCCCAACAGAATCCAGAGGAAAAAAACAAAAAGGGAAGACGAAGTTGTGACGAACCCCCTCCTGGGCCCTTTGGGGCCTTATTTAGCATTTGGGTCTTGATAATGGAAAATTATTAAAGGTTTTAAGATGACAAAATAATGTTATTGGCACTTTGAAAATACTGTCATCTGTTCAGGTTGTAGATCATAAGTTAAATGGGAAACAAGTTAAACAGAATGAGTTATAAACCAACCAAGTAATAAATTGACTACTTCTTGACTCTGCTTTGAACCACTGAAAGCAGTAACTGTTTTCCATTTTTCAGGACACAGAGAGGTAAAAATCAAGCAAACTCTTCAGATAAAAGGAAGAAGATGGGACATTAACATATAGAAGGTAGAAAAAGATACATGCTGCAGTGAGAGGGGTATGGGCTTGCCAGACCTGGGATTGGCGTGGGTCTTGTGAAAGAACCTCTGAGAGGGACCAAATCTCTGTTGTATGAGTTCTTGAATGCCAGTCTGTGTGCCTCTTGTTTGCCCGGTGAGGAGCTGGTCTTCAGAATGCCTCCTAGAGTGAACAGGTAGAACTGGGTTTCCTAATCTACTCCATTAGTGGTTCAGAAGCAATTGGCGTATCAGCAGACCTAAATACTTCAAACAATGTCCTTTTTTTTATTTTTGCATGACCCTAAATGTTGCAGATTGAATTTCCGTTAATCAGTTAAGGAGATGTTAGAGTGGGGCTAAGATAATTATAAACTGTTGTTTTAAACAACCAGATTTATTATGCAACAATAAATGACTGGACCATCTGAAATTGCCCCTTCCTGATCCACTGTTAGAACCATTCATTTGCACAACTAACCACAAGCAGTAGCTTTTGCAATTTTCCTCCTCTCTTCGCTGCTGAGCTATCTTTAAGACTTAAGTCTCCACATCATTTAGTGAGTAATGTGTTATTCTAAAAAAAAAAGTCCCTCCTTTTTACTGAAAAATTTGCCATGTTTACTAACCAACCAATTTATTTGTTGCTATGAATTTGTCATGCTGTATCATAAATGTTATGCCTCTGTACTTGTTTCCTGCATGATTTTTTTTTTTTGAGACTGGAAAGTAATACTGTAACATTTTGTATCACAGCATATGTGTTGATTTTATATAGATGGCTATTTTGTAGATGTGTGTTTTATGTAGGAAATGGGGGGTTAACTTTCATATGCAATATTACTTTTAACATTTAAAACAATGAGAAATAAAATCTGGGTTAGTTTTTGCCCAGAACACCACATTTTTCAAAGTAAATTACTAATGTTAATGAGAGATGACTATTTCAGAAATTTCAAATTTCTTTAGTGGTGAAATCAAAAGTAAATTGGTTTCTTTACTAGCCTATTGTAGAATAGAATATTCAAGAGAGTACGGTACTGGGCTTTGCTTGCATACATCAGTTATCTGGTGCTTTTCCCATACAGGAAAATACATTAAGTAGATAATTGCTTAGTAAGAAAACAGGGAAAGAAAAACAAAATAATATCCAAACCAAAACATCTGATAAATGCCCCCCAAAAAACAAGAATTCTTCACAGTGAGTCAGTTGTATTTGCTTCAACAGATAAAAATATGAGATGGGAGGATTACAGAATTACGGAGACCTAGGAAATCCACTCCTGACATGCAGATAAACTCATCTATTTTATACAGAAATCACCAAATATTCACTCCTTTGAAGCCAAGAATTGAGGACAGATTGCTTCTGGTCATAGAAATGATTTATAGAATCCTCCGTTTTAACTCACATAATATGAACTGCTCAGGGACAAGCTATATTTCAAGTGGCCAGAGCAATCAGCTTAGGCTCCTAAAGCGTTTAAATGTCAGTATGCATATGAGAGAAATATAGCCATACATTTCTGTGAAATTCCATATATGTCCAAGTGAAATGCAAAGAACATATGTTCAGCCATAAATATGTTCATGTAAAGCAGTCTGGTCCTGCTGTGAGTAATCATATGCCAAGATATTTGAGGAAATGCAAATAAAGAGCTTAGAAGCATTCCTGGCACCTTGTAAGTGCTCAATAAATGTTAACTAGAATAATAATATTAGTATTATTCTTTTCCTTCTGTTTCTCCTCCTCCTCCTCCTCCCCTGCCTCTGTCCTCTCTCCTCCTTCTACTCATCACTTCTTTGATAGTGTCATTACAGTGCCATGACTAGTTTTTACCCACTCACTGTCAAAATCAGAGTCGTGATTAATTCTCTCCCTTGTCCTTCCATTTTTCCGATGACATCGCAGAGTAATTTCATTCTGAAGCTCTAGCTCTTTGTCTGTTTCCTGTTCTAAACCACCGCCACACTGAATGTGCCTATTGTTTCTCATCTAGAAATCACTAACTCCAAAATCTAGACTGGATTCTCCAAAAGAAAATCAAACACACTCTTCAAGTATTGCAAAGCAACCAAATCGTAGATATAAATAGTTCAGTACTAATAAAACTTTCCAGGAATTTCACATCAGAAAATCTTGAAAACATGTATTGACATTTTCCACAATCTAGTTTTTAATAGTTAAGCCTTGAGCTTGCTTTCACTGATTCTTAGGTTTGGTTAACACCCAACTGTTGAAGACAAGGCCTGTAATACTTTTTAATCTAATCAAACTCTCACCTAAGCCGTATCTTTCTTGAGTGCATTCGTTGTAGCATGGTGAATAATTTTGTAATGAAATTTCACTGCTTACCCATGCAGAATGAATCTGTAATAATTAAAAGTTACAGGAAACCACAAAAGTGAATTAAGGAAAATATCACGATGTTGTGGAGAATGGGAATGGAAACAGAGGCTAATGGTGGGGAAATATGGCAAAGTTCAGCATGAGAAGGCAGTGGTCCGTTGAAGTGTCATTCTTCTTCTGAGAGAGTATTTCCAGACATGGTGCTTTCAATACACTGAATTGGTTTGCCATTAGATTTGTGTCCCACCCTTCCAAGGCTAGTGCCTTTCTGTCATGCCATGCATTGGAATGGACCCATGGGAGATTCAGTGTTTAATTGGAGTGTGCATGCCAGAAACTTTCCAGAGAGCTGTCTAAAAATGACAGGCTTTGGGGAAGAGAATACACCAGACCCAGAGGAGCTGAGCTTCAGTGCCTTCTTTGCTGAAATAAAGGGAGTCTCTGCTAACCCATAGGAAAGCAGTCTGCTTTTCAAAAATTATTTGCTGAACCACTTTTCTAGTCCCTTATTGCCACACCATAATACTAACCAGGCTTTGCCTAAACTCATATTTCTGATGGAACTCCTTTGATATTCTCCCCTGCCACCAAGCATCCTATGCTACAACATTCTCATGTTTTGAAGTTTCCTGTGCTATTTCTTTCAATTTTTGTCTCATACTGTCAACTTGACACTTTGGAATATGCAATTGTATCTGTTACGCCAGACCTCCAGCTTCACTTCTTTGCTTGCTCTTTACAGCACTTTCCTTTTTGTCCCACATATATTTTTTTCAGAAAACATAGAAGACGCTGCTTAATTAGCAGATGATGGATCAAGCGCTTGGAGCTTCGTGATTCTTGTTGGACACCTACCTTGAGCTCTGGACTGCTGCTTTATACCTGGTCCAGCACTAGCTACTTTGGACATTTAGGGAGTGAACCAGTGAATGGAAAAATTTCTTTGGGATTTTTTTTTTCAGGACTTTAAAAGTAAAAATAGAAACAAATAAATAATTTAAAAATAAATAAAAATTGCCTCTTTCCTAGAGGCTTTCTTCTTTCTATATCCCAATTAAAGGTAAAAGGGACTTAAACCCACAGCTCTTAGTCCTCTGTGCTTCCATGTGATTCCAGGGGGTTCAGATTTCATGGAAATGTGCAAAGAGGCATAATTCTTATGAAATGTGGTACCTAAACGCACCCCAACTACATCAACTATGCTTTGCAGAAGGAACAATTTTTACCAATGCTGGTATAAAACCAGCTATGTAAACTTATTAAAAATGATTCCCCATACAATACCTCTTCGTGATTCTTTAGGGTGTTTTTTGCTGTTTTGGTTTCTTTGTTAAGATTTATTGCTGATTTACTTCCCAAGGGACCACAATGGCCAGAGCTGCACAGATCAGGAGCCAGAAACCTTCCCTGAGTCTCCCAATGGGTGCATGGTCCCAAGGCCCTAGGCCATCCTCGGCTATCCTCCCAGGCCTCAGACAGGGAGCTAGATGAGAAGTAGAGCAGCCAAGAAATGAACAAGCACCCACATGCAGTCCTAGTGTATACAAAGCGAGGATTCAGCCACTGAGCTATCACACCAGACCCGCTTAAGGGTATTTCACATACAGTTTCTCACAATTGTCTCTAAGTTTAGCATTAATTGCCATTAACGCTGTGAGTTCAGGGTACATCCTCATCTGATACTGTAATATGAGCATTAAATTGTGTGCCTATTCCTTTTTTTATTAACCATTTTAATAGGTAAAATAGACATTCTTATACTGCCAATCAGATAATTATAATTATAATTGAAGAAACATTTGAGTTTTGTAAAGACCTTGTTCATTGGCATGCCTTTCCAACAATTTTTAATATATATATCACGATTCATTCTATAAGTATGCATATAGTCTGTCTCCATAGATGCTCTGCACAGGCTACTTCTGATTCACAAAAATATATCTGACAGTATTGTTAGTATAACTTATTTGATTTTTTCTGAAGTTATTTTATGCATTTTTCTGGAAGTTCTAGTTAAACAGCTGGAATTTGACAATGAAATGCATTTTTTTCTTTTTTCTTTTTCTTTTCTTTTTCCTTCTTTATTTTTGACTGTCTTTACATTGTTAATTAGGGCGCAAAATGTCAAGGGCTACAGGAAAGTGGGTAAGACTATTGTTTCCACATTATTGCTTTTTTTTTTGTATCTGGGGTAAAAGGGGAGATAAAGGGAGAAGCCCCACCCAGCCTCCCACCCATCCCAGGACCCTGGTGTGTCCTGTTTAAGTGCTTTTGATAATTGAACAGTTATTAACTACTGCCAATCTCACCATTCCCAGCGATGAAATTGCTGTAGCATCCACTGGTTGACATACTCCACATTGGAATCTCCATTTGCCCATATTTTCACTGCCAACACATGTCTGGGGTAGTTGATTGAATTGTTCTGTCCTCTGTCCTCTATTGTGGTACCAAGTGTCCTCTGTAGTTTCCGAAAGATTGCCATATCCTCCATGTGCACCTGGATATGCTTTCCACTTCTCCATCTGCGTCTCTGAGGAGGCTCGGCTTTGGCACTTGCACTCCATGGCAGACCTGGAATTCTCTTCATGATTGGGGTTCTGAGTCTGGCAGTTCGATTGGGGAGATCCCCAAAGAAACATTATCTCAGAGGATCCCAGACCAGATTCTTGGGTGTGCTTGCCAGTATAGGGCCCAGTACAGTCCATCACCCCAATCAGCTGGTGCTTAAAATTACTGGGTCAGTTCTGCTTCCAGCCCGTATTGCACTGGAACCAATGGGTGTTGCAGTCCAGCCTGATTCTGCCCAGCACACATGTGGCCCTCACATAGACCAGTGGGAGCTGCAGCCTAGTCAGAGCAATCCGTAATAACCCTCACCAGGTCTGCTCCCTAGCCTGGTTCCCGTGCTTGCCCTATGTACAGCAGACTTGTTCGCTCCGTCCGATATTCCATTCAGCTCTTCTACATGTCAATGGACATTGAAGCCTAGTTCAACCAGCTGGGCCTACTATCACGCCCACGTACATGCTGGTGGGTGCCGTTCCATTCAGCCAGGTCTGCCCTAGTCCTGGTTTTCATGCTCTCCAGTGGAGGGGATAACCCCAGAGGGAGGTACCCACTATTTCCCTCCTGTGCCCACTCCCGAATCATGCCCTCTCCAGGTAGTTGTGCAGAATTTGACAATGAAATGCACTTTTAATCAATTTTTATTTAGTCAATATGTCTGAATGCATAAATGAATAAATTAACTACAAAATAAGAGCAAGTTTATGTATCAGCACTAAGTACAAATATGTACATAAGTTTTAGGAGACACCATTTGTACACATACACACAAAACATAAACCAATTAAACCAACTAGCCTTTCCATTTCCTTAGTTTTATTATTTGTTTGGACTATAAGCTCTTCTCTGCTCGTTAGGTATGCAGTATGTTATCCATGATTGTGAACCATAGTCTTCCCTTTATGCAAAGAGACAGAAGAACTTGATAGTTCTATCTGACTGTTATGGTGCATGCTATCCCATTTCCCTCTGTTCTCTACTCCCACTGCTGTAGTCTCATTTTTTGGCCAAATATTTATATTCTAGAGTCTTGCCTCTTGCTTAAAAAGCATTTTAAGTACAGGCACCAACATGGCTTAAGCAAATGATGAAGTTTATTCAGAGGGGGAGGATTATAGACATATATGGGCCATATTCAGGGAGAATGGACCAGCGAGGGAAAGGTTCAGGGACAACGACTGCTCCTTTCTGTCCCTGGAGTAACTCTGCCAGAAGCAAGTGAGCCCGCAGTCAGGCACAGGACCAAGAGCCCACACTCCTCCCGTCTTGGGCTTTGATGCTGGCTGGAGAGGGGAGTGGTTATATAATAATGCAACACTGCCCCCTTCAGGTTGCACCTGATGCTAGGTGGGTGTCATTTGACTCACAGGTAAGCAGAACGGATTGCCTAACACCATATCTTTCTCTGCTCAGAGATTTCCCACCCTAATCTTAAGGATGCGGAATCGTATCTTCTTAATGCAAGTTCAGGGTTATTACCTGAAATCTGAAATCTCAACGCTGCAGCGCTGCCTTGTTAGATAACTCTGCTTCTGTCAAGTCCTCGTAAAAGGGCGCTAGAGCTCTTGTTCACGTGCCTCCTACCCGCTTGTTGTCTTGCTTCCTGCAGATGGACGCTGAGGACAAAGGTCGCCATTTCTCTCTCTCTCTTGTCCTTTCCCTTCTGGCCCACTCTCTCTGAACATGGCTCACATCTGTTTGGATTCCTGACCAATAGCCTCTACCTCTTCTTAACTCCTCTCTGTGCCTATGCTTGAAATGCTTTTTGAGTAAGAGGCAAGAACCTAGGAAATAAATATTGAGCCCCCCCCCAAACCTAGACAATAACACCACCACCATGTATAAACCAACCTAAGTTTACATCAACTATTTTGATGCATTTTTCTCTTACCTTCCACATATGAGCACTATATTTGTCTTTCTCTGCTACTTCATTAATTCACTTCACATAGCAATCTTCATTTCCATCCATTTTGCTACAAATGTCAACATTTAACACTTTTTTATAGTAGAGTAATATTCAATTAATATATTCACATTTTCTTTATACATTCATGCATTGCGGGATATCTAGATTGATTCTGTATTTCAGCTACTGTGAACAGTGTATTAATGAATATGAGAATGCAAGCATTTCATCATGTGCTGATTTAAGTTCCCTTGGATACTTGCCCATACAGGGGATAAATGCATCATAGGGTGGGTCTACTTTTAGTTTACTGAGAAACCTCCTCCCTGTTTTCCTTAATTGCTGTACTATTTTTTTATTCCACTGATAGTATGTAAGATTTCTGTTTTCTAGATATGCTTGCTAACATTTATGGTTTGTAAAAGCATTTAGTGTAACAAAATAGAAAAAGCAAAGGAAAAAAATAATCATTCATACTAGCTACAGTTTTGATTTTCATTTCCCTGATGGCTAGTGTTATCAAGCACATGTTAAATATATTTTGAGCATTTGTATTTCTTTTTCTGAGAAATGTTTCTTCACACTACTCAGATCCCTTACTTATCACTTAATTGGATTGCATGTTATTGAATTTCGCTAAAATTTATTTGAAGTGAGAAAGAGAGAGCATGCAAGTGCACTCCTATGCTTCCCCATTGCCCATTCCAGGCATGGCTGTGTGAGATCTCAAGACAGAAGCAGAGAGCATAGTATCCTGATCTCCCAGATGGATTTCAGGAACTCGCTTAGCTGAGCCACCACATTGCCACCCAGTGTGCATATTTCAAGCTACACAAGTGAGAAGTTGGGGCCAGAAATGTGACCTAGGTACTTGAATGTGAATACAGTTGCCTTAACTCCACTGGCTACATGCAAACTTCTGTTGTAGAAAATTTTGGATCTCTTATGCATTATTTTAAAATATTTTTATTTATTATTATTAACATTTATGATACAGTTCCATAGGCTCCTGGTATTTCCCTTAATTCCTCCTCAACACCCCCTGCACCTAGTTCCTCTATATCATTACTAAAGTATAGTTCTTCATACACAGTCATATGTCCATCATCGTGGACATGGACAATGGCAGAGAGTCCAGCATCGTATTGTTGAGATGTAGTAAACAGTTTCATTGGGAGTCCATCTTTGTCTGGTAGAGATGCATACTGCATTGTATCCTCACATCCAAATGTTAGTCTCCATTTCACAGCTACTGTACATCCCCTCAAATGAAAAGTCACAATACAAATTCCACAATATGAAGAAGAAGAGAAATTTACAATGCTGTGTAGTTAAATAACATGCTCCTAGATATGGCAGTCACCATTATATAGCTACTATACATCCCCTTAAATGAAAAGCCACAAAACAAAATCAAGAGCAGGAAGAAAAAAGAAATTAACAATACCATGAGGTTAAAGAACTTGCTACTGAATGATTAATGTGTTGCTGAAGAAATGAAAAAGAAAATCAGGAACCTTATTGAAGAAAATGATGCTACGCTATGATCTATGGGTCATTGAATAATTTAATCACAAGAAACTGTTTTGAAGAGATGAAACTAACAAAAACAAAAACATCAAAATCCATGAGATATTACTTTCGCTGATTTTTGTTGGTGAAAAAAGTGTCTCTTCTAGACAACAAAAAGATGTGTTTTCATTTTTTTAATCCAGTCTACTAAACTGTGATGTTTGATTGAGCTTAAGTCAATTATTTTCAGGGTTAATATGTATGGGTGGTACTTTGGTCCTGTCATTTTAGGAGTGGGTTGTTCATTGGTTTAGCCTTCTGTTGTCATTTTACTGGGGTGTTCTTCCCATTTGCCTTTGGTTTTGTTGGGTGATATTTCTATTCTCTGACAAGAGAACATCTTGAAGTATCATTTGTAGGGCAGGTTTGGAAGAGGCAAATTCTTTTAACTTTTCTTTATTGTGGAAGAATTTTATTTTATTTTCAAAGATGAAAGAAAGCTTTATTGGTATGTTATCCTGGGCTGACAATTTATTTTTTTTTTCTTTTAGAATCTGGAATATGTCACTCCATTCTCTTCTTGACTTTTGAGTTTCTTGTGAGAGGTCTCCTGTGAATTTAATTGGCATTCCTTTATATGTCAGTTGAATTTTCTCACGTGCACATTTAAGGATCTTTTCCTTATGCTTTATTGAAGGGAGCTTGATGATCATATGTCTTGGTGAAGATTGTCTTTTATCAAGTCTGTTGCCCCTCCTGGATTTTGTTTCCCAATTCTTTCTCTAGATTAGGGAAAATTTCCCTTACTATTTCATTAAATATATCTGTAAAACCAGTTTCTCTTTCTGCACCTTCTGAGACTCCCACAACTCTTCTATTTGGTCTCTTAATAGTGTCTTTCAATTCTTGAATACTTTTTTTTGGCCTGATCCAGCTCGGCTTCCAGCTTTTTGTTTGCTTCCCCCTAGTGACAGGAAATATCTTCCAATTCTGAGGTTCTTTCTTCTGCTTGCTTCATTCTATTTTGGAGACTCTTCACTATAATTTGCTCTACTGTGTTCTTAATTTCTGATATATCAGCCTTGATTTGCTTTGTTGCTGCTATTTCTTCTGTAACATATTCCTTAAATTCTTTGAACTCTTGTATGTGCTTCTCATTGTTTATCAGAGGTTTTTTGCTTCCTGCGTGTGCATATTGATTCCAGTTTTCTCAGCACCACTTTTTGAAGAGACCGCCTTTCCCTCAGTATATGTTGTAAGCATCTTTGCAAAGATTGGTTGTCTGTCAATGTGTGCGTTAATTTCTTGGATCTCTTTTTTTAAAGCAAAAAAGATTGCTTTCCTTAGAACCATTCTTTGAGATAATTTGAAATTTGGTATTTTGCTGTATCTAATTTTATTTATTTTGTGGAATGTTACTTTTCTTATTTGAGATCCTTTGTGCCCCCATGTGAATTTTAATATTTGTGTAGCACTGTAACAAATCTCATTGGTATTCTCCAATCCATGGGCTTGGTAGATCATTGCAGTATGTGTGTGTAAAGGTACATGTGTGTTCATCAACTTTTTTAAAATTTTATTTATTTTTTAAAATCATTTTGCAATGTTCATGGTAGACATCTTTAAAATCTTTGGTTTCTTGTATTTTAAGATATTTTCTAAGATTTTTTTTTGTAGATATTATGAAAGTACTTGACCTAACAATCTCTTTCTAAGTCTTTTATTCTACAAGTATGCAACTAAATCTTGCATGTTTATTGTGTATCATTGAATTTTACTGAATTTGTTTATCAATTCTAACAAATCCTTGCAGGCATCCTTAGGTATCTCACTCTATGGAATCATATCATTCACACATAGAAATAATTTGACTTCATTTTTTTGATCTATATGTCATTAATTTCTTTTTCTGACTTAATGTCTCTGGATAACATTTCCAGTATTACATTAAACAAGGTCAGCAAGAGTGACTATCAGGTCCTAGCTTTTAGAGCAAATTTCTGAAGCTTTTCGCCTCGGCATACTGTGTTGGCTATGTATTCATCATATTTAGCTTTTACTAGGATGAGGTGTGTACCTTCTGTGCCTCAATTGCTTAAGCTCTTTTTTGTTTTTCATGAATGGCTATTGAATTTTATCAATTTTTTGCATGTATGTTTCTTGAGATGAGAATCTAGTTTCTAACCTTTAATTTTTTTGTGTGTGCACAAAACAACAGGTTTCCAAGAAATTAAATTCCACATTTTCTTACTAAGATTTTATATTTCTTTGATTTCTAGACTTAGAATGATATGTCTCTAATATAACTATTCCATGAAATTATCTCTTCATTTATTTATTCACTTAAAATATTCTGATGTTGATAGAGATATTTAGTATTTGAAAACCTAAAGAACAATTCAGGTTTCTGGTCTGGCATGGCATCACTACATCCTAGCAGTTTGGAAATCACCACATTCAAGTAAGTAAATAAATTGCTTAACAAATGAAAAAACATCAATACATATTTGTAGGTCCTTAACAGGAGCGAGATCATAGAGCAGCACATTGCCTCCCAAAATGGAGAGAAGGAAAGTTAAAAAAGAGGATATTCACCAATTAGAGCTGCAGCTCATAAGAACCAGCCTTGGGTTAAGGAAAACTGAGCTGTATACCAATTGTTAGAGACTCAATGTGCATAACTCTGAGTAAAATGTCTGTGGTGCCAGTCATTTGGAGGAGTCCTATCACTTTTTTGAGAAGAAGAGTGATAAAAGAATTATACCAGAACATTCTGGTTTTCTTAATCAGATCATAGCTTAAGCTCAGAATACCTGGGAGATTGGAAATGACTTCTGCCATAGCATTCCTTTGGAAGGAAGGTAAATTGCTGACTCCAGTCAAGTCTAGCTATTATGTCTCTTGTAAGAGGTGGGGAAGATCAATAAATAAGTTCAAATTACATAATCCTGAATCATATGGTTGCTAAATGCTTGGGACAGGATAAAAAGTTACAGAACATCAGTTTTCCCCCATACCTTAACATCACATTATTATAAAAGGAAGTATTTACTTATGTTGGAAATCAGAGTTAAAGAGAGAGGGAGTAAAGAGAGAGGGAGAGAAATCTTGTCTCTACTGGTTCACTTCTTAGCTGCTGGAATGACTAGTGTTAAATTGGGTTAAAGCCAGGATCTGGAAACTTAATCCAGGACTCCCGTGTTGGTGACACAGCACCAAAAACACATGGGCTCTTTTCCAATGCTTTTCCCCAGCCCTTAGCAGGCAGCTTGATCAGACGTGCAACAGCAACAGCTGGGGCTGAAACTAGCACCCAAACAGCCAGTTGGCATCACCAGTTAAGTCTATTCATTGTGCTGCACCACATTTCAAAGATAGAGTAATTCCCTTTACTCGGTGCATCATGTCAACAAAACCAAATAAGAGATGTTCCAAAAGACACAAAGGCAATTCAAAGAGACAGAGAAATTACCATATATGACATTCACATTGGAATGACCACACTAAGATCTAAAACAACTACGCTCAATTTGTTGAAGGATCTGATGGATAAATTAGCATCCAAGAAGAGGTAAGAAAAGAGGTAAAAAAAAAAAAAATGAAATGCCAAACACTGTATTAACAGGAATAAAAGGTACCTTAAATAAACTTTTTAGTACCTCAAGCTCAGCCTGAGGCTACCTCAGTGGAACTTTGCCAAATCTGAAAACACCAAAACAAAACGAGACACTAGAAAAAGCTCACAGCTACGGAAGAACTGTAAGTCATTTACAAAATGTGTAACTTGTGCATCTTGAGAATATCAGAGATAAAATGGAAGAAATATTTGATATGTTAATAATGAAAAATTTTCCCAAATTAGTGTGAAGACACGAAACCACAAAAGCAGGAAAGGCTGAGAGAAAACCACTCAGGATTTCAGAAACGCCAGAACGCAAGCACCCGTGCATATCATTTTCGAGCTACCAAAGATAAAAGCAAGACACCAATTTTGAAAGAAGCTAACAGGGAAAAAAATAAAACTTTTAGCTATAGTGAGTAAAGATAAAAAATATAGCCAATTTTTACTTCAGAAAGCATACAGATGACAAGGAAGTGGGCTGAAATATTTAAAGTGCTCAGCAATAAAAGCCTCAACAACACAAAATGCTGTATCCTATAAAAATGATATTTTAAAAGTAAAGAAGAAACAGTTTTTCAAAAAAGGAAAAAGCAAAGTTTACATTGTAAAATGCTAAAACTACTTCTTTAGAAGGAAGACAAAGCATAGTTCAAAAATTCAGAATTACATGAATAAAATGAGAATTAAAAATAAAAACAAAACGAAAAAAAAATCATTTTTATTCTTAGTTGATTTATCAGATAGCAGCTTGTTAACATAACACAACAGTGCATTCAAAGCAATGTGTTTATTATATACAGATGTAGTTATACAATATTGTCTATTTAAGCCAGCAATGATAGTTGAAAAGTGAGAGGGGAAAGGAAGGGTATTTGAAGACACACATAGCAAAACTGTAAATGGCTGTAGCAGGATATACCATGCTAGCACTAAACAAAATTAAATAGAGTAGCTACATTCATTTCAGTCAAACTTGAATTTAGAGCAAGGAATAATATGAAGGAAAAAGAAGGAAATCATGTAATGAAAAAGGGGCAAAATTACAAGCATATACAACATTCTTTACAGTATATGTGCCTAAACCAAGTGTCAAAATGCATAAGCTGAAAGCTGATTCAACTGCAACAAGAAATGGATTAATCCTTTATTATAGAGATCTCATCACTATCCTATCAGATTGGTTCAGGTCTGTACACAGAAAATAACTAAGGACATACTTCAACTCACTAACACAATAAACAAATTGGGTGCTTGGATATGTGTAAACTATTTTTTCAATAGCCACCGAATACAGATGCATTTCAAACTCACATGAGATCGTGACCAAACCCAGCTACATCTGGGGCTATACAACACAAATTCACACATATAAAGAAAACTGAATTAGAGGATGGCTTTCCTTATCAAGGTTTATTAAAACAGAGACTAACCACAGGAAGGCAGCTGAAAAATATCAAAATGCATGAATATTAAATAATACATTTATAAATACACAAAAAATCAAAATATTTTGAGCTACATGAAAATGAAAATACAACTTGATCAAAATTTGTGAGAATCAGATAAACCTATGCTGGGATGAATAGATATAGAATTGAACTCATGTGTTAGGAAAGGACACTATTTATAGTCAATCAAGTAAGTATCACCCTAGAAAACTAGAAAGAAATAAAGAAACGTAATCCTGAGTGAGTAGGAAAAATAATAAATTCAATAACAAAAATCAATGAAACAAGTAAATACATATATTCTCATAGATGAACTGTGTAATGAAAACCAGCATGCTGGGAAGTGAAGACGTGTCATAGTATGCATGTCTATTCCAGAATAAAAGGAGGACTCCCAATGAAATAGTTAAATATACCTTTACAATATGTACTAGGCTTCCAATTTTTGTCTGTTTCTACAATGTACTTAAAGAGCAGAATGTTAAAGTTGTAACTGTTACTAAAGGATTGTATCACTGCAATAACACAAGGGAAATGGTTGGAGAGGAAAATGAGAAGAGAAAATGGAGGGAGAAAAAGAGAAGGAAAGGGGATAAACGCTATATTCTTGAAAATGTATCATCAAAAACAATAAAAATTTGAAAGTATAAAGGTTTCCAAAGCAATAAAGAACAATTAATATTTTCATCAAAAGCAATGAAACTGAAATGAGAAAATCATTAGAGAAAAATCAATGAAACCCAAAATTAGTAAATTGAAATTAACAAAATTTTGATAAGTCGACAGTCATGTTAGTAAATTAAAAATAAAAGGAAACAAATTACTTGTACCGGTCCTTAAAGGGTGGGAAAAAGAAATTGTACTGCATGAATTGCTTTGTGTTCTTTTTGCTAAGATCAAGTGTCTTCATGTGAACATAAAAATGAAAAGCTGTAACTCAATATTTACAAATTTTATAATCTTGACAAAAGTTCCAATCATTTGAGTGAAATTCTTGTATATTTGCTGAAATTCACAGCAATAAAAATTTTAATAGCTTATAGCGATGTTAAAAAATTGAATCAATGGTTAATCTTCCCAAACCAAAAGCACCAAATAGGTTCACTTTTTTGTTTCAGATATTTAAAGAAGACGATATACCAAATCTGTAAAGTTACTTTCAGAATATAGAAACACAGACACTTTTTAATTCATCCTATGAGACCTTATTACTTAAGTCCCAGAATGGCATTATGGAAAGAAAACTTCAGACCAACATTTCGCATGAACAAGATGCAAAATTAAAAACTCACCAATGATAAAAAATACTTAGAAAACTGAGAATAGAAAATATCTTTATGTTTGTAAATAGTATCTCCATAAATATTTAGGGTGGACATAAAACTTGTAAATATCTTTGTAATATCTGAAATATAGATGTCTTTTTTTTGGCAAAAAACATAGCCCTATATGAAAAAGATTTCAAAATAATTGACCAAAAATCCCTCCTGGATTTAATGGGTAATTGTAGCAAAGGTGAAGGGCATATGGTTTAACACACCCAACCACACACACACACACACACACACACTCATCAGCAATGAACACTTCAAGGACTTCAAGGACTTCCACACAGACCTTATTGTGGAAAAAATAACAATGGTAAATAGGCATATGGCATGATATTCTACACTACATGCCATCAGAAAACACAGTATGAGGCAGTAAGACGCCACTGTGTTTCTATTAGAATGGAGTATATGGAACACTAACAATACCAAATCCTGACAAGAATGTGTTATAACAGGGACTCTGGCTCATTGTGAAAGGGAATGCAAAATGATACAGGCAGTTGGGAAGATCATTTGGAGGGTTTTACAAAACTAAACACACTCTTACCATATGATCCAGCAATTGTGTCACTGAGTAGTTAGCCAAATATTTGGGGTATTTATGTCCATGCAAAAGATTGTGCATAGATTTTACAGCAGCTCTGTTCAAAATTACCAAAATTTTGAAGCAATCAAGATGTCCTTCAGTAGGTAAATGAGTATTTCAATGAGTACCTTCATGCAAGGAAGTATTATTCAGAACTATAAACAAGCACATGAAAAGATATAGAAAGAAATTAATTGAAGGTTGTTGATTGAAATAAGTCAGTCTGGTAGAGTACAAGCTGTATCATTTCAAATATATTGGATTCTGAAAGTCAAACTTTGGACACCATAAAAAGATAAGTCTTGCACTGGTAGAGAAACAAAGAAAATCAATGGATCAGAAGAAACCCCAGAAAGAAACCTACTTATGTATAGTCAACTAAGCTTCTACAAGAGAATTGGGAAAAATCAGGGAATAAGCCTGCTCTCTTTAATAAATGCTGCTGGGAGAGTTGGACAGCAGCCTGCAGAGGTAAGAAAGACCCCTCATTTGTTACCTTACACAAAAATCAGCTCTCAATGGACCAAGAACCTAAATCTGCACCCAGCAACCTTAAAACTACTGGAGGAACACATAGGAAGCATTCTCTAAGATATAGGAATTGGGAAAGACATTTTAGAAAAACCACCAAAAGCATAAACAGCCAAAGCAAAAGTAAACAAATGGGGCTACATGAAGCTTGCAAGCTTCTGTACAACAATGGAAACAAAGTGAAGAAGCAACCAACAAACTGGTACAAAATCTCCACACTATACAACTGATAGGGGACTAATATCCAGAATTTACAAAGGGCTTAAGAAGCTCAATGATAGCAAAACCATACAACATTGTGAAGAAATGGGCAAAGGAAATGAACAGCAATTTTTCAAAAGAAAAATTCAAATGGCCTATAGAGATAAAAATGCTCAGGCTCCCAAGCTGTCAGGGAAAAACAATTGAAAACCACATTGAGATTTCACCTAACTCTAGTGAGGTTGGTCTACATTCAGAACTCTACTAACAACACTTGCTGGCATGGATGTTCAGAGAAACGTACCTTACTGCTGATGGGCATGTAAGCTAGTACAATCACTATGGATGGGCATGTAAGCTAGTACAATCACTATGGATGGGAATGTAAGCTAGTACAATCACTATGGATGGGAATGTAAGCTAGTACAATCACTATGGATGGGAATGTAAGCTAGTACAATCACTATGGAAGTCAGTATGGAGAGTGTCAGAGATCTAAAATCGATCTGCCATATGGCCCAGCTGTTCCACTTCTGAGAATATATGCAAAGGAAATGAAACCTGCATGAGAGAGATCTGTAATACTATATTTACAGCAGCACAATCTACAGTAGCAAAAGCATGGAAACAACCCATATATCAGTTGAAAGAGGAATGCATAAAGAAACTCTGGTACATCTACTGCATGGAATACTACTCAGTCATTGAAAAGAATGAAATTCTACTATTTGCAATCAAATGGTCCCAACTAGAGACCAATATGCTTAGTGAAATAAGCCCAAAAATAAAATTACCATATCTTCTTTCTGATATAAGGCAACCTTTATGCAAAATACAAAAGCAATTGATAAATAGGTAAACATTTATACACATATGTTCATCTAGAGCAACAGTACAACAGAAACAATTGTGTTGAGATGTAAAGATATAATGCACTAAGCATATCTACTTCCAAATCAAAGATGGACTCCCAATGAAACTTAAATATATCTTGAGGATAGGATGCCAAAGTCTCTGTCTTTGTCCATACTTACAAAGTTAGGACACATTGAAATTACAGAATGATGGACTTACAACTATTTTTGAAGGGGTATAGAATTGTAATTCTATAGGGGAAATCAGTGGGAAGAGGGGTAGGGGGAAGGGAAATCTCAGAACAGATGGAACTGCATTATAAAAACAAACAAAACCACACTGATCTCTATGGTTTGGTAGGGCAGAAGAATGAATAAGTACAACACAGAAGATATTAGAATGGGAAAAATATTCTGATCTCCAGTAATGTGACTGCACACTATTATACCATTTGTCCATACCCATTAGATTTGTGTAGGTAAAAAGACTTAAATATTACCAAGATGTTAGTTATTTTCCTTTGGTTTATAGATTAAACAATGAACCCTAATAGAAATAATGAATTTGGGTGATTATAATCTATCAGTGTAAGTTTATCAACAATAATTAATATGCTAGTCTGATGGCAGGTATTGATAAAGTCAAAGGCTACACATGTATGAAGAAATAAATACATAAACTTTTTGGAAGTCTCCATACTTTCTGCTCAGTTTTACCATGAATTTAAAATTACTCTTTAAAAAATAGTCTATAAAAACAAAAATGATAGAGGAGTAGTTATTATTTTTAAATAGCTCTTAAGCTCCTATATATTTTAATTCTTTAACTGTTGCTCTGTTTTGTTAAAATTAATATGAAATGTGTCTATTATTTTTTCATTTTAAAAACTTTTAAACTTGAATAAATGAAGAGATTTCATGTACTCATATGAGCAGTTTTAAGACCATAATGATAGCACCACCTGGAAGGCTTCTAATTAACGATTTAAATGATATTTTATAAAAACTTTAATTTCATGGAATCTTATGATATGCTAAACCCTGATATCAACATTAAATGCCAGGCAAAAATAATTAGAAGGACAGTAATTATGACATTGTTGGTTAAGTCACCATTTGGGATTCCCTTACCCCATATCAAAGTGTTGGTTTGGTTCCTATTACAATGCTTCTTATCCCGCTTCATGCTCATGCACCCCGGGAAGCAATAGATGATGGTCCAAAGTCCTTAACCACCAAGTATCCTTTATCACCCATGTGGGAGACCCAGGCTCCTGTACCACCCATCTGGAAGACCAAGTGTCCTCTACCACCCATGTTGGCAACCTAGGCTCCTCTACCACACATGTGAGTGACTCAGGCTCCCCTACCACCCATGTGGGTGATCCAGAGTCCTATACCACCCATGTGGGAGACCAAATGTCCTCTACCACCCACCTGGGGGACCAAGTGTCCTCTACCACCCATGTGGGAGACCCATGGTCCTTTACTATCCATGTGGGAGACCCAGGGTCCTCTACCACCCATGTGGGCGACCCAGAGTCCTCTGTCACTCATTTGGGTGACCCAGATGGATTTCCTGGCTATAGTGAGAATTCGAGGTAATGAAACAGAGAATTGGAGTTTTTCCTCTCTTCTCTCTTATTTTCAAGTAAATGCAAATAAACATTTAATCTAAGGTGAGTACAGATACTTAAACCATAATTTGTCCAGGACGTTACAAAAGTGTGCTTCATCAAAAAGAGTATAAAGTTGGCTTATTCACAGGTTTCAGATTTTATCATATGTTTATAAAAAAATTGATGTTTAATGTAAATCTTATGAAATACCCTGAAGCTAATATTTGCCCAGGGCACATAAACAAATATATATGTATTTTATATATGTAAATTTTATATTATATATATACATAACTAATTTGTATTAATTAAATTTGAGAAAGTATCAGAAAGATGAGGTGAAAAACCATGAAATGCTCTATTATATCAATGTAGGTGGCAAAGAATTTTTCAGGATGGTCAGAAGCTGATTCTTACCCAAAAGATGCATTTAATATGTAAAATAGTTAGAGATGACAACATAATTTGCATTTCTGAACACATCAGTAGGTAGTATTCAGTACAATAGCATTTATTATATATAATTTTCTTTCCTGAGACATTAGTGATAGAATATATTTTTTCCGTTTTGCTGTTGAAATCCCTCTGTACTGTACAGAGGAGTTGTGGCCTCTAGCTTGTGGTTCTGCAGTCCAAACAAAGCACATGACAAGGCAGACATGAAGCACCATACAATGAATGGGTTATGTGGAGCTGACGATGCTTGCATATGGTTTTGTTTTTGGTTTCTTCTTTGGGCCTCTTCCATTGAGCCAGGATTTTAAAAAGATGCCATGTGTGAGGTCACAAAGCTGCATTTTGATTCTCTTTAACAGGGAGCCTAGTCTAAGACTAATGTTACCTAAATATGTTACAAATCAATATGTTCAAAGGTCTGGTTAGGAGTGTGTTTCCTCTTTATATTTTGTCCCTTTAGCCTCAGTTTTATATAAACAAGATATCACATTTGCTGGGAATCTGTTACATGAAATGACTCTTCATAAAAATTAGTTTTTGATTACAGACATCTCTTTCAAAAATTTTTGTGATCGTTTACTTAAAACTTTCACCTTGCAAACAGTAGCATTTCCTGCAAAGAACAATGTAACAGGAGAAATGAATTGCTATTAAAGCAGACAGAATTTGGAAAATGTTGAGGAAACATGATTTCCCGTGGTAGAATTACTGAAGTGTACCACTCAGTCAGGAGGATCCCCAGGAATGTTAATTGGGTGCTCGATCTAAGGAAGTCATTTCTGTACAACTGAAATTAGCTCTGCTGAGATCTTCACTTGATCTTAGCCAAAAAGCCGAGAAGCGATCTGTTGAGATATTCTGATGGCTTCCACGAGGTGTCTTTTCGCCGAAAGAATAGACTACATAAAAATTAGAAACAAGAACTAGATAATGTAGGTCAAAACAGATATTTGGTGATTACAGATTTATTTATGCATAGAGTAAACATCCATGAGCTAACTGTGCCATTCGAAAGAATGTGGGATTTTGCATACAGTGAGAGATACTGTATTTTTCATAGGAACCATTTGATACTTTTACAGAAAGGAAATATAGCCAGGAAAGTTGTGAGTTATTTGTAATGCATACAATGCGTGCTGAAAGTGAGACAGTTTCAGAAACTCTACTTTTATTAAATGCTTGAATGAACCACTAAAATGAGATGTGACTTCTAAATATCCTCCATCGCATTGACTCACTCTGACAGTAAACACATACAGTTTTGTAAGTTATCTGGCCCTATCTAGGTATTTTACATGAGAAAGTAACTGTAGCTGCTGATAATTATGGTGATAACCGTCATTGTAATATCTATTACTTACTAAGCAATTAATACATACTAGATGCTTTACTGAGCACTTTACATATAATGGAGCTAATTTGATACTCAATGCAACTCAAGGGAATGATGATCACTTTTTATTTAATTTGTATAAAGAAATTGGCTTAGATATTAATATGCCCACTCTCTCATAGCTATTAAGTCTACTAGCTAGCAAATCCAGGGCTTAACTATAAAGAAACAGACTACTGCAATGTCACTGTGATTTTTACAACAAATTATAGTATACAAAGATGTGAAACACAGATATATGTTATCTTACATTTCTGGAAACCAGAAGTCCAAAATGGGTCTAAAACAAGTCCAATACAGAGTTCTGCAAGGTGTGAAGGCTAGTCCTGTACATGGTTATTTTTGGCTTCTAGATAGCATGTTGTGCAATTCTAGATTTGCAATCCATTTTTCCAATTACAGCATTGCAGTATCTCTCCTAACAGCTTTCTGCCTCTCTTTTTGTTTTTTCTTTCATCATCACATCTCTTTTCCTGAGTCTGGTTGTGACTTTCCTGCCTCCCTTTTTTTTTGCAAACATCATTTTGTTTAGATTGGGTCTTTCTGGATAATCCTAGATCTTGAGGTCTCTTTGTTTTATAATTCATAGTTTAACCATATCTATAAAATTCCCGTTGCCTAGTAGGATGACATAGTCACAAATTTCAGAGATTATGGTTCTGTCTACTAAGTTGAATAAATTAAATTCCTTAGCATCTAAATTTAAATTTCTCTTCTGTCTCTTGTCTTATGTACTTTATATATTAATTTCCTATATCTACCATGGTATATAAGGTGTTTTTTCCAATAATGTTGGGTTAGGTGTTAGCAAATTTGTTAAACTTCCAGGTAATAACTATCTCAAGCTTTGTGAGCCAAGTGATCTGTAGGCACAATTATCACACTCAATAGTGCAAAATGGCCAGAGGTAATGCAATGAATTTGGCTGAATCTTCAATGATATTTTAGTTACACACACACACACACACACACAAACACATAAATACACACGCAGTGGCTCAGATTTGACTCAGGAACTATTGTTAGTGGGTGCTTACTGTAAACTAAATACTTTCATGATATCCATGATCATTTCAAGTTTATTTCTTCGCTGTCAAATTTTCATATCAACAATGTGGTTTGATATATTCCAGGTGCCCTCTGTGTACTTGTTGAATGACTTAAGAAATGAAAACATACCAAAATCTAAAAAAGAAAATCAATATCAGGGTTTTTTCATATGAATACCTACATTCATGCAAAAAGGGATGATATAGCCCCAGTGCAGTAGCCTAGCAGCTAAAGTCCTTGCCTTGAATGTGCCAAGATCACATGTGGGCATAGATTCTGATCCTGGTGGCCTTATTTCCCAGCCAGCTCCCTGTGTGTGTCGTGGGAAAGCAGTAGAGGATGGCCCAAAGCACTGGGAGCCTGCAACCTTGTGAGAGACATGGAAGAAGCTCCAGGTTCCTGGCTTTGGATTGGTGCAGCTCCGGCCATTGTGGCCACTTGGGGAGTGAATCAGCGGACAGAAGTTCTTCCTCTCTGTCTCTTTTCCTCTCAGTATATGTGACTTTCCAATAAAAATAAAATAAATATTTTTAAAAATTGGAGGATTTTTAAAAATGGACAAATTTAGGAAATTTTTTTAGAAGTAGACCTAGACTTTGAAAGTGGCTTTTCACAGTGGAATATGACCAAGTGCTCAGGCCCCTGACACGCACGTGGATGACTCGGATGAAGCACCTGGCTGCTGGCTTCCACCTGGCCCAGCCCTGGCCATTGCAGCCATCTAGGAAGCAAACACCATGATGGAATGTTCATCTCTCTCTCTCGCCTTCAAATAAGGAAAAAGATATTTCATACTGTGAATATCTGAAAAAAACATATTTGAGGGTCTTTATAGTTGTGAAGTATAAAATGTGCCCATTATTGGGGATAAATTATTAATTTTGTAGGTATTTTTTTTTCTAATGAATTATCTTGTCCCAAGAAGGAAGCTCAGATGGTATCAGATTAAAGGCACTGTGTGTTTGGGTTCCACTTGCTGTACACCATGGTTTTTTTTTTTTTTTTTTTGGTGAAAGTCTGCCAATTTGCTTTAGGTTTGTATGATGGTCAGTTTCAAGTCACAACCTGAAGGGACCTCAAGGAGGCCAGGTATTTGGGTCAGATGTTCTGGACGCTTCTGCTGCGATGTTTTATAGGAGGTTAGTGGTTAATTTGGTAGACTGAGTAAAGCAAATTACCTGTTGGTAGTGTTTGTATTCCTACTCTGAACAGATGAACTGAACAGAAGAGCAGGCTGACCCTTCTTGAGGGAGAGATCGAGAATTCTACCAGATAGCCTTTGGACTGGGCCATCAGGTATTGCTGGTTCTTTATCAACATGAGAGCTTTCAGCCCCAACTGAGCAGGCTCCACATTTGAGGCTCGCCAACGTCTGTGATCCTGTGAGCCAGTTCTCAAAATAAATATATCCAATGGATTCTCCTTTTCTGGAGAGCCTTAACTAATGCACTCAATGATTTTTGTTGTTTGAGCAGGGATGAGAAAATATAATTCCTCAGTTGCCAGTTACTTAATTATATTATTTGTTCATACCCAATACAAATTAACCTAATTTAAAATCTAAGGCTTTAATGCATATTATTGTGAAAAATATTGTTTTGCTCATAAATTACATTATTTTACTAACTGGCTATCTTAGGCAATATACATATTCACAGATGGACACACTTAGGCAAAACCACTCCAGAACATAGTAGTTCTATTTCCTTCCTTAAGGGGTGTGAAACTGTTGCTCTTGGCAGAGTACATTTAATTAAGTGGAACATGCAACAAAAGTTTTACTTGTCTGAAAAATTTTCAGTATAGTTAATTATTAATATATTTGAATTGCAGTTTAGATCTATAACATTCATACAATTTGACATTTTCACTCTAGATCATGTCCTGGAAAAAATGAATCTTACATGATTCTGTTGTTTATTGTGAATTAATTTAATGGCATCATTGTTTAATATGGAGCACTGCTCACTGTTACAGTAAATGTATTATTAAAGCCCTATCAAATCAAGGTCATACCTTAGAATACTGGTTTACCAGCTGGCCCATAAATGTGGTTTGGAAACTGACTAATTAAATTATGCCACTCAAATAACAATACTAATGAAACAGATATTTACACCGGGATGTTCTAACACTGTTCATTGTGACCAGTTTCCAGGGAAAAGAAAGATCTAATCAAGAATGTATATTTTTCAAAGTTTACATGTTAATTTGAAAGCTGGGCAAGTTGCAGAAGTGTTTCAGGATCAATGGCTAAAAAGACAGGCTAGAAAGCCTGGTCCTTGGCAAAACAGAACTGGGAATAATTAATCATTTTAAAGTAAATGTTTCTCTACCTGAATCTCTGCCAAGAGCCTTGACAGAGTACAGACCCCCAGAAGATTCAAACCTGCTGATGACCACAGTGTTTGTTATACAGTACGCAATATTACAAAGGAGCCTTTTAGTGCGGAGATCTTGAAAATATGCCTGTATCTGGGATTTCTGATAAAGCTTACAACTGCTATGAGTGTATTTGAATTTTAATATATGAGGCTTCAAGCCATTACACGCACCAGTTCCATCTTTCATGCTGCATTGGAAGGCTCAGTTAAACCAACTGAGGTTAATTCTGGCAGTTTCCTTGCCAAGGATGACATGACTTCCTTTCCAGAACCTCCAGGGTGTTCTCATATAGACTGAGTAAAGGAGCAACCCCAAATTATTGAAGATTCAGATATATTTTGAACCACACCTTGCGTTTTTAATCAGTAGAACTTGGTTAAAATGAATGCCATGAACTACTTCATGCTCATATTGCCTCATTCATAATGTGGCTGTCACAATGTATTAGCCACCCACACTTCACCATGAGGAATATTCGATTCTCCTTTATCCATTAGGGGAGAGCCTCTCTAAGTGTAAATTTCTTGGCTGCTTTACAGGTCAATACCTATTTTGATCAAGAAAGTAGATGATAAAGCCTTTAACATAATGATGGCTTCCATTGAGAAGCATTTTAACTTGAAATATTGTGATGAAGCATTTTAATATGCAGCTTTTTAGAGGTCAACCATTTGGATAACAGGATTTATTTTGAAATAGAAACTGAACAGAAAAAAAATGTATAACTTTGTATAGTTACTAAGCTTTCAATGCACTGCTCTTCATGCTGCAGAAGTAACATTTGTGCTTCTGCACAGAGCACAAAGCCAACCAGAAACAAGCCCACCTGGTAATATTCTGAAAAAAAAAAAACTAAACTAAAAATGAAACTGAACCAGTGCTGATATTTGTCTGTAACATTATCTAAATATGTTCTTTAATCTACAGCACTACATAGAGTCCAAATGGACTAGCAGGAGAATGGCTGAATGGAGATCATTGCAAGAATGATACACACACACACACACACACACACACACACACACACACATCACATCACATCACAATATTAAGCTTAAGATTCACATAAAGTGAACTGGTGATGCTGAAAGCCATGCATACTGTCAATAAGTAATTGTAATACCTACAAAGGCATGTGACTTAAAATATTAAGTATTATAAGGCTTATTTCAATGCCTCCAATTTTTCTAACAGCATTTTAATATTATTTTGTTTAATTCATTACAGCGTTACGCCATCATAAGTCTGGGTTGAGTTCTTACTTTTGTTTGCATTTGAAAGTTGCCCTTGGGTTTTTATGTAAAACATATTAAGTATAGACTTGGTATTTAATAAAATACTGACTACATTTTTTGTCTTAGGCCTACTGTAACAATCTTGCCAGTACATTTTTACAACATAATAATGCTATCAGTATTTCTGATTTTAAGTTGGGTTACTTAAATTATAGCTTTCTTTTTTTTTTCTCCAACAACCATAATCAATTTTAAAACTATTATTATTTTTAAAGATTATTTGAAAGTCTGAGATAGAGATATTGATAGTGGAAGAGAGGGTAATGACGGGGAGGGAGACAGAGACGAGGGGGTGCTTGCTCATGTGCTCATGCACTGGTTCACTGCTCAAATGCGTGCAATGGCTGAGAAAGGACCAGGATCTGGGAACTCATCTGGGGTCTCCACATGACGGAATGGGATACTTCTACTTCAGCATCTTCTGCTGCCTTCCAGGTTGTGCAAGGGAAAGAAGATGGGAGTGTGGAATGTGGGTAGAGCCAGAACTCAAATCTTGGCACTCGCACACAGGATGTAGGTATTCCAATTGTTTCTTACTTCTTAGGCTGAGCAGCTATCTATCATGTTCCACTATGAGTCAGATTTAGATTCAAACTCCATGTAAACTATTTTTTTTTCTAGAAAATGCTACTTATCTTGTTTGGTTTCCAGGAAAATGCAGGTTAGGTTATGTAGACCCAACCAACAACAGATACTCGATAGAAATTTTAAGTAACTTTCAAAGATCATCAGAGATGAGAAGTTGGTAAGAACTTACAGAAGCAAAATCTAAGAAAAAAAGAGATCTCAGATAATAAGACTACAATACTATGCTTTTTTTCCCTGAAGGCAAAAATCTGTATCAGGTCTTATGGCTTAATTTTTAAGAAGATGGAAGTTATAATCCAAGGTGTTCCATCTGTGAGAGGTAAGAAAGCTGACAACAGATTCTTCCTACGTTAGGAAGGATTTCAGAATACAGTGCTATTCAATCAATAGTAAATCAGAACTAAGTTTGTTCCCCAGTGCACATTGTTGGCTTTGCATCAGGGCAAATGCCTCACAGTTATGTAGAATACAGAAAAAATAAACTGTAATCACAGGATTGAACAGCAGATTCATAACTCAAATTATTATCAGCTGGTAGTTGTAAAGCAACCACCATCACCACCCTGGGCTGAGAGTAAATTTTTTTTCTTTCTTTTTTTTAAGATTTATTTTATTTTTATTACAAAGTCAGATATACAGAGAGGAGAAGAGATAGGTAGTCTGATGATTGACTCCCCAAGTGAGCACAGCGGCCAGTGCCGTGCCGATCCAGAGCCAGGAGCCAGGAACTTCCTCCATGTCTCCCACATGGGTGCAGGATCCCAAGGCTTTGGGCTGTTCTCGACTACTTTCCCAGGCCACAAGTAGGGAGCTGGATGGGAAGTGGGGCTGTTGGGATTAGAACTGGGCCCACATGTGGGATCCCAGCGCATTCAAGGTGAGGACTTTAGCCGCTAGGCCACACCATTGGGCCTGAGAGTAAATTTTCAAAGCGATCACAGATTGGTAGTTACATGTCACTACAAATCCCTAGAGGAAAGTTTTTTTTTTTTTTTTTTTAATTTTAATATTCCAAATAGAACATGTAAATAGAATTCTTAGGAAAAGGTGCAGAATTTTTTTTTAAATTCTGACATTTATAAGTAAAATTACAATCTCAATAATTTTGAATGATTAGGCACAGCTGAAGAGAGAAAAGAAATACTGAAAAAATAGCCAAAAGAATTTTGATATCAGCCTAGAAAATTTCAAAGATGGTAAGACATCTGGAAGGCAGTTTAAAAATACAAGGCCAATTAACTGTCAAGTTTTGAGCTCTGTTTAATTGGTGCCCCAGAAGGGGAAGATGAAGAGAATCTACAAAAAAATAATGAATAAAATATTTATGGAACTGTCTGAACTGATAAAAGAAATAGATTTAAGTTTCCCGATAGATCTCAAAGAAGATTAAAGGTAGTAATTGCTTGAACCTGAAACACATTAAAATGAAATTTCAGAATACCAAAGACAAAGTGAAGAGTTTTAAAAACCAATGAGTGCAAAGAACATGGATTAGCTTCAAAGAGTGCCATGCAGATTCTTATTTAGCCTCTTAGAAGTTCATAAGAAATGGAATTAAAAGGTAAATTCATTTGGACACAAAATATATTTAAAATGTATCTATCAATGGAGTCATCCAAAGTTCATGGAAAACGTGTATTTTGAAAACAAGAAGTATTCATGGATTTCAAATCATTTTGCGCCAAATGAACTTAATTTTATTTTTCTGCAGAATTTCAAAAAATATTTATATATAAGTAAGAAGTATAATGATGTACTCAACGAATGAAATGCTAAAATACGTATCAACCTACTAACAGTGTGAACAAAGACTTCTTACATTAAATGAAGACAAGTAGAGAAATTATAATGTTTAAGACATGAAACTTTGTAAATATTTCTCATATTTAGAGTGACTGTGGTACAGAATCTAATTCCGCAGACATCTTTTCCTAGATCCCTGTGGCTGCACAGTGTTCCATCCGACTCTGGAATGGAGGCACCAGTTTCATTTGTCTCCTCTCTCAGACCAACAGTAGTTGGTGTTGTTGATTGCCATCTGCTGTCATCACCACACTCCCAGAACCAACACTGTCAACAACTCCTTCAATTATAGTCAGAGATTCGGAAAATAGCTTTCACAAAGGAATCAAAATAATTCACTTGGCTTTTTTTGAACAAAAACAAGTACCCTAAAGATACATGTTTAAAACATATTAAAGGAGTATAGATTTGGTACACTCTATCCTTCATGTAGAAACATTCCAAAATATTATTAGGATTTTTCCTGTTGCGTTCAGCTAAGGCATTAATTGTGTGTGTGTGTGTGTGTGTGTGTGTGTGTGTGTGTGTGGTGTTCTGCATGTACTCAAGGACAAAGGGGAAGGAAATTGTTTAGCTCCTCACAGTACGTATCTTCATTTTTACCTTGTTTTATCCTTGCTGAAATACTTAAGATTGTCAGAGAAGTTATTGAAAGCATTACGTTTGGAAAAGCCAAGAAATGATTTTGAGATTTTGTTAGCAGAATGATGTCTCTGAACAGAGACTGATTATAAGGGGTAAGCAAAAGGAAGAGGTGGAGTCTGGAGAAAACACTCAGCTTGGGAGACAACCAAAAGCAAGCATGTACATGAAGATGCTCTTGGTCTCACAGGAGCCTCAAGGCCAAAAAAATGACGAGCGGTGACAGCGCAACTTCAAGAGACACTACAACAACGAGTGGAAAGAAGTTCTTATGTACATTGGAGTGGCTAAAACTAAAACACTGACAATACCAAGTGTTAGTGAGGACTTAAGAGTGAGGGACTCTTGATTTGCTGTTGGTAGCACAGTCACTTTGCAACACAGTTAGGAAGCTTCCTGTAAAGATAAAGTTTTATCATACTATACAACAAGCATACATCTCAGGATTTTTCTAAATGAGCAAAAAAAAAATGCATCTGCAGAAAATCTGCAGTTGGATGTATACAACAGATGTACTCATAAATACAAACCATTTGAATACACTTAGTGTGCTCCAATAGGACACAGGAAAAGCAACAGAAAAGCAAACTGATATACACATACAATTGCGTATTTATTCAGTAGTGCAAGGGAATGAGTTACGTCACTAAAAAAAGCATAATAATCAAGCATTGACAAGAAGTCAGTCTGAAAAGTTAACATGTTGTATTATTTTGTTTGTATGATATGTTGGAAAAGGTAAAATTATAGAGGTAATAAAAGATCAGTGGTCAGTGATGGGTAGGACAAGGTTGGGTGGGATAAATTAATGGTGGTAGAAAAATTTAGTGAAACAATGAGGCTTGAGAGAATCTGTAAAACTGCTCCAAGAGTAGAGTCTAATGTGATCATGGCCTTTTAATAACACAAATAAGTATTAATTTATTAATTCTTATACACACACATATATATTCGTGGGAACTATGAACTTTGTGCTTATATTTTTTTCTGTAAACCATGTCTAAATTACAATGCTTACAGTGATGTGACTGCTGTGTACATAGCTGTACTGTGATTCAGCAGATAATGACAAGAAGAACATCTGCTTAGGTTTTGTAGGGCGTGGTTTGTTTTCTGAGCATTTTATTTGTGTTGTTGGTTCAGTCTATGATGCAGAACCTGCCGATGCAGAAGGCTGGCTGCATGTCCGCTGCGGTTGGATATTTGATCTGTATGGGCAAACGTGCAGATGAGCTCGCCATCAGGGCAGCAGCATTAGAGCAGGGTTGTTTAGAAGAAGGTTAGTAAAAGTTAGAGCTTCTCTATGTTATGTCTTCTAAATGTGTAAGTTAAAAACCCATCACCAAGATATTTTTTAGCTATATCAGGTCTGTCTGATAAAAATTGCACCCCGTTGCTCTCCTACAGGCAGTTTTAGTTTAGAGGGCTCATTTTGTCCCATCAGGGTGTTTATTGAATAGTCTGTAAGCGCATTTATTCTGTATCATTTAAAAGTACTGGTCGACCTACATTCAGGATCATTTCTTTTCCTTCAAGGTGCTAATATAATTACCACAAGCTGGAAGTTCAGTGCAGTAAAAGAGAACTATTCTGGAAAGAAAGAAATAAATAAAAAGCAAAAAGCGTCCTGAAAGAGAAGCTCAGAAAGTGGATGCGGTGTTCAGAACTTTGCTTCCTTCAGCCTCTTGCGTTCTTCTTTTTTCTTTGAAATGTTTTGCAAATGCATTCAAATCACTGTCAGTCATTTGCTTTGGTTCTTGAGAGTTTTATTCTCAGGGGGAAGAATGGGGTCAGGGAAGTTACTGGAACTATGACTTTCCCCAATCATGAGTGTTCGCTGATGAGTATTTTGCCGATACTCCAGTAGATGGAGTGAGAGAGCAGGAAGGAGGATGCCCTGCACAGCGCTTTCTGAAATAAAGCAGCCACGTTTTCAGCAGCCCTGAATCTGTGTGATTTCCGGCGAGACGAGCAGCGGGCGAGGAGCAGACAGTTTTATAGCCTCTGTCACTCTTCTGGGCAGAGCCAGGAGACCCTCTGGTCTATGGGACTCGGGGTTTTTTTTCCTCTAGAAACATTTGGTGGAGCCAAGTGATTGTATCTTCTAAGACCCTCGAAAAGGACTGTCATGCGCCACTCAGATGGCCTCTGGCTCCGTGACTGATGGCAGACAGCTTGGCTCCAATCTGTACAGCCCCTGTGCTTCTGCCAGAGGAAGCTACTAGAGCATTTTTTTAAAGCTACCAAAGCAAACAAGCAAAAACTGTGACTCACATCCAGTCAGGCAAGCAATATTTTTATTCTTCACTGTAAATACAGCCCTTGTAAATAGCATATCTTAGAATTTATTTCTCTTTTGAACTAATTGGTTTCTGGAAACAGTCCGATGTAATGGAGACTTGTAAAATTAGAATTTAAGAAATTGTCCAACTGAGGATATTTTTAACTCAGCCTGGCAATCTATATAGTGATAAAATTACAACTTGCTTTCTCCATCCCAAGGAATTATCCAGAAAGACTCAGCAGCTTTCATAAATTTTTTTATATTCTATCATTTTTTTCTGATAATTAATAACCAAAATGAAATGAATGCATAGGTTTCTTTTCTTGCAAAAAAAGTGGAGTTCTGGCATATGCCGACACACTATATGCACGCGTATATATAAATCTATCTTTGCATGTACAAGCATATACACATTTACATAAACACAAATACACATATACACAGTCAGTTTTCTACCTAGGATATTATTTCCTTGCTGAAAGATGTAAAGTAATCTCATGTGACTTGTGGGATTTGAGATCTAGCCCTGCCTTTTCACCCGTGTTGCTGTATGCCACGCCACACCTCTGGTTTAAAACAGCGTGTTACCTGACCTCTGCAGCTTGTGCTCGGCATACTTGGCATTTGATCAAGGAAGAGTGACAGCCCTACGTCTGTCTATGTGCAAATTTATGTGTCCAACATCATTCAGTAAACTAAGAGTGCAAGGGACCAAACGTGTGGGTGGATGAATTAGTAACTGTTTCTACCATGTACCTGGTTTGGAAGGATATCATGATAAAAAAATACATGAGACCCATTCTGTCTAGAGACTTTTGAGATAAAAATGTTCTACAGAAGAGAAAAAAATATCAGTACAATGTATGATAGCTGAATATTAAAAGGTTAACAAAAACTCATCAGGTGGACAGTGGAGCGGATGATATTAATGGCATTGAACATGGCATTGAAAAATAACATCTGATTTATCACGAAGAGATTTAAAATAGGCTTAAATATTACAGAAACAGTGAAGTTAGATTTTGAAAATGGAAGTGATAAATGTGTAAGGTAAAACCATGGGAGATTTTAATATAACTTTTGAGAATTTGGACTTAATTCGGCATTAGCAGGTAATTATAAACTCTGAAGCATTGACTATAATGTATATTAATGATCCTGTGTTTGTGACTGTTGGTTGATTTAAATGTTCTGGGACATTTTTAAAAATTTATTTATTTTTATTATATTTTTGACAATCTTTACATAGTTAATTAGGGTAAAAAGGTTCAAGGGCTATAGGAAAATGGGGAATACTATTATTTCCATGTTATTTCCTTCATGTTTAAAGAGGTGTATTAAGGGAGAAGGCCCATCCAATTTCCCACTCTCCCCAGGTCCCAGATGTAGGGCATGCTCCGAGGTTCTTGCTCAAGTGGTTTTGATAGTTCACCAGTTGTGAATCACTGCCATTCTTGCCACTCCAAGCACGATGAGGTCTTTGAAGAATCCACCAATTGACATAGTCCATCATAGAGTCTCTGTTTTCCCTGTATTTCGCTGCCAACACATAGCTGAGATGGTTGATTAACCTGTTCTGTCTTCTGTGTTTTTCTTGGTTAGGGTTCTGAGTCCAGCATTTTGATTGGGCAAATCTCCAAAGAAACTTTGTCTGAGGTGTTCCTAGACCAGATTCTTGTATGTGCTAGCAGGTACAGGGCCTGGCACAGTCCATCGCCCCAATCAGCTGGTGGTTGCAGTTGCTGGGTTGGTTCTGTTTTCAGCCCTGACTTCCACTGGAACCAATGGGTGTTGCAGTCCAGCCTGGTTCTGCCCAGCACATACTCGGCCCTCGCATAAACCAGGGGAGTTGCAGCCTAGTTGGAGCAACCCACAATAACCCCCACCAGGCCCGCCACTTACCCTGGATTGCCAGTATGTGTAGCAGTAGTCCAGTCTGTCCCACATCCCATTAGGCTCTCGTACATGTCAATGGGTATTAAAGCTTTGTTCCCTCTAACAAGCTCCACTATGCAGCCAACACAGATGCTGTTGGGTGTCTGTCCAGCCACCCCAGCCCCTGTCCTAGTTTTCATGCCCTCCGTGGAAGTGGTAACCCAAGAGGGAGGAGCCCACTAATTCCCTCCCAGGCCTCTCCCACTCCTGGATTATGCACTCTCCAGGTGGTTCTGTGGTCTGACTTGACAGAATTAGACCCCAGTGCCAGCTTCTGCCAGCTTCTGCTGTGGCTAAGCCCAAACAACCCTCACCCACTCTAATTTTGTTTGCACCAGAAGGAAAAATCAGCCTAGCCTGGCTTTTCCCTGATCTAGTCCACATGAGGCGTACAGGTGTTGTAGCCCTGCTTAGTCTGGTTTGTCCCCATCCGAACTCAGGCTCTCCAGTGCGAGTAGCTATCCAGCAAGGGAAACCCCATATTCCCCCTGCTGGCTCTGCTGCGACATTTCTGTAGTGCTGCAAATGTCGTGTAATCTGTGCTGTGTCATATGGTACTTACCAGTCAAGTGTAATCATCAAGCATTTGAAATGTGGTTGTGAAAACTGATGCAGAAAAAAAGTAGGCACATTTTATTTTGTTTCGTTTTTCTCAATTTAAATTTAGATTTAAAGAATCCTGTGGGGCTAATAGTTGCTATATTGTATAAAATCGTTTGAATGAAGATCATCAAAGGTGCAAATGAATGATTACATTTACGCGAAGTGCAAAAGCCTTATGGAAATTATTCCATTGGAATATATGGACATTAAAAGTTGAAAATCTTTAAATATTACTATGTACTTGTTTGAAATTGTGTGATTAATACAGTGATGTGTTCTTGAGAAATACATAGGATACTTAAAAAGTCTGAAAAAATGGAAATAGATTTTGATGCAAATTTGCTTAAAATGCATGTTTTTTAAAACAAATGTGTTGTGACAATTAAATAGGAAGAAATAAATTTTAAAATCACCTGGGGCACACAGTGCCATAGCCTAGTAGCTGAAGTCCATCAATCCCACTGTGGCAAGATGCTGGGAGGACGGACTCATTACTCCAATTCATTCGCCATGAAGTGAGGTCCTTGATCATAAGCAATAATTTGTTTAATACTTTGGATGGTGGAAATAAGTCATTCTCTGCTTCCACAGATATTCCTTTTTGCAGATGCAAATCTGTATTGGGGGCCAATGTCTGTATCCAAGGGCCAGAGTGCCATTACTTCCAGGATGTGTCAAATCAACCTGCCCCTTGCTACCATTTTGAGGACAAGGTATATTTTTCTTCAGCCAACGTGACTGCTTGCTTTGATTGAATGCTCATATCCCTCTCACACCTCAACTTTGCCTCTGGCACTACTTGTTTCTTTTCCTGTGTGCTTTTAAAAATGACCTTCCCAGATTAAATGTTATCCCCTTGATGAGATTTGAATTTGCCAGATCAAGTAGGAGTGCTGTCTTCACCTGCAACCCTAGGGCAGTTGGAGCTGGTGTGTCATATTATAAACATCACAAAACCTCATCGAGTTCTGCTCTCTAGCTGGGCTGTAGCTCTGGAACCATCTACACAGCATCCCAGGTGTGCACTGTAATTTCATAAGTTAATTTGGATATGAAGGTTGGGATGCTATCCTATTTCTCAGATGTGGATTATATAACAGTTAATATATGTGAGTGTCATTAGAAATGTCAGGGGGAATGCATACTATGGGAAAATTAGGAATGTATTTCAAAAATTTTCCACTGAAATGAACTCATTTTTATGCCTTTAAAAATATTTTATTTACTTATTCATTTATTTGAAGTGGCAGAATGACAAGAGAATTAAAAATAATCTGTTATCCTTGGTTCACCAGTGAACTGTCGCCCAGAGCCAGGGTTTGGGTCAGACTGAACCTCAGAACCTGGAGCTTGATGTCGGTCTCCCATGCAGACGGTAGAAACGTGGGCGTTTGAGTCAGCTTATGCTGTCTCCGGCGCCCTAGGAGTGTTGGATCACAAGCTGAGGTTGATCTTGGTACCGGGTTCTCTCTGACAGTAACATTAAAGCATTCATGTAGCAATGTAACCTGTTCTCCCACAGTGCTGGCCTCGCATACCTGATCATTCTATTTCCCACGAGCAATTTTTACAGCCCTTTTTTAGCGTGCCTTACTCTCCAAGCATACTATAAACTCCAGGAAGAAACATAAATAACGCTTTGAAAAATATTCTCCCAATAAACATTGCAATGTTACACCTGTGGTAAGCACATCTCATGCACCTAGTTGAATCTAAAATTCAGTATGATAGTTCAGGAAAATGCTATCCAGAACTTCTCATTTTAAGTAGAAATATATGGAGTTACATGTAAATGCTAACCTCCCAATATTCTAAAACAGTGAAATCTTTACATATAAACTTACCATGTACTTGAAACATTTCTTTCAGATCATCTCATAAAACTTGCATACTTATTAAAAAAAAGCATAGTTATTTCCTTGGAAGCACTGCCTTTCTTTGTGCCAGTGATATATAAATAAATATTGGTCTTTTGCTTAGAAATCACCTGTTACTCAAAATACCCATGTTATTACAATTCTGTGTAAATTATACTTGCAACATAATTTTTGACAATTTTAATAATTTTTATTTTCCTGTATAAATATTGGCTTAAAACATATATTTATGTATATATATATATATGTTTTACAGTATATATATATTATATATACATATATATGATTTTTGGAAAAAATATATACTCTAAAAATCTTCAATATTAAAACTAGATGGATTTCTACTAGGAAAATATTTACTAATACAGATCTTTGTGATTTTGCTGCTTTTGTATATATTTTTAATTATCCATTTTTTTATCCAACACAGTTTTTTACGATTTATTTATTTATTTTTATTACAAAGTCAGATATACAGAGAGGAGGAGAGACAGAGAGGAAGATCTCCCGTCTGATGATTCACTCCCCAAGTGAGCGGCTGGTGTTGTGCCATCCGAAGCCAGGAACCCGGAACCTCTTCTGGGTCTCCCATGCGGGTTCAGGGTCCCAAGGCTTTGGGCCATACTCAACTGTTTTCCCAGGCCGAAAGCTGGGAGCTGGGAGCTGGATGGGAAGTGGAGCTGCTGGGATCCCGGCGCATTCATGGCGAGGACTTTAGCCACTAGGCCATGCGGCTGGGCCTCCAACACATCTTTATTAAATAAATACCATGTGTCAAGTCTCAGGTAGGCATCTGGTGGTTAATATGAAAATCTATCTTGAAAATTAACTAATAGGTCCCTGAAAGATACAAATCTATACTGCTATAATTATAACGTGTCTCAACAAAAATCTCTAGTAGATTTGAGTGAGATCATAATGAATGAAAACATTAGTACTTAAACATTATCATTATTGGGATTTCATAGAAGAAATGACACATTTTAACGTGAATGTGTCAACTAGCCTGATGAGAACAGTTGTAAAGAATTATGTTTGACAACCCTCAGGAAGTTTCTAGTGTTTGCAATAAGAAAATGGAGAGATGGCCCTTGAAATGTACTTGGCAACATTCTGTGTAGGACATCAAACCCTCCCAGAGTTTGGGTTTTATTTGTTAGTAATCAAGAATAAATTTTGCCGTTGGGAGAAAGCAGGCAAAATTTGCAAATTAGAAAAGTGAAAAATTTCCTCATTGTACCTTATGATAAGGGGAATATGCTGTACAGAATGAAGAGTAAATCCAATCATGACATGGAATATATAAAATTCTGAGAACCTGCAAAGGAAACAAAGAAAAGATTGGACATAATACATAACATTGAATATGAAATTATTGTATTTTATATGAGGCACTGAGACAAATTATGATTACCGAGCAGTGAAACCTTTTAATTTCTGCTCAGATAAGGCACCTGTGAATTTGGAAGTGCATAAGAGAGATATATTGGAGAGGTGTTTTCCTCTCTGCCTTCCCTTGCGGGGTTTTTTCTTTTAAATATTTATTTAGTTTTATTAGAAAGGCAGATATGCAGAGAGGAAGAGAGACAGAGAGGAAAATCTTCCATCTGATGGTTCACTCCCCAAGTGACCGCAATGGCTGGAGCTGAGCCATCCAAAGCCAGGAGCCTCGAGCTCTTCTGAGTTTCCCACACGGGTGCAGGGTCCCAAGGCTTTGGGCCATCCTCAACTGCTTTCCCAGGCTACAAGCAGGGAGCTGGTTAGGAAACAGGGCTGCCGGGACTAGAACTGGTGACCATATGGGATCCTGGCACGTGCAAGGTGAGGACTTTAACCACTACACCACTGCACTGGGCCCATAGGGTTTTAAGTGTCTCTTCTTTCCTCTTCCTTTGAGAACCTCAGTCACATTCCACAGTGGAACTTCCTTTTGATTGCTGTTCTGTAGCCATGCCTGGTTGTTACACTATATACCAGGATGGTCAAGGCAGGTCCAGTGGTCCTCTTGCTACATCGTTGCACTGATATTGCATGAATTTGGATGAAGATGTTTATGGAAACAACTCTCTATCCATATCTTTTCTTGTATCTTACAACTTTAGGTGACCAGCTCTATAGAGGAAACTTTTAGATTGCAAAGAGTTCACGATTAGTTGCTTCATGTTTCAAAATGAAAGGTAGCATCTATAGGGGTTGTACCAAAATAAAAGGGATTTTAATTGTATATGAATGCAAATGAATGTAAGACTAAGTTAGCCAAAATAAATATTATGTAGCAAGTGAACATGAATTTGGATGATGGAAGTTTTTCATAGACCTCTCCAAATGCTTAGCAGCTTTTCTCTTTACCTTAAAATTTAATTAAATAATCTATAAACAAATAGAAATATGTTCATTCTTGAAATAGAGTGGGGATTGTTCATAACTATTTTGAATATAAAAACTTCAAAAAAGATGCGATATTTCAAGATACTACAGAGGTGCATAAACGAATTCCTGAAAAACAGAATTAATAGAACTTTGTCTTGGTGCAAAAGATGTGAAGACTGTTATTCATGAGCCAAATATGAATATTGTTTAAGAATATAGATGAGTGTTATAAACAATGCCTCCTCAAAGTGTCAGCATTGTTCATTTATGTATTACCTTTTTTGCACTCTGTATGTTAGTTACTGCAAATCATGGAAAACTTACTTGACTTCTTGGACTGCTTTGTCACTAATAATAATGGTTTCCAATTGAACCCTTCTTTTGTTACCAAAATATAACAGGATTTCATTCTACTTTGCCTTAGTTGTATTCCACAGTGTATGTGTAACTGGAAGAGAGAGAGAGAGAGAGAGAGAGAGAGAGGGATAGAGAGAGAGGATGTGTACATATACCAATTTACTTCATCCAGTTGTAGGTTGATGGACATCTGGGTTGAGTCCATATCTTGGTTATCATGAATTGAGCTGCAATAAATGTGGGGCTCAGATAATGCTTTTGCATGCTGATTTCATTTCCTTCATTCGCAGGAGTATTGTGGCTGGGTCGTATGGTCAATCTATTTTCACATTTATGAGTCATTTCTGTCTTCCATAATACTGTACTAGTTTACATTCCCATCATCAGGGATTAGAATATCTTTTATTGTTTTTTGATTTCAGTATGTGAATTGTTCTGACTGGGTGAAATAAAATATTCTTGTAATTTTTCTTTGCATTTCCCTGATGGCTAGTGACCCTTGCCATTTTTTGATGTGACTGTTGCCCATTTGAAAAATAGCTGTTTATGTCTTTTGCCCATTGCTTGACTGGATTATTTGCTTTGGTGTTGTTGAATATCTTGAGCGCTTTACAGATTCTGAACATCTCCCTTTATTAAACTGCATGGATTGGACATATTTTCTGTCAGTTGCCTCTTTGTGGATGATTTTCTTTGCAGTGCAGAGGCAGCTTAGCTTGATAAAATCCCATTCGTTCATTAGTGTTGTCATTCCTTATACTTTTGGAGCCTTACCCCAGAAGTCTTTTCCTTTGCCAATGTCTTGCAAAATTCCCCCAATGTTTTTCTTCAACAACTTGATATCAGTTTGTAGATTCAGATCCTTGATCCAGTGGACATTGGCTTTTAAAAATGTGTAAGAAAGGAGTCTGGTTTCATACATTCCAATGTGGAAATCCAGTTTCCCTACCACGATCTGCTGATAGAATGTCCTTCTCCAGATACTCATTTAACATTTGTCGAAGATGCCTGCATTGGTATCTTGGGTTTCTGTTCTGCTCCATCTCTATGGATGCTTATTTTAGTGACAGAATTGGAGTGTTTTGACCATCATAGCCCTCTAGTATGGTTTTAAATCTGTTGTGGTGCTGCCTGCAGCTTTGTTTTTCTGTTTACATTTGCTTCAGCTATTCAGAGTCTCATTTGCTTCTGTGCAAACTTAAGAAATGCTATTTCTAGATCTGAGAAGAACGTTGTTTTTTTTCATTGGAATCATACTAAATCTGCACATTGCTCTGGGATGTATTGGCATTTTGATGATACTGATTCCTTCAATCTACAAAGGTGGAATATTGTTTCATTTTTGTGTGTCTTTTCTCAGTTCTTTTTTAATGTTTTGTAATTTTCATTACAATTTTTAACCTGCTTGGCTAAATTTATTCCAAGGATTTTAGATGTTTGGTAGTGATTATGAATGGCACTAATCTTACAGTTCTTTCTCAGCCATGGGATTATCCATATATACAAAAGATGTTGAAGATTTATTGATTTTTCTTTGAAAAGCACATTGTTAGAGAGAGAAGGAGAGACACAAAGAGGTCTTCCATCTGGTCCACCCCACAAATGGCTGCAATGGCCAGAGGTGAGTTCATCTGAATTCAGGAACAAGGGGCTTCCTCCTGGTCCTTGACATGGCCTTAGGGCCCAAGGAGCTGGGCATTCCTCTGCTGCACCCAAGGCTAGAAGCAGAGACCTGGGTCAGATGTAGAGCAGCCAGGAATAAACCAGTGCCCACGTGGGGTGCCAGCACCAGCCATTGGAGAATCAGCTCATCACAGCACCACACTAGCTTCCCTGTGTTGATTCTCTATCCTGCAAATTTTTCCAAACTCTTAAGAGTTTCAATAATATCCTACTGGAGTCTTTGGTTTCCTCTCTATGTGGAATCATCCCATATGAAAACAGGCATCATTTGACCACCTCCTTTCCAATCTGTGTCCAGGGGATACTTATCTATCACTTGATGCTCTGGCCAGAATCTTCAGAAATGGATTGGATTGGAATGGTGTAAGTAAGTATCATGAGTGTGAATCACAGTGGAAATGCTTTCAACTGTTGCCCATTCTGTGTCATACTGGCTGTGGATTTGCCAAATGTAGTCTCTCTTGTGTTGGAGTATATACCTTCTTTTAGAATGCGGTAAGAAAGATATTAAATGATTACTAGTATTATTGTCCTCCAAAGCATGCATAGCTTTTTTTTTTTTTTGGTGAGTGAGGAGGAGAGACAGAGAGACAGAGAGGAAGGTTTCCCATCTGCTGATTCACTCTCCAATGGCTGGAGCTGAGCCAATCAGGCCAGGAGCCAGGAGCTTCTTCTGAGTCCCTAGGCTTTGGGCTTTGCTTTACTGCTTTCCCAGACCATAATCAGGGATCTGGATGGGAAGTGGGGTCGCTGGGACACGAACTGGTGCCCATATGGGATTCCAGTGTGTGTTAAGGAGAGGACTTCAGCTACTATGCTAACCTGCCAGGCCCATTGCATAGTTTTCTGCTGATTTTACTATTTATATTCATAATGAAATTATTTTGTTTTATTTTTGGTGGTGCTTACACTCAGAGAGATTTCTGGTCTTAAATACCTTAGTTTATGAAAATGTAACCTTTTCTGTTTAAAGAAGATTCGAGTTTGGAAATTATATTTAATCTTATTGAAAGGAAATATATGAGCTCTCAATACTACCTCATGTTTGCATCTTGTTTTTATTTTTCAGGTACAGACAAGTGAGTCTCAATTGTTTTATTACCTCAAAATGGTGATATAGTATACATATTGTGTAGGGAAACAAGGTCATTAATTGGCAAAATGGAATAAAGTGTAACCTTAGCTATCTGATTACAACTGTAAATGCCTATTATCTCTCTCAGCAGTTCAGTTTGTAAGCATTTGTTTTATAGATACATTTTTCATTGAGCAACCTGTTGTATGTGTAGGAAAATTCATTGTAGCACTTAAATTATGGGGTCTATTCAAGTTTTGTAGATTCAACCCACGTAGCATCATGCAGATATTAGAGTGAATAGAGAAGTTTTATGTGCACTCAGATAAAATGCTATATGTTAAGTGAAAAAATATTAGTATACAGAAATTGATGTGTATTGTTCTAATTTTATGTGTTAAATAATATATGGGCATCTACACGTTTATGTTTCTTAGGATCTGTGAAAACTAGTTGTGTAATTGCGTCAGGTAAAAATAATAGGTTTTTGAAGTTTAAAAATAAGTATTTGTATTTATTTGATAGAGTGAAGGAGGGTGGGACAGAGAGAGAGAGAGAGAGAGAGAGAGAGAGAGGAAGTGATTGAGACAGAGAGAGAGCTGTTTCTCATTTATTCCCCACATACATGTAATGACTGGGTTGGAATGGGCTGAAATTATGAAGCAAGAAAGTAGTTCAGGACTTACTCTTGGTAGCAGGAATTCCATCGTTTGAGCTGTCATTGGTGCCCCAGAACCCCTGCCCATGGTTGAAATGGCAGAAAGCTTGAGTCAGGAGCCAACAGCAAGTATCGAACTCAGGTACTCTGATGTGGAATGCCAGGTCTGAACCGTTGGGCTAAATGCCTGTCCCTGCTTCCACTCTGCATATTCTAATTACATACAGCATATTGTTGTTTGAAATCTGTTGCTGTTCACGTGTTAAAAATTCAGAAAAATGAATTAGAAAACATAAAAAAAAGATTCATTGCAGGTTTTTCTTATTTCTTATTTTCATCATATTTCTCTTTACAAGATAGTAAAAGAAAAGGTTAGTGTTATCCATAACACAGAATAATATTTTTAGCAGTTCTCATTTTCATGTAATGGTCCTAAGTCAGATTATTATTGTTCCTATGAACATTTAACTTAGCAATGTTGGGAAACAATACAAACTGCCTCAGTTTATTTTAACGTAATGATTAAGTTTTAGTATGAAGACTCCAAGTTTAAAAGCATAGCACAAATATATTTTAATGTGATCTTGCTACTCTGCATTTGCCTGATTTTTGCTTAGGGGAAGACATAGCTCTGTTTCACAAATGACATGAAGCAATTTATTTTGCACTTATTTAGTTTGAAAGGCTGGAAGAATAAGAAACACAGAAGGGCTCTCATCTACTGTTTTCCTCCCCAGATATCCACAATAGCCAATGCTAGGCCAGGCCCAAGCGAGGAACCAAGAATGTTATCCAGGCCCCCCATGTTAGTGGCAATGACTCAGGGATTTGAGTCATCAGTTCTCACACCCAGGAGGCTGGAATCCGGAGTGGAGACAGGACTCCAGCACAGGCTCTTCAGTACATGATAAGTGTCTCAAATGACAACCGGTCCCTTCAAGCATTCTCCCCCGTGTAACCATTTGATTTCTTTATATTCATATTTAGATCTGTATTGTTGAAATTTTATTTTAAAAAAATGAACACTGTTAAAAGGAAAACTCAACCTACACAATGTATGGAAGAACAGTTCTTCAAATTGTACTCCATTTTGAAAATGAACTGTTATCAGATAAATGAGGTTTTACTGACACAACTATTAAAAGTGTTCCTCACATTTTTGCTAAATGAATGTATGTTTAAAAGATCTGGGAACTGAAAGATATTGCTGGTATGTTTAAAACATTTTTCCTAGAGGTCCAGAAATTCTCCTTCTTGCAATTACATTTGTGAAGTTATTGGTGTCGTGTTCCAAACAGTTTACGTCAGTTATGTCTCTTATCAAAGTATTTGAATCTTTGGTTCAACACAATGATTTCTCACACAACTGAAATGAAGAACTTGTGCCTGCTTTTCATTGTTTAATCATGCATGACAAGTTTATATTTAATACATAATCAAAGGATGCACTAGTCCAGTGCAGTTTTAGTTGTTGTGCACATGGCTGCAGGGAGCATTCAATGGTTTTTAAAGGCAACTGTAGTAAGTCTTCATGAACCTAAGGATTTGTGAAGTTGACAGAATAAAGATTTCCTTTTACGGGATTTTGAAACACAGCTATGTGTATGTAAGCTTTTAATATGTGTACACCATTAGTCCAAAAAGTTTGTTGGAAATGGTAATAAAAGGTACACTTATTTTGGTATGAATTGGGAAAAACGAAAATCATGTTTAGGATTTTCATGATATTCATTTTCCAAAGAGTTTTCTGAAGACCAACTATACATTTACATGTTTTTGGCTCACTGAAGCCTTTGAAGTAACTCTGCTCTTGCTTAATATGTTCATACTTCATGCAGTAGGCTGCATTATTTCCTTCTAATAGGTGCAATGTAGAATATCACATGCATTTGGTTTATATATATATATAATTACATATATATACACATATATACATATATATACACATATATATATAATTATTATCTTTTTTTTGAATGGACACTATCAGATTCCACTAAATTTTCCTTGTAGAGAAGAAAAAACAAGACGATTCAGGACGTAATTGGGCCTTTATATCCACATGGGAGACCCTGAGGAAACTCCTGACTCAATCGGCTCAGCTCTAGCTGTTGTGGCCATTTGGGCAGGGAAACAGTCAATGGGGAATCTCTCACCTTGTCTGTGAGAAATCTGCCTTTCAAATAAAAATAAATAAACAATAAGATTACATTGTGATACTGTTACAGCTTAGGTTACATAGAGGTGTATGACAAAGACCTAGGCAGGTGCTGCACAAACATTGCCTGGATTGTGGTCGACTTTATTCTTACCTTAGTTAGAAAACAACTGGAAATGTTTTTACTAGAAAATAAAATGATCTGATTATCCTTCTTGTTTTCTTAGGTCATTGTTATAGATATGATAATTACATATAGAAATACATATCGATGGGAGTATGCTGTGATAGCTTGATACAGATACAAAGCGTACATGAGCAAATGAGGATCCTTATCATTTCCAACCCATAAACAAAATTTATTATTTCTTTATGTTGGGAGCTTTCTTCTATTGTTTTATTTCACTTTTTTTGTTACAGTAATTAATAAAGTGGTAGTTAAAATGCTTTTAGCTTGAAACAATACTGAACTGCTTATATTGGGCCTTACTTTCATGCAAGTTCATATATTAGCCTCACAATGAGAAACAATAGCTCAAATCCATTGTTAGCTTTCCTTGTCTTCACTGGTATTTACTGTAACATTGCAGTGGGACTTTATGTTTCTCCAGGTTGATTCACCCATTTTAGGTATTGCAATTGATTTTCATTATGAATGATGAAAATACAGCTCTGTATTGCTAGTTCAGTGTTTCCTTTTACTTTTCATTGCTCGTTATTCCCATTTCTTTTTTAACTTGTGGCCGCTCTCCTCTGAGAAGGAACACTATTCATCTTCCCTCTCTCTGCTTTCCATCTCCTTCTTAGCCTTCAATGAACACAATTTAGTTCCCATTCTTCTTGGACGATCACTTCTGTAGCGATAACTCAAATAGCCGAGAGTGAATTAAAATGAGCAACTATGGTGATGAAAGAAAATCAAAGAGGAACAGAAGAGAAGAAAGGACAATGAGTAAAAGAGCCTTGGCTGGCTGCCTGGGCTAAGGAGATCTTATTCTGAGCTGGGGAAATGGGGAAGAAGATAAAATGAAAGTCAAGTTATATGTAACTTGAAGGGTACGTTATACTCCCTTACCTGGATCAGAGCTGGCAGTATGATAATAGATGTTCTATATTTGCCTATACCAACCATGCCATGAGACATTAAAATAGTAGAAAGTTAAGCTTTCTGAAGGACTATACTACTGTGACAACATGGGGAATGAAAAACGGGAGGAGCAGGGGAGTGAGAGGCAGGTATTCCTATATAAAAGTATGAAAGGAAATTCATAATAATGATAGTAAATGAAGAAAATATTGACATATTTCCTGCATTCCTCTTATTTAGCTAAACGAAATTAGTGTAACTTCTCTACTCTGAGATGAAGAATACATATTGAGATTAGTGTAATAACAAACAGAAGAGTGATACCACATAGCTTAATGAAGGTGATTCAGCACCATTTCAGTAAGGCTCACGCTTCCGGAAAGATCTCTTGTATGTTGACACAGTAAAATAATTAGTTTTATTATCACTAATATTAGAAATGTTTTAAGGTCAATATGCATTTTTTTTCCTCAGGCAAGAAGTATTAGCTTTCTTGATCATCTTCGTCTGATGTAAAAAATTTATCTTTTGAGATTGACAGCACCCAGTGACTAAATGGTGATAATGCCCACTGGAAGGTTATGGTGCGTTCCACTATGGTTTTCGTTTAGTAGGGTTTTATGTACTTTTACAATTTTGCACACTCACCCAGAGGTGTTTTTTGGCAATAGTAACATTTAGAAATACAAGAAAGTAAATATGAACCATTTAATGATCTCCGATTCTAGATTAAATGCTTAAAATACATTAATATATGTATATGAACATTGTTTTGAAATTTGGAACACAGACAACTTGGCAAAAATGTTATTAATATTATAAAAATGATATTCTCTCTGCAGTACATTTGATTACATGTGTCTAAGTCACAAGAAGTCTAGTTTGAATCTGAGCTTTGGAACTTAAGGAAAGTGTATTTAATATTTCAGATGTTTATTTTGCCAGCTGGTGGCTGGATAAGGTCAACATTAATTGCTTTTACCTATTCCGGGAAAATCTCGTTTATAGTCTACTTGAATTTAGCAACAGTTAGTGAAATGTATACATTTTGAGTGTGGGGGAATAGAGAAAAAAAATTGTTTTTAAAATGAAGCAAAGATCTTTTAAGAATAGACAGAAATCTGTATTTGCTAAGCTTTTTTCCCTGCCAGGTGGCCAATTTAAATAATCCACTATCAAAATAAATTCCAATAAAATGAAATAAAATCACATGACTCTCATATGAATAACTAACTCCTTAGGTGGACTCTTAGTCACAGGAGTAAATTAACATCAACCAGAGTATCTTATGAGTATCAAAGGGTAAAAAACGAAATATTCAGAATTATGTAACGCTATGTCTTAGAAATTAACTTTGAAAATGGAAATCTCATTCAGGACTACAGGTGAAAGAACAGTTTTTAGAAAGGCTTATGTATAATGACAAGGAAGCTGTTAGAATCATCCAAGGGCTGCAGAGGCAGCATAAGCAGTGTGAGGTACAGGATTCGTGTGCCTACTGCTATTTCAGCTCATGGCACCCTCATGTGGCAACCGTTCTCTCTTCTGCGAAGGAATGGCAGCACCTCTTGTCTGCTCCCACCCTGACGTGTTGTCAGGACTCTTACATTCAGCTTGGTAATTCTTTGAGCTCTTTAAATGAAAAGAACTATAAAAATCCAAATGTTTTTCTAGATGGGGGTTTCCAAAACTGGCCTTTGAGAGGGCGCCACCTACTTGGATATTGAATACTTCTGCTTGTGTAATGTGGAAAAAGTGGTTGCTGAAGTTTGCTCCTCCAACATCACTATGTATATATATATATTTATTTATTTTTATGTATATTTAAAGACATCCTTATTGTTTAGGGAACGACACACACCCATTGGGGATCAGTACATCACTTTTTAAGTGAATGAAAACATCACAAAGTTGAGCTGATGAAATGCAGACTAAGTGCAAACAGACTCCACCCTTCCTCTCCCAGTCACAAGGAGCCATGGTCTGCCAGCTCCCCGCATCACGCCCTCCCTGTCTAGCAAGGGGCTCTACTTGGCTCGCAGAACAAGTCCGTAGCTGAGCTACGAGTCATCCTGCTGCTGTTGAGTCACCAACAGAAAATCCACAGACTCGGTTGTTCTCTTTGTGGTGTAGGACAGTGATTTGAAAGAGAATCTGTTCCCTGTCATTTTTCTCTCTTTACATCTGAGTCATTTTCCCCCCTCTTTTCTCACTCCTGTTTCTTCTAGTGCTTAATTATACTTCTCTTAACCCGTCCTGTTCTAATCCCATGGGTTATTTTAAAAGGTTGCTTGCTCACCAGATGCAAGTCTCCGAGGGCTTGTTGGAAAAAATAACCATCACTGTGTCTGTCCCTCCTGCTGCCAAAAGTCATCATGAGTCATATTTTTGACTCAATTGGCAGAAATACTTAATATAAATAGTTTGTCTTTCTCAGAGTTGCTTCTTAACTGCCATTCCATCTTGCTGATTTCAACTGACTGGCGGGGTACAGTAGCTGACCAGAGCAGTTGTAACCTGGTCAATTAAGTCCTTTGTATTTTTCCTATCTCTTATACCTGGCTAAAGCAGTCAGTCCCAGTGACTGATTGGCGAAAGTAAGTGGTTGTCAGTGAACATTTTAGCTCTGGAGCATTCTTTGGAATATTTTTGCAAAGTTACCTCTCTCAGATTGAACTAGGCTCTGTATGCCAAACCAGAAAATAGTTAATCTGGCTCCCGAATAATATTAATATTAATAAAATAGCAGTCAAATAATGACTTATGAACCATGCGAAGAAAATTGTTAAAAGTAGACAAATTTTAGTTTTCTTACTCTATTAAGAATAAAGTGTAACTGACAAAGTCCCAAGAATGTACTGATGGTACTTACCATACTTATTATATTAAAAGTTAGAAGTTAAAAATGACTCATACATGTAAGCAAAAAATATGCCAAGTGTTTTTTTTTATAAACTCATAAACAAGGTTCGTCAAGGATTCAGCCAGATAAGTAGAATTAATAAGATATACACACATAGGCACATATTTACACGTTTTATTATTTGTTTCAAGAAATTAACTTAAATTGTGGACATTGGCCAAGCAAATCGCTCATCAGAAAATCAAGAAGGCAAGCATTCAAGCCTGCTGGAATCCTTGGAACATGGGCCATGTTTATTTCCATGCTACCAGGAATGCCTGATAAGGTGCGGGCTGGAGCTGAGGGGTGTCTTGTCTTGGGGTACATTCAAATGTTTTTCAAGCCTTCATCCTGACTACTGCAAACCAGGGTTACTGAAAAGAGTCTCTGTAACTTAAACTTAATTGATTAGCAACTTCATTTGCATCTGTAAAACCCTTTCACAGCAGGATGTAAATTAATGTTTGATTAGACAGTGGCGAGAATATGTGTCCATGCTGCATCTTGACTGCTGTCTGGCCTCCCTGCTTCATGAAGAATGCCGCTTACAGATGATCTCACCAGGAAAATGGTGAATGAAGTTCATCCTGATAAAGTTGACATATCAGAAGGCTAACTTTTTGTGTTTAGAGACTACAAAAAGGGTTTGATTATTAAGGCTAGCTTAATTTTCGATAAAGCAATATATTTATAAAGCTTCAGTTTTTTTTTTTTTTTGTACTAAATACCTCTTTTAACAATCTGCAAGTTAGTATGTAACCATAGATTCTCAGATCCAGGTAAAAATAGGAAATCGGATGAAGGCACACACACCCAAACAAGTCACAATCCTTACATGGATCTTACATGTATTGTTGTGTGACTTCCCAAATATGCTCGGGTGTTTTTATTGCACAGTTTTCTTAACAATTTTGAGTCCTTCAGTCACTAAGACAAACATTCTTTGGGGTTTTACAGATTCTCCAACATATTGCATTTGATTTCTTTCACCAGAAATAAGTATAGATTCTGTAAGTTAATGCTAATATTTTCTTGGTCTCCTCTGATCAGGCTGTATATAATGTCTTTCTCTTTAGTGGCTTTAACAATCATATGTGTAACTCTAGACATATGGAAGATGACTGTTGTGTCCCTATGTGCATGGTTTTCTGTAGCTTCAGGACCTAAACATTTAGAGTGGAAGGTACTGCAGGTATTTGGGGAGTGAACCAGAGGGTTTTGTTTGTTTGTTTATTTTTTGCTGTTGTTTGATTTTGTCCTATAATTTAGATGTTAGTTATCTTTACTAGATGCATGTTGTAAATCTCTCATTCTGTGGGTTGGCCATTCATTCTGTTGGTTGCTCAAAAGATTTGCAGCCTGTGCATTTCTTGACCTACTTGTAGATCCTTGCTGAGACCTACCCCAAGGAGCTTCAGGCAGCTTTGTTTAAGGAGTCTTACAATTTCAGAGCTTACAACTAATTTTTGAAAACCATCTTGAACTTATTATTGTGTACAGAAGATCCAATTAAAACTGTGCAAATGATAAGCAAATTTTCCAACACTGTTAATTGAAGAGGCTATTCTTTCCCTATCATGTGTTCATGACACTCTTAAAGCCAAGTTCACCACAGAGATTTTTTTCTGTTCTATTCCACTGGTATTTATTTATTTCCTTAAAATAATATAACTTTTCAGCATATATTAAAGCTTACAAACATCATGCCTGAAACACCAATTTATATTTTCAAGACAATTTTGAGTAAATTGGATCCTTAGTTGATCATATGAGTTCTAGAATTTTTCTATCTATATACATTGTGTTTGGGATGTTCATTTAGACTGCATAGAATTTTTATATTTTTTTAGTAATATGGACATTATTACAATACTGTCTTTATTCTGTGAACAGACTTTCTTTCCACTGTTGTCTTCCATAATCACCTTCACCAAACATTTGTAGTTATCACGTGTGTATGATTTTTACTGAGTTAAGTTTATTCGTGTTGTATTCTTTTTGATGATATTGCAATAAGTTTGTTTTCTTAATTTTCCTTGGAGATCAGTATTTATTAGTTTTTGTAAGTGAAACTGATAATTTGTTGTTTTTGTGCAATGCATTTTGATTTTTCCATTGTTTCTAACAAAAGCATATTTTGCTTATAAAACTATTTGTGTTTTGTATATAAGTTCATGTCATCTGCAGACACAAATGATTTTATTTCTGCCTTTCTGATTTGAATGCCCTTTACTTTTTTCTCTTGCCCTTTCGCTCTGATTAGGACATCTAGTATTATTTTGAATAGACAATCTAACAGGAAAGCTTTCCCTTTTTCACAGTGGATTATGACATTAATGACACATGTCAAGTGTTACAAAATTTTTTAAATTTTCCTTTGTTCTTTGAAGAGTATTTTTATCACAAAAGTATGCCGAATTTTAGTAATTTTCAGCACTATTATAGTGCAGTAGGAATTACCACCACCAAGCTCATAGAACTATTTAAACTACAATGTTTTAATGTCAATGGTTAATTATTAAAGACGGAAACTTAATAATGACAGCTAAGAGGTGAGACTGTAGATGCTTGGGTTCCTGGGAGTGTACTCTCAGAGGGTGATTCTCTCTAGAAACTTGTCTGAGTTCAAGCTAAGGCTATATTCTCTCTGTTTACCGCTTCATGATCTTGCCTCCAGACACACCATGTACGACTTCCTAACCTCCAGCTGTGCAGTGAAATCAACATTTTTAGTCAAGAGTTCCTCTTGGGTATTTCAGATAAAGTAACCAAAAGTAGGCTAATACAAACTCTTACTCTGAGGATCATGTGATTTTTACCATTTATTTGTTTTTATGATCTGCAACATTTTTGTGTGTTGAATCACCCTTGCGTCTTGAGGAAAATAACTTCTTGGTTGCACTGCATGATCATTTAATGTTGAATTAAACCCTCTAATTTACTCCTCAAGTAGTTGCAACAGCTGGAGTGAAGCCAATCTGAAGCCAGGAGCCAGGAGCTTCTTCTGGGTATCCCAAGAGGGTGCATGGTCAGAAGGCTTTGGGTCATACTCTACTGTTTTCCCAGGCCACAAACAGGGAAATAGATGGGAAGTGGAGCAGTCTGAACATGAACCAGTGTCCAGATGGGATCCTGATGCATTCAAGAGAGGGATTTCACCACTAAGCTATCTTGTAGGGTACCCAAGTTTTTAAGTTACCAATTTGTTGGTAAATAATTTTTATTTGTGTAATGTTTCATCCTTTACTTGTAATGTTAGGTGTTCATGTCTTTGTTGTTTCTCATGCAGTTTGGATAAAGTTAAGTCAATTTTTAGTTTTTGATAGATAATAGTTGTATGTCCTATTGGAGTATAGTTGGAGTATAGGAGATACTGGCATTATTGCAGGTGGTAACATCATCTGCATCACCACAATGCTGTTCCTTGTTGATTTTTTAAACTGTTAACCCTGCAGGCCAGCGTTGCGGCACGGTGCTGGCTGAGATGGCCGCACCCCATATGAAAACACTGACTCCAGTCCAGGTAATGCCATGGTTATCATGGCCGTCTAGCTGTTTCTCCTTTTCTCTTTCTGTATGTCTACCTTTTAGATAAAGAAGTCTGAAAAAATTATTCTTTTTCTATTTGTTCTGTGTCCTGTCTTCTACTTGTGTCTACAATGAGGTCTCTTATTTCTTTCCTAATGCCTACTCAGGGCTTAGCTTGGTACTCTTTTTCTAGAGTCTTAAAATATGCATTAGATTGTTTACTTGCGCTACTTTTTCCTCTTAAACATTGGTAGCCATGGCTTCCTAATGTTATCCCTGTTTCATTATCACAAATTTTATGTGATGTCTTTTCATTTTGATTTGCTTCAAACTACTATCTGATTTCCATTTATTCATGCTGCGATGAGTTGGATGAATGTGTCTCTTCTAAATTCATCATTTGCAATTTGATATCTATTGTGATAGTATAAAGAACTGGTGATTTTCAGAAAGTGAGTAAGTCATGGGAACTGTGCTGTCAACTATGGGAACAGCATTCTTACAAAAGAGATTAAAGGAAATACTCTGATCCTTTTTTGACCCTGCGTCTTTTCACTGTGTGAGAACACAGTGGTAATCTCCTTTTCACCCCTACTGCCCTGTGGGGATAACATTGAGAACACTAGCATGAGTCAGAGAATGATCTTCCTCTAGACACAAATCTGCTGGTCGCTTAATGTTGAAGTTCTCAGCTTCCAGAACTGTGGGAAATAAATTCCTACTGCATATCAATTGCACAACGTTAGACAATTTTTAAAAAAAGCAGAAATGGACTAAGCTAGCAAGAATTAAAATGATTTACTCAACACAATAATATTACCTTATTCTGTATTTGCCAATATTTGTAAATTTACCATTGAATTTTAATCTTTAATATGCTAAGATATGGTTGTTTAATGTGCTTTTACTTTCAATTCAAGCATTCTTTTCTCTGGTAAGTCAAGTGCATGACCATGAACTCCTTGAGCTTTTGTTTATCTGGGAAAGTCTTTATTCTGCCTATGAATTGAAGAGCAAGTTCTGCAGGCATGGTCATTTAAGTTGCCAGCCTTATCCATTTAGTAACTTGAATGCATCCTCTCATCCTTGCGGAGCATAAATTTTCTGATTGAAAATCCACTGATAGTATTATGAATATGGGAGGTCGCGTGCATGTGAGAATTTACTTCTATTTTCTTGTTTTCAAAGGTGTTTCTTTTACTTCTCTTTTAAGTATGTGTTTATTTTTATTGGAAAGTCAAATAGATGGGGGGGGGGGACAAAAAGGAAGATCCTCCATCTGATGATTCATTCCCTAAGTGACCGCAATGGCCAGAGCTGAGCCAATCTGAAGCCAGGAGCCAGGAGCTTCCTTGGGGTCTCCATGCGGGTTCAGGGTCCCAAGGCTTTGGGCCATCCCTGACTGCTTTCCCTGGCCACACACAGGGAGCTGGATGGAAAGTAGGGCTGCTGGGACAGGAACTTGCACCCATGCAGGTTCCTGGTATGTGCGAGGCAAGGCAAGGATTTAGCCACGAGGCTTCCATGCAGGGATCAGGCATTTCTTTTTCTTTCACTTGTCATTAAGCACTAAAATATCAGGATGATGGAATTTTACTGAAAGACTATACATATTGTAACAATATGGGAAAAAACATTGGTGGAGGGTAATGGGCAGGGAGGAAAACTCCCTGTGCCTGTGAAATTGTATCATAAAAAAAAGCAAAAAACAAACAAACAAACAAAAAACAAAAAATGCAACAACTATTGAACAGAGTGGCTCCTTATCTATGGGAATACATTATAAGAGAGTCAGTAAATGTCTGAAAGCATGGATCAGACCAAACTCCAAATACACTACATTTTCTCATGCAAAAATCCCATGATAAAATTTAATCCATAAATTTCATACAATAGCCTAGTGGCAAATGTAACTGCCTTGAATGGGCCAGGATTCCATATGGGCACCAGTTTGTATCCCAGCAACCCTGCTTCCCATCCAGCTTACTGCTTGTGGCCTGGGAAAGCAGTCGAGGACGGCCCAGGGCCTTGGGACCCTGAACTCGCGTGGGTTCTTGGAGGAGGTTTCTGGCTCCTGGCTTTGAATTGGCTCAGCTCCAGCGGTGCAGTCACTTGGGGGGTGAATCATCAGAAGGAAGATCCTTTTCTCTGTCTTTCCTTCTCTTTGCATATCTGACTTTCTAATAAAACTAACTCTTAAAAAAGAAATAAAATTATTTTAAAATAATTATGTACAGTAAGAATTTACCAATAATAAAAAAGCAAAAAATGATACAATGCATTCTAATAAAATGTTTATTTATTTATATTGTGTTAAAATAAATTTATGTACGGTTCTCATCAATTTTTCTTTTATGATGATGAGACATGATTTACTGGGGAGCTGAACTAAGGAGAGAGACATAGAAATCAGGATGTAGCATTAGGCTACTACAGAACAGTAAGTTGATCAAAAGCACTACAGTACCATGATAGCTAATCTAACAACTGAGAAGCAGGCAGAATTTATGTGCCATAGACAGGATAAAATGGGTTCATGTGAAACTTAATCATGCTATTTAGAATGGTATTCAATCTATAAATGATGAATTGTTATACGTCGGATTTTCTCTTTAACATGTTTGGACTGCAACTGAATCTGCAAAACTGAAACCGCAGAAAGTTATGCCATGTATGTGAGGACCGCCGTGTCACCAGCCTTGGCCTGGATTTGGTAACTTTATCCACAAACTCATGTTATCTGGAATCTAGATGTCTGTTTTACATGCCATTTTAAAAATACATTTGCTAGTTGTAGCTTTGACTATTTTATATTTTCAGAAAATCCATAATGCTTGTTAATGCTCTTTTATTGTCCTTCAAATCCTTTAAACTATCTTGATTGATTTAATCTTCCTTCTTTTATTTCTAGTTAGTATTAACAGAACGACTTTCAAATTTTCAAATTTGCTAATTTTTTTTTTACTCTAGCTGAAGCTGAATTCTGAAGTTCAGTTGCTGTAGTCTTCAGTTACAAGATTTCTCTTTAATTTTTTTCTAACATCCATTCCTTCCTTATTTTGATTCCTTTTTCAAGCACCATTCATATAGCTCATTTACCAGTTCTATGACTTTTTGTAAAGAAAATTCTGTATCATTTATTTTGTATATCTCCATTTCATTGAGGTGAATTCTTCGTTTTGCACTAATTCTTTGGATTATATTTTCCTGTTGATTCATTTCACTTGAGTATTTGATCTAGTACCTCTGTATTAGTAAAAGGACAATGTCAGACTTCACACACACGTCTCATAAATGATGGCTGCATGTGTCAACCTGACATGAGGTTATATAGGCTTCTCACACATTCAAGTCAATCCTACCATCTCAGATCCCTCAGATCCTTGAGACAAAAAGGCGTGTAAGTCAGTTCTTCAGGTAACACCCAGAGAGGTTGGACCGCTGTAAACAGTCTGGCTTTTATCCTACCCATTCTCACAAGGCTCATTTTCCTTTAAAACAGTGGCATTTGTCTGTATAGAGAGGGAAACAGGAAAGGAGTTTCTCATAGCTATCTATGTATGCTTCTGTTGCAGGAATTTTGATTCCGAGTATGGCAGCAACCTCAAATTCTTGTCTCGCAGGAAAGAAGAATTTTCATGCGGACACAGTTTAGTTTTAAAGCAAGATTTATTAGAAAAGTTGAGAAGAGAAGACTCCCGTCCTAGTGACGGGAGGGGGTTTTGAGATAGAAAAGACCCTTACCTCCTGCCATAGTGGCAGGAGGAAAAGGACCTCAGTGCTCTGCCATAGTGGCAGGAAAATAAGAACCCGAATGAATGGTGGGGAATGCACCTTTTAAAGGTTTCCCTCAAAGATGTTTCTCCATGAACAAAGAAAATTCCTAGTTTCCATGGTACCTGGCCTTGGGACAAAAGGCCACAGAGGTGCTAGACATAGGACATTCCAGGCCTTGGGCAGATGTGTATTACTTCTTCCTGCTCTCCTTTCAATGATAAAGAGATCGGCCTGAGACCCTCCCACAGTGGCCGGAGGTAATGGCCGATACTTCTGGTGGGGAATTGATATGCTAATAGCACCCCTGTCCCTGGGAGAGTGAGTTCAAGACATGGTGGGGAAATTCTCTTTTACTCAGGGACCCAGAATACCCTAACTGCCTACTACCCACTCTAACTCCTCTCTCACTTCCATGACAACAGCCAACTCTTTTCTAAGGAAATTGTCTCTATGCTATGATTTTCATGTTATTTTAAGCGGCCCTTTGAAACTACTGAATTATATTTACATATTCCTAATCAGAATCTTTGTGTTCAAACTCATGATCACTAAAATGAGTAAGAAGAATTTGCAGAGATTAAATGAGAGAAATATGGTTAAAAAAAATCAACTATAGGAAATCCTCTAGAATTAAAGAACAAATTTAGCAAAGCTGAAAGATATAAGGTCAACATCCCCCAAAAATACATTTTCCTATACAACTTCAAACTACACTACACAGATTAAAATTAAAAAAAAAAAACAAGCCAATTTCCAATAGTATCTAAAAAATTCAAAGTACTTGATCATAAATTTAATCAAATAAGTGACAAATGATACATTGAAAATCACAAAATATTGCTGGAAGAAATTAATGAAAATTTAAACAAATGGGAGGTATTCTTTTTTTTTCCTTCCTTCTTTCCTTCCTTCCTTCCTTTTTACATTTTTGTTTCATTTTTATTGGAAAGGCACATTTACAGAGAAATAGAAAGATCTTTCAGCTGCTAGTTCACTCCCCAATTGGCCACAACAACCAAAGATGAGCTGACCTGATGCTAGAAGTCTGGAGTTCCTAGTATATCCCCCTCAGCTGCAGGGTCCCAAGTCTTTGGGCCATCTTCCACTGCTTCCCCAGGTCATCAACCAGGAACTGGATGTAAAGTGGAGCAGCTGGGACACAAAGTGGCATCATATTGGCCCTTGTAAGGATATGATCAACCAGCTGAACCAGCACACAAGCGCTGACATTCCATATTACTTGATAGCAGTATTTAATATTGCTAAAATGTCTGTGCTATGATGGAAATTGATCCCTAAGTTCAATGCAATTTTATTTTAAAATTCCACTCATCTTTATGGCAAAACAGATAAACTAGTACTCAAGTTTGCAACTGCAAAATTTCCTGACTGATGAAAATGACCTTGTATAAAGGATGAATATAGATAATTCAAATGCCTCACATTCATAATTTAACCATAAAACTGTGGTACTTAACCAGTTTTGCTGAGGCAGATAGACAAGTAGATTAGTGAAATATAATTGAGTGTTCATAAATAAATGAATCTGCGTTTGATAATTCAATGAAGAAAGGTTTTCTTCAATAGCCAATAATGAGATAATAAGTTTCACATGAAAAGATCTTGGTTAATACCATCTGCAAAAATTAACATAAAAACGAATCAACAGATAAGTGTAACCTCTGAAACCATAAATCTCACAGAAAAAACACAGGAATAAATCTTGATAAGTTTTGGATTGAAATTGGCATTCCAAGGATGATGTAAAAATGTGTATAAAAAAGAAAAAACGATAGATACGTAGAAAATTTTCTGAAACTTTTATGCATTAAAAATATTACTGAGGATAGCAAAAGACAATCTCCAGAATAGCATAACTTAATTACAATCTTACATGGGGTAAATGTTTCAATAATAGAAACTTTATTTCAATAATAGAAAAATGGTAAGCAAAAAGTTTGAATATGATTCTGACAAAAAAGAGAAAAATGGATTAAAACATGTGATAAGATGCTCAACATATGTCACAATACATTTACATCTCTTTAGCAAAATATGAGGCTGGAGTGAGTTAGCACTAAGCTGATAGTTGAATATCTGGTGCTGGAAACTCCAAGCTATTTGTAACTGTATTACTGCTATCTCCTAATACTTAGCCAAATACTGAATGATGTGAATGAATGTAAAAGTATAAGACACAAGACACTAGGAGAAGACAGTGTACTTTTACTTACTTTGGTTTGATAAAGAGTCAATTTCTAAATCCAATTTCTAGTCGTTGTTTACATTATTGGTATTTATGCTACCCGTCCTAGTTACTTGAAGGCAAAAGAAAAAGATTACTTTTTATTGAGCCAATAACCACATGCAATATACATTTTATTTTAGTAAAAAATATCGATTTATTGTTATTTTTGGTTGGACACTAGCATTCAACAATCCTACAAGAAACACGGTTAAATGAGGGAACTGAAAGACTTAGAGAAACAAGATTTAAAGCAGCAGTAGACAAATGAGAGCCCACACAGGATTTAAGATAAAATAATAGGGAACTAGGGACCAGACATACTCTAGCAAAATAGCTGAGAACCGCCCCAGACACCTGTTTTAGTAGGTTTTTTTTTTCCCAATATGCCATTAATTTGCTAATCAAATCAAAGGTGTCAGTGACCATCGCCGCTAGAGCAGTACTGAGTCGTGGTCTTTGTTTTTTCTAGTATCATATGGCGGGTCATGGGACATCTGACAACTGATCCTCCTATGGACTCAGACCTTTGAACCGTCATCTTCAGGGTCTCAAATGCAGCCAACCAAAGTAGTAGGCATTCCATATGCCTGTGCCTGTTCTTGACAAGCAAGTGCTACGTTCCTTTGCACTGACTGCATTCTCATAGGCAACTACTGAAGAACAAAGGAAAATAGCCTGAGTCGATAGTGTTAAGTTAGTTAGTAGATAGCAGCCTGCTCTAACAGTCAGGCCTTACTGAAGCCCGAGTTAGGGTAAGCTAAGAAATTAATATAGATCTGAAATCGCAGTACTATTCTTTTTAAAGATTTATTTATTTATTTATTGCAAAGTCAGATATATAGAGACGAGGAGAGACAGGAAGATTTTTCATCCGTTGATTCACTTCCCAAGTGACCGATCTGAAGTCAGGGGCCAGGAACTTCTTCCAGGTCTCCCAAGCGGGTGCAGGATCCCAAAGTTTTGGGCTGTCCTCAACTGCTTTCCCAGGCTATAAGCAGGGAGCTGAATGGGAAGTGGAGCTGCTGGGATTTGAACCAGTGTCCTTATGGGATCAAGGTGCATTCAAAGCAAGGACTTTAGCTGTTAGGCCACAGCAATGGGCCCAAAATCCTAGCACTTTATAAAGGCTCATTATGATAATTACAATAAAATTGTTGAGATACAATTTTCATTTCCCTAATCAATATATTTATTTAAAACTAAGGATTTAATTGAGTAAAATCTGACTCACTAACTTCCAATATTAATTTGTGTTCAGTTATCTGTAACCCTAAGAACATGCTCATTTGCATGAAAATGATACTATGTGTATCAATAAATAAGACATTCATGTTATACCTGTTTTGTGCACAAGTGAAGGTAAGTATCACTCCACATCAGTAATGAATTGCAGGGATTTTCTGCTGGTGTGTCTTCCTGGTTATTGTATTCCTTGGTATTGTGTCCAATGTAGCTACTTAGGAAACTGGACAATTATGTGAGAGAGAGGGTTTAATGAAAAAAGCAAAACTTTTTTATTTATATCAAATTATTTTTGCTTAGGTCAAAGCAGCTTATAGAGGAATATGATCTTCTTAAAAACATCAGGGCATGTGTCAACTTTAAAAACCCTAGCGTAAGTTTTCCAGAATTTTAGGCAGAAATCAGAGGAATGTTCAATGCTGTAATCCAATGATGTCAGAACAACTATAGCTTTTTTAAAAAACAGTTTTGCTGACAATTTCTAGTCTTTTTCTTCTTGCTCACTGTGCCTTATTGTCTTCCAAACTGCAATCAAGTGTAGAACTGGAGCTATTGTCCCCTGGGTTCAATCTCCACCAGAAAACATAAAGTTAGACTTCCATCTGGTTCTGTACTTTAGCTCGTCTTGGCAAGAATTCAATTATTTATAAGGCACATGGGTGTTTCCAATTCAATAGGATTAAAAAAGGTTTTTCTTCTTTGGAAATACTTGTTGGTTGTTAATAGATCTTATTTGAGTTTTTTAAACATCCAGAACTGAAAAAGAGCACACTTACTGTTTTTAATTTCACACTTAATCAGGGTACTGAGGAATTGATGAATGGATATGCAATAAAAACAATAAATGAATTTTTCATCAGTCATTGTTGTCAATCACATTAAAAATGTGATTTTCCTTTTTCAACTGGACCTTAAATGCATCTGAGTAGATGTGACAGTTTTCTGGATGCCTGCGTGTGTTGATTTTCCAACTTAAATACATTTATTCCCACATTCAGCTGAAAGATTATTTCCCCACAATCTGTCATTTCATTGTGGCTGCCTGCTTCCTTGGAATCACTGCCATGGAAAGAGGAAGAGTAAATTCTCGCAGCACAGGTTGGTGGTGCCGTCAGAAGTGTTGACATGCTGACTTTACCCTGAGATGTGCTTTGGAGCCTGGCTGTTAAGATCGTTACACTGACCAGTTCCCTGCTGTAGGATGTGCACTGTGGAATCACCAGAACCTTTTCCTCAGCGCTCTGCACATCATCAGACGTCTGGTTGAATTCCTTCACAGTGGCAGTTGAATTTCCACTGGAACATGGGAACCCCATGACTTGTTTCATGGAGTGAGGATTATGCTTTGATGAGATGCCATGTGGTCGGCCTTTCAGATCCAAGCGCCTCAGTTAACAGTCCAGGTGTATTGTGATTCCAGCTTTCTGCTAATGCGAATCCTAGGAGGCAGCAGATGATGGTTCAAGTAGTTTGTGCCTTAATACAAGGATCCAAGTAGGAGACTCCGATTAAGCTTGAGAACCCTACTTTCAGTCTGGTCCTGCCCTGACCATCACAGACACTTTTAGGGTGAATCAGTGGATAAAAACTTTGTCTATTCTGCCTTGCAAATAAATGCGTACTTTTATTTTTTATTTTTATTTCTAATTTTAAATTTTATGATGCAATTCCATAGAGTCTGGGATTCCCACTCCCAAGTCCCTACCCCCTCAAGTGATTTTCCCATATTTTTACAAAAGTATAGTCTAAATAATTTTGAAAACTTGATTTTGTTCGTGGCACATGAATATTCAGTATTTCAAGCTTTCCTTGAATTTTATATGAAGAAATGACTGAGTTTTAGCCATTGAACTGTATCTGTGTGTGCCATTTCCAGGCCTGATCTACCTTGTCGGAATACATCCAACGGGGTAGTTGGGACAGCAGAGGCCTGTGGGATCCTGTTGAGAAGAAGCTCTGGGAAAGAGGAGGCAGAGGGCCTCTCATCCACAGAGTACTCTTTCCCACAGAAAGTCCTTGGATGTGCTTTCATGCTTTGCTGATGTCAGGGAGACATCTGTGCTGTTAGACTATTATTCTGGATCAAAGCAGTGCTCCTTATTAGTATCTCACCCCAATGGGGCTTTGATCCTGGTGCCTTCTTAGCTCTCCTGGAACTCTCTGCTTACACACATGTGACATGAGTTGGATATCAAACCTGATCATTGTAACCGATGTCTGAGCTGAACTATGCCTGAAGTGTTGCTTTGCTGAATGTATACCAACTAGAACCCCGGAATTAAACTTTGTCAGTCACCTAAGAGAGCACTGGCCTCCCCACATCTCTTCTTGCTCGCATCTCTTCCCTAAGAAGCCGCAAGGTAAAGTTGGACTACCTAAACCTACCATATATATTCAACCATATATATATTCTTTTCGTATCTGTGTCCTGGAGGTCCAGAGACATTGAAGGGCAAGATCATAGTAACACAAATTTAAATAAAATAGATAAATTGAAAATTCTGCTTATTTCTTCATAACTTTAAAGAGTAAGAACTTAGCTTCTATCCTACCTTAACCATTGCATAGTTTGGAATTTGTTACGGCATCCAGCAATTTCTTGACTAATTAATTCGCTCATACAATATTAGTTGTGTTGTGATATGTAGCTAGTGGAAACTAAAGGCTATGAACTCAAATTTGAATTTCAGATAAACAAATAATCATGTTTGAAATAGGTCTGTTATACCCAATTGTAGGATATGCTTATATTAAACATTATCATCTAATTGATATTCACACTGAATGAGCATTTTTGCTTGTATCTGTTAGTTATATTTCTTACTCCACTAAGAACTGGATGAACAAGATACTGATGCTGGTTTCCTCTCTTGTCATTCCTATGTCTGTGACTGCTTCACCTAGATTCTAATTCCAAATACTGAAAAAAAAGAGAATCATTCTTTACCTCTACATTCACATATTCCTTGAGATGTCACTTACAACCTAATGCCTATTTTATTATTCTAGCAAAATTTTATTCAGTGCATCCATCTGAGGAACCTTGCCTTCAGTACGCTTTCTAAGTATCAGTGTACTTCTGTTTGAACCCATTTAATTTGGGTCAGACAGTGCCTCGATGTCTCTTAATAATCATACACAGAGAAGAACTACTCCCTCAGAAAAGTTTCAGTCTTGTTCTTATTCAGGTTGGAATGTTCGTGAATGATGGAAGAAGGTCTAATCAAATCTTAATAAATTTCATGACAATATGTCAGGCTGATCCTCCTCAGAAAACATAAAAGATGTATAGTTTTATATGAGTCTCTAGAAATAATTTTGAGACAAAATAAAAGATTCTCTTGGATCTTCAATTGCTATCCCTTGGACATTCAGTTGCTTGAATATTTTGATCTTTTGAATATTGAAAGCACTGTCAAAAGGCAGCATTTACTCATGTACTCCTCATTTAACTGTGTCAATGAAATATGAAACAGTATCTCTTCTGTCCAGCGTAGCTACTGGCATTGCATTTACACCTCCATAAAATAAATTGATCATTTGGCTCAGAGATCACCAACTTCTATAACAATTCCTATTAAATCTGAGATGTAGTATGTACTCTCCATAGTCCCTTCTTGAGTCATTTTTATATATGACAAATATACTAAATATTTTAACTACATTACTCCCAAAGTTTGATTTATCCCTAAGTAGGATATTACATTTATTTCTTCAGATAAAAGCCTTAAATTTAATGTGCTGAGACTTGATATTTACTATATTAGCTTTTTTAAAGATTTGTTTATTTTTTATTGGAAAGTCAGATCTACTGCTCTACAGAGAGAAGGAGAAACAGAGAGAAAGATCTTCCATCTGCTGGTTAGCTCCCCAAGTAGTTGCAATGGCCAGAACTGAGCCAATCTGAAGCCAGGAGGGTCTTTTGGGTCTCCTATGCGGGTGCAGGGTCCCAAGGCTTTGGTCCATCCATGATTCCTTTTCCAGGCACAAACAGAGGGCTGGATGGGAAGTGGAGCAGCTGGGATATGAACCAGTGCCCCTATTGGATCCTGGCACGTGTAAGGTTAGGACTGTAGTCATTAGGCTACTGTGCTGAACCCACTATATTAATGTTTTAAAAAATGAATTTATTTTATTTATTTTAAATCGACTTAAGAGAGAGGAAGAGAAAGAGAGATTAAATAAGTGTTCTATCAATTGGTTCACTCCTCAAATGGCAGCAATGGCTTAGGACTGCACCAGGTCAAGGCCAGGAACTTCTCCTAATATCTCCCAAGTGGTAGTTAAAAGCTCTGGCTAAACTTCCAGAACTATATTGAGCAGCAATGTGAGTGAGTATCATTGTTGGTTCTAGATCTTAGTGGAAATGACATCAACTTTTTCCCATTAAGTATGAGGCCGGCTATGGGTTTTTCCTATATTGTTTTTATGTGAAGTGTTTTTCCTTATATCCCCAATTTGCTTAAGGTTTGTGTCATGAAAGAATGTTATAGTTTATCAAATACAGTCTCTGCTTCTATTGAGATGATCATACGGTTTTTATTCCTAAGCTTATTAATGTGGTGCATCACATCTATTGATTTTCATATTGTAACACATCTCTGTGTAGCAAGAAGAAATCGTACTTGGTCCAGGTGAATGCTTTTTCTGTTGTGTTGTTGAATTTCCTTAGCTTATATTTTGTTGAAGATTTTAGCAATTATATTCTTCAGGAATATTGGCCTATACTTCTGTCTTTGTTGTAATGCTTTCTTTAAAAAATGGAATTAAGATAACTCCGAACTCATCAGAGGAGTTTGGGGAGCTTGTCTTCCTATTGTTTTTTGTAGTTTGAGAGGAACTGGAAGTAATTATTCTTGAAAAACTTGGTAGAATTCAGCAGTGACCTCATCTGTTCCTCCATGTTCTTTTGTTGGAAGGTCTTTAATGTTAACTCATTATCCATCTTAATTATTGTCCTACTGAGGTTTTCTATGTTGTCACAACTCAGTGGTTATATTGTGTGCAGAAAGCTATCTGCTTACTCTAGATTTTCATATTTGTTGCCGTATAGTTTTGTAGTAATTCCTGATGAATCTTTGTACATTTGTCATGTCTGATACTATTCTTTATCTTTTTACTTTTTTTGATAATTGGAATATGGACAGTTGAGGAGAATCAAGATGGTGGAATACAGTAAGAACTCATTTAAACAGTTGCAGAATCATTAGCCAGGGTCAAGCATAGAGGGCACTTACCAGGAAATAGTAGAGGACAGAGCAATGGCAGAATAGCTCCTGGAGAATGATGGAAATAGGAAAGCAGCAGAGACAATGGTGTGATGTTGCAGTAGCCACATACCCCAGGGACATTCAGTGCAGGGTGATCTGAGCTCCTCCAGTGGCAAGAGCTTCTCCAGTGGCCAGCTGCCCTACAAGTGATACTTAAAGATGTTCTCTTGACAGAGAAAAGAAATAGCATCTGCTAAAACCAAAGGCAAATGAAAACAACATCCCAGTAAAATAACAAAAGAAGACTAAATCAAACAATGAACAACCCATTGCTAAACTGACGGGAAGAAATTACCACCTAATTATATTAATCCTGAATGTAAATAGCTTAAACCCATCAATCCAATGGCATAGACTAGTAGATTGGATTTTTAAAAAAGCTATTTATCTGTTGCCCACAGGAGACACATCTCACAAACAAAGAGTGGAATGATATCTCATGAATTTTGATTTTTTGTTTCTATTTTTATTTCTTCAAAAAGGCTTTTATCTCATTTAATTATTTGCTGACTCATAGATCATACAGCAGCATCATTTTCTTCAAGAAGGTGCTTGATTTTCACTTCTTCAGTGATACATTAGTCTTTCAGTAACATGTTATTTAACTTCATGTCATTATAAATTTCCATTTTTCTTCCTGGAGATTGCCATATCCAGATGTGAAGTTACAATGCACGATGGATATCTTCTTCCAGACCAAAGATGGATTCCCAATGGAACTGTTGGATATATCTTAACAATAAGATTCTGGACTCTTCTGCCATTGTTCATGCCTGCAACGATTGACTTTTGACCGTTTATGAAGAAATACATGATTGTAATAATATAGAGAAAATCAGTGGTTGAGGGAGGTAATTTAAGGAGGGGTCAGGTAGCCTATGGAACCGTATCATAAAATAATAATAATTTAAAAATTAAGAAAAGAAATAAAGAACAAACCAGGCTATAGTCGAAATGGCACTTAACCACTAACATAGTAGTAACTGTACTGGAAGAGCAGGCTTTGTGGTACAGTGGGTTAAGCTGCCAACTGAGAAGCAAGTATCCCACAAAGTGCCATTTGAAGCATAGGCTATTCCATTTTTGGTTCATTTCCCTGCTCATGTGTCTGGGAGGCAGAATATGACATGTCAAGTACTTCGGTTCTTGTTACTGATGTAGGATATCTAGGTGAAGTTTTAGCATCTGGCTTTAGTCTTGAGTATTGCCAACTGTTATGGCCATTTGGGAATAATGAACCAGGAAATGAAGACACCAGTCTATTACTCAACCTTTCAAATAAACAAACACATATTTTCATTAAAAAATCAAAATAATATGGAGGGTCAATTTTGTGTATTTTTTTCCTGTTTGGTTTGTTGTTTTTCTGAGTTCATAGGATACATTGACAGATAATTTATATGATATTACTGTGTTTGCTAAGAGCTTCCATCTAAACACTGCTTTTTCATACCCATATGTTTTAGTATGTTGTGCTATCATCTTCATTCATTTTATGAATTTCTTGTCTTCCTTTTTGAGATCTTTTATGGCCCCCTGTTCATTCAGAAGCATATTTTTAACCTCCAGAAGTTTTTTTCTTTTTTTTTTTATATTTTTAGTTGCCTTCGGTAGTTGATGTCAAGCCTTATCCCATGGTTGTCCATAAATGCATATGATATGGTTGCAATGTTTTTTGAGACCTGTTTTATTACCTAGCTTGTGCTCTATCCTCGTGCAAGTTTCATGCTCTGAGGAACTGAATGTGTGTTCTGCACCTGTGGGATAAAATGTTCTATAGATTGGCTCTTTTATTTCTTTTTTGAGTTTCTATCTGACTGATTTGTCCATTTTTTGAAACTGTGGTGTTGAGTGTTTGCATTATTACTGTATTGGTATCAGTTTCTCCCTTTGAATTCATTAATAATTGTTTGAAATAGTCACATGTCCTCACCTTGGGGGCATTACATTTACATAGTCAGTTCCTTACGTTGAATTTATCAATTATTATGCAATCACCTGCTTTGTGCCTGTTAGCAGTTTTTGCATTAAAGCCTATCTTGTCTGATGCTGGAATGTCTGCATTTACTCATTTTTCCTTTCTATTGATGTGGAATAGCTTTTTCCATCCCTTCGCTATCAACCTGTATGTATTTTGTAGAAGTCTGTTTCTTGTAGGCAGCCAATTGATGGGTTTTTGTTGTTGTTGTTTTGCTTTGTTTTGAGTTAGGTGTTCAATATCCCTTGATTGTAAAATTAAGGTTAGTCTATTAGTGTTCAAGGTTATTATTGAAAAGTAACCACTCAGCTCTACCCTTTTTCCATAAATATTTTCATTATTTGTCTTAGATTCCCTTTATATTTTTCCTAGGAGATTTACCACTTTCACATTCTTTCGTTATGGTGATTATCTTTGAGTGTAGCACATTCGTAAGCCTCAATTGTAGGGTTAGATGGCTAGTGAAAGATTCGGTTTCTAGTTACTATGAAAACTCTTTATTTAACATTCACATATCAATCAGATCTGCTGGGTACAGTATTCAGATTTGGCAGCTTGTTTCTTTCAGATCTGGAAGATGTCTCTTCATTATTTCCTAGCCTGAAGATAGACTCACTGATAGAATTCCAGTTTTAGTATAATTGAGGAGCCACCTCAGGTGACCTGGTGTTTCTTTTGTACACATGTTAGAGTCTTATTTTTAGTGTTGAAACATCCTTTGTGACGTGTCATGGTGCAGGTTGTTTCTGAACATGCCTGCTGGGAGCTCCATATTCTCCTGTACTTGGCTATTCCTTTCTTTCTCCGCATTAAGGAAGTTTTCTCAATAAACCTTATAATTGGAGTCTCTTGAATTTTAGAAACTATTAAATATGTATGTTAGGTATCTTGTTAATTTACAGAAATCTTGAACACTATTTTCATGTTTTCTGATATTTTGCCTTGTTTTTGTTGTACTGGATTATTTCCATCAATTTGTGTTCTATCTTGGTATCTTTCTTCTGCCTCACTATACCACCAGTTCTTGAGGTTTTCCACTATTTTTTGATGCTTGACATATTGAATTCTTCATTTCTAATATTTCAGTTGGATTTCTCATCAAATTTTTAATCTCCTTGTAATCTATGCATGTCATATATAGATTCATTTAGCTCAGTAATTTGTTTCTATGTGTTTTTGAGTAATTCTGTCATCATTTTTCACCTTCATTTTCAGGTATTTCATCAATCTCTTCATGTTCATATCCTAATATTAAAGAATTGCTGTGTTTCTTTTGGAGAGCTATTCTGTCTTCTCCCCACCCATATCCCCCCCCCTTTTTTCATATTTTTTTTACTTTATATTTAGTCACTTTTAGAAGAACTTGTTTGTTTTCTGTTATGGTTTTAATCTTAATGTCAGTAGAGAACACAGATTTATTCTTTAAAGAAATACTTAGCTGTATGCTTCAGTTATTGCTATTGGAACACAGCCCGTAGGAGAGCTGGGACAGTGGAGCCCTGTGGGACCCTGTTGAGAAGAGGTTCCAGGAGGGAGAAGGCAGAAGGCCTCTCCCCCAGAGTGTGCTCCTGGCCCCAGTGAGTCCTTGGATGTGCTGTGGTGCTCTGCTTGAAGATAGATGGACATCTGTGCTCTGTCTAGTCAAGCAAGGACAGACAGTAGTTTTTATCTAGTCCCTGTTTCAATTACTCTTTGGCTAAGTCATCTTGTTAGCTTCCTTGTACTCTCTGTTCTTAGACATGCCCTAATTCGGAGTTATGTTTGAACCATTTTTTTTTTTTACAAAATGTATGAAAACTGAAACTCTGGAAATAAACTTTGTCAGCTGCCAAAAGAGAGCACTGTCCTCCCCTCCTCTCCCCCCCTCCCATCCCCCCTCCCCTCCCACCCCCCTCCTCTCCCCCCCTCCCCTCCCACCCCCCCCTCCCCTCCCACCCCCCCCACCCCCCTATTTCTTCAGGTCACATCTCCTCTCCTGGAACCTGCAAAGCAAACTTGCAATTGCAACCTTCCTTGATCCTACGCTGGTCCAGCTACTGTCATACTGGCACCTTCTTCCTGCTGCGGAAGTGTGTAGAGAAGGAAGTTTGCCCTCCTCCACAATGACCTGCTGGAACATTTCCTCCCACATTAGCTCCAGCTTCAACCCAGTCACCGGTGACTGTGGATACCAAGCTCTTTGTGGTTTAATTGGATTAAAAATATTAAAACACTAAAACCTATTGTTCAAAAGTGAAATGATTCTTTCTGGTGGTGATTAAACTGGCTTATTCCCTTTGATTTTTTTTTAATAACATTTAATTATTTGTAAAGCAGAGTGATAGGAGGGAGGAAGGAAGAGACATAGAGAAAGAGAAATCTTTAGTTATTCACTCCCCAAATGCTTGCAACAGAAAAGGTTGGGCCAGGCTGAAGCCAGGAGTTAGGAATTCCATCCCTGGCCTACCGTGCCTATGGCAGCACACCAAGATTTTGAGTCATTATATGTTGACTACCAGAATGCATTAGCAGGAAACTGAAACGGAAACCACAGCAATCAGAACTCAAACTCAAACTTGGATGTTTGTGGGCATTCAGAATTGTGGCCCAAACTGCTTTATCACAATGTTCACTTGATATTAGTTTTACTTTTGTTTTAATTTTGAGAGGCTCTGTGTAGAACGTCTAAGTGATTTTGCTTTTGATAGTTAAGATTTTGAATGAGATAATTATTTTTATATACAGTCTTAATAATTGTGATTAGTTATTACATGTGTGCTCAGTAATCTTTCTGCATGCCAATAACTCCCTTGAAGTGACCCAAGTAAAGGTTGTTCATTTTTGTCGTCTTTACCTGCCTACTATCTATGTACTGGACTTGTACAGCAAAGTTTTCCTCTGGGGGGGAAAAAAAAAGGAAGGAATGATGGAAAGTGTGTGAAAAGCTTAAGCAGCAAAAAAAAAAAAAAAACAAAAAAAAAACCCCAAAACTGTTTCTTTATGGCTCCGCATTTTATCAGCTTTCAGGTAGCAATTTCTCTGTAATTTACAAACACAACCAATGTTAAAAACTTAGTGTATGGGCCCGGCGTGGTGGCACAGTGGTTAAGGTCCTCGCCTTGCATGCCCGGGATCCCATATGGGCGCCGGTTCTAATCCCAGCAGCCCCGCTTCCCTTCCAGCTCCCTGCCTGTGGCCCAGGAGAGCAGTCGAGGACGGCCCAAAGCTTTGGGAACCTGCACCTGCGTGGGAGACCCGGAAGAGGCTCCTGGCTTCGGACCGGCATAGTATCGGCCTGTTGCGCTCACTTGGGGAGTGAATCATCGGACGGAAGATCTTCCTCTCTGTCTCTCCTCTCTGTATATCCGCCTTTCCAATAAAAAATAATAAAAACAAATGTTTAAAAAAAAAAACTTAGTGTACACAATCTATATATGATGCTAGGCATTGAATGAATTTTTCCAACTTACATAGACAATGTATTTGTTATTTGCAAAATCAGTTAAAATAAAAATTCCAATAAAATATTTCATATGCATAAAATATTTCTGGCTTCATAATCGTAAGCCATACAAATTAAGGTAATAATGAAACTTAATGCAGCAGAATGTCCTTTTAATGCTTTCTAGTGAACTTTGTTGAAGTGTAAAGCTTTGGACTAGTTTGCCAAAATATTTTCATATTTAGATACCACAGCTTCTATTTTCTCTTCCTTTGGTTCCTAAAGAGACAAACTCTTATTTCATTGTGTTCTCCTTTTCTCAGTCTCTGGGCTAATCTAGTTTCTTTTACTTGGCTGCAATTACATTTGTATTAGTAGGGGCTGGGGCTGGGGCTGGAAGGAGTGCACCCAAGTAGCATCATAAAACACCTGTTTCTCTATCTTTCATCAAAGTACAGCGAGTTCTCACAATTCATGGTATTTATGTTTATGAAGTTGTTGCAGACAGTGAACTAGAGATTGGTGAATCAATGCTTTTGGATGAAGTACAAAGTATCCAGGAGTCTCTTATGTTTTTTTTTTCCCCCAACCAATCAGTGCAGACCATTTTTATGCATATTTCTACTGAAAACGCTGTATTTGATACATGTTGTCGATTTATTAACTTTGAGCTGCTGGTCAACAACTCAAGAATTCATACCTGAACAAAACATCGCAGTTGTTTTCTGCAGAAGATGCAACATAGCATTCTTGTGCTTAGGGGAAACTGGAAATCATTTCTGCACTGTGCTCTAGGGAGTATTTTGAACACCAACAACTTTAATAAAAAGCACAAAAATGCGAAGAAAAAAAAACACCTCACAGACACATGGCACTTGTTTATATTATGAGTACTGACATAGGCAGAACATAGCCACGTTTGAACTCACTTGGGGGTATGCTCTAAAGGTAATCAAACTTTTGTCACCTTATACAATGTTTGGATGACCTAGAAACACTGAGTATTGATTTTGCAGTTACAAATACATTTTAGCTGGTAGGAACACTTGTAAACGTGAAACTCAGAACAACAAATATTGACCATTCTCGTCTCTCACTTTCTTCCCTAAGGACAGTCTTTGCTACTTAGTTTCCTTCAAGTCTCTTATAATAAAATAAATGACAGCCTTAAAAGCACTTGATTTATCATTTTCTTCATGTAATTTGAATTGGTGTACACTGTTATTTTCATATTGTTTAATTGGTATCATAATGAGCTAGTTTTATGTTGTTAAAAAATAAAAAAAAAATTGATAAACTAAGAGACTTAGGTACTAAGTACAAATTGCTTGTCTTAAGGATCAACTCTTTTAAGTCAATATCCAGAAGCAGAATAAAATATATTCTTTAATTACCCTATTAAATTTTAGCTTCTGTGTAAGCAAAATAAATTTGTTTTCAAAATGTATTTCAGTAGCAATTTCACACTAGGTTAAATAATATGCCTTGCAAGTTCAAATTCCACGCTTCATAAGAGAATAATTTCTATACATTGTAAACTGTCTTTTTATACAGGAAGAAATGAGCATGAGATCCTAACTTTATAGAAATAGAACCACTTTTTTCCCAAATCACTTTTGCCCCTATGGGACCCTTAAATACTTGTACAGTAATGTAATAGGCCAAAGAAGACCCTCATGTAATTTTGCCTTGGTTTTCAATACTACTGGACCATAAAGTTCATAAAGAAAGAACTCTGGCTGTCTTATCAAGGTCAGTTGAATAATGCAATAAAAGTAATGCATGATGCATGGTAGTTTCTCAACATTTGTTGCCCAAACAAATAAATATTCAGTGTGTGAATAAAACTTTGTAGTTTTGGAAAGATTTATTCTCTGAGATTTGTCTATCTATGATTTAGAGTTCTTTACAGAATACAAAAATTCTTTTAAAGAATACCTTTATTTTTATCTATGATGTTGGCTTCACCATACTTTTGCAGATACTCTAATGAAATGACTCACAATACTACTTTACTAAAATTAAAAATGGATTTATAAAAAAAACACATTGGTTTTGCTTTATAGGTAATCCATATTTTATCAAAATTTTATGGGCACCATTTGAATTATGTCATTTTCTTTTCACATTAATGCATATTCAGCTTCCAGTCCAAAATATAAAACAAATAAACCACAAATCTAAAAGAGCAATAAAAGCCCATCACAGTGGCCTAGTGACTAAAATTCTCGCCTTGAATATGCCTTGATCCCATATGGGCACCGGTTCTAATCTTGGCGACCCTCCTTCCCATCCAGCTGCCTGCTTGTGCCCTGGGAAAGGAGTTGAAGACAGGCTAAAGCCTTGGCACCCTGCACCGTGTGGGAGACCCGGAAGAACTCCTGGCTCCTGGCTTCAGATTGGCTCAGCATCAACCATGGCGGCCACTTGGGGAGTGAATCATGGAAAGGAAGATCTTCCTCTCTGTCTCTCCTACTCTCTGTATATCTGACTTTCCAATAAAATTAAATAAATCTTTAAAAATTATTTGAATGGAATATATACATAAAGAAGAGAGAGAGGTAGAGAAAGAGAGAGAGAAAGATATATAAAATCTTTCATTCATGGATTTACTGCACAAATGGCTGCAATGCCCAGGACTTGACTATGCAAAGTCAGTCAGATTATTCTTTTGGGTTTCCCACACTGGTGGCTAGGGCTCAAATATGTGGGTCATCTTTTGCTGTCTTTCTAGGTTATTAGCAGGAAGTTACATCAGATGCAGAACAGCTAGGATATATATGAGATGCTAGCAAATTGACTTAAGCTGATATATGTCCCAGGACACAAATTTAAGAGAGAATGTAAGCATATGTTATAGTCAGAATTGAAAGTGAATTACCCAGAGAGACTAAGACATTGAAAAGCACTGGCTAACCTGAAGAATGATGAAAAACTAAGAAATAGAAAAATCAATCATGGCAATAAGAAAGAAAACAGTAATTCTAAAGACATTAAAGAGGTATTATTGGCAATAACTTGGCAATTATTTTTAAAATTCTTATGGGAATAAAATTATAAAATTGAACTACACACTAAAGACAGGTAAATTGATAATTAAGAGGAGATGCATTAATGATGAATGCATTTATTCATGGGTTGAGACTAGAGTGTACACTTTTCTCAAACTCATCTGTAGACATGATCCTAGCATGTTGTTTTCTTCATAACTTTAAAAGCTTATTTCTAAATTTCTACATATTCAAAACTAGTCAAGATGTTTTGAAATGGAGGCAAATAGCAGGAACATTTGATATTAAATACTAAAAGGCTAATGTAAACATAACTGATGATAGAATATAAAATAGAGAAATAAATCAGGATCATAGCTCAACAGCAAACAGTGATACAATATATAACACAAAATAATGTCTGGATCTTATGTGAAAAGGTGATATTTAATTCATAATGTGAGAGTATTAGATACTAAAATAAAAATAAATTTGCTCCTTAATCCACATTTTCCACCACAATCAATGACATTAATTAATGAAATTGTGAATGTCCAAGTAAAAAATAGTGAAGTTCCCATAAAATAACATGGATGCGTAGTTCGTTTTTGAGAGACTGGAGTGAACTGAGATATATTAATGCAAATATTCAAAGAAAGAAGAGAAAAGGAAGAGAGGAAGGGTAACATCAGAATAATAGCTATGAAATATATAAAATCTGCTTTATATTAATAAATTTAAAATGTCTATTCATTGATACAGCAAATATTTGTAAAAAGTCACATGGTAGAAGATAGTTACAAGGCATATAATAAAAAGTGCTTGTTTTACAAAACCATTGAGAATTCCTATAAAGCAGCTAGTAAAATATTGACAATCTGAAAAAAAAAATATTCATCAATAATGAACCAGTGGAGAAGGTTCCCTTTTCCCTGCATCCTCGCCAGCAAGTGTTGTTGGTGGATTTTTTGTATATGAGCCATTTTTACTGGCATTAGGTGGTACCTCATTGATGTTTTAATTTGGATTTCCCTTACTGCCAGGGAACTTGAGCATTTTTTCATATGTTTGTTTGCCATTTGTGTTTGTTCCTTTGTGAAATGTCTGCCCATTTCCTGTGCCAATTTTTTGAGTGGTTTGTTTGTTTTGGTGTTTTGGTTTCTCTGGAGATCTTTGTATATTCTGGAGATTAGCCCCCTATCACCCATGTAGCGTGCAAAGATCTCCCATTCTGTGGGTTGCTTTTTTACTTTGTTCATTGTTTCCCTTGCTGTGCATAGCTTCTTAGTATGATGAGGTCCCCTTTGTTTATTTCGGTCTTGATGGTTATTGCTTTTGATGTTCTATTTAGAAAGTCAGGGCCTACACCTAGCTCTTGCAGGGTGTTTCCTACATTTTTCCCCAAAAGTTTGAAGATTTCTGGCTGTAGGCTTAGGTGTTTTATCCATTTAGATTTGATCTTAGTGTATGGTGAGAGATGTGGGTCTATCTTCTGGTTTCCGCAGGCTATTAGCCAGTTGTCCCAACAGCATTTATTGAAGAGAGCTTCCCAATTGTATGGGTTGTCGTCTATTTTTTCAAAGATTATTTAGTTGTATCTGCATGGGTTCCCATCTGTTGTTTCTATTCTTCTCTATTGATCCTCCTCTCTATCTCTGTGCCAGCACCAGGCTGTTTTGATAGCGACTGCCCTATAGTATGTCCAGAGGTCCGGAACTGTGATTCCCCCTGTTAACTTTGTATTCTTCAGGATGGTTCTTGCTATTTGTGGTTTTTTGTGTTTCCTGATGAACCTTGGTATCAGTTTTTTGAGTTCTATGAACAATGTTTTGGGTACTTTGATTGGGATTGCGTTGAATGTGTATATTGCTTTTGGTAGTATAGACATCTTGACGATATTGATTTTACCTATTCAGGAGCATGGGATGTTTTTCCATTTTTTGAAGTCTTTCTCAATTTCTTTTTTAGGCTTACCATAGTTTTCTTCAAAGAGGTCTCCTACTTTTTTGGTGAAGTTTATTCCTAGATACTTCATACTCTTCCCTGTTATTTTGAATTTATTTTGAATGATATTCTGCTGGTTAGCTCTTTTTCCATCTTGGGACTATTTGCATACACTATGGCTGTTGTTTTTTGTTCATTTATTTTGTACCCTGCCACTCTGCCAAACTCTTCTATAAGTGCCAGCAGTCTCTGTATTGAGTATCTTGGTTCGTAAAGGGAACCCTTCTTCACTGCTGGTGGGAATGCAGGTTGGTGCAACCTCTTTGAAAATCAGTATGGAGAACACTTAAACATCTGAAAATCTATATACCATATGATCCAGCAATGGCACTCCTCGGAATATATCCAAAACACCTGCCACACGAGAAACCTATATACACCCCCATGTTCATAGCAGCACAATCAATCATTGCAAAAACTTGGAAGCAACTGAAATGCCTATCAACAGAAGACTGGAGAAGAAAGCTATGGTTTATTTACTCCATGGCATACTACGCAGCTATTAAAAACACCAAAATGCAGTTCTTCATGGCCAAATGGGCCCGAATGGAAACCATTATGCTAAGGGAAATGAGTCAATTCCAAAAGGTTAGATATCGCATGTTTGCCTTAATATAAGTTGAAATGCTGTCAATCTGAAAAATGGTACCTGTAAAATTTAATGTTTTCTCAACCTCTAACAATCTGTATCTCATGCAACAACATATTGTGATGTAATCAATGAGCCAACAATCAATGTGAGTCAGACTGCTCATGATCTACATCAAAGAACTGTAAAACCTAATGCACTTTTAAGACCCTATGCTTCTCAGAAATGGGGAGGGAAAGCAGAGAAATCTCCCATTTCCCCAGAATGTGTGAGGCAGATGTAAAGCATAACCTATCAAGAACATAACAGTTGACTTATAGACAACAGACTTGAATCAGCATTAGACAAGAGTTAAACCAAAAAGACATTGGGGGAATCAAGAGCGATACTGATAACCTCTTAACAGGTGGTCATATGCACAGAATGGGGTGTGGGGAACCCAGAGTGGGGCAGGTGGACAAGAGGAGATTTGTATCCCAACCCTGGAGACTCTTGTATCCTCACCAAGGACTATCAGTATGGGCACCAAGAACTACATCCCAACTGCCAAGGAGACCACGAGGAACTGGAGTGCCTTCAGAGGCTAAGTACTCTGAGGTCATCCACTCCCATTTGAATCTCCCACATGGGATAGAAGAAATCCAAATCCCTCCTCGCAAAGCCCAATGTCACCGGAACAACAGCCAGGAGCCCTGAGTAGTCTACAGAAACAGAAGAACAATAAACTCTCTTCAAGACTAGGGAGAGGAACTTTCTCTGGTCCTTACTTAGCTCCAACACGGGATCCCCACCATCTCTTGCAATGACCATCAGGGTTGCCCCAGAGGCCCCCCCAAAAAACAAAATGAAACAAACAACAACAACAAATTACAATAGTCAAAGAACAACAAGGAAAGCTTACAACTAGACAGGAAACAATCAGTAGGGACTCACACATACCTTACTAGGTAGGACACAAAAATAAATTACTCCTAACTAGGGTACGGAAGGTTTCTCTGCACACCCCTCCCAACAGTGTTCTATGCCTCAACAGGTGCCATATGCTTTGTTAAAGCTATAAGTCAGTATAGACAAACCTAAAATCTGCCAAGGTCAGTAAAAATTATGCTTCAACACAATAAACTGATACATACTAAAATGAAAATAGGCATGAGACATAGAGATGAGTATCCTATAGCCATTTTAAGGTAGATAGAAGCCAGTTGTATACAAACTATAATTGAAATGTTAATGTAGTAGTCACAGGATGTGGTTAAGAACTCACATTTTCTAACATAGCAGTCACTCAATGCAATGTTATTAACCCCATAATGTTGGAAACTGTTGTTGATGTTATGTTATGGCTTTTAATTGGTCAGAACAATATTCTGCCAGCTATGCCTTCAGATCAGAGTTGGTCTCCCCAAGAAACTGTTGAATTGAGCTGGACAATAAGATATTGGACTCTATGCATGGCTCATGCTTGCAATGAAAGAAACAAGACTGGATTTGAACTGTAATACTGCAATAAGGTGGAGCAATCCACCACGGGGGAAGGCACCGGGTGGGGATGGGGGAACATCAGAGCCTATGAAACAATGTTATAAAAGGAAATGCAATAGAAAAAAAAATATATATATATATATAAAATAATAATGAACCAACATTTAAAAGGGAATTTTGCAAAATTTTCAATATCATTTTCTTTGCCATACATCAATTATGAAAACTAGTGTTTCTGAGGAAAATGCAAATTAATACATGGAGGTATGATTACTGAAACACCAGAATACTTCACAATAACAAAAATATAATGTGTTAGCAAAATTGGTGCTCCCTGGAATTCTATATGCTCTTATACTCTTGATACGGTCATAAATAAATGTGAATTTCGAGAACTACAGTGTTTTCTACTGACTCTGAGCATGTTCTATGATCTATAAACTAAAACCACTTGAGCAAGAACCTCAGAGCATGCCCTACATCCGGGACCTGGGGAGGGTGGTAAATTGGGTGGGCCTTCTCCCTTAATACCCCCCTTTAAACATGAAGGTAACAATATGGAAAACATACTAGTATTATCCACACACACACAAAAAGAATATAATAGCGTAAAATATGCGTACTGGAGTGCTTGGAAGAAAAGACTAGATAGCCCAGTAGACCAGTATTTCCTTCCCAATAAAGTCAAACTGCTTCTGATTTTAATTTCTGATAAGTATTTCAGGATGAGAAAAGTGTTTTCTTGGCCAAAAGTGTCATAGTGAACTGTAGTCTATGAACCAATTGCTTCTGGTTAGGTGAGTATGAAACTTACTATTCAGGGCCCAGCGCGGTGGCGCAAGTGGTTAAGTCCTCGCCTTGCACGCCCGGGATCCCATATGGGCGCCGGTTCTAATCCCGGCAGCCCGGCTTCCCTTCCAGCTCCCTGCCTGTGGCCTGGGAAAGCAGTCGAGGACGGCCCAAAGCTTTGGGACCCTGCACCCGCGTGGGAGGCCCGGAAGAGGCTCCTGGCTTCGGATCGGCATAGTATCGATCCGTTGCGGCTCACTTGGGGAGTGAATCATCGGATGGAAGATCTTCCTCTCTGTATCTCCTCTCTGTATATCCGCCTTTCCAATAAAAAATAATAAAAATAAAAATCTTTAAAAAAAATAAAAAAAAAAAAAGAAACTTACTATTCAGAGCATGGACAGAGCGTGTGCAGATCACCTGGCTTATGTAAGTTAACAGTTCCTGGAATCTTATTTTGAGGGACTGCTGTATCATACCAGTTACTAATGCAAGTTAGCAAAGCAACAGGTTGCATTCCAAATGGAGACATTTGAAGAGTAGTTTAATAAAAAGATGAAATGACGGTATAGAGCACAGGAACCATAAGGATGGAGCAGTAACCAGGGGCTGTTCTCTGCATTATCACTCTTCGGTTTAATGTGTTTTCCATGACTTAAAACTTCATGTCATAAAGTGTTTATTTTTTTTATGACTTATGAAAGAATGTTCTCCATAAGTAGCTGAATTTAAAAAATGTTTTTTAACTGGAGTGCATGTGAAAGACAAGAATTGAAACTAGAAGCAGAAATTTTCTAACATCACTTAGAAGATGAAAGACATTTCTAATTAATGAATAACTGGTGTTAAAGAATCATGCATAATGTAGAGCTATCATTAAGTCATCAAATATCAAGTTGACATAAAATTGATGCTAACTTTCAAAAGTGGATGTATAGTCTCCAGTATCAATTGATTCAGCTGACTGAAAAAATGTAACCACAGGTTTAGACAATTGGGAAGTACTAACTGAATTATCCTGTTCTCTGACATACCATATGATGAAATTGTCAATACCCAAGATGATTGGGACATATGTCATCAGTGCCTTAATTATTCATAAATAGTATGTCAATAAGTCTAATAAAATTGTGTTAAGAAGGCATGCTGTCAAATTTTAACACATCTCTTTTCTCTGTAAGTACTGCATGAATTATCACTATATATTATATCATAGTTCACATCGCAGGTTTAATGACATTCCTTGAAATATTTCCTCCTTGGTGCTAATTACTATAAATATTCACAGAAGAAAAGAAAAAGAGAAAAAAAAGGCTTGTTATTAAAAGCAATTATCTGTAAAAATTTGCTATTTTAATTTATATATATATAGTTTTTGATGACATGCTTTAAATTTTTAAAAATGTTCTCAAGACTGTCAAATCTGGCCAATGCCAAGGGACACGCCAAGCAGCTCACTTAGGGTCTGTGATTCGACTTGTGCCAGGAGACATTGAACAAATCCGTTTATAAAAAATGACTAGGACATTGAGGTTACAGGTCCAGTCTTGGAATTTCTGATCCTCCCAGATAGAATTTGAAATGTGCTTTTTAGAAGCTCCACAGCTGATTCTGAAGAAAGGAGTATCTTACAAGTCTACAACTCCATTGCCCACTAAAAGGTGTACAATAACCCAAGTTATCCTCAAACCAGGTTAACAGGGTGTTGGTTATCCATAACAGCAGTATTTAGTGAGACTATCAGTCACCTGACTAATTCACAGAATCTATGAGGTAAATTTAGCATTATTTTGTAGAAACATAGTTACTTAAAGCATAAAAGTAATTGATTTTATAATATGCCCTGTGGCATGTCAGCAGATTACAAATAAGAGTAAAAGCTCTGCTTGTGAAATCCGAGCACTTGCACCAAGATAAACGCCAAGAACACAGTTTATACAGAGAAGAAACACGTAACATACTTGATAAAGGGACAAACACTGTTTTTGCTAAACCCTTTAGCCACTACTTAAAAATCCATTATCCTAATAACATAAAATTTGTTCAATAAAATTTTTTTAAAGTTTTTTTTTTTTTTTTGAAGAAAAGGCAGATGTACGGAGAGGAGGAGAGACAGAAAGGAAGATATTCCATCCGATGGTTCACTTCCCAAGCGGCTACAACAGCTGGAGCTTAGCCAATGTGAAGCAAGCAGCCAGGAGTTCCTTGGGGTCTTCCACGCAGGTGCAGGGTCTTCAAGATTTGGACCATCCTTAAATGCTTTCCCAGGCAACAGGCAGGGAGCTGGATGGGAAGTGGAGCTGCCAGGATTAGAACCAGCGCCCATATGGGATCCCGGTGTGTTGAAGGTGAGGACTTTAACTGCTATGCTATTGCTCCTAGGTCCGACATCAATAAAGTTTTACACATCTTCAGGTCAAATGTGGTAAATTGTGATTATTCAATATATTTGTAATTGCACAGCTTATTTTTTTCATTCACACATTTTCAAATAAAAGTAATTATTCTGCCAATTATAACAAAGTAGTCTTATTATTTTTTTTTAAGTCATTGTGCTTGAAGACATAATAAGCAAGATAAGGTAATCATCCTTGTGTATTACACTCTTTGGTCACCACCTGCAATTCAGACACACAATGCTAAAAGAAAAGTAACAGCAAGTATAAAGCACATATTGACATGAAGAAATAAAGACTAAAGTTTCTTGGAGACAAGCACTGTCTGTGTGTATTAATCAGGTATCTGTAGGAAGCCTTGATTCACCCTACTGTGGAGGCTGGGTAGGCAGCCTGGTCCTGGATCGACAAGTCAGCCAGGTAGAACATTAAAAATGTTTCTTTGTGGCCTAGCTTAATTCAAAACACATATGGAATGGGATTATGGGAAAAATTAGAGCCTAGTCAAGTTGCATATTACCATGAGAGTACAGTATGAATTTTCCTTTTTGTTCAATGAGGGGGCATAAATGTGAATATATTTATGTAAGGAGTAAGCACAAAGGCAGTACAGTCAATTCAATGAAATGGTTACATAAGAAGACAGAAGCCTGGTCATTTTCCTCTTGTGTTGGCATTTGTTCAGTGATTCTTCTGAATTGCCCATTCTCTTATGCCCAAAGTCTGATAAAATGCATAATTTAAATTTGTGTTATCCATCTGATTAAATTTTGAAAATATTCCAGGAAAAACACCAATCTATAATTTCACCCCCTTAAAATCCCTTATCAAACCAAAGTTTACCGAAGGATTCATTTGGGAGGATATCTGTAGCAGTTTTGTTGGTCAAGAGAAGAGAAGTTTCACAGAACTTCCCAATTACCCCACAAAATGCCACCTTTGGTAATAATCAAAGAGAAAATTAGAGACTTTTCATTATTATAAATAATATGATAATTATATTATTAATCAGAGTATTATTTACCTTTTATTTACCTTTTACCCTTGGGGCATCAATTTGTAAGAGATGTTGGAAAACATCTTATAAGGCAGATTATGGGAAATAGAGCTGTGACCATTGAAACAAGAGTTCAGCTTATGACATCACCCATATGCATATATCCAATAACTAGTTTTAATCATATTAACATTGACCAAATAGTAGTGCAGGTGATAGAGATAATATTAAATATCTGTTGTGCATAACTTTCTATCACAGATATATGATAACTCTTTATCAAAAGAGATTCTAAATCCTAAAAAAGATTTATACAAGTTATTGAAATTATTTTTCAACTGAAAAATCTTTCAACTCTAGAATAATTTACTTAAATGGATTTGTTTTGATTGGATGAAGATTCTCTTGTTTATTTACCAGACAGAGAAAGGTAATTGTGATAGAAGCCACAGACAAGAAACTTCTGTGTAACACCTTGCCTGGAGGTGTGCGCAAAGGCAGGTAAGGTTAGGAAAGTAGCATCTATTTCTGGTTCTGCGAATTTATTCTTAAATGATTCATAAATTCCTTGGAAAGTTCATATGTATTCACAAAACCCTGTTTGGAGAACAGATATGTATATAGAAATTTTGGTCTTAGAAAAGACAAAACCGGCATATTTTTACTTAAGTCTAAATAATATGATTTCAGAAATAGGTTTCATATTATTCTACTGTAACATTTTCATTTGTACATTTCCGCATGAAAAACCATTGCTTCCTAGTTTTTGCAAGTTTTATACTTTCTCATTTACATGGTTCATTATAAATGATGTTATTTTAATCACTTTGACCTGCAAAGGTGCATTTTTATGGTAGAAATGATTTTTATTTTATAGCTTCAATTTTGGGAATACGATTGAAGCTTCAGCAAAATCACGGGAATTCCCAAACAGCCTTTAATTTCAGTTTAGGAAAATTTTATAGAAGTATGGCAAGGATATTTTAAAGCAACTTTTTTTTAGTATTTGTATTTACAGTTTCATGTTTCAAATATTTTATAATTTTTCATTCCATTTAATATCAATCCAATGCTACAGCACTGTTATGATAAGCACTTCTATTTCTTTCGTTATGGAGACCTCACAATCTTGCTCTGAAAACATTAATCATGGCCATTTCCCTAAATTAATAGTGTGGCACATACAAAATAATGTTTGCTCTTGCTAGCAGGAAATCTAATTCTCTCTAGGATGTAGCATGCAGACACTAGAAATATCAAGAAAATGCTCTACTTCTAGAAGAGAAGACACAAAAAGAGGAGGGATAATTTACTTTCTTTTGGAACCGGGGTTTCAGATGCTTCCATTGGACTTATGAATTACAAGTTTCCTAGCCTTTGAATTCTTGCACATGGCCCAGAAACCTTCCCACACCAGCCACTGCCCACAAGTTTTCAGACCTTAGGACTGGACTGAAAATTACATCATCCTATTCCCTCAATCTGAGTCACCCTGTCAGATTGTCTGGTTCTCTAGTTTCCAGATAAGCCATTGTTGGATTTCTAATAAGACTCTATTAGCAAGTGAGCCAGTTACAATAAAATCCCTGCCACGCTTGGGTCCATCTGTATTTGTCTATATTTGTTACCCAGTGATTCTGCCTTTCTGGAGAAGGCGAGATAGAACCAGCAACAGGCTGGGAGATTTTAACCTCCAAGAGAAAAACATAAAGATCACATGGAATAAATTTACAGCAAATTTCCTAATGTAGACATTGTAGAAAAAGGGATGCCAAAAGGTTACACTTAGGAAGGCATCTACCACTAAAACTATCTTGGCTGTGTTGGCCTAGACTCAAGCTGGTTGCTAATCAGTTATTTCACTTTTTATACATCTCTTTGTGTGTGTGTGTGTAACTATTCTCAAATATTCTCATAATCTCCCAACTTCATCTCATGCAGAATGCAATTAAAAACGGTTTTGTTTTACCCTGCTCTGCGGGAAAACATATTGGAAACAAGGCCAGTAGTGAAATCTTCACCTTTCTCACCCAAAGGAGCCTCTGACTAAACAAATATATCCATGGAACAAGGGGTTGCAGTTGATCTATGATTGGGTCTTTAATGAATGTGAAAGAACCAGTGGAAAGGACAAATAACCCAGCTTCTCTGGAAATTACTCACTTTCCATGTAATGTGGGCTTTATGCTAATATCTCTAAGTTATGTGCACTTGTGTTTAGTCCCGTTTCTTACCACTCATGAAGCTGATTACAAATGTGTATGTTTTAATATTTAGAGTTTGCACCATTTCATTGTCCTTGCAACTCTGCATTTGTTATTTATATGAAGCCACAAAAGCATACTTCTCTCCATGGAATTTAATGGATGAGTGGTGCCTGCTTTCTTGTTCAAAAGATTATTTCCCGTAGGGAAAATCAGTTTTCGTAACCACTGCTGCACCACTTGCTTTTAAAATGTGACTTTGGGACTTTTAGTGGGTGTCTGTGAAGAAAAGTGACAGAGGATTTGACACAGAAGGATTGACCTTCAACTTTATGGAGAAAGCTGCTGCTCATTACAGGGGATACTTGCACACAAAGTTGAGGAATTTCCTGTTCCCTGAGGGTACTCATTGAGGGGTTATAAAGTGTCTTGGATCTTCACCTCCTTTATTAAACCAGGAGATTGTTATCCAGAAGGAGAGGTTGACCCGACTCAGGCGCTCTGTGTTATAATTATGCAGAAACCACTAGTCCCATGTAGCATTTCATCAGTCCCCCTGCTACCTCGGAGCTCATCCAGGCTGAGATGAGGCTGACACGGAACAGACTGCTGCCAAGTCTCCATTGCCAGCGATTATGCCGATAACCAGAAGGCTGCATTAAAAAAAATAGCAGTGCTGCTTCCTATTAGAGATGACACGTGTGCTGGCGGTGATGAGAAGTGAGATGCTAAATGGCAGCCCTCTCTGTCTCTCTCCCTCTCACTAATGCTTTTTTTATTATTATTATTATTGGAAAAGAAGATGTATAGAGAGGAGGAGAGACAGAGAGGAAGATTTTCCTTCCGATGATTCACTCCCCAATTGGCACCCACGCCAGTGCAGGGTGCTAAGACTTTGGGCCGTCCTCAACTGCTTTCCCAGGCCATAAGCAGGGAGCTGGTTGGGAAGCAGGGCTGCCGGGATTAGAACCAGTGCCCATATGGGATCCCGGGTCGTTCAAGGCAAGGACCTTAATCATTACGCTATCTTGCCGGGCCCTCTCTAATGCTTTCAAATATATACATTCATGTTTTTGTTTTCAAAACAAGAAATGCATTAACCCTATAGGTTATGATTGTTAGCACCATTAGTAGTGTAGATAACAGGGAACCAACCGTGCTGTCACTGACCAACATCTAAGAGAAAATCACAGAGTTGGTGCTGGCACAGCTTTGAAGACACTGCCTGGGAAGCCCACATCCTGTATAGGAAGAACAGCTTCTGATATCGGCTTCCTCTTAATGTGCGTCTCAAATTTATTAGATAATGGCTTGAATACATTGATTCTTGCTGTTTATATGGGAGACCTGGATTGAGCTCCAAGCTCCTGATTCCTGTTTGGTTCAGCCTCAGACGTCATACATTTTTGGGATCAGAACCAGATCGGGGAAAGTTCCTGTGTCTGTCTTACTAACTATAGTTTCCCATGCATGTCTCTAACACAGGCAGGAATAAATGAATTAAGTATTAAACAAAGAGAAAGAATCATGCTGAGTCTAGGGAATGGTCAATATTCAAAATTAAAAATAGTGTTCTGCAAGTCATAGTGTTAAATGAAATAAGCCAAGCACAGAAAAAGATTTTCTTAGGAATGAATATTGAATATTATAAGCACATTTGCTGTACCTATTTTGATAATCACATGATTTTTATTCTTAAGTAACATGAGATATTATGTTTATTAATTTGCAGATGCTGAGCTACTCCTTGCATCTCTAAAGTAAATCCTGTTTGATCCTTATATATGGTTTTCTTGATGTAGTTCTAGATTTATTTGTGAATACCATGTTGAAAATGTTTGCATCTCTGATCATCTTGGATATCGGCCTGTGTGTGTGTTTGTGTGTGCACAGCGTGCCTTTGGTTTTGCTTTCAATATACTGATGGCCAAGGAAAATTATGTGTGTTCTAATTCATATGTATGATCTAAATTTGTGAAATGAAATGGAAATATGCCAGTGTAAAAGTTGGGAAACACCAAACCATAAAGAAACAGCAAGGGAAGTGGGTGGGTGAGTGATATAGGAGAGAGTGCATAGGAATGAAGTGGCTTGTAGTTTCCATTTTGTATTGAAAAGGAGGGATCTTTGTCTTGAATTTTCTGAGTTAAAGCTCCTGGCTTTTGTGCAGTTCATCTCCGACTATCACAGCCAACTGGGGGGGGGGGGGACCAGTGGATGGAAGAGTTCCTTCACTATCTATGCTTCCCTCTCTTTCTGTAAAATCTGCCTTTCAAATAAAAATAATGAAATCTTAAAGAGTATTTGGGATGATAACTTGCCTATGATATCTAACAAGCTTTGTTGAGTAATCAAAACAGAAAAAAAATTAAATATGACTAATGATAAACTATATGATAAATAAAAGCATGTTTCAAAAATTCAGTTTTTCCTTATGGAAAAATAAACAAAAACCTAGAAAATGATGAAATATTTATAAACACATGGAAGAATTCTTAAGAATAAATTCAGTAAGTATATGAGCAAAGAATATGAGACACATTTTGCAACATTCTACACAAGAAATCCTAGTTGGTATTGCCATGTCTGTGAAATATAAATAAAAATAATCCATTATTATAATAAAGGTTTGACACAATTTACTTATAAAATCAATTGTTATAAATAAGTTCACTTATCAAAATGAGTGCTGACTATGAAAGAAAATTCAGAAAAAAATATCAATGGTTAATATGTGTGCAATAGAATCCACCAATACTATTAATCAAATAAAAAATGGACAAGTTTTTTCATTAGCAATTAAGAATCCATGCAACACACTCATGTCTCATACTGGATTGCATGCATTCCAAATCCAACTCAGGCTTCTAACTTCAGTTTCTTGTTATGGGAGAGCCAGAAAGGCAATGATGATAACCCCATGGAATGGATTCTGACCACCAGCGTGGAGACCTGAACTGCAATCCTGAGTTTCACTTTGCTCTGCTCCAACTTAGAGTAGACAATTATGGGTGTTGTGTTACAGCACATCAAGACAGTGCTTGGGATACTTACATCCAATATTTGAATGCCAGTTGGAATCGTGGTCTCTCTGCCTCCAATCCGCTGTCCTGCTAATGAACCTGAAAAAACAGTGGATGATGGGAAGAGCATGGGACGGGCACTTGGGCACCTGCCACCTGTACGTATGGGAGACTCAGATTGTAGTCCTGATCCCATTTCAGCCAATCCCAGCCCCAGCTTTGGCAGCTCATTTGCATTCCCTTTGTCTCCTTGTCACACTGCTTACAAATAAATTAATAATGAATTAACAAATAAACCAAATCAATCTTTATAACTTTTTAAATAAAAAAGCATATCTGATGGTCAAATTAAAAAATAGTTTTTTGACAAGGTTACTGTATAGCAGCTCTCAGTTCTATCAGCTGAAATCATTTTTATAATAAGGACTTAAATGTTCCTTTAACAGACTAATGTGAAATGTGTAAATAACCTATTAAGTAATTTATAATGAAAATAAAATATAGCTTAACTGAAATATAAAGAAGAAAAAAAAAAGGTTACTCAATTTCCTAGAACACTGATGATGAAGTAATTTACAGTGTCTGGCATAAAGATTCTTCATGACTAAGTATTTTGATGAAGAATGCTGTGAGTTGATAAGACACCTGGTGCTCCTTTGAACAGCTGCCTGCAAACTCATTTTGCTAAATGACTCTTCCTGTTGCTCATGTGTCATTTAATATACAGTGATGACATTGGGAAGGGATTTCTTTTGATACATATTTTAGGCTTTAAATACTACCAAACCTTTTGTATTCATTTTCAGTAATTTTATGCAAACAGGAATGCATTATTACCCAAGATGTTTCCCTCATTTGAATTTAAATTTGCTCCCCTATGGTTCACTGTTACACAGCTAACTTTTCCAATACTCTCTGCTCTCTTATCAATGACTGTCAAGAAATTATCATTGCTGAGAGAAGAAACTACTTAATTTGGATATTTCTCTACAATGCACAGAAGATATGATTAACTACGTTGTAAGATTATAGTCTATCAGGCTTCATAATATAGGTACTATTCAATAAAAAAATGAAATATTATGATACCAATGTTTAACAGGTAAAATAGAATTTTAAACATCGGTATCATAATATTTTCTTTCTAAATTTCTCTCCCTCACACACACAGACACACACCCTTAGCAATTCTGTGAGTTATTGATCTGTGCTTCCTTAATCACTGGTTTCCCGTGCTCCATTAAGGAGTTTGGTGGGTAAAATAGGCATACTTATGAATCATTTATGGATAGAGTGGTGAACTCAACTTGTAGCATTTAGCTGAAACGCTGAGTTTTGCTTTCTTCACATTTGATATTTCATCTTATTTTTAAAATAGACTGGGGCTTATTTGACAAAATTATACATACTCTGTATATGCATTTAATATCTGGAGTTTCACATGTGGGTCGATGTGCCATGCAGGTGGTTGTAACAAATGCATCTTAGTATGCATGCATGTGCTCTTTACTAAGATCCTATGAGCAGTATTGTTCCAAGAGTCTGTGGCTCTAATTACTCACGTACTGATTTCCTGCAAATAAAGAATTAGAAGCATAAGCAAGGATGAACGTGTAAAGTGGAAGTAGCTTATTTTTAAAAACATAGAAAAATGCCAGCAGTTGAAAGGGAGTGCTGAGGGAGGGAATTTTTGAGGGATTATTCTCTTGGAGTTTTTATAGGCTGTGGAAGGGGAAGTTCTCTTGTACAATTCTTCCGTGATGTGAGTCTGTGTGCGTTGGGCAGCATGGTGAGAATTAAGCCAATCAATTTCATTTAAATTTCTAATCTGCATCGTACTTACTCTTGCCACCACTGACTCCTCAGAGTTCTTCAGTCTTTGTTTCATGCATTCTATCTGGGAATTTTGGTACATTCAATGACCGAAATGTATTTTAAAATTTCAGGATCAAAAGCTTTGAAAAGATGCTGCTTTTTGTTTCAGTGAAGTACCCTCAAGATATAAGTCTTGAGAAGGACAGATGACTATAATAGCTGACATTGTGTATATTAACTTGGACCTGCTAACACTCACTGATGTTGTACTAGCCTGCTTTCTCTGTTGCCAGGTACAACACCCACATCTTGACAGTGTTACGGGAAATACATCAGGGCCCTATGTGATGACTCAATTGCCTATCCCTCTTCTGACAAGCATCAGGATTTCATACGGTCACTGATTCCTGTGCCATCTGCTCCGTATCTCATCCAGTTCCCTGCTCATGTCCTGGGAAAGCAGTGGAGGATGGCCCAAAGCCTTGGGACCCTGCAGAAAGACGTTAGTGGCTCCTGGTTTTGTATTGGCTCAGTTCTGGCTCATTTGTGGCCATTTGTGAATTGAACCAACAGAGGGAAACTCTTTTTCTCTGTCTCTCCTGCTCTCTGTAAAAATACATGTAAAATAAAATCTAAAAGTTCTTGGAAATCAAAACCACTATGTGAGTGCTAGTCATTATTACTCTACAGTTATATAATGCATGTCACAAATCTGCAGCAAAAAGGAGAGTGTATGCAATTGCAAACAGTATCCTAAAAATCTGTTAACTTTATTTACTACTCAAAAATTTACATTGGAGACAGTCATTTGGCTCCATTATGAAGACCCTGATTAAGATGTTGACAGCTTGCCTCCTAGTCCTCGCTTTGAGTTTTTGCTCTAGACTCTGACACCAGCTTCTTGATAATTCTGACTCTGAAAGAGAGCAATGATTATGAAAAATCAAATACGTGTGTTTTAGTGTAGTACTTACTGATACTGTTACATTCAGAACGTAAAGAACTACAGGGAGACAGCGTGTTTTGCAGCAAGCAACAGCAGGCATCTTACAGATCTCATTCTTATTCTACTCTTCACTGTTTGTATAACCTTGAGAAAAGTGCTTCATTTCTTTCCGTCTTCTGATTTACAAAACAGGCAGTTTTAAAAGCATCGCTATTTTAATCACTAAAGTTACCAATAATTCACAACTCTTTAATGCTACATGTTCCCTAAGAGACTCAACAATGGTTAGTTAATATGCATTTTGTAATTAGTTGCTCAAAAATATCTGCATAATTAGAACAAGCATTCTTTGATGTTCCCCCCCTTCCCCCGGATGAGGAGAAAAATCCAAACAACACATTTGAGAATTATCCAAACTTGAACTTGCAGTCTAAATTTATAACCACGTTACATTGGCTACATTACATAATCTCCAAGTATGTTCTCAGTTTCAGTGTAGAGGTTCGCAGTTTCAGTGGATCGAGATGTGCAGGCATGATGAAAAGTACAGAACAATGCCTTGGCACCTTAGTTGATTATGGCAAAGTTTTGATGATGAGCCAGCAGCCACCACCATCCAGTACCTGAAAAAAAGACTGTTGCTTAAATAATTATAAGGATGATATGAGACAGATGCATTCTAGTGGATACTAGATGCATGCAAAACACTGAATGTGTTTTCAGTCGATGGGATTGAGATGCCAGAGGTATTGGCTGTAGTGATGCTCTAAACAGTTTCTAACTTGGAAATAATGACATTGATGCAACTTTCTTACTAAATAATTTTGTCTGAAATTTTCCCTCAAAATTCAAGTCAGTCTCTTAGGATAGACTCTTAAGTTAGCCTACCTGAGAGAGTGTCATCGATTGAACATTGCCTGCTGTCGGCACTGTCAGGCTGCCTCTGTGGTAGAGAAAGGCTTGGTGCTTTGTTAGACTCTTTCTAGGATGGTTCTCTGATGGCTGAGGTAGGTGAATGGCCCCGTTGCTCCAAAGCAGGGAAGATGTGATACATCAACTTTGATGCTGAGTGCTGTGTGATGTGACATGTGATGCTGGATGGTTCTCTGTCAGCTCCGGATTCGTCCCTCCCACTTATGGACCAGTGCTAAGACTACTTTCTCTGGGATCTTATATTATGGTGGTTCAGCCAATATGAATTTACACTGTCTATGAATCCCCTAAATCTGGAGGTAAAATTTGCCTATGTAAAATTTTTCATTAGCTAAAAGGCAAACTCCGCTGTCAAGTTTAAGTATTTGTATTGGTGGACACTTCAAAGGTCTTTATTATCTTGCTTCTATAGAGGCTCATAAAAACTATAGTTTTCCACTTACCCTATTGGGTTTCCTCAGAGGGTAGTGTTGTTATTGTGGTGGGAGCTAACCAGTAACAGTTCATTGCCAGTGGATGTCTGGGGACTGTTTCCCCTGTCCTTGCTATGTAATGCCTTAGATCAATCACACTTGTCGCCTGGTGCAGCATTCCTTTGTATGTTTCCAGGTCTGGAGGGACAATTTCAACAAAATTTTCACCTATACTGGCATTTATCGCTTTTGGGAACCAAAAGCTTTTTTTGGTCACAAATCCTATATATCATCATTTTTTTTGTAAGATATTTATTGAAAAAATAAAAAAAAATAACATGAAGATATTTATTGGAGTGATTTTGGATTAATGGAAAGGTTACAAAGAGTGTTGTGAGTCCCCTATATTTCTCACCTAGTTTGCGCCACTGTAACCATTTTACATTATTGTGGTACATTTGTCAAAATGAAGAGTTCACACTGACATGTTGCTATTAACTGAACTGTATTTCAGCACTTGTCCCAAGAAAGCCGCCTTTCTCTTCAAGGATCTCTTCCACGGAACCACATGACATTTAGTTGTGCTATCTCCTCATTTTCCTCTGGTCTGTGGCAGTTTCTTGGTCTTTTCTTGTCTTCATCGCATTGGCAGGGTTAATAGGTTTTGGTCACCTGTTTTACAGTGTTCCTCGACTTGAAACCCCTTGCCTTGGCATTGCTGTAACCATTGCATTAAGTGAGATGTCAGCACTTTGCTCCACTGAAAGCTTGCTCTTTTGCCACCTTGTTATGAAATGAAGATCGGTTGTATGGACCATATTTAAGAGAGGAAAAAAATGGGAATGTGGACGTCTAAATGTACATATTATTTTAAATTGCTTTGAAGGAAGGTTTTCTCCAATTTATTTCCATATTAAAGCATGTATTTGCATCACTATAAACGTATATGCATTTTTTTTAGTTTATATTTCAATACTGCATGATTTATTTACTTAAACTTTTCCTTCTTTTTAAAATGGAAAATCTTTCAGCTTAGGCTATTGCTATATATGTATATATATCAAGTTTTATTTATTTTTATTTTAAAGTCAGATATAAAGAGAGGAGCAGAGACAGAGGAGGAAGATTTTCTGTCCCATGACTCACTCCCCAAGCAACTGCAAAGGTCGGAGCTGCACCAATCCAAAGACAGGAACCAGGAACTACTTCCAGGTCTCCCACGTGGCTGCAGGGTCCCAAAGCTTTGGGCCATCCTTGACTGCTTTCCCAGGCCACATGCAGGGAGCTGGATGGGAAATGGGGCTGCCAGGATTAGAACTGGCACTCACATGGGATCTCGACTCATTCAAGGCAAGGATTTTCTTCACTAGGTCATGGTGCTTGGCTCTATTGCTGTCTTTTTCAGATAGTCCACACTACCTCCCCTTCCCTTTTTTTAACCTTTGGGTATTTGCTTATATTCTTATCCCGCAAAATGCTCCAGATTTGTTTTATGCATGGTATAATCTTTTGAGGCTCCTCATTTCTCTTCCAAAGATCCCAGATTGATTTTACCTGGAGTTTTGCAGTTGATAGTTAGAAACCAAAATCCAGGTAAGCACTTGTATTCCTTTTAGCACACACTTCAAGTGTTACACACATGGGCTGTGTATTAACTTTGCATACATTACGATCTATGATTGTTTGTATATCTGTCCCTAATCTCTATCTATAGTAAGATAACTATGCGTTCCTACTAATACGTTTGATTCAATTGCACAGGGTCTACTATAGTTCTCTTGTTCATTTTTTTAAAGATTTGTTTTTATTGGACAGTCAGATAAGCAGAGAGCAGGAGAGATAGAAAGAAAGTTGATGGGGTACCACGCGAAGCCCTCTTGTTTACTTTTAATTCTCTTTGTGATAGTGAAAACAGTTGTATATGTTCACATTTATTCTTTGTGATGCACAGTTCTACAGATTTGATAAGTGAACTGAATGACCAATCTTCTGGTATACTGTCAGAGAAGAGTTCTTCCACTTTAAAAGTGTCTCGTTGTGTGCCTTCTCTCAACTCCTGGAAAACACCAACATTCCCAACAGTTTCCTCACAGTTTTTTTTTTTTTTCTTTAGTTTTTCTGTATTTATTTTCTGTGATAGGTAGAAGCAGAGTTGGAGATACATCTTCTATTTGCTGATTCCATCTCAGAATGCCAGCAGTTTAACTAGATCAGGCCAAAGCCAGGACCTGCAACTTAGTCTTCATCTGGCACATTTGTAGCAGGGACCACTGACTACTTGAATCATTGCTGGTTGCTGCCTAGGGTGTGCGGTGGCAGGAGGCTGTGTAGGAAGCAGAGCAACCAGGGCTCGAGTTAGGCATTCTCAGAAGGGATGTAAGCTTCCACAGTGATGCTGAGCAGCTATGCCAAGTGACAGCTCATGGAGTGCGTGGCATACTGGGTAATCCTAATGTTTGAAAACGTCTCATTACTGTGCTTACTTTCTACATAACTTTGCAGGGGCAGGCACTGTGGCCTAAGAGGTAAAACCATCACCTGCAACATCAGCATCCCATGTGGGTTCCAGTTTGAACCTCAGTTGTTCTACTTCCCATCCAGCCCCTGGCTAATGTACTTGGGAAGGTAGCTGAGGATAAACCAAATCCTTAGGCCCCTGCTCCAGTTTTAGAGATCCAGATGAATCTCCTTGCCCCTGGCTTTGGCATAGCCCAGCGATGGCCATGTGGCCATTTGGCAATGGAACTAGAGGAAAGATTTCTTTCTCTCCAAGCCCACCTCTCTGTAACTCTGCCTTTCAAATTGAAAAATCTTAAGAACTAAAACTAAAAATAACCATGAAACTAAAATTCCAGAAAAAAAGGAGCCAGTACAGTGGCTGCTCAGTCTCATCCTCTCCATGTAATACAGGCATCTCCTGTGGATACTGGTCCTGGTCACACTTTTGATCTAGTTTCCTGCTTATGGCATGGGAAAGCAATGTAGGATGACCCAAATATTTGGGCACTTGCACCCACATGGGAGACTCTGAAGGAAGCTGTTCGCTCCCAGCTTTGGATCAGCTTAGCTCCAGCCATTGCAGTCATTTGGGGAGTGAACTAACAGATGGAGAATCTCCGTTCCTCTTTGTCTTCCCATTTCTCAGTAAATCTGCCTATTACCCACTGTCCTGTAGCCCTTGACCCTTGGTACTCACCCAAGTCAACTAAGTAAGATTAGTAAAAAAGATAACAAATAAATAAATAATTACTCTTTGCTCTAAAGAAAAAGTTAAGAAAGCGCAACAGTAAACTTTTTGTGAACTGCACTAACTACAAGTGGTTCACTGACTGTAGAAAAAACATCAGAACTATTGTGTCATTTTGGTCCCCCAAATCCAAATAATCTTTATTTTTCACTGCTATTGTGAAGTATAGAAACTGATTTAGTGGTAGATATTTACAAGCCACAAGGTTGGCCTTGGCCATTCTCACCATTCTGTTAATGATGATGGTTTCTGAGTTGTACCAATATATTAGAGATGATTGTTAAGTATCAAGAAGAGGGATTGGAAATACTGATCTGATACAGCTAACTAATGAGAAAATCACCCCAAATCCTCACCTTTAGGGGGTTTCTTGTCACTTGGTTCATCATCAAAAAGTCACCTGAATTGTCTAGCATCCTCCAGCCTCATCCACTTCTTCACCCTAACTGGTCTCATGTTCCTCTCTAATACTGCCTGCTAACGAGTCATTGCTATTTTCACAAAAAGTTAGGGAGAGGATAGAAAACCATTGATATTTTAAGGATAGTATTCAAATAAGAATAGTACTGTGGCAATTATAAGTAAAGAATGTGACCATGCGCTATTATAAATTTTTGCTAAGAAAGTTATAGTTAAAGGTATGACAAATAGAATATATATGAAAGAGAGGTGCTATTATCTTCATTATTGGACACAGATATCAAACGAGAAATTAAATAGAGGGAGCAAAAACTGGAAAAACACCAACTACAGGAAAATGACTTAAATTTTCTTCTTTAATGAAAATCTTCTAACGACTAGTAACTATTGAAAATGATATGGTTTGACATTAAGGAGGTAAATATTAAAGGTAATTCAAAAGAAACAATTAAAAATAATATGTTTTAGCAAGTTGGTCAATGTTTTGGTGGTACAAGGCAGGTATCAGTTCCTTCTGATAGCTTTATTTCATTCATTTATTTATTGAAAAGGCAGATCAGATTTATAGAGAATAAGAGAAATAGAGAGAGAGAGAGAGAGACCTTCCACCTCCTGGTAATCTTCCAAATGGTTGCTACAGCTGGAATTGAGCAAATCTGAAGCCAGGAGCCAGAAGCTTCTTTCTGAATCTCCCATACAGGTGCAGGGTCCCAAGGCTTTGGGCCATCTTCCACTGCTGTTTCCTATCTTAAGTAGAGAGACGGATGGGAAATGGAGCTGCCAGGATGGGAAATGGAGATGTGAGGACACAAACCCGTGCTCATATGGGCTCCTGGCATTCACAAGGTGAGGATTTTTGCCCTTGAGACATTGCACTGGGCCCTTACTTATTTTGATACAAATTTGACATGGAAAAAAAGTACTTGGTTGCAACTTTATCTAAGTGTCATTGTAATAAAAAATGTTGTGTCTGATTTTTGTGACATGAAGATTTCAAAATAATGGACAGAGTGGGAATCAAAAATTTCATAATACATTGCAAATTACTGACATCCTTAAAAATAACATTTACTAAGTATCCTGAAGTGGTTTCTGTTTACTAGAGCTCTCATAATTAAGATATTTGTCTGAATGTCTTAAAGGAATTTTCCCTCTAATTTTGACAAAATTTATTCTAGAATTCAATATTCAAACATTATATGACTATGTTTCTTTTATAAACAATTAGAGCAATGTTTTTTTTGAGTGCTGTGGGGAAGTTTAAGGAATATTCAACCCTGGCGTTGCTATGGATAAGGGCTTGAAACAAGAGTTTTACCATAGTAAACCCCAGCTTGTTTGCGATCCTCTTTGCTGTTTGAGGGACTTGGGAGGACAAAGGATCCTTTCCTTACCTCTGTTTTTTTATTAGTCTAGTTGTAGGGTTAGACTACCAGACTTCCTGAACCTTTTGTTTGGTTTTCATATGCAAAGACAAGCTGCTGCTTCTGATTTTAGAGGTGTGCATGTCCCCTAGCAACTCTGACCCTTCTGGGTGACTCCACTTATATCTCCTTATGCCATCTCAGAACCTGCTGCCAAGGCTAACGCTGAACTAATGCTTGACTTAGTTTGGTTGGTTTCGTTTTAAAATATGAGATGTGGCTGAGGGCTGATCACTGACTTTTAAAACATTGTCGTAACAGTCAATATATTAATGGCTCCCTAAATGATTCATTTCTACAAATTGGCTGGTTTTGAATAACTTTCTGTCCATCTAACTTTCTGTCCATGCTCTGTCACTGGACAAAGATTTCCCAAGAACTATGAAAGTTTAAATGACATATTTCAAATTCATTCTGAGTTTATGGGCCTGAGGTCCCAATGGTACCATTATCTTTTAGTGCATTTGGGATTTTAAAATAACATTTTATTTATATCAGTAAAAAAAGAAGCTTTTTATAGCTAAAGTTTTCTGGAAAATTTTTATGAAGCAACTCCATAAGAGTGATTTATTTTCTGCATTTTCATATTGTTCATTACATATGTTTTAGAGTGGCACTCATTCTGGCAATGTGATAAATTTGGAGGGGCTACATCTGAGCATAAAGTGGAATAAAATTCAGAATTTGAATATTTCACATCTGATTAGATACCTAAATGGAAACAATTACTTCAGCAGTGTAGTTGTCATAGGAAATGCTCATGCAGTAATTCCAAATAAATCTGTTTTTTTCCTAACAAAAAATTCCCTTTAAATATCTCAGCCTTTGTGTCTGGGGTTATTTCCCTTCATATTGTTAACTAAATTATAAGTTGCCATGATATCGAAACTTGAAAAAATTTGCAATCTAATATAAAGTTATAAATAGGTTAGTGACTTGTTCAAGGTTTTGTAAGGTGTTACTTTATGAGCAAGTCAAAGTTAGTTTTCGGTGGCAAAGGTTGATTACTTATATTCTATGGCTTTCATCTGCAAGCACCTGGTGCTAGTCTACATTGTGTCAGCATATCAACCTTGCCACAGCTTGCTACATTTAGCACTGAAGTTTTCTGTTGCCCATTGCCTTGCAAGAGATATTAGATTAAGGGGCTTCTGTGAGTGGCGTGTGTGTGACTTCCTCACCTTCCCAAAGCATAAAATACAATGTTGTGTCCACATTAACTGCACAGAAAGCTGGATACAAACTAATCTATTACTGTTTGGTAAGTACGCGTATTTAAATTCAATAAATACAGAAGTACATAACTTAAGATCTTTTGAAAGTTAACATTTCATAAATACTACGTTACTCTTCAATTCACATTTAGCACAACTTACATACTATCAAATTAATTCTGAGCATTTTTATATAAACTTTACGTTGTGTTTATAATGCATACTCAATAACTTAAATCAGAAAATGTAATTTTTTAAATAGGAAAATTAGCAAGGAGGGAATCACACCACTGAGGACAATTGCCTGCATACTCACACAGACACAGAAAGAGCAAATTCCAAGTAATGTTCCCTTTGGTAACTCTTCTCTGTGACATGCAGTTTGCCACAGAGCTTCAAGTTAAAATACATATGCAAATTCCAGGTAGATTATAGATCTTATTTTCCTTGTGTCTATTGTATTCCAGTGTACAAGTTCTGCTGTGGATGTCTTCATTAATAAAGCAGTATATTTGGCTAATGCATGCAGAATTAGCAGCAGTTTTTTTTTTAAATTTCTTGACAGTGGCAAAGAAATAAGAGATGGCACAGAAATTGGCTCTTTTAATTTGAGATAGTATATATTCTTTTTAAAAATTATTTTTATTATTTTCCATGATACAATCTTGTATGTGTAAGAATTCTCCCCCTCTAGATCGCTCCACTCTTTCCCCTTCCCATTTTCTTCTTCCACCGTCTCCCCCATGATATTACAAGCAGTAAAGTGGATCCAGAATGATGACCCAAAATAAGTCATTCTGAGAAGCAGCAGATAGGATTCTGGCTTGGTAGAGGAAGAGCTTTCTGCGAGCCAGGTGAAGTGAAGTGAATCTGTCATCTTGAAGTCTTCTGTTCTTTATATAGATATAACAATATACAATATATGACATAAATTCAGTATACATATTTTATATCATATATTTCATATTTATATCTAATATGCTATTTATATTTAATACATTTATATAAAACCATATTTTATAAATATATATTCATATAGAATTATACATAATCTCTATATAAGTATTTTATATTATATAATGCATATTATATATCATGCATATAATATGTATGTACCAATTATATATAATATATAATTGGAAAGTCAGATATACAGAGAGTAGGAGAGACAGAGAGAAGATCTTCCGTCCGCTGATTCACTCTCCAAAGGCCAGAGCTGAGCCAAACTGAAAGCAGGAGTAGGAGCCTCATCTGGGTTTCCCATGAGGGTGCAGGGTTCAAAGGCTTTGGGCCCTTCTCTACTGCTTTCCCAGACCCCAAGTAGGGAGCTGGAAAGGAAATGCAGTAGCTAGGATACAAACGGGTGCCCATACAAGCTCCCTGGCTTGCACGGTGAAGACTTTAGCCACTAGGCTACCACACTGGGCACATGAAGTCTTGTTTTCTAAAAAAATGTCCCTTCAGATGTCTGAGAACATGTCTCAAATTGGATAATGCAGCAGATGCGCCTCAATGCATGCCTGGTGAGAGGCACTGGCATTCATATTTACAAGGAAGCTCCCCATGCTGCTATTTGTCTCTCAGGCATTTTTCTCTTTGTTTTTAATCCATGCATGCTTCTTGCCCATGTACTGAGCATTGGAAAATATCATGTTTCCTCGTTTTGTCTCATTTCAGTCATTAGTCGCTTCTGCTTGCCAACAGGTTCTTGGCTTAAGTTTGCCTTCCTGTTAGCAGGGTTCTAAGGCACTCAGAATTTATCCTAGAGAGTGCTGTTAATTCATGCATTATGGTAAATCACAGCAATGCTAAACACATAGTAATGGTAAATCACAGTAATGCTAAAACTTGTGTTAAACACATGTAAAACAAACAAACAAACAAACAAATCCAAAATCCATGTAATTCTTAAGAGTTTGCCAATTCTGGGCTGATTCCATACACATTATACGTCAATTTGTTTTCCAATGTGAAACTTCTAGCCATTATTTATTATTGTAAAAGTATGTTTATTCAAGGAATTTATCTTTTAAAATTTTACTGTTTCATATTATATTTTTATTAAAAGAAATAAGTAAACTATGATTATTATTGCTTGAATTGCATGTCCATGCTTCATAGATAGCCCTTGTCTTTCATTTATTGAATTGTCATTCTTAGGGGAACTCTTTGGTTTCTTCAGAATTCTTGGTTTCATTGCTTCCACAAGGCTTAAAATACAAACTTTGAGGGGCTGGCTGCAAGTTAATCCTCCACCTGTGTTGCCAGCATCCTGTTTAGGCACCAGGTCTTGTCCTAACTGATTCGCTTCAGATCCAGCTCCCTGCATATAACCTGGGCAAGTGGCCGAGGATGGATCCAGCCCTTGGGCTTCTGCACCGAAGTGTAAGACCCAGTAGTTGCTGGCTCCATGCTTTCGATCTGCTCAGCTCTGGCTGTTGCTATTTAGGGAGATCCAGAGCTGCAATCTCTCACTGTCTCATTTGTTAATCTGACTTCCAAATAAAAATATTTTTTTGAAAAGGAGATTTTGAAAAGAATTGATATTGATATGGACTGTTAACATATTAAGAAAGTCTTACATTTTCAACGCAATCTTTTGTCCTAATGCAATTTAAATCATTTAGAACATGTAGCAAAAACTAATGTTTGTCTTTAATCTTTAATCTTTTTCCAGCATTGTAATTTTGGATTTTATATTTATGAAATTTTATATTTATAATATTATATTTTTATTATATGATATATATATGATGGAATGTAAACTATGGTTTTTACCTCTTTTGCATCTAGATTGAAATCGGGGGAAAATAAAATAGGGAGAAGCTTTATATATTATCTCTCAAATTACCTCTCTGACTATTGCTCTTTCTAGCATTTTTCTCCCTTTCCCTAAACTGATGCCTTGGAGGAATGCCACTCCTGGAGTGTGTGGATTTCATGTATGTGGCAAGAAAACAACCAAGCGTGGTTTCTGTTTTCAAGAAACCCACAATATGTTTTCATAGAGAACGATTCTAATTAGTTTCCATGTTTAATATAAACCATTGAAATCTCTTAGCTAGTTTCTTGTAATCCCAGGATCATTTGTCCTCTTGGAGATTATTCTCTCAGTACCACTACAATAACCTCCACAGTTTCTGACGTATAGAGACATCTACCCTAATCTATGTAAAATCAAGTTACTGCTTTATTTTATGCCATCCAGGCTTGGAAAAACTCTTGTGTAGCATGGTGACCATGCTTTGGGCTACTTCATCGAGTCACACAGAGGGCATTTGTCCCTACAGTGTCCTATTCTGCGATTTAGAGGACACAATTCTTCGTGCTGCCTTTTGTTTTGTGAACCAGCCTCAAAGTCTTTGCTATGCCCGGATGAACACTGGCACATTAGAAAACATTCTGGAAAGTTCTTGACTTCAGAGGAAGGAACTTTTTGCTATATCACAAATATATTTACCATCTTAGCCAGAACCTTGAATGAATCTTATATAAAATGTAATGCCTAAATGTACACTGATGCACGTACATATTATACAGTTAGGAAACAATAATTTCTTTATGCTAAATTTACCTTAGTTCCTATATTTGTCATCAGAATCACCAAGAAGGCGTGTGAACAGATGGTTTGCTGGATTCTAACCTCAGGGTTTGTAATTTTGTGAGCTGCAATGGAATCCAAAGCCATACTGGAAAGTACTCAGGTAGTACTGATGGTGTATATTTGGATACTGTATTTTAAATGCCATTGATAAATAAAACCAATCAATGTACTATCATTTGTGGTAAATGCATATAGACTATGCTATGATGGATGAGACTATAATTATTCTGATGGCAGGGTGCTGCTTCCTGGGTATGAAAACATATGGAAAGCTTTTTTTGCTTGAGTCTTAGGAGAGAGATAATAGGTGAAGAAATTCCAAGCAAAGTGAACAATATGAATGGAAGCAACTCAAATGCTTCTATAAAAAGTACAACGTTTCCAAAGCCAGAGATACATTACATTATAATTTCAATTGGTGTAATATTTGCTGATAACTGTGAAGATTATTAAGAAAATAAAAGGTCTTGGGACAGAGATGATGGCAGACTTTGAAATCAAATTAGCTCCAAGTTTAGTTGTATATATTTTTTTTATACTTGTCTAGTTCTGGGAAAATAAGAATTGCTTCATTTTTACCAACTTCTTCAGTAAAATGAAATTTTTTCTTACTTTTAGGAAGATTAAGTGAGGAAACATAAATATAGCACTTGACACATCGCCTGCACATATACTGAATGCTAATTATATTTATTGCTTTTTCTTTATTAACTGTCTTGGTAATATGGTTTCTCACCCTCTGCCTGTACTTGTGTGGTCAAAGTTCAGTTGTAAGCCAGACAGTCTGGTATTTAAGGCTTCATATTATCATTGTTTGCCAGCCAGGCAGTCAGTCACTCAGTGCTTATTTTCTTTTCCAAAATACATAAACTTGTTTTTCATTGTCCAATTCTATTTCAAAAAGTATTTTGATGTAAGCATGTACAACATTTCAATGCAAATGCAACTCTCCACAATAGTTGCTATAATACATGAACTTAATGATAAAAATGTTGGTGCTAGAAGGGAAAGACACATTATACAATCTGTGTAAATGATTTAGGAAGTGAAGAACTTCACATCAGAGTGGGCAAGTACTTGATGAGGGACTTTCAAGATACAGCGCTCCGTGTTGTGATCTGAGCTCATTACAACTGGTTAATTTTACATATTTCTTGAACTGGGTCAAATCATGTAGGAAAAAAGCAGTTATTTTATTTGTCATTATCTTGCTTAGATTAGAATGTTCATTTATTTTCTTGGATATAGGGAATTCTTGGTACATGGGAAAAATCTTTTCTTGAAAAGACTACCAGTCTGGTGTTTTAGAGGCGTAATAACTTTATATTGAAGACAATGCAGCAGAACAGATAATTTGAGAACTACATAACCCTACATTGTTTTGGTTGTAAATAATTTAGTGCTGGAATTGGACCACACTAGCTTAGGAGAGTAGGTTGTTAAATTATTTAGGAGCAATCTGGGAAAGCATCCATAGTATTAATTATCTTAGGCTATATTAACTGACAATTAAGTAAATTCTTTTAAAGACTTTTTATTTGAAAAATTGACTCCGTAATGGTTACACTGAGTAGGGCTGAGTCAGGTTGAGACCAGGAGTCGGGAGCTTCATCCTGGTCTTCCAGAAAGATGGTAGGGCTGAAACACTTGGCTCACCCTCCACTCACTGCCTTTTGCGACCATCAGCAGGGAGATGCACTGGAAGTGGAGCACATGAGACTTGAACTGGTACCCACAAGGGATGTTGTTGTCATAGGCTTTACCAGTTATGTCACAACATTGCCCACGTAATTATAATATAAAAGGAAAAAATACTCAAAACTAATTTATTTGCTGTTTTTCTCCTATATTTTTACTGTTTACAATGCATTTTACTGAAAAAATTTTGAAAACATTATTTTACATGCATTATTTCCAATAACAAGTACAACTTGTCTGTAAGATAATTGTGTTTATTTTGATTTGAAAATTTTGAGTGGGAAAAAGTGATTTAGTTTGCAGTGTATTTGTGTTTTAGAAAGTGAGATGTTTTTATCATTATAGTGCGGTTAACTCCAAATATTGAATTCTTCAGAATGGCTAAAAAGTGACACTGTAAAGCATTAATAGAACTGAATGTCGAAGCAGTTTCTTAAATTGATTCAAGTGGTAAACAAAAAATAATGTTCAAACATTTATCTTGGATTCAAGGCAGAGCATAAAAATAACAGATGACATTTTATCTGAAATGTGCACCGTCTAAGTGTAATTGATGTACCATAATTATTATCATCTAGCAATCTTGATAATTTTCAATTTTGGGAAACTTTTTTAGACTTCTATCAAAGGCAGAAGATACAAGTTAAGCTTCTTAATTATGAGAATGCATCATCTGCATATGGACATACATAGGATTGTTATTTAGGGCCTGGTGCTTGGTAGGCTAGTGACTTAGATCCTGACATTACAAGTACTATGATCCCATATGGGCACTGGTTTGTGTTCCAGCTGACCCACTTCCCATCCAGCTCCCTGCTTGAAGTCTGGGAAAACAGTTGAGAGTGGTCCAAAACCGTGGGCCCCTGTACCCACGTGGGAAACTTAGAAGCAGCTCAGATTAGCTCAGTTCCAGGTATTGTGGTCACCTGGGGAGTGAACCAGGGGATGGAAACTATTCTCTCTGTTGCGCCTCCTCTCTGTGTATCTGACTTTATGATAGAAATAAATAAATCTTTAAAAAAGGCATTGTAATTCAGATGGTAGATCTTGGCATATATTGGACTAACTACATTCTGAATTATCTCTTTTTTTTAATCAGAAAATAAGATAGGGTCTTGAAGTAAATACTAGTTGAATTTATTCTATTAAAATCTACATCATAGTTCAATGGGAAAATAAAAGATGACATTTTGATCAGATTACTCATACATTGGTCATCAGTGCCAATCACTTATAGCTCAGATTCTACTCCCATTGGAAAAATATGACATATCAATGATTGTTTTAAATGTTATTGTATAGGAGTGGAATTGATATTTTTTTTATTTGATTGTTATTTGCAGTGTTTGCCTATATTCCAGCAGAACTATGATCTTCTCGTTATTTTTGTATTGTTTTGTTTTTGCTTGCTGAACTCTGGCAAAGCATTGAGTCTTTGTAGTGTGAATTAAAAATAGTTTATATCAAATATTTAAAAAAAATAGATTTGAGAATGCAAATAACCATTATATTTCAAAAAAGAATTATGAATTACATTAAATTTGATTCTTTTGCATTTTTTAAACATTTATTTATTTTAATTGCAAAGTCAGATATTATAGAGAGAAGGAGAGACATAAAGGAAGCTCTTTCACTCACTGATTCACTCCCCAAGTAACCACAACAGCTGGAACTGTGCTGATTCGAAGCCAGGAGCTTGGAGCCTCTTCAAGGTCTCCCACGCAGGTGCATGGTCCCAAGGCTTTGGGCCATGCTCGACTTCTTTCCCAGTCCACAATCCGGGAGCTGGATGGGAAGTGGGCCTGTTGGGACATGAACAGGCATCCACATGGGATCCTGGCACATGCAAGGTGAAGACTTTAGCCGCTAGACTACCGTACCAGTCCAATCCTTTTGTATTAATATAATAAAAATGAAAAAATTAATAATAGCAGATTCAGCATTCTGCCACAGATACTACAGAAATGTGATTGGCGATAATGAAGGCACTAACATTTGGCTGAAGGTGCAAGGAGAGAAAATGGTTACTAAGTCTCAGAAAGAACAACAGTATGATTATAGGACAAATCACTTCATCTAGGTAGGGAGGCATAGCAGCCTGCCCTCATTTCTCTTGCCATGCAGTCTCCTACTGGTTTCTCTCATTGTCTATCCTTTAAGATAGCCCAGAGGACAAGGGCCTGTGGTGCAGTTCTTGAATTATCCTCTTAAGGCAATGATGTCATGTAAACAGATAAGAAGTGGATTTGTAATTGTAAAATTAAATAGCTGTCATGATAGGGCAGGTGATTAGTCAATGCTTATTTATCAATCACTGCAATCACAATTCATTTGAAAGCATAGTAACAGATCCTACTCCTCATAGAAGCAATCACCGAATAAGACAGACATCAGATATATCAGGATATTTTTACTTGGCAATGATTAGACAGTACAAAGTGATTCCAAAGGACTGTGGCTCATGTTTATAAATTTATTGTGGGGAAAACAACAACAACAAAAAAATAAAGATCATTAAGTAAATGTATAAATAATTGCTTCAAATTAGTAATTTGTATTTTCCTTTTATGCTATTTACCTGTGGGAGGATTCCAGGAATAAGCATGTTGGTCATTTAGAAAAATGCTTTTGTAAATAAGTGTACTCATTAGGTTGTTTTTGTTTTCCTATCAATGCTTAATCTAACTTGGTAGTCCTGACATTCCTAGTCATTATGTTGCTTATAAAGTTGTTGGAGAAGGAAATCTCCACTGAATTCTTTTTCAAATAAGTTCAGTTGGTGTGTTTTCATTCCCCATCAATTATTTTCAGTTGCATGTTGACTTGTGGCATACATAATTCAATTGTTTCTATATTTGCTTAGCTTTTTTCTTGGTGAAGAAACTATGGAAAATTGATTTTTCCCCCAGCATTGCAGAGATGATGAAATTATTCCTTTTTTTATTCAAAAAGAGAATTCATAGTGCATATTGAAAAAAATTCAAATTTCAAGCGGTCTGACGTTACTGTTCTGGGGAACTTGATACTTTCATTCTTTTTGCATGTTTCCTGCATAAACGGAATTAATATTTAGCACTGAATTCAGTAGTTCAGTGTATTTTTCTCGTTACTTTTCATTCAAGTTTTTGTAAGCGATTGGAGACTACTGTCTATGAGAAAACTTGAAGCAGTGTCTTTGGCAAGTTGTTATCACCTGCGGAGCTGAAATGGCATCTTGGTCCACTGTTCAGAAGCCCATGAAATGTCTGCTATGGTGATTGCTTTCTTTACCACTGGAGTCGATTTTACATTTCAAGTTATTGTAGCTTGGAGGATCAATATCATAGTCTTTAAAATTATTATTTATAAAATTAAAAAAACAGTAAGTATAAAATGTATCTTAACATAACTATCAGAGTGTGTAGCAGCTCACAAGGTGAGCTGAATCGCAAATATGCGCATCTACACTCCCTTGCAACCTTCAGTGGATGATGAATCAGATCTGGTCCCCTAGTGTCTCGTTCTCACCAGGATACGGCCTGCCAAGTATCATCAGATTCCTTGGAGCCAGTACAAAAAAGCCCATGCTATCCAACATTTAGCTTCTCTTATTTTTCTTGTTTTATAGAAACATTGGAATTGGTCATACTTTGTGTTGGTTTTATTAGCCAATGTGATGATTATTTGACTTTATTTGAAAAGAGAGCGCGAGAGAGAAACAGGGAGGTAGAGGGAGAAACTTATCTCCCATCTGCTCATTCGCTCCCCAGGGCTGGGACATTCAGACATCAGAATTCAGGAATCCAACCAATCTGAATTTCGCAAGTCGGTAACAAGGATCCAGGTACTTGAGCCCTCAGTTGATACCTTCTAGTACACTCACATATTGCAGGAAGTTGGTCAGAACTGGGTCTCAATCAAACTGTACATGCAATGTGCAGATTCCAAGCAGCATTATTCATTTCTGTGCCGAATACTCACAAGTATAGGCTAAATATTACTCGTTGAGAAACGGAGTCACTGTTTTCTTTTCCTTTACACACACACACATATATACACACACACATATATATATATATATATATGTATATTTCAGATGATGTTTACATTGTTGATCGGGCTGGGAAGGATCAAAGGTTGGGGAAAAGTGGGAGTAAGCATTGTTTCCAAATTTTCTATTTCTTCTTCCTGTTTCTGGGAAGGTGGGGAGGACAAGGGCAAGAATCCATACCCAGACTCCCAATTGCCCCAAACCCAGGAATGGCAAATGACCATCCAATATCAACCCTGGCACATACTCCAAGGTTTCTGGCCAGATGGTTCTGATAGTTCTGAAATGTTGATCTCACAGATCCAAGGATGAGGGAATCCTTTTAATGTTCATTGGCTGACATCATTGACCATAGCGTCTCCACTTGCCCAGATATTTGCTATTATTATGTGAGTGGGGTAGTTGTCCATTGTGTTCTGCCATCCTTCTTCTGACAGGGTATCCCATGTCCTCTGTAGGCTGCACTGTGCTGCAATATCCTCCATGTGCATCTGGGCCAGCTGTCCACTGGTCTGCATTTTCCACTGAGGAGGATTAGTTCTCACCGATGGCCCTAAGGACCTGAGCCAGGTGACCCTGGCCCTGGCAGACTCCCCTTCTCCTCCTATCCCCAGGTCTCACAGACAAAGGCACCCACCACGCATGGAGGCTAAGGACCTGTGCTAGGCAATCTGGGCCCCACAGGACCCTTGCCCCTGGAGATCATGGACCGAGCATCTACCTTTCCCAGATTGGCATGGCTTGCCTCACTTTGACATCCACCAATGAGTGTTGCAGCCTGGCATGGTCCTCCTTGTCCCCAATTCCAGCTCATGCTGATGGGTGCTACAGCCTAGCCAGGCACCGCCAGCCTCCAGTTGTGGCCCTAATGTGGACTGATAGGTGTTGTTTGTCTTGCACTCCATGCTGGTTTTCAGAGCTGCCCGTGGATGTTACAAACTGGCCCAGTCTAGCCTGGTCCCAGACCTGACCCACATGTATGCTGGTGGGTACCATAATCTGGCCTATCCTGGGCTGATCCTTGCCTTGGTTCTTGCACACTTGTCCTAGTTACATTTCCACCTGAGAAATGTAAACATATTTTTACCAGCATCATGATTTGGTTAGATTATTTTTCTTTCACAGTGGTATATTTAGTTTGCATACCTTCCTTCCCTACTAGAAATTATATGAAAAAATAATACATTTGTAGAACTGGTAAATTCTCACTGTGTTACATGTCCTGGAGAATATCAGAGGGCTCATCATGAATCCTTCCTTTTTCTTCTAGCTCAAACCTAGTAGTACCCCATTACAATTATAGCTTAGGCAGTATGTGGATATGTGCTTGCATGTATCATTTGTTAATTGTGGAAATAAAATTAGAATGTAATCTGTATAAGATAACATACATGAGATAATTTCCCCATTAAAGTTCTATAGCTATGATAAACCTCTGTAAAACTAAGTGAAATTTACTGCTAAATATTACCTAGGATATAATTGGCTTTACTAACGTAAAACTCTATAGTTTTAGATAGCTGAGGGCACACAGAATATGCCACAAGAAGGGCAAGATTCTAATCAGGCAGAGTAGAATGGAGAGCTCGCTCTCTCACGTGGGTCTTAAGTTATCATGTTCCTTGCCATGATTACATAACCTTGGTGAATAAAAATTCACACTTTAAAAGACATAACAATATCATGGTGTTCATGTTTCATAATTTGATTGTCCTTCTTATGATCAGAATGGTGCTATTACTTCTTTTTCAAGAGATGAGGGGGGAGTTATATTTGAAAGAAAATGCTCAAATCTGCTCTCAGAACTCATTCCCATCTTTGCCTTGTTCTAGGAGTTGGTAACATGGGTACACAGGAAGTCTGATTATATTCTGCAGATGGAAAGTTTCTGGTCCAGGGACATTTACACACTAAAACACCAATCCCTAATATAAAGTAATACGTGTTGAGCTTTGGAAGTAATTAGCTCATGAGGGTAAATCCAATAGTAATAAGAGTATCTTTTAAAAATAGACCCAAAAGAACTCCCTGTCGCTTTTTGACCAGGAATGACATAGCAGGAGAAACCAGAAATCTCAGAGCAGACACTAAATCTGGTGGTGCCTCCATCATGAACATCTAGACTTCAGAGATATGAGAAATAAATGTGTGTTTTTGTGATGTGGGTCTTGGATTTCCACAAGTGGATTAAGATGTCACTCATTGTCCCCAAACTTCCTTAGATAAAACTGTTAGCTACAACGGGAAATACAGGAACAATCAGCATCTTGTATTTGACTCCAGGACAAAAGCACATGGTGCGTGCTACATGAATAACAAAGGAAAGTGGCAAAAAAATAAAAGAATGAAGATTGGAGAAGAGAGACAGCAGGGAGGAATAATAAGTCTGTGCTATCGAATCAAGGTGCTAAGACAACTCCTTATAACACATACACAATAATTGCTCACAGTCAAGAAAGAATTCAGACTCTGTGTGTGCATATTTGGTACAGACGAGTTCTTTTAAATAAATATGCACAGTGATATTCTTCATAAAGTAAATATAGGATTATCATTCATTTAAATATGTGCAGTCTCACTAAAATTAAGGAAGTCTCTCAGGATGTTAAATATCTCAACATGATGCCTCCTAGTCTTCTCCATGGGAAATGTTACTGAACTGTTCAACTCAGTCTTATTCATTCTGAATTAATATACAAATAGAAAAAGAGTAGTATGGGTATCCTCATTGCTCTTTCAATTCAGTGTTGAAGCAGCTGTTCAATTTTCCTTCAATTTCTCTCACGTCTGCCACTCCCTGTTGCTTTCTTGAGGCCTTATTGAGATGTGGCTGCTAAATTTTACCTTCTTTGATTTCATTTCTCCAAATGCTCTCACTTCATTCAAAGATTGGGATGATCCTTCCCCAAGTGCCATTCTCTCCTTTTGTTCACTCATCTGCACTCTCTCATATTTGTGGGAGTTATTCTATTGAGGTGGGTGAGGGAGAACGTTTGCTGTGGTGCCGCTGAAGCAGCGTGGGGAGGATGATCGCATCCTCTGGGATGCTTTAGGAGGGCACAAGAACACAAGGCACACATTATCTCAACTTTGCTTACAGGAATGATCATAGAATGTGCTGCAAGCAGAGAAAGCATTTGTGCTCCAAAATTATTTATTATGAGAGTCAATCATATCATCAGTACATTACACTGTTATAATGAGCCATCTGTGGAAGATGCAAACAATTTTATCCCACACAACCCTTATTTATATCACATCGCTATAAGGGAATTTAAACAGTAATTGTCTCTCAATAGGGGATGCTAAGGTCATCAGTGAGTTAGTGGTTGTCTAGAGAGTTGAGAGTTTGGCAGAACATTTAAATAAAATTATTACCCAAACACTGTACAGATAGGGTCTAACCCATTAAATTCATGGGTTTTTGCACTCTGGAATCACTAACATATTAGAAATTAATATAGGCTTAAAGTTTCCACCGCATTGCTTCACCTGCTGAGTTGTGTTGTTTCCTTATTACTCAACACACAAGAATAATGATCGACAATGATCCTGAGCTGACACATACTCTTTGTCTGTTGGTAGACATCATAAATTGGTCTACACGCATTGGTATCTTAAACTAACATAGGGAGTTGATAAGTCAGAGTTTGGTTTTAAGCTTAAAAATAGCCCTCTTTTTGAAAACTACCACCACTGATACACTTTCCTCTGCCACTTAAGGAGCATGCCATGCTATTCTGATGTAACAAGGCCAGTATAGAATGAGACATATTCATTTCTGAAGTCGTATCATGGCAAGAGTCCATTATTGTCAAGACACCCAATGAACATTTGCTCTGTTTTTAACTTTCAAGGATTCATTTAAGCTTCTGCTTTTAAGTTTTATCCATCTGTAAAATAAGACTGTTGATCATACTGTAATGCTTGTATGGCTTATAAGATCTTTATAAAATAAAACAGTTTTACTCTGTAATTCATTCTGTTACTGTGATCTATATTTCTCCTTTATTGATGAAAATTGGGTGTAGCAAGCTTAAAATCAGATGTAACACTAATGCACATCTTTATTAGTGGTTTTCATCAGAAACATTGTGGAATATTGAATTATGTGCTAGTAAAAGCGTAAAAGTGGACTACCTAGCATATGTTATCATGTAAGGATGGTATTTGTAACACAGCTAACTGCAAAACAGAATATATAACTAGATTTTCACATATAAAAATTTTGTAAAGCCAATGACATAAAAACTCTTGCTTGTTTTCATACTGCTTGGCAATGTTTAATAGATTGTTACATGCCACTGTGGAGGATTTGAAAATGACTCTATGATATGAAATTTTGAGATGTTATTGTTGGCATATAGGATACTTTTGGTGGTTGGGAAAACAGCTACAGTTTCAAACAGAGTCAAAGAAATTCCCTTTATGATGAAAAGGCATAAGATAAGCACGTTTCTTTTGCATTTTTACATAAATTTCATGACATTTGACCTGAAACAAATGAGGAAATCTGTAAGGTACATTAATGAGATCCAAAATATCTTGTAAGACTAGAATGTGCCAATATACCTGTTCGTGGGCATTTTAGAATATATCAGTATTTCTGTCATTATTTCCTTATTTAAAGATGATTAGCACAAATGACATTGATGCAGCAGTTCAGCCAATGCCTGGGACAGATGAATCCCTTATGGGTGAGCTCGAATTCCAGTTTGGCTGGGCTCTCCATTCCAGCTTCCTGCTAATGTGCACAGTGGGAGACAAAAAAGGAAGAATCAAATTCTTTAGTTCCTCATGCTTGCATGGTTGGCCATTAATGAATTTCCAGCTCCCATCTTTGGCTTGTTGCAGTTCTAGTGTTTGGAAGCACCGGAGGTGGGTGGGAAATCTCTTCCCCTTTGCCTTTCTAAATGAATAAATAGATAGACATACATGTGGTTGGACAGGTAAGTGGATAAATAGTTAAAAGGATAAACCCAAATGGCAAACAAACATATGAAAAAAATGCTGAATCTCTCTGGTAATAGGGGAAATCCAAATTAAGACATCAATGAGGTAGCACCTAATGCCAGTAAGAATGGCTCACACACAAAAAACACCAACAACATTTGCTGGCAAGGATGTGGGGAAAAGGGAACCCTAACCACTGTTGGTGAAACTGCAGGTTGGTACAGCCGCTATGGAAATCAGTATGGAGAACACTCAAACAACTCAAAATCTGTATACCATATGATCCAGCAATAGCACTTCTAGGAATATATACAAAACACCTGTTACACCAGAAACCAACATGCACCCCTATGTTCATAGCAGCACAATCAATCATTGCAAAAAACTTGGAAGCAACTGAAATGCCCATCAACAGAAGACTGGAGAAGAAAGCTATTTCATTTACTCCATGGAATACTACTCAGCTATTAAAAACAACAACAACAACAAAAACAACAAAACAAAATGTAGTTCTTTGTGGCCAAATGGGCCCAATTGGAAATCATTATGCTAAGGAAAATGAGCCAATCCCAAAAGTTAGATATCACATATTTGCCTTAACTTAACATGATATGATGTCAATCCGAAATATAGTAATATTATTTCAACCTCAAAGAGCCTGTATCACATGCAATAAAATATTGTGATGTAACCAATGAACCAACAATCAATGTGAGTCAGACTGTTTATGATCTACATCAAAGAAATGTAAAACCTGAAATGCTTTTAAGGCCCTATGTTTCTCAGAAATGGGGAGGAAAAGCAGAGAAATCTTCCACCTTCTTAGAATGTGTGAGGAAAATGTTAAGTATAACCTATCAGGAATACAACAGGCAATTTACAGACAATAGATGCGAATCTGCATTAGACATTAGCAAAACTATAAAGACATACAAGAGGATTCAAGAGTGATCCTGACAGCCTCTTAACAGAAGGTCATATGCACAGAGCAGGGGGAACCCAGAGTGGAGCAGGAGGACAGGAGCAGGCTTGTATCCCAACCCTGGAGACTACTGAATCTTCACCTAGGACTATCATTACGGGCACCACGGGCTATATCCCAAAAGCCAAGGAGATTACTGGGAAATGGAATGCCCTCGTAGGCCAATAGCTCTGAGGTCATACACTCCATCTTGGATCTCTCACATGGGATAAAAGAAGCCCAGATCCTTCCTCGCAGGATCTAATGTCACCAGGACAACAGCAGGGAGCCCTGAGAGGTCCTCAGAACAGTAAACGTTCTTTGGGACTGGACTCGAGAGTAGCTTTCTCTGGCCCTTACATAGCTCCAACTTTGGATCCTCACCCTATTTTGCAATGACCACCAGGGTTGCTCTGCACCCCCCCCCCCAAAAAAAATAGATTAGATAGACAGAGACCAATAAGGAAAGCTTAGAACAGACAGGAAATAGTCAGCTTGGACTCACAGATACTTTACTAAGTAGGACACAAAGATTAGTTACTCCTCACTAAGGTATTGAAGATTTCTCTGCACACTCCTCCTAAAACTGTTCTGCACCTCAATTGTTGGCATAAGCCTAAGAGTTATAAGCCAGTTTGGACTATTCTAAAATTTTCCAAGTTCAGTAAAAATCAGGCTTCAATAATATAAACTGCTAAACATAAAAATGAAAATAGACACAAGACAGTTGAATAGTACCCAATAACCATTTTTAAGGTATAAAGCAGTCGGTTGTGTATAAACTAAAATTGAGATGTCAATGAAATAGTCACAGGTTGTGGTTAAGAATTTGCATTTTCTAACGTATGGGTCACTCAATACCATGTCAATTAAATCCATAATGTTGTAAATTGTTGTTGATGTTATGATGTAGCGTTTCATTGGAGGAGCTGATATTCTGCCAGCTCTAGTGTCAGACCAAGGATGGTCTCCTAAGGAAACTGTTGGATTTATCTGGACAATAAGATGCTGGACTCTGTGCACGGTACAAGCTCGCAATGAAGGAATCATGACTGGATATGAAATGTAATACTGCAACAATGTGGAGGAATCCAACATGGGATGATGGTATTTGGAGGGTTTGGAGGAGTCACAGAGCCTATGAAACTGTGTCATAAAATGAAATAAAACAAGGATATAGAGATAAATAGATAGAAGGCATTATTTTAGCAATTGAAACAGTGACAATGATAACTTATCAGTATCTTTTGCCAGTGAATGGGAAAATTGCTGTTACAAATTGACCGTGTTGCATGTTAAATTGCTATAATATTCAATAAAATGTAAACATTAGTCTGATTTATCATGCATATAAGTATTGTGATATTTAAATATGTTACATATTATAATTAGGTGCTGAAGGATATTGAGTCATGAGCACGCAGGGTCACTAATTGTCCATTTATCCACTTCATAATTTTTTCCTATAGGTTTATTTCTAGCTAATTCCCAGGAAGATAAATATCAATTTTAGCAGAAATATTTTCTTTGCTACACTATCTCAATGTAACTACACTTTTATCTACAATTTGTTTTACAGTCGTTTACTTTGATAGATTTTGCAGTGAGGGGAGAATAAGAGAGAAATCTCTCTCTACTAGTTGGCTCCTCAAATAACTGCAGTGGCCAGATATGAGCCATCTGAAGCTAGGGGCCAGTAGCTTCTTCCAGGTCTCCTATGTGAGTGCAGGAGACCAAGAACTTGAGCCATCCTCCAATGCTTTTCCAACCATAGCAGGGAACTGAATGTAAAGTAGAGCAACCAGGACAAAAACCAGTGTCCGTGTGGGTTGCCAACACTGTAAAGTTGAAGAGTAACCTGTGGAGCCACCACACTGCCTCCTTTTGACATTTTAAATTTTTTGTTCAATGCTGACTTCTTTATTTCATTTAAATACCCTCTGTGTTTTTGAGGTACCTTGCTATCCTTCTCTTGGATTCCACCTCAGGCATTCATTAGTCTTCCCTTCTTTACAGTACAATATTGTGTCCTTTTTGGAAATCACATAGCCTTCTTTGTTGATGTTTCTGCATTGATTCTTTATACATACATTTTTAGTGATCCTCCTCTGTAATGTGTGCTTGGTAGGGCCAGTTAGTTATTGCCATTGTTTTTCAACGGATAAGGAGTCCAGATGACACTACAGGCAGTGGGTGAGGGGATATCGGACTAGGCTATAGTTTTCACAGTTGTAGTATATCTCTATGCCAAGGCAAGCCAAGGGATTCATTACCTTGAGTGAGCTCATAAGGCACTCACACCATCCAGACATCAATCCATTCCAGTGTATCCCTTTGATTCCATTCCATGAGGGAAGTGACTTCTTAGTTTGTGCAGTCAGATCCAAAAACTTCATGGGCATCCAGCCACCACCCATAACCCTCTCAGCTCCAATGTCTATATCCAGAACTCCACAGGATATAGGAGCCCACTTTCTACTCTGCAAAGTATCTGATTCCAGGTGATCTCTGGCATACTGCCTACTGTTTCCTGAGTCACAATATGTGAGGGAAGGAGCGAGGTGGCAAGCAAGAACATGGTCTCCAGCTCTGACAATGGAGCATGGTCTCCAGCTTTGCCTCCTTTCTATGCTAGCAGCCTGGTCCCCACTAACTGCCATGCAACGGAGCGCACTGAGTGAATTTGGGCTGTGAAGCTGCCACTCTGCTGCTGGGACAAGCAGTACATGCGGGGCTATCCTCAATGCAGGAATGCAGCATAAGCTTTCTAGACTGGACTTAAAGCCAGCAAGGGCCGTGTAACTGTCTCGAAACCAGCACTGCTTGTCCATATCATACCAGGGTTATTTTTTTTTAACATCATGTTTTTTTTTTTTCCAGTCAAGATGGTTTTTCCACCTGGGAGTGAGGTAGGCGCTGCAGCTGCTGATGTTGGCAGCTGCAGAAGTGTGTCTGTCTGCTCTCTAGCTGCTTTAGAGTGCTTCTGAGTTGTTCTGTCACCACTTCACTGGTTTTCTTAGCTTGGTGAAGGTGATTTTCAGTGTGAATAGCTGCTCATGTTGCTGTCTCCAGGGAAACAGTCTCTAGAGCTTCTTGTTTAGCCACTATTTTGCTACAAACTCTGTTTTGGATCTTGATTGACCTTGGAATGTGTAAAGTAAGATTATTCCACAAGAACGTAAAAAAACATGATGAAAAGAATTAAAGATTCAATGATTCTCATTCTTAAAATTTCTATGCCTATTAATACTTGTCAGTAAAAGATTATTGAGATTATTGAGATGAAAATTATTTCCACAGCCTCAAAGTATTTTCCTGCAGGGTACTTACTCACTGTAAGATTAGAGCTGCTTAAAATGGAGAATCTAGATTACGCATTAAAACAAAATCTGCAAGACATCTGGCTCCTGGTAAAACGCTATAACAAAGCAGCATAGCATCCATGCAGAAATACCATCAGCAATTTTAACTTAAGTTTTGAAGTGCAAAAACAATTAAATAAATACAAGTTGACCTTGACCACATTTTGCAAAGCAATTACCCTTAATTTTTAAAAGTTAAAATTAAAAAAGAGAGAGAATGGTGGTAGAGAGAATATTATGGTTTAGGATGCATGCCAAGTAAGTGCTGTTTTTAAATTCTTAATTGAATCTTGTATCAAAGCTAGAAAAAAAACCTTATAAAATAATTATGGGTTGATTTGTAGTATTTGTTTAACTAGATAATTGAATTGTATGATGCTAAATTTCTTGATGTCACAATGCATCTTGGTTGTTGAGACAAGCTCATTACCATTAAGGTTTGAAATAAAAAAAAATATAAATCAAATATCAATGATGACAAGCATATGAATTTATACACACATGTGTACACATATACATATATGTAAACATGTGTATGCTTTCTCTGTTCCTCTCTCTATATATGTATATGCATAATATAATTAATAACATAGGTGTTTAGTTAATTAGTTAAAAGAAAAGGGCCCGGCATGATAGTGTAGTGGTTAAAGTCCTTGCCTTACACGTGCCAGGATCCCATATGGGCGCCGGTTCTAATCCTGGCAGCTCCACTTCCCATCCAGCTCCCTGCCTGTGGCCTGAGAAAGCAGTGGAGGACGGTCCAAATCCTTGGGACCCTGCACCCGCATGGGATACCTGGAATAAGTTCCTGTCTCCTGGCATCGGATTGGCTCAGCTCTGGCTGTTGCAGTGCTTGAGGAGTGAACCATCGGATGGGAGATCTTCCTCTCTGTCTCTCCTCCTTTCTGTATATCTGCCTTTCCAATAAAAATAAATTTAAAAAATCTTAAAAAAAACAAAAGTTAACACTTTGATTTAAGCATTTGTCTTTCTTGAATATCAAAGGTATAGATGTATTATACTTTTTTCAAATTTGTATGTGATTAAAATTGTTCCTAATAAAAAAGTTGTTACCATTTGAGTTCCCCTAGAGGAAAACGCTGAAACGTTTCCTGAGGAATCACCCGAGTATAACACAGATTGTCAGTGAGAGAACACTAGCGCTGGGTGGCAGTATCTTTGCCTCGTTGCAGGATTCAGGCGTTTTTGGATAGGAATCCCCAACAGAAGAAAGCGACTAAACTGAGAAGCAAAAGCGAGCTTGTAGTCTCCGAAGATTAACACCTGTCAATCCCACCTTTAGAGCTGAGGCTTACCACTGTATTTCTGCACGTCATGCATGCTATTTATTTCTCTAATAAGCTATTTCATTTAATAAAATAATTTTAGTTTATTGCAGCACGTAATAATAAGCATTTTTGATCTCAAGATCTGGTCTTTTTCAAGTCAATCGCTTTGTTTTTAGCATTTTACTGTGCTGCATCGTTCAATTTGTTGCTCTTCAGAGATGTCCACTATTTACCTATTTGATTCTTTTTGTCCCCCTCTCCGTATTTCAAACTTTTCCTTTTGCATTTTCTTTCTTTTTTCTTAACATTCTAGATGAAAATACTTACAAGAAATTAACTTATAACATGGAATTAGGTGGGAAAATCATTAGGATGACTACATGACGACTGTATTTCAATCCCATAATACAAGTCAGATGATGCAATATAGCTGTAATATAGACTGACGCTGCAGGCTAAGATATCCATGCATGGTTTAGATGCATTGTATAACATCACACTGTAAAATCCCACAAAAGCAGACAAACAAACAAGCAAAAAGTGTCTGGCTCCTGGCTTCAGATTGGCTCCAACGATTGTGGCTATTCAGGAAGTGAACCAGTGAGTAGAAGTCCTACTTCTCCTCTCTCTGTAAAATCTATCTTTTCAATTAAAAATCTTTTTAATTAAAGCTTTAAAAACGTTTAGGCATTTATTTTGAAGGTCACAGTAACATTAAAGGAGGAAGGGAGGGAGGGAGAGAGAAAGAAAAACATTTTCCATCTGAGGATCTGGATGATCACAGTGGCCGGTGTTACAGGCTGAAGCCAGGAGCCAGGAGCTCCATGGGAGTCTCCCGTGTGTGCATTAGTGCAAAGACTTGGCCTATCCTCTGCTGCTTTGCCAGGACATTAGCAGGGATCTTGATCAGAAGTAGAGCAGCCAGGATACAAACCAGCATTCTTATGGGAGACTGCTGTGGCAGGTAGCTGCTTTATGTGCTATACTACAATGTTGAACCCTTATAGACAATCCTGATAATCAGAGAACCACAAATGCAATGACACTGTACTCGTATTTGCAGCAAATTTTAGAGTCATGTCAGAGAAAGTGACTTGATTGAATATCCTTAACTTTTAAAAATGTGCTTACTCTTTTACAAAATGAGAAAGCTAATATTTTCATTATTGCGAAGTTGGAAAAATAATATAGTGCTATGAGCTTTCAAAAATTTAAGATGAGAGATTTATAAACATAGACTATAATGTAACATGACTATTACGAATATGTCAAATTTTATTGTAGACACTTAGAATTCTGACTCTTCACCTAGCTCTTCCAATTTATCACTGTTACCAGAGATCCGGATTGTACTACATAATATTTCTGTAACCAATGATTTTTTTTTCAAAATTTGCATAAACAAGGCCTGATATGGCATCCTATTGGATAATGTCCTTGATTTGCATGTGCCAAGATCCCATATGGGCTCCGGTTCTAATCTTGGCAACCCCGCTTCCCATCCAGCTGCCTGCCTGTTGCCTAGGAAAGCAATTGAGGACGCCCCAAAGCCTTAGGACTCTGTGTGTGAGACCCGGAAGAAGCTTCACTCTTCTGGCTTAAAATTGGCTGAGCTCCAGCCATTGCGGCCACTTGGGGAGTGAATCAGTGCACAGAAGATCTTTCTCTCTGTTTCTTCCCCTCTCTGTATATCTGACTTTCTAATAAACATAAAATCAGTCTTAAAAAAATTAAAATTTACATAAACCAAAAACAAAAATTACCCTCAAAGTTAGGAGAATTAAGGGATGTATTCTCAATGTGCAAATGTCCAAGTGTGTTTCTGAATGTACATTATTCCACCTTAAAAATAAATAAGAAATGTGAATGTAGTAACTGAAATTTTGTTTCCAATGAAGTCTGCCCTCTCAGCAGCTTGTGCTGTGTGCTGAGCTTGGCTTGGTGGCCGTCAGCAATAGCAATTCCTGGATGCAGACAGATTTATGCAGGGTGACCTTCGTGTCTCAATGTGTTCATGAGCTTGGAGATTTCCACAGGGGTTACTAACAGGAGATTCTGTTGACAACCACAGTGAGTGTTGTACCTCTCTGGCATTTTTAGAGCACATATTTATGCATCAGAAGGCTCCAGATTTGCACTGGGTTGCTTTCTGAAAAGACACACTACTTGATGAATTTTGCAGAGAATAAAGCTAATTTGCATACTCATTAATTTGGCAGCCTCAATCTCAGGGTCTTTTTGCAACATTTGTTGGCCCTTCACTGCTTTAATCTACATCTAGGCTTGAGGTTTTGTGTTTAAAATGATGACAACCATACTGGGCTCAAGGTGGCTGGAGTATAACATGGGATAACTACTTTGAGGGAATTTTAGGATGATATTTGATGCCTGGATCGAAGGGCATGTGAGTGTTGTAGATGAAAGCTCACTGTAATCGTGGAAATAATGTTGTTCAAATGGGCAGTGAAGTACAACAGGTATGCAACACTACATCTAGATATTAGGAACGATTTGAGTAATTGCAGAGTCCTAAAGTCAAGCTAGCTATATTGATTTCAGTTGGAATACAAATATTCAAAGTTGTACAAAGTATCCACTAATTCTTTTCTTATACTTGATATAAAGGATTCTGTAAACATAATTCTGAACAAACTCACAGGAGGGAAAATGTAAATGATTGCCATCATACAAGAGGCTTTACACATGAGAAATCTAAGCCAATAGTATATTTAACAGGAGAAACAGGAGGGTAGTTAAAATGTTTACGGAAAATTCTGTTATGAAAAAGCTGTGCACACATCTAAAATTACTTTAAAATGAAATAAACATTCTATTTCTATTTTAATGAAACGTTGATTCCCCCCTCTAATATATGATTCTTAGTAAAACAAGGAAAGAGAATAATTTAAAGTCCATGAGGTTCAATTTAAAAACAGAAAATGATCTTTCCAATAGAAAAGGCATCATCAAAGTCACAAGAGAAAGAAGTGAAACAGATTGTGTGGCACACATGGAAATGAATTCAGAGGATAAGTAAGTGTTCAACCCGACTTTCCAGAGGAAGAGGGGTTGCTTCAAGAAGTTCAGAGTGTCCCTTTCTTCTGTGATGACCTGGGATATGAGAGGGCACACAGATTCTCTATGAAAAAAGAATGGGAATTGATGGTTTTTAAACTATGTTGCAACTTAGATCCTACAGACTTTAATATGGGTGAGTTTTGAAACTTAAGGCAGGGTCACGTTTTGTTCAATCCCTTTAGTTTCTCTTTAAAGTCCCATATGAATATTTTAAGATGGTTTTTGATCCAAAAGGTGTTACAGGATTGCTCTGACAATGTTATTCATCTTTCTAACTTAAACCCTAGGAATGTTTCCCTGGGACACCTTGGTAAAGATTTTACGGAGTTAACATGAAGAACATAACTTATATTCTCCATACAATTGAAACTACTAACTCCCATCTGCTGGAACTAATCATAAAATAAATAAAATTCACCCAGTTATCAACAGAGGAGCCAAAGTTGTTTTCAATATGTTTTTTCTACCCAATTGTTGTGATCATTTTACTCAGCTAAGCATCAGAATTATATGCTACTGAAGCTTACCATACTTCATTATGTGTTACACTCTGCCATGAAGTTTTTGGTTAATGTCTGTCTCTTTTCCTGTATAGTAAGTGGCAGAGGGAAAAAAAAAAACGTATATTCACATTCTTTTACAAAGTTATCCTTAGCATTTTTCCAGTTTCTTTTTATTTCTTTACCCAATGAATGAAACAATAGATGGGCACATATTCAGATATACGGAGAGGGGGAGAGACAGAAAGGATGATCTTCCATCCCATGATTCACTTCCCAAGCGGTTGCAATGGCTGGAGCTGAGCCAATCTGAAGCCAGGAGCCAGGAGCTTCTTCTGGGTCTCTCATGCAGGTGCAAGGCCCCAAAACTTTGGGCCGTCCTCGACTGATTTCCTAAGCCACAGGCAGGAATGGGAAGCAGGGCTGTTGGGATTAGAACTTGTGACCATATGAGATACCAGCATGTTCAAGGCAAGGACGTTAACCACTACGCTATTGTGCCGGGCCTTACCTAATATTTTATAAAGGTTATTTATAACCTATATCATATGGCATATTTATAATAATTTATACTCTATATCTTATAATACTATATATTTTAAATATATAATAGGCAATATATTCTTGATATATCACATTGATTAATTATAAATATATTACATGTTACATATTTTATAAAATTTTATAGAAATATTAGGTTGGAAACAATCCTTTTTATTGAACAAATACTGTCTGTCTATAACATTTGCTATATTCACAAAATTCATTGAAAATGTATCTCCAAACAGTAAGAGCATCTGTAATCTCATAAATTCTGATAATAACATAATTAATTTGCTTTATTGATATTTCATATTCACAATTCTACGGAATTTAAAAAATCTCTAAAAATATGCTTATTTCAATTTGATCCAAACCCTTTGTACTTAATGTAATACTCTAATTGCTCTTAACATATGATAAAATATTTTTGCAAGCTTTTCACATAAGCCACTTTATTGATTTTATGTGCTAGTCCGTGTCTTCCTAAAGCTAATTTTTCTTCTGATATTTGTGTTTTAAACCTTTAGGACACAGTTATTTTTTAGTCACTTCAAAATAACTACTTGACAGAATATTTTAATGAAGTCCAGAAAATTAAGTGTTACACAATGATGTCCACAGATTCGAAAAATTAATGTGTCATGTTTTCTCATAATATATCTTATTATAATTAATTTGAGATAGCCACATCTAGGTTTACTTCCTCCTGTCCTATTATAATCCTCCTGAGTTTTGAATATGATGGATTTCATGCCCATAATTATATGGTAGAGATGAAAAAAGCTTTTCAGATACAATTAATGCTCCAAGTTAATTGATGCATTGATCTTAGATAGCCCAGGCTTAGCAGGGATCTTGATCCCAGAAGTTTCAAGGATATGGATCATGCCAGATGAGTGAAATTGGGGAACAATTCTGTGCTGAGATGATCACTGCCACTCCTGCCGTCATCTTGACTTCAGCTGATGAGATCCTAGGCTGAGCATCCAGCCACATTCTGCTCTGACTTGTGACACACACAACTTCTGAGTTAATAACTCTGAGTTAAACTATTCTTTGTGTAACACTTTATTAAACGGCAATGGAAAAATTCACATGCTAATACACCAAATTTGTCCCATAAATTTTACAAATTAGAAAGACAAGACCTCAGGCCCGGCACGGTGGCGCAGTGGTTAAGGTCCTCGCCTTGCACGCCCGGGATACCAAATGGGCGCCGGTTCTAATCCCGGCAATCTCACTTCCCATCCAGCTCACTGCTTGTGGCCCAGGAAAGCAGTCCAGAACAGCCCAAAGTTTGGGGACCCTGCACTTGTGTGGGCGACCAGGAAGAGGCTCCTGGCTTCGGATTGGCTCAGCTCCAGCCGTTGCGGCAGCCTGGGGAGTGAATCATCGGTCGGAAGATCTTCCTCTGTCTCTCCTCTCTGTATATCTGTCTTTCCAATAAAAATAAAATAAGTCTTTAAAAAAAAAAAAGAGAGAGAGAGACAAGACCTCAGAAGTTTCTCATGGAAGGATTATCAAATACATTACAAATTCTGGGTTAAGTAGTGATTTTCCAGTTTAGAAAACTGACAGATTCAAGTCCTTATGAATCCAACCAAAAAACTTTTCACTAGAGAAATCAAAATTATTTATTCATTACTGGAAAAGAAAATTATGACATTATTACTGTAGTTTGATATATTATGTTGTAATCTTCAATGCATTCCCTAAATATCTCATAAGTGCCCTACTTTTCACCTTGACTGCCTTACTCTGCTGTTCCCTTTCCCTTTTGTTTTTGTTATCCAGGATCCAATCAGAAATCACACACTGCATTTGACTGTGACAGCTCCAAATTCCCTTTTTATCGCGAGCAGGGAGTAGGTCTGATAGTTTTCTCCCTTTCATTTCTGTCTATAGACTTTTTGAAAATTCTAGGTATAATCATTGATTCATAATTCTTTATAGTTTGTTGTCCCAATTTCCTACAAAATATAAGGAAGTGGGTTGGACATGGCTTATTGTAGACTCAGATAAACATTTGCTAAAACAGGTGATGGTGAATATTGTGAGCTCTGCAGATCAGTGCATTAGGGGCCACAAACTGTGAGGACACCCCACTGTTGAAACTGCTGAGCCTGAGTTCCTATTAAGGTGGTTAATGATGGATGGTCTTCCTCCATTAAAAAAGTCAATTCTTTGTTTATAATTACTGAGTAAACTATGAGTCACATTCTGGCTCCCAAGTGACTATCCTGTCACTCAACACTGTTTTACCCAAGGCTTCTAGCAGCCATCTGATTCAATTATTATAAACAGAATATATTAGTTTCAAATTGCTATTTCAACAAATTACCATGTATTTAGCAATTTAATCCAACACAAACTTAGTATAGTTCTGAAAGTTGAAAGTCTGATTTTCATTTCAGTGTGTTAAAATTATCCTAACACAGCTGCATTCTTTTCCAAAGACACTGGAGGATGATCTGCTTACCTTTTCCCAACTTCTTGTACCCTTCTTCCTCAACTGTTGGCCTGCTTTCTGCATATTCAAGGTCAGAAACATCAATGTGAATCTCTTTCACATTATGTCTCTGTGACTACCTCCCAGAGTCCCATATCCTTCTGACTATATTCGGTAAAACTGTTCTTAAGAACCCAACATCTCTCCATCTCTGGACCATATCCTACTGACATCTGCACAATTCACAACACCATGTAAGTTAACATCCATGGGTTTCAAAAATTCGGACCAAGACATCTTTGGGAGGCTGGTTTCTCTCTCATAAGGAGTGCAAAATGTTGATTTTTTTAAAAATCTGTTATTAATTTTACATATAGCTTTGCCTCAAAAAAAGTCATGGGAATGGAATTGAAAGTTAATTTTAGCAAAAGATGATCTTCTGAGAGTATACATGTACTTTGAAGCTTTTGGAGTTTCGTAACACAGTATCCAAAACTTTCTACAAAAAGCACCACACCTTTGTTTTCTTTCTATGGATTCAGTGATTACTTACAGTTCAGTTTGTTGTCATTGAATATTTGCCGCAGGTGACCAAGGACTCCCAAATTCCATATTTGAAGCCCTGCTCCAGTTTTGACTCCAGTTAGCTTGCAGGTGGTACTAGCTAAGGTAGTATGTGCCCTAACATCCACATGGCAGAGCCCACTGACTCCCTGCTCCTGTTTCGGGCCTGACCAGATCCGATTTCTATAGCCATTTGCAGTATTGGGTGGAAGATATGTATTTTCTTCTTCTTTTTTCTTTCTGACTTTCAAATAAATTTTCAAATTGAAGAAGAATCAAAAAGTTATTTTAAATATTCAGATGGTTTCAAATTGGAACTGTTTTTGTTAACAGATAACATGGAATCATAGCAATTTTCTTAGAAGTAATGGTAGTGTTATATTGTATGATGATATATGCTGAATTATTTTAAGTAGTTCCACATTAATTTTATTTTCCAGAGCATTGCCAAATTATGCCCGAGTTTTATGCTGTGTATGCTAAATAGAAAGTGTATCTCATTTTATTATTTCTAATTTTACATATATTTGAAAATTTACAAACAAGTGTGGAGATTAGTGTACTGCAAAAAAAAAAAATTGCAGTTATATGTAAAATGTCCAGGCTTCAAAGAAGCTTAATTGATTTTTAATATCTTATTTCCAGCTAGTCTACATTTTGAGATATTGAAAAAAATAAGTAAGGCCTTCTGTTTGGCTCACTATGTTGAAGGAAAGGAGAAATCTGAATGTGCTACTGATGACTGCCCCTGCTCGTGTCTGACTTCATAACACACAATGTCAGAATTGTCAAAAGCACCGGGATCCATTCAGTGGCACAAATTATACCTTTCTATGTTATATTAGAAAACATAAGACAGTTGAAGAAAGAAAAGGACTGGGACACATAATAACTATATCATAGCACAGAAATATAAAACATGCCAAAAAATCAACTTGGAATGGCATGGCTGGATGAAGGCAATGAGTCATGCTGAAGGAACAAAGGAAACAGTCTGTCTACTGCAGAATTCTGAAATCTGGGGCTCCAGATCTAGTAATATCTTTTAATTGGTTATGCATTTACACCTTACAAAGTCATATCACTGATTTGATATTCAGGAGCCTGAGACATAGGTAAGGACAGCTGTTTAGTCTGTAATGAATTTTTATTCAGTGTTATGTTATTCATGAATTTAAAAGTCCATGCATGTACTGAGCAGTTAATGGTTTGGGCACTAAGCATTTGTGTGTATTTTCTTCTCTTAATTACCGCGTGCAGTAAGTTGTACCCATCTGAATGAAGATTCAAAACATAATGTCTAACCCCAGAGCTCCCACTTGCTAGTGTCAAGGACTGTTTAATCTGGTAATAACCCAAATGGTTGCAATAGCCAGAGCTGAGCAGATCCAAAGCCAGGAAACAGTAACTTCCTTGAGGTGCCCATTGCGGGTACAGGGCCCCAAGGATTTGAGCCATCTTCCTCTGCAAGCAAGAAGTTGGATCAGAAATGGAAGAGTTGAGGCATAAACTGACACCCATATATGATACTGGTTCCTGAAGGCAGAAGAATAGCATTTTGAGCCACTGTGCTGGACACCAGGATGGTTTTCTAAGTGTTCTTTTTCAAACACCACACACACACACACACACACACACACACACACACACACACACACAGCAATTTTAAAGATTTTTTTTAACTTAGCAGTTTATAGTATTCAAGCAAGATTTTACAGAACTTCTTGCATTTTAGGGTAATCAAAACAGTTTTATAACTCTAACAAGCCATATGTTAACAATTGAAGAGTAGAAAAGTCTTAGGCAGGTGATCAGAGAAATCCCCAATAATTCAGCAAGTGAGGAATAACTGAACTCCACCTCCTACCTAGTGAGGTCTAGGAAAAGTCAAGCTGAGAGCCTGACCAGTAAGGTGCAGGCTGAGCGATTATAGGGCAGCTGATTTTTTTCCTGTCTGTTCAAAACTTTCTATATTAGTCTCTCTTTGTCTATCTGTGCTAATTTTGGGTCTCCTGAGCGAACCTGATGTTCAGTGCAAGAGAGGATGGGGAGCCAAAGCTGGAACTAAGTAAGGACCAGAAAACGCTTCTCCCCTGAGTTCAGAAAGTAATTAACAATTCTTTAATATCTGAGAACCACCTGGGACTCCTGGATGTTGTTCCTATGTCACCAGACCCTTTGAGGAGGACACTGGGCTGCTTCAATAGGATGTGGGGAATCTGATAGGAAATGGCTGACCTCAGAGTTCTCAGCCTATGAGGGCACACAAATTCCTTGTGATCTGCTCGGCAATCAGGATACAGTCCTTGGTGCCCATGGGAGTCTCATTGGGACTAGGATAGAGACGTCCTCTTATTCTCCTGTTCTGTGCACACTAGTACTTCCCTCTAACTAACACTTTTACTGTTCCATGGTAATTTGCATTTTCCATTTCCATCTTCTTGGTCTCCAATAATCTTTTGTTCATTCAGAACCACACTACTCAGGTGGCATATCATTTTATAATTCCTAGCAACTGTTTTGTTGTTGATTTCTATTTCCTCATTGCCATAGGAAAAAAATATGTAGAGTCTCTCTCTCTTTCTATATCTATCTATGACTACATATTGGTTTGAAATTATGGTAGCGAATGTCCTTGTGCTAAGGAGAAGAATGTGCAATAGCTGCCAGGTCCATTTGAACATTTTTGGTTGAGTAATCTGTCCCTTGATGGAAATGGGTTATTGAAGTCCTTAAAAAATTTCTTTGTTTACTTGAAATGTAGAATGACAAAGACCAAGGAAGTGAGGGAGAGAGAGAAAAAGAGAGAGCGTGAGAGTGGGGGAATATCTTTCTTTCACTCTCTCTTCACCCAGCCCTGGATGGATACAAAAGGAGATCTGGAGCAAGCAGCATCTGGAATGAAGAACTCCACATGGGTCTCCACAAAGGTAGTAGGAACCAAATTCTCTGGCCTTTGCTTGTCGTTTCCTAGGCACAGCACCAGGCTTCTAGATTTAAAATGAAGCTATGTGGCCCTGAACTGCACTCTGACCTGAAATGCCAACGTGTCAATTAGCAGCTTAACTTGATATGCTACATTGCTATCTCTTTTTATTCTTTATTTTAAAATATGCAGAGACATTTTATCTACTTTTCTCCAGTCAAATATTTTAGTCTAAATATTCTATTTGCTTGTATTTCTTAATTACTATAGTTTTAAATATATATTCAGTCCTATTTTATAAGGAGGATTCATGTATTTTTGTGTATATGATGCTTTAAGATACAGAACCCATTTTCTTGATTTGAATTATTGCAAGATACTTGAAATTTAACTTCTTCAGATAAGTATTATGGAATTATTTCTCTTGGCTTCTATTGGCTCTGCAAATTATTGCATACTTTTTAACAACATTTTTTATAGTAAGTTTCTTTTCTGATTTTCTTACCCATGGTACATTGCTTTGCTTTCTATCCAGGTATTTTATCATCATAACCTTTGAAATATTTCAGAGGTTACACATATTAATCACTTACAAATGTATTTGGCTTTTGCCTTCCTATGCCACTATTCTGTCTCTGACCCTTTTACTTTGCACTTTGTTAATAGAGTTTGTGTTTATTTGTTGACCATCAAAATGAGAAAATTTAAATTAGTGCAGTGTGTCTTAGTGCCTTTATAAAGCTAAAAACTGGAAATTAGATGTTTAACACTTTATTAGATTATCACATTTAGCATATATGAAGAGGAAGAGATAGCATATTATACTATACCACTAAATTGTTTTGTTTTCAATTTTTAAGATTATTTATTTATTTTAAAAGGTGGAATGACAAGGAGAGAGGTAGATCCAGGGAAAGGTCTTGCATTCATCGGCTCCCTCTCCAAATACAACAGTAGAGAGAGGAAGGGGGGAGGGAAAGCAGGATTGGAAGGAGGAGAAGGAAGGGAGAGAGGGAGAGAGAGAGAGAGAGAGAGAGAGAAAGAAAGAGAGATTGGTTTAGTAATCTTCCATCTCTTAGTTTATTGCCCAAATTCCTAGAACAGCCAATTTGGAAAGGTCAAAGACAGAAGTCAGAAGCTCAAAAACTCACTCTAGTCTTCTAAATAAGTAATAAATAACTGGTGGTGCTAGTTATTCATGTGCCTTTAATTTTCTTTAAAAACACAATCGAGCATTCATCCGTTTTTATAAATACAAAAATATTTGGAATGTTGAAAAAATTAAATCACATGCAGGAGGCCTTATCGATAGAAATTATATACTTATGTCACAATTAGGATGATCATTCTAGCCTATATTTATTTTCTATTTTGGATTGAGCTTATGAACATGAGACAAATGATGTGTGCTTTGTCTATTTTGAAACCTTGTTTAGGAGATGGTAGGAAGCTTTAATATCTCAATCAATAAACTTATCATGGATGGATTTATCTGTAAGTGCCCCTGAATGTACATACATATTATATCTATTTTATAAATATCAAATGCCATTTTAAGGTTAGGAAAATTATCCTGTAATCCAATGCTTCCTTTCTGGTAGAAGTATACTACTAGATCTTGATTGCTTGCATGCAGCTGCCTACGGAATGCAGACAGCCTGAGCACCATGAATTACCCGGTGGCAATGAGATCTCCAAGCAGCAATACCTCTTCCCTTTCTTCTGCGGAATTGTACTCTTTAAAGAAAATTTTGTGTTGTGTGTTCTTTCAGAGGCCCTCTGTTCTTGATAGTTATAACCTAGTAACAAACACGTCAGTGTGTCTATTTTTAAAGCACTTGTGCATAATTACTGCCTCTGCCTAAAATAAAATGTTCCCAGTTTATCCCATACTTGGTACTTTCTTCTCGTTCATATTTTAATTCTAATTTTCATTTTCCATTAAGTTCCCTTCTGATCACATTCCATAATGCAGGCTCCTCCTTCCCCAACTATTTTCTAAACGACTTGTTTGTTCAGACATTTTTTCTTTGTATCTTCAGCATCACCTGCTAAGGAGAACAGGCCTTGTCTGTCTTGTGTGCTGCAGTATATCCATTGCCTAGGACAGAGTCTATGACAAGTGCTCAATAATTGTTTATTGATTGACTGTCAGCATCAGCAGCGAAATGTGGCAACACCAGCAGCACTGGATAAAATAGTCTGGTCAAAAACAACACTGCAGTGACTCTGAAAATTAAATAATAATTGAAATCACAGTATACACCCCAAGTCGAGAATGTGTATGTTAAATTCACACTGTTGAAGGTCTGATAAAATGGTAGATACTAACAGAACCCAGAATTACTGCACTTGTCATAGACAAGAAATTGAAGATACAATTTAAACAATTTCCCATCGTAACAAGAACCAAGGGTCTCACTACTCATACAACAAGTAAATCACACTTTGGAATTCTCTAAGATGCATTTTAAATAACCATTAGAAAAATACTTCAAAATTCAATTACAGAATCGCTGGCAACCAAATTAAAAATGGAAAACTCAATAAAGAGAAGTGTAATAAAGACAAAATTCAAATTATATAATTAGAAAACAAGTTTACAGAAACAAGAAAAAATTGCTTTGCTGGATGACCACATTTCGAGAGTGGATATGACTGAGAATGTATTAGCTGACCCTGAGAACAAAGTGATACAGTTCACTCATTCAAAACAACAGAGAGAAAATAGATGGAAACAAGTGAATATCATCTCAAGGACCTGTGGGAGGAAAACCAAAGATGTAACATTTATAGAACAGATATTCTGCAAAGAGAAGAGAAAGAAAATGATCTTGAAGCAATATTCAGAGATAATGGCTAAAATGTTTCCAATGTTGGGCTTTGTTGCACTTGTTGCACATTAAAGCTATGTAAGATGTGTCCCGTATCAGACCCTAATTTTAGACCTTGATGATCTGTTTTGAATACAGCTCCTTGATTATGTGCCTGAGAAAGCAGTATGAGATGGCCGTTGTGGCTGGGCCTCTGCCACACATATGGGACACCTACAGGAAGCTGCAGCACCGTGGCCTCAGCCTGGCTCAGCCTCAATTAGTGCAGACTTTTTTTTTTTTTTGGATGAAATCAGGTGCAAAAATTTTCTGTGTCTCTTCCAATCTCTCTGTCACTCTGCCTTTCAAATAAGCAAATGGATATTTAAAAGCCTTTCCAATTTTGTTGAAAGGAACAAATTTACACAAATAAGAAATTATGAAAGCCATAAAAGAAAAACCCAAAGAAATACTTGTTAGGAGAAATGATAAGCATCTGGATTCTATTGTTTATGACACAGAGGAAAAAAGAAGGAGGAATGGAGAGAGAGAAAGAAAAAAAGAGCGAGAGAGAGTTCATCGTTCTACTGCCTCACTCACTGTTCAAAAGGCTGTATTGGCCAGGGTGAAGCCAGGGGCCACAAACTTTGCCTGGGTCTCCCAGGTGGGTGACAGGCCCCAGACTCCTGTGCTGTTCTCGTCTGCTTTACCTAGAGCCTTAGTAGAAAGTAGGATCAGAAATGGAGCAGCTGGGATTTGATTTCATGCCCGCGTAAGATGGCTGTGTGTGCAAGTTGTGGCTTTGCTTGCTAATAGCCCAAGACTGTCCTTAGCCAGCCAAATTTGTGAAACCATTCAGAAATAAATACCACATTTGCCCACAGTGGGAAAATAATTTCAATGGCGGGAAAATAATTTCAATGGCAAGAAAATTCTTGTGGGAAAAAAAGGAGACAAGAAGAAAATTTCAAGATTTTTTTATATGCTTTAAAGAAAAAACTTCCAACAGTAAATTCCGCATCTGATGAGATAGTCTGCAAGGATGCGAGGGAAACAAATCTACTGTCAAGCATTGGCTAAAGGGAATTCTTCAAACAGAAATAAAGTGACAAAGAATTAATTTTGTACTACCAGAAACAAAAAGAATGGTCTATTCAAAGAGAAGAGGAGGAAATAAGACTTTCCTCTTAACATTTGTTTTATAAATTTTACTGATAATTGGACTGAAATATATATCATTGATTTGTAATCAAGGTAATTACTTTTTAAATTACAGGTTTTAATGAAACTTCAAAGGGAAATTAAATTTCCACATTTAACTCATGGTGGTGAAATTTACTGCTGTAGATGGTGATAAGTCACATATTCATGGAAGAATACAATTCAAACTATGCACACTTGTACAAATGAAATCTTCAGAATACACTTATGTTACATGTAGATAAACAAGGAAAATAAAAAAAAGAGGCAAGGGAAACTGAACAAACAAATGGGAAAGGAATAATAAAGCAGTAGGTAAGCATTAACATGACAATGAATGTGATCATCATAAAAAGTCCCAAACCAAAGCCAAGGCAGGCCTTTGATGCTGCAGTTAAGATGCTGCTTGGATGTCTGCATCCCACAGCCAAGTAGCCCTTTGCAAGTTTCCATTCCTTTCTCAATTCCAGCTTCTTGCTAATGCACATGAATTGACACAAGTGATCGCTCAAGCAGTTTAATCCCTGCCAACCACAAGGGAAACCTGGGTGGAATTCTTGGTCCTCACCTTTGTCCTGGTGAAAGGCTGCCTCTTGCTTTCTTTAAGGAGCAAACTAATAGCTAGAAGAGCTTTGGCTCTCCATTTGTTTTTCTCTACCTTTCAAGGAAACCAAGATAAAAATTGTGAAAACTATTGACAGCATGGGTTAAAAAAATAAGGCACATGAGCCAACCATATGCTCTTTATAAGAAATTTGCTTCAAATTCAGTGCGCTCCCTAGATTGAAAGTAAAATTATTAATGATCAAGAAGATATGAATAAGCACAACAGTATTTGATGCTTTATTTCTGTTATCTCTTCAGAGCAGAGAAAGTCACTAGAGACAACGAGGAATTCATGAAACGGTAAAGCAATCAATCTATCAAGAAGACATAATGATCTTGCATATTTTTACATTGAGCAATGCAACCTCGAAATTAATAGTGAATAATGATTAGATTGGAAGAAAAGAGAAATGATGGATTCATCACTGCTGTTATTGGTTTTAACATCCTCCTTCTAGAAAGGGGCATATTGGACAGAAGAGCAGCAAAGATACATAAAAAAAGAATAACAATAAGCAATATATAAAATAAACCTCAGTATGCTTGAAGCACCCCAGAGATACAACAACATGCAAATTCTCAAGTCCTTGGTAAAATGGTGTAGATTTTGAATATATCCTGTTCAGATCCTCCCATATGGCTTAAGTTAACTCTAGATTGCTTGTGTAATGATAAATAATTATTACTCTCTATTCCTTAGGGACTTATAAATAATAAACTGCCTGCGTGTTCAGTGCAGTTACCACCACACAGTGTGCTGTATGCAGTTGGTTGAATTTATAGATGCAGAACTGTATGTAGGTGGATGTACGGGCATGCACACACCTATAAATGCCCATGATAAACAATCCAATTAAAAACAGGCAAACCACTTAAATGAGTACTTCATAAAACAAGGTTAGTGTGCCCTAAAAGATGGAAAAGTAGTCAAAACCACTAACTGAAATCTGTGAAGATTAAAACTCAGTGAACTGCCTCTCATAATGTAAACCCATGAGAATGACCAGCGTTAAAAGACCAATGAAGCCAAATGTTTGCAAATCACTCAAACAATCACGTATTGTTGGTTTGGTTATAACATGGTATATTTGAAAAATGAAACAATTACTTACATCACAACTCAGTATTTGCGTACCTGAGAATTAACTTGGAGAGATCAAGCACATACATTCAAAGTGCTCAATGTAGTTGTAGAGACATCTCTTTTCATGCTATTCAAATCTTGGAAATGAACTGTGTATTCTTCAGAAGATAATTATCACATTGATGTATATCCATTGAAATGGAATAGCAGCCAACAATCACAAAATCAGTGCTTCCAGGCATGTAAAATAGAGCTCACTTTCAAAAACACACTGAGGGTATGACATTGTGACATAGTAGGTTAAACCACCACTTAGGAAGCTCATGTGGCATTTATATATTGGAGAGTTACACATTTCAGCTGGTCTGATTACAAAACTAGCTCCAAGTCAATGTGCCTAGGAGGCAGCAGATGATGGCTCAAGTATGTGGTTCCCTGATACCCATGTAGACAATTGAATGGAACTTTAGGCCACTGGTTGCAACCTGACCTGATACTGGTTGTTGAGTTCACTTAGGAATGATGCAGCAGTTGAAAAACTTAAAAGGTGCTCTAACTGCAGTCACATTTGCTGTTGCTTTTACCATCACTCTCTATTTCACGTACAAACATCTATAGAAACATGTTGAATGAAAGAAATGAACCATTTATAGGTAATATTCAATAAAGTAGAAGAGCAAAAAATACTCCTGCATAACAAAACATGAATTCATTCACAAATACAATGTTGAGTGGCAGAAAAAACACACAAAAATTCATTTCCATGAAACAGGATTAGAACAGCTAATCTCTGATTTGAAACCAAAACAGTAGTTAAATCTTGGGATGAATTACTGACAAAAAGAATGACAGAAACAGAAATATTTATCATAATATATGGAGGCTACATACGTGAGGGCTCAATGGTTGTTATTTAAGAGTTTTTATTTTCTGCTTATATATGCTATACTCCATATAGCAGCACAAACAATGAAAGCATTATAACAATACAAACCACCATGCAACTAGCTTTTCTCACTTCAGTGATATTTCATAAATTTTATTTTGAATTTATTTTGATAGTTTCTTTAGGACCATTTTCAGGGTAAATGCTTTAATGTGTTCATGCTTACTTAGTCATTTTTTATTTAGTTGGTCTGATTTTCTGAACAATGATAGATTACCACTGGTCATATTTATATCACACCTGTTATAAATTCTTGCCAATATAGTACACAGATATTATTAAGTGGTTTTACAGTAATGTAAAGGTCACACATTCTACTTATTATTATAAATGAAGTACATTTGAATTATAAGGTTTTTGTTTATTGTTATGTAAGTTTTTTTAATCATAGGGAAGTGCCTAAGCAAAAATATTTCTTCTATGTTGGTAACAATATTCAATTTATCCATGTCCTGAAAACTTATAAAGCTGGCATTTTTTTAAGCGGATAAAAGTGATATCAAGATCAATGTTCCCTTTTGCTGGTAGAAGTGAGGCTAAGTACCTTTTTGCAGCCATTTCTTCTTGAGGAAGAAGAGCAACTGAGTGACTTTGATAGAATTCTGACAAGATGTGCTGATTGTCCTTTGTTTTGAGTACCAAACAATAAATTGTTCATGAAAAAGACAACTTTGGCAACACAACCAAGATCTCAGGACTCGGCTGAAGCACCAAAACTTTGACATTAAATCTAGCATAGTAAGCAGTTCATGAATAATATTGTGCCAAAGATTGGCCACAAGTGATTGTAGAAATTAAGGGAAGTCATTTTAGCCTCTAAACATATATTACTTAATACTTAGTATTCCGAGTTCCAAATATGAAGACCCATAATCTTTGCATGATAGTAGAAAACAGTTTGGGAAATAGTGCAAAGTCCAAAAATTTGACTATTACTTACTGTGAAACTACATGTAAGATTTATGATTCTTTAGCAGTTCTTAGTCATTGTTCTAAATTTAGTACACTTAGATTTACTTTTAGTTGTAAAAGACAATTATCTATAGTTTTCCCTGCCACTCTTTGTCCTATAATGGAAGAGAAAACATAAGTAAATAGAAAATAATTATCACAGGTTAATTCGGCTTTCTCTATTCCTAGAAGGGAATCATGAAAATCTGTTGGTAACAATCCAGAGAAATTAGATCCTACAAGACCTATTCAGACTTTTGAGTATTGATTTCCATGCATCAGTAAGCCACAAGATAGATGAAAGTTATATATGTCCTCTATATGTATCCCAAATATGTATCTTAAAGAAATTTGAAACAAGATTCACTTCATTTTTCCTCTTTTGTATCATCTTATTCTTTCTCTTTCTTCTTCAATTGTTAGAAACTGATAAGCAAGTAATCTTACTCTTATCTCCCACCTGTTGGTGGTGGTGGTGTAGGCTAGCGCAGCCACTATGGAAGTCAGCATGGAGAATGCTATGGTAACTGAAACTTGATCTACCATGTGACCCAGCTATGCCACTCGTGGAAATATATCTGAAGGGAATGTAATCTGCATATGATAAAGTTACCTGCAACCCCATAGCAGTGCAATCTACAATACTGAAGACATGGAAACAACTCGGATGCCTATGGAAAGAGGAGTGGATGAAGAAACTGCGGTACATCTACCTCCTAGAATACAACTCATCCATTAAAAGTAAAATTCTATCATTTAGAACAAAATGGTTTTAGGTAGACAACATTATGCTCAGTGATATAAGCAAATCCCCAAAAGATAAATATCATATGCTCATTCTGACATATGGCAACATTTATGCAAAATATAAGATCAGTAGATATTTAGGTAAACATACATATATGCACCTAGAGGAACTGTATAATGGAGACTAGCAGAACAAAAAGTGAAGATATGTTTGCATATTTACTTCTAAATAGAAGGAGATCTCCTAATGAAACTGCTCAAAATAGTTTGACAACAGGATGCTGGTCTTTCTGCCATTGACTATAGCTACAGTGCCACATACACTTAAATAGCAGAATGATGGGCTTGAGACTGTTGTTGAAACACTATGCTATTGTAAAAATATGGGAGGAATGAAAAGGAGAGGACAAAATCCCTGTTTCTATGCAATTGTATTATGAAAAAAAAGTTGTCTATGCATTAACATGAATGTTATTCAGTTTTACCAGTTTCCTTATAACATGAAAAGAAATCTTTGTCTGAAAGGCAAAGAGACAAAGCATGTCATATCCTGGCCAGGGAAAATCTGAGAGCCTATCTCCTATCTCTTAAGGTAAGCCCTGGTGGGAATCTGGAATTGGAAGTGGAGACAGGGATATGGGCATTGTAAGGGCATCTGACACACTGTGCCAAGCACCAGCTCCAAGCCTAGCTTTTTTAAAGGTGAATTTTGCTCTCAAACTGTGATTTATGAGACGGACTGGTATTTTTTTCTCTCTTCTCCCTTGCAAATGGTTACATTTTGTTCTTTGCCTCAGATTTTAGTTCCCTAACTCTTCCCTGGTTACCCCTTACCAGTATGTCCTCTCAGAGTATCTTCAATTGCCTAGTTATACTTTTCTTTTTAAATCCAATTCTTGCCCCTCCCTTATCTATTGCTTATTTCACAATTGCCACTCTGGAGATTGTTCCGTTGTTGTTTACTATTTGTTTTATATATTCCTGTTTTTACAATCACTTAGATGAGTTTGACTCATAGAGATTTGGGGGTAGAGAGGAGGAGTGAAAGGAGGGGCATTTTCCTCCTTCTTTTCAATCTAAGAAATGTTCCTGTATTCTGTAAGGTAATTATTCACCCATTCATAACTATTGATGACTCCCCTTCTTTATCAGTCCTCCACTTTGGTTGACTCATGGTGCCGCATTTGCCTTTCAGTTATTCCAGTATGTTTATGAGCAATCCATCAAATTAAATTCCCTCTATTGAATGAGTTAACATGGAAATTTGCTTTCCAGGCACACTTCTGACAGGTCACAGTTTCCTTATCTGTGACACCAGTATAATTGTTAGACATTTTTATTTATCTGAAAGGCAGAGAAAGAGAGAGAGACAGAGTGGATTTCTGGCAAAGGTGTGGAGTGTGGCTTGGTCAGGATAAAGTCAGGAGCCAAGTACTATACCCTGGCTGTCCCATGGGGGCAGCAGTGACCCACATTCTACACACTAAGATGTTTATACTGCAGAGGTTAGACAGTTCTCAGTGTCTTTTCATTTCCCAGAGTCTGTTGAGGTCTTCTTAAAGATCTGTGCAAAATCCTAACTGGGAATTGAGTTTAACAGGGAAGGAGGCGGCAGATCTAACACCTTCCGGTGCAGAACTACTGCACCAAGGTAGCTGAGGTGACATCATCAGGCCATGGTGAGGTTGGCAGAGGTAGCCATTCTTTTCCTGGGCATGTTCCGGAATAAGATTTTCTAAAGAACTTTAACAATGTAAACAGAAAAGAGCGTCTGTGGCCAATGACAGTGATTTATGAATGAAGCAGCACTCAGGACCAGAAGAGGATCAAAGCTCTACACAAAATAATTGAGCTTCAAAGGCTGAACATGGAAGTCACCGGGAGAAGTCAACTGCTTTGCCACAGCTAGGTGTCTGCATGGTCCAGTTGTCTGAGTGTCATTGGCTGGAACTGAGCTATTTGTGATTGGCGGAAAGCCAGTAATTTCTTATGTACTCCCATTTAAGGGCTTCCATTTATTACTTAGAAACTCAAAGTACTGACCCAGCCTCAGGCTAATGTCCTGCTTTTTATTCAATGCAATCTGCTCACTAGGACCTGTTGCTTCAACCCTATCTGCATATTTGAAGTACAGGAGTACACGAACTAAATCCCTTTCTGTTTAAAATAGCTAGTGTTTCCTATTATTCAGAACTGAATATTGCTTGTACTGGATCAATTTGCGTTATTGTCTCAACATCATAAAAAGAGTGAATTAAATCTTTTGTACACATTGACAAAGGAGATAAAGACATATTTGGGTAGAAATCTAAACATAGGATTCATGTTGTGTTTTTTTCTTCTGTTTTTGTTTTGAGTATTTAGTAAACACTGAGAGTCTTGATGAAGGAAATATTATCCATCACTGACTAGACAGCATATTATGGAGACAATGATAGGCAGAAAGCACAATATCACATTGTTTTATACTGTTGTATGAAAAGGAATATATGATCATATATGTTTGCTGATTGAATATATATGTGTCTATGACTGTTATAGGAATATGTAATCAAGTCATATTATAACAAAATATATTGTAAGAATGCTTAATACCATGGTTTGATTAATTGAGGGAAAGTATGACCTTTAGAAATAGTTGCATCTAACCCTTCATTGTTGGACCACAGAAAGCATGGAGACCTGGATGAAGCTGATGTGTAGAGAGGAGGCGAGGTAACATTCACTTCATGGAAGGCCTTGCTGACCTTGTTAATACTTTTGTTTCTTAATCTTAGTATAATGGAAAGCAGAATAATTAAGATAGGAATTTCCTTGTTTTTTTGAGTTCTATGAGATGAAGGTGGAATAGTAGCAGTTTTTAAAGCTGGCTTAGGTAGTGAACAATCGTTGGAAAGAGATACAGGGAGCTTGTTCATTCTAAGCACAGGTTGTTTTCTTATATATTTATTTTTATGTGCTCTGTTTTTGATTTAATAACTGTTTTCAGTATTTTTCTCTAGTTTCATGTTAAGATCTTTCCATTTATTGGCATGACCTATTTCTAGCTTTACTTCTTTGTTTATAGTGTGTGTGAATATGCACTTTAAATAACACACACACACACACACACACACACACACACATAGTATTAGAAAGATAAAGCATGTGTGTGGGGATGTAGGAGATTGTCTATCTGCTGGTTTATCCTCACATGGCTGTACTGACTGACCTGGGCTGGACAGAAACCATGTGCCAAGAACTTCTTCCATGTCTTTCACATGAATGACAATAGACCAAGTACTTGTATCATTCTCTGCTGCTAACAAAGCTGTTGCAGGAAACTGGATCTAAAATGGAACAGCCAGAATATGAACCAAGGACATTTATATCAGGTGACTGCATGGTAGGAAGTGACTTTGCCCACCATTTTATTCTTTATTTTCAATCTTTAACTGCAATGAAAAAATGTGATGCTCTTGTGGTCTGCAGATCAGTGAGTGGAAAAAGTGTTCAGAGGTAGCAAAGTAGATCTGGAATTTAGTAAGTACTTGGGTAACATGAGGCATGAGTCATCACTGTGGCTGCATATAGTAATAAAATATTGTTTTAAATCATTCTGACTTATTTATAAGGCTGAGTTGTCAGCAGAAGAAGAGAAACCCAGAGAAATGGAATCTTCCATCCATTGATCCACTTCCCAAAATGCCACTGTAAGCATGGCTTGGCTAGGTAGGCCAAGCTTCTTCCAGGGCTCCCCCATTATGCAGGGCCCAGACACTTGGATTCTTTTCTACTGTTTTCACAGGAACGTAAGCAAGGAGCTTGAATGGCAAGTGAAGCAGCCAGTGCTGGAACTGGCACTCATACGGGATGCCAGAATCGCATCGGAGAGACACACAGCATATTATGACACAACACCAGCGCCAGGAATTATAACAAAAAATTATTTGAAAGGAAGAGAAATGGGGAGAATGGGATTGAAAACAGCACCAAGAACACTTCTGTTTACTGTTTCATTCCTCAAATGCTCAGGGGTTAAGGCTGACCCCAGATGAATCCAGGAACCATCGTCATTGGGGTCTCCCAAGTGATTGCAAGGGACTCAAGCGCTGAGCCAGGACTTTTGTATCTCCAAGGATGCACACATGCTGAGTGCTAGAACAGTGAGCAGAGACATGACTTAAAGCTGGCCACTCCAGAATGGGGAGTGGTGTTCCAATCAACATTTTAGCAAAAAACAAATATATATGTGTTAATCTTTCCAGTCTTTTGTCAATGTAAAAAAACATAAGTGATAGAAACAGAAATAATGAGTCATAAATGCAGTTGTTTTTGTTTATGACTCAAAAAACAACACAGTCCAAAAACTATAGCACAATTAAAAATTTAAAACATTAGCTTGGCATACATGGGTTAATTTATTTCACAAAACAAGATAAAACGGTGCCTTTGAGGACAAATTCTTTTTTTTTCTGTTCCTATTTGAACAGCTGTAACATACAATATCCTTAAGCTTATGAAAAATATCTATTTTAAATAAGAGGAGGATTTTTATTATTTCTTGAAACAATTCAGAATCTATGCCAATGATAGGTTGAAGTAGAAGAGTGGGCAGACATTGTTAATTTTCCACAATAGATGGCAATTTTTGAAAACTGAAAGCATTGTATAACTCACTGTTAAAAGAAATAATGAAAAGAAAGAATAGAAATATAAAAAAGCATTTGAAAGGAATAGAAAGTGTGTTGTAATTGATGCTGTCAAAATTGCAAAACCTCAACTATCAGCTACTTAAGTAATCTGACAGCTGTGTAGTGCAAAAATCCAAAACTATATCTGTGCACAAAAGATTCTGATTTACAACTTTCCCAAGAAACTCAAGCTTGTTGCCATAGAAATGTCTCTAGTTTTTTTCAGAGACTTAGGATTCCCAAAGGAACTTCAAGCCCACTGTTCGTAGTTTAATAGGAAATAAGCTAACCTTTTCTTCCAATTGGCAAGTAGTATTTTTTAAATAAAGAGATTAAATATCATGTATAAGCATTTTGTTCCTTTATATTAAGGCTTTACATAAACTGCAATATTTTATTCTAATTGATATTTAAATGCTTATACATCCTGAAAGAACTTCAAATATCAGCAACTGAAATGAGAACAAGTAAAATTTTCTAACATCCTATATTCTCCCTGTGAAGTGGTAACCATATAATTTAAATAGTTATCTGTCAGTTCAAATGGTTTTAATAATAATTATTCATTGAAATATGTAAAACAGAAACTAAAAGGAACAAAAAATATGCATTGAAATCCAGATTGCAAGTATAGCTGTTTTTTTTTAAAGATTTTTTAATTTTTATTGGAAAATAAGCCAGAGCCAGGAGCTTCCTTGAGCTATCCTACGCAGGTGCAGAGTCCCAAGACCTTGGGCCATCCTCTATTGTTTTCCCAGGTTATACGCAGGGAGCTGGTTGGGAAGTGAGACTGCCAGGATTGGAACCAGTGCCTATATGAGATCCGGGGCAAGGTAAAGACTCTAGTTGATTGGCCATCATGCTGGACCCAAAGTATAGCTTTTTAAAATGAAACTTGTCAACAACATGAATTACAGAGGCCCAAGTTAGTTAAAACTCAGCGCTCACAAGAAGGACCATATATTGTGCTTGATGGTAAAGTTATGCCCCAACTTAAAAGCTCTCCTCCCCAGTGTTCCCAGACATTGAAGCCATAGCAAATTCCAAATGTAGGCTTCTCCTGCTACAATCCTCTAAACTTCAGTGAAGAAGAACGTGGATTAACATACACTGGATGCAAGGATTATATTTCTTCTGGGTGAAATAATTTCCCATTCAAACTAGGATATTTTTTATAAAGGAATGTTGATAGCATTAATATTACCCAAGTACATATTAACACAACCTGTTATATCCGCTAAAGAAGTTTCTTTTCAGTCCATTTTTACGAAGCTAAAAAGGAAACTTTTTTTTTTTAAGTTATTGTGGTCTTACAGATTTACTGATTGTACCAGAGAAGCAGAGCCTACATTTAGCTTCGAGGAGCATGGGAACACTGCTGCAGCCACCTCATGACAGGTGCTTGTTGATTGGGAACAATCCACACCAATCAGATGGATGCCTTGCCCTCTGCCTTTATACATTTACAGAACTTCTAAGTCCTGGATATTTGGCTTTTGCTAACATGGCTTAAAAGTATAAAAATCCCTTTCAGTTTTGCTTGCCAGCAGAAAGAACAAAATGCAAATATAAAAGCAGCATAAACAGCAAACACATTATGTTTTTCACCCTCAGGAATTCTGAAATAATGTTCACCTACAATTCCCCCATGGAATCATCTTCAAGCTGCTTTTGGGAATTTTTGTCACCATTGCATAATTACTTGGAGAATTCTCTTATTATTTTTTTTTCTAATTTTCAGCAGTTTTCTTCTGGGAGCATTTCATTCATTATATAATTCAAACTTCTGAGCTCACTATGGAAAAATGTCTCTCAAAATGTCCTTGCCCCAGTGCACTCCCATAGACCACTATGTTGCATCTGTCCAATTTCTACAAAAGACTCCTAGGTTCAGAAAGCTGCAGTATTCCAGAGGTATGTTCCCACCACTGTTAAGATTAATTATTTCTATTCCTATCTGAGGCCAGGCCCTTAATCCATTTTTCCCTACCTTTCCTGACTATGAGCAACATCACTTGAGCATCATTCTCCCTTCCCATTAGATAATCTCCAAATCAGAACACAATGTAATACTACTTTTACAACTTCAGTGGACCCAAGATGGCTTTCTACTGCTAGGTCTCATTTCTCTGCCCCTCTTCTTGTCAGATCCCCTAAAAAGCATTGCTTATTGACCCTTTTATATTTCTCCTATGAAGTCTTGTGTGCCATAGCTGAGCCCTGAAAGCCTTTCAACTCAATATCCTTTTCCTCTATTGGGCCATCTCCTCAGCCGCAATAGTTGGTCCTTCAACTCAAACTACTCTCTGGAAATATAAAAAAGAGCTGAATGTTTATGTAATATTAAGAGATTTCAAAAGTTTATGAAAATGAGATTAATAGTTATTTTGGTGCACAAATTTGCAATCCACACATAGATTTCAGATTGTGTAATGTTAATGAACTTTCTGAAGATCACATGTGTATGTGTGTGTGGTGTGCATATATGTATGTGGTTTTTCTATGTATTTTCACATGGATATCTAGTAGAAATTTTGAAATTAACATGGCCATAGCATCTCCTCTTTTACTCATCCCTGGGAACCATGTTCATCCTTCAGGCAAGTTTCTATTGGTTTAAACCAAGACTTTCACACCACTCTCATATCCTGTCTGTCATTGGAAGACAGAGTGAAAAACCCTATTGCATTCATCTTTAAAATATCTGTAACTTTTTTTTAATCGATTAATCCCCTCATTCCTTATTATTCCACGTTCAACCCATATCTGTTTCCTAGATTTTGGAGAAACTTTTCAAGCTGGTCTACCTGATTATGTTTTTAATGCTTAGAACTAATTCTCAATGTAATAAATTTTAATTGTATCATTTTCTTACTCAGAATCTTCTAATGAATTTCCATCTTAGTTTTTTTAAGATTTATTTATTTTTATTGCAAAGTCAGATGTACAGAGAGGAGGAGAGACAGAAAGGAAGATCTTCCACCTGATGGTTCACTCCCCAAGTGAGCACAATGGCTGGAGCTGAGCCAGGAAGCCAGGAGCCAGGAGCTCTTCTGGGTCTCCCACACGGGTTCAGGGTCCCAAGGCCTGGGCCATCCTCATCTGCTTTCCCAGGCCACAAGCAGGGAGCTGGATGGGAAGTGGGGCCGCCGGGATTAGAACCGGCAAATATATGAGATCCTGGCACGTGCAAGGTGAGGACTTTAACCACTAGGCTATCGCACAGGGCCAAATTTCCATCTTATTTAGACCAAAAGCCAAGTTCTCGATAGTAAGCTATGTGGCTTTCAAATTTGTTATGCTTGTCAACTGACCTTATTTGTATCTTTTGCTGTTCTATTTTCAATGAAGGCTTTCCTGTCTGCCCAATTTAGAACTGAATCCTCCAACTTAAAACTAACATAATAGACAAATTACAATTATTACATTTTCCTTTGAACTTTTATCTCACAATATTTTTCTTGGATTATCTCATATAATTTTTTTATGCCTGTAAGATAATCGTTTCAAAAAAATAGTTTTGTGTGTTTAATCTGTTGGTTTCTCTCAAGCATCAAGACCAATATACAGCACAGTGCTACACGCGGTGAATGTATATTTTAAAAATGTATCTATGATTGATTTTTGGAGTCTTCCTCCTATTTTCTAGATTAAATATTAATTTCAAAAGGATATCACTCTTTATGCTGCCCTATGATTTACTATACTTCTGTGTTGTACTCTGTCATGTTCATTTTTCAATGGATCTATCCATCATTAGCTCTATGATCCATCAATCTATTCTAAACTTTTCTGTGTTCTAAATAAGATGCTCTTTGGGTTAACAAAAAGGAAGATTTTTCTGAATGTGCTTTCCCAAATAAGATGCATCTTTTAATATAGGCTTTAGGGAGAGCACACATTTGATTAAGACATGAAGATGCCTGCATCCCTACATTGAAGCTTCCTTTCTGGTCCCAGGCTGCTGCCAATTCAGTTCATGTGAAATAGTGGTAATGGCTCAAAAAGTTGGATTCCTGCTTCCCGCGTGAGAGACCTGGATCGCAGCTCTCGTTTGGGCCTCCTGACTATTGAAGGTGTTTGGAAATTGAATCAGCAGATACTCGCTCTTCCACCTTCACCCTTTCCTTTTATTTGTATCACCTCTCAATATAATTTTTAATAATTAAAGAGGTGTCCGCCATGTAAGAAGAGAGTCAACATGAGAGCCTATGTTTCCAGAGTAGAATAGAGAAGTCAAAATGTTGAACTAATACATCATGTTCTGATTTTATAATATTTAATCTTTTTCTATTTTCCTTGGGGAATGCCAGACTCATTCTGTTATTGTGTAAAGTACATGCAGAGCTTGTTATTCAAAGCCTTTAGGACTGCATAACAGACCAGCATACAGAACAGTGAAGATGTGGTATGCATCTCTACTCCCAAATAAAGAACTCCCAGTGAATCTATGAAATAAATCTTGACAATAGGATGCTGGACTCTCTGCCATTGTTTATACCTACACTCTTGTAATGATATGGAGGAAAACAGTGTGTGTGTGTGTGTGTGTGTGTGTGTGTGTGTGTGTGTGTGTGCAGGGGGGACCAGGGTGAGGAATGATGAGGGTGGAAACAGAAATTCCTGAACCTGTGGAATTGTATCACCCAAAAAAAATATATACATATGGTCTTTTCTTCTCCTTTCCTTCAACTTCCCCTGAACAGCAATATAGTTAGCACATCAGATATAACTAGCAAAATGACTGAGGTTTCTTGAAAAGTATTTCATTTTCTTTGTATGTGAATAAAAACTATGATGTCATTTCTGGGACAGAGGTAAATTATTTGTATCAAATTTTTCAAAATCACTTCCTATTCACATGGAGATACACTGATTTCTAAAACAAACTAATATGCATTTTATACATACATATACTTGGTAGCAAATGTATTAAATATTATATGTATATTTATATGTAAACATGTATTCATACATATTATGTACATATAAATACTGCATACATATATATGCACACATGCAGAAAGATCACAGAAACAATATTGTGTGTTGAATTCCTATTTTTATGAATTTAGCCAAACAAAGACAACTTTTTTTCAGGTGCATCTACCACATTGAGCTATGTAAATGACTGTTGGTAGATATGCTATGATGACCTACTATTATTCTTGGAAATCTCCACACACTTTTTGATGATTCTTCTTGGCTCATTATTGGCCAGTTGTGAAGGTTTTATCTCAAGGGCCTGAGAGTGCATAGTCAGAAAAAATGATAAAGAAACACAGAGCCTGGAGTTATCTAATCAGAAACATTCCCTTAGACTTGTAGTGGTTAGCAAATTTGTGAGTGTATCAACTGTATGTATATGTGTGTGCATACATGTATTTACACTTACACATGTGGGTACAAGCATGCATTTAGTGACTTGCACATACACAGAAACAGCTTTGTTTAAGGTATCACTGAGATTTTTACAGTTGCATTAAGTTTGATGATAACCATAAAATGTTTTTTTCCTTGAAGTAATATGTTCACACAACAGTAAAGATACTGACAACAAACTGGAAAATATGCAATCCATGTAGCAGAAAAAAATGTCATTACCTGAAGGTACAATGCGGTATGCATCTTTACTCCTGAATGAAAATAAGACTCTCAATGCAACTGTTACATGTATCCTGACAATATGATACTAGATTCTCTACCAGTGTCTACATCTGCAATGCCATGATAAATGTAAACTGCAGAATGTTGGACTTGTGAATATTGCTGAAGCAATTAGTACTATTGCAATACTAAGGTGAAAAGTTGTGAAGGGAGAGAATTTGGAAGGAAGAAGAGAAAACGGAAGAGGCATCCCTGTACCTACAAAACCAAATCAGAGGAAATAACAAAAACAGTAAAAATACAATACAAAACAAACACACAAAAACATGACCTGCAGCAATGAGGAAGAAAAATAGGATGCTGATCTTTAAATTCTTATTTTAAAAAGATTTAAATTTTTCTTGAAAGTTAGACTTTCGACAGGGAGTTTCACAGCCACTGATTCAGTTCCAGTATCACTACAATGGCCAAGGTTGAGGGCAGGCAGATTGAAGCCACCAACTAATAGCTTCTCTTGGTCCCACGTGGGTAGCAAAGCCTCAAGCACTTGAGCCAACTTTAGTTGCTTTTCCAGTTCATTCTATATATTAAGAAAGAAAAATTTAGGACCCCTGATCTGGGATCCCATATGGAGGCAGGTTTGTGTCCAGGCTGCTCCATTTATCTTGGAGCTGCCGCTGCTGCTGCTTCAATTTATTTATTTTTATTTTAAAGCAATGTTTACAGAGAATGGAAACAGAAAAGGATATGACATGATCAAAGCTGAAGAATGACTAGGGAGATCTAAATTTACTGCTGATTTAAATCTCACTATTGTAAAATAAAAAAAGAAAATTTGAACTGATCAGTACATTGTTGTGTATGTGTATTCTTTTATATGTTTAATTTAAAGTTAAGAAATTAAATAATAATAATTACTATTATTATTTTCTTTTATGCTACAGTTGCATAGAGTCTGGGAGTTTCCTACTCCCTCCCCATATTCCCAACTGATTTTCCTATATTATTACGATAATATAGTCCCTCATTAGCAGACATATGTCCAGCATTCTCTTATTTAAGCATGTTCTTATATTCTTAGTGCAAACAATGCTAGATAGTCCAGCATCCTTTTGTCAAGACACATCCAACAGTTTCATTTGGAGTTCAACTTTGATTTGAATATTTCTAACACTTATCAATTAATTTTAAGATGCAAGTTAGAGAAATCTGAGGCAAACATTGAGATAGTTGAATATTTTTCACTGTATCCTCATAATGGATTTTTAAATCTGGAGAAAACTTCATCAGCAAATTACTAGTTTTTTTTTTTTTCTTTGAAGTTAGGTGAAGTTCCTGGATTTGCGAGTCAGTTGGCTAAGAGGCATGCTCTGTCATCTGTTGTAGTATTGAAACTAACGGATGCTCATACGCAATGCATCCAGCACAGAGGGAATGAACCGCTTTTTCCTGGTTTCTCCTTTAAGACTTAAGATACCAACCACAGAATTCAAATATATTATTTACTTATTAATATTTTATGTAGCTCTTTAATCCCAATTCCTAGCAGGCAGCACATTGAAATTAAACTTGTTTAATAAAAGCTTTTATTCCAAGGCAATTCTATCTTTTTGAGGTCATGAAATGTATGTATGTATGTGTGTATGCATAGATACCTGTGTGTCTTATCCATCTTCACAGGAATGACAAAGAACATGGGTTCTATCGTTATAGCATTGCATTATTTCAGTTTTATCACAGAAAATGAATCTGTATCAATAAATTCCATAACATTTTGAAAAGAGTAACAGAGTATCCGAGGGTCAATATATTTAAAGTTATACTACGTACATATTGTCTAGCAGGCATTATCACATTTTTTTAAAGTTTTAAATATTTTGATTTGATGGGAAAGCAGATTAAAAGAGGAAGAGAGACAAAGATAATCCATCTGCTGATTCTGAAACTCAGTAGCTTCTTCAAGGTCTCTGGGTCATCTTCTGCTGACTTCCCATGCTGTGAGCAGGATGTGGGATGACAGGAGGAACAGCCGGGACATCCCACATGGGATCCCGGTGCCTGTAGGGAGAGGAGAGCTTATTAAGCCACATCATCAGGCCCAACACATTTTGGTCATCGATGAACAATGGTACATAACTGCCCAAATCAATCATAATATTTGGAATAATTTAATTAGAAGAATCACCAAATAAAAAAGAAATGTGTATAACATAAATAACACTGAAAATCATTAGAACAAGTTAATTTACACTTCATTTTTATAGCATGTATTTAAATGTTTAGGTAGACAAATTCAAAGTTTTAAAATATTTTCATATTTTTAGGTAGATAGAAACCTGATGATGAAATATAATCTCAGCATGGATACAAAGTGAGATAGTCAAGGACAATTTTGATATAATTGAAAACATAAACAAAATTGTCCAAAAACAATCTTAAGAATAGCTTTTTGTGTTCATAAATGAAAAATGATAACATCTTTAATATTTAAAGAATTTATGCATGAAGCATTGTAAAGTCAAATTTCAAAGCTGTAATTTAAGAGGAGGCAAGTTGAATCACAGCCTCACTGCACATTAGCCATTTAACCACAGGCAAGTTGCTTGATCTGTTTAAGTATTAATGACTCATGTATAATGTAGGGATAATAATAGTATCCAATTTGTAGGTTTGTTACAAAGATCAAATAAAATAATGCAGTGCCTGGCACACTTAAACGTTCAGCTATTGTTGATAGCACTGTTATTATATATATATATATATATACACACATATATATAACATATCTATTTATCATATATAATTATGTTTTATATATACATAATTTATGTTCACCATTATTACTTCAATAATGTTGAATTTTTATTTTAAAAAGCCCTCCATTTTAAGAATGTCTTGTTGTATAAAAGGATATAATTTTCTACAAATATGTCATTCAATAACTAAAAACATTTAATATTTTTAACATTTTAACATTTAATATTTTTTTTTCCAGCGACAGTTTCTAAATTTTTAAAACTGTTTATTTTTATTTGAAAGGCAGAGTTACACAGAAGGAAAAACAGAGAGCTTCCATCCTCTGATTCAGTCGCTAAATGACCACAACCACTGTTGCTGAGACCATCAGAATCCAGGAGCTTTTCTGAAGCCTCCCACGTGGTTTCATGGGTAAAAAGAATTGTGCTAAACTCCAGTACTTTCCCAGACCATAAGCTAGGAGATGAATTGGAAGTGGAGCAGAGGGGACCTGAACTCATATCCATATGAGGTAACAGTGCTGGCAGGCAGAGGATTTGCCTGTTGAGTCATCCTGCTGGTCTGATTATATCTAATTTTTTAAAAAAATCTACATTCATTATAATGCTAGAATTTTTTTTTGAAATTTTCAAATATGAATAATTTTCATCTCAAATATTTGGGAAACACTTTGAAATACACATTTATCATCCTATTTTCTATTTTGTATTTGTACATGGCTATTTTTTGACCCTTTTACATCTATGTAAGGTCACTTATCCTACTTTGTCATTATTTATTTGAACAACTATTGCTATTTTTCAAACCAACTTGACTGTAAGCGTAGAACTCAGTGCTGGGTACTAGTCTCCTATTCCCAGCAAAAAAGAAGACAAACAGTAAGATTCAATAAATACTTCTTAAATCAGTGAATTGATTGAATAAATTGATAACGTGAAAGCAATTCCAAAGTTGAAGTATTAGTATTTATGCTGAAAGGGATTTGAGTTTGCTCATGTTATGTAGAACTTCATAAATATGTATCATCTTTGCCTTAAAGGTCTGTGTCTTCTTGAAGTACAAAATCTTCTATGGTAATGGGTGAAAGGCGTCAAGGTCATCAAACGCTGATATATGTACCTTTTGCTTCAGAACACCTCAGCATGAATATTTCATCCCAGGGATTCAGGTCTGATGAGATACTCGTGTTTAAAATAATTGTCTTTGTGGACTTCAGTTTCTATTTTAATGTGGACATTGTACAGGAGTTTCCTTATGTTGGTTTTCATAGAATGACTTGGGTTAATCAACTAAGAACCTCAAGTTCTGTTGTGTTTATGCTTTCATTCCTAGAAGTAAAAACCTGAGTTGATGTGGAGGCCTTAGTTTTGCAATATTTATAATTAGAATGATTAATAAGTCATAAATTTCTGTCTCTGAATATGTAAAATATATGGCTTAAAATATACAGCTGTGAAATATTTAACATGCTCTCTAAACACTTTAATAATCATGTAGACAATTTATATAATCAAAATTTCCAGAAAATGCTTTAACATTTGACTTTAATCTATCAGCAATAGCATATTATAGAAAAATTTCAATCCTCCTCTTAAAAGCACAATTTATTGATGCTAAAAGCTATTAAAATGTCATTTTGATAAAGTAGTATTTTTAAAGAGCAAAAAATATAGATAACTCTCTCTATATAAACTAATATATAAACTCTTAAATAAATATCCAAATTTGAATGGCAGTTTGATATTTGAGTTTATAGATTAGTCCCCCAAATCAGAATCAATGATAATGATAAGGAAACATGGTATTGCTGCATGCCACTTTAAGGCTTTTTGTTCTTAACCAGCACGTTGATAACAATTTTATTTAAGCATCTCAAGACTAAATTCAAAAGCAAAATCATGGGCCAGGCGCAGTAGCCTAATGGCTAAAATCCTTGCCTTGGATGTGCAAGATTCCAAATGGGTGCCAGTTCTAATCCCAGCATCCCTGCTTCCCATGTAGCTCCCTACTTTTGGCCTGGGAAAGCAGTCGAGGATGGTCCAAAACTGTGGAACCCTACACTTACATGGCAGACCCGGGAGAGTCTCCTGGCTCCTGGCTTTGGATCCGTGCAGCTCTGACCATTGCGGATCCATGGGGAGTGAATCAGTGGATGGAAGATCTTCCTCTCTGACTTTCCTCCTCTCTCTATATACACCTTTCCAACAAAATTAGATAAATCTAAAAAAAAAGCAAAATCATGACACATCAGTAAATGCACTCAAAATAAAAAAAAAAAATAAAAGTTCTGCCATCCTATCACAGAGAGATATTAATTAAACTGAACTATTTTGCTGACTTGATATTCCCTACTTCAAATACTTGAACATTAGTCTTAGCCTGTCCTAACCTGTTAACATTCAATGTATCCCATGAAGATTATCTGACACATGTCTTTTCCAGGGAAGTCAACATTGCTTCAGTGTTCATTGCTGTGTTACTACAACATTTCTTTAAATATAGTTGACTGTGCATTGACACTATTTCTTTGAGTAATCTCCACTGATTGTTTATGCTTGAGATGCTTAGTGAATAAACGGATTGAATTGTTAAGTATGTAAAACGTGCATATGATTTTTCTTAGATACTTGTGATTCACAAAATCAGAGATTTGTGATTCAAATCACTGAAAACTCTTTGGCGGGTTTCCAAGCCTTTGTTATTTTCATTTATTTCGGAATCAACAAACAAGAAGGAAAGTGGGTAAACATCTGAAGCTTGTCAGCAAGGACTAGATCTCCTTTGACTCACTTCATTCTTGCAGGTGACACACCTACACGTGTGTTTTTGGCACTTTATATGGATAGAATTGTTTGCCTAATCAGAGGAGCTATATGAGAAATGGCCTGACCCTGATGCAATCAGCTCCCTGAAAAGCACATATGCCATTCTCTAAGCTAATTAGACTAATTCTTGGCAAGGCACATGTCAATGGCCCAATGTCTGGGATGTACACCTTGAAAGCATACCTCCTTTTACTTACTTCTTCCAAAATAACTTTCCAAATATATTCCTCAGTGTTTTCCTTATTATCTGCTTTTAACTAAAACTTTAAGTAAAACAATATGCTTAGGACTGTTTAGTCCAATGTTCCCATAAAGTTCTAAGTAAGGAATCGTTTTTTCTCAGCCTCTGGTTACTATTTGGTAGAAATACTCTCTACAGGATGCTCACCTTCAACCAACACTGACTTTACAGAGAAGCTGAGTTTATATAATTTTTTTTTCAAGATAGCAATTTATTTATCTTTACCTTTTAAATCTATCTTTTGATTTTTTTCCTTTGCTTTTTTTTTAAATAAATGCCTTATATTTCATGATAAAGTTCCTTAGGCTCATGGGTGTCCCCACCTTCTCCAAGCTTGTCCCCAGTGTTTTCCTCTGTAACAGTTTAGTCCCTCAGCAATAGTCGCAAGATCAGCATTCTGCTATTTAAGTGTATCCTGACATTGTAGGTATAGGGAATGATATAGAGTCCAGCATTCTATTGTCAAGATATATTTAGCAGTTTCATTAGGAGTCCATCTTTTATTCAGAAGTAGAGACTGATACTGAAGTATATGTCTAATTGATGGCAATTTGACTACATTTTACAAATCCTCTACTCATGGAATACAACAGCTAAGACACAATTTCTACAATACGAGCATACTAATATTTCAAAGCTGTAGCTGGGTATGGTTTGTAGAGTATGGTTTCAATGTGAATAGTTGATAATGTGATGAGAATTCTACAATGTGAATGTACATGTAGACTAGTAGTTCTAATGATCACATTCTAATCACCGCATCTGGGAACGACTGTCTTTTTTTTTTTTTTTTTCGTATGTAGAGATGAATGATATCAAGATTCAACTAAAATTATTTGCTAACTACTTTGTTGTCCTCAAATTACTGTCACATCCTTCATCAAAGTGATCATATTATGCGTTGTTTAAATTAGTTTTAAAACTAGCCAAAGGGGTAAATGACAGAAACAAAACATTCAAGAATAAAAAAGAGGGCTTCATGGTAAATATAACAACAAAATGCCATACAATGTCAGCTACCCATAAACCTCAGGAACACGTTAGAAAACCTTCTGCCAGTGTTTTCCTCTCCATTTTTCGCTAACACAATCTAATTCATTTTCCTCCTTTCTGGGGCTCTTAGCCTTAAACAACCACTGATTCCAAATCCCACCCAGGGCTATCTTGAGCACACAAATACTTGATCCTACAGGGAGCAGGATCAGCTACACATAATTATTCATAAACAAATTCAATTTAGTATTGCATTTCATAAATCCAGAAATCTGTAATCAACTTTTGTCTATTGGCTGTTAATATTATAGTAGTGAAGATTATGCATTCATAAAACATGAGCAAATTATTCAACATATTTTAAAATTTGCAAGATTGTACTTTACTCTCCCATCTTAAAGTGCTCTTTCTCCACGTGTGGTCAGAAAGAGCACAAGCCACAGAGAAGAGACAGTGAATTTGTCTTGTACATATAGTTACACACCAAATAAAATCCTTTGATACCTGGAATTTTTCCTGGTACCTGACTGAGATTCTAAAATATTTCCCACATGTTCTGACTGTATATAGTATATTACACATTGATGCTCATTAAATTACACAGTCTACCTGAACTCTTGGAATCCTTTGTCTTCTATATGTGTATGCACTGAAAGCCAAGAAAATAAGCACAGAGGTTCAGTGATGTAAAGAAGCTAATCTTATGGGGCTACATACAATCTTTTATCAATTGGGATTTTATTATACAATGCTTCTCACCATTCATATTGCAATGCAGACTTGGAAAACTCTAGAATATTAGCACCCAGGCAAAATAAATTAATCGTGAGTAAGATGCAGGAAAATAGAGCATAGATGATAAATGCCACGACCAAGCATAATATGACTTCCAAAACTGAATTTTCACTAGTTACATAATGAAGATCCTAAATGGGACTGGTAAATATATCCTAGTACTGTTTTGACAGTATGTGTGCTTAATTCTTCATCTATAACGAAATATGTTAGGGATTAAATGGTGTCTCACATCTTCCAAAAGCTAGACTACGAAAAGGGACATATTAAATCAAGTCATATTATATGAAAATTGTACTGAATGTCTGCTAACCTTAAAAAACATGATCAATTTAATGCTGTATCAGTTATGCATGTATGTGCCTGTGCAGATATTCTATAAATCTAAGAGGCGGTCTGCTGCTCAGCTCTAAGTGTGAATACTCCTTTCTCGGGATTCTGCATTATGCATGGTTTATCCCCTGAAGGCATTTCACACAAACAGAAGCCATCTCCCTTGAAAATGCTTTTCCTTTCAAGTACAGCGACTCATAGAAATATGGGAACTTTTAACTATAGAAGCTATAAAAATCTTCACAAAGTACCAGCAGTCACCCTTTGCTGATACGCTCATATTTCCATCTTTTCCAGGGTTATTGAGGTTAACCAATCCACTTAGATAAAAACATTGTACTCTGGCAGACAGACAGCACTTTCCATTAAAGGCACTCCAGAAAATAAGAAGTAATTAGGTGCTACTCATTCACCACAGCAGCTGATATAAAATATTAGTTCAAGCTGACCAAGAACCGTCTGTCTCCAAGAACTTAGATTAATTGATGGATGCAACTCTTTTGGACACAAAATTCTGTTTCTTAAAAAAGTGGGGCACTTTGTAGACAGACACTAACACTGATAATATAAAAGTGAAGTTGTGAAAGCAAATATTACCCAGTAGTTGAGATAAAAGAGTCAGCGTTATTGGGTATCAGAAATATATGCACTCTGTGATCACAAAGATAATTTTCCATGGGCCTTCTTTTGTCAAATGAGTATTGGTCTGGTTTCTAAGATTTTGCTTAAATTTCAAATGTTTGCTTTATGCCTGAGGCCACAAATGTTTAATATTGGTATTACAGATCCTGGTAAACATTCCTCTCCTGGGATTTTGCTTATTGGTCTTATGTCTTCATTAACTTTATTAGGTGGCCAAACTAATTCTCTATTAGTTTCATTGAGTGCTAACAATTTTTCACTTGCAGTTTCATTTAATCGTGTGTGTGTGTGTGTGTGTGTGTAAGAAAGAGAGAGTGTGTGCTAAGGCAAAGCAAGAAGCCCCTAATTGCATCCTGTATTCTGGTTTCCCATGTGAGGGGCAGGAACATAAGGATTTAGGCCATCTCTTGCTGCCTCCCAGGGTTCCCATTAACAGGAAGCCTGAAGCAGAAGCAGGATCAGATTTGAATGCTGGCACCATGATGTGGACATTATAAGCAAGAATTTAATCACCTGGACCAATATTCATCCCAATTTAATTTTATGAATCCAGATATTATTTAGTTTCATTTATCCAGAACTAAGATTTTTTTTTGTCATATCCAGTTATCTAGACCAGTTTTCCTCTTGTGGGAACATTTGGCAGTGTCTAGATATGGTTTTGCTTGCTTCAACTAAAAGTATGTAACTGGCACCTAGTGGATGGAGGCCAAGGATGCTATTAAATTTTCTGCCCTGTATGAGACAACTCCCACCATATATACTACATCCAGGAAATAAAAATCTGAACCAAATCTAGATTTTATCATTCCCTCTTACAACAGACATATATTTATTGTTTCTGTTCTAAAGAAATGCTGGAAAATAATCCAATTATGTGAAACTAACTGTAATCAGTAGGCTAAATTTTGTACCTATAATTATTAGAAAATTATGTCACCTGTAATTTCACTCTCATAGGATCCATTCCATAGGATGTATCGTCCTAGAATAAATACATCATCCTGGATAATTCGAGGAGTTAGGACGTTTAGACACTAGATATAACTTAGTTCAGTAAGGCAAGAGATATCAGGAAATCTCTGTCGCATATATAATTCTGTAATTATCTAATTTTGATTTTAGTTAGCATTTCTCTAATTGCCAGTGATCTTGGGCATTTCATTCACGTGTTTATTGGACATTCATATTTCCTCTTTTGGAAACTGCTATTGAAATCCTTTGTCCATATCTCAACTAGATTGTTCTGGATTAAATATTTTTTCTACTGCTGTATGTGTCTTCCTTGTATTGATCATTCCCTTTGCTGTGCACAAGCTTCTGAGCTTGTTGCATTTCCCGTTTGCTTGATTTTGTAATTGTTGTCTGAGCTTTGGAGGTCTTATTCAAAAATCATCGCCCTCACCACTATCTTCGAGTGTTTCCACTATGTCTTCTTCCTGCAACTTCACTGCCTCGGGTCTTCAATTCTTTGATCCATCTTCAGTCAATTTTTGTATGTGCTGGGAAGTATGGATCTTGTTCCATGTATCTATATTCATTTTATAAGATTCGTTGAAGTGTCTACCTTTACTGCACTGTATGGTCTGAGCACTTTCCACAAAAAATAATTGGTTGGAGTATGTGCATTAATTTCTAGGTTTTATTTGGTTCCACTGATCCATGTATCTGTTCTTATGCCAGCTCATGCTGTTTTAATTCCTGGACCTTAGCAGTGGGCTCTGATGTCAAGTATCTGATTTTACCTGTTCAGGATTCCTTTGACTTCTCTGCATCCTTTTGTCATTTGGTAATTGTTTTTCTAATTCTTTTGATAGTTGCTGCATTAACTCTATAAAGGACTTTCAATAGTGTAGCATTTTCATGATATTGATATTTCTGATCCATGAAGAAGCAATACTTTTTTTCATTTTGTGTGTCCTTTAGGATTTCTTTCATCAGCATTGTGCAATTTTCATCATAGTGATTTTTTCACTTTCTTATTACAGTTTTACCTAAAAATTAGATTTTCTCATGACAACTGATTTTATTTTAAGATACCAAGAATAATCAGTGAATGACAGACTAATGTTTTGGCTAATAGTGTTTGGACACCTCCAGAGTCATATACAGGTAAATGAAGCTGGGTCTTTATTTCAAACTATATATAAAATTATCAATTCAAAACTGGTTAAAGAAATCCACATAGTATGTTTAAAGACCATAGAAAATATATGAATAAATAAAAAGTTTGCCAAGTGAATGAAAACAGTGCTATACTAAGTCAGAAGAGAAAAGTGTGTGAAGATGGACTGCGGATTTGGGACTACCAGGGAGCAGAGTGGGGAGACTTGAGCGACCTCTGCATAGGACTGCCGTTTGCTTCACATGTAATGAAAATATTCTGAAACCAGGTAGTGATTAAATTACACAAACTGTGAATGACTAGTTGCTCTTAAGTGTCCATTTTTAATTAAAATGTTGCAAATACATAGATTTATCTATTTATCAGCATATTAAATTTTTTTAAAAAGTTTATTGCAAGGGAAAGCAGGGCATGCATTCCAAGTTTTACTTTGTCTGCATTTAAACCTCAGATCTACAAGCTATTTACATTTTGAACTATAAATTAATATGGTACAGAAGATCATTCAATTCCCAGTTAACTTTGAGTCAAAAACTATTCTCTAGGTCTAGGTTAAAATAAGGAGCAAAATCAATTAAGACGTCTTGTTGTAGTGGGATTCACTTGTGTAGTAGTTTAAATGCAGAGGAGTTGAATGTCTTAGGGAATCCAAATAATCCGTGCTATGTTTTCCACTGTTATTTGAGTTAGAAATATTTAAAAGACCCAGATAACTAATCAATACAGGGTTGATGTTAATATCAAGTTCTAACCTTCACACTAAAGCCTGTTACCCTGAGAGAATATCTAATTACAACCATCTTGAGAGAGTGTACAGTGAGACACGACGATTTGACACATTGACATTTATAACTAACTCAGTGAAAATCATTAACATCTCTGAAGTCTAAAATACATGTTTAAGCAGATATGAAACCCAATCAAGCATGTGTACCACAGATACACATATTAATGTTACTAAAAATACATTTTGTCAGGTCAGAAAAAAGTCTTTTAACTAGTATAGATTTTGAAACAACTCAGTACTACACTTTCTGTATTTATCTTTTATAGTCATTTTAAGAGAGTCTTATAAAGTCATAATGAACTTCTTTATGACCTTAATGCAAACCTAAATCTATGCAATATTGTCAAATAATATTATTTCTGTGTTTTCATGTATGCTACCAAACCACAATCCCACGGACAATATTTAGATAAAATGTTGTAGTATTATTAGAGTACTTCCACATCTAACAACTTGGAGTCCCTTAGTGGCAAATCTTTTATGTTTGAACCACAAAGAGAATCTAATCCAAACACTCTTATGTTTATACACACGATTACACACTTACGAATGCTATTACATGATAGACACTACAGACAAGCAATAAATAGTTGACTCTGAAAGCTAGTAAGATGTATTGTTGGCAAATGATGGTACTTTGAGTGTCCAAACATCGTTCTTAACATTGCACCTTATTTTGCCATAGGATATTTTTACTGCTGGAAAAACAAGAGCTCCTGAATTACTCCAGTCAGCTATCCATAAATTCTGAGAACCGACAAACCATCAGTTCCCTTGTGATGCTACCCTGGCATACTAAGGATTTGGACAGATATTTATTAAGTAATTTCTCTCCTTGGATGCAGGCTTTCCAAAGTCGTGTAGTCATATCCTCTGATACGCTCACTTGACTAATTCTTTCCTTTGCACACACCTTTACTTAACCCATAGTGTTTTCAGCTGGTTCCCACCTAAAGATGCTCATAAAATCACGGCTTTGCAGCTATTGTTTTTGTCATTCACATAACAATTAATATTCTTTTCTATATAGCTTTAAAACCATTAAATACACAGTATGTGACTCATATTAGATCATAGGTATACATAGGGATCTCAAAGTTGATAGATGGCATTTTATACTAGATTTATCATTATTCACATAACAATGATTAGTATAGTGGTATAACTTATACTCCTTCTAAATCAATGGCATAAGAATCCTCTTAATTTGAAAAAAAAAAAAAAAAACAAAAAACTTTCCTCACTGCAAACACAATTCTGGTAGGTGTGCAAAATCAAGCTTGGCCTGAATAACATTTCTAACATTTTTACACATACTAACTTACTTTTTGCTGAGACAATCATTTAGGGCAGAAACTATTATTTTCATCACTTTATGCCTGAGCATATTAAAAAAGCCCTGAGAAATGAAGTAACTTTTCAGAGAAACATGGCTAATGAGTTGACGTCATATTGGGGATTTCACGAATCTATTTCTTGAGCTCAGTCTCTTACTAACATATACCCCAAACCAGGCTATGCAAAGGTCTTCCTTGGATTTTTCACTTTAAGGGAACTTTGGGAAGATCCCAGTCTAGGAACTGCCCAAGTTTATATTTCTGACCTAATAAAGGAAACCTGAGTGAGAAAATGGAGCCAATGCAGGAATAAGAATGTTAAAGGAGGGCCTGGCGCGCTAGCCTAGCAGCTAAAGTCCTCACCTTGCACGCGTCAGGATCCCATATGGAAACTGGTTCTGATCCTAGCGGCCCCACTTCCCATTCAGCTCTCTGCTTGTGGCTTGGGAAGGGGGTCGAGGATGGCCCAGAACCTTGGGACCCTGCACTCAACTGGGAAACCCGGAAGAAGCTCTGGTCTCCGGCTTCAGATGAGCTGAGCTTTGGCGCACATGGGGAGTGAATCATCGAATGGAAGATCTTCTCTGTCTCTCCGCTCTTTATATATAATTTTCTAATAAAAAACAATGTTAAAGGAGGGACTGTTAGTAACACTGAAAATCTGTAATGCTTGCTCCTGAAACTATTCATATTTCACCTGGTTTTGGCAGTAAGTTTCCAATCTTTCTGGGTAACTACCTTATGCTTTTTTGTTGTTGTTGTTTTTAATTTGCCAATCAAAAGAAATGGATGCGTGGTACTACGTAAGATGGCCGGTGCTCTGCGAAAGGAGTAAGGGTGTTTTTAGGTAAGATTACATATGTGACGGGAGCAGGAATCAGATGTTGCAGATCCTTGTGGACGACTGTACACAATTTTGTTCATCAGCTGATTTGGGAACTGATTCGGAATTCAGAGAAGAGTAACGAGACCTGATATATGGCTGAGAATCACACGCAGGACTGTGCATCAGAGTCATCTGAAAGAAGAGAAGGGCCCGTAGCAAGTTTCCTCGCAATAAATTAAACGGGAAGCGTTGCAGCATAGACCAGAGCACTGAGAATGACGGATATGAGCAGTAAGAAAGAAAGAAAAAAAAAAAAAGATTTCCTGATGTCCAGAATTACTATATATGGGGCTGGCATTGTGGTGTAGTGGATGAAGCTGCCACCGGCAATGCAGGCACCTCATTTGGACATTGGTTCAAGTTCCAGGTCACCAAATCTGATTCAGCTCCATACTAAGGGCCTAGAGAAAGCATGGATGGTGGGTCAGAAACCTAGGCCCCCTGCTGCCTTTTTGGAGACCTTTAGGAAACCCCCACTTCCCTGATTTTGTCCTAGCCTGGTACTGGCATCAAAAGTAAACTTACCATAAAATAGCAGGATGACAGGAACAGATTTCAGATAGGATATCAGGATTTTAAGACTCTGTCAGCAGGAATGATCTGCAGTATCAAATGCCACAGAGTTATCCCTCATAACAATGCTGGGAAAATATCAGATTTGACTACTACTTAGTAACTTTTTTATAAAAGTTGATTTTCATTAAAATGTCAAATTTACAGAGAGAAGGAGATACAGAGAAAAAGATGTTTCATCCACTGGTTTGCTCTCCAAGTGGCTGCAACAACCGGAGCTGAGCCAATCTGAAGCCAGGAGCCAAAACCTCTTCTGGGTCTCCCATGCGGGTACATGGCTTTGGGCTGACCTTGACTGCCACAAGCTGGAAAGCAAGAAGGGAATTGGAGATGCCAGGATAAAACCGATGCCTGTATGGGATCCTGGCAAAGCGGGGACTTTGACTGCTAGGCTACTGCGCAGGACTATAGTAGTAAATTTTACAACTGACTATGTTAGGAACAACGTGAGACTACAAGTTTGGAAATGACAAACCACAGGTATTTACAGATATAGCAATGAGGGTTATCTTTTCCTAAATTGTAGTTCTGAACAAATGAAGATGTAGTTAGAGTGATTCATAGGACTGGAAGGATATTTATTATATTTTTTGAAATAAAGTGTATTGTAATACATTTACATTTATTTTTATAATGAATGTATACATTGTGCATCTGCATATAATATGTACTACTGTGGTTTATTCTAGGAAATAGAAAATATTTCCCTACTTTGAACAATATCTCTCTATCTCAGAACGAGTTAAACCCGGAGCAATTTTCTATGAACATGACTTTTTCACCTTAACATATTATGAAGGAAATATAGTTTCCTGGCTACCATCCAATATGATTAAGAAAATGAAATGTAATATCTATGAGAACCAACCCCATTCCTTTACCTATTACTTTATATTTTCTGCAACTTTGGCACTATCGGAAATGTTTGTAAACAGCCTTTGAAAAAGAAATCTAGAAAATAGTTTATTAATAGCACACTACTTTGCTTCAGCTGTGTGAGATTTTAACTCACTTTAATGATTCTTTCCTCTATGTGATCTAGGCGAAAGTTCATACGACTCTACTCTGGTATTTTTTTTTATAGTGACTTGGATATTTTAAAGCTCAGCATTATTTTTAAAACCAGTATAAGAAACAATGTTGCAGTTTCCACTGTGGAACAAAAATTGATGGCTAAGTCCCACACATCTTAATTTCTATATTAAAAAAAGTGTTGCAAGATGTGTTGCGAATGTCATCACAGAATAAGTCTTTTGTAGTTCTGAGCAATACACACGTGACTAAGCTCAGGTCAATAACACGGATAGGAAGCACTGCACGGCAGACTGTTGGAAATTCCTTCAGTGGGGTTTGCTTCATGCTTGTTCTCTATTCTCCTTATCCTCTTCACCGATTGCATAAAAGAAACTTTTATTTTGCAGAACTAGTCATTATCATATAACTGAGGAGAAAAGGAGGTCATGGAAGTGAGAAATGATCGATTGCAAAGATCAGCTCCCCTGAGGAACTGAGCAAAGTAAGACAGCGTGGCCTCTGAACGTTATTTTTTGAAGAGGTATCTATTTATTTGTTTGAAAGGCTAAGTGGCATAGAAAGAGAGAGAAATTGATCTTTCTTCTGTAGATTCACTCGTCAAATGACTACAGGAGTTGAGATGGCCTGGCTGAAGCCAGGGGCCAGGAACTGCAACCGTGTCTCCTACATGGTTGTCAGAGAACCAAGTGCTTGCAGAATCTTCTGTTGTTTTCCCTGGAGCTTTAGCAGAGATGGGGATGGAGTTGAGAAAGGTGGACCTGCAATCATCGCTGTGATTGGAAATGTCAGCATTTCTAGTGACAGCTTAACTCTCCATCCCAAGGTGCTAGCCTCCGCCTAGTGGGATTATTATTATCATTTTATTGAGTAAATAAGACTTGTGTAGAAATAGGTGAGTTGGATAAATATCATGGTATATTTTACCTATACTGTTTGTTTTAATTACAAAACAAAGTGTGAAAATTAGTCTCAGTTTTAAAAACAAATCCAATGTACATTTCTTCCTAGGTGTTGAATTGTATATCAATTTGTCATTTGCCTCAAGATATATCAATATCAAGATATGCAAATATAGTCACTAATTTTTCCTGTCTAAACTCTTCCATGTGTCTTCTATTAAGTTAATCCCAGTCATTCCATGTGCAAAATTGTGGCCATTCTATCTTTTCTCTCAAGGATCAAAATCCCCTGATAATTTCTCTCGAAATCTGTTGCTTAACCTCATCTTTTATTTTACAAATAAACATGCCTCTAATTTGTGTCAGTAATAGAAAATTTCTGCTGGAATCTCCCACCTCCCGTGTTGACACATCACCTATGCATGCCTTTTTTTTTTTTAAGATTTATTATTTTTATTGGAAAGGCGGATATACAGAGAGGAGAGACAGAGAGGAAGATCTTCCGTCCGATGATTCACTCCCCAAGTGAGAGCAACGGTCGATGCTATATGCATGCCTTTTTGCTACCTGCTAATGAGCTTGGAAAGCAGAGGATGGTAATCCAAGTACTTGGGCTCCTACAACCACTTGGGAGACATGGATGTTGTTCAAGGATTCTGCCTTCAACCTGACCCAGAAAATGAGCTTGAATTATGCAAGGGCATGGGGACAAAGCATATATTATTAAAGATGTTTATATGGGAAAACACTTCTTACTGAATTCTTGTTTTCACAAGACAGTCGACACTCCTTACTTTGAGACAGAATTCATCTTTAGCACTAGATTCTGCTTATTTTCTGGCCAACATTAGCTCATTGTTGCCATGGTCCTTGCTGAAACACATTCAGTTTCGTAATTATCGCATTAGTGGAATTTCCTATCTCAACTCTAACACCTACTGAAATGATTTGTTTCATAGTCTCAGTTTACTACTCCTTAGACATTCTTCAGGGTTCAGAAATTTCTTGGTTTTAACTCTTCTCAGGTCAACTCAATGTTGTTCTGCTTATTTGAATCTTCTGGTTTAGTTTCATGTCTCAAGATACTTTTCTAAGATTTCTTTATTGTTATTTGAAAGTCAGATTCCCAGAGAGGAGAGACAGATTTCCCCTCTGCTGGTTCACTCCCCACATGAGGAATAACAGAGAAATAATAAAGGCTCAGTGAAAATCCAGATGAAATGATACTAGGTGCTTCTATTTAAAACTTACATAGTGTCATCACATCATTAATTGATACTGAATGCCACACAGATAAAATGTTATGAGTAAACCCTAATCCCATATTGATTCAAAATTATAATTCACATTATTTTGTACAGCAAATGTCCTTTTTAAACTTAATTTAAATTTTTAATCAATGGCCTTTTCTCTTACCAACATGAAAAAAAAGTTCATTGTGGAAAATATTGCTAAAATGAAAATAAAGTCCAATACTTTTAAACTGAAATTATTCAACTTATAGAATGATAAACTGATAAAATTATTAAGGGGTACCAAATATTTTAAGGTAGAAAGTATAATTCTCTTTAATACTATATCTTGGAAATGACATTAGCTTATAATTTGAAATGTGTCTTTTTTTTGTTTATTTCATTTTATGACACAGTGTCATAGGCTCTGGGATTCCCCCAACTCTTCTCCATGCCCCGCCCCTCCATGTCCTCCCCTCATGTTGGATTTCTCCACATGGTTGGAGTACAGTTCATATCAAGTCATGATTCCTTCATTGCAAGCATGTACCATGTATAGAGTCCAGCATCTTATTGTCCAGATAAATTCAACAATTCCATTGGGAGACCATCCCTGGTCTGAAAGTAGAGCTGGCAGAATATCATGCCCTCCAATGTAAAGCCACAACACAACATCAACAATTTACAATAGCATGGAGTTAATTGACATGGTATTGAGTGACCGATATGTTAGAAAATGCAAGTTCTTAGCCACCTCTTGTGTCTACTTCATTGACATTCCAATTTTAGTTTATATACAACTGGCTGCTATAAGCCTTAAAATGGTTATAGGGTACTATTCAGTTGTCTCAGCAAGTGTACTTTTTACACTATTATTTTCCTTGAGTTTCTTAAGGACTTTCTGAAATAGGATTGATGATATCATAAGATATTCATCATCACCTTTTCATGGGAAACTGATTCTGCTGTAGTGCAGAAAGCAATAGCCATAGATCCAAGAATGGAGTTTACTTTCTGTTCAAACAGTAGACTTGTGTGAGTTTATTGAATGAACAGCTGATGGGAACTGTTGAAGCATTAGATCAGTTACCAGACTTGTAGATTGGAACATGATTCTGAGATTTCAGCCAGGGAGCTAGTCAAGGTCCTCATGCCAGATAAAGTGGCTTGTTGTTTGAGAATGTTCTGACATGATAGGGAAATGCCTATTTCAGTTTTTGCAAGTTCTGCATAGCAGCTACTTCAGAACCTTCAGTGTCTTAATACACCACCTTCAAATTCAACCTCTATATTGCAGAATGATGGACTTCTGATTGTTGTTGAATATGTTCTTACAATATTCTTACAATATTCTTAAGAATATATTCTTACAATATTCTTACAATATAGGGGAAATCAGTTGGGGCGAAAGGGAGTGTTGAGGTTGGAAGGGAAAAATCCCGAAGCTTAAGAAACTATGTCATGAAAAAATGATTAAAAAAAAAAAAACCACAACCTCAAAGATAGAGATGTTTTGTTGCTGAAAAGTCCATATTTTCAAAAGATTAATTTATTTTTATTGGAAAGGTAGATATACAGAGAGGAAGATCTTTTTTCCCCTGATTCACGCCTTAAGTGACCACAAGGCTGGAGCTGCAATCATTCAGCTCGAAAATTCTTCCAGGTCTCCCACGTGCAGGGTCCCAAGGCTTTGGGCCATCCTTGACTGCCTTCCCAGGCCACAAGCAGGGAGCTGGATGGAAAATGGGGCAGCCAAGATGTGAAACTACACCCATATGGGATCCTGGGGTGTGTAAGGTGAGGACTTTGGCTGGTGGCTACCACACCAGGCCCTGGAAAGTCCATCTTGACTGAACTTTCCATTTTCTTTAATCCGCTTTACACTTTTCCATTGGATTACATTGCATTCTTGAGTCCTCTAATTCATTCGCACCTCACATCAAAATTTGTAGCAAAGCTTATGTGAATGAAAACATATACTCCTAACCTCTTGCGGTCATTCTCGTGGCTACCAGCTGGGACCATGCTACAGTCTTCTCTCACTTGTGGTTGAGTTTCATAGCCGGCCTCTTAGCTTTTTGCTGCTTTCTTTCATTCCCATTTACATGTAACCGACTTGATGAGCTATTTCTCTAACTGTTCAGATCTCTCCCATTTTACTCAGAATGTAGTCAAAGGTAACCAGGCATCCCTTCCCTGACCTATGTCCCCAGGACAACCCTGCCCTCATGCTCTACTTCCTGGCTCATTTCAAAAATTTGCTCAGGCCTCTTATCCATGTTCCTGACTCAGAACCTTAGTGCTGACCCCTTCCTCTGCATGAAATTCCTTTCTTTAAAGTGTTCACACAGTTCGCCTTTGTCTTCATTCAAGTCCTGCTGCTTTGCTTTGCTTTCTTTCTTTCTTTCTTTCTTTCTTTCTTTCTTTCTTTCTTTCTTTCTTTCTTTCTTTCTTTCTTTCTTTCTTTCTTTCTTTCATTTATCAGTAGAGGTTTCTTAACATCTTATTGGACACCCATCCCAATTTTCATTCTATGATGTAAGCTTCACTTCTGTTTATTTTCTCTCTCTTTTGTAACTCCTAATATTGTCATTTGTTCTTTAAATTTATTTCCATATTATCACACTTTGCCATTCATTTCCCTGCTCTTTTTCAATGGCTAAATTTGAAGGAGGGGAAAAGTTCAAGTTATCTACTATCTTCTCATAGAATTCACATGATTAAGAGAAAGGAAGGATCTGAAATCATTTCCTTTCAGCCTTTCAGCATTAGAATTACTCCTCTCTAGGCACCTTGTGTATAGATGAAAATGTAGTGGGGGAAACGCAGTGTCTGTATGTGGCTGTGGCTGTATATGCCAGCATCCTTTAATTTAATTAAAATCTGTTATGCTAAACCAAAACATAACGCTCTGCACTATTGCTATGTTCAGTCTATTGTGACTATGCTTGGGGGAAAAAAAACATCAACTTAACTCTACAATTGTATCTTTGAATGTAAATCCTCGAATGTTTTCAGTTTCAACCACAGTTTGTCAAACAGTAATATAAATTACCAGTAGCTGTTTTATTTTTTGATCAATGATTTATCAGCAGAAATATATTTACTTAAAGAAGGGGAAACTCACAGTGATGTCACCCACCTACGGTCTATACCTAGATCTGAAAGAAATTATGTTCATAATAATTGTTTAGAGGATTTCTCATTGATACACAGTACAAAATTGTTAAGTTATGGTAAAATAATCCTAGTATTAAGCACATTTTTTTTGCAGAGAATTGAAAGATATTTCTTCTGAATAATTTCAAAGGGAAATCTCCTAAACTGTTACTCTGAATTAGGATCATGCGTATAAATCAATTTAAAGAATGGGAAAAAATTACATAGGTAAAAATTAAGCTGAACATTAAAGTCTAGATGTATCATTGGATTTTTTTTTTTTTTTTGCATAGTATTAAACATCCGAGGCAGCACCACTGCTGTTGCGTGCTGGTTAAAGGTGCTCCCTGTGCCATGGCATCCCACACTGCTGCTCTGCTTTCTGTCCGGCTCCCTGTTAACGTGCTGGGAAAAGCAATGGAAGATGGCCCAAGCGTGTGGGCTCCTGCACCCACGTTGGAGACATGAAAGAAACTTCTCTATCTCGGCTTAATACTGGCACAGCCATTTGGGGAGCGAAGCAGCCAGGAATCTTTCTGCTTCTCCCTCTGTATCTCTGAAACCCTGCCTTTCAAGTAAATAAAGAAATCTTTTTAAAAAATAAGAATAATGTGCTCTGGGACTTATTTTCATGCAAAGCTTTCAAAGTATAGAAACATGTTGAACAATCTGTTCTATTTATGTCCTACATAAATAACCATTTCTTATGTTAAAGATGTAAGATGATTATGTTTTTATCACAATATAACTATATGAATGTTGAGTGCACTGGGTAGTGTGAATGGTAAGTGCAAATAAAAAGGTATAAAATAATACTTTAAGATATCTCAAAGAAATTAAATTTAGCAACTGATTTTGGGGTGATTTATAAGTACAGATGAAGCCATTAATTTTTTTGGCAAACATTAAGTCTTTATTATTCCAAGAGGATGTGGCTAAGTAATTTTTCTCACAGGAGTCAGAGGGAAGAATAGACAAGGCCGTAGTTAAAACAGACTTCTCAGAATACGAGCTCCTCGAGAAAAGAAATGAAGGATTTCGTGAAGGCTGTGCAATTTAACAAAGACATGAGTGGTTAGCATAGTCAATGAATCTGACAAACTGGATAATACAATGAAATTAAATATGTCTAAACATAGGTAATATAATGGAAGATAAATGGACTACCACGGTTTCAATGGCATTGATGTTACCTGGATTTGGACCGTTTGGTGGATTTGGACCTATTTTTGGTTGTCTGAGGGCTCTCTCTGGTGGCTGAAGCCTGCTGTGGAATTACTAGAAAATACATGCCCACTACTTGTTGCTAATGACTGCAGGAGTGGACATATGAAATTCCCAACTGTCCCACTCTTCATGTAGAGCAACCCGAAGGCACAGGATCTGGCTGAGTCTTGGAGTTTCCATGTTGAGAAGGCTCCAGACACAAGATGACAATGGGTTGAATAATACATTCTTTACCGGCTGCCTTCTTTTCCCTGCCTCATGTCTCTCCTGTCATTGTATATCAGAAACACACCTACATACATTCAATGCTCTTAACACGCTGTCACAGACCTTGCTGCCAGCAGAATGTAAACTAAGATGTGTGAATTTAATTGATCCTTGTTATTCTTTAAGAACCACTGAATTATTTTATAGCCTGTAAGATGATTCTGAATCTTTTTTTTTCTTTTTTTGCTTTCTCTGCTTTGAAATTCATCAGGCAAGGAATATTGTGGATATAATAACTAATGCACATGTATAATCTGGCATATTGTAAACGATAAACACCTTAGTAGTATAGTCTGTTTAGTCTTCATTTTAGTGTGTTTTGTTTTAGTTTAAAAAGGCTGTGTAAAATCAAAGAATTGAGAGACCGATTTAAAGGCTTCTCTCACATTTATGTCATTTTCCTAGGGTCCTTTGAAAAAATTACTAACACCTCTTATCCCATTTCCCATATGTCGAAATAGTATTATTAAAGATAAATCAAATAATCAGTGCTTTATCAGAGTTTTCAATACCCACAATGGTATTTATTAATTATTATCTTTGATTTGTGTTGTGTTATTATTGTTAAGCAAGGTGTTAAGACAATACACAGTTAAAGGTAAAAGATTTTAGCTTTCAAATTATATTTCACCTTCCACTATATTAAACCATACATTCATCATCTGATATATAGCCTTTATGTATTTCCTATTTAGATTATGTATGGGCAATAGGTATTATGTTAACTACTTGTAATGATAGAAACACTTTGTTAAGATAGTGTGTTTTGCTATACTCATATACATAAATATGTGTTAAATAATATTCAAATGTCTCATCATGTAAGACAAACTCTCTCTCTCACACACACACACACACACACACACACACACACACACACACACACCTGTTGAGAATTTTCTATTTTGCCCATGGTAGAATTAGTGTAATTAGTTTTTCGATCTTGGAGTGTCTGGTAATAAAATATTGAGATTCTGATTTTTGAATGTGTCAAAGCAAACCATTTCCAGAGACAATTGGCAAAGATTGTGTAAATGAAAGTGTGGATAAGCAGGAGCTCATGCATTTCATTATAACAGAAAAGCAGAACAAAAATAGTAAGAGAACCGAGGCCGTGCTCTTCAGGAATGAAATGTCAAAAGGGCCATGGAAATGATGAGGTATATATGTCTAAAAAAGAATGCTATGGAAACAATCAAAAAGCAAAAAGACTAAAATTCAGAACTTAACATTTTAAATAAATTGTAATAGAAAATGAGAATTCACTTAAAAAAACTTGATTTGTGGATAAGAAAATGCATATTCTAGGGATATAATGATGCCATTTAATCAATAATACACTTTTGGGGCTGCAAATGTGGCACCATGAGTTAACACTGCCACCAGTGAGGATGACATGCAGGTGCAGGGTCCCAAGGCTTTGGGCCATCCTCAACTGTCCCAGGCCACAAGCAGGGAGCTGAATGGGAAGTAGGGCCACTGCAATTAGAAACAGTGCCCATATGGGAGGCAGGCGCATGCAAGGTGAAGACTTTAACCACTACACTTTCGCGTTGGGCCCAATAACTCTTTATTCTATTGATAACTTCATTTGCTATGCAAAATCTTGTGAATTTGATATAATTCCATTTGCTTAGTTTTGTGTTTATTGTCTGTGTTTTGGGAGTCCTGTCACATAGATGTCACTATACCTATGTCTTAAAATGTTGTCCCTACTTTCTCTTGCAGCAACCTCATAGTTCCAGATCTTTAGTTTAGGCTTTAGATCAATCTTGTGTTGATTTTTTTATATGGTAAAAGGTATGACTGTAGTTGCATGTATTTATATGAACAATTTTTTGCTTTGCTAATACTGTTTGTTGAAGAGAGCATTCTACTCTATTATAGGGACTGAGCACATTTGTCAAGAATCAGTGGGCTGCATATTTGGATTGATTTCTGACATCTCTATTCTGTTCCAGTGTTCTATATATTGGTTTTATACCATTACCATGCTGTTTTCATTACTATATCTTTGTACTATGCTTTAATGTCAGGGATTGTTACACCTCCAGCTTGATTTTTCTTCCTCATTCTTGCTTTGTCTATTCTGTATCTTTTGTGATTCTATATGGATTTAGAATAGCCAAATAATTTTGGAATTGCTTTTTCGAATTCTGTGAAAAAAATTTCATTGTTATTTTTCCGTAAGTTGTAAAAAATGTCGTTTACATATTTAATTAGGTTGGGAAAGGTTGAGTGTTAGGTAAAAGCGGGTTAGAAAATTGTCTCTACATTTGCTTTTTTGCTTTTTCTGTGTCTTAGGAAGGGAGGGGATAATGGAAGGAGGCACATTCAGGCTCTCAATCTCCTTAGTACTCAGGGGTTGGGAATGGCCACCTGAATTCATCCCTGGGACCTGGAGTGGAGCTTGCATGCTGCAAGGCTTCTGTTTAAGTAGTTTTGATAGTTTTGAAATGCTGTGAGTCTTACCACTACAAGGATGAGGAAATCCTTCCAAAGTCTGTTGGCTGACATAGTCCAACTTAGAGTCTCCATTTGGGCAAATATTTGCTTCCAGTGCTTGGCTGGGGCAGTTGCCCACTTTGTTCTGCCCTGGCTCCTCTGCCATGGATCAGATAGTCTCTGCAGGCTCCAATGGACTACCATATCCTCCATGTGCATGTGGGTATGCTGTCCACTGCTTCTTCTAAGCCACTGAGGAGGCACAGCTCTTACACATGCATTCCACAGATCTTATAATTTTCATGTTTGGAGTTCTGAGTCCGGTAGTTCAGTTGGGGGGGAGGGATCCCAAAGAAAGTTTGTCTGAAGTGATGCAACACCTGACTTGTTACCTGTACTAGGTTTGGCTCTTTCTGTCACCCACCTTAGGTCAGTTCCGTCTCCAGTCCCATTTCTTACCTAAATCAATGGATGCTGTGGCCCAGTCCAGCCCTGCCTACCACACACTCAGCCCTCATATACACTAGTTGGCGTAAACCCCAATACCAACAGTAGGCCCATCCATACCCAGCCCTGGTTTCTGTGCTTGCCAGTATATGCAATACTGAAATACCCAAACCATCAAAAGATGTTGCACCTTTATGAAATTTGATTACATGGTGAAGAACATGTTTTTTTGACATTAAATAGTCTGGTAAAATGAAGCATGGAGCAAGAAGGGATTCCAACCTGATTTAAAAGTCCACTGTATCACTTGTGAACTTCATGAGTTTGGAGAAGGTTGTGAAGCAGCTCATGACTTCTCAATTGTATGCAAGACTCTATAATATTCCTTAAAATAGTCTTATGAAGTTTGCGGTATACCAATAACTGCATTCAGAAAATTCACTCAGCTTAACAAAGGGTGATGAATAGTTATGCTGAGTCAGTTGTTACAAGTTGCCAATAAACCTGACGAAAATTGAGGTCATTTGTTAGACTATATGGTACAAGGCTCTGCCTTGAGATGCAGAAAAAAAGTCGTTGGTAAAATGCAATGTCATTGAAAGTAGTTATAGAACACTGCACTTCTGGGACTGCTTTCTGCCAAGTGGTTTACTAAGAGCGAGGAGATGGGTACAGGGTAAACACAGTACTTTTGGTTTACATGGTACATATGACAACACTAAGATTTCAAATTTCAGAATGAATCAAACAGCCTTAATACAATCTTCACATTATTTCTTGTAGTCCAATGCTACAATTTTGACCATTTTCTAAATCACATTGATCTGTTTAAATTCAGCAGCTACATATTGCGCATGGTGTGCACAAGGATTGTCCTGGAGATTAGAAAATGCCTGCCTTTGCTCTTGTAGCTATACGCTTCCTAACTCCCACAGCTTCACTAGGCACTGACAGCAAAGAACTGCTGCTATTCAGTTCCTCATCCCTCTTGAGTACAGTATTCCCTGGATAGATTGGCATTTACCTCTGCATTCTCAGTTCCTGAAATAGTACTTGATATGTAAAAGTCATACTTTAGCCTTCATAACTATTTGCAATTGTTTTGGGATTGTACTCACTGGTGTGAATTCTGCATAACATCTTTGAAATGTAAACATACGCATTATGTGAGTTGGCCATTCCAATCTCCGTCACGTAGCTGTGTGTCTTGTTAAGTGGTCACTGACTGACCATCCTGTAACTTCTCTTCTTCTTCCACTCTTTTTCTCTTCCTTTTCTTTCTTTCCAGATAATTCTTTATCTTTTATAACATTTTGCTTTCTAAATTTTCACATTCAAATAATTTTCTCTGATAATCCCACGGTTAATTGTCTGGAAAATATGAAAAATCTATTGTGATGTTCTTGCCTTTTAAGCAGACTGCTTTTCTTCATCTAGACCATTTTGACCTCTTGGCCACTATTGTTTCGATTACATTTTTAAAACCATCTTTCCTCTCCTTATCTAAATTTGCAAAAAAAAAAAAAGTTTCAGGGTGTTGATCCTATTGCATTTGTTACATAACATTTTAGGTCTATTCTTCAGAAAGACGTTTTCTTTTTTCAGTAATTTTAGTTCATTTCTTTGAATCTGTATGAGTACAACCACGTATTTGTGCCTACTTATGTACATCTTCTTAAATTTTAATAAACCTCAATTGCTCACAGACTTTAAAAATGTGTCTTTGTGTGTCCAGCATGGTTATCTAGTGGCTAAAGTCCTCACCTTGAAGGCACCAGGATCCCATATGGGTGCAGGTTCTAATCCCATCGACCCTGCTTCCCACCCAGTTCCCTGATTGCTGCCTAGGAAAGCAGTCAATGATAGCCCAAAACCTAGGGACCCTGCACCTGCATAGGGGACCTGGAAGAAGCCCCTGGCTCCTGGCTTTGGATCAACTCAGCTCTAGACATTAAGGAAGTTTAGGGAATGAATCATCAGATGAAAAATCTTCATCTCTGTATATCTACCTTCCTAATAAAAATGAATAAATCATTTAAAAGTGTCTTTGTGTAACCTCTTTACATTAAAACTTACTTAATTTATTAATTACTGCAGTTCAGAAAGAGTTAAATGTATTTTTTAAATTATTCTGAGGACTGTGATATTTATCCTCTATATAATGATGGATGATTTACATAGCTTTAGTAACATTCTCTTACCTAAATTTTGATGTTCACATTATTTCTTTCTTAACATTTCTGTAACTCTTTGTCAGAGAAAATATTTCTTTCATAGGTTCTTTTATTAAACCAAGGATCAATTCCTATTAATATGTCTCCTGAATTGAAGATGCAATAACAAGTTAAAGGTAATTTAATAGACAATAACTTCTAGGAGACTGAAAGAAATTTTTTCCACGTTTAATTTCTTCGGAAGAATGTATAAAAGAAAAGCATTACTGACATAGTTACTGAAGTATAACAAGGCCACACCCCTGTAAGCAAGGCCACACCCCTGTAAAAACAAGGATTTAATTTAATGGTATTTTCATTTCTTACCTCACTTAATTATGTTGAAAATGAAGTGTGTAGTTTCTGCCTTTGATTTTCATTTTTGTGAGAAGTATTTTGAAGTCTCATGCCTTTATCTAATAGGACTGCTTTCTGAACTGCATGACAAAATGCATGTCACTTTATAGGCTATTTTAAAGCAATTACATCCCTTTTACCCTGTTTCTGTTTTGGAAAGCTGGGCATAAGGCCGCATGGAGACCCCCGGCATGTAGCAGGAGTGTGGCTCTGCTGCAGCTAGCTCTGCTTTAATCCTACTATATATTGAGGTTTCATTTATGAATTTATTTAAAATCGTGGTTACTAATAAAATTGTTATTCATTTGAACTTGATCTTTAAAGCTAAGAATATTCAATCTCTACATTTCCTTTATACCATAAATGTGTGAAGGATATGTTTTATATTTGCTTTACAGAAGAGTGAAAGTGGAGTTTTGAGTCTTGAGAGTAATAACTAAAGTCTTACAGTATCCTTATGAGCCAGGATTGGCTGTCAGATAGACGATAAGAAATCTCACAAGATATGATGTGAACTGGGTGACTTGAGACAAAAGATTCTTCCCTGTTGGCTTTCTGCTGTTTCTTTTTTCAATGTTCTTGGATTCATATTAAATTATTCATTGAATATTACATTGTGTTTTATCTGCATAAGGTAGAAATCAATTTTCTGTCCCATAATCCCCAAATCAACATTTTATGTCATGATTGAATTTTATTGCACTTCTATCATCTCATCATAAACTGTGTGGTTTGCAGAATCTTGAAATTTCATTTCAGTATGACAGAAGCTGTGGTGTACCAGGGTAAACCATTACATGTGCTACCTGAATTTCATATTGGAGCTCTCATTCTAATCATGGCTGCTCTGTTTCCAAGTTAGTCTGCTGATAAAGCAACTTTGAGAGGGAGGGATGGTGATTCAAGTGCTTGGACTTCCATCACCCACGTGGGAGCATTAGGGTGCAATCCCTAGTTCCTAACTTTAGCACTGGATGTGAAACATATGGATGAGTGTGTGTTTGTTTCTTTCTTTTAAATACTTATTCTTATATTTTTATTGGAAAGACAGATTTACGAATCAAAGGAGAGACAAAGAGAAAGATCTTTCGTTTGCTGATTCAATCCCCAAGTAGCTGCAACATTTACAGCTGAGCCAGTATGAAGTCAGCAATCAGGAGTTTCTTCTGGGTCTCTCATATGGGTTCAGGATCCCAAGGCTTTGGTTTATCCTCAATTGCTTTCCCAGGCTACAATAGGGAAATGGATGGGAAGTAGAGCAGCTAGGACAGTGACCAATGCCCAAACGGGATCCCAGCACATGCAAGCTGAAGATTTAGCCACTAGGCTTTTGTGCCAGGCAGGCCCTCTCTCTCTCTGTATTTATCTTCTCTGCCTTGTAACTGCCATTTAATTACTTGAACATAAGCAAATAAACAATTTTTCAAATATTTGTTTTTTAGAGCTTGATAATATTTTTTGCACTAGTTTTTGTTGCGACCAAACCCGGCTCGACCTACACTGTTCTGGTGCTTGGATATGCCAGTGGATGACGTGAACTGATTCAGCCTGGTCTTCTCCTGACCCGTGCCAAATGTATGCCAGTGGGTAACTTTCCCTGGCCTGTTCTGGGCTGTTTCCTATCATGTTTCTTGCGCTTACCTGCAGGGTCTGTGTCCTGCCAGAGGAGCTGCCCAGGCTCATCCATCAGAACCTCTCCCAATGCCAGATTTTGCACATACCAGTGGGTCCGTGAGCCAGCCCTATTCAGTTCACCCCCTGTCCTAGCAGGAACAGTGGCTTTTCCTAACTGGCCTCCAACCCAAACTGGTCCTTGCTGTTGTATGTTTCAGCCCAGCCATGGCTCGTCCATACCCACATATGGCTCACATATGGCTCAGTAGGGGTTGAGACCTTGCCTACTCTGTCCCACATCTACCCTGGTCCTCCAGGACACCAGAGGGTGTTGGAGTCTGACCCGGCTTTGTGCATCCAAACCCAGTCCACACTTATGCCAAAGGAGACTACAACCATTTCCTGATCAGAACGCAGCCCCCATTACAGGCCACATGCCCCTTAGTGGGAACCTCAACCCAGCTAGGGTGTTCCCTTATCTCCCCTGCCGGGCCTATTCCCAGCCATAGATTGCAGGCATGCCACTGGTTGCTCTGACTCAAGTTTGGCTCAGCCCCTCACTTGTCCTGACCTCTGCCTTAGACACTGTGGCTTAGTGTCCCTGGCTCATGCAGACCAGTGGTGAAAGAGCCTAGCTCGGCATGACTTGTGTTACATCCTGGTCTCTAGTTTCGCTTGTGGGCTAAGGTTTGCTCAGTGCTGCCTGGTCCACGCTGTTCCATTACCGATTGACATATTACCCAACCATTGTAGCTGCCTTGTCCAGCTTATCCGACCCCCAGGTCTGGACCACATGTTCACAAGTGGGAGCTAAGACTCACCAAGGGAATTTCCCAAGTTTCTCCACTTAATCCACTAACAGACCCAGTTCTCATATATACCATTGGGTCTAGGTCAGGTTCCAGTGAAGTCTGGCCTTCCATTTGGCCTTGTATGAGTTGACGAATGTTGAAACCCAGCCCACCCCACATCCTACTCAGGATGCACAATCGGGTGCTGCTGCCCTGACCAGTCCAGACTATTGGGGTTTCCTTTACCTGTGATTGATGGCAGGCTCCTTGGTCACACCTAGCTTAGTCCATCGCCTCCCCAACTCTTGAGCTAACCAGTGGGGATAGATTTTCCTCAGTGTTTGGCCCACACATCCCTCACAGAGTCTACTCCCAGTTATGGTTCTCGAGTGCTAGTTAATGCAATGGTTTGCTTAATGTGACCCTTCTCCGGATCCGTCATCATGTCAAGTAACAGGATATGCTTCTGCTGGACAAGCCTCAAGCCATAACATTTGCATAGACTGGTATTTGGTGGTCAGCATTGTTCAGAGACTACAGGTTTTCAAAGGAAGAGTTACTGCCATTAGGAATCATTTCCTAGAAGCACAGTGGGTTCAACCTGGGGCTACCTAAGGAACGATTTAAAGAACCAAAACCCCAGAGCTCCCTGGCCAGGTGGCCAGCAGGCAGAGCCTGGCACCAAATGGTGCTCTGGGAACAGCTCACCACATGCACATGGCGGCTGTCTGGGATCCTGGCATGAGACGCCCCTTCCTGAGACCCACCAGCAGCCAGAAGGCTGGTGGAAGTTAAAATTCCCAGGCCCAAGGTCACGCCACTCCCCAATCCCAATAACTGCCCAATGAGGGTGGCAGATGGGCCCTGGACCCACCCAGGCAGGGAGACCTCCCCCTTCGGTGTACTCACCCTGAAGGGAGAAGTCCCAGGAGCCCAGGCAGGCCCGGAGACAGCTCAACATGTGCATGTGGTGGCTGTTGTCTGGGATCCAGGCATGATAAGCCCATTCCTGAGACCCACCCAATTTATTTTCTATTGGTACATTTTGAATATAGGTCTTTCAATTGGTAGAATTTTTATCAGGGAAAAAAAACTTTAAACACCGTCAAAGCAAATTAACATTTTATATATCATTAGGAGTTGTTCTATAATAGTTGCCTAAGTGTATAAAATTAATTTTTGCAAATGTTTTAGTCAAAAACAGAATATATTTCTGTAAATTATTATTAGCTTTGTTACTAATTCTCTATTTTTTGTCTGTATATAAGTCCATGTATAATAGTGGACTTCAAAAATCTGTGCAACTAGAATCTTCTGTCTAAAATTTTTGAAATCTATGATATGTGAAATCTTCCAACATTCATACAAAATGTATATTATATACAAAAAAACTATGCCTGATATTCAATATTTTGCACCAAAATGAACATTCAAGTTTATTTACTACAAACCTTTTGATGTAACATTTTGTATGTGTTGATGCTTCTATATGTGATTCATGTGTATATTTTATGTATGCATTTTATTAAGTCTGTGTATATGTGTGCATACATAGCATATGGAAATGAGTTGTAGCCTTATTTTTCTGTGGATGCTAGAAAAAAACAGCTCACATGAAATAAGTAGAATGGAGTACAATCCCTATTAGATGTATTGCTAGCTCACTATAGACCAATTAGGAAAATTTATCACTAAGTAAATTCACATCATACATAAATTGTATCAATAACCACATTTAAATGATATTTTATGATAAATAAAAATTTTTCTTGAAATAGTATATGTTCATATTTCAACTATTTGGCAACTTTTTGAATGAAGTGAAGTTATGTGCATTAAATATCCCGCCTCCAGTGATTGTGAAGTACAGTGGAGGAAAAAGAATACATGAAATCCAATGTGATGCAGTAGTAAATTGTGTAAAATAAGTACATGAACCTTGATATGAAGTGTTTAGGGAGATAAATAAATAAAACTTGGAGGAAGTGTTTTCAAGGTAAATTAACTTGAAATAAATATTGAGGGTATGAAAGTGACAAGAGATTTTCAAGCAGATAGGAAACAAGAATAGTTGAAATAGTGAACTGTTAGTCCTTTATATTTCAAATCAGATGTCTGTGCAGAAGACAAGGGGCCATCGGTCTGATCAAAAAATGGAATTCAAGGCCGACTCTCTTTGGGTCTGCCTTCATTTTTTACCCTTAGTTTATAACAAGGATGGATTGCATGTTTTTCTCCTTGTAAAATATACAGCCTTAGGATTTGGATGAACAAGTCTTTGCAAAGAAAGAAATTTTATGAATGATTGATGCAGATGCAAGACAATTGTTTTTACTTGTCAGCCTGTGAAAGGGGAATCAAATGTTCTGCTGATAGTGAATACTTTCCATTGGCTTTAAAGAATATTCGATGTTACAAGTGAATTATTTAGTAATTTGTTAAGAATAATATTTTTAATGCTTTGAGGATAGGTGAATAACTGTTAAGAAAAAGATTAAGCTCAGCCATAGGTATAACCACAGGGCGTATTATGTATAAGATGCATTGTAAGTAGAACAGGGACAAGCTAAATGGGAAGCAAGCACTAAAGGATCAAGAGAAATTAAAAAACCAAAGATTCTTGTGTAGTTGATATTCATAATGTGATAAATATTCAGGACAATAATTTTTGCAGTAGGCACAAACATCCAGGATACACTGAAAACAAGTAGCGCTTAATATTCATGGAACCTTACCTCACCATATGCTGGTAACACTGCATCTAGCTCCCTTGATTTTTCTGTCTCCTGAAATTCAAAGAAAAACCATGGCTGCTGATTGGGCAAGCTGCTGCTCTGACCAATCATGCAAATGCCTGTTCTGTTTAATACAGCCCACATATGAACTGGCCTTCACTTGCGATCCCCTTGTTGCAAACTCACTTCTCTTCCTCATCGCCTTGCTTTTAATTTTAAGATTGACGTAGCAGAGAAAGAAACAATACATGCAGATATAAATTTGGTGACTCAGGTGCTATGGTTTTGTGTCCCTATAACACCTGTGCTAAATTATGTATTTCTTTTCTTTGTGTGTTTTAATGGTTTTCAGTGTTTCCACTTGATTCAGGCATTTATGTTTAATTGGAATTTCAGCACACAGTGCAGCAATTTGTCTCCACTTCTGCCTGTGTCTCTCTTTTGGAGTACAGTGACATGCAGGCCTTTGTGAGAGCCTGGGATGTTGTGGCTAGGCATTCTTCAGACACTCCATACAGAAGTGTGTGAGGGGAAAGAAGGAAGAGAAATAGGATAATGGCTTGAGCGGATGTGGATATGCTCCTGCTAGAACACACTGAAGAAATATGAATATGCATGCATTGCTAATCAAGGAAAAGAAGTACTTTTTGCACTGCAAAGACTTAAGATTGTTGTAGCAACACTGAATAATGAGTTCAGGATAGAGATTACTTATAAAGGACAAAACAATATAAAGGAGTTATGTTCCATAATTGACAGTGCTTATAGCCCATACCCTCATGCCTAATAGATAGAAGTACTACTGGGACCATGTCACACGAGGTAATTGATCCACATGTCATAACTCTGTGATGATACTATCATTTTTCTCAAGTATAAGAAAATGAAGACACAAACAGGTTAAATTTGTTATAAATTTAGAATCGATGATATCTCTTCTATTCTAGATTCTTAATTTGAATCTATGTTGTCTCTTCTAATTCTAGATTCTTAATTGTTGTGTTTCGCTGTAACTTTCAGGCTATGCCTTAGAGAGATGGAGGACAGACATGTGATTATCGTTTCATTGAGAGGTGAGCCTTGAAACTCACAGAAAAAGGAAAACTCAAGCTACTTGATCAATGATGAAGATGAAAGACCAAAAATGCACTTCTCGATACAGCTTCATTTCCTGCATTCTTCCACAAGCAAACAGTGTTAAATAGATGGAAAAATATTATTTCACTGGCATTAGAAGAAACAAGGTTTACTAAGAAAAAAAACCCTGCAACATAGCATAACCTCACAAGTAATCCGATAAAGTGAATGTTTAGCTTCTATAGGAATAGCTCTCTTCAGCTTACTTGTGAAATGCACTCCAACAAAATAATTTTTAGAACTGTCCTTACGTTTGAAAATGGCAAAAGATGATGATTGTTTCTATTTGTTTATAATATTCACTATTGAGTTTTAGTGTACACAGGAGTTTAAAGACAAAGACACATTTTGAATAAGAAAAAAAAAGGATAGAAAACAGTTGTTTTTTACCAAAGATACTGAATATTTTTCTTGACCTGAATATAGAACATAAGTGAGAGCTCTAAGTACAGATTGAGGATGATAAATGATTCAGCAGATTCATTGGTGAAGTAAGTATGTGGCTGCAATAGAAATTTGCAGTTAAATTGATGAAGGTAAACTGATATTTATTTCTCAGACCCAGAGGGATCCTTGGCTTCTGCATCCTTGTAAGGAAAAAAGTGTGCAATGTGCTTTAGAAAAGGGAAGTACGAGCTGTGTCATTTCGTGATGTTGTCTGCCTGCGTAGGGAAGCAGAGTTGTGTTTACGGGCTCTTCAGCTGCTAAATAGAATTTTTTATGAGCCAAATAACAAAGTGGAGCATAACTCATTTCTAAAATCTATGAAATTAAAGTGCTTAAGCATGCTTGAAAATGTTTTTTTAACGAGTTATATCTCCAAATTCCTTATCCTAGTTAAAAATCCTGTAGCATACTTCCTAGTCAGTTATATTACACCATTTTCTAATTTTCCAGTTTTATGCCCTAATTTTGTTCTCTTACAAACATTAGTTGTAAATTGCTTAAGCTGTATTTTAACTTTTTAAAATTGGTAAGTGAATAGCTTGTTAAGAAAACAATGAATGTATCGTTATCCCATGATGACTGTATTCGGATATAAACACTGTTCATATTTGTATATATAAATTACAAACTTTTTTTCTCTAAAGAAGCAAGCATTTGCACTAGTGTTTAAAATCTATGTCACAAGTTACAGTGTCTCAGTTTTAGTTTCAGCTCTGCTCATGAATTCAAGCTCCTTCGTATGCTCATCCTGAGGAACAGCAAATTGTCTCTATTTCTAGGGTCCCTGCCACCAATGCGGGAGATCTGTATTGAATGTCTAGAACAAATATGGTCTGACCCAGATATAGCTAATGCGGGTTGGGGATTGAAATAACAGAAGGGAGATTCTCTCTCTCTCTTTTTCTCTTTTATCTCTTAAAAATAAATATTTATAAATCTTTAATTAAATGAAATATGTTTTAATGTTTAAAATTATTTAGTTATTCATATGAGAATTAACATAAATAGAATTCATATGAGAAGTGGACAGGCAAAGAAAGGGAAAGAAAGGGGAAGAGAGACAAAAAGACAAGGAGAGGGCTGCTGTCATCTAGTTAACTTTCCAAATGCCAGGATAGCTCAGTCTGGGTAAGGTCACAGCTGGGAGCTGGAAGCACCCCGGCTCAAAGGAATCAGCTATTTGAGTCATCAACTGCTACCTCCCCATTTCTGCATTAGCAGGGAATCCAAGTCAGGAGGTAAATTCAGTGATAAAAATCTGGCAATCTTGGGGCCCGGCACGGTGGCTAAGGGGCTAAAGGCCTCACTTTGAATGTGTCAGGATCCCATATTGGCTGCAAGTTCTCATCCCAGCACCCCTGCTTCACATCCAGTCCCCTGCTTGTGGCCTGGGAAAGCAGTGAAGGACTGCCCAAATCCTTGGGACCCTGTACCCGTGGGGGAGACCGGAAGAACTCCTGGCTCCTGGCTTAGGTTTGGCGCAGCTCTGGCCATTGCAGCCACTTGGGCAGAGAATAATCCAACAGAAGATCTTCCTCTCTGTCTCCCCTCCTCTCCGTATATCAGACTTTGCAATAAAAATAAATAAGTCTTTAAGAATAAACTAGCAATCTGGCATCTTGAACACTAGCCTTAATACCTACTCAAAAAAATGTTTATTTTAAAGAAATGATTTAACCATAAATTTTTAATAATAACAGGATACAGAACATAGTAAAGCATGTTCCAAAATGTAACTATTTATACTACAAAGAATCTTTAAAGTATTCGTGGAAATTTTGCATTATAGTTCCATTTTTCCATGAAGTTTTTGAAGCATCTTTGTGTTTGTTCAATGTAGATTCTGTTTTAACTCTTTTTTCATTTGTTATGCTTGGAACAGCTCAACTACTATTCAATATTATTGTACTACTTAGTAATTTGATAAAAATTTCATTATATATCAAAGCAGTAAAAATTAGTGTATTGCTTCTGATGCTATGTAACAATCCCTTCTTATGTGTATTTTGCACTTTATATTATTCAGATTTTGCATATCATTAAACTAAAGCTGAAATAACAGTTAAATAACATGCCCAAGATCACCCGGTTCTTAAGAGCAAGATTAGGATATGAGTTGTTTAAACAGACCAATTAATTTTCCTGAAAGGATACCCCATATGTTATATTTAATTTACAAAATTTCTAAAAGCTATGTGAATGAAAATAAAGGTTGTGATTGGAACATTGTCTTTTTTTAAAGTCTGCTGAGCTCTGTAGAAATGATAAAGTATAATTTTTCCTTTTCCTTTCATCCGGGAAAGGCTACCCAAAGATGGAATTCTATACCTAAGAGACTATGAGGATGCATTGAGTGAAATTCTGTTAATAATGTATTGGTGTGATTTTTTTAAAAGCCTTTACATTTTTATTTTTTATTTGAAAGACAGTGAGACTGACAGAGAGTAATCTCCCATCATCTGGTTCACTCCACAACCATGTACCACAACTTGAACTGCTTCCTGAAGCCAGGAGTCTAGGAGACTAGCCAATCTAGTCTCCCCATGTTGGCGGGAGGGATTCGCCAGCATCTGTTGCTAGGGTGTAAATGAGCTGAGCACCAGGATAGGAAGCAGAGCTGAGACCCAGACTGAGTCAGGCGAACGTGGGCTGTGAGTATTTCAGAAGACAAATAACCTAAAATAACCAAACTCTTCCCTGTCTGGGTGTTATTTTCCATACAACTGCTTTTAGTCGTTATCATGTTCAATATAATTTGCAGCAGTCAGCACTGCTGGATGAAATTTCTGGGCAGGTGCGTGGTGGAAAATGATGTGATTGGAAGTTTTCTTTCTGTTCTACTTAATCCTTTCCTTGAACTATGTACTTAATCCTACTTGAACTATGAGATGCTTCTGACATGGGTTTACTCCGTCACAGCGTTTGTGATTGTGAAGATAAAAGTTCAGTGTTCTTTCATTAGCAGTGATAAAACAAGCTAATGATTTTTAGGGTAAAAGCTAAGTGTCTTGACAGTTACATCTTTATTTTGTCTGTGTTATATTTTTTTTTTGTAGTGGCATACTACTTTCAAAGTGTAAATTTGGCAAGCAGGACATTTAGCATTTTGTCTGGCAGTCAAAGCAAATAATTATTTTATTTCTCTTCAGTTTCCAACTTGGGAAGAGAAGCCATGGTTGATAACAAATATATAAACAAGTATAATATATATATTATATATTATATATAACAAGTATATAAATAACATACAACATATACTTGTTATATATATATACAAATATATATAACAAGTATATAAAACCTTAGGGCTAGGCAATGACAAGAGATGGCACTTTTCAATGTTGCATTTGGAATGAATCAATAAAAATTAGAATCAGGCAGGCATGTATAGTTTGAACTTGAATCAAAACAAATGTTTTATTTTCACGTAAACAAATCATTATAACCCTTGGTTTGCAAAGTCATAATTGGTATTTTACATTTCTTAATATCACGGTTACTAAAATCCAATAAGGTTTTATTTCTGGGGAACCTTGAGGTCACTTGCATTTTCTTTTTCAATAAACCTTAATAAAGAGAAATTTCTGTTGTTTATGTTTGAATACATAAAGAATTTGAGAAGGATGCTCGGCCATCTCATTAAGTCAAAACAGTCTCATAGCCAAACTGAATTAAGGTGAAGGCTAGCAATAATGAGATGAGAATCTGTATTTCCATATTAGAATAACTCAGAAAAATAATTTGTTCAATTAAATGTCTACACACAGAGAGGCATAGTATAGAAGTGAAACAAATTATTTTCAAAGGCTAATTAATGGTTATATCTGCTGCTGCTGGGACTCGGTCAAAATGTCTGCTTTGTTAGGCATAAGTTTAAAGTTTAAAGTTTAAGGGGAAAGGCAGGGGGGTGTCTTCTGGAAGTCCTCCCACCCACCAAACATGCTGTAATTGGCGATAAGGCATGTCTATTTCCATTGACCTTCTAGTCATGTAAGGAGTCAGGCTCCCTGTGTAGGGCTGGAAGCTGTGCCTCAGGGCATGGGCAGGTAAACTCTAAGCCACACCCACAGGTAGCAGCAGGGGCCCATGGGCGACTACCCATAGTATTTTATTTTTATAGGCATAAGATCTATTTTAATGTCTCTGGCTTCTATTTCATAATCTCGTTCTCTTAGTTAATTTTTCTCCTTGATCTTGAATGGTTTACATTTTACGTTGTTTTCTATATGGGTTTTGTTTATCCTTTAAAAATAACAGATTCTGGCAAAACATTAATTTGATGGAGTTCAATATAGTCTTTGGTAGCTTGCTTTTTAAAGTAATGTTGAAATGTATGGACTGAACCAACACTGGGATACGAAAGATCACTCTGTCAGTTGTGCTGCTGGTGAGACATGGGAGTGAAGCTTAAAGTCTAGTTATTCTACAGCCAGTCCAGCCTCTTACTAATGTGGGTTTCTTTCACTCATATAGATGATGCAGGTGGAATTCCTGGTGCCTGACATTATTCTGGAAAATGTGATGTAGCCATTTGGGACCTAAACCTGTAAATGGAAGTTCTCTCATTGTCTCCATCTGTATCTGTTGCTCTGCTTTTCAAATAAATAAATCCTTTTAAATATATGCTTTATATGTTCAAAAATGTTTGCTAAGGGTTTCATATGTGCAAATAAAATCTAGGAATATTTACTTAATATATGTAAGTCAATCTTTACTTAAAATGTGAAGATTATATATGAATATATGGTCCTCTGAAGGTCTGAATTGAGTGACCTGAAGTCCACCGAGAGCTGTCCATCTGCTAGTCTTTTTTTTTTTAAGATTTATTTTTATTATTTTTTTTATTGGAAAGGCGGATGTACAGAGAGGAGAGACAGAGAGGAAGATCTTCCGTCCGATGATTCACTCCCCAAGTGAGCGCAACGGGTCGATACTATGCTGATCCGAAGCCAGGAGCCTCTTCCGGGTCTCCCACAGGGTGCAGGGTCCCAAAGCTTTGGGCCGTCCTCGACTGCTTTCCCAGGCCACAGGCAGGGAGCTGGAAGGGAAGCGGGGCTGCCGGGATTAGAACCGGCGCCCATATGGGATCCCGGGTGTGCAAGGCGAGGACCTTAACCACTTGTGCCACCGCGCTGGGCCCCATCTGCTAGTCTCACAATTATTGGCCACCAGGCTCACTGATCATCACAATAGCTCAGACTCGTGCAGGTTCATCCTTTGTGGATACTGCTCAGCAATGATTTAGCAGAATCCCCTGGAATTATTTTTTGGCGTGCTACTTCCTTCTAGTATGTATTTTTATCTGTTCCAGCTTGCTTGATTGATGAAGATGATTATACTATGCTTAATTTCAGATATATATATTCAAATTTCAATCCAGGGTTCATGCTGCAACAAGTATATGGCTCATCACACTCAGTTTCCTTTTCTCACTGATGATAACCCCATATTATCTCTTATTGGATATTTAAAAGCTATTGAAAACCCCAGGTCCTAATATCCCATCAGAATCAGAATTATACTTACCTCGTACCTGTTTGCCTTTCTATTTACTAATTTCACCATTCTACATGACTATTTCACTTACACGACCATCAAAACTATTAAATGTAATCATGGTTGTTAGAAAACAGACACAGAATAGAAATAGACAGAGATGGGATAGGAATTCACAACAAAATTGGATTTATTATCAAAGAGGAAAAAACTACAGAGAAGATGGGAAGTGTCACTGCGGCTGGAATTGAATACAAGGCAGGATGTGATTGGTCAGCTGGCTGGCATTATGGTAGTTTGGACTCTTGGGAGTGTTCTGAGGGGGCTGGAAGCAGTGCGATTCCAACAGCATGAAGGGATATTCACCTGCATTTCAATCATTGTTGGCTTTGCTCTCCGGGGGCAGGGATGCATGAGACTGTTCAAGTTTACTGACTCTTCCTCCATTCAAATGTGCAAATGTGTGATTGAGTTCCTGCAGCAAACTTCATCTCAGCTATTGCAGGTTCTAAATTAAAAAAAAATAATAATATGGCTTAAAATATTTTCTACAGATTTTTGTATTTTCTGTTGAAACCCTCAGTACTTGTGTTTGAATATTGCTGTTAGTCTTTGAATGCGTCTTTAATAGTTACTGTCATTTACTAGTAATGAAAATATCTATCTTCTGCAAAGATGATCTCTTTCCTCATTTTATTTCTTCCGTAGGCACTGATATGTCCTGTTTCTTGATGCTAGGTCTTATGGATGCATGCCTGTTCTTGGTCTCCAGATGCTCGTTGAAACTTCTCAAAAGCCTCTGAGAGCACCACTTCTCTAGATTATTTCTGTAACATTATTGTCAAACAAGGAATTAAATAATCTCTGCTGTAACCTTAAGTTATGGGTTGGGATGTTTTACAGAGTGTGTCTGATTTATGAATGGAGCTTTTTAGCAAGCTTCCATACACATCACTGAGAGTTCCCTGGGACTAGCGCTTTTGGAAGACTCACAATCCACTGCTCTTGCTGTCCGCAATGAAAATTCAGCTCCCAGTGTCCCTGATATCCATGTGTGAATGCTTTAGCTTTTAAGTCTAAACATGGAAATAAGCTAGAGAGTTGTCATCGATACAAGATAAACAACATGAAACTTACTTTTTTTTTGAAAAAATTGTTATTTTATTGAACAATGTATCCACAGACTTCTATGACTCTGTGATTGTCCGAGATCAGGAAAAGTTAAAGTTCATTGTATGTGGAAATGTTTTCATTACTATTATAGGAAAGCAGCCTTTTTTTCCCTCCACTATTCCAGAAATTACATTTTAGGGCACTCTGTAATTTTGTTAAATTTATGCTTACTTTGTGTTATTTAAGCATCTCTATTGATGTGGCTGATGTAATGATTATACACTAGGTTGACTTTCTTAAGCGTATTCATACAGTAAATCACACTACAACGGAATATCCTATTTTGTTTATAAATAAGCTTAGTTGCCACTCTTGTTGCACAGAAAATTAGAAAATAGCCATGAAGTGATACATGATATTACATTTAGACAATTGACATGGAATTTTTTCAACATGCTATACAAAGTAATGAGATGACAAATTCTCAGCATTGCTATGATCAGCAATGTCATGGTTGCTATCTGAATGCATATTATTGCATTTATTGGAATATTTTATAGTTTAGTGTTTTCTTTTTGATCCTGACATAATATCTCTAACCCAATTTAATAAATGTTGAATAACGATGGTCCTGGTTGTAGTTAGAGTTAAGTAAAGATATAGGTGCAATAGGAAGTAGGTACATGGCAGGTAGATGGCAGGTAGATGACATATAGGTAAAAGCAATTGTGTTATAAAAATGAGCTCATGTGAGCACAGAAGCTGATAAATCCACTGTGGAGTTTCTGGCAGCTAAAGATTCTGTTTATGGCTTGAATTGAGCCCTCTTTAAAGCAAACAGAAACAAAGAAACTGATGATGCTACTCTTAGTGTAAGGCCAACAGCCTTAAAGCAGGAGAGGACGTTGTGGTAAATCCCGAGGTTCCCAGAACCTGCAGGAGAGAATGTACATCTCAGCTGGAGGAGCAGGAGAAAGGGGTTCTAGCCTTTCCCTGGCTCTTCATCCTATCAGAACACTCAGCAGCTGAAGGGACACGCCCACATGGAGAGTGGGGCTTTCTCTTTCAGTGACTCATACCGTAGATACATCCAGAAATACTGTATTAACATTTCCCCTTGTAGTTTTAACCCAATCAATATGACACCTTGAGCTTTTCAATGATTTGTGTGGTGTGTATATTTCTTACACTAGCCTCCAAAATACTATATGCAGAAAGTTATATTTTTATTTTTTAAACCTTGCTTAAACTTCTGATCAATCATGTGCCTAGGTATACGAATACTGATTTTTTACTGTTTAGCTTTAATATAAATACTAAGGTTTTACTCTCTTTAAAGAAATCAAGAACATGGATAAGTAAAGATTGAATAATAAGTTCTTTAAAAATAGGAGGACTTTATATCTTTCCAAAAAATGATGGAAAAGCTAACAAATCAGATCAACCTTTTTTGTCTTACCTTAGAAAAAAAAAAGAGTTCAACTAATTTAATGACAACGGCAAATCAAATATTTTTGTTTTTGTTTTTTGTTAACAATTTTCCTCAAATTTACTCCAATCAAATGAAAACTAGAAATGTGACTGATGATGAGTCTTGGCTCATTTAAGTAATAAATAGTACAGAGACACAGGAATTAATTTTTAAAAAGCATTGTTTTGTATGTAATAAAAAGTTACTGAGATATATAATACAATATACATAATAATCAATTTTTGATGTATTGTGTTAATAATTATAACAATTTAATGCATAGTAGAACTCAGGCATTTGAAGGATTGCTTTAATCACTTCCTGGGGCTTCCTTATCCATGTCATAATGCGGGGTTTAAACCCTTGCTATTACATTTCTGTCCCAGCTTACTGCTAATGTGCACCCAGGAAGGTGACAGAAAGTACTTAAGTCTGTGTTACGTACATGCGAGATCCAGGCGGAGTTCCCAGTTCTTAGCTTCAGCCTGCTCCATCACAGACTGTTGTGGGTATCTGGAGAGTAAACTAGTTGGAGAAAACCCGCTTCTTTACTTCTTTTAGATAATCATGTAAACAATTTTAAAAAGTTCACAGGAATCTGACATGGGAAGCTGATTATGTGTAAAACAAATTTATTCCTGGGGGGTCAGTTTTGTGGTGCAAGGGGTTAAACTTCTGTTTGTGACTTTATCTTATTGTATCTATGTGTCAATTCAAGTCCTGGCTGCTTCATTTCCAATCCAATATCCTGCTGATGCAACTGAGAAAGAATCAGATGCTGTCCGAATGTTCATCTCTGTGGGTCCAATGCAATGGCTCAGTGGCTAAATCCTTGTCTTACTATTCAAACTTGGTGATTAAGTAAATAAATAAGTACGTTTAAAATATGAAATAATAAAGATGGACTTACAATGAAACTGCTTACTATATCTTGACAATAGGATTCTGAACTCTCTGCCATTGTCCATGCCTGCAGTGATGGACACAGGACTGTGTATGAAGAATTATATGTTAGTAATGATATAGAGGAACTAGGTCTGGGAGAGGGATTTGGGGAGGAGATAAGGGAATATGGAACTGTATCATAAAATGATAATAATAATAATATTGGAAAAAAATTGAAAAAATCATACCTAGGAGAATTAATTTACAATGTTAAAGCAAGCTGGGATTAAAGTTGATACGACAACTGAAATACCTTTCCAGTATGTGAGATATTTAAAGATGATTAATAAAAATCTATTGCATTAATTTTAAAATCAGCTGTTCTTTTTAAATGATGGCAGAAATACACTTTGATATTTTTACAAAATAGTGATAGCCATTAGTTTGTTTTAGTCTTGTTAATTTTTATGTTTCCCTCTCATGAATTGTGCACTCAAAACTACTCAGAGATGGAGTCAATATCTAAAGATAATTCAAGCTAAATTCTGCACACTTTGAACTTTTAAAATAGGATCTCCTTTTGCAAAAGAAATCTAGAAGAATCTTGACCTACTCTTCAAAGATGATGCCAAGGGAGATGATGAAATGGGAGGACGAAGGTTAACTTAAGAGGTTTTGTGATGCTTCAAGTAGCAAAGAAAGAATTTTGAATTATTGAGCTAACCCTTGACTAGACTTCATCTAGAATGCGGATAGGGAGCAAGCACACTTCAAACGATCATCAAACAGCACCTTGAGGGAAACAAGATCATAGTAAATAAATGCAATGATGAGACCAACTCTTTAATCTACAGAAGAGCTTCTGCATATGTGGGGGCAATAAAGTGGATACAGTTTTCTAAGGGACATAGTCATACATAAGAAACAATGTATGCTGTGATTTTCGTATTTAAAGGACTTCTCAGCCTCCGTGTGTACTGCCTCTTGTAGCTATAAAGTTCTAGTGTATATTCTTATGAGCTTGGGGCAGTAGCTCCCCATTTGTGAGGGAGCAGCATAGGAACCTGGAAGGAGAGCTATTGTTTACTAGTTTCCCTGGTTCTATGGCTTCAACCAGTAATGACACTCATAAATGGATAACTGGTTCTGCCACTGTCTCAGGAAACATGTGCCACAGGAAAGTGTAAGGATTTGATAGGCTTTTCTGATAATTGATTTACAGTCAATATTATATCTCTGGGATTATTGGTTAATTGTGTACAAATCTGTGTGCACAAGTTTGCAATGCTTTCTAGTGCATGATATCCTAGGGTGAAAACTACCCTTTGTAATAAAAAAAAAAAATTGTGTGTAATTTAAGAAGAAAATGTAACAGAATAATATCCAATTTCTTAAGAACTTTATAATGAATTTTAAAATTTTTTTAGACAGATGAACTTTCATTAATATTATTTTCAGTGTGAACTTTGGAGTTCCATGGCTCCATTTACGCAATCTCAGTGCACAAAATTCAAAGGATTAGTTTATATTTGAAAAGTTAATTTTACATGATTTAAGACCTGCGTTTCCTATTGACATTAGTAACTGACATTTTATTAGAAATCTAATTTCTATTCACTAAGCTTTTTATTCATATATAGTGAAAAACCTCATGTTTCTCAGTGCATTTTAAGGATCTTGGGGCAGGATCCTACCATACCTACACTCACTGCCCACTCTTCTCCTTCCTTATTTCTTTTTTATTCTTTATTTCTACAATGTCATATTTTCATTTCACCTGGCAATTATAGGGTTAACATTCCATTAGGAAAAGACAAGAATACATAATAAGTAGAAAAAAAAATATTTAACTCTCTTATTCTTGAGCAGTATAGACAAGAAAGTAAATAATCATAAATTACTAAGGATTACATTTCTGGTACTTTCTGTATTATCACTTATATGATATATTTCAGAAAGTTCATGGACAAATAGAATCAAAAATGTCTGTTTGGATGCAAAAGTTCGAAATCTATTGAATTTTCAAAATCCTTGTGAAGGAAGTATTTGACTTAAATATTAAAATAGCTAAAATATTCTGCCACTAAAATATCATTATTTAATCCACTTTTCCATTTTCCTGCTTCTATGTTAATTATTTTTAAACATCTGTTTTGATTGGAATTTTAAAAAATTATAATAATTATATATTTATTATTTATGTGTAAATTTCATAGATGGTTTTTAAATACTATATTTGTGGGCCTCAGTGACAATTAATATTTCATTATTTTTTCTGTTTTATAAAATGTACACAGCTTCCATTCATACTCATGATTAGGGTTAGCTGACAGCTTTAATTTCATGGTAGAAAAAGCTGTTCATCCTTTTGGTCTAATGAAGCCCAAGATTTCTTGATACCTTGAAATATATATATATATATAAATGGATAGATCAATGTTTGGATGGTGAGACAAAATGATATAGGCTTTGGAAACTCGCTGTAATGAGTTACCTTGAGGGAAACCATCGGAGGGGTAACTGATTTTCACTAGTCACGCATCTCTGCTCAGAATAAGGAAGCAAATTTCACACCCTGGCACTGCTCTTTTATCAGTAATATACTGCTTCATCTGAACCTGTACTATCCTCACATGCTCTTTTTCCTAGGGGAAGAAAACTTCCAAGTCATTAATTAATCCTAATCTGATATTTCATTTACTAAGTTTTTCTACACTTGAAGGACATAAAATTCCCACAAGCAATATTTTTTTATATATACTTTTCTAAAAGGCTGGAAATCTAGTAAAACTGATACTAACATTTTTATAGATAAGTTAAATCTCAAGTCTGCGTTTGTGGATCTGGTATCATGGCAGTAGTTTAAACTGGTTCCCTGTGATGCTGGCACTCCATATGAGCATGGGTTCAAATCCTAATCATTCCACTTTTGATTCAGCTCTCTGTTAAAGGCCCAGGAAATCACAAGATGGAGCAGGTGTTTGGGCCCCTGCTATCCGCATGGAAGATCTGAATGGAGCTATGGCCTCCTGGCTTGTTTTGGCATACCAATGACTGCGGTGTACATTTCAGGAGTTTATCCTGCTGTCTGCAACTCACTTTCAAGTAAATAAATAATACTCTTTATAACAAGTCACAATCATTTTCCTAAGTATGCATATGTACATATGTACATATATATATACATACACACACATATATATATATACACACATACATGTATGAATTCCAAACATATATATGGTGTGTGTGTGTATATATATATAAATTCCAAAGTATGTATATATATATTACATGTATATACATAGCAACTCAAGTGCTTTATAAACACTGGCATGAATTACCTTTCAAATATAAGTAATACAATGATTGATAGCTTTTATAAATACTTAAATGTTAAAAACAAGAAAATTTCAACTTAACAATGTATTTAATTATATATTCAAAATATGATGTTACTATGTAATCAATATAAAAACTGCAAATGAGATAACTTACGTTTTTTTTAAATATTAGAAATCCTTGTTATAGCACATCTCGACTTAGATGAATCATTATTTCATTTCATGATTTAAAGTCTTGACCTGACACAATAGCCTAGTAGCTAAATCCTAACCTTGCATGCGCTGGGATCCCATGTGGGCTCCAGTTCACGTCCCAGCTGCTCCACTTCCCATCCTGCTCCCTGCTTGTGGCCTGGGAAAGCAGTTGAGGATGGCCCAAAGCCATGGGACCTTGCACCCGTGTGGGAGACCTAGAAGAACATTCTGGCTCCTGCCTTTGGATCAATTTATCTCTGACAATTACAGCCACTTGGGGAGTGAACCAGCAGAAAAATATTTCTCTGTCTCTCCTCCTCTCTGTATATCTGCCTTTCCAAAACATTAATATTTCCTTTAACAACAGTTTTCAAAACTAATGGTTTTAACTAATAGGCATAAAAGAATAGAAATGGAATAGAAATCCCCAATTTTTATGTAAACCAATATTTTCCCCTACACATATTTCCATATTTCTCTCCATTTCCTTCCTTTTTAAAACAGGAATATAATTTTCTTTTGCTTTGGGACTTTATCTTCTTACTAAGCTTTTGTGCTTTTCGCTATCATAGATCCTCTATTATCTTGGGTCACCCACTAATGACAACTTATTTCAACATACATATTTAAAGATGTCTTACAACTTTTATTGAATTTTATTGTGTTGACATAAGATTTGCCTTTGCTGTTGAAATGAATATTTGCATTCCATGCATATTCCCAGAGGCAACCATTCTTTGCAATGTGACATGTGGTGTTACAAAAAAGCCGTCCTAAAAGGTGACCCACTGAACACCACTGTTGCCTTGAATTCTTCTGACCTGAAATTTGATGATTTGAGGGAACAACATTATATATTACTTGGTACATTCCCCTCTAGTCATATTTAAAGGATGATAAGGTGAGGCAAAGAAATATTGTTAATTATCCTTTCTCAGGTCACTTAATAGGACAGTGGTAGATACATTGGCAATGATTTAAACACAGAAGCATGAATTTGTGACAATTTACATAAAGTACTTGGCAACTGCATTTTCTTAGATAAGAACTAGGACCATAGTATAGAAAAGGGCAACTCCTGAATGTCAACACTGTAAATTCATTTACACAACTCGGTCATGTTAATACTTTGTGATATTTTCTATTAATTTCATAATTGTTTTCAATCTTTATCTCATAAAATTATCTATATACTTGTATGAGAATAAATTTGTAAAATTTATACTACTATTTGTTATGTCTAAGAAAAATGTTTTATTTTTTGATTAGCTCCCCAAAATGATTAGCTTTACATTTTGTTTCACAAATACATATTTACCTAAATTCTAACAAGAAGCTATCAAAGATTTATAAAATTTACTCAGTAGACTCTGATTGTTTAAAACTTAAAATGGCCATTGAAAGGCAGAAACTGCAGTTATGAAACGTAAATGTAATAACTGACAATATTATACTGAAAGGAGACATTTTGTGTGAGAGGGTGAATACACAATATAAACATGATATCCCCAATTATAATACCAATTGTATCAAAGATATTCAAGGATAACAGATTGTAAATTATTCCTCTGATTCTTTGATATGTAAGTTTTGATATGTAAGTTACTTATTATTATTATTTTTAATCTTAAAACCCAGGACTATTTTTCTCAAAGATCTGGAAGCCATGGCTATGAAATACACTCATCATGAATAGGGCCCTTCTTTGTGAAACACTGGGAGTCTTACTTAAACAAATGTACATTAGCAAACAGATGACCTAGTAGCATTAAACAACCTCCCCATCACACTCTTGATTATTTTCTTATAACTTCAACAGAATTCGGTTTGATTTTTCTTCCCCTATTGCATAGTGTTGTCTCTCATCCCAGTAGTCTTGAGTAACATATCCCTGTCTTTTTTAAACACTGGTGTTGTTTTTCTTTCAGATTTTTTTCATTTTTAATATATATAAATAAATATATACATACATATGAACCTTATGAACAAGCATATATTTGTATGATACATAATGCAATCAAAAGCAGCAAGTAACATTTATGATTTAACATTTTCCAAGCATGAACTGGTTAGGATATTGAAACACTAAAAGTCATTTAAAGTTAAATAATAAAAAACAAAAGAAGGGTTATTATATAAGCCAATAATTCAGATTTCTAAAATTTTTAACTCTAGAAAATCATAGATTGGATTTGTGGTTCATAGAAGTGCAAAAATAGTATATACACCATCATCACATTTTAAATTTCAAGGCTTTACCGTAATTAGAACCAGCATGTAATTTTGAATATATTTATGCTGAGTGAGTACTGAGACTTGGTGAGTAATAAACACTTCTAATTTTTTTTAAATGAACAGACATAGTATACTTCTGAAAATGACATGTATATTGAAACAAAACATATTGAAATCCCCTTGTGCAAATATATAACATAATAAATTCAGGACAAAACTCCTTTAAAATGTGCTAGAAAAGGCTTGTGTGATTGCATTATTCACACAACCGTTTTAATTACCAGTAAATTTTAAACAGCTAGAATTTTTTATCTGCCATAAACCTGCAGGCTGTTTTTAAGTTTTTTTTTTTTTCTGCCTTATGATAAACTCAGGGAGTTTTAATTTAAGGCAAGAGTTAATTGCGCCTCACATCCTTCCAGTTGTTCTGGTCATAAGTCTAGAATGCATTTCCTGAAACCACACAATGGAAGCTACTCAAAATACATAGTATTTGAATGATGGACATATTTTAAGACTTTTTGCATATGCTGGCCACAGAGTTACCTTCTGTTGTCAATGTGTAATGTTCACATCATTGAGCTAAGTGTTATATTTATCAAAGTTAGTCTTCCACAGCCTGCGGCAAATTCAATACTGAAAAATGACTAAACCCCTAGCCTTCATTTGGTGACATGTGTTAGTATAAGACACTATTTTTTTTTTATAGACTGCACCATCTGGTGAAGTGAGAGTAAGTAGTGGAGTGGAAGGAGGGAGAGAATTTTCTAATATTCCGTAGGTATATAACTTAATGAAGTGTTAAAAATATTCCTCTCCCATAATCTGGTATATATAATAATTTCATATCAATACTTTCAAAGCTGAGTGCCAAGATTTGGAAGATTAACTCACAAAAATAAACCCATTTTAGGTATGTTTCTTTTTCATCTAGCCAAGTCAAATTCACTTTCACTAGTGGACTAAGATTACTTCTGACAAAACACTCCTTTTACTTACATTCTTCAGGTTTCATAATTTCATTGATGATTTTTCTTCTTGTGTTTTATTTTTTGCCCCTTTCTCGCCTTTATAAGTAATTTCGCAAAGCCCCAGCTTCTTTCCTTCCATTTGTCACTGTTACACACATAAGCCATCTTCGAGCCATCTGAGAACTTTTCTCTGGCTGAAGAGCTGTGGTTTCCTGCAAGGCAGAGCACTGATGTCAGAGAGCTGGAGATCTCATGCAAGCAGCCATCACTCAATGACAGACACACGTTGATGCATTAATAATCTGGTTTCTATATCCCACTGACGAAATACCTCTGACCCCAGAGTTAATGTTATCGTCACTATCTACCCAGAGGCCATATAGTGTGTTCCATATCTAATTATCTGGATCATAAATCTTGGTCTCTATCAAAAGGGAGATTTCTATTGAGTTATTGCGGTTTTCAGTATATTCATCTCTTGTCAAAAAAGCACTAGTCTCGTGAAACTTCCTTATAAATCGAGATACAAGTTATAATACTAAGAAGCAGGACTGAACTTACTTTTAAGAGAGTATAGTCAAACTCTAACAAATGAATCTATCAAGAAATAAAAAAAAATGAACTAAATTTATCTGAAAAAAAAGTCTGGAACTCGACTTTTCAATGTTATGTCTTTTAGTTTTCTCTATTTTATGTTCTTTGTGTATCATAAATGTTCCCACTATTCTTCATGTTTTTTTTTTTCCTATACTGAGACATTGCTACTTGGGTAAAAATTGTGATTCTTTTTCATGCATCTATTTTATGCTTGCCCAGAAAAGGAACTACAATTTATTTGGTTTGACAATTTGAAAGCACAATTCAGTTCAGTTGTCTTTCTGATTGTTGGTTCACCTGTAGAAAGCTGGCAATCTGTTTTGTTCTGAATTTGTAGAAAGATACCCCACATGTTAGACAGAAAATCCTCTACCGTGAGGTAACCGTCTTCTGGGGTTTATGTGAATCACCTTCACTATTAAGTAATTGTACCTTAATTTAATTCTAAACTCTGTAAAACAAAAACTTGGAGATAATTTTATTGAATTCCTCAAACTCCAGCACCCTGCCATCTTTCCCTAAAGGTGACTATGTATCAATAACCCTACATGAATAAACAAAGCCTTGTCTTGCCATAACTAACCCTGAAGTATCCCTTATCTAATACCTGTATATCTTAATACTGCTTAAGGAATTCCAGTACACCTAGGTTAACATGGACAACCTTTGTCTCATATAAGCAAATCTCATTAGTACTTAGTGAAATGGCAGTCTTCTCTTCATCTTTCTACAGATTCTGGTAGTAAATTTGAATGTGTTATCTTTCCTTTGTTCAGCTCTTATTTCACTCTTTTGCACTATCCATCTTTAACTCTTGTGCAGTGGGTTTTTGTGGAATCAATTGTTAAGCTGGTCAGGAGATAAGGAAATGAGGCAGACAAATGAAGCTTCCACAGGGGAGTAGAGGGTTAGGCTACTACAAGCATGAAGAGCAGTGGTGTTCATGCTAGATGCTTGTGTCCCACCACATGAGTACAGGAACATACTGATAATGTCACTGGGCTTGAAGCAATTGTTTACTGGATATCACTTTATCCACTGTGCTAAGAAAAGTGTGTAAAACTGCCACAGTGAATGGCCTTTATTGTGAATGTACAACTAATTAGTCACAACTGACAGGGGTGAAGTAAAACAGGTAGAAAAGATATGTGCTTTTTGATTTTCCCTCCTTCTTCCTGTTCCCTCCAACGAAGAGGAGGAACAGATTATTGGTGAGAGTTGGAAGCTAAGAGAGGAGTAGAAAGGATGGGGGTGGTGATTGTTCCAGCACCTGAGTGTGATACAAAACAAACACACACCCCAACACGCACACAAACAGGAATGCTTGGGATACAGACAAAGTGTTTGGCAGAAAACCTAGAAGAAAAGTGAGTCCTATAGCAATGATGTCTGCCAAGGACAAGGAAAGCATTCCCTTATGGACTGGATCAGTATGGAAGCATGGGTGGTTTACATACAAATGGGGAGTTTGTGAAGTAGGACACCCCTCTTCAGTGGACGTTTAAAAAAAAAAAAAACTCTTGGGCCCGGCGCGGTGGCGCAAGTGGTTAAGGTCCTCGCCTTGCACGCCCAGGATCCCATATGGGCGCCGGTTCTAATCCCGGCAGCCCCGCTTCCCTTCCAGCTCCCTGCCTGTGGCCTGGGAAAGCAGTTGAGGACGGCCCAAAGCTTTGGGACCCTGCACCCTGTGGGAGACCCGGAAGAGGCTCCTGGCTTCGGATCGGCATAGTTTCGGCCCGTTGCGCTCACTTGGGGAGTGAATCATCGGACGGAAGATCTTCCTCTCTGTCTCTCCTCTCTGTATATCCGCCTTTCCAATGAAAAAATAATAAAAATAAATCTTTAAAAAAAAAAAACTCTTTATATCCTATGGGAATAGGGAATACAAATAATAGAAATGCCCAGGTTCTTACAGCATCCCATAAAGGGCTTTTGTATTATCAGTGTGGAAAAAATAAGTTGTTACAAGTTTCCTCTGAGAATGGTATGACCTGCTAATCTCCCTCCTTGACTTGTTTATTGGATATACAGTATCCAATAAACACATTGGATATGCATAATTTTGCAGAAGTTTGGAGAAGCTGATGCCAATTTGGGAAAGATCAAAAAGCACATGTGGTAGTTTGTGCCTTGTCATTAATCAAAGTAGAGAAGAAATCATACTCTATTTAGAAAAGAGAAAAATACAGTACTGGTCCAAGTACTTCTACAAATTTAACACCATCTTTTTTCATTTAAAGATTGATTTATTTTTATTGGAAAGTGAGATATAGAGAGAGGAGGTGAGAGAGAAAAACCTTATGTCCGCTGGTTCACTTCCCAAGTGGGTGCAACAGCCAGAGCTCAGCCAATCTGAAATCAGAAACCAGGAGCTTCTTGTAGGTCTCCCATGTGGGTGTAGGGTTTGAAGGTTTGGGCCATCCTTGGCTGCTTTCCCAGGCTACAAGCAGGGATCTGGATAGTAAGTGGCGCTGCCAGGATTAGAACCGGCACCCATACGAGATCCCAGCTTTTTCAAGGCAAGGACTTTAGCCACAAGGCCAACATGTCAGGCGCAAGACCATCTTCTTAATGTTAGGATTTCTTGAGAGAAAGTAAACTATGAACCACTATGTCAATTGCTATATGGAGAGACTTAAAGCTAAACCTACAGTTCCACATCATCCGTCTGCTTAGCTGCCCGAAAGAAAGACAATTGTTCTCTGTGTTCACACACAGCAGTTTTTGGGAGATGGATCCCCTCAAACCCATGAGGTTAGAGATGTGATCAAGATTGTTTCAGAGTGAGGGCAGCTGGGGGCAGCAATGTCATATATAGCTCACTATAAATTATCACTGAAAAGCAGTCACCCTAGTAGACATGAGCCCTAAGTGCACCATAAATTGACAACCTATGACATTTACAGGAGCCAACCATATTTAGATAGATAGATAGATAGATAGATAGATAGATAGATAGATAGATAGATAGATAGATAGATAGATAGATAGATAAATGATAGATAGATAAGGAGGCAGCATTTTTTGGGTAAGACATGCATTGTTGCATTCAAGCATTTGTCAAGAACCTCTTGTACCACACCTGTTTCTCATTTTCTAGTCTCAGAATATCTGTTGTTGGCAAACTGGTTGTGGAAGACACCACATTGTGTGGGAGCATTTCATCATTAGTTAGGATGACAAAGGCTGTACTGATAAGAAAAACAAAGTGGGATCCTGTGAGTGGCCCTACCTCTCGGAAGGCAGTACAAGCAATGCAGAGCAAAGTGTCCAGACAACATGCCAAAGTAGGAGACCCCATAAAAAATTAGAAAGGGTTGATATTTTATGATTCACTCACAGTACTTTTAAAAGCCCTGTCTTGCCAAGAGAAAAAAAAAATGCTTCATGGAACTTGGAAAATGATTGCAGATTATCAGAACTCAAATGGCTTGTGTCTTCCATACAAGCTGCTCTTTCCAGTATTACCTGAACACCGGAAGATCTGACAAGCAATCTTTAGTTCTGTTCATGTGGCTTTAGAGTCAGCTGATACTCCTTCCATCATTTATTTCATAGGGAGTATGGATAATAGAATCTTCAGATATTATCCCAAAGATACCTGGCACATCTTGCTACCTGACCCTGTAGTCTAACATCTCACTCTCTCCCTATTCTGTGTTAATATTGCTTGGTTTTATTGTATTTATTGTATCATACCAGCAGATGAGAATGATTGTCTTTATAAGATATAGTAATTCACCTTTTAATCACCTTTATGCAAGAAAATGAGCTGCACTTTTAAAAAAAATTAAAGACCATAGATCATGAAATAAGCTCTGATAAGAGTCCTCGCCAGGCACTATTTATTTACATTTCGGTATGGTATTGACAAGGTTTAAACTTTCCCTATGCTCCATATGCTAAAAGTTGTGCAATGTTTTTTCTTTGGTTGCTGATGTGTTTTTACGCCTCGTTGTCTCATTGTCCGTGAAAATTACATAGGGAATTACAAAGGAGAGACGTATGGGACTTGTGTTTGCCCCAATGAAGGAATCTAAGGAAAAGATTTTGTTATTATCCATCACTCAACAAATGCCACTAGGCCAAGCTGAAATCAGTTGCTGGGAAGTCAATCCAGGTTTCCTATATGTGTGATACAACCAAACTACTTGAGGCATCACCTGTTACCTGTCAGGGTGTGCATGCACAGTGAATTGAAATGAGCAGTAGGGCCAGGAATAAAATCCTGGCATTCCAGAACATTGGGCCTTCAAGCTGCATCTTAATATTTAAGCCAAATACCTAGCCCTCAACAGTGTAGCGACACCCCAGTTACAGACAAAACTAGACTCAACTACTTAGAAAATTATGTCTTTGCCTCGAGTGAACACTCCAGTGCTATGATTTCACCAACCGAAAGGTGATATATATATATATATATATATATATATACACACAGATGAGTCCAGCAAGGAAGAACATAGCTCTATAATATGTTGTTGAAGTAGAATTATTCACGGATCCTTTCTGTTTTGAGATAGGGAAAATCAGAGAAGTCCATGGGTGAAATTATACCAAGAGCTTTAAGTGCATGGCACCATGTGGAATAGAAAAAAATATGTGTATTGAAAAGGTCCTCTCTGAGGACCATGATCTGGCAACAAATGTACAACTTGGAATGTAGAGAACAACTGCATATATCATGTGTCTGCACACAGTAGAACCTCCCCTCCTGAAATCATGGAATCACCTGCTCTTAAGGTGTGAACCCTGGCCCATGCCAAAGATGCTAATCTGGCCCTATGGATGCATAAGAAAAATAAACAGCATAGTGGGTAAGTGTGATGGAAACAGATGAGAGTCCAAGATTCTTTCTAAAGTACTATGGCTGGATTGCAGCCATGACACATTTTTACATGTGCCCAAGGCTCTGGGGCTATTTCTTGTCACAAATGCAAGGACAGCTACAGCAAACCATGCAACATGTGCAAGATTAGCTGTGTGGTTACCTTTGCCTTAAGCCAAATACAAAGGAAGCAGATTCACTTTAACCTGTATTTATACAGCCATGGCTTTACAAGTCTTTGCAGGCAAGAGAGCTAGACGCACTGATAAAATATTAAGTGTGATATATAGGTACCCTTGCTTCACTGATAGGGAACTATGCACCATTTAAATGATATGCAGTCCAAATTATGCTTAAATTCATGATGAGTCATTTACTTTGATCTGCCAGAAAACTAAGTGGTAGAGTTGATTGCAAAAGGAAAAAAAAAAAAAAAGCTCTTGACACAAAGATATGATCACTATTGTGTAAAACCATCATGTCCAGCTGCACAAAAGACTCATTGGAGATTTTTTAGCAATTTGAAGCACTCATTCCGCTGGAATGTCTGCCTCTTAGGAGAAGCTAGATCTTCATTATGAGCCCCAGTCACCACTCATGTCTGAGTTGTGCATCCAAATGTTCTGCCACTCAAGTTGCTATACAGAAAACATTTCTGTTTATCTAAAGCTGAACTCTAAGTCTGGACAGGTGACAATGAAAAGGAAACACTTTGTCTCATCGGACGGATATTTCTTATTGTAAGTATGAAAAATCTACAATCTCCAAATTTGTTCTTGTAGATGCTTTTGGAGTCTGAATTAGTAGCTATGGCTAATGTTCAGTGTGAGCTAAAGCAGATAGAAAACAATAAAATCAAACTCATAGTCTGGCATACCACTTGCCACTGATTGTAGGGGTTACTAATTGACCTCTTCACACTGGCCCACATGGGTGATTTGCTGCATTGGGTCCGTACCCAGCTGTTGCTGTTACATTCATGTCTATCTCATGCTACCAGTGGTGTCTTTCTGGATAGTGAAAATTGTCATCACACATCCGTCCTAAACGTTTATCTTTTCATTCATTGTTGTGTCCTGATGGTGTTTTATTCGTTCTTTCCACTGGAGGTTTCTTTAGAAGCCAAAATTTCCCCTTCAGTGGATCTATCTTTATACACAAAGCCATAGTGTCTCTGCATGTTGTCATTTGCATAATCTCAATTTGTCTCTTCAAAAAGGTGCTTTTACTCCAACTGTGCATTCTGCCTACAAGCTGGATTCAGTTAGCAAACTGATGTTTCACCAAAGCAATAGTAAAGTCCGTTTGTACTATCAGGGCATTGTCTCTGAAGTAGAACAGGGACATAATGTAAGAGCTGACTGAGGGGGAGGGATGTCGGGATGAAGTTTGACATAGCCACTGTCTGGTTGGTTGCAAATAGCATCTTGCTGTTTGAGTTATCTTGATTTTCATCCTAAACATGAGGCACACACAAAATCTTTTTAAGATGGCCTGCCAACGTTTTCTTCCTTGACTAGATATTGGACTATTCATCACCTAACACAATATTTCTTAGGGAAGTCTGGGGTATTTAGGTTCATTATAGGACATTGTGTGCCTTAACACACAGACCCTTGACTGAGAGGAGGTGTAAAAGTCATATTCCTCTTAGCTGTCCAAGATCACACTACTATCTGTAAGTCCCATCAGTAGATTACACTTTCTATAATGGGGTATTGGTTGCCTATTTACCAACCATTGTTAACAATTCTTTACTGTGCTCTCTGGAAGTTCCTGAGTGTTGGCTGGCATCTTGGTGCTCAGGCTAAACCTCTGTCAGCACTGTCAGAATTGCGTACCAATACTTGTTAAAGTTTGGGCTACTCTATTTGTGATCCAGTTTTCTGTTAACATATCTTGGAAAACAGTGGAAGATGATCCAAGTACAGGATGCTTGCTACCTACCTAGGACACCAGAATGAAAATTATAGTTTATTAGTTACCTTCTTGCCAGTCCTATTCATGGCAAGCATTTAGGAAATGAATCGGCAATTATGGAAGTTCGGACTCTGGCTCTCTCTCTCTAACTCAGCCTTTCATATAAATTAAAAAATAAAAACTTAAAAACAAGCTGTATTGTGGAAAACAATTTTTAAAAGCAACTCAAAAGTTTCTCTAAAATATTGCATACTTCAGTCTGAATATCGCTAAGCTAGATTTGATTGCCATTGATTTCCAAGGTTTACTTATTTATTTATGCTTCTGTGTTTATTTGAAAGATAATTGCAGAGGGAGGGAAAGAGAGGGAGTGAAAGATAGTATTTATCCTTTGGTTTATTCTGCAAGCAGCAGCAATGGCCAAGGCGTTGCAAAGCTAATGTCAAGATCCAGGAAATCATTCCTGATCTCTCGTGACAGGAAAACAAGTATTTAAACCACTTCCCATTGCCTTCTCAGGTACAGAGCAGGAGCCAGATGGGAAGCGGAAGAGCAGGGGATTCAACCTGTAACAGAAGACCAATGTCACAAGTAGTGACTTAACCCATTGTGCCACACCACTACCAATGTCCTGATTTTATAGGTGGAATAAATGAAACTCTATGGAGTTACACAATTGGAATTACAAATTGCAGGGCATGTGTATGTTGACCAGACGTTATCCTAAATATTTCATTTGAGAGTAGTAAATACTTACATCTCAGTTTTACTTTTAACAAATTTACTTTATTTAAAAGATAAGTGGCACAATTTAGGACTACTATTTGTATAAATAAAGCAATGAGTCCTCAAGATATTAAAATAATGGCTCTTACAACCTAGTTATATCAAATCAGATAATTTAGCCATTGAATGCTTTATTAATTGATTTATTTTTATAAATTCTATAACTTAATGTTACACAAACACATAGTAATATATTTTTATTTATATCTCTCAATGTTTGTTAACAGCAGTAACTCCAATTAAAATACAACTTACAGATTCAATAACTTCCTTAAAATTGACATTGCTTAAATGGCAAAGCTGAAAATCAAACCCTGTTTTTCTGATTTTGTATGAACCATTTTACCAGAAAACATAGCTATCCTATAATGATTGAAAGAAACAACAAAATAATAACATGATAAATTTTGAAGAAGTTATTTAAACCTTTAGGAAAAAAACAGATATTATCATTCTCTTTAGGCATAAATTGTTTCAATGCAATTAGAAGTTTGCTAGCCTTACATTAAACTAAGAAACTCTTTTTAGTTCAAGCCCTTAAACAAAGGCACAAGGCGTGAATCAGGAGCAATCCTTACAACCTCTTACTAGGAGGTCATGTGCGGAGTGGACCAGGTGGACAGGAGGAGGCTTGTATCCCAACCCTGAAGACTCCCATATCTTCACCAAGGACTATCAGTACGAGCACCAAGGTCTACATCCCAACTGCCAAGGAGACCATGGGGGATTGGAATGCCTTCGGAAGCCAAGAAGTCTGAGGTCACCTACCCCCATTTGGATCTACCACATGGAATGGAAGAAGTCCAGATCCCACCTTGCAGGATCCAAGATCATTGGACCGAAAACCAGGAGCCCTGAGCGGTCCACAGAAACAGAATGGTAAACTTGCTTCGAGACTAGGAAGGGGAGCTTTCTCTGGTCCTTGCCTGGTTCCGACTTTGGGTCCCCACCCTATCTCGCCATGACCATCAGGATCACTCCAAAAACCCCTTAAAACAAACAAACAAAAAATCTAGAATAGATAGACAGAGAACAACAAGGAAAGCTTAGAATCAGACAGGAAATGGTCAACATGTGGATGCACTTATACCTCACTGGGTGGGACACCAAGATTAGTTACTCCTCACTAGGGTATTGAAGATTTCTCTGCACACCTTTAGGAAGCTGTTCACCTAAACTGTTGACATATGCCTTGTTAGAGCTATAGAGTTAGACTATCTGGAAAACAGCCAGGTTCAGTAAAATCATGCTTCAACGCTATAAACTGCTAAATACTAAAATTAAAATAGACATGAGACAGCTGAATAGTAATCTATAGCCATTTTAAGGTGTATAGAACCTGATTTATATAAACTAATAATTGAAATGTCAATGAAGAAGTCACAGGATGTGGTTCAGAACTTGCATTTTTTTTTAACATATTGGTTACTCAATACCATGTCAATTAATTCCATAACATTATAAATAGTTAATTGTGCAATGCCGGAGCTTTTAATTGATCAGGATGGTACTCTGCCAGCTCTACCTTCAGACCAGAAATGGTTTCCCCAAGAAACTGTTGAACTTATCTGGACAATAAGATGCTGGACTCTATGCTTGGTATATGCTTGGAATGAAAGAATCTCAACTGAGTTTGAACTGTGATAATGCAACTAGGTGGAGGAATCCACCATGGGGGGCAGGTTTGGGGAGGGGTGGGGGAATTCCAGTACCTATAAAACTGTGTCACATAATGCAATGCAATCAATAAGAAGCACTGTTATAAAATACAGGTATAACATGAGAGAAAAAAAAATAAAACCAAATAACTCTTTTTGTTGTTCTTTAGAGGTTATAAAATGAAAGACAATGTTTCCTTTGCCTCATACATATTAACATTTAAGAATAAATGTGACTGTTTGTATGCAACTCAACTGAATCAAATAACATATGGGCATTGTGTTCCCTTGGATATTGTGTTAAAATATTGATCACCAACTGTCACACATATGAACTGACTTGACAATCAAGAGGGTGGCATAATATAACATGGCTGTTTTCAGCATTTTAAAAATAAAAATATTGGCACCAGTAAATTTGATAAACTTTTCTTTGGTCAAATATAAAAATATTAGTTTCTGTAAGCCATTCCATTTTTATAAGGGCATATACCTCTTATTTTTATATTATGTGTCATGCACGACATTTGGTTCTCTATTTTAACTGCCTAACTCTTACATACTATCTATTCATTCATTTGGATTACTTAGAAGAGTTATCAGAGGAAGTAACAGAAGATTGAAATTAAACTTACTTTATTTAAAAAGATGTTATTGACCACTAACCGAAAGACGTGAGCTGGAAAGTGCTTTGTTGATTCCATATCATCTATGATGTCTTTAGGTCAGCATAACTATTTGCTTGTTACAATTTCTCTTGGCATTTTCTTCCTTATTGTCTTGGCTGTGCTTTTAGCCTGTATTTTTTCTTAGTGATCTAATAGCTATCCACTATCTCCCTGACTATTTCTAATACATATTTCTTTAATGTAAGAGAAGTTTGGAGATGTTCTGCAATTGAAGTCATTTAGTTTTCTTTAGCCAATCACTGAACCTAACGGAATATTACCTGTTAACTTGACTGAGTTTTAGGTCGTTGCCAATTTTGGAATAAGTTCCTTCACAAACATCAAACATAGAACAATGTAATTACCGTGATTAGTGTAAACCAATCAAGGCTTACCTTCTCTTGCAGCTTGAGTTAGACTCCAAATCCAAATAACCATTGAAGCAATGAAGATGTCGCTCTCCAAAGTAAAGCCAACGCGATGTTTTTAAAGGCAAAGGAATGAGGTGTGAGTGCATATCAAATAAAAGGCCAACTACTTATTGCTTCATATTTATCCATTAATCACACATCCATCAGTCCAGTTCTATGCCTTTATGAATAATTTCTATGACTGATTGCTCATTTTTGTTGGTGTGCCTTGTGCTTTGCATGTGATTGATGCATGGATAGAAAATGGAAATGAAGAAAATCACAAAACTAAATAATCAACAATAGAGGACTCTATTTGCTCGAATTTACAATTGAAATAGAAATAAACAACAGTTAAATATGCCTGTTTTATATATTTCTTGATATTTTGTTTGATACATGACATAAAGATATTTTCTACCATTACCCATTCTTCCAATGCCTGCAGTAGAATATTGACCAAGTGACTGTTGCTAAAGCACTTTTTTGCTGTAATAATAATGTGTTGGAGGAGATTGGAGAGGAAAGAAAGGGAGGTGGTGGAGGTTAATCCCTCTATGTACAAAACTGTGTCATGGGAAATAAGTTTTAAAAGATATGAAAATCTTCTCATATTTAATAGTTACTCTGAATAAAATAAGTATTAATTATATGTAGTAATAATGAAGAGTGTTCTGAAGTATCGTTGAAGTATGACCAAGAAATTAAAGACCCATACTGAAATAAGAATAATTTTGTTTGTCCTGTGGGACAAGCCATAGCATTAACAAAGTAAGAAAAGATAAAGGAGAAGTTGATCCAGTTTTTCAATGTCTATTAAGGGTTACATTTATCTAAAAAGCACAATTATAAATAGAGAGAATAAAGGAGACCTCTAGAGAGATCTTCCAGCAGAGAGCCCATTCTCCAGTTGAATACAATGGCTAGGACTGCATCAATGCCTTACTCTACAATTTTAAGAGTTCAGGGAAACCATTTAATTGTTTGATTGCTTAGAATCATAGATAACTTACCCTACTGGTAAGAGAAGAGCAACATACATAGACAAGCATCTCAGAAATGGAGGTGATATACATTTGTTTTGCTTTTGCAGTATATAGAATAACAGAAATCCTTAGCTGTAAGGGATATAATTATAAAGGTAAGTTGATTTTTTTACTATTTATGTGGAAAAATGTGTGCATGCGTATTAGGAATTGAAGGTATAAACTTCAAGAAAGAAATGTGATGCACAAAGAAAAATCTGCTGCTTCAATTGATTAGGTGTAGAAGTCATCTGTGAAAAGTAAGGAAATGTGCTTAAAGCAGGGTAAAAAAAAAGTGGAACTGGGGCACACTAAACAATTGCAGGTTCAGTGAAAAGGCAAAAATAGCTAAGAAAATTCAATAGAATAACTAAAATATTTCAGAAAGTCGGTTGTAGGATTATCTGTCAATTGTCTTCATTTCAGCGATTGATGGTTGCATGCAGTGGAGATATTGTAGAGGGCTGAATGCAATACTGTGGTAGAAGGTCAATTAATCATTGGATTAATGAAATCAGATCCAAGTTAAAAGTAGATGTCATTATGGCAGGAACTTGTTGTAAATCCAAGGAAATAGGAAATACTTAAATATTAATGAAAGCATCCATGATAACATTTATGGTGAAACCAAGACTGCTTGTAAGAACAGTCAGTATTTTTAAATATTATGCAACAGGATGCACACATATATACACAAAACAATTCAAGAGAAAGAATGGTATGAGACCTCTTATAAACTATCCCATGACAAAAATCTATAAAAGAAGAATTTTAAATACCTTGGAAGTAAACCTAACCAAAGATGTAGAAAACATTTGTAATGAAAATTATAAAACATTTAAAAAAAGAAGACAATAAGAAGGTGAAATTTACAATGTTCCTGGATCCATAGATCAAGGTCATCAAAATGTTCATGTTACTGAAAGTCGTAGCCAGATTGAATGCAATCCCAACCAAAATCCTAACAGCATTCTTCTCAGGAATAGAAAAGATCATGCAAAAAAATTCTGGAAATACAAGAGACTGTGAATAGCCAAAAGCTATCCTGAAGAATAAAAATAAAGCTGGAGGAATTGTAATTCCAGGCCTCAAGACATAATACAGGGCAGTGGTCATCAAAACTGTCTGGTCTGATATAGAAACAGAGAAGAGGATGAATGGAACAAAACAGAAACCACAAAAGTCAAACCACACATATACAGCCAACTGTTCTTTGGCAAGAGAACTGAAAATAACCCAGGGGAAAACGTTTGGTCTCTTCAACAAATGCTATTGAAACAATTGGATACCAACCTTCAGAAGTAATAAGCAAAATCTCCCACCTGTCACCTTGCTCAAAAATCAACTCTAAATTGATCAAAGACCTAAATCTGCTCCCAGAAACATCAGACTATTACAGGAAAACATAGGAAACTCTATAGGATTGGTATAAAAACTTTTTGGAAAAGACACTGAATGCACAGATAATCCAAGCCAAAATAAACAAATGGGCTATGTCAAAATAAAGAGCTTCTATACAGAATCTTTTTTATGTATTAGTTGACTATTTTTGTTTCTTTACTAAAATGAGAACTATCTATTCAAGTCCTTTGCCTGTTTTTTTGGAGAGGTAGGTTTGGTTGGTGTTAGAGTTGGTATTGTTGTTTTTGGGGGCTTTTTGTACAGACTGGTCTTCAAATTTATTTTGTTTTCATCCATAGTAATATTAGTACAGAATAAAAGTAAATGCTCAAAAACTATTGGAAATTTGGGAACATAAAATAGGCTGTTGAATAAATGATTCTTTAAAAAAGATCATATTCTAGATGTCTTTCATTATTATTTTTGCAGCAATACATTTTGCTGTGTTTTAGAAAAATGTTGATTCGTCATGGAATATGAAATTTTATTTTTTGTCATTGGAAGCGTAAAAAACACTATCGTAAAAGCTTTTTAAAAATTTGATCCAATTGTTTTTTTTTCTTTCTCTGTTTGTTCTTACTCTGTTCTGAGAATACCTTTGACAGTGCCAAATTTTTCAAAAGTGTCACTAAAGGCACACTTTTTCTCCTCTTTTAATTGATTATAGCATAATAAAATCAAAGTCCAGGTTCAGCAAAACAATGAACTGTTTTGAGGCTTCAAGATCCTGGTCATTTTAAGGCAAAAAACGTACTGGTTTTCCTTATTGCCTTTTTGGGTACTCATTCCTTTAAACTCTATAATTTAAAAATGATTAAATACAATCAGTTTATGCATATATAAAAAATTTTACAAAATGAAAGAGGTACATTGTAAAACCACCTATTTATTCCATTTGTATTACTAATTTTTCCTTATTAAAATAAGTCTGCATTCTGAAGCCCCTACTGCCACATGAACTTGTAACTTAAGATGAATGATCAATTACTACATATTTTATCAAAATGATGTTTTAAAATCATCACTTCAAAAAGAAATTGCTTCATTTATATAAGGTCAAACCTTGCCCTCATGTAAAATAAACACAATATGAAACAATACTTACATTTTTTAAAGTTTTATTTTATTTATTTATTTATTTATTAATTACATTGTGTTGTGACACAGTTTTTTAGGCCTGGGATTTCCCCTACCCGTCCCCAAGCCTGCCCCCCATGGGGGATTCCTCCACCTTGTTGTATTATCACAGTTCAAATTCAGTTGAGATTCTTTCATTCCAAGCATATACCAAGTATAGAGTCCAGCATCTTATTGTCCAGATAAGTTCAACCGTTTCTTGGGGAGACCTTCTCTGGTCTGAAGGTAGAGCCGGCAGAGTACCATCCTGATCAATCAAAAGCCCCAACATAACATCCGCAACAGTCTACAACGTCATGGAATTAGTGGACATAGTATTGAGTAACCAATATGTTAAAAAAAAAAAATTTACATTTTTAATTTCATTTTTATTGGAAAGTCAGATTTTACAGAGAATGAGAGACAGATCTTCTGTCTGCTGGTTCGATCCCCAAATGGCCACACTGCTGGAACTGAACCAGTCAAAACCAGAGGCCAGGAGATTTTTTCGGGTCTCCTACATGAATACAGAATCCCGAAGCATTTTGCCTTCCTCTATTGTTTTCCCAGGCCACAAACAAAGAGCTGGATGGGAAGTAGAGCAACCGGGACTCAAACCAGCATCCATATGGGATCCAGGCACATGCAAAGCGAGGATTTATCCACTATGCTTTCGTACCAGGCCCAACATTAAAATTTTTGAAATGAGAAATTCTACAATCACTCTCTCTATATAAATGTCAAGTTTCCAAAGGGCACAATGCTAATAGCACACTGGGATTAATTAGAAAAATCAGCTCAGCTTGTCCATATTCAAACTTTTTCACATTCTGATATTAAGACTGCTGGGATTATCTTAATTTCCTTTAAAAGTGTAATGATTTTTGCTCCAAGTATTTTAGAACACTTTTTGATCTGAAGGAAATAATAAGTAACACCAATTAGCAGCATTTCAAAATGCAAAAGCTTTTACTATTACTAATAGTTTTTACCTTTAGTAATATTAATAATCAATTTCTCATCATGATAGTCATACTAACAGAAACACCTTTTGCTATTGTTTTCCTATTTTGAAAATGTCAGTAGTGTCAGCACCTAAAGCTCTGGCAAAGGGGTGGATTTTTTTCATCTGGAAGTCAAGGGATCAAATAAGGCACCAGTATCCCCTGCAAGAGTAAGGAGCTCATGCTTGCTGCTGGCTTCTGCTTGAGCCTCAGTGCCAGAGTCTACCTGGCAGACCTCGAGTGACTGATACCCAACCACCCATGTGGGAAATCTAAACTTGCTCTGTTCCTGCCTTTGGCCTGGTGATTTTAGGCAGTTTTGTCTTCCTCTTTTTCCTCCTACTTTTCTCTCCTCTTTCTTCCTGCCCCACTCCCTCCCTGCCTCTTGGGAAAAGAAAAACAATGTAAGAAATATATATTAAACTCCTGTGTGACCACTCTCCTTTATATTTCAAATACTCCACACCAGATGCAATTATGTTTTCTCAAAATGTGTTTTGTTCTATTTCATAAGTCCTCCTAAAGTGTAATGATGACTGATTTTATAAATATCATGAGGTTAAATATGCTTTCAAATTGGCAAGTTATGAAGCTTACTGCTCACATGTGGCCTTGAGGTTATTAATATTCACTTGAACAGTTCTGTTTTCAGGGATATGTGATCACAGAATAAGAATGGGATGTGATAAACGGTAGTCCTCCGGGTCGTGCTAAGGAGATAATCTGAAAACTTTTATCAATAATAAGCAACCTCATGGGTGGGAGAAGATTTAATACTTAGGATCACAGAAAGCTTTTCACTTCGCCACTAGAACTACTGCTAAGCATGGAGATCCTTAAAACTGATGAAAATGAATACAGCAACAAGGGCAAGAGAAAATCTGCACAGTGAAAATTTGTTAACTCCCCACGAGGACTTCGGGAACAGGAAGTGAACTCCCTTGTTCAAATGACCTTATCCTGGTCTCCAGTGTGCTTTTGTGCATGAGCCAGATTACTTGCCATTAATTTCTAACATTCCCATATCAGGAAGAACAATTTCTCTTTATGCCATAGGAACATGTAAAAACAAACCAAGATAGGTAGATAAGCTATTATTATTATTATTATTATTATTACTCGTGACAGAACTTCTGCATATTTGAAAGGGCTTAAAAGTAACATATTCAAGTAACACCAAACTCTAATTCATATTTATTCCTTATTTTCCTAAGAAACAATCTCATTTATATATCAGATTTCTTAAAATTTATTTTTGATGCCTTTATAATTATTTGACATGGCTTCAAACTTATATTTGTCTAATGAATTATGCTAAGTTTTCAAGAGAATGCATCTGAACTTCTTCCAATAAGCTTTCTTTGGAATTGTGATTGTTAATTTTATGTGTCACCTTTAGTGGGCTACTGTGTATAAAGATACTGATTAAACACTATTTAAGAAAAGATGTATTTATTTTATTGCAAAGTCAGATATTCAGAGAGGAGGAGAGACAGAGATCTTCCATCTGATGATTCACTCCCGAAAGTAACGGCAACGGCTGGAGCTGCACTGAACAGAAGCCAGGAGCCAGGAGCTCTTCCTGGTCTCACATGCGGGTCCAGGGTCCCAAGGCTTTGGGCTGTCATCAATTGCTTTTCCCAGGCCACATGGGAAGTGGGGCCGCTGGGATTAGAATTGGTGCCCATATGGGATCCTGACACATGCAAGGCAAAGACTTTAGTCAGTAACTACCACACTGGGCCCATGTATTTTGTATTCTAATAGAGGTAATAGAGAAATATGTTTGACAATGCATTTCAAAGCATGTCAGAACATAATCAAGGAAATGACAGGGAAAAAATAAAACTGGGCAAGGGATATTGAGAGGTCTGAGGTCAGACTCAGATTGTGAGTTCCATCAACATGCATAGGCTGTTCTGAGAAAGGGAAATTAAAAAATAAACAAATGGAAGGAAATGATAAGATGAAGGATGTGACTTAGCAGGTTGTTTGAATGCCTATGTAAAGAGATTTTCAAGGAGAGTTAATAGTCACCAAAAATCCACTAGCAAACATTCTACATTTTTACATTGCTTACTGATGCAAACATTGCTTGAGCAATGAAGAAAGAAAAAAAAAGGTAAATGATCAAGCGGACAGGTAACAGGGATGGGAGGGCAGATTTTTAGATTCTAAAGAGTGGGATAGCATCATAGCTAATCGTATAAGCTTGGGCTTTTCCAAGAATGAGAGTGAATATTAATAATAATTATACAAGAAAAATTGTCGAGTTGAGAAATGTTCAGCGTGAGCCAGCACATACATTCACCTTACTCATAGAGAACTTTAATATAAGACAGCTTGCTACTTTGAGTGAATTGAAGCATTACAGTTGTCCCTGAGCACTTCAATAACATGATTTGAAATTTAAAAGGCTGAATATTGTTACTGTGTTAGCTCAAAAGATGAACAGAGATTAAAATGGGCACCTCCTGCAACGAAGCAGGCTACTTACAACTATCATAAGCACTCAGAAACACCTTCATCACAGTCTTATCCACGTTAGGGTCTCTAAGGCATTATCAAAGGCCATGTTCACCCTTGGGTGCTGATGTTGTTTCACAGCAAGGAGTAATCCCCTCCTTTCCTCTCACCTGTGAACACTGGAGAAAGAAAACACAAGTAATACAAAGAAGTGAGATGTTTATCGACCCACCTTTCTCCATACTTTGATCTTCTCTACCGTAATCAGAGAACTACATGATCATGCAGCCCTCTCAACTGTGTAATCTATATTGAAAACATTATTACTGATTGGTTGGTTTATTGATTGATTTTTGAGAATGACTTTGCCTAGGCCACACAGCTTCTTCCTGTCGGGGCTGGAACTGCAGTGGGGTCTCTCGACCTGTATTTCTGCTTTTGTTTTTTGTTTTTTGGTTTTGTTTTTGTTTTAATGCATAGATCACTTTGGGTTGCAGGGAGCTGCAAATGGATGAGATGGAGGAGTTTAGTGACCAGGAGAAGTTTACTAACTGATGAAGGCATTAAGACATGGAGGTTTACCTTCTTCACTGTACAGGAGGCCCATAGGTGGTGGTCAGAAGTGAGTGGAGGTGCTAATGGCTAAGAGGGACCTGGTGGAATCCATCTTCATTTAAGAAAGAATAAGGCAAGTTTAAAGAGAAAAAGAAAGACAGAGAGAAAGAGCTTCCATTTGCTGGTTCACTTCCCAAGTGGCAGCAGTGGTTGCAGAAATGCTGATTCAAAGCCAAGAGGCAGGAGCTTCTTCCAAGTCTCCCAGGGGGGTGCAGGGTCCCAAGGCTTTGTGCCATATGCTACTGCTTTCCCAGGCCACAAACACGGAGCTGGATGGGAAGTGGAACAGCTGGGCCACAAAATGGCACTCACTTGGGATTCTGGCACACGAAAGGCGAAGTCTTTAGCCACTGAGACATCTCGCCAGGACTCAAAAAATTAAATAAATATAAAAAGGAAATTATCTATCTATCCATCTATCTATCCATCTACTGTACACTTTGGAAATATTGCATATTACACACACACACACTTTGGAATATTAAGCTGTATCACATCTTCCTTGTTTGGATGAAGTCCACCTTTGAATTACTAAACAAGAAACAGCTAACATTTGCCAGGTATTACACTGCAGACAAGGAGACCAGAAGCGAGTATGTAACAGTAAGCATTCATAGCAGTTTCTTGTCAAAGAGATGAACACTCTGTCAACTGAAAATCAGAATAAATTCTGAAAAGTACTAACTAGATGTTTGATATTTATGCTTTTGCTGTTAGTTGAAGAATAATAAATCTTTAGCTAGGAACAATGAAAATAATCTATGATTATAATGTAGAAAAAATATTTCTTGAAATCATTAACAGAGTTGCCAATAATAAGTGGCTATGAAATGATTATATCAGTTAGATTTAAATAGATCTGCATGAAACAAGAGATAATGACACAAAAATACAATATTTCTTGAAAATATTAAGAAGTCAATTGCTAAGAAGATATAACTATATGGATATGGGCAGATGGTGTACTTAACATTTAAAATAGGGGAATGGGCAGTATTAATTAAAATGACAAAATGTGTGCACACTGATTCAGTATGACAGTGAATACTGTGCAATGTGAAACAATTTTACTTTGAAATTGTGATAAAATGTTCTAAATGACATGCTTAATAAACAGCTCAATCTCAAATTTTATTGTCCAAGTAATAATGCTTAAATATATATGCATCCATGTATGTATTTATTATTCATATACTTATTCTTATATTTTACATGATATAATATTATATAATATTTAGTAGTATAAAATAAAATCTATAATATAAAATGGAATACTATTATAGCATAATATATACATGCATAATGTAAATGTAACAAAATGAAATCATATAAATAAAATATAAGACATTATATAATTGTTTGCATTTATTATATTGGTCAGTACACACGGTATGCATTTTTGTGTACCTCTGACATTCATAACTTGAATTGTAATTCTCTAGTGAAAGAAGTGAGGACTTGGACTAGGGATGAGACCATATGTGGGATTAGCACCCACAAAAGGAGGATCTTGGGAGCTTGCAGCCTCCTGTCACCACGGGAGAATAGAGCTATGAGGTGCCAATGCTGAGGAAGAGAAGGAGCTCTCGCTAGACCCGGGATCTGCTGACGTCTCGGTTATGAGTGCCCAGCCTCAAGACTCTGAGCAACAAATGTGTGTGGTTTCTGTAGGTCCTGGGCTATGTCATTTTATCACAGCATTCTGAATGGATCAAGTCAGTTTCTATAACAGTCAGTCTAACACAAGTATGTTCCTTACAAAGCAGAAAACAACTCAGATTTGCAAAGATGGAAATCAAATGCAGATTTGTTGGCACCAAAGTTCATATTCCTTTCAGCATTTTGTACCTCTAATCATCAACATTTGTTTTATGTTTGTTGTGTTTATGCTACGATCATATATGGTTAGGTTCAGAATGTGGTTCTGCACTGCTATGATGTTTTCAGACATTCTGCCAAGTGTCAAAAGGTTTGCTCTTGCTTGAAATACAACAAAAGTGTAACAACTTCTTTACCTTTTGACAAGTTTGTAACTTCTGATTTTGTGAGAAGTCTTTGTTCCTTTCAATACATATTCAGAGTTGGTTTTGCAAAAAGTTATCTGTGTAAGTTTATATTTATCCGTATAATGTTACCCATATAAGCCTATGATTTTATTTTGTAAAAATATGAAGACTAGGATTTAGTACAGGTAATCACCTTACCTTTGCTGACATTGGGAGGGTTGGGAATTAGGTCTATGGAACTGTATCGTAGAATGAGGATGGTGATTTTAAAAGGAGTAAAAATAAACAGAAAAACAGTACAGTTTTTCAGTTTGAATTTTTTCTTCATAATCGTAGAGGAGCCATCTACCTTTTATGAGATGAATATGTGTTCATGAATAGTAGTGATGATATAGAACATTAGTAAGAATAATCCCTAAATACTTTTTAAATTATTCATTTTTATTGGAAAGTCAGATTTACAGAGAAGGAAAGACAGAAAGATCTTCCATTGTCTGGCTTAATCCTCAAGTGGCCTCAACAGCTGGAGCTGAGCCAATCCAAACGAAAGATCCAGGAGCTCCCCCTGAGTCCCCCACTGGGGCACAGAGTCCTGGAAAGGAAATATAACAGCAAAACGCGAGCTGGCACACATGTGGGATCCTGGAACATGCAAGGTGAGGACTTCAGCCTCCAGGCAACTGCGCAGGCCCTCCGAGTAGTTTTTAAAATATTGGCAGAACAGATATGTTGTGCCTCTGTCATCAAAAAATTCATGTCTTTTCATTTATCACTTACTTAAAATAGCATAATAAATTTTACTATCTTCCTTAACTCTTTAAAACACAATTTCTTCAATAAACTAATAGAGTATCATATAATTAAATGACAATTCTGTGGTACATATGTAGTTATAGTCTTATGCATAAATACTGTTGAAGCAAAGTTGTTGAAGCGTTGGAATCCTTGGTTATGAGCATATTTCGGAATGACAACTGATGGTTGAGTAAACACTAAACACCAAAGAGATCTGACTGCTCTGAGGGTTTATATTTATAGTTTGAAGGAAAAGAAGCCTTAGGATCTCAGAGATAAATTCAGGGCTTAGACACCAGAGTTCACATTACCTGGCGTTTAGTGACTTGCATTTACATGAACTAAGTTTAAGGACCAACCTGCCTCCTCCTGTTCAAGAAGTGAGTTTCTAACTCCTTGCAGGACGGGAATGTGTGTCCCTGTTTCTTTTTCCATCTTCCGCAGTCCCTCAGCTGTGAAGTCCCCAGTCCTTCACAGAGGATAGTTTTCAATCTGGCTGCCATCATGTTGCTTCCGTGATAAGGATTGTGGCAAAAGGCAGCAGCTGCAGTCAGTATTAATATCTCTGTATAAGTATGAAACTATTATGTAGATAAGAACTAATTAATCTCTTATACAACTTATGTATTTATTCAGCATAAGATTAATAAGGATGGATATTACAAACCCAGAAAATGGTGATAGTATTACACACGTGGAGTGGTGACGTGAATTGCTCATGTGATATGATACTATTTAAAAGTATATTTTCAACTCACAGCTACACCATGATAACATAATCATCTATAAGTACCATTCTCACACATTTGGCAATAAAATCCCTCCTCTAGGAACATAATAACCCAAGAATCTGAATTTATGTTCCCATTAGAAAGAGAAATATAAGATATTTTAAAAGGTTATCTTCCATTTTTTCTTGAGTTGATAGGAAAGCAAGGAGTTGCCAGGCTAAAAAATCTAAAACAAAGGTGATACAGATAACAATTGGGAAAACTGAGATAAGAAATGAGCTAACTTTCGCTCAGAGGGCATTTACCAACCAGTGAGTTTAAGAATCACTTTTCATGAGCTTGTGCAAGAGCTTAGTGGCTAAAGCCCTTGACTTGCATGCACCAGGATCCTATATGTGTGCCAGTTTGTACCCCAGTTGCTACACAGCTTTTCCCTCTCATGGCATGTGGCCTGTGAAAGCAGTAGAATGTGACCCAAATCCTTGGGACCATGGACCCACATGGGAGATCCGGAAGATCCACTCAGCTCTGGCCATTGAGGTCACTTGGGGAGTGAACCAGTGGATAGAAGATCTTTCTCTCTGTATATCTGACTTCCCAATAAAAAAGATCTTTAAAAAAGATCACTGTTCATTGCACTGCTGGAATTAAGGAACGAAAGCGAAAACCAAGACTGTGTGGAGGGCATTCCAAGTCAAAGTAGGTAAGTCTGGGAACACATCATATGTCACACTGGAATAGTAAAGGTGAGATAGCAATCAATTCCATCGCCCAATTCTAATCCTTACAATTTACACTCATTCACTCTTTGTGGTATTGCCTAGTACAAGAACAAAAATTAAATGTCTGTTAAAAATGTGTAGATCTTTTGAGCTGATTTGCAGGCAGGAATCATAACGTTTGCCTGATTCAAAAAGCTCAAAGCAAAAATGTTTTGTTTACAGCTTCTCTTGTCTGCTAACAAAGCCAGGCAACAATCCCAAAATCATGTCTGAAAGACTCATTGGCATGCCAGAACTCCACTTCCTTTAGAAGAGAAATCCCATGAAAAGTGTGTAACTGGGAAACACAGTGCAGTCAGCCATCCACAAGAAAGCAAACTGTCATGTCTCAAGACCAGGAATTGATCATGAAACCATGTTCTCAAAATCATTTTAAATCGGTGTTTCTGGAGAAAGAAAATAAGTTAAAAATCATCACTATATTTAAGGCTTCATAGATATGTTTTCATTTTTGAGGGAAGGCTTTGCAGATTGAGATAAATAAATTGCTTTCATGACATGGTTCCAAGCCAGTTATGAGCTGAAAAGAGATGACTGACTTATCAGGAGCAGAGAAGAAAAGTGGAAAAAAGAGGAATGTGTGGTTAAGAGACAAAAATACGTCTAGCAACCTCAACTTTCCTCTAATGTTTTCTATTTGCTGTTTTCAGTTTGAATTTATTTTAAATTTTCTACAATAATTTTGGTTCCTGACATTGTCTTTCTTAATGCATAGAATACTTTATTTTCTAACTTTTTTTTTGTATGCCTTTTTGGAAAAATATAAAGGAACGAATTAGATTTCTTCATAATGTGAAATTTCATTCAGATAACATAATTTGAAATGTTTATGTTTTCCACTCAGAAAGTATTGTCTGTAAAGGAGAAAATTCTAAGGCTTTTTTAGCTGCCTAGTAGTATGAATCTCACCATGAAAATGAATGACCTGAATAAAATCATAGCACATAAAGATTTCTACAATCATTCGAAATATATCCTACAATACATTATTATATTAATGGGAAAATTAAGGTACCTCAAGGGAAATCATGCATCATTCTAATTGATAACAACTTAATTCTGGATATTGGTTGTTTGGGCTACATATTATTCATTGATGTAAGAAGAACATTTTTGAACTCAGTCTAAAAACTTAATTTTCAACATAATTATAAACTATATGATCCCATCAAATTTCATTAACATCCCAGAGCAGTTTCTTCAAGTGAACAATGATAATGTTGCCAATAAATATTAAATTATTTTATTGGTGAAATAAAGTTAATATACATACAAGTTTTATTGTATGCTTTTAAGAATCACTTAATTAGTATCATTAAAAATTAGTAAGTTCAATCAAAATATTGTTACTTAGTTCATAACATGAAGTTTCTCTAGAACATTTAGTTACTGGGTAAATGGGAATTGGGTCTCAGCACTTTCTTTATTATTTCTTTCTGAGAATGCTGTATTTGGGACATAAAGATACTAGCTCCAAGTACTAATTTTCCGAAGTCAGCATAGATATAAATATGTATGCAAGACATAATTGAAAAGGAAACCACCATGCTCCTACATCAGAAGCACAGTATGGGAACAACTGTGAGCATATTTCTTTCAAAACAGAAGTAGAAGGAAGCAAATGGAAAAAAAAAAAAAGAAGAAACAAAGACATACTGAAATATATGCTATTGCTGAACCAGCACAGGAAAGTCACCACTAAGCGTCTAACGACTTTTGAGATAGCATTTCCACAGCACACATTTGAAAAAGATGCATTTTTCTCCTGTCTTGAATTTAAACTTAACTATACTACGAGGAACAGAAATCACCAGAGTTCTTCTAGTGGCCCTTTTTACAAACTTTTAAGCTGCAGGGCCAGCGGTGAATACCCAAATAAACGGCATCCATAGCACTTCATGTGCTGAAGTAAATAAATGTACAGATACTGTCATTAGCTGTTTCTATATACCACATTGTCTCAAAATGTAGCGGCTTAAAGCAATACTCAATTACTCAGCTGCTGTGGCTGAGAAATCAGAACACACCTGGGCTAGACTCTGAAAGCACTGGCTAAAGCATTATTTCTTTTGAAGGCTCAATAGACTCGGGATGTTCCAAAGCAGCGTGCCATCTTCTTTCAAAATCACTTGGGTGCTTTAGTCAGGTGCTTTTCACAGATTGTTTGGGACTCAGTTTGTCACTGGGTATTGATCAGAAGCTCCTTCAGTTTCTTGCCACGTTGGCCTCTCTACAGAGCATCTTGCAAAATGGAAACTTCTATCCGTGGGAACCTGTGAGAGCAAGAGAGGATGAGCAAATTACCTGGGGAGGTCCCGTCCATGTCGGGGAGCATGAGTAAAGTCTGGCTCTAGAATTCCAGAAATGAACAACCACTGCAGAACCTGCGTAAATACATAGATCTCATGTATGTGACGGCATCTAAGATAATAGAAACAGAAATAAAGGTGTATATTAAATATTGAGTAAATCACGCATTTTCTGATTTAAATTTAAATCTTTTTTTTATGTCTTTCAAATTTATCCTTTTAGTTGCACTTTTAATGTTCCGATTAGGCTAAATTTGTCATTATAAATGCCTATTTTAATTAATGATATTGTGCCTAGAATATATTAGCACAAGTGACAAGTGTCTGCTTTAGGAATGGTAGCTAATAAGATGCAATTTTGGCTACAGATGTTCTGGTACTTAGTGTAATTGTAATCATTTGAACTTTTCTGAAAATATTAAGTTTTTGGATTCTTTCTGAAAAACAAATTAAAGTGTTTTAAAATATACATATTTCTGTGTATTTCTGTGTGTAAATTTCTGTGTTATTCCAAAATATGAAATTTAGTGGCATGCAATAAAAAATTGCAATAACTAATTTTTTTAAGTAGGTATGTGATATAACTACTGATACCACTTTTGACTCTGAAAACAAATAAATAATCAATTCTTTTCTGTTTTATATGAATATGGAAATAAAAATAATACGCTATAGTTATATTAAACAAGAAGTAACAAATTAACATTTAGTTATTATCAAAGACAAAAGTAAAGTAGTATAATAGTTATATAGCAAGAAAATTCTAAGAAAACATTAATATACTAAGTACATTTAAAATAATTTATGTAGTTACATCATAATATTAAAAGCAATGTTTAATGATTACCTATACTCCTCTCAGTTTCAGTAGCAAAAGCATTTTATAGTTTTTTTTTTCCCTAAGGGAATTCACATTTTCTGGTTCATAGCTAATGCTACCTATTATAATAGCAAATTTTAAGTTGATGTCAAGATTGCTAAGATTTACAGAGGCACTTTGGAAGAGCAAGACAGAGTGGCTACTATCAGTTCATTTATGAAATTCTCTTTTGGGTTATGATTAGTCAACTATCTTCAAAAAGCAATTATTCTACAGCTGAAGTGAATTTCAAAACATCTTATTTAATAAGCAGTACTGCACTGCCAGTCTTCAATAAGGACAGAACTGACTGTTAAGTATAAGCAGGAAGCTGTCTGAATGCCAGCTTGGGATCACAGTACTGACTGGAGCACTTGAAGATGCTGCATGAATTATCTTTTCAATCAAAGATTGCCAAGGACACGCTGATCGTTCTTATTGCAATTTATCCGGAAGCATATGAGAGAAATGAATTTGTGAAATTATAGTGCAACTTAAGGAGAGAAAACCTGATAAATTCGTTTTCTTAAAAAGTCCTCTTTTAGAGGTTTTCTGGCAAACACTAAAGAGAGTCTAAAATAGCAAAATTGAAAACTTCTATACTGTGGAATGCAGAAACTCAAAATTGGCTTCTTGAGCATTGCCAATTTAGTCTCACCTTAATTATGAACAAAACCACTACAGACTTCTCTATGTATTTTTTAAAGATTCATCTTTATTGGAAAGTCAGATATACAGAGAGGAAGAGAGACAGAGAGGAAGATCTTCCCTCCGATGATTCACTCTCCAAGAGGCCACACGGGTCAGAGGTGAGCCAATCCGAAGCCAGGAGCCAATCCGGAGCCTCTTCCAGGTCTCCCACGTGACTGCAGCGTCCCAAAATTTGGGCCATCCTCAACTGCTTTCCCAGACCACAAGCAGGGAGCAAAATGGAAGGTCGGACACCTGAAACACAAATTGGTGCCCATAAGGGATCCTGGTACGTGCAAGCAGAGGACTTGAGCCGCTATTCTGTTGCGCCTGGCTTTTCTCTATGTATTATCATTTGTTTCATAAAGTTTTTAGAAATGTAAGTAATCATGACAATTAAAGCCTTAGGAGCCACATTAATTTAGCACCTAAGGTCAGTACACAAGCATTGTTCCATTCCATTACACATATTGAAAAAAGAGCATATAATTACAAAAGGTGTATAAAACCAAATAATTTGAAATTTATGCATATGGTAGTTTAGTAATGAAAATCTGATTTTGTTTTTTCTGTTGCCTGCAGTGCTTGGAGCAAATATAGGGCAGAACTTTTCATCTTCCTATAACTAGGGGTTCCAACTTTGTAAATCCCATCTGAGCTAATGTTTCTATCATGGATTCTCCTTCCAAATTTTTTAAAAGAATAATTCTCTTATTTGAAAGGAAGAATGAGAGAAGAAGGAAAAAAATAAACCAAATAAAAATATTGGATTTCCATAACAAATTTTTCAATAAATACCTATTCTTTCATAGGTAAGTATAGTGACGTGATAATCTGCACACAGTTACTCTTCCCTAACCTGCAACTTACTTATTTCATATAAGGAATTTATTGGGCATTAATTTAAAAACCTGACCCGCAGCTGGTACTCTCTCTCAGCCCCGCTCAAATGGAACTGCTGGCTTCCCTAGGGGATGACACATTCTACAGAACTTTGCTCTAATATCGCTTTCCCTTTTTCTCTAGTTGTGTGTCTCTTACTGGGAGTCCGTATTTCTTAATAGCCACACTGTGAAAGACGAGGATGAGTGTTGAGAGGCTGTGTGAGCAAAAGCAACTTCCTCCAGGTATGTGTCTCTTGCAACTGCAATGTCTTGGTGGGAGTAGCCACTCTGTGGCTACAGTCATTTCATATACACACTGCAAGAGCAGAGGTAAGTGGCATTTGTAACTTATTCCGTGTTGAACACGGAATTGTCTACCCCAGAAGGATTAGAAAGACAAAATTCACAGGTCTTGGAAAGCATCTTATTTCCAAATACAAAGTTTACAGATGATGAAAGTTTAGATAAAGTCATTAGGATGTCCCACATTTATGCAAAAGGAATAATTTGGACACATGCATACTCACTCCAGAGTATGCACTTATGAACAAGAAGACAGGTCTGAATGATACAGACTTTGCCAGTAAATTCCAGAGATTTCTGGTAAACCGCTAGAACCTAGCAGTCATTATACAAAAGCTGTTTTAGAGATCTCAGAACCCTCCAGCTGACAGCATGGTTTCATACCTTCTTCTTGCTGAACTGTGAGATGGTACCCTTCTGCTGTATGAGTCATGCGGCAGGAGGTTCTATGTTACAGCTGCACTAACAAACTAACAGCCTCTGGACATGGCCACATGTTTTCTTTCCGGAATTTAAATGAGATCACTGTCGTTTTCTGTATCAATTCAGTATTATCAGAAATGCACTGCCAGGAAGATTTCCTCAAATTAAAGACGGATGTAGTTAGTTTTCAGTTATACCTGAAAAATTCTCAGAATTGCAAAATAAATTGAATATTTCAGAAATTTGATATGATGTATGTAGATAGTATCATTTAAAACATAAATCTACAGGTCTATTAGATTTGAGAATAATAATTTTATAATGATTATTATAAAATTAGCCCACAATCCCTGTACAACTTTTTAATTAAATGTTGATACATTTACATATATATACATACATGTACATATATATGTATACGTATTTATATACCCACGTCTTTAATATTTTCACATTTATATGCATATAGATGTATACATGCATGGAAATGCTAAAGACTCATGATATAAACACTGAGGGTTGAATTATTCTCTTTAAGTCATCATGTTTCCTATTTCAGATATAATTTTTATCTTATTTGAATTTTATCCCCAGTTGTTACAAAAGGTGCTAAATAATGAAGGAAAAATAACCATAATAATAACCAGCATTAGTTGAATATTCCTTGTGATATAATGTGTATTCAGCCTACACTTTGACTAAAATGGACATTATACTTATTTTCAATGCATCTGTTAATCTAAAAGGGTTTATAATTATATATTTCTATGTATCCCTGAAATTTGTCATGAAAAGATTGTCTTATGTAATTCCTAGAAGTTTGTACTATCATTTCAAATGGTTTTGGAAAGAATTTCACAGTTGCTTTTCAACAGTATATTAAATCGTAGTGCTTCTGGAATACGCTGATTTAGTCCAACCTTGGTGATACAGATATCATCTTATAAAATAGCAATCCAACAAGTAGTTTTCATTCACCTACACACTGAATGTATTTTCCCTTTATTATTTGCTGTTTTTAGTTTTTAAAGATTTTATTTATTTTTATTGGAAAGTCAGATTAACAGAGAAGAGGAGAGACAGAAAGATATTCCGTGTGATGATTCACTCCACAGATGGCCACAATAGACAGAGCTCTGCTGATTTGAAGGCAGGAGCCTGCAGCTTCTTCCGGGTCTCCCATGTGGGTTCAGGGACTCAAGGCTTTGGGTCATCCTTGACTGCTTTCCCAGGCCACAAGCATAGAGCTGAATGGTAAGTAGGGCAGCTGGAATTAGAACCAGTGCTCATATTGGATCCTGGCATGTGTAAGGCAAGGATTTTAGTTGATAGGCTACCATCCTGGGCCCTATTTGCTATTTTTAAATAGCCATTTTTAATTCTAGAGATAGAAAGTCATTGAAATATTTCTGAGAGAGCTAGAAAAAGAGAGAGACAACACTCACTACGTGTTGGACTGGTTGAATTCAGGAGCTAGAACTCAGTCCAGACCTTGCTCCACAGCTGTCTTCCTGATCAGACAGCAGCAGGAGACCGCAAGCAACAGCTGGGAATTGTTGAAAGCTTATATTCTGATATTCTGGCATTCCAATATGTGCCCCAACTTCTAAGCCAAATGCCATTATCTAAACTTCGTAATATATATTTCGTGGTCTCTCTCAGATACTGTTCATAGCAAATATATAGTTTTAGTTTTTTTAAAAATTTTTATGTAGTTATTTTTGTTAAATTTTTATTTTGAATTCTTGAATTTTATGGTACAATTACATAGAGACTGAAATTCTCCCCCACAAACTTCCACCCCTCGACAGATTTTCCCTGTGTTGCTTCAGTAGTATAGTATTTCGTAAGGAGACAAGATTCTAGTTTATGTATAAAACATATCTTCTACCTTTTCCTGTATTCTTACTGGTAAGAAGATGGTGTAGCTACTAGATCCAATTGGATTCGTGAAATTAACTTTCATAGTCATTTATATTTATAAAGTAATTGAATTTAGTGAATCTGAATTACTATCTTACATTAGAAACTCTGATGAAGCTGGAGTTTAGTGACCTTTCTGGTTATGTGTATCAGGAAATAGATGACAAAATATTACAAAAATGTACAACTCAAGACCATTTGTGCACTGTACGTTCTAATAGCTACTAGCCACAAGAGGTGATTGAGTGTGTGAAATGTGGCTAATGTGAGACTGAAGAATTACAGTTTTTGCTTCATTTCAATAATTGAACCATTAAGCTACATTGTGGGTAGATGCTTTAATGAAAAACACAGTTGTACTCAGAAAAATGATGAAACCTGTGCAGGGAAAATCAAAAATAAGAGGTTCAACATTGGGAACATAAAGGAAATAACTATAGTCTCTGAGAACTTTGTAGCCTCGTAGGTCTTAGTTCCAGTAACTGATGATGCAAAACTGTGCGTTCCTGATGTGGAGTGTGCCACTTCTGAGCCTCACAGACAATGCTCAGGTCTTTCCTGGGGACTTAATTGATAAAACAATTCTTCCTGCACAATTGCTTATTTAGTTGGGGGTTCGCTAACAATAAGGACATCTTTACTCTTTAAAAAAGGATAAAATGTTGTTCTGCAGCATTTGCATATTCATGATTAACTGATTTCTGTACAAAGAAGTTTGAAATCTTTAATTCTTTACATTTTCAAGTTGGGAGATTTCTACTTTCTTTTTAATTTTCTTCTGTTTCTGGAGGCTTCTTTCTATGTTTTATAATTTCAATCATCTAACGTCATATAAAAATAATTCTTTTAATAAAATCAGTGTGAGTTCCGGTGTTTAGTACTCCCATCTAAACTGAGTAAAACAAATTGTTACAAGCTTATTCTAAGTCTTTCGTGGAACAGAGAAAAGATACTCCAACTTCAATTCATGTTTTATACCATGTACTTTCCTCTGATGTCAAACCTATGAAGAAAAAAATATACATATCTGAAAAAATTACAGGCAGATTCAACTCCTAAATGCATAAAGCCTTAAACAAAAGTGGTAACAGTTTCAGTATGGTATAAATAATATAGCATGATAATTTTATATTTATTTCAGGAGAGAAATTTAAGAATTTATAAATAATAGACTGATGGAATTATAAGTCCTAATGAAGGACTATACTATTGTAACAGCATGGAGAAAATCATTTGGGAGATGACTACCCTGGGAAGAGGGGATTCCAGACTCTACAGAATTGTACCACAGAATTCAAAATTTAAAATACAAAATTGAGAAGTTTTGAAAATATTAATAAATAATGGCAGTTACACATCAGAACTACAGGCAGGAGTAGCTGGTGAGTCAGCACTGATAAGACACCCCAGAGTGATGCATGACACAAGGGGATTAAACTATTTAAAATCTACCTAGATTCTTCAAGAAAGTGGTTTTTTTCGTTTTTCTTGGAGAATAAACTCAAAGCTCTGAAGATGAATAATTATTTTTCATAAATGCAGGAGTTCTGAAGTTGGAGCTTTGACGTTGTATTTTGCTGTCTGCATGGATTCTGTAATACCAAGTAATATAGCTTGAATATGCACAAAAAAGCTTATTTAAAAAGAAATTTATATTTTGTGCTTGGTCTTAGTCCTATTTCCTGACACAAAGCTCTTAAGACCTGTGGAGTTTCCTAAATGATTAGAGAAGGACGAAAAGTTGTGTCTTTTGTTTTTCATAACTAGTGCCTTTCAGTTATGTCTGAATTTATGTTACTGGGGTGAAGTTTGGAAAAGCTCTAGGTAACCGCAAGATAAGTATCGATTAGAGGATTTGAACTTTTCTCGGGAAGCCGATCAGTATCAGTTGGAGGATTTGAACTTTTAGCCCCACTCTCTAGCCTCCTGTGGAGAAGGGAGAGGCCAGAGTCTGAGTCATTCACCATTGCAATATGATTTTGTAGAATACATTCCTTTATGGAACTTGTCATAGAAATCTGCAGCGATGAGCACTGGTGTGTTTCCAGGTTGGTGAACGTGTGAGGTGCCTGTTGGAGAAGGTATGGAAGCTTTGGATCTCCTTTAAACCTTACTGTGCATGCTTTCCATCTGTTTTTTTTTTTTTTTTTTTAGTCATTTACTTCTATAACAAGCCAAAGATTTAGTAAGAAAACTTTTTGCCTTAAGTTTTGTGAGCCACTCTAGCAAATGATTAAATCCAAGGAAGGGATCATGGGACTTAAGATTTAAAAGGTCAATCACAGGAGAGATTACAGCCTGGAGTTGGCAACTGGTGTCTGTAGTAACGCTGGGTTCCTAACCTGTGCCATGTAGCACTGCTGGATAGTGATAGTTTCAGAATTGAGTTGAATTATAAAGCACTCAGTTGATATTGCCAGAGACCTGGAAAATTGCTTTGGATGAGAAAAACAGCACATTTTTTGTTTGTTTTTTTCTTTTTGTTTGTTTTTTCACAGAAGTGGCCTTTGATAAATGTGAGTACAGAGGAAAGCAGTTTTTTTTTTCTTTTTTTTAAAACTACACTTCTGGTATCAGTAGTCAAGTACTGAGTTTTGTAGGAAAGGAAAAAGACAGAAATGATATTTTTACTTTGTATAGAATAAAATAAAACAATGAAAAGATGAAATTGTAAAAAATGTCTTTATAGTATATTATTGTATATTATAGTTTGTAAAAATATATTTCCATGTGATTGTCCGTTCTTCATCCATTGAAAATAGACTCCATTCCTTTGAGTCTTTGAGTCATCATTTCTGAAAATTCATCTGTCATGTAAAACCTTAATTAAATGAGTATGTCAAGCTTTTCTCTTTCAAGCTCATCTTTTGTGATAGAGATTTCAGTGATGGACCTTGAAAATGGGTAAGAAAAAGGTGGAATGTCCTTTCTAACATACAGCAATATCGTATAGAGTATGGTCACAAGTTATTCATTGAGCTTACAGTTCCACATTGTAACATTATGGAGCAGAAAAAAATATTAAGTATTGTTCAATTTCCAAGGTGGGATATTTTAGCTTGTAAGTGTTATAAATTTTGTGTTATGGATGCATACATAATTATTTTTAATATATTACTGTATATATGCAAATTAATTACCAATGGATTTTAAGCAAATCCTTGAATACAAGTGGAAGTAACCACAGCCATAATAAAAGTTGTATAAAATCAAGTGAGTTTATATGATTTTTCTTATCTATTAGTTGGATTTAGGTTAAAATTTTGCTGAAAGCATCTTGTAGCAATTTTCTTCTCTACTGTGCAACAATTGCCGTATCCATAGTGACTTGTGAAATTCATCTTTTTCACAGCTCTGCATTCCAGAAGCTGAGATCTCACTAAAAGCATTCTCTGGAGAGGCTTTTCTCTACCCTTTCCAGTGCCCGGTACCTGTAGCCTTGCTGGGATTTCCTTGGACTGCGGCAACACTCCCAACCTGCGCTTTGTCTTAACATCTTGTCCTGTGTGCATCTCTTCTCCTCTGCCAGTGGTCTCAGTGGTCTATAATACTTGTTGTGTGCCCCCTAGTTGCCGGAGACCAGCTCCAGCTGACTGAGAGCTTGCAAAGGATGCATGGATCAGCCAGATGATAGGAAGAGATAAGACCCAGACCACTATGGCTTGATGCTCGTAATGGACAACTCAGAAAAGTTGCCTTCTTTATTTACACACAAATCATCACAAGCTTTTGCACCATATCCAATTGTTTCATTTTTACTTCATGATTAAAAGAATACAAAAAAACAATCTAAGGAAAATATTTTCAACAAACCATTAGTCATTGAAACCTGCAGTCACCTGGCTGAAGCCAGGAACTCCACGGTTGGCAGCACATGTGGTTGCATAGTGACAAGTGGCTTACTTATACTCAGAATCAATTTTTACTAAACACGAACTAATATTGCTTGAAATATTAAGAATACAGAATTAAAAAGATCATAAATGAAAGGATTTTATAAAAGTATATAGCAGATTCTTTGCTAATTCTTATAACCAAATCATGCATTAATTACCATCACCTTTACCTAATGCTGATTCAATTGTTTTTCATTCTTTTGTTAAAGGGCAGTGAAAGGGATCAAGGCAGCTCAGCCAATCTACAAACAGAGGGCCTTTGCAAGAAACTTTCTTTCATCTATATAAACTGTTTTCTTTCCCTAAATATAAGTGCCAGTATAAGATAAAGATTTTTGTAAACTGTTTTCTTTCCCTAAATATAAGTGCCAGTATAAGATTGAGATTTTAGGCCATTTTGAGGGGCTTTTGTTTCCTTTTAGAAGATGTCCCAGATATTTTTGCTTTCTTGTGGTAAGAAACTAAAATGCGTCATATCATGTGTTGTAACAGTTCGAGCTGTATGGTAAACAAACTCTTTGTACCTCCATGATTGCCATCTATTCCAGGATATTATCAAGCCATTTCTTAAGGAAAACATTACTTATACTAGGGCAAACTTCAGGACAAAGGTGGGCACATAACAAGATGTTTGGAAACATAGTGGGCGCAATTGTACTATTGTATACTTTTAACTGTGTGTCATAGCCTTACATTACTAAAGGTGTTTTTATCATAACATGATTGATCAATTTGAGGTGTCATACCAGTTACAGGAATCACTTCACATTAGCAGAAAAACAACAACAACACCCTCAGAAGAATTCTATGAAACATCAGAGAGGTGATTGAGTTCCATACAATGGGTGAGGCAGCAATGAGCTGACCAGAGACATTCTGCCGGGCCTTGCCTCGCTGCTAGAAACTCCTCGCAGCCTTGCTAACTGAGGAGCGGTGCTCATCACACACCCATGCCATCTGACCCAACTGCACGGTTCCCCACACCTAGTTATCCTGGATGATCTTTCATCACTGGCTCCTTAATTGTCTCTGCAAAGACCCTTGTCCAAAACAAGGTTCATGAACATGGATTTCTGAAGTTTGATTTAAATATCTTCATTAGGACATTTTTCAGCCTATCAGTCATGATTATGGAATTTAAAAAAATACCATTTGATTGTTAAGTCAATTTAAGAAATCTACACTAACATGCTTATAATTAAGTAAATTATAGAACATAAATGTCTTAACAAAGGCAAAATTTGCAAATTTACAACTGGGAAGTCCACCAAGGTGTATGTATAAAATTATTCTAAAATATTGTTTACCAATTTTGCAAATCCTAGAGCTCAACAGTATCACCGAGGTCAATTCCTGTTTTTCCATGCTTCTATCACAGCTGCATTTCAGCTTAGGTAAAAGGAGAGATATCTACTGGGATGTTAGACCTCCCACAGAAGAGATTAGGGAACCAGACATTTCAATATTTCAAGCAATGAATATGTAAAGTCTAACTCTTCATATTCAGAGACTCGGGAAATAACAAAATTGTTACAACTCACGCTTACTGATAAGTTCCAATAATTGATGTTATGGACTACACATAGGAGGCCAATGAAAACTAGAACTCATTTTGCTTTTGTATTTCCAGTGATCATATAAAAATTATTTCCTATCTAACATAGAAATAAATGTTTATTTCATTTTTTCTAGTCTTTTGAGGAAAAAAATCTCTCTTCTAAAAGACAGCTTTCAATGACTTTCACTCACATAAATTTTCCCTTGAAGCATATTATACTGAATAAAGAGGAGCATATGATAGAGCAAATGCAGTACAGGAAAAGAACATACATACGCACATATGGAAATGAAACTCAATCCCAAATTATTTGATCACTCTAAATCTAAAGTAGTATGGAAAGTTTAGCAATTTCAAATGTTAAAGTGTATTTAATAAAATACGTTTATATGTGTATGTTTAAAATTCCAACTATTATTATTTTTAAAAGATTTATTTATTTAGGTTTTTTTTTTTTTGAAAGAGAGATTTACAGAATAGAGACAGAAAGAAAGATCTCAGATCTTGTATTTGCTGATTCACTCCTCAACTGGCTGCGATGACTGGAGCTGAGCCAATGTGAATCCAGGATCTAGGAGTGTCTTCTGGGTCTTCCACATGGGTGCAAGTTCCCAAGGCTTTGGGTCGTCCTCCATTGCTTTCCCAAGCCACCAGCAGGTAGCTAGATGGAAAGTGGAGCAGCTGCGACACAAACTCGTACCCATATGGTATATAGGCAGAAGTCAGGGGAGGATTTAGGCACTAAGCTTTTGCATCTGGAACTCCAATTAAATTTTAATGCAAGTTAAATTGAAGTTGAAGTAACAAAACCCACTTTTCTGCCAAAATAGCTTTTTATTATCTCCTTTAAAATGCAGGTGCATTTTAACTGACATCATTTAAACATATGTGTGGCTCACAGAGTGGTCTGTGATTTACCAGCACACAGATTTTGACTCATTTTCTTTGGACTTCAGTAATTTTGAGCTAACGATTTTGCCATACATTCAAGAAATTATGCAGACCGTAATGTAGGTATTGCGTCCTCAGAGTAAAATAAAAAAGGGACAGAGCTAAGTGAACCTGGGGCCACCACTAGGGTAGGAACAACAAGAAAATACTTTTTTCACCATAGTCATGATCTCTCAATATTTAATGTAAACAATACAATTTCTTATACATTATACATAGCTGTAATTGTTCATACTTAAAAAAAAAGAATTTCCCCAAGCCTGTGTTTTGGGAAAGAAATACTTTAATCACAAATGATGCTTCAATATTAGCATAAACTCCCTGGTGCTTCTGACACATATATCCTTTTTTCAATCACTGAATCCAATCTAAATACTCTTCTGTTCCTTTGATCTTTTTCTTGTTTTCCTTCACTGATAGCTTGCGAATGTGACTGTTGATTGGTGGGCCTGCTGCATCACTGTGCTTTTAAGAATGACTTGAAGGTGAGGTGTATAGTGTCCCTCAGGAATTGTTCAGCATCTGATACATTTGAAATTTAGGGAAATATAATATCATGTTTTTAAGATAATAAATTACTACTTGAAAACAAGATGACAAATCAAGGTACTGCTGCCATACAGCAGCTGCAGGAATAGACCACTGTGCAGGGAGGAAATCAGCCATACAGAGATTGCCTTAAAATGTGGGCGGCCTGCTAAAGGTCACGGTGTATTTTGATCTCCTTGAATATATTTCAAGATGTCAGAATCATCTCTCCAGGGAGCTCAGTGATACGTGATTTGCACTAAGCAGTTTTCCCTAATACGTAATTGGTATATGATTACAACTGTTTCTTTCTTCAAGTCTGAATTTACAAGAAGAGCTGACAATTCACTCTTTTTGAGAAGTGTTTATCTCTTCTTCTGATCTCTGGGGATTAGAGGAGACAGTGTCTGGCAGAAAAGTAAAATTTTTGTCAATCAAGCAAAAGGAAGTGATATCGTACAGATTAGCAGAGAGCTGTATGGATAGGAAAGGGGAAGGACAAATGTGAACAATGAATTAATGTTTTTCATAACAATAATCCACTGAAAAGTGTACGTGTATAATGGTTTGTTTTAAAAGATTTATTTTTAAACATTTCTCATTTAGGATAAAATTATTTTAAAACGCGTTGTATTTTCTGGCAAATGATCAAAATTTATGTTAAATGAGAATTAGTGTTAATTACTGAAGTTTATTACATAGTATCTCCCGGGAAACAGTTTCACCCATAGTTAAATTTTTCAGGGAATTTATTTTTCTTAATCTCTAGTCCTGAAAGGATTTGTAAATTTCTTTTCCTTTTGCTGTCCTTTCGCTGGCCCTGTCATGTTTCCTTGAGTGAGGGTAGAGGCTAGAACTGGGAATGAATACATGGAAACTGACATTGAGAGAGCTGTACTTGGAGTTAGGATTGTGAGTGGAGTGAGAATCTTCCAGTTGATTCCCCTTCTTCTTTATCAACACCACTACTCTGTACCCAACAATGCAACAATGGACTTTACAAACAAAGTCTTGTAAACAGTGATATCTTTATTAGCAAGTAAAAGACAAGATGATAAAAATAAAATCACAAAAGTTGTTTTTGGGTGATAAGCAAAACGAATATGGATTTTCTCTTGTTTCACTTGTAATCCATTTGGAAAGTTACTATGCTGAGTTAATTTTGTGTAAGCATGCTTGATTGGGCCCAAAAATTCAATACACTATGATTAATTTAACACCTTGAAAGCTAAAGCAATGGTCCAAAACTGCTTCAAATATAAAACTTTATGAAAAATAGCAATAAATCATATGACTATGATTTTTATTATAATTCATAATTTATTTGTAAAATAAGTTGCATCCATTTTTGAGTTCTTTCATGAGAGTGACTCTGAAGTCCTATGAAGCCCCAGGGGTTTGGTCATGAGCCTTAACACGTATACCTTTATTGGCATGATTGTTTATCCTAGTTGATGGTCTCCTACCCAAGTTTCTAACTATGTAACCTGGTGTCATGAAAATTTGCTTGTGCTGGCAGATTCCTTTGTCTGACCTATGTACAGTGGATTCTTACCAAGGTAAACTGCCTTTAGAAGAATCTTGACTGTCAAAAAAAGTTAGGTCTGGATGTGGCAACCAAGAGAAACTCAGAGTTAATTTCAACTAAAGAACAAAAATAATAACAACAAAACCCACATACTATCACTCATAAACTGCAGCGAAGAGAGCAGCATACCTCACAAGGTCAGTGGGAAGCAGAGAGCTATCCAGGATGTACGTGTCAAATTCTACGATGCTATTATGGAAAGAACAGAATTTGGATTCCAAGACAATTGCAGGCTTTCAAACTACAGCATCTTAAATTAAAAGTAAGAGTAAGGGTGGAGATTTGGTCCAATTATGATATCTGAAAGTGGTACCTCTTGAAAGCCAATTCTATGAGTTAGATTTCCCTAATTTATGTGGAGCTCCATAATGCAATCCTGTTGTCTTCTACACACGTCAACATGAAAGAATGTCCCTGTGACTCTTGCGGGATCACCAGTGGGCCTTTCTCTGCACTTTCTGCTGTTAACCTCCATCCTTAGATGCCAAATTAACGTGATCATTCAATCTTGAACCGTGAACCTCTGAAACTGAAAGCTGAAGTAAATCTTGCCTGAAGCGTAGCTCCTCTCAGGTAACTGGCATTTGTATTTGGGGCCCTTGGGAGGTGAGTAGGATTAGATGAGGTCACGAAGGCGGTGGCCCAATGATGGTGTTGACTTTATTAGAGTAACACAGAGCTGAACTAGCCTTGTTGGGTTTTATATAGTGATACCCTCCCTCACGGAATGACACAACACCAGCTTTAGCAAGTGCTCTGCCTACATGGTTCTATGCTTTTTTTGTGTCCAAGACTCTAGAAGTATGAGCCAAGTATACTTCTATTCTTCATGTATGTCCTGGTCTCAGAGTTCGGTGATAAAAACAGAAAACAGACCAAGAGTGGCTGTTTTCATTGAATTCCTCAGAGAACAAATGGTGGTACTAAGTCACAAGTTAGAGATGTCCATCTGACCTAATTAGCAGGTTAGAATTTGGCCAATTGCCTTTCCTACAATCCAAAGAATTACAGTGATACCATTTGTATAAATTACGTTGTGTGGGAAGGTTGAATTTGAATCCCAGTGCCCCTTCTGTTTGGTTATTTTTTGGAGAAAAGATGAACTGGAAATGAACGAGGGACTTAGTATGAAGTGTTCCACAACTTCATAGAATGAAATTTATCAGTAACAAAATATTTTAAACACAGTAAATCACACATTATACCACACACCCAGAACATAGCAATAGGCCATCTGAGTGAACCTTGTCTTACCTCTTTGAATCACCAAAGAATGTGTTGTGGGCATAGAGATTTAGGAGAAAGACATCCTCTATTATTGTAGACTTTATGACAAATTAGTGGAAGAAACTTTCATTGTTATGTTTGGAAAAAAAAGCGAAGAGATCTAGCATTTCTAGAGTAGAGATGTGTTTCCATACTAACAAATACACAAAGGAATATGGAATAGCATCTCATCCATGCACTGTTCTCATTAAGTGGCAAGGATACTAGATAATCCAGCAAGATGATTTTAATACTCACTTTGAAGATTTTAGGGGAAAAAAAAAGTCTTCTCATGATTTGTGATACAAATAACTTGAATAGCAAGTTGAAATGATGCTAGGTCATAGAGTTAGGCTGCCAGGGGAATAAACTCTCGGGCCTTTTGCAGGTGCTAGCGTCCGGCTACCAGGAGGGAGCTGAATCTATAGTGCAACAGGTGAGTACAAACAGCACTCATTTGGAATGCTGGCTTTGCAAGTAGCAGCTTGACTAGCTATGCCACAATGTAAGTCCTTGCAAAATGATAATATTTTAATGATGCAAATATCCATAACCTGAAATAATTTATGAATTTACTTTTCACAATAGCGTTGCATTTTACATTATTTATTTATTTTTAATCCAAGAAGCAGAATGATAGGAGATAGAACGAATGTGAGAGAAGCCACAAAAGGGAAAGAATCTCCTGTCTACTGGCCCACTTCCTAACTTCCCACAGAAGCAAGGATTGGGCAAGAGACTGGGCACTCCATCCAGGCGTCAGTGTGGGTGTCATGCCCTAAGGATTTGAGCCACCATTGCTGCTCCCCAGGATGCATCTTTAGAAGGAAGCCGGAATTGGGAGCAGAGCTAGTACTTCAATCTAGTCAGTCCACTGTGGGATGTTGGAGTATCAAACGACAGCTTATGCTTCACCAAACACCTGTCCTGGAAATTTGTTCTTGAAATGAAAAAAAGGCCTTCGAAGGAATAGTCGTTAAACTTGATGGTACCGCAGATTATCTCTAGTTTTTCAAATCTTTATTATATAACTCTACTGTTTGAGTTCATTTTCCAGAGTAAAATTTTATTTTTTTTAAGTTTGTGCTTTAAAAGTATTGTTTTATTTATTTAAAAGGTAGAGTTACAGAGAGAGAGAAGATGATGCAGACAGAGATTTTCCATCTACTGTTTCAATCCCAATGTGGCTGTAAAGCTGGGAGTAGGACAGGGTTAAGACAGAAACTTCACCTGATCTTCCACATGTGTGTACGTGCCCAGGGACTATCTTCTGCCTTATTTCCAGGCAGATTGTCAGGGAGTTAGATTGGGAATGGAACAACCAGCACCCATGTGGAATGCCAACACTGCAGGCCACTACAGAAAGTGTTGCACCATAAGCCATGGTGTTAGTTTATTATTTTTAAAAATCGTCTATTCAAAACCAAAAAGCCAGGAAACAAACAAACAAGAAAACAAACCTACAAAAAGATGTTGCCACTTCTGAATCCATGTTTTCAGAGCTCATTTACTCCAAAGCTTTGTATTTCTCTATGTTTTCCAAGTGTTTTGTCTGTATCCTGTCAGATAACCATGGTTTCCTGCATATACTTGTATTTTCTGTAGTAGAGACTCAATATATCATCACAGTACATTCTGCTGTCCAAATAAATACACATACACACACAAATCCAAAATAAAATGCAAACTGCAGCCGGTCTGATGTTAGTTTCTTTCAATTTATTTTTATCTCGCACAAATGGAGAATAATGAGTATTGCCATGAAATATGGTCATGGAAACCTTATGTCCTTCAGGAATGTATTGTGTCAGTTAACTGAATCCTGTATGTTACAAGATCTAGTGAGTTCCACAGATGTGGAAGGCACTCTGAAATGTGCTGGGTACGGAGTAACTGATAGAACCTAGTCTTGTGCAGTCCACATGCTAGTTTGAGTAGAGAGTGTATCTTTTCATGGAGGAAATACTCAGGTTTCTTTATAAATCTTAAGAATGCCATTGACGCTGTTTGTTCGGGTTTGCTTTGTTTCTTTCCTCCCCAACTCCCAGACTTGGACTGAAGTAGCAAGATATAGCCAGCAGTGTCTGTAATATAAATGACAAAGTCTATGGTTTAGCTGACAACAAAATCTGACCACATGCAGTGTTTCCAGGGCTGCCTCACAGTCCACACATGGTCCTTTATTCAGAGTTCCCAGACCACGGCCTCAGGACAGTGTTACCTGCCAGCTGGACATTCTGATGCTCTAATACTATCTAATTTTCACAGTATTCACTGAAATGTGCATCAAGCATCAAAGATGCTTTACAAATTATGTGGAAAATTAGAATAAAACAAAAACTTTGTTTTGGTATAAAATTTTGGGAATCCAGCAGTTTTTTCCTAGCACAAATGTCCTTGAATTTTTTAAGTTCTTTTGTATGTATGGACTTCAACATTTTTGCACCAAAATAAATTTGTCTTTTAATTTCCTTTTCCACAGTATTTTCAAATGCTCCCTTCCATTGATTTCTCTTGTACATGTTTACCTATTACTTTTGATTTGTTTCATGCTGTTTCAACAGACAAAGGCTACAATCAAGTTGAATTAATGGTCTATAATGGTAATTATAAAAATATGGAAGAAATATAATCAGGGAGGTGGCACGGTCAAGATGTGCATGTTAGGGATTTCTTTTGCCACAGTTCAAAGGATTGATTAATACAGAGTGTGATCAAATTGAGAGATTATTTTGCCTTATTTTGATTGTTCAGGTGAAAAATAACAAACATTTACAGATTTAAAAAAGAAGTTATTCCAGACACAATTGTGAGACGTAACTAAAGTGTTCAGTGATTATGTTTTGCAGCTAGTTGAGCTTTACAGAGAAAGATGTGTCTAGTAAAAAGCATTTGCTTTGTCTTTTTTTTTTTTTTTTTTTACTTAATAGGCAATTGAAGAGCTCATTCACTCAAAGATGTTTATATACACAATTGGGGAGTATTTATCATGAGCAGAAAGTGGCAAATTTAGCTTTGATTTTATTGTTTATTGATTAGATGAATCTGTTCTCAGATGAGATATCAGAATTGAAACTATATAGCTTTGGGATTATCGTTGTTCTTATACAAACTAAAGTCATGGGCACGGTTGAAATCTAAAAGGAAAGTTATGATGGTGCTAATAAGGAAAGGCAGGAGAAAACCCAAGGAATGTAAAAAATGAAAAAAAGGGAATTTATAAAATTGATTGTCAACTATAGGTCAAATTAAAACTAGTTTTTACAACATAGATTGATATGTATCCTCTTTTGGAAGCTTGCTAACATTTGTGAGTTTGGTTTTGGAAATAAATGTGTAATGACAATTTAATTGGAACTGGACAAATAAAAATTTACTTTGGCATTCAGCAATCTCTTTAAGAACTAGAAGCACAACCAGAAATAATAGAAAAATACAAGAAATCTTCCTTTTCAACTTTCCCTTCCTCTCTCCCTCCCTCCTTCCCACACTCATTCACTCCCTCTCTTCTTTCCTTCCTTCCTTCCTTCCTTCCTTCCTTCCTTCCTTCCGTTCCACCCTCCCTCCCAGTTCACATCCCTGCTTTTCCTTCTCTGTGTTCATTTGTTTTATTCTCCTGACTCCTACTTGATTTCTGAGTCTAAGTAGTGATACATTATAGCTGGCAGCTGTAAAGTTCACAACTCCCCGTGTTCAAGAACATCAGAACTGAGGGATTTCTGTACAAGAAAAATAGTGAACGGACTCAGTAACTAACCTGGTATCCACTAGTGCTATTGGCCTCATCAACAAAGTCAGAGAGTGCTCATTATATTAAATTATAAAAAAGATATCACTGGACACTTTGCTGGTTGAATGGATAAAATTATAGAAGACCAGGATGTTAAGTGACAAAAGAATAGTGGATATGGCAACATTGTAAGACTTAAATGTTCCTTAATCATCAAATCAGTTTAATGTACTTCAGATAGTATTTTTTTTTGAAATACTAGGAAAATGGAGAGTAACTTGTTTGATCATTATTACTTAAAGTTAAGTCTCGAATAAAGAATAATGAGAAAAGACATAACAAGTGAATTTTCTGTGAATTTATTCAAGTTTATTTGAGAACTAAGGATCTGGATATTAACAATTGCAATAACATAACTGACAACATGGAAATCACCAAAAATATATTAAAGGAATCTTACTGAAAGAATAATTGATCTTCAATGGTTCAAATCTTGTCTCTCATGATATCAATATAATCTGAAAGGACAGTTTACAAGGTTCAAGCCATTGTGCTTCAATACACAAAAGATATGTTTTATGTGAACTCCACTTTCTTATTTCTCCTCTTTCAAGTCATTTTCAAAACTACACTGTTTTCCTCGAAAAGCAATACAACAAAATCCTCCTGGGCCCAGCGCAGTGGCCTAGTAGCTAAAGTCCTCACCTTGAATGTGCTGGGATCCCATATGGGTACCTGTTCTAATCCTGCCAGTTTCACTTCCCATCCAGCTCCCTGCTTGTGGCCTGGGAAAGCAGTTGAGAACAGCCCAAAGCCTTGGGTTCCTGCATCCATGTGGGAGACCTGGAGGAAGTTCCTGGCTCCTGGCTTCGGATGGGTGCAGCTCCGGCAGTTGCGCTCACTTGGGGAGTGAATCATCGGATGGAAGATCTTCCTCTCTGTCTCTCCTCCTCTGTGTATAACTGACTTTGCAATAAAAATAAAATAAATCATAAAAATAAATCTTCCTATGTGCTGGTTCACTCACCAAATGACCATGAAATCCTGGATTGTGTCTGTCAGGCCAATGCAGGAGCCAGGAACTCTATCCTGCTCTCTCACCCGGGTGGCACTGACCCAAGTACGTGGGACCATCTTCCCTGCTCTCCAAAGTGTACTAGTGGGGAACTGGATCAGAAGGGGAGCAGTTCCTATCTATTGCTTCATTCTCCTACATGTCTACAATGTCGTAGTATGGGCCCATTCAAAGCCAGGAGCCTGGAACTCCATCTGAGACACCCAAGTTGATGTAGGGGCCCAAGGGCTTGGGCCATCTTCCACTGTTTTCCCAGACATGTATTAGTAGGGAACTGGATCAGAAGTGAGTAGATAGAACTTGAGTGGGTACTCAAGTGGGATGTCAGCATTGTAAGCAGCAACTTAACCCACTACCTCAAAATGCTCACCACTCCATGCCTGTCACTATATTCAATATTTTCTGAGAGGTTACATTGCTTGAAATATATATAAAGAATGGTTGAAAAAGTTTTCATTGTTGGAAATTTACATTTCAACCAAATGAGAGGTAATTTATTAATTATTTCAAAGCACTGTAGATACTTTTTATTTGATCATATAATAGTCAAAGTGATATCTAGAAGCAGATTAAAGCATTGTTGTGTTAACACATATTGGTCTTACTGTCTCAGGAATTAGTTACCTTTTCACAGTTTTGTGCCATTGTCATTGATCATTTGGGAAATCATGGTTCACAACTTTGCATCTGTTCCAAATATTATCACATGTTAATATACAATGTAGAAAAATTACTTTTGTTTACATAGCCACCAAGCTGTCAGTCTGAGTAGGAAATACTATTTTCAAAATACATTTTTATTGAAAAAATCAGATTTTATCACTAGCAATAAAATTCTGTCTATTACTTTTGTTAAATTGACAGGTGTATTTTGTTGTTTTGCGAAAAAAAATCTTGTAATTAAAATCTACATAATCATTATTTGCTTGTTATTGTTTCATGTAAAAACTGGTTTCTCATAACAAAAGCAGCAACTATTTTACCTGGCAACTTTACTTCCACTTATGCTTTTCCTCAAAATACTTTCATATTGTGGGAGTTTTTCCAAAAAATAAAAGTTACATAAAAAACCTGGGGTTTTGAAAACAGCGTCATGATCTTATAATTTCACCATTTCAAACATTTCAAACAAAGTTTTATAAATAGATTGAAGTTTTAGGATTCTCTTGGTTTTCTTGGTAACAGAATGTAGAATGCACAAAAATCCGCTGTGACCCTTGAAAAGAATGCAGTCACCAATGGTTTTTAAATTATCCTTTAGGTCAGAATCTAAGTACATGGATTAATAGTATACCCATGTTGATGCATTCACAAACAATATTTGAAATGCATAATTATTTCCATACAATCCTAAGTACAATTTAATCTATGGCACCAAGTGATGACTATTGCTTATATAGCTGGATGGCTAAGTGTCAAAGGTGTGGCATAGCTTTCCTCACATTATTCAACAAATTTTGTATATTACTAATTTAAAAATCTGAATATTTTTCAAATTAATCTTATTAGCTAGATAAGTAGCTGTCATCTCTTTATTTATATGGTTATTTAAATCAGTATAAAATATAGCTAGATGAAAATGAACAGTCTGTGACTACTATGCTTTTAATTGGTTTCTAACTAAATTTCATATGTATTTTAATTCTTGATCAGAATTTTACTCTATTAACACTTGAGTAAAATTTAGGAATTTATATTGAGTTACAAAAACTTCTTTGTAATTTATTTCCTATGTACAAGTATGAAGAACTTTAACTTGCACATTTAACATCATCAACTGCAGAAATAACTCCAGTATTAAAAAAAAAAAAAAAACAACTTCATGGTCCATATGTAGCAGTTATTCCTATTTGACTTTTATGTGTTAGTTACATAACCTAAAACATCTTTTCTTTTCTTTGTTCCTTCCCTTTCCTGCCCTTCCCTGCCCTTCCCTGCCCTTCCCTTAATTGAAAGTAAGATACACAGAGAGGAGGAGTGACAGAGGAAGATTTTCCATCCATTGATTCACTCTTCAAATGGCCGCAACAACCAAAGCTGTGATCCAAAGGAAGAAGCCAGAATCCTCTTCTGGGTCTCTTATGGGAATGCAGGGTCCCAAGACTTTGGGCCATGGTCAACTGCTTTCCCAGGCCACAAGCAGGGAGCTGGATGGGAAGTGGCTGCTGGGACATGATAAGCACCCATATGAGATCCTGGCACTTGCAAGGCGAGGACTTTCGCAGCTAGGCTACTGTGCCTGGTCCTACTTAAAACATCTTATTTGTTATCTAGATTATAATTAAAATAGCCACGTTTTTAGCAAGAAATTGTGAGTTCAGTTCTATTATAATTAGCTAGTTCCAGCTTCATAGAAGCTGATACTTAGGTAAGGATTTCTGTTTATGTGATTTCATTAAAGAAATAATCTTAGGAAAAACAAATCAATTTAATTGCATAGAAGTACAAATAAAAGCATAACGAAAACTTGAACAAGAAGATGATTTCAGGCAGTTCACTTGAAACTAAATCCCATGGCAAATTTTGGAGTAAAAATTATGGTACAATCTTTGTCTTACTCATAAAAGGAGATCCTGGCTTTCATTTTTCCTGTGGTAGTCACTGAGAATCTGGTATCTCTTAACATTACTTATTCAGGATTCATTCAGGTTGTTGCATGAATAAATATGAGGACTCTTCAAAAAGTTTATGTACAATGGAGCTGTAAGTTTTTTAGTTTGGGGCTTTTTTTAAGTCCATGAAGTTCTTTCATAACCTATTTTCATGGATTTTTGAAGATCTCATGCATGCATTCATTTCAAAACATTGTGTACAAATATGTGTGTGTGCATCACTTAATTCAATTTTGCATTAACTTTTTAAGACTCTCTGTAGTGGTTCTTTCTATTAAGGAGCAGCATTGCTCTATACACTTGTATGATGCTGTTTAGCCACCCATTCCTCTCTTGGTGTTGATCCTGACCATTTCCAGATTTTTGCTGCTGTGGAGAAAGGAACTCTCTTCATTTTCCTGGAGTTTTTGTGAACATTGAGTGGGATGTCTTGGTCATGTGGTAAATGCATGTTTGCTTATAAACGCTGCACTGTTTCCAAGGTGATTTCACCGCTCATTGTTTCATTTATCCATGAATGATCATTTTTGTTGCTCTTCGTCCTCTTTGGCAGGATATATTGTCATTTCATTGGAATTCAACTTCTTTTAGTAAGTGTGTAGTATTATCACAGTTTGGCCTTCTGTAGGCCTTATTTCATGATACTTGTCTAATATTGGCCATCTTTTCAGATGTTTGCTGTAATCCATACACACCTTGGGACAAATAGTTCCTCAGGTATTTGGTTTTATTTTTCCAGTTACTGAATTTTATGTGTTATTTTGCTATTCTGGATACAAGTTTGATAAAATATGGAGTTGCAAATATTTTCTTATAATCTGTACATTGTCTTTTTTAACATTTAACAGCCTCTGTTTTTATTTTTATATCGTTTTCATCTCTTTCTAGTTCACACTTTTTATATCCTGTTTAAAATCTCACTGAAATATTTTGATTAATAAAAATTGCTTTAGCTTAAGACAAAGATTTATACAGTTCTACATTTTGTATTTAGATTTTATGATTCCTTAATTACCAATTTTATACAACATAAGGGGTGTGTATCAAAGTGCTTCTCTCTCAAATGGATTTTAAAATCTACTATAGCAAAGTTGAGTTTTTTAAAAAATTTTAATTGCCAGTATATCTTTGTGAGGAATCATTTACCTGTATTTTCTGTGGGTCAATTTTGGGTCTCTTGATTCTATTGTATTGATCCGTGTGTTGTCAGTTCCTGCACCAATATTACACTGCATTGATGATAGTGGCACTTGAAAAAATCCTGTCCTCTGCTACTGAGTGGAATGCTCTGTAACAGTACATTGGAACAAGTTGGATGGCAGTGTGGTGAAGTTTCTGGTATCTTTCCTGATTTTCTGATTGCTTTCTTCGTCAGTGAGGCAAGACTCATTGAACATTCAGGTTGTGATGGGGCATTTGGCCACTTCTCCTTTTGCAGCTATCTCCAAATTTGCCTCATCTATTTGGAAGTTCACACAGAGTTATAATTGTTACCAGGAAGCTTCAAACAGTTTAGGGAAAGTTATTTAAACCTTAAAATTATTTTGGTGCAAAAATCTCTGATATTTAATTGCTTAGTCATTTTGTTTGCCAGTGTGGTGTAGTTAGCTATCCTTGTCGGCAGGAAACTGGATGCAGTAGTAACAAAATGTACAAGTTGACTGACATTTGTCATCCAACTGGAAATTACTATTGATAATAATATTTACTAGAATTTATTGAATTTTTAAAAATTTTCTTTTATTTCACTTTGTGTTCCCCTATTCCCTATTTCAATTATTTGAGTAATATCTGCTACAACTCTCATATTAAAATCATAATTAAACTGTATTAACCTTTACTTCCAAAAACTAACAATATATTCTCCATTCTACTTCCAAATGCTTCTTGATGCCCTTCACACTGTCTTCTTCATCTGGCAGTACAAGTACACTGTGAACCATTCCTCTGTAGCCTAGACCTTATGTATTCCTGCTCCTTCACCATGCTTCTATTCAATGATCTTGCTAGAATTTGGAACTGATCATGCTATGCGGCTCCCCCCCCCCGCCCAAAAAAAAAAAAAAAGAAAAAAAATCCAGTGTGGCACTGCAGGAAAAAAAATCTGCTTATGTTATTGTCAATGAGAAAAATCCAGTGTTCTGAAACAGCATTTAAAACAGCTTAGTAAGGTTACAATACATTTTGTCCCACCGGGTTTCTCACGTACAATCAGCATAGTGAAGCTTCACTTGATTAATGACTCATTTCAGAGTGAACTATACCACATGTTTTCCAGCAATTTTGGTAGGTAAGAAAAAAAAAATCTTAAGAGCCTGGAAATTATTTTAGTAAAAAAGAAAGCAAAAGTAGGTATAGGGTCAGAAGAAAGCATTTTGATGAGATATCTTTCAAAACATCTTGCATACCATGGATGTAATTATGTGGAAAAAACAAAAGGCTTTGATAAGTAGGTCATAATCTATTTTTTTTTAATAATTAACTTTAAATGTGGGGATGCAAAGAAAGAATTTAATGAAGAGTGTATATACGTCTTTTCCTGATGGCAGTAAGTTGTGATCATGTGTAAAACAAAGTTCCACTTAAGAAGAGTTAACATTGTGCAGTCAAAGCTGTTCCTTCGATGTCAGTAGACCTGGTTGTCCTTGGCTCCATTCGCTCTGTGAATGAAGAACTTTGTTCTCTCTGGTCTGGGAATACTTTTAACTGGTGATGTTTTCCTTTGGCTGGGAAACAGATTAAGGGTTTTCTTCCTGGCAGCTCCTTCTTTCTATTGGATGTGACTATTGAACTTACTTAAAAGAGCACTTTCGTTTATTCTGGCTGTCCAAATTCATCTTGTAGATAGCTATAAATTTGAAAATCAGAGGTTCATTTTTAAAAGAACAGAATTTCTAAATGTACACCTGCAAATGGGTAATGTTAAATACACCCTCGAGGAAGGAAGAACAAAAATCAATGATATTTTAACAGTGAGACCTCACACAGGAGTGTAATTCATAATAATACAAGCTTGGTTTTTTATCAATGAATGGTGTACATTCATTTTTAGTCATCAGCTTTTCCAGTCTTTCACTTGGGTTTGCTTCCATCATCAGTAGAAACAAAGCCATGTGGTTTACCATAATTGTTTGCTGATTTTTCTTGAACGCATGTACCATCTGGAAACTAGAAACATTTGAAATGATTATGAGAAAAAGAGAAGCATGCTTTCTTCCAGCCATGAAATATATATATATTTTACATTTTCCTGTTGAGGATATCAGTTTTTCTGCTCCTGGAAAATAAGTTTTTAAACAGTGTAAACTTTCTTATTACACTGGATATTTCCCTTTGTCCTGTTGGCAGCTAGTTCTTGGGAGATTGTCATCCTTAGTAATCCTGACAAGTTACAAAAGTTTGCCAAAGAAAAATGCACTAGACCAAAGAGGAACATTGCTGCAAAAGGATTTTCTGGGAATTTCTTAAACTCTGTAACTGAAAATCTATTGCTCTCTCCTACAAATTTTAAGGCAGAATGAGTAAACCTCTTAACGCATACTTTAAGTACTACATGGCAGCTTTGGGAGCTGAGCTTCCCTGCTGTCTGCCATCTGCATATTGGTTTGGCAATATCACTGTTTATTTTGTCTATATACCAAACATGATTTCTCAAATATGCATACAATCAACTATTTCTAATTAGAGGCAAATTCACAAGTATAATTCCAGGGTACTCATTCCATTTGCCACAGGAATGATAACAACATTATTGCAAAATTTTAGTGTTTGGCTTCAATAGAGTATGGCCAAGGTGATGGGGGGAAGAGGGATGGGAGCAGAAAGGAAAGAAAAAGAAGCTTTATTTCTTTTTCCCGCTAAAAATGACATAGTGAAAAATTATTGGTAATGCAGTCGGTTCTTTTGGTCTTTAAAGAATGTAGCTCATGAAACAACTATCAAATCAAGATTTACAGCTTCTATATTTTCACTTACATGACAAAAGTGCTTCTAGATTTTTCCTTTTTATAGAATTTTGTCTAAAGTGATTTATATTCCTATTCTGAAGACTTTTTGCTGATATTCTTGTCTAGTTGCGTAAATTGGTTCTTTGCCAGTTAGTCACATTCAGTATCATGGTACTTTATATAACCTTGTATTATAAAAAGAAAATTAACTTTTTTTTCTGTAGCATACTGGATTGTTGCTAACAGGTTCCTCATTTGTGCTTGCAAATCATTAAATCATTAAATCACCCCCTCCCCACAAACACACACCCTAACAGTGTGTGGAGATGACTTAACTCTGATGTTACACTTATCAGGAAAACAAGGAAAGCTCATCCCTGTATTCACCAAATCATGTCTTACTTTTGAATTTGTGTACTTTTAAAAGAGAACAGTTAGGACAAGTTCTCTTCTTTCTCTAACATCCTAAATAAAGCCAAGTGCCTGTCATCACGCTGCACATAAATAAATGATAATAATGGTGAAAAAATAAAATACTGATTCAATCTTTTTCCCCCTAATATGTGGAATAATTTTACTTAAGACTAAAAGAGCAAAGTCTTCACATGGGAGAGATTGCTTTTCTGTTGGCTTGTTCATTACTCCCATTCATTATACCTTTAACTTAGTGCCAAAAGTGACTTTCATAGTTCTGGCTGTAAGTGGGTGAATGAGCATATCAAAGTCTGAGCCACCCATTCTGTTCCTAAAGGAAGAACTGTATTTTTCAGTGTATCTTTGCACTTTTAGCTTTGGGGAAATGAAGTAAATACAAGCATTCAGTGAGAGTGTTGGCAAGCACAGAGCACAGTGGCAAATGGTGAGCTGCAGAGAAAGAAGTGGGTAGACACACTTCATTAGCATATGCCACATTTGCAATGTATGCAGGAATGCTAGTAACTTTTCTAATTCAGAACATTAATCTTCATTTGAGGGCTTAGCTTATTCAGATTATTCATCTTTGCTGCATATATGATCAAGATGATGAGATTCTTGCTGAGTAGCTGCAGGTTCTCAGTGGATTACTTTCTTATTTTTTTAATGACCTATTATATACATGTTTGTATATATACATACACACTTATATATGTATATATATCCTATGTATATACATAGAATGACACAGTTCCATTGGCACAGGGATCCCCTCTTCCTTTCCCTCACTCCCTCCACATTTTCCTCCATTTTATTACAATAGTGTATTCCTCCAACAGTCACAAATCCAACATTCTACTGTGTAAGTGTATCATGGCTTTGTAGATACAGACAATGGTTGAAATTAAGCATCTTATTCACAAGATGTATTTAATAGTGATATCAGGAGTATTTTATTTGGGAGTAGAGCTGACTACTGCAACGTATCTTCACTTTCCAATGTGCTGTTCTCTATTATACAGTTCATCTATGAAAATAGAAATATATACATTTTATGATAATTATCCTTTTGGGATTACTTATTTCACTGAGCATAATGGTCTGTGGTTGGGACCATTTCATTCATTTGAAATGCAGATTTACTGAGAGGCCTTTCATCTGCTGGTTCACTCTAAATGGCTGTAACTGTCAGAGCTGAGTAAACACCATAGGAAATTAGAGATAGTTTTCCTCTGTGGCAATGAAAGCTAAGGATAGCTTCTCCCTCCAATGCAGATGCGCTTACTTCCTTAAAACAACCACTTTTCAGGAGGGAATACAGATAATTCAGTTTGGGTTCCCTTTCTTATACTGTAAACAATTAAGGCCTCTACTGTTTCCTTCCATGTAACTCATTGTGTGTTCATGAGTCACGTGGCCTTACTAACATGGCCCTATGAGAATTAGAAACCACAGAACCAAGACAAAAATGCTGCTGTTCTGACCTTTGTATTGTTGATAGTAATAGACTGTGCTTCCTTTATGACCCAGTGAAATTGTCATGCATTCAACTAAAATCTACTAAATTATGATCTGCCAATGCATCAGCATCTTTCCTCTCTGAGGATTAGTCCTTTGTGCTACATGGAGTCTAGATTGCCGTACCATATGAAGATCACATACCCATTGTTTTACCATATACCTTATACCTTATACCTTTTGAAAAATTATTTATTTGTTTTTGAAAGGCAGCTTTTCCAGAGAGAGAGACAAAGAGACTACATTACATCCTCTGGTTTACTCTCCAAATAGCTGCAGCAGCTAAAGCTGAGCAGATCCAAAGTCAGAAGCCAGGAGCTGCATCTCGGTCTCCCACATGGCTACAGGATCTCAAGGACTCGAAGAAACCCTCCACAGCTTCTCCATGCCCTTAGCAGGGAGCTGGATGGGAAGCAGAGAAGCTGAGACAGAAATCGGTGTCCCTATGAGATGTTGGTGCCACGAGATGGAGGATTAGCCTGTTGTACCACCTCACCGGCCCCAACATAATGCTTTATACATTTGATAGCATGCTCAGGCAGCCATCAGGAGAATAACAGGAGTATGTGCATTAACACAACACACATATTTATTTTCTCAGAATTCTAGAGGGTGGAGTTCCAAGCACAAGATGCTGCAAGGTCTGCTGTCCTCTGCAGCCTCTTGCCCTGCTTGCAGGTGGCTGTGGTTTACTGGGTTCTCAGGAGGCCTTACTGTGCAGGCACATCCTTAGGTTCTCTCCCTCTTCTTTAAGAAATCTCTCTTATAACATTATTTAACTTAGTTGCTTCTTTAAAGACTCTTTATCTCCACATAATCACGTTGGATTTTAGGACATCACCATACAGATTTTAGGAGGGCACATTTCAGACTGTGACATTGTTTTTTACATTCTTTTTTTTTTTTGATGAGTTATTTGTTTATTTGAAAGGCAGATTTAGAGAAAGGGAAGGAGACATGTAATAACAGGTCTCTCATCCGTTGGCTCACTTCACAAATGGCCACATCAGCCAGGGTTGGGCCAGGAGGAAATCATTTGTCAGGAGCTTTTTCCAGGTCTCTCACTTGAGTGCATCAGGGCACATACCATGACCAGCTTCTGCTGCAATTCCAGGAACATTAGCAGAAAGTGGGATAGGAAATGGAGCAGCTGGGAATTGATCTGTTATTGCTATGAGGCTACCAGTGTTTCAGGTGGTAGCTTAACTCACGGTACTTGCTCTGTTCCCTTATACTTTAAAGGGATTCTCTGTGAAATTCTACATTTGTGTCCGTTTTGCTAAGACAGTTATTAACACCTATTTGTTGCATATTGTCTCTCAAGGATGTTAGAAGAGGGATAGCATCAATCCTCTAGGATAAACAATCTGTTTTTTTTACAGGTCAGCATAATATTTGATATCTCTAGATGAAGGGTAGAGAAGACACATTTTCTGCTCTCATAAAAGATGTGGATTTCCTGAGCTGGTGTGCCTGCCTTGTATGATTACCATTGTTATTTGTATACGCAGCCATCATTATGTCTCCTGTGAGAACAAGTGGTAGGGACTTTCCCTACCACTGTCGTGAGTAGTCATTTATCTTTTTCCAGAACCCATGCATCTCATATCTTCTGCAGACCTTTTGACACTGTGGCGTGCTAGCTTCTTAGGCTGTTATTGTAAAATGTGCAGAATGTATGCACAAAAGAAACAATTCAGTGGGTCGCAGCAACAGTATCAACGTTCACAATCCCTGTTCTAAGTCCTTCAGTTCAGTCCTGGAAATAAAACATCACCAAAAAATCGCATAAAAATCTCAGAAGAGAAAGGAAATGAACAGCAAATCCGTATAAAAATAATTTCCAAACTCTTTCCAAGTTTCATAAAAACATGAGTTAATGTGTCCAAGAATCTGAACAATCTCTAAGCAGGATTTGTGCAAAGGTATCCTCATCTGCAAATATTACACTGTGACAATCTATGAAGAACAGGAATATCCTGAGAGCAGACTAGTCTTACCTTCCGTGTTTCTAGTGAGTACAGACATTCCTTCATTTTTCAATGAGAATACAACTCAATAAACTCAGGGTAGACGGAAACTAGCAAACAAAGGAGGCATGTGATGCACCCATTATGTTAAATGTGATGGCTTACCGACACAGAACTGGTGAACCATCCTTCCCTCTTGCCCTCACTTGGCTGCCTGGGAACTCTGGCTCTCGGCAACACTCTCTTAGCGCAAGAGACTATCTTATCACATATTCTTAGCCTGAGAAAAAAAAAGCAAAAATTAAGATAAAATTGTTCACTCTGTGCACTTTCATACCATGGTGAAATATGTAAAAAAAAAAAAGAATAAAAGTAGAAAGTGACATTGTGAACTGCCTGTTAATGAAATACGAAGCTGGTGGGCACCATAGCCGCAAATGTGAGCTTTGCAAAGTTAGGTGGAAATCTAGAACATTTCGCTGCAGCTACCTAATGAAAAAAATATATTGATATAATACACGGGAAACCTAAATTCATTGTTTTTTCAAAACTATGTGATGAGTGCATTGAGAAAATATCCACATTGGACAAACACCTGTTTTCTCTAAGTTTTCTATATGATAATGAATGTACAAATAATCCATATTTATTAATCAAAGAAAAATGGAAGGAAATATATACATGTGCATAAAGTTACTCTGTTTAATTGAGTAAAGAATACAGCTTTTTGGGTGATATGAGGGGAACGATGATGGTATTTATAGGCACTGTAACGTTCAAATGTCTCATAACTGTGGAATCCCACAGCATGGTACGGTTCTGAAGCATAGGTGCACTGGCAATGAACGCTCTTTACTGTCCAGGAAAATGAGCTTTAATAAGTGAGAGGGACTTTCCTAAGAATGCATTTTCACTGCTACAAATATTGTCAATACTTTCATGTATGTATTGACAAACAAAAAAATTTTAAAAATGTTTTCACCTTTCATGTTGAAAATATCCTTTAAGGGCCCGGCGCGGTGGCGCAGTGGTTAAGGTCCTCGCCTTGCACGCCCGGGATCCCATATGGGCGCCGGTTCTAATCCCGGCAGACCCGCTTCCCTTCCAGCTCCCTGCTTGTGGCCTGGGAAAGCAGTTGAGGACGGCCCAAAGCTTTGGGACCCTGCACCCGCGTGGGAGACCCGGAAGAGGCTCCTGGCTTCGGATCGGCATAGCATCAACCGTTGCGCTCACTTGGGGAGTGAATCATCGGATGGAAGATCTTCCTCTCTGTCTCTCCTCTCTGTATATCCGCCTTTCCAATGAAAAAATAATAAAAATAAATCTTTAAAAAAAAAAAAAAAGAAAAAGAAAATATCCTTTAAAACCCTAGTGTATTCCTCCAGACATTTAATTTCTCCTTAGGTTTTCAAAGGTCATAAAGGTTTTATGTTGTACTTGTATATGTGACTGTAAGTGGTCATCATTGCCTAAACCTGCATTTGCTAACATTGATTCATATGTCAAGTTCAAAATATACAATTCACCATTTCTGGGAATAATTTTATTTAAAATGGAATCTTAACCCACTTGAAACATTTTTTTATGGCTAAAAAAACTTTTAAAAAGACCTTTTAAAATTAATTTTGGTTGTGTCTTTCATAGTGCTTCTGATTAAAAACATATTTCATCTGTAGACTGTTGATTTGGAAAAGTAAAGGCTACTTAAGGGGAGATATGCTGTCTTGAAAAAAAGTCCACATAAGAAAAAAATTAAGCCATAACATGTAATGATGAATGATCAAAAGGGACCTTGAAATTTAATTTAATTTTAAAGAAAAAGAGGAAAGTAAAAGTATGAATTGATTTCCCTTCATCATTTTTGAATATTTGTGCCATTAGCATAATTACTAATGGAAGGCCCTAGCAGAGCCTTTGTGAAGTTACATACTTGTGCATAGCAAACATCACAAATGAAACGCAACAGATAAAGGGGAGAACAAAGGATTCTGTGACTAAATGAAATGAAAGCTTCAGCCTAATGCAGGTTTTTCTTTTTCTTTTTTTTTTCTCTTTTGAGTCACGATTGTCATCATCATCATCCCTCTAAAAGAGACCATATTTATTACAGTTGCTACTGAACAACTGGGTCACTTGTTGCATCAAGAGCATAACACAAATTCGAGGAGGCTTAAAATCAACTGTCTCAGGGGGTAGATTATCTGTACACCTGAAGGTTAAACATGTTCATGTCTATGAATAACTTAGTATAGCTTTGGGATCTGTGAGAAAATGCCAATAGAAGAGGCTTGAAAAAGTTCATGAAACTATACCTTATCATAAATTTATGCACAGGTTTCAAAACTGCTCCAAAATAATCTTGTTTTTAAATTTCCATTTGTTATGCGTTCTGAAGTACCTTTAGCGAGTAGAGAAAGCACACTTGACAAAATGACTTAGTAATGTCCTAATTTAATCAGAGGTTTGGGTACTTTCTCAAAAATAAGAGGAACTCCATATTATTGCATGTGGAAAAGTTAATACGCATAGAAAAATCAATGGAAAATAAATTAGGAAAATCTTCATTAATAAGAAATAACAACATTAAAAATAAACCTAAAAAGAAAGCCATTTTAAAAAAATGTTGTAAAAACCAAAATACATTAATCTAGTAAATTGCAAACAAACAAATGAAAAGACATTATGTTCAGGGAATAGAGGACCATAATATTACAATAGCTATAATAACCAAAGTGACATATACCTTTAACGTAACCCTTATAAAAATTTTAATGGAATTTTTCTCAAAAATCAAAAATTTCAAATTCATATTGCTCCACAAAGACCACAACTAGGGAAAGTGTACTTAATTAAGAAGAATAAAAATAAAGATATTATAATCATTTATTTGAATATATACTACAATTATATACAAATCAAAACAGTATGATACATGCGTAAAGCAGACATACAGACTGAAGCAAAAAGGTGGAGATCTGCAGCTGGGTGGCCATGTGACCCTCAACAGGGCACTAAGAATGAGCAATGGAGAAAGATAGTCTTTTCAGCCAAGTGTGGGGAAATTTGGATACTCTCAATAAAAAATGAAATCTGAGCCTCATTTTCCACCATACACTAACATCAACTCAAAATGGATTAAATATTTAAACCCAAGACCTGAAGCACTAATATTCTTAGAAGAAACTGATGCTTCAACAGATGTCTAACAAAAGCCATAGAAGCAAAACCAAGACTAAACAAGTATCGCTAAACAACCTAAACGAAACAAAACAAAACTAAAAACCCTTCAGTACAAAACTCTAACAATCAAGCTAGAGAAAAGACAGTCTACAAACCAAGAATACATTTTTGAAAATAATGTATCTTACAAAGGTTTAATCTCCAAAATATTTTTGATACAGAAAATAGATAAAAATAAACCCTGTCAAACAACTAGAATAGGAATGAAATTTTGTCTTTTGCAATAAAATGGGTGGGATTTGAGATATTTACACTTAATGAAAAATCATTTCCCCAAAACCAGCCAAGCTTCATGTTTTCCTTGATTTGTGATAGCTAATATACAGAGGATAAAAAAATGATGTATAAGTGAGATTGACAGCTGAGATTTGATTGCTGTTTATAGCCAGCCGTTATCTATACGCTTTAGTAACAGTGATGTTTCTATTTGTTACTTGTTAAATTTGTGTGTGTGCATGTGTGTTTAAAGTTCCTAAATATAAAAAATACTGAAACTGTGGTTTTAATTGGCAGGCAAAGATATGGAGAGTTAGTAATTACTTGCTATAAATTTCAAACAAATAATTTAAATAACTCCAGAGATATATCTTCCATGATGTACCTGTAATTAACATTAAAGTGATATGATTATGTATTTGTTAAAATGGTATATCTTATGTTGAATATTATTACATTTAATTTACCACACAGTAGAATAATTTTGGACATAATTTACCATTTTGCAGGTAGACACCAAAGGCATGTGTGCCACAAATCCTGTTCAATTTTTTGGATGCTAATCAATAATTGTTTTAAACAAATAAATCTGAATTTTTAGATAACATTTTATCTTTTAATGGCTCTGAAACAGAATAGGTTATATAGATCCAAAACAAAAATTTAACCATGATTTCAAGTAGGATCTTTTTATTGCAAAGTGTGCAAAAACAAGGAAGTCTCCAAATGAATATCTACTGTTTTGTTGTTAATTGTAAAAGTTAATTGCAAAAGTTAGTACCTAGAAAGATTTCCAAGAAGTTTCTTTTTCCACTTAGCATCCAAATTTGGAGGATTTTTCAACTTTGCCTGCAAATTCGGAAATTTCTCTTTTTCAGTGCTGAGTGTTATCTCTCTCCCCAGGAATGTGACTGGACTTTACTGTCTCATTCCCATTTACTAGAAAAAGTAGAAAATAGCATCTGGTGTCTCATGGACTGAGTGGTAAAAGGCCCTGTCCTGTGCTCAGCTCTCTCACACGGTTAGCTTGCTGTAGGACAATGTTTGTGCTCTATTCATCAGACCATTGTAGATACCCATGTGGCACCAATATTCAACAAAGGATTGTGGCCTGCAGCAAAAGCAGACATACCTGTCAGCCATCGAAGCTCCAGTGAAGGTGCTACAAGACTACAATCCCAACTGGTATCTCTATAAAAACCTGATGAGGTTATTACTACAAGGACCAACACTGCTAAGCTAAGTTGCTCATACTCCTGACACATAGAAAATGTGAAATATTTATAATTTCAGGCCAACATTTTCTGTCACTTTGTCATTCAACAACAGTTAATTAATTCACTAATAGGATATAATAAGAATTCTTGGACTTTTGTCTGCTTGACTTGAGATTTTGCCAACTAAAAAGATGTTCAGTGGTTAAATCAAACTATTCAAAAAAACCACCAGTTAATTTTAGGAAATTGATACTAGAAGAAACTTTATGGCATCCGATGAGTCAATGGAAATGAGTATATGTGATGTGTAACCTATTACATAGCTAGGCCAAATCACTTGTTGCAAACACACATCCCTCCAAGACTGAAGTCTTTTCCTTATTTCCCTTCTCAAACATCAGAATTTGCTTCTCCATATTTCATAATATCTGAGTTTTGGTTAGGATGACATTAAGACTCCTTGTACTCTTGGTATGATGCAACAGGTGATTATCTTTTTGTTGTTTTCAAACTTGTAACTTTATAACAGGGTGACACTGATGCCTTTCCCTAAAAGTAAAGAATGAGAGCCTCATTTTTAAAACCCAAAATGGGAGTACAAAGTTAAATCTGTTTGGAGATTTCCAGGGTCTTGGAGCTATGCCCTTGTCTATGCCAAGCCATTTAATTTTACCTGGATTATACTGGTAAGTGACTATCACACATTAGTCCAGAATCTTTGTACTTCCTCTTAAATGTTAATGCACACAGACTTTTCCTTGTTGTAATAGGTCATTTCAAATACATTATTTTTTATGCTTCATTTAAGATTGTTTTCTTGCACAGTCTACAATGAGGTTTTTGCCCAATATCATTTTTACCTGTTTTTGGAGTAAATCACCGTCTTGAACAATAGGGTTTTTTTTCCAGTTTTTAAAATGTTTGTCTATTGTGTATACTTATCATTTCCAGTATCTCAGGAAAGGCTTCCAGATTTAATTTTCTGATAGAGTGTTTTATTTTGGTGTCTGTCTTTTGCATCCTTTTTATATATGGCTTGTGTCATGATAATAGTCGAATTCTTGGAGAACATTATCAATTCTTGGATCTTTTGAGGTTTTTTGTTAAATGGTGTACTTGCCGAGTTAAAGATCACCACATTTTTGAAGCATTTCAAAGTCACAGACTATGGCCAATGTGTATATATTATTATATAGACTGAATAACTAAATAATTATTTCTTGGTGATTAGAATACATGTGTGAATGAAATAAGCATATTGGTACCTACATTTATTTAGTTTTTACAGAGAAAATTATTTACAAATTATGATCTGTAATGATAATTATAGTTTGTTAAACTTGTTTCTGTCTTAAGATATAAGTTATCAAAAACAACAATGAATAAATAAACTCCACCAAAGTGTTTTCTAATATGATTTATTCATGACAGAGACTAGTACATAACAAAATTCTCTCGTTTAGTTGAGTACAATAATAGATTTTAAATTTTAACTCTTATTTAAAAATGTGTTTGGGAAAAAAGTATAGAATTTCCTATGTGGTAAGTCTACTTGTCTAGTAAAGTTGCATTTTCCACGAGTGACGATGTTCGTACAGTTTAATAGGCCATTGAGAATAAGGGAGATATTAAAATCAAGTTCATATTAGGTATCTGCTAGTTTAATTGTAATTGTTATGACTGTAACATAAGGTGAGTAGAATCAGACCTCAGACTTCATTCATTCTTCTGATACTGGAAAGCAAGCTCTGGTTTGCATTTTGGATGACTCTGGCCCCATGAAGTCATTTCATATTCATAGATACTAGTACTGACTAGCATCTCCTGAAGGCTTTCAATTTAGGCTTTTATTTAGACACACAAAAATATCAGTGAGTCAATGCTTATTTGGATAATCTGTGATCAGACTAAAGATTAGAGGGTCGCTAGGATTCACCAAGACGACAATTTCATCCTGCATTTCTCTCCACAAGACGATCTATACCAACAACCAGATTTCAAGTTTAAAACAAATTTTAATGTTGCAATGGTTTCCTTCTGTCAACATTATGTCTTAGAGTGCGTAATGGGGTGGGATGTGATTAACATTTTCATAAAATAATGGCTCTGTAAAATTGTGGTTTTCACAAAGGGAAAGAAACTTTCCTTTTTAAAGGTTTAAGGGCAAGGATTAGTGGTTGAAAATTCAGGAGTGTTTAAAATGCTGGTTATCTCCTATATGAACAGTTTGAGAAAAGTTAGATGACAATTCAGAAACTTAAAGTAAATATGAGAAGCCATATTGTGTTCAAAAGTTTGTACAGTTCAAAAAGTTTTGGCATTTTGAGACATTGGGTTTTGTGCATTTGTGTGAGCTTAAATAGGATGTATGGAACCAACCATTGGTCGCTTGACTTCCCTTTCATTGCTGACTTTGTCCATTCTTCTCCTCTTCCCTCTAATTTTCTTAGTTAAAATAGTGTGTTTTTCTAATTTAGTTTTCTGAAGTTTTGAGGAGCTTTCCTTCTTCCTTTCATTAGTAGTCTTCACCTGGATGAGTCTGTGACATACATAAACTATAAAGACGAAGTTTAGTGTGGTGGTAGCATGATTTTGTTTTAGATTATCCAACTTTTGAGCAAAGTGTTAAGGTAGGCTTGGGAATCCCTCTATTTCTGGTTAGGCTCATTCACTAAAAATGAGCGGAGTGTCCGTGTCACCTCAGAGTAAGAGTCCATTATTGAATGTTATCTGAAAGTGTTGAAATATTCTGTCTGAAGTATAGAATGGATTTATTTTTTTTTCAGGCCTTGGTTAAAGTATAACTTAATTTCAAGAAAGAACTTGAAAAAGCTCTTATCCAGTGTAATAATTTTCCAGAAACATTTGCTCTTCCATGAAATGTGCACTTTTACTTTTGAAGGTCACTTGCAGTCTTCCCCATTTACTTTTTTCCATTGCCCACTCCTTATGCAATCTGAAGTTTCCAATATCATGTGAACCAAATGTTAAAGATTTCACAGCTCTGAAATGTGCATTTTAAGACTCTTTTTTTTTATTATAAAGGCAAATTTACAGATAAGAGACATACAGATAAAGATCTTTCCACTGGTTCACTCCCCAAATGGCCACAACTGCCAAAGCTGAGCTGATTCAGTGCTAGGATTCAGGAGCTCATTTTAGGTCTCCCATTTGGGTATACGATCCCAAAAACTTGGGCAATCTTATTCTGTCTTCCCAGGTCATAAGCAAGAACTGCATTTAAAGTGGAGCAGCTGGAAAACAAACTGGTACATATATGGTATGGTGGCAGCTACAGGTAAATACGGATTACCCTGTTGGGCATGGAGCAAGCTCTTGCACTATGTATTTTAACGTTATGTTAAATAATTCTATTTTTTTCTCTCCATTAAAGAAGCTACAGAAGGAATTAACAATGGCTATCAGTTTAGAATTCAAAAATTTAAAACCAGCTGCAAATAACCCTCTCTATTTTGAATGAGCTTAAGCACAAGGGGCTATTGTTTGGAGGGGACAAGCTGCACACATTATCAGAAGAAAGAGAAACACTGGCAAAAACAACTCAGTTCAGTTCAACTTTTTTTCATGGAGCAACAAAAGGGAGATACTTTTCTCATTTTACTCAATTATCTGTGCCTATGTGATGAAAATAATGAAATATTTTTAGAATCTGACTACCTTTTTATATCCATTCTTATGTCAGACTTGGGTGATGTTTGACAATTGTAGTTGTCCCTCTTTTTCTGGGAAATTCGTGTGGGGTTTGCATGAGCATGTAAGAATGCATGCTAAGAAAGTATTAAATTAATCAATATTGTCAGTTAATTCCAAAACAATATTAATATTTGAGTATGTATCACTATAATTGCATGATTATCATTCATTATTTTGTCTACAGTTTTTACTGCAAATATTAATGGCTTGATAGTATTTACTGATTAGTCCCGATCCAGACCAATTTTTGCAATTATTTTATCTCAGTCTGAATATTGAGATTATTTTTGTAGTAAAAATGTCTAATATTTAATGTAATAATCGGATTTAAATAAAATTTTAAATTCCGTTTTTCTGTCAATCACATTTCCAACTTTCAGTAGAGACATGTGGCCAATAGTGATTAAACAGGGCAAATATGCAGCACTCTAGTGGACAAACTGTAATATAGATTATATTATCTGTAATACAGATCTGTTGGCATTACCTTTGCTTGGCTTAATCTATCTGAAAAAAAACAAGCATATAATCCAATCTAATAATTCTTGACAAAACAGAAAAAGCACTATTTGTGATCAGTAAGATTGGCTCTAGGCTTCAGTTTCAATGAGGTTTTATGTGTAATGAGAAAGAACAGATTTGATTGTTTCTAACAAAAGCAGACAAGCTTTCTGATTGGCTCCTATATGAAACGAAGGTTATTTCATTAAGCTCACTACTTTATTCTTTTCCAGTTCAAAACTGGTTTATTCTGGTGGGATCTAGGGTAGGCTTTCAAGAAGCCATGTTACTCTAATCTTAATTTTCCCGAGTATGTTTTCTTGGGAGCACTGTTTTGATATATAAAATATCCTCTTTCATTTCAAAGAACGAGGCTTCTCAGTAGTATGTCCTTGATGCTCATCAGCTGAAACAGCTTCACAGCTTCCCACACTTGAATGAGAACTTTCATGGGACGCAGAAATTGAGGTTGACGGTTATTTCCGCTCAGCTTTGAAGATATTATATAGCATGCCCTTCTGGCATATACTCTTACATGTGGGAGGCCTGCTGACAGTCTAATTGTGATTGCTTTGTAAGTAATCTGTCTTTTCTCCTCAGCTGTTTTCATTTAGTTGTCTTTGGTGTTCCCCTGATTGTGAATCATGTGTGTTAAGTCTGAATATATTTTATTTATTTGTTTAGGGTTCCATTGTGCTTGTCAAATTTGAGAATATGCTTTTTTAATTGCTCTGGAACATTCTTAGTCACCTTATCTTCAAACTATTTTTTGCTTGTTATTGAAACAAGTGGCTCTATTTTTCATAATGTGTTAACATAATTTGTTAAAATAATATGTTCACATCTAGTCTTCTTCTCTAGAGCTTTATATTAAAGAGTTACATATCAATCTAGATCTACTGTCTAGTTTATTTTAACTCTACCTAAAAGTTTTGCATATTTGTTTTTGTTCTCCAGAGCTGTTGTTAGGCTATTGTTTTGGAGCTACTGTTTTAAATTTCTCTAATTGCTGTGGATTTTCATTAAGACTTTTTTATAATACTGAGTTCCTAATTGTAATACAGTTTGGTTTTAATGAACAATACTTAGTGTTTTTTCATATTTCTGATATTGTTCTCTGTGGTGCTTATCATTTATCGTTCTTGGATTATGTAGTTTTTTGACTTTTTATTTACCATTCATCAAAGAGCTTCCAACTTTTTGAAATAAAACAAGTTTTCATATATAAGTTTTCATATATAAGAAGATGAATGATTGCTTAACTATTACAAAGATTATCTCAAAAGTTAACCTTATATGCCTTAAAGAACATTTATTATTTCATATATAATTTGGCAATTTATCCCCTGCTGATGAAATAACTTCACCAATGGAATAGTCACACACTAACATGTTATTACTTAAACTACTTTTATAATATTTTACTGAAAAGTATTGAAGAAAATCATTTTATTTAAGAACATTTTATATTAAGAGAAAAAAACAGGGAGGAAAACAGTCTGGTATTTACATTTTTATAAAGTGTTAGAACAGAATTTCATATCTCAGAGTAAAATTATTTTCATTCTGACATAGTGGATGCATGCATGGATAACAGAAAGTCATTCTTGAAAAGCATGGAGATGTTAAGGTTCACAATGCAACCCTGAGAAATGGTGAGGAGGAGAGGTTTGGGCTGATACAGAGAAGTGACACTGCATTTCACCCTGGGGTTTCTGCTTAATTTTTCATCCCTCAGCACCTTCCTTTACTCTTCGTGCTAGGTGCAGGGACATGAAGTACAGCTTGGGACTGCTTCCCTGGGGGACTTCAGCAGTAGCAACCAGCGAGGAGTAGTACCCTAAAAGCCATCTATTGTAATGAGAATCATACTGAGAGGTCAACTCAGAGATCAAACAGACGACAACGCAGTACATTTTTTTTTTTTATTTTGACTGTGTTGTTGGCTGTCACATATAAGATATTATTTTGAATATATTTAAAAAAAAGAAAACTACGTTGGAAAATGCAGTTGTATTTTGTGTAGATTACCTATGTCAATAGCATATTCGCTAACATGTGGTAATATTTAACAAGACTTATTCAGTAGCATACAGCAATAGTGAACATTAGCTTATTGTTCATGCATCTGTAGGTTGACTGTGGTCCAACTTAATGGACTCTCAGATATTAGTTTTCTCTGTTGTATAAGTAATTACCACAGACTTAGTTTTAAAAGCAGTGCTTCTTATTTTCATACATCTTTGATTCAGCAGTCTAGGTCAAGCAGGCTGAGTCCTTAGCTCAGAGACGTACAGGGCTAGACTAAGTTGGGTCTGCGGTAAAATCTCATCTATGTCATAAGGTCCCATGATATGTTCATTAGTGTTTGGAAAAATTTAGGCAAGGATCAAAAGTGGGGTCATGCCTATCCCTGCTGTCACATCATGTAACTTAACTAAGGGAATAACTACTCTATCCTATTCATGGGGATTCCCCATGCTCCAGGAGAAGGGAATAAGAAGAAAGTGTAACTCAGGAAGTGTGGGTTGGGAGCCATCTTACCATGATGCCCCTCCCAGGCTGTGTGTTCCCTTCTCCTAGTTCAGGATTTCAGATGTACATGAACGGATTTTCATTTTTCCAGAACAGGTAGATATACTATTGCTTCTATAGGATGGAAGTTTCCAAAGCAGCAAGCAGAAGCATTCACATCTCACAGGATTCCTCTTTCTCTGATGGACACGGTTTTCATGAGACTAATAGAAGAACTTCACGAAAATGGCTTAAAATTCTCTTCCTCGTGCATTTTTTTAGTCTTTGATATACTAATGCTATTATCATATTTTACTCACATTGTGGCTTAGTTATCATGTCCTTTCAATTAACATACAAGTTTTTATACAACTTGAGGAGGTTTATTTTTAATTCTAAATTTATATTTAAACCTCATTTACACTTTTGCTAAATTCTATTCAATGACATCTCAACTGTATATTAGGTCAAGTATAAAACATTCACTTGTACCCAAAAAATGCATGAGGAAGTATTTTTAAAAGATGAGATCTTTGAATTTTATGTTTTATTTAAAGGATATTAAATACTTCAATAACTCTTTATCAGATAAATAAATTGAGATTGTACTTACATAATGTTTTATTTAATAGGGGTAAAATGAAACCATTATGAAATAATTATTTTAAAGTTTTACTTATTTTTATTGGAAAGATAGGTAAAATTTATTTTTATTGGAAAGACAGAGAGAAGGAGAGATAGAGAAAAAGAGCCTCCATCCATTGGTTCACTTCCCAACTGGCCACACTTGCTGAAGCTCAGTCAATTCAAATCTAGTAACCAGGAACTTCTTCCAGGTCTCCCAAATAGGTGTAAGGTCCAAGGACTTGGGCCATCCTCTGCTGCTTTTCAAGGTCACAAGCAGTGAGCTGGATGGCAAATGGAGCAGCCAGGACACAAACTAGTGTACATGTGGTATGGTGGTGCTTGAAGGTCAAGGATTAGCAAATTGAACGCTTGTGTCAGCACAAAATACTGGCACATCACAATGTACAATATCAGCTACAATATTATACTTATATGTCCACCTAATAAGCTGACATAGAAGCTCTAGATTTATTCAACTGTTAGAAGGCAGGGACTACATAAAGGAAATTAAGTTGAACATTTAGAATTTTAGGCATTGTTGAGTTTGTAGATGCAGTACATTGTTATTGTCACTAGAGGGACATCTGAGAAGGACTTAGGGGGAAGATGCTATGACTGAGGGTTGAATAAAGCATCCTGTGTGACTAAATTTTCCTAACAGCATGATTACTTCAGGGGAAAAATGAAACATACTATATCTGGGATAAGCCATATTGTCAAGCTATGTTGAAATAATTGTTTCTCAGCAAGAAACAAGATCTGTCAGATGCCCATGTTCAGACTCCAGTACTCCATTGCCATATGTTTCAATAAAGTGCCTGGTATTTCATCAAATAGTTGGGGGGGGGAATTCATCAAAATAAGTATTTTAAGGTCAATATAACATGAAAGATAATAACTTTATTCTCCACCTCTTCAAGAAGTCAACCAGTCAAACAACAAAATAACTGGTTGAATCTCAGCTTTCATCCCCAGCCAGAGCCGAGGAAAGCCTGTGTAGTTTGTAGTATGCCTATAAAGAAGTCATTTTATTCCACGATAGTCAGAAAATATACATTTATATCCAGGTATTATTGTGATAATTATGAACATCATTCCTTGGAATGACAACTGCTTATATTAGCAAAAAGGACCATGCATGAACGACAGCAGATGCTTAACTTATCTCCAGTTATTACACTCTGGTTTGCTTAGCTAATGCTAACTGTGAGAGATTTTCATCTTGGTTAAATTTCAACATCTAGTTCCACTTTCCAGGCATGTTTAAAATGTTTACTCCTCATTTAAATGGGAGCTTTGTAGTGTTCACTCATTGTTGTGCTTGTTTATTATTTTCATTTTGCTATAAATTATCAAGGAATTTGCTAGCCCCTTATATGTTTAAGGGGAATAAACACATAAATTATGTTGGCCTGACCATAAATATGTCAGATCCCAATCAGAAAAATATTATTAAAAATAATTTACACACATTTATAATTCTGAGAAATTCCTGGGAGCTTATTACCTTGTTCTCCTAAGATGGTGCCTTCTATTTTTTGTCATTTCAGTGATCTACAACAAAAGTCATTCAGCTACGCAGTTCAGATAGCTCAAAGTTAGCTAAAACTGTTCCTCCTCCCTCAATTTATTCCGCAGTCTCATACGGAGTGTAATAAATTCAAGATTACTAATACCTACCGAATCAAACAAGAGCAGCAAAGAGCTTCTCTTCAGATCTACACGTGTAGCAGCTAAGCTGTCTTGATGCTTCACTTGCATTCATGTTGCAGCCACCTACAGTCATTCTTACTAAGTCACCATTCTTCATCTTGATGTATCCAGAGTGATCCTTTCAAGTGAAAATTATGTTTCTTCCTAGTTCATAATATCTTCATTTTTTTTTCTTTCTTCTGATTTCAGTCCAATGCTCATCAGGGACAAAGGAACTTGTATGCTGGGGTAGAATTGTTCTCACCTGAATCTAGTCTCAAAAATGTTCTTGGGATTGGCTCAGTGACACAGCAAACATAATTCTTTGCCTGTAAGTTCTGGTCCCGTATGGGCACTGATCTGTGTCCCAGGTGATCCACGTCCAATTGAGCTCTCCGCTTATGTTCTGAGAAGGCATCGGAGTACCACCCATGGTCTTGGACCCCTGTGCTCATGTGGGAAAGCTGGAAGAAGCTCTCAGCTCCGAGATTTGAATCAGTTCAGTTCTGGCTGTTGTGGATATCTAGGAAGTGAAAGTGTAGATGAAAATATATGTTACTATCCTTGTCCCATTCAGTACTTGCATGTGTAAGGTTTTGTCCAGGTCTTCATACTTCAGGGAAAAGTCATCATTTTTGGTTAAAACTACCCTTTTCCCCACATTTTATATCAGTTATAGTCACTTTATTCCTCATTTATTTTGAATAATGAAATGGATTTCTAACATATTCATGAGACATCTTACATTCATTACCCATATCCAATTCCTATTTATTTTATCTCATCTAAAAGGTATTAATTTTATCACACTTCATAATCTCAACATTTATGTCCTCACTCAGATTATTATCATCTTTTAATAGGACTCCTGTAAAAATTTATTGCCTTATCCGTTTATTCTGGCTGCTCTTGTCCCATCGAAGGATCTACATTCCATAGTGCTGATAGATCTAATAATTTGTAAGCCTCTGTCCCATTATCACAGCTCCTCTTCCAGTAAACTTTGTGGATATCAATGTCATTATTAATATAATAAGACAAAAATACACAGGTATGAATGAATGTCATGCTTCAATATAGTTCAACCCAGTTTTTATAAAGCTGTATCTACTCATTCTCTTAGGATCACTTTAAATTGTAAACATGTTTCCTGAAATGTGAAATTCAGTGTAGATGTATATATTTTGGCAGACACTATTAACTTTTCCTTCCTTTTACTTTATTTAACTTACAAATCTTATTGAATACATTTCATTGATGGACAACTTCTAATGTTTCTTTTTAAGAACTAACTATTCATATCTGTGCCATCTAAGAGTTTGTTATATTTGTAATTAATTTTTTACATATCTAATCCCTTTGAGGATAATCTCCATTATTTCTTACCACTTTCCAAGACAATGTTTGATATTTAGTAAGAGCTCAGTAAAAGTACATTGGATATGTGAGTGAATAAGTTAGCCTAAAACAACATGCATCCATTGGTTCATTGTACATATATCTGCATAGCTGGAGTTGTTTCTGATCAAAGCCAAGAGGCTGAAGCACCATCTAGGATTCTCACTTGGGTGTCAGGGAACCAAGCATTTTGGTCAGCTTCCACTGATTTCCTAGGTGCAGCAGATCAAGAGTAGAAAAGCTGGGTCCTGCATGGTAGCCTAGTGACTAAAGTCCTTGTGTTGAATGTGCCAGGATCCCATACGGGCTTTGGTTTTAATTATGCCAGCAGCCCCACTTCCCACTCAGCTCCCTGACTGTGGTCTGGGAAAACAGTCAAGGACGGCCCAAAGCTTTGGGACTCTGCATTATGTGGGAGAACCAGAAGAGGCTCTGGGATCCTTGGTTCAGATTGGTTCAGCTCCAGCTGTTGCAGCCATTTTAGGAGTGAACCAGAGGTTGAAATAATTTCCTCTCTATCTCTCCTCCTATCCATATATCTGACTTTGCAAGAAAAGTAAATAAATCCTTAGAGACAGAGAGAGAGTGTAAAAGTGGAAATTTGAATTGATACCCTGATAGGGGACTCTAGTGTCATAGGTTGAGGTTTAAACCACTGCACCACAATGGTGGCCCCAACAAGAAAACACTGCAATTTTATAAGAATCTAATTGTTGTGTATGCTGCTTCCATAATTGAGAAATGATTGTTTTCTGATTTGTTTATTTTACTCATACAGTCATGAATATAAGGGAGCTGCATGACTGTATTATAACATATGCTTATGACTCTGAAAGAATTTGATTAACAAAGTAAAACAAAATAGATGTTTGAGTGAACCCAACTGAGCACAATTTACTTGTATCGGAAAATCTAAACTTAGAAACAAACAAATCTATTGTTTCCGTAATGGTAGAATGAAGAGCATTCCAAAATTTCAACAGTTAAAATCCATTTGAATTGGCACCAGTAAATGTATCGTTTACTCAATATCTTTCTTGTGCTTTTTATTTATATTATGTGCATATTAAATACTTACGCATTTTTACCACATTGTTTATATGCAGGTACTGTAATGGGTGGATATTGTACTGTCCAGTCAATACAAAAAACAATACCCAAGACAGGTGTTTACTCTAGTGGTTAAGACCTAGTGAAAGTGGCCATGCCCATGGTATAGATATTGTGGAACAGCAAGTTAAGCTGCTGCGTGAGTCACCTGCATCCCGTATCAGAGGGGAAGTCCAAGTGCTGACCCTTCTTTTTCTGATTTAGCCTTCTGATACAGCTTTTGGAAAGCAACAGACAATGGCTGTCGACCATGATGGACACCAAAAAGGTCCTGATACCTTTCTCTCTCTCCCCCATCTTTTAAATAAATAAATAAATTCATTGGTAAAGAAAGCAAGATGTGGTATGTAGTATTACAGTCTCTGAGTTTGATGCCATCTTGGTGTCTGACCCCGGCTTCAGGCTGCTGCAGACCACCGGCAGCTCTGCCGATGGCTCCGGTGACTGGGTTCTTGATGTGCACGTGGGGGATCTGCATTGAATTCGTGACTCCTCCTGGCTGTTGAAGGCTTTTTGGAAATGAACCTACAGAGGGGAGATTCTCTTCTCTGTCTCACTCATTCCTCCCCCCTCACCCGCCGCTATTTCTAAATAATAAAACAATCTCATGTTTTTTTTTACAACTGCTAAATTCCCAATAAACCAAATCTACTTTAATGATTCAATTATAACCTCACCGCAAATAAGAGAATATCTGTGGTTACCAATGAAAAGGGCATCTGGTGGACCTCATTAGTCAAATCACGCTTTTGAAATCATGTTATCCATAACATATAAAAGATTATACAGTTAATGTCAATATCAACTATTGGGACTGTTTTTCTCACTAACAAGAAAAATAACTAGGTTTATTAGACAATTCCTATGCAAACATTTGTATAGTAATGTTAAAGAAGTGGAAATCAACGGATTCATATTACTGTATGAATGTCTGCATGAGAAGGTAAGAATTCTGTGAGTGTTTACTGTCCTGAGAATGATAAACATGTTACACTACCATTATAGAGGATGGATTATATGTTATTTGCTGATATTTGAACGGATCTTTTATGCTCTTGATATTATTTCTATTTCTCACAGCAGCCCTGTTAGATTGGTGTTATATAGTTATATATCTGCATCTATCTATCTATCTACCTGCCAGGTCATTTTCTAATGTGGTTATGGTATTCCTAGGAGGTTTTTTAAATTAATTGCTTCATTTTTATTTGAAAGGTAGATTTACAGAGAAAAGGAGACAGAACTGAGTGGGACCTTCCATCTGCTGGTTTACTCCCCACCTGGCTGCAGTGGCCAGAGCTGGACCAGTCTGAAGCTGAGTTCCAAAAACCTCTTTTGTGTTTCCCATGTGGGAATGGGAGCATCCTATGCTGCCTTCCTAGGCCATTAGCAGAGAGGTGGGTCAGAAGTGGAGTCTAAATGGGATGACAGTGCCACGGTTGAGGATTAACCTTCTGTATGCTAGCACCAGCCCAACATGGTATAATAATTTTTCAAAGTGTAGCATCCCAGACTCAGATTGGCACCCATATGGCAAACTGGCAATGCAGGCAGTAAGTTAACTCATTATGTGACACAGCTGGCCCAGTGGTAGCATTTTTAAATTCAGTACACAGACAAATTACAGTACTGAGAGTTAAACTAATTCCATCTGACATTGTATGGCTTGATTATTCCTTTTGTTTTGTCAGGAATTGAATGGCCTATAGTGTTTGTACTTCAGCCAGTTAAATGGGCCATTTTTTTTTTTGCCAAAAGTGACTTTTCATTGTTCTTTTTAACATACAGAAGAAAATACATTTTGTTTTTACTAATCTACTTAACCTGCAGAAGGATTTATGTGTAATTTTATTTACATTAAATTTTCTATTTTCTTTGATTTATTATCTATCTCAAATTATTTTCTTCTCAGTCTCAAAACACCGTAAAGTCATGAAATCAAATGAAATGATGTAATGTATATTAAAGCAGTTTTGAAAGTTTTATTAGTGTCAAAGTAAGTTTACTCAACTTTTCACAAAAAATGGCTCACCTCACTTTGTCTTAACTTGAAATGTTAGCTAGAATCTTTTTGCTTAAGGAATTTTCACAATGGGGCATTTGGAGATAAGATTTGATTCTTGGGTTTCTCACGTTGGAATGTGGACAGTTTTTCAGAGCAACTGAGAAGGATACTGGGGAATGACTTCTTTTCATCCATTATGCTTGAGCGCTGTCAGTCAGATGGTATTTATCCAACCCTACAATTCATCCCAGAAGCAAGAGCCAAACCGTGGGTGATTTAGCCTGTTTAATTTGGCCTATTCTGAGGGGAGATCTGCCACATTGGCACAGGTTGTGGCAATGGGAACCCTTGAGTGTGTCAGAGGAGCTGCTGCCACTGCTTACAGGCACACACAATTATTCATTTCCGGCATTTAAAAAATGTTATCAAGAAGACACAGGTTGAGTTTTAGAAATTGAAAATTTCAGAATTTATTGTACATTCAGCTAATGTGTCACATTGTATTTAAAGACATTTATCAAAATGAAACTCATAAGGCAATTCTTTAGTCAAAACAACCACGGGTTCCTTTGAAACCACAGTTACTTTTACATAACTTGTTGATGTTTATTTTAATGGATAGTTAATGAAACACTAATTGAGGGAAGTGATTAAAGAGCTACTGCATAAGTTCTTTCAAAACCTCAGTTATAACAACTTACATTATTTAATAAAATCCTGGAAGGTCTGAATTTCATACTTCTGTGGAGCTTATGATGAAATTGAGCACCAGCAATTTTCAAGGCTAGATCTTTTAATTGTCACTATCATTCTTTATGTCACTACTCACAAGTGACTTTTGAAATCTTATTTTTTCCCTTATGGAATAATCTCAAATTTCAGCATTTTTACTTTAACAGCTTACTGAAGTTTAATTTACAAATATAAGTAATAGAAGAACAATGATTATATCAAATTAGTCATAAATGACTTTTTATGAAAATAAAGATGCAAATAAAGAAAATTAAAACAAAACAAATACAAACTCGTAAGTCGTCGTCCCGTCTAAATACCCATGCGATCCATTTATTCACTTATTCAATGAATGCGATGGCAGTGCTGAGTCATACAAAGAAGCTCTTTGCTCATGGGAATTTATTCTGAGTTACTAAAGAAATTATCTACTTCCTTCACTTATGACACCATCAGCTGGATGAGTGGACAGTATTTGCGTTGCTAGTGGTTTCCATGACTTTCTCCTTCTCAAGCTGTAACATAATCCTACCGATTGATGAGCTCTCTCATAGGTTTGAATGATTTGCTTATAAGCAAGTTAATAAAACATAAGCAGTACTTTAATTATAGCTAATACAAGCACAGAAAGAAATGTGTTACCAGTGGAATAAAACAAAACAGAAGCCCAGAAAAACACTACCGATGGTGCATGTAAGTGTTATTTCTGATTAATATTTTGAAGCAAGTTTTAAAAATGTGACAAATCACCTGAGAATGAACACAGTATATTTCCATCCAAAGGAATGATTACCAAAGGAAGCACTCAAGGATCTGCTGATTCCCCAGAGTACTTGGGTGACAGGAAAATGTTCCTCAGAAAAGGAATTGCAGGATTTCAAATAATTACTCTTTCCATTTTTTTTTTTTCAGGAAATTAGTATGCCAGCTATAGAGGACTATAGAGAAACTCTTTGGTCAAAATGTTATATCTGATTACAAATTTTAAGAGTTATTTATTTTTAATTGGAAGGCATATTTACAGAAAGAGAAATAGAACAATCTTCCATTCATTGATTCTCTCTCCAAGTGGCCACAGTGGCTGAAGCTGAGACCATTCAAAACCAGAGGACAGCACCTCCTTCTGGGTTTCCCACATGGATGCAGGGATCCAAGCACATGGACTCTCCTGCACTACTTTGCAGTTCATAAGCAGGGAGCTGGATTGGAATTGAAGCAGCTGGTACTTGACCCAGCACCTACTTGGGATGATGGCATTTGCACATGGGTGACTATCCTGTTGAGCTACAATCCTGGTCCCATGATGACGATTATTAGAAGAAGGTCATATCATCCAAAGTCCCATTATTTGAAACTTCACCCACTTAACTTTATACATGGCAATTAAAAGATGATGTTTTATTTTTTAAGTAATTATTTATTGAAGACATAAACTAGAAACATCATTTCCGGTTATGTATCTTTATTTCATTTTATGAAATGCTAAGGTTAATTCAAATTGTTTCTGTCTATCATTTTATTGGATCAAATGTGGATGTTCCAATTTGGCATGATGAGTGGGAAATACAAATGGTTTTGGAAATGTAGCAGAAACGAAGTAGATTGAATTTTCCAAAAGGCAACTTTGGAACAAGGCTTTAAGTGGAAGCAGTATTGTGGAAAAGTGATCATAGAAACACTGGGAAGGAAATGGATGAGACAAAAAAGTGAAGACAGCCAAGCAGGACAGCATGTAGTCTCATAAGCAAATCACCTTATGAACCTGGAGGAACCAGTATAATCTGTGTCTCTGAGGCTTTCCAGCTACGCTGAAAGTAAGGTGGTGAATTTATTCATCATTTCACAGTTTATCATATTAGAGGTTGTTCGGGGAGCATTATGTTGCTTTGGCCACATGGAACAAAAAGCTGGCAAGCAAAGAGGCCCAGGTGTTTCCAGTAAACAGTGTCTGGTTTGCAGAAATAAGTGTTGAGAGAATAACCTGGGAAACTCACAGTATCTGTAACAGGAAACACATGGAGATTTTCCAAATTAAGACATAAGTAAACAAAATGACGACCCTGCTTAGAAGTCAGGACGGCATTCGTTTGTCAAGTAAAACAATGCCATTTTTTTCCTCTCTACAACTGTTAGCCTGCCATGAAGCACAAGTTCCAAGTTGTGGGCAGGTTAGCCTGCATGTTATTTTATCATAGTGTCTACTTTTTAGAGTGTATTTTTAAGCTTTTATTTTATTTTTTATTAGAGAAATCAGATATACAGAGAGGAGGAGAAATAGAGAGGAAGATCTTCCGTACTATGATTCACTTCCAAAGGGGCCCCAAAAACTGGACAGCACCAGCCCGAAGTCAGGAGCCTGCAGCCTCTCCCAGGTCTCCCACGTGGGTGCAGGGTCCCAAGGCATCAGGCCATCCTATACTGCTGCTTTCCCAGGCCACAGGCAGGGAGCTGGATGGAAAGCAAGGCCTCCAGGACAAGAACCAACGCTCATATGGGATCCTGGCACGTTCAAGGCAAGGAATTTGGCTGCTAGGCTACAGTGCCAGACTTCTTTTTACAGTTTAGAAAGTATTAGTAATGAGCTGTAACTGCAAAAGATTTGAAGCTCAAAAACTTCACTAACCCAGAGAAAAGCATGTTGTGATCTAAACAAAAACCCCCAAATTTCTTAAATCTACTTCTATGCTTTTAACATAAACATTTTAAATTTAAAGCCCAAAGTTTTATTAATCATAAGAACATTTCTTTGTGTTTGATTCAGAGAATCAAAGGACAATATTTTATCTGGAAAAATTTCCCCTTTGAGTCGCTTTGTTTTTTAAAAAAACACTTTAGACACATTAGCTTTTACTAAAGTATACCAAAGAAATGCAAGCAATTTTTTTTTAACTTTGAAAGGACTAAGTTAATCATCAATATTGTTAGAGGAACTCACAAACTGAATTGTTTTTCTTGCCTATAATATGTTGATATATTCTTAACTGAAGAGCAATATTTACATGCTGAATTATATCCATGTTATTTATAAACAACAAAAATGAATTTAAGTGACTGTTTAGTCAAAGTGAATTTCTCATTAATGTGGACGGCAAAGTTCTCATTAGAGCTTAAAAAATGTAGGGCCATTTATTTGATATACATGACATATATATGGTATTGATTTTATAATATATTAAGTAAAAAATCAGTTATCAATAATGTGTACTTAGAAACATTTACATACGCATAAACATACATTCAAGCAATGTATTGGAAGTCAATATGCGAAAATGTTAACTTTAGCAAATAAACTGGTGCAGTTGTAAGTACTTTTAATGATAGCCATAAATAACATGAAAATTGAATAAAACAGACGAAAGAGCTGTTTTCAGACCTTGGGTGACCTGTAGCACAGGGCTGCACTCTTATGGAAAAATAAAGCTTACAATACCCTTGGATTCCTCCCTGGGTTGCAGGTGTAGGGGAGAAGGTTTAGAAGGGAGCAATGGACCCCCTTACTGAACTCATAGAGAAAAGATTTTCTGTAGGCTGAGAAGATTATATATTTGAAAGATCAAATTAACCCACATGACAAAAATGCTAATTTTTGGAGCAATACTCTGCAATTTTAGGCAACAAGTAGAGATAAACTGAATTTTATCAAGAGTATCTCGAGTACATGCTTTCCATGAGCCAGCACAATAAATCAAGGTTGACAGCCTAGTATTTTTTCAGAATATGTATAATTCAGATTGCTTCTATTACTGAAAATAACTAACAGTACAGAAAAAATGTGTAAGAGAAAAAATAAAACTGTCTTAAAATCTAAAAATTAGAGTAAAAACACCATCTCCATCTGAGAGTTTCCTAATACGCAAAGACACAGGAGCTCATTTTGTTCTGGGGTCTTGCTTACCGCAAATAAGGGTGGGGTACAGTTATACTTTTGATAGACTTGTGGAATGAGGAAGCAAACATTGAAATTTAAGTTAGACCAGCAGTGAAGGATACAGGGATTTAGCACGTAAAGCAGAAATCTGTCAAGGGCTGGTAAGGTGGTATAATGGATGCAGATGACATTCCATATAGGATCCAGTTGAAAACCAGCTGCTCTGCTTCCCAACCAGCTCCCTGCTAATGTCCTTGAAAACCCACATGGAAGACCTGGAGGAAGCTCCTAGGTCCTTCAGCCTGGCCCAGTTCCGGCTGTTCCATTTGGTAGAGAGCTAGGAATTGGAAGACCTCTCTTGCTTTCACTCTCTCCTTGTGTAACTCTATTTCAATCAAATAAATGAAATCTTAAAAAAAAAAAAGAAGGATTCTCAGAAGTACTGCTTTCCAGCTGCAAGCCACCTCTATGCCCCTACAGGATCTCATTTGCTGTAGATCCCATCAAGATATTGGTTTAGGCGACAGCTTCATGGATAACATCCCCAAAGAACACAGAGTAAAAGCAAAGCTAAACATGGGATTATAGCAAGCACTGAAGGTATGGCACAGTAAGGAAACAACAGAGTGAAGAGGTTAAAATGTCATACTGCCATAGTCTAATGATCTCAAATTGTTGCAAAATTGACTGTAGACTAGTGCAATGGTCATTTTTGTGTTTGATCATTGTTATAGTCCTTGCTTATGTTCTCACCAAATTATGGTCTTCTTCGTTTTCCCCTGTTGAACTCTGTATTGGAACATTAAGCTCCTGACTATAATGTAGATCAAAAATATTTCCTCGAACACTGAGGAAGCAAGGAAAGAAAGTTTGAAGAAAGAAAGGGAGGAAGAGAGGGAGGAAAATGGAGAAGGGGATATCATCAAATTCTTGGAACTTTTTCTGTAAATGTGCTACTTTGCATTAATGCCATAATTAACATGAAAAATAAAATATCAGATAATTAAAGAGGAAAAAATCTTATAATACTAGCTTTCAATGCCCCTGGCAGAAGCTGACCTCTTAGGGAAAAGTAATAGCTTTTGAACCCTAAGTCTATCCTTTCATTGAACATAATCAGTGCTGTGAATCAAAAAGTCAATGTAAATTTAAACAAGTCATGGATGCTGAAAATCCCAGAATCTGAGGGAAGAACTCTGCTGAATAAGTTCAAAGAGGCAAATTAAATCTTGAACGTTTTGGCTGAGAACTGGAAAAAAAAAGTGGCTGGGTAGAAAAGAAAAATAAATTAGCAAATGTAGTAGGAATTAATTAAGCAAATGAATAATTGCAAAGGATGGGCTTCAAAGTGTATTATACGTAACTGAGAGATAATTATTAAATTAAGTCGCTTAAAGTTGAAGTATTCACAAAAGCATGGAAATAAAAAAGAGATGGCACACATACAGAGGAAATTATAGATAGGTATGTGGTCGATGGTATCTTCCACACTTAATTTGTGTACTTCCTTTGGCGGTGAGATAATGCTTCCAGTCTCTGTTGATGTAGATGTGGTTGTTCAGTTGGCATTGGATAATAGAATACAATAAAAAGAAATGTGTCATTATGTCTTAAGAGATAGGATATGCTTCTGCAAGGTTTGTTTTCGTTTGTTTTCCTATTAAACATATGCCAACCAACGTTTTCTGGAGACAGAGAACTTTTTAGACTAGACAATAGAAATATATGGGGCAGAAAAATATCTGGCCTTTGGTTGATTGTAACAGGAAAAGAAAAACTCATTTTTATAAGATTCTGAGATTTTGAGTAATTTGTAACCATTCAATATGTAACCAAAGCAGACTTAAAAATAGACCATAAGCTTGAAGTATTGAATAGCAAGACAACACACAAATATTTTGAGAAACCAAAGCTCAGAAACTTTCTAAAATTAATAAAAGATGCGAATATATTAACTCTATTATATAAAGGCCAAACAAATCTAAATGAAGGGAAGACCAAACTTGGCTGTTCACAGCACATCTGATGCAGAAAAATGAAATGGAAATTTCACAAAATAACCAAACTTGCAGCCAAAATATTTATCCTCAAGGGATCAAAATGTGTAGTGAGGCTGGCAGTTAATATGGTAATGGAAACATCACAAGACATAGAAACTTAAATGTTGATTGAAAATGTTGAAAAATATCTCCTGAATTCATGCATATTAAACTAATCACTCAAGGATGAAGTACAAACTGAGAATTCATTTCCAGCAGATCTGTGTAAAATAAACTTCTAAAATCTAATCTTGAGGCACAGGAGAACATTGCCAGATGAAAGGTAAGCCATAGCCGAAGAGATGAACAATGACAGCCACAACGCTCCCTGCAGCTGATGATAATGATGGATTGGTTTCTCGAGAACTCTCTATCTGATCTCAAGGATTTCAGAGGAGAAAAGCACCAGGGATCTGCAAAGTGAAAATTATTGCAGTAAGATGACTGAAACATACTAAACATCACAACTTTACGGATGCGAGAATAACTTTTGACTTTACAATAATTAAATTGCATCAGAGTCTTAAAATTTTATTCAGAAAGATCTCACATTCCTTCAACCAGTTTATCCCCATGGCAATAATCTGAATATACACAATGTAATACCACAACAGGGATGATATACTCAGTGGATCTCATGCATATTTCACTTTTGTCAGGTACAATTCCTGTTTGTTTTCATGTGTTTATGCTGTCATTTATACAGTTTTGTGCAGATCATCTTCACAATTCAAATTATAGAGCAATTCCTTCACAAATGTTTTTCCTGTAACTCATATCCAAACACTTCTACCGTACATGTACAATATTGGATTACTATAAATCCATTAATAATGTTTTCAATTTTATTATTTCAAAAATACAGTGTTATTTTTCCAAGTCTTTGGAAATGGAATTGAAGGGTAAGTATCTTCTGGTATAAAACTGTATAATTTTTTCTAATATGCATTTTCATAAACTTTTTGAAGACCACCTTGTAATGCCTGATTTTTACATTTTTTGTGCAAAGAAATAACTTGTTTAAATTATATTTTCCATACATATTAGAACTTCTAAGATACAAAGGGAATCACACGTCATGTAAACATTTTAGTTTGGCCTTTATTTTGCATCATATTTCCCAACCTTTTTTTTTTTTTTTTTTTGCACTCATTAGGATTTCACACCCTTTTATTGCTGTATAGTAATCTACTGTATAGTTTTACCAGCATTTAACACTAACTGTTAAAGGGCATTTCTTTTGTCTTTTCTCTAAGTTAAATTCACAAAGATGTCCTAGGACTTGTGGTATATGTGTATGTTTAGATTGACTGACTGTATCATTTTATTCTTCCACTAGCAGTTTATTGTTGGTTCCAGTTTCTTCACATTTTTGTCACAATTAAATACTCAAAACTAAACTTTCAGAAAGACCATTACCGACAAGAAAGTTTAGAATATTTCAAAGGAAAGTGTGAATATAGGTCACTCATCTGATAACTCAGTTTCCAAATGGCTGCCATACCCCGGTCTGTCCTGGTCTCCCTCATGGTTGGGAGAACTTTCCTCTAATGCCTTCATGGGTACATTAGTTGGGAGCTACGTCAGAAATGAAGCATCAGGACTTGAACCCATACAAACATGGAGTTTCAGCGTTGCAGGTGTTATCTTAACATTCTACACCACAACTCCAACTCCTTAGATACATGTCCTGGCTGGAGTTTTTATCTGCTTTTCTCTACCTCTCAATTTCCTATTTTTATTTGACAGTATTCCTTCTTTCTGACCTGTGCCCTCTCTAGTTATGGCCACATCTTTAGTAGCAATTTTGTTTACATATAGAAGAGCATACAACTTAAAAGCTAAGTTAGCTCATGCATTTGTAATATATACATGTGATATATTTGTAATATTTATATATAAAGCATATGTAGCTAAATAATTTATCCAGTTTATTTGTGGTTATCCTGGGATATAAAAAAAAATAAATGTTTTGGTTCATTTTTCAAGGTAAGACTTCTAGGTTATATGTACCTGGAAGTTCTTAGATAAACATTGTGGCCAAAAAATTGAGGGGAAGATTGTAATCCCTGTAGTTACTCAGTGATGATCCTGGGGAGGGACCTGAAAGCTAGAAAATAAATGTCTTGCTATAAACTATTTCTGGTGTGCTGGCCAACCTGATCATCTTAATTCCTTAACAAAGTCTCACTTTTGTTGCACTTCCTCGCTCTATCCCTTGGACTGTTCTTGGAGGACAGCAGAGGTGACACAGAAAAAGAGCAGGCACGGCATCAACCTGGCCACTCTTGTGCATGGACTAAAAGAGGAAAAACTGGATGATAAGTCCTTCTGTGGTGTTTGGGTTTTTACAGAATCAAGTGTGTGTGATGGAGCATATCCTAATTGGAAAGTGAGTGCACGGATGCTTGGGTTGTCCTTTGAATTGTGGTGTGGCCTTGCTTATTTAGGTGGAACTATAGACCTCCCTTTCATGGATATCAAAGATTTGTTTGTCAGGAACTATGTACTGGCCACATCCGCTGCTTTACATCCCTGGGGTTAAAGGACTCCTGCCCAGACTTCACCTCTCAAATTCATGATTCATCACTTAAAAGTGACTTAATCACTTCATCACTTAAAAGTGATTCATCTGGTGATTTAGTACTGAATTAGAAAATATCAAATTACACTATTACAACTTTTACTAAGTGTTTCTGATTAATGTGGCAGCTGTGTGAATAGTAGATAAAGGAAGGACTTGCTATACTTGGGATAAAGGGCTGGTGAGACCAAAAAATGAGTAAAGGACCATTGGGAAGTTTGTAGATTACCTGAAGAACCATTATAAGTGGCTCTGAGAATTGACTAGGTGAAGAACTGTGAAATGGAGATTAGCAAGACCTGTTTACTACAGGATACATATAGAAACACCTGTATGGGGTGGATCAAATTTCAGTACAAGGTTTTGCCACAAGCATAAGTGCTTCTATATCCTGGTCTTGATATATGTCGTCTCTATCCCAGGACTAGGAGGTGTTAGGAAACAAGACTTGCAGAAGCCTTTATGTTCTATTTACCTGTATTTTGAAGGTCAGACTCCACAGCAATGCCATCTTTCTTCACAGTGAACATAAACTATTCTTGCTGCTCTAGGAAGGGGGGCTAAGTTCAGTAAACCTGTGGGAAAAATATTGCCCTGACTTGCATCTTGGTGTTGCTTGTGAGCGTGACACCGATTATTCAGTTCTCCCATACACTTCAGTGATATCTAGAGATATTGAGGGAAGAGGAACCTTCATATCCTATTAGTCATTTGGCCAAAACATCAAGCAAAACCTGGAAAGATTGTAAACTCATACTTATTCAGCCAATGACAAACTAGGGGAGAGACCTGCAAATCCAGGAAACAAATATTTTACTGTAAATGACTCCAGGTTTGCAGGTAGTCAGGTGACTGGTCTTGCAGAATCAATTTCAAGCATGACTTTCAGCATGCTTCCTGAGTCAGAGTCCAGCCTTTGGACAGGTAGCCATTTCTGACAGGGAGAAGTGAAGGTGCACCCAGAAGTTCTGACAATGATAAATGTTAACTACAACAGTATCTAGCAGACATTGAAAGATGTTTACAAGATGTGAAGCATTTGCCACTCCTTATTAATGGTGCTGTACCTTATTCAGCTAGAATGTATTCACTATTTCTGACACTTGCCATAGATTCATATATTGACACTGACACCTGACACTTGCTCTGAAAAATGCAAATCATAAATGGATGCACATGCAAAGTACTGGCTTCCATACACTTTCCCTCTGTTTCATCTAAAGTGGAACACATGTCTTTCCCTTTGCTTTGTAAATGGTGATTAATGATTTACATGCAATGACTTACATGGCAGACAGGTTTTTTTTTTTCAAAATTAACCGTATTTGGATTATTTATGTGAACATAATTACATAAAAGAAGTTATGAGATTTTTTGGTTTTTCATCCCCCCCCCCGATTTCTCCCTTTTTCCTTCATTGTAATTAGAATTTTTAGTACTGAGGAAAAGTACGATGTGTTTCCATATTTGGGAAATATAACAAAATGATGATTATACAAATTTGAAATAGTAAAGCTTTTCATCAGTTATTATGAAGGCAGTCAGACTTTGAGGAAAAATATTCACGCAGGTAACTGAATATAGAAGAAAAACTAACAAATATGAAAAGAATCACTCAGAAGCTATGGATTAAGATTATACCTCTACTTCTTTAAAAAACAACAAAAAACAAACAAACAAAAAAAGTTGTTTGCGTCAGATAATGCTTGAGGAAAATGCAGTACATAGTTAAGTCGAAAATCAATTGTTCTAGGTAACTACCTCCAAAATAACACCGATCATTAAAATTATTCTTGGCCCAAAACAGACATTGACTGTATACTATCTTGCTCTATAACAAAAACAGTGAAGAGACAGTATTCTATTTTTATTTATAGCAAACAAATAAGTTTGAAAGCAGTATGTCATGTGTTTTAGATCACAGTAGCAAAAAAGTATCTCAATCCAAGAGTCGAGGTAATGAAAGTGGATTTATATTTTAAAATGAAGCAGACTGAACCACCAAGAAACATGCTTCCTTCCCCTCCTTTTTTTTCTTTCTTGCAATTAATAAAATCTGAACTTATCTAATGCTTCAAGGAGACTTCTTCAATCCATGTATCTAGACAGAGCAATTTCTCGTTTCTCATGTGGTTTCGTGCAGGCTTCAATCTCTACAGTCAGACAGCGTCGCTTCTCAAAGTATTCCTTGACTTCATTTTTCTCACAAATTAGTTCCACTCCCCTCTCATGACTACATTTACAAAATTCAAATCTGTCAGCAAAGAGCACATTTCCCAAGACTGCTTGATATTCATTCTGATTGAAATGGCTTGGATTGCAAAGCAGCAGTGAACCCGTCTAGGTGAACAAGAGAATGTTTGAATTAGGGTATGTTGTATTATTGGTGGGGTGACTCGATTCAGGTTCTTTTCTCCATTGAAAGAGGGAATTCAAGAGGAAGCACAGGTAAATATCAGCAGAGAAGCAAGGTTTATACACACGCAGAATGAAAATACACAGGAATGAATGTAAACTCAACAATTGCTGTACTCAGCAAGGTTTGAACACATCCTTGTTATAATCCAGAAGCACAGAGAGTGGGACCAGGGTGAGACTTAAATTAATATTTTAAGGGGGTAGGGTCTGAGCACAATACATTGATTTTTTCAGATTTATTAATTTTTATTGGAATGGCAGATCAGATTTAAAGAGAGAAGGAGAGGCAGAGAGAAAGATCTTCCCCCTCTGGTTCACTCCTCAAATGCTTATAAAGACTGTAGCTGAGCTGACCTAAAGCCAGGAGCCAGAAGCTTCTTTTTGGTCTCACACAAGGATGAGGGGTCCAGGGCCGTAGGCCATCTTCTGTTGCTTTCACAGGGCATAAGCAACTTGCTGGATGGGAACTGGAGCAGCTGGCACATGAACTGACACCTATATGGGGTCCTGTACTCACAAGGTAAGGATTTAGCAATTGAGCCATCATGCTGGGCCAGAAAAAAAATGAAAAAAAAAATTTATATTTTCAAATATTGAGAGTTTTATGGTGCCAAGTGCATGGAGTTTGGGCATGGTAATTTTATGTTAACATCATCATTAAAGATGTAGCTTCCAGCCACATTGGTACTATTTAGCATTGAGTCTGAATATCCAAAATTCCATTGGGGGAAGGAGTTGCTACACACAGAAATGTTTTGGACAGTACAAGGAAACAAGTTTTCTAGTTGGTATAGGGAAGTAGGATTTGGGAAGTATTGACAAGACAGCAGTTGAGGAAGTAAATTAAAGAACTATTGATCTTGTTTTTTTGTTCTTTTCCTAAGGCAGTATCTGCTGTGTGTGTGTTGCATGTGCACACAACTTGAAAACATACTAATAGATTACTGGCAGTTGTTCATGCCTGAGAGGAAGGGAGGTGAAGGGGAGATTATATATGGAACGTGTGTGTGTGTGTGTACTTGTATAGTTTGTAAGTAAGCTTTCATCTAATGTAATTAAGTGGTCAAAATATTCCGAGTTCCATCTGAAAGGCGTGGCATCTCAGGTTTCACTTGGTGGGATAACTTTACATAATTCACAATGCCAAAATAATTTACTACTTTATAAATAATAAAAACCGCACTAATGCCAGAAGTGAATTTACTTCATTCTGCTGGAAAAACTCTGAATTCTTAAAGGTAAACTTTAAGATATACTTGGATATATGACTATATGAAATGAAACTTCTTCAATGTTTCTACATAGTAATTCATAATTAAAGCTCCAGAAAGGTTTACAGGGTTTAAGTATTTTAATGTTGTAACAGCAAATTAAAATTTGTAAATAACGGACATTAAGAATAAAAGTTTGTTGTTAATAATCACGATGCCTTTTAGAAACAGATTTAATAATTCATTGTCTTTGATCTTTTAGGAACCTGAAAAAGAATCTCTAAGAAATCTATCATGACTCTAGTCTTATCTACATACAGAAAATAAGGCAAATTGAATGCATCTGCCCGCGGCTTAATCTCTTCAATTATCTCCAAATATCAGGATCTGCACAGTCAGCCAGCTCAGGATCCTGCAGTCAATGTTATGAAAATGTACTCACTACATTTAAAAAAAAATTGTAAACAGTTTCTCTGGAACAAAAATTGTTCCTTTTGTTCCTGAATTTATCTATGCAGCTAAAGATTACCTTAATCACACCATTTCCCGGAGAGGAAACTTTTCACCCAAGACTGTCACCTTGGTCCTTGCCCTGTATTCATTGGCTTTTACTCCATCCTACGCCATCTTTTTTTGGTGCTAGCTTTGTTGTTGTTTTATCCTTATGCTCTGTTTGCTCCTTAGGTCTGATTATGTTGAATGGTCACGAAGCTTCTGCCTCTTTTTCTTTTTACAAGAAAAAATTTTCACCTTAAATCATTTTCCTAGCTGCTGTTTTTTTCCTGTGACAGTAGCTGCTTGATATCCAGACTGACTTCACTGCTGTAGCAGTGTCTAGTCATGACTTACAGAACTCAGCAGATACTTTTTCATGAGTTTCCAGCTCTTCTTTTTTTTTTTTTTTTGAAAATATTTGCAATTGAAATTTTATTCAAAAATTCAGGGGATGCCAAAGAGGTAAATGTTAAATTAAGTTTAAATGAGACAACGTCTTTGATGACAAGAGGATTTATAATTACAGACAAGGTTACTTTTGATATATCAATGTACGCTTTGTGTTTAATGATATAGAATCAGACAGGACAACGGAATCTTTTTCTCATCTTCAGGTCTTGATTCTTTTTCATTTGTTCAGATAAAGCACTGTGGTCTCTCTCTATGATTGCTGAGCCCAAATGAGAATTACTGAAGATACACATTGTTGACCAGATCTCATAACTGCATGCAGGAATAGCAGGAATAGTCAGTGATTACTTATTTTGCCAGAGACGAAATGTTCCCAAAGGCCAGTGACATGACAAGCGAGGTAGAGGGCCGGGTACTTACATTGGTAGTGTAACTCTCTTCAAAGAGAGCATAGGCACAGTCTTTGTTGGACACAGCTTTGATGGTCAACAGCCTTGAAAGTGCCTGATGATGGACATTCTCCTAAAACCTCTGACGCACCTGTTTCTAGACACGTGACACTGTATCCATGCTCCACTTCCAATTTCTGCTAAGGCAGTTGGGAGAGCAGCCACAGGATGTCCCAAGTGCTTGGGCTCCTACACCCATGTGGGGGGAGACAAACAAACAAACAAAAACCCTTCACTATGGCAAAGCCTTGTCATTGTCTTGGGGAGTGAAATAGAGGATGGAAGATGGTCTCTGTCTTGTCCTTCTTTCTGTAACTTAGCCTTTCAAATAAATAAGAAAGACAAAACAAGAGCAGCAGCAGCAAAACAAGGAACAATAAAGCCCTTATGTTTTTGTATTTTTTCATCATTTATTTGTTTTTTATTGGAAAAGGAGCTCAGATTTAGAAAGCAAGAGATACAGAGAAAGTTAAAGATCTTCCATCCACGGGTTCATTTCCAAAATGGTCGCAATGACTAGAGCTGAGCCAATCCAACCAACCCCAGGTGCCAGGAGCTCCTGCAGGGTCCCAAGATTTTGAGCCTTCTTTATTGCTTCCCCAGACAATAGGCACAAACTGGAGTCCATATGGAATCCTGGCATATGCAAAGTGAGGATGCAGCCATTGAGCCACTGTACGGGGCCCAAGTTTTTACACTTTCATAGGACATTCCAGCACTATAGAAAGCCACATTATGAACTAAATATGTTACGCTCCACCATTTCAGTTGCTTGCTATGAATGTCATAATTTTCCCATACTTGAGTTCTAAACCAAGACAGACAATACCTACTGTAGTGCCTGTTCCTGATGTCACAGTTTCATCTTTTATTAAAATTATCATTCTTATGTTCCAAAATACAAGAAAAAGTTTCTTAGGATTTCTTTCTGACCTCAAACCCACATTTTTGTGTGACAACAGTTTTTAAGATTCTGACTTAATTCTGTCTCAATATGGTATAATATATGGACCCTATTGCAAACTTACTAATCAATCATGAATCTAGAGAAAACAGACATTAGAAGATGCAAAATAATACTTGTATTAAATATATTTATGAATTAAAAATTCATAACACAGCCTATAATTAAATGAGTGAATATTTCATTCTTCACCTTTGCAACATATTTTGAAGCCTGTATCTACTTATTCCTTATGTTCTCACAAAGCTTTTCCTGCTTCCTTAAACATTAGCTCCATCTCAGCAGCTTTCATGTTTGTTTGTTCATTTCAAATTCATACACACTTTCCCAAGGGATCCAAATCTTTGGAGATCTCCCTCTGTGAGTTCGGCACCTCTGGTTCCTTACCTACTTGCATATGCCCCATTGTGTAACAGCCACTCTCTTCCCTCAGAAAATCTAGGAGATATGCATTCTAATATCCTAACCTGTCTGCTTTGTTTTCCCTAGCTGTTCATCCAATTCCCCAAAGCACAAAATAGACAGGTGTGATCTTAATAGCTAATGCAGCAGTGACATTCTTGGGTCCCTTGTTGGAAACATTCCTCCTATGAGTCCTGATACATTCAATTCAGCAGAGAGCCATAAAGTAAAAAAAAAAAAAAGAAAGAAAGAAAGAAAGAAAGAAAGAAATTCTTACCAATAGTTCATTACATATAATAGTGACATGAAATTTATACTCATTTCAATCTCACTTTGGAGAGATATAGGCTCCTGACCATCCAGATTAGTACTGTAGTCACTCGTTGGGACATCCTTAGCAAACAGGAAAAACCAAATGAACACTGTGTAACAAACTACTTTAATAATATGAATGGCAAATGCAGACTATTTTTTGCCATCACCAAAACTGAATTTATGGCCTACTTGTTTTAATAATCTTACCTTAAATTATGTTTCCAGGCCCCTGAATGATAGTCTAGTAGATAAAGCCCTCATCTTGAAACCACCAGAATCCCATATGGGCGCTGGTTCGTTTCTGGACCACCTCGCTTCCCATCCATCTCTCTACTTGTGGCCTGGAAAAGTGGTTGAGGATGACTCTAAGTTTTGGGACCCTGCACCTGTGTGAGAGACCCAGAAGAGATTCCTAGTTCCTGGCTTTAGATCGGCTCAGCTCCAGCTGTTGCAGCTGCTTGGGGAGTAAATCAGCGGATGGAAGATCTTCCTCTCTGTCTCTCCTCCTTTCTGTATATCGGACTTTGCAATAAAACTAAATACAAATAAATAAATAAATAAAGCATGTCTTCATAATAATTAGAAGGTTACCCTGCCTAATATCCACAATATTTGAAAAGGTTGCTGTGATTTGATAATCAATTCAAAATATTTTTCTGTAAATTATTATTTGTATTATTATTATTATACTTCTGTTGTTGCTTCGACTTCTTGTTTTACAGTGGATGCATGGTGAAGCAGTGAGAATGTAGCAGCTCATTACGACTCAGAAATTGTGCTTCTTACTAATCTCTGCATGTACCTGAACTTATCATAAACTCTGAGTTTTCAGAGTTAAGACAATATTTGGTTTTCACATGTGGTTATAAAAACCACAGTGCAATTTCCTATTTAAAAAAAAAATCAACTTGCTCTGTTATCTCTTTTTGGCATTGACAGTTTCAAATCTGTAGGTTTCAATTTGTTCTTATAACTTAAATCTATTGCCATACCTTGCATTGTTTTATAAATATTTCTTTGTGTGCCTGGAATGTTGTTGGGACTCAGCTTAAAGAAGAATTGAAACAGAAGAGGAATATTATAATCTCTTCTTAGCATGTGTGAGCACATAATTTTTAATTACATTTGGAAAGGGGGTTTGGTTGGTGTCATCTGGATTGACAGAAGTGAATGTTTTGTGTAGAATCTTAAAGGGGAAAAGGATTGTACCTGTGCTTATAGCTAACACATTTCAAACCGTTAAAGAAAAGTTGGGCCTTTTTCTCCATAAAAATGGACTGCAAAAATATTAAAAAAGTAGAATTTGACCTTTGTTATTATCTATTGATGTATCACAGAGATTTAAAAAAAGTTTCATCCATAATTTTGTTATCCCATGATGCTAATTTCCACTCTGACAAATTTTGAATGTTAATATACATGAGAAAGTTGAAATTCATTATGATGTTTCTTTTGCATTAAGTATGTAACAAATTTTGCTGAATTATTATGCATTGTATCAATATCAGAACACAATCTGTTTGAAATCTTCTCATGAAATCTCTTTTGATCTAATGTCTAATAAGCTTTTTGACATATAGATCTAAGAGAATCAAAGATTTGAGGATAAAATGTACTATTCAGTTGAAAGTCTTATGTTAAAGAAGCCTGATTTAAATAGCAGAAACAGATGTTATATGGTAAATTTTGCATGTTATTTTTCCTTGTTCAAGATTCCTACTTCAATGGTTATGTCCAAAAGGAAAAGCTCTGTAATCATCTAAGAAATCTTCATATTTGTCTTTTCAAAAGAAACTTCACAAAAATCATGGAATTGATTAGCACAGAAGTTCTTTTGTTATCTTAGTTATGTCTCTGAGATTCAAAGTGGATCTCTTGCGTGAGGTTTTCTTTCACTGCCTCTGCAGTTTTCATGTCCCCTTTGTTTAACATTTTCACCAGCTGATATCATCTACATTCTTTTTTTTTTATTAATTACATTTCATTTTATGACACAGTTTCATAGACTCTGGGATTCCCCCAACCCCTCCCCATACTCGCTCCCCATGGTGGATTCCTCCACATTGTTGCAGTAGTACAGTTCAAATCCAGTCAAGATTGTTTCATTGCAAGCATGTAACATGCATAGAGTCCAGCATCTTATTGTCCAGATAAATTCAACAGTTTCTTGGGGAGACCAGTTCTGGTCTGAAGGCAGAATATCATCTGGTGGAGTTCCCAAGGAGCAGGGTCTCGGGTAACCTAGGCAGGAAACTGAAATAGAGCTAAAACCTTTGTCCTTATTCCATATTGGACTTGAACCAGCACTCAGTCATATGGGTGTCAATGTTCTGGGTGACATTTTAGCCTGTAAAGTCACAATATGGACACCAGGAATTAATTTTATGACATATAGGCTTTGGGCAGAAACATTCAACTCACTGAAGACAGCCAAATGAAAGCGTATTTGCACTGGGGTAATTTACATTGCAAAGCACAGCTCTATATGAATCATCTACATATAAAATTAAACAATGTGTTCCTCCTTTTTTTCCCAACATTCTGCTTGTTTTCTTCCCCCATACTATGATCCGTTTATAATAGTTAATGAAAAAAATCTATTATTTTTGAAATGAGTCATCAAGGGTCTGGCATGATGCTTCAGTAGCTAAATATTCTCCTTGCAATCACAGAATTCCATAACGGGGACAGTTTGTGTCCCAGCTATTCCACTTCCCATCCAGCTCCCTGCTTGTGGCCTGAGAAAGCACTGGAGGATAACCCAAGGCCTTGGGACCCTGCACCTATGTGAGAGACCCAGAAGAAGCTCCTGGCTTCAGATTGGTTCAGATCTGGTCATTTGGGGAGTGACCCCCCCCCAAAAAAAAATGAAGGATCTTTCTGTCTTTCCTATTTGCCATTAAAAAATATGATTTGTCTTTCAAATTACAATAAAGAAACATTTTTAAAAAATGAACGGCCAGGGTTACACTTGTTGATTAAGAAGGAAAGAAGAAGTGGGAGAGGATAGGAAGAGGAAAAAATCCAAACATAATCTCCTAACAGACTGAGTGAAAATAGAATCACTAGTCAAGAATGTTTGGGACTCACAAAAAAGAGCGTAATGCTGAAGTTTGAATCAATCTAATCTATGAGAGAAATATCACAAACATTGAAATGCAGGAATTGGGTGTTACTCTCCTTCAGATCCTTAGTGCCCCATGTACTTGGAAGTCATAGATGCCTGACTTTATTAAATAGTTTTTTCAGTTTTCTTTTTCATACTGCTAGGCCCCATTGTGAGCAACACATTGCTGTACCACTGTGATCCTCCATCAATCAATGAACTACAGGTTTTGCCTTACAGAATTCAATTAAGTTAATGATTGAGTCCTATCCTCCAGTTCATAAAGCTTAACTAGGTATAGTTTGGTTTGGTATAGTATAGCCTAGGCCCTTGTTGGCTTACAATGTCACAACGATAGCTGGGTGCAGAGCCAAGGGGGAGGGGTAGCTAAACAAGGGCTAGGATCAAGCAACCTGGGCAACAACAGCACTAGGCGTAGCCCTCATGGGTAGGGGTGGGGAAGTAGGGGATGGAGGCGTGAGGGAACTGAGGGCACATATGCAGGTGATGAAGTACTACTGAGAGAATATCATCGACAAGGCCACTGTACTTGCAAGTAAATAAAGGGGCTGAGATTGAGTGGTTTAGCAGGAGGAATGAGAAGACATTTAAAGTCAGACTGAAGCACCGTTGCACATGGGAGACCTGAGCTGGGGTAGTTACTATTGACCACCACCAAACACCATGCACTGGCACACACTAAAGCATGCACTGGGGGCCTACCTGACAAGGTTAGATCATGGTACCTACCAGTGATATTCTGAACAGGTATGTGTAATGTTAGGTTGGTTCATGGCACTAACCAGAAGGCAAGTGAATCAGGTTAGAGAGCAGAATCTGTGAGAGAGTATGTGGGCTCAACCCTGCGGAACTTCAGTCTCCATTAGCACACTCAAGATCTGTGGCTGGGAACAGGCCTGGTTGGGGAGCTGAGAGGATGTCCCAAATGGGATGGGGTTCCCATTTGGTGAGCAAGGGAGCCAGAATGGGGGCAGTGGGTTGGACATGGCTGGCAGTCTCCCTCGGCATGGGTTTAAGCTGGATCCGGGGAGTGTCAGACTGGTCTAGATTCCAGTACACGCTGGTACTTGTGAGCCTGTGTGGGTGTAGAACAAATGGGCTGGTCTAGGTCTCAGCTCCTGCTGAACCACATGAGTGCTATGTCTGGGCATGGAACAGGTGTTATTGGGGTGTAACACCCAGCAGTAAAAACAAGAATGGGTGTGGGACTTTTGAGCAAGGCCACCATTCCTGCCAGGAGACGAGGTTGAAAAAGTCAATCTGGACCATCAGTGTGCATGAAATCTGCCATTGGGAGAAGACCCAATAAAGGAGCTTGGGAAACTCCCTTGTCCAGGCACAGTCGCTGCAGTTGAGCACAAGAACCAAGTCAAGGAGCAGCCAGTACCTGCCGGCACACATGTGAGTCAGGTCTTAAAGCTGGCTAACCTGGTGCTGTTCATAATACCCACTGGCGAATCTGAGAACCAGGACAGGGGCAGGAGGAGCCAGATTTGGCCAAAACACCAACCAGTTCACATTAGGGCAGGGATAGCAATCAGGCTGGGCTGAAATAGGCTGCAGTACCCAGCTGCAGAATCTGGAAAAGCTGGAACAGGGGCAGGCTGGACCTAGCAAGGCTGAATTATTCACTGGTGGAGGTCAAGGTGAGGTGAGCTAAGCCAGTCTGGGTGTGGTGGGTGCCAAGTCCGTGAACCCTAGGGATGGCAGGTGTGGTGGGGCCCAGTTCAGATGGCTCAGGTCTGTGAGCCCACTTGCATGGTGCATACCATGTTGATGAGTGCCAGAATTTGCAGCTCCTCAGTACTGGGGTGCCAATGACACAGGGAGATGCTCACTGGCCTCTAGGGGTTTAAACCTGCCTGTAGGCCCCAAGTTCACTGAGGGTCAGACAACACGTTCCTTGGCTGTAAGAACCACTGGAGACAAGCTGATGAGGAATGTTTGCTTTATTATGCACAGGTTACAGCTTTTAAAGAATAAGAAAGGGGAGGACAGGAGGGCATCTTCCAGCAGATCCCTGCCAACCAAAGATACTGTAATTGGCTATATGACACATTTATACTCCTTGACCTTCCAGTCATGTTCTGTGTAGATTCCCCTTGACCTTCAGCCATGTTGGAGGTCATGCTCCACTTGATGGGCTGGAAGCAGGACTGGAAGTTGTGCCTCAGGCCATGGGTAGGTAAGCTCTAAGCTAGGTCAACTAGCAGGCAAAGACTGTGGATCGATTGCTCACATTGGCTTCCCAGGGGCATGTCATGTGGCACTAGAGCATGGGCTTGCAGGGTTCTGGCGATGGCACAGTGGGGATGTATGGAAACAGTGGATGGAATCCAGAAGCATATGGAAGATATGGCAGCCTACTAGGTCCTGGAGAAGACATATGGTTCCATAGCATAAGAACAGAACAAAGTTGGCAACTGCCCCACCCAAACAATAGCAGCAAACATCTGTGTGAATGGAAATTGGAAGGGGATCCTCACCTTGGGTTGGTGAGATTGACAGCATTTCAAAACTATCAAAACCACTTGGGCAGGACCGTCAGCTTATGCACCAGATCAGGGACCTTGGGTTGTTGTCAGGAGGCCATTCCCTATCCCTATGTAGTAGTAAGGTTGGGATGCTGGATATAGTTTCTCCCTTTAACTTCCTCTTCCCCCAAATACAAGAAGAAAAAAATAGAAAATGTGGAAATAATGATCACACCCACTTTTCCCTAACTCTTGATCCTTCTCACCCTAATCGACTATGTAAACATCATTAAAAAATTAAAAAAGATATAGTTCTATTTCCACTTCAACTATTGCTATATCAGCCTCAAAGTTCCATCGTATAGGAACTTAATATGTATATCTATTTGGAGCGAGGACATTCATTTGAATTTCATCTGAGTTTATTATGATGCAGAGAAGCCAAAACTCTAGCATCTGAGAATTTTTTAGATTCAGGGGGTTATATTTAAATGGGTGTGACATCTTACATCAGCATTAGGCTAGCATGTTATCCGTTACTGCTTAAATTCAAAGATGTCTGGAAAAATAAGAAAAAAAATAGTGAAGTAATTATATTAAACACATCCCTGTTTCAAAGTGTAAATACAATGTTTTGCTTTATTATTTTGTTCCTTACTGACATCATCTTCTATTTCTTCACAAAATGGAATCACAATGTGCAAACGTTTCTATTTCTCAGTTTGCTAAACAGTGCGTATTATTGTGTTCAAACATGCCAATTGGTTTTCTCAATTTAAAATGCTTTTAAATATAATAATTATTTTATTGGCCAGAGTGAAAAAAAATACTTTAAACAACTTTGAATAGCAAAGCGCAGTTAGACTACATAACAGGAGCAAGTAATGTAACAATGTATTTTCCTGATACTGTGCAAGCATAATAAATCTATATTCCACAATTACAGGTTACTGAACAAAACATAAAAGCTCACATTTCTGGAAATTTACTAGGATGAGATGACACAAAACTATTGTAATAACGATATGCATTTAGTGATTGTTTTTGAATGATTTGCACATTGGTATAATACTTTCAAAGAAGAGTGGTTACCTGTGAACAAAAAGCCAGAGTTAGGAATCGTTAGAGACCAGATTTTTTCCATGGCCAGAGGGCCTGGAAGGATCTAGTCTCTTCAAAATATTGAACAAGTGAGGGCTTGTTAATCCTCATGCTCTTGTCTCTCTACCATGCAGGTATTGGGATGATGTTCTGCTTATAGCTCATGAAATCAATCATGGTCATACACACCACAACCAGGGATAGAGTGTACTAATTTAGAGTCATTATATGCATTGTATTGTTGCATATACTTGTCTCATAATACAATGTGACCGTTTTATTCAAATTACCTATGTAAGGAGTATATTTTAAGTCTAAATAGTATTCTACAACGGTAAGAATTAGGAGAACTATAGAGAATCAGAATTTCTACAAGATTTTTTTTTTAAAGATTTAATTTTTATTATTTTTTCATTGGAAAGGCAGATATACAGAGAGGAGAGACAGAGAAGAAGATCTTCCATCCGATGATTCACTCCCCAAGTGAGCGCAACGGCCGATACTATGCCAATCCGAAGCCAGGAGCCTCTTCCGGGTCTCTCACGCGGGTGCAGGTTCCCAAAGCTTTGGGCCGTCCTCGACTGCTTCCCCAGGCCACAGGCAGGGAGCTGGAAGGGAAGCGGGGCTGCCGGGATTAGAACTGGCGCCCATATGGGATCCCGGGCGTGCAAGGCGAGGACCTTTAACCACTTGCGCCACCGCGCCGGGCCCTACAAGATTTTTTTTAACTTCTATCCAATATGTAACTATAGAAACTCTCCCAAGTGGGAAAATTAAAATGTCTCCTTACATTGCTAAATGCCACCTGGTGGACAAGGTCACTCTAGTTGGAAACAATATATACTTACATTAAATATATTTGTTCCTAATAATATTATACTTATCATCAATAATTATAAACTTTCATAGTTTAACAAAAATGCTAGTGATTGGAAACTGAAATTTAAATATCCCATGTCTGTATGTAATCCTATTGCGTGTGATTGCTGTCAAATTTTACCTCATTTGAGTCATGACAGGAATGCAGGAGGCAGTATCTTGAGCCTGCTTAACAGGAAATCATGCAATGCCTAGGACTCTCAAAAGTAATGTTTCTCTTTTAGCAGTCATCACTCAGTTTTTAATCCCAGTCATCACAAAACATGGCAGCAACCTGAAATCATAACATTTTGAACATTTTCAGTACAATCATGCTAGGTTAAATCTCAGCTGCAGAAATTCTTCTATTCAACAATATTTTGATGTTATCAAGACCATCCATCAATGATCTAATTATACACCTCCAATCAGATGTTTTCTTCCTAGTCCAACTCAGACTTAATAATCTATAATTACCGTCAGTGCCTCTCTGGAAAAGCCTCAGACCCTTTTCTTTGATTCAATATGTTCATCAAGCCAATATGCAAATATGGATAAAATTAACCTGTGCTTCATGAAAATAGAATTCAATACAAATAACTCTCTAATTGCCAGCTTCACATCTCTAAACCATCCGAGACATTCTGTTTTACTTCCTCTTATTACTAATACCCTTCCTCTTTTTAGAGCCACTTAATTCCAGTTCTATCACATTTTACTTTTTATTTTTGATAAACATTCATACTGCTTTCCATAATGGCTGCACTAGTTTACTATCCCACCATAAATGTATGGGAATGTCCTTTTCTTTACATCCTGGTTTGCACTTGTCATATTTTGTCTTTTCAATAACAGATATTCTAATAATAGTCATGTCTTTTATTGTGATTTCCAGCCCAATGGCTACACTTCTAGAGCTGTTGGAGCCCTCTAATTAATATGTAAAAATTCCTTAATCTTTGATGCTTTTACAGTTATAGCATTCTACTGACTTCTAAAAATCTCTAACATATGTAAATATTCATATGTAAATATTCCTTTTCTTTTGACATAATTTATTCTTTATTCTTTTCCAATTATTATCCCATTCAGGCTACATATGGTCAATAGTAAATAAAGATCGTGTTGTTAAATTGAGTGATTAATGTTTATCCATCATTTTTTCAGAAGATTTATTTTAGTTATTTATTTTTTATTGGAAAAGGGGATATACAGATAGAAAGTAGAGAAAGAAATATCTTCTGTCCACTGGTTCACTCGCAAGTGGTTGCAACAGCTGGGGCTGAATCGATCTGAAGCAGGAGCCAAGATCTTCTTCTGGGTCTCACTCATGGGTGCATCTTCCCAAAGGTTTGGGCCATCCTCCAATGCTTTCCTAAGCCACAAGCAGAGAGCTGCACTGGAAGTGGAGCAGTGGGGACACAAACTGGAGAGCATATGGGATCCTGGCAATTGCAAGGCAAGGATTTAGCCACAAGATAGTGATGTTGGCCCCTATCCATCATCTTAGAGCAAGGCAAGTATTACATCATTTGAAAGAATTCTTCAGTCTCATTCATAATACATCATTTTATTTTAGTATCCATGACAACTGCAAATTGGTGTGCCTTTCTTTGCATCTATGTGTAAATGCTAAATAGTCATGCTTTAAACTGAGGCATACTCAACCTAAAATATTCTGCCTTAAGCAAAGTTTACTTTCCTTTTAATCATGCTGCCATCTTTAATTCTACCTTTACTTGATTATTCCTTGTCTTTCTCCCTGATTCATAAATTTTAAAAGGAGTAGTAAGAGTTTCCCCACTATAGTAGCTCTACTTAGTGAATAATTGATGGCATATTTTATAATTATTAATAGATATTCAGAAGTATTATGAGTATAAGCCACTATAGTATGTTAGTAAGGTCTAGGAAAATGAGATAGAGAGAAATTTAGGAAGGGAGTTAAGAAATATTTTCATTTTTTTGTTTTGTAGGTGCTAGATGATGCATGCCTATCTTGGGGATTTTCCCCTCTTGGGAAATTACTATTTAGTTGGGTAAAAAATATTAATTATTCTTATTATAAAAGGACAAGAGGTCATATTGAGATAATTAATGGTGCACAAATTCTTAGTGCTGAACATGCTGAGAATGAAATAATCTGAATGTTCCTAAGTTCTTTCAGTGACTATTAATATTTTTGAAATCAATTTAAGCCATAAGTAACTCATGAAGCAATAGCAGAGATAGATAACTGAGGAATGTTCTATTTTATCTAAATACTACCCAGGTACATTTGATTTGCTAATACCACACTGAGAATTTTCTCAATTATTGCATGAATTTTCTCAAGTCCTCAGATTAAAAATTACTCTGAGAAACAATCTACTTTTGTTGTGCATAATAGTATTTCCTCAAAAGTGAGGTGAAGTATTTAGATTAGCAAGCTACAATTGACAGTTCTCATTTCATAATCAAGTAAGCAACACAAGGGAAAAAGTAGGATGGAATGACTTTATTTAGTAGAAGGTAAAAAAAAAATCAATCTGTTTCAACTTCATGAATGTACCATTTTACTTATCCACGTGGAATTAATTCTAACCATAGAATCCAGTATTACTTGTAACTAGGGGAATGCTTTTGTGCTACCTGGCTGATATTGCATGATTCTACATACATTATTTAGGCAATTGTTATACATGTGAGCCTTAACAGACCATCCAGTAAAGCTATCAGAACTTGAAGACGTGGGACTAAGTGGGCGATGACTGCAGGTTCATACCCCACCAAGTTCCTCCTCCCGGAAAGGCTGTGAAGACAGTTTCTTATCACTTCTTGTGTTCTTCTCAGTTAGGGGAGTAACTGCATTGCCCACCTTTGAGTGCAGCTGCAGGTTCTGAAACTGAATTAATTCTTCAACAACATGGGCTCAATTGCTTGTGTTCCATTGTCAGGTCATCTGGGCTCTTTTGTTTCTGTGTCAAGCTGTGTGACAACATTGACAACAGGATTGTTGCCTCTATTGTCTAAGCGGGGTATAAACACATCCCAGTAAGAGATTGTTGTCTCACCACTGGTCAACACTCTCAGCCTTATATTATAAACTTGTTTCTGCTCATGAACTAATGTTGCTATTAGTTGTTTTTCATGTTTAATAGAAATAATGGGTGACTCTCTGTCCAAATTATTTAGAGATTTTTTTATGTATTTTTTAGGCAAAGCATATCTTTCAGTGTTTCTTACAACAACAAAATAGAATCCCACACTTTGGATATCATGAGAGTTTTAAATCATGAAAGCCTTAATAGTTAATAATATCTCTAGGAATCATTAATCATATTTGAGCGTGAACTCTATTGTAACAGTGTGGGAAAATCATATATCTACATGCATTACTGAAAGCCAGTTCACACTAACTTTATAGTAGATTACTTTTATTTGCAAATATTAGAAAAATAAACTATGCAGTTAAAAAGATGTTCTGATATAGTTATTCTGATAGTCTGTTCAAAGAAAAAGTAATGACTTGAAATATATAAAATTATTCATAGGCACTGCCACTAAAACGTATTTATATCAGTAATTACAAATGTCATGCGGTATTTCTGCTCTGTCACATCTTAGGAAAATCAGATGATAACATATCCAAAATTCTTTTAAATTCAGTGTTCAATGCTCTTTTTTACATAATCCAAAAAAAAAATACTGCTAACATCAATTTTTCTAAGCAAAATGGGGAAGGTTACTTCTGGTCCAAGCATTCTATATGCCACTAACTTGGGGTACTATTCAATTGGAAAAAATAAAATATGATGCCCTTAAAAAAATTCAGAAGGCTAGGGCCTGGCTCAGTGACCTAGTGGCTAAACATCCTCGCCCTGCACGCCCGGGATCCCATATGGGTGCTGGTTCTAATCCTGGCAGCCCAACTTCCCATCCAGCTCCCTGATTGTGGCCTAGGAAAGCAGTTGAGGACAGCCCAAAGCCTTGGGTCCCTGTACCCATGTGGGAGACCTGGAGGAGGTTTCTGGCTCCTGGCTTCATATTAGCATAGCACCACTATTGCAGTCACTTGGGGAATGAATCATCAGACAGAAGCTCTTCCTCTCTGTCTCTCCTCCTCTCCCTATATCTAATTTTGCAACAAAAATAAATAAATCTTTAAAAAACCCAAAAAACAGAAGGCTAAAAGAGGGTTTAGAGTTGAAGGGAGCACAAATGAGAGGGTAGGACAATTCAAATATGTAAAACCATAGTTTCAATTGTGTTTTTCCCTCAGTTCTGAGGGACATGAAAGTGGTGATGTTATTATAGTCTATGGTGGCACTTGTTTCTGATACCATACTGATGGGATTTCTACTAATGCACCTACTCAATCAATTTTGAAATGCTGATATTTTTGGAGTTTATGTCTCTCATCAGCTGCTATCAATAACTATTTACTTTCTTGGAAAAAAGTCACTGATGGCCTCTGGAGACTGAGCCACCTGCTTTTGTCTGAGAGTCTTTCAGAGGCAGAGATGGAAAGCAATGTTTGGATAGCTACTGTCTAGTAATCCCCGGCTGATACCAGGCATTAATCAGGTCTAATTGAAAGCCAGATGGCAATTTAGTCTTGGAAATACAGTTTGTACAATCTCCGTGCTTGCAAAGCGGCAAAGAACATACAAGGGTAGGGATGTGTCTGAAAGCCAACAGGTGCAAAATTAGGACACACTAGTTATTCTATGAGAGTAAATGTGCATTACTCTCAGCCAAGCTATTTGGCTTCCATGACTGACACAGGAATTAAAATTACTCTGGTTTAACCCAATCTGTACATTTCCTTTTCCTGCACACAGTGAGTCACTCAGAGGTGAGTATGTGGTCTAAGGGAGTTTGTAATGAATTTCATAAACTTTTGAAGAGGTTCTGAAAATATGCCTAAAAATTTTTCTCTAGCCTTAACATGATGTGGCATAAAAATGGTGCAGTTACATTTTTCCATATGTATCATGAGAAAGTCAAAGTCCTCACAGGACTACAGAAATCATAACATATCATTAATCTATTTGACATTCAGAAATACTGTTGGAAACTGGATTTTACAGATATATAAAAATTACTTAGGAAATGGTACAATGATATTTTTCTACATGTTTCAACTTTATAATTTTTTATATTTTTACTTATTAATATATGGTGAACAAATTCTACATGTTTAACAATTCAGATTTAGAAGTGTGGTGACACTTACTGCCCTATCCTACTCTTCCCATCCTCCTCTCCTCTTTTATTTCTTATCTTATTATTATTTTTTTGTTTATTTTCACAACATTGTGTGACTCTATTATTCAGCGATATAGCAAGCAGGGAAAAAAAGTGTTCCTCCGGAGTATAAACACAATTTGTACACAAGAACCAAACCTCAAAATGTCAATCTCATACAGATTACACTGCTCTGTGCGTCTGTGGATTAGTTACACAGAGCAGGGAAATCATGGTGGCATTTATCTGTTGGGGACTGACTTATTCTAGTTAACAAAATGGTTTTAAATTGCATCCATTTGTTGCAGAATATGGGATTGCATTTTTTCATGACTGCATAGTATCCCATAGTATATGTACAAAATCTTTTCTTGATTCAGTCATCCCCTGATGGACATCTAGGTTCACTCCATATCTTAGCTATTATTAATTGTGCTGCAATAAACTGAGGTGTACGAACAGCTCTCATATGCTGATTCTAATTCCACTGCTTTTCGTTAAATCCTCAGAGGTATGATGGCTGTCGCACTGCAGGTAAATTTCAGATCTCCAAGGAATATTCAAATTTTCCTCCATCGTGATTTTGCTGGTTTTAATTCTCACCAAGAGTGGATTAGGGTACCTTTATCCCCATGCACTTACCAGCATTTATTGTATTTTTTATTATAAATTGATAGTCATTCTAACAAGGTGAAATGAAATCTCACTGTGCTTTTATTTGTATTTACCGGATGGGTAGTGATCCTGTTTATTTTTTTTTATTTGCCTGCTGATAATTTGCATTTTAGTTTTTGAAAATTTCCTGTTTGTGCCCTTTGCCATTTTCTTTTATTTTTATTATGCATGGAATGCTTCCTTTGGCTCAGAGATTTCCACTTCCTCTCTCCTCCACTTCTCTCCCCCAACTGCTTTCCCCTCTGTCATAGCCATATTATAGTCCTCCAATAATCGTCATAAGTTCATCGTTCTGCATTATTCTGCTATTTTAATGACATTGTAGATGTAGACAAAGATATAAAGTCCAGCATCCTATTATCAAGATATATTTAACATTTCATTGGGAGTCCATCTTCTATTCAGAAATAGAGATGTGTGCTGTGCTGTATCTCTGCTTAGCAGTATACTTGCTTCCATTACAACAAAATGAAAAAGTAACCAACAGATCGGGAGAAAAATCTTTGTACACTACACAGCTGAGAGGGGACTAATTTCCAAAAGCTTCAGAAAGTGTAAGAGCACAACAAATAACGCTGTGGAGAAATGGGCAAAGAAAAATGAACACATTTTTTTTTAAAGATTTATTTTTATTGCAAAGTCAGATATACAGAGAGGAGATACAAAGAGGAACAACTTCCATCTGATGATTCACTCCCCACATGACTGCAAATGGCTGGAGCTGCTCCAGTCCGAAGGCAAGAGCCAGGAAATTCTTCCAGGTCTCCCATGCAGGTGCAGGATCCCTAGGCTTTGGGCTGTCCTCTCCTGCCTTCCCAGGCCACAGGCAGGGAGCTGGACAGGAGGCAGGGCTTCCAGGATTAGAACTGGTGCCCTTGAGGGATCCTGGCTTATTCAAGGCTAGGCCATCGTGCCAGGTCATGCATATTTTTCAAAAAGAGAAATTCTAGTGGCTAATAAACATGAAAAGTTTTCAGGATCCTTGGCTATTAGGGAAATACAAATAAAAACCACATTGAGATACCACCTGACTCCAGTGACTTTGGCCCACATTCGGAACTCTACAGTACCTGCTGGTGTGTACGTGGGGAGAAAGATGCCCTGCTTCACTGTTGGTGGGAGTGTAGACTGTTACAGTCTTTATGGAAGTTGGGATGATGAGTGCTGTGAGAACTGGAAATTGAGCTGCATGTGATCCAGCTGTTCGGCTTCTGGGAATATAACCAAAGGAAATGAAATCCGCATATGAAAAAGTGACTGGTAATTCTATATTTGCAGCATCATGTTCTACAATAACGAAGACATGGAAACAACCCAGATGCCTGTCAAAAGAGTAATGGCCAAAGTACCTATGGTACATATCCTCTATGGAATACTGCTGAGCCATTACGCCACAGTGAAATTCAACCACTTACATCAAAATGTTCCCAACTAGAGATCATTATGCTCAGTGAAACAGGCCAATTCCCAGTGTGTATGTGTGTGTGTGTGTGTGTGTTTTAATTGTATTGTTTAATTTGCTGTTGAGTTTCTGAGGAAACTCAGATATGCAATAATAAACTTCTATCAGTTATGTAATTTGTGAATATTTTCTCCTATTTGGTTCATTGCCTCTTCACTATGTGAATGGTTCCCATTGCAATGCAAATGCCATTTAGCTTGACATAACTCTATTGGCATATTTTGTTTTAATTGGCTGTACTTGTGCAGTATTTTCTAAGAAGTCTCTGCCTCCATTTAGGCTTTCAACAAGTAATTAATGATACCAGGGCATAGATTTTGATGCCCTATTCATTTTCAAGTGAATTTGTCTGTGTGGTGTGTGCATAAGATATAAGCTAGAGGTCTTGTTTTGTATGTCTGTGTATATAAGTCAAATTTTCCCAACACCATTTTTTGAAGACATTGTGCCTTCTCTTTGGGTAATTATGATGCACTTGTATAATTTGGTTTGCCCAGGCCAAGCAGATGGCTTAGTGGCTAAACCCTCACTTTGTGTGCACTGGCATCCCATATGGGCATTGGTTCATATGCCAGTTGTTCCACTTCCCATTCAGCTCCATGGTTGTGGCCTGGGGAATTAATAGAGGATGGGTCAAAGCCTTAGGATCCTCATCCATGTATGAGACCCAGAAGAAGCCGCTAGCACCTGGCTTCAGGTTGGTTCAACTGTGGCCGTTGTGGCCACTTGGGGAGTGCACCAGTAGACAGAAGAACTTTCACTCTGTCTTTCTTCTTTCTGTAAAATGTGACTTTGCAATAAAAATAAAATAAATGACAGATTTATGACGGATTGTGAAGGACTGTACTAGTGAATTGATATGGGGAAAGTCAGTGGGGTGTGGGGATTTATGGAAGGGGAAAGAGAATTCACGGAGCACATGGAACAGTATCATGGAATAAAATGAATAAATTAAAAACAAAATTTGGCTGTAGATATATGGACTCATTTTTAGGATTTATTTCTGTTCCATTGAACTAAAAGTATTATTGTGCCAGTATCAGACTGTTTTGATTACAATTGCCCTGTAGCACACCTTAATATCTAGTGTTCTGATACCTTTATCTTTTGTTAAGATTGCTATAGCTGCTTTAATGTCATATGTTTGCATATGAATTTTAACATCATTTTTTTCTTTATCTGAGAGAAATTTCATAGATACTCTGATTGGGATTACATTGAATCTATAAATTACATTTGGCAGTGTAGATATTTTGAGAAGTGTAATTCTACCCATCCATAAACATATCAGATTTTTCTATTTTTTGGTTGTTTCTTTCAATTTATTTAATGTTCTATAATTGTCATCATAGAAACCCCTCACACCCTGATTACAGTTATTCTAAAATATTTCCATTTTTGTTGGAACTATTGTGAACTGATCAGGTAATTTCTTTGCCAGCCATGGAATTCATTGTATGAACAAAGTCTACTGATTTTCTGTGTGCAACTTTGCCAATTCCTATGAATTTCTACTATCTCTTCCTAAAGTTTATTGTGTGCTTCTACACAGAACATCATGTCATCTGCAAATAGGGACAGCTTCACATTCTCTTTTGCAATTTGTAGTCCTTTGATTTTTTTTTTTTTTTCCTTAACTAATGGTCCTGGCTAAAATGTCGAGGATTTCTCTGAATAGCAAGGGTGAGAATGGAATCCCTTGGATAGATCCAGAACATTGTGGAAATGTTATCAATCTTTCCCCGCGCAGTCTGATACTGGCTATGGATTTTATATCGGAAATACAGTGCTGAGGAATGTTCTGTCTGTATTCACGTTGCTTAAGGTTATTCTCTCACATTTTGTCAGATGATGTTTCTGCATTGAGTTACATATCATACAGCTTTTATGGGTTTATGAGACATATCACAATTATTGACGTGTGTATGTTGAATCATCCAGGCAATACAAGGGAAATACCACCAGGTATACTAGCTGAACGTTCCTTCTGATACGTTACTGGATCCAGCGAGTGTTTTGTTCAGGATTTTTGCATCTACCTTCATCAGGGATAACGGTATGTAGCTTATTTTGTGTTATATCTTTCCCTGGCCTCATAGAAAGATTTGATTCCAATAGTTTGAAAAGAATTAGAAATAGGTCTTCTTAACAAGTCTGGCAGAATTAAAAACAACAGTTTTTGTAAAGGTCTTCATTGTGATTCAGTCTTTGCCTTAGTTATTAGTCTATTTAAACTTTCTATGTCCTTATGGCTAAATTTTAGCATGTTCTATGCATCTAGAAATGTTATTTTTCTGCATCTTCAAATTTGTTGGCATAATGCTGTTTTTAGCCATTTTTGACAGTATTTTTTTAACGTCTATGTCTGCTTCTTTTCTTATATCTCACTTTATTGACTTGAGCTTTTTTTTCTTTTTCTTTTTCTAAGTTGAGTTAATCTTGCATTAATTTTATTTGTTTAAAAATGGGCCATTTATTTTATGTATTTTTGCTTGCTTGATATAGCCATTTTTACTTTTTTTTTTTTTTTGCTTGCTTGTTTGTTTTTAGAATATCATTACAAGTTATCTAGACCACTTGTGATTAAGAGAACTGTAGAAAGTAACTGCCATGAGCGAACACCCGGCGTTACGTGTCGATTTTCCAGACAGCCTGCTTGGTAGAATCTGAGTGCGCTATTCCAATCTCTGCTCACAGTCGCTGGACTTCTCCACCACAGTTCGCTGCTTCCCGTGTTTCTTTGTAAACTCTTAAGCATTCTTACAGATTTTTTTTTTTTTTAAACTGTCTTTATTCTTCAGCTAGGTCAGCCCTGAGCGGGTGCTCGGGCTGGGAGTCGTTCACCACAGCTATGAGTGAGTGAATGGGTCTCTTGGTCAGTTTTAGCGGCTGGCTTCCAGTTTTCAGCAGGAATGACAGACAGTTAGAAGCGCCCCTTTTCATCCATGTTGGGATGGTAAAAGTCTGTTTTGAATGTGATCTACAGGGGTTTGAATGGGTACTCTGCCAGAAAATTGATTTGGATTCTGAAGCCTCCTTTATCATAAGGAGGGCTGTCAGAAACAATAAGCGCTTGCCAAGTCAATGAATTAGCTTGTTCAGTCTGGATGTTAGGGAAGTTTTCCATTCCAAAGTTGCAGATCTCTCTCTTCAAGCTCCTTCATCAGCCTCCTATTGGCCGCCATCTTGGACTTGGCATTGCTGCTTTCCCAGAACGCATCCGGCTGGCAAAAATGGCTTTGAAATTCCATTTCATCGCTGCTTCTGCTGCCTCGTACGTTTTGATATGTTGTGTTTTCATCCTCATTCATTTTCAGAACCTTTTGGATCCCTTTTGAATGCGTCTATTACTCACTGCACGTTCAGTAGTATTTTCTGTGCCTTTAGGCTGATTTCACACGTCACACTTTAGCAACCAAAAAAGCATACATGTATAATCCATTTTTCTGATATGCTGAAGCTTCCTTCATGGACTAAGATGTAGTCTGTTCAAGAGTAAGTTGCATGTATTGATGGAAGGAAAGTTTATTATACAACTGAGGAGATAAATGTTGTTTAGAAATTAATTAGATCCATTTGGTCCATAGCATAGATTTGTTGTCTAATCAATCCGTCCATTGTTACAAGGGCAGTGTTGAAGTTCCCCGTTACCATTTTATTGGAGTCTGTATGTCCTGTAGATTCATTAACAATCGTTTTAAAAGGCAGGTGCCCTGGCTTTGGGCATATATACATTAACTGTAGTCACTTCCTGATAATTGATAGCTTAATCATTCTGTGTTGCCCTTCATATGTCTTTCAGTAGTTTTTACATTAAAGTCTATTTGTCTGATATTAAATGGCTATACCAGTACATTATATTTTCCATTAATATGGGGTGTATCTATCACTTCTTGGCCTTTTGGCTGAGATTAAGTATAGTATGGGGTATGTCTTTCCCTCCTTTCACTTCCAGTCTGTTTGTATCTTCAGTGGTGAGGTGTTTTTCTGGTAAGCAGCAAATTGATGGCTCCTGATTTTTAATCCATTTATCTAGTGTTTACATTTTGCTTGGGCAGTTTATAATACTTGCAGAATCACTAAATTTTGTACACCCATGAAGAGTCAGGCAAGCTAAAGCCTCTGCAACCTTTGCTGATCTTAATAGGGTGGTCTTTTCTGGCTGGTCTTGGGCCTCTTTGAAAAGGCATTTTACCAGTTTGGGTGTTTTGTAAGGAAATGGGGAAAGAAGTGTGCTGTCCTCCTACGAAGCCACCCAGAACCCTTTTTATCTTTTCTGACTCCAATCTAAATCCAGTCAGTTGTGGCCTAAGATTCTGTCAGGCAATGAACCAGTGACCTTGGCTACTGGACCAACCCATCTAGCTGTTCGAATTTGACATCACCATTCTCTGATTCATTGTCTGCTTGCTGTAGTGTGATTGCCTCATTCACAAGACTCCGTAGTGTCTCTGCTTTCTGCAAAATTTCCATTGCAAACCTCTCCAACTCTCTCCTGGGAATGTACTCCATCTGTTTCTCTTTCACTAACCGTCCCTAGTCAAAACCAAGATGTCTTTTTTTCAAATTCAGCCATCTTGGCAACCCAACAAATTCTTTTATTTTTTTAATCAAAAGAATTCTGATATATCTATGATAGATATTTTGAGATATCTTGTAACTTGAGTACAGTAAAGAAATATATTGGATTATTGGAGTTGTCTGCAGAAAAGCAAGACTGTTTATGTTAATGTTAGAGATATTTTCCCTAGATCACACTGTGAGATTGTTATCAGATATATCATTAGAGCAAATTTGTTATTCTTGCTTTCCTAATGACATTTCTACTAAATTTCTTTTCTCTATAGACAGAAGCACGTGCTTTTTAGGCCTCAGTGCTTAATATAAATGGGAAGACCCTTGTTCAAATTGTGGGTACAGAGTCATTACTTAGTAAAGTAGAAAACATTTCCTGTCTACCTTGTTTTAGCTATCTGTGGTCTTATTTTCCCACTTGCTATCTAATAAGCTTGCAAGTGATACAATTTTAAATCATTAAACCTATACAAAACTGAAGGTATGCAATTTATCTTTGTGTATACTTCTGTATTTCATTGTTACCAGTGTTTAGAATAAAATGCTTCTGGATGCTCAGGCATCCTCATTCTACCTGCTTATAATTATTGTAATACTATTGTAATACAGATATACTTGTATATATTGCATTTATTATTATAATACAGGATATAATATGCTGTTCCTTCTCACTTTTTATTTTAAAATATATTTATTTATTAAAAGAAAACAGATTTCATATATTTTATGTATAGTTTTAAAAACACTTTTGGTTTACATGACAGTAAATGGTTTCATGCTTTACTAAACAAAATAGCCTAAGAAATGCTTTAGTGGGAATATAAGCAAGGAGCATTAAAAACAATTACATTAAAATACATAGAATTTTACTCAAATAAAATTAATTTTAAACTAGTCACAGATCTCTACATATTTAGTAGTATGATCCTTAACAATTTGAAAAATATTTAAACAAACTAGATACAATATTTACAGCTATCCTCCTAACATATAGATCAATATAACAGAGCAGAAAGTCCAGAAGTCAATCCGCCTACATGTGGCCAACACAATTTTGAAGAAAGTAGCCAAAGTATATGTTGGAGAAAGGATCATCTTTCAAAAACTAGTGCTAGGAAAATTGGGTGTATAAACATAGGAGAATGAAATTAGAAACCTACCTCTCACCACATATAATAATCAACTCAAATTATTACAACAACCCATTAGACTATGAATTTGCTTAAACAAAATATAGGAAATGCAGGGAATATAGAGATACAGAGTGAGCTACTGATGTAGATGAGGGATTCTTGAATAAGATTGCCAAAGAATATTCAAGAGAAAGGAAAAATTAAACAAATGGCATCATATCACTTTGTATTTTTTTTAAAGATTTATTTTTATTATTTTTTTATTGGAAAGGCGGATATACAGAGAGGAGAGACAGAGAGGAAGATCTTCCATCCGATGATTCATTCCCCAAGTGAGCGCAACGGCCAATACTATGCCAACCAGAAGCCAGGAGCCTCTTCCGGGTCTCCCACGCGGGTGCAGGGTCCCAAAGCTTTGGGCTGTCCTCGACTGCTTTCCTGGGCCACAGGCAGGGAGCTGGAAGGGAAGCGGGACTGCTGGGATAGAACTGGCGCCCATATGGGATCCCGGGTGTGCAAGGTGAGGACCTTAACCACTTGCGCCACCGCACTGGGCCCATATCACTTTGTATTTTTTAAACACTAAGGAATGTATCAACAATTCATACATCTCAACAGTTAAGGAAAAATCCAATTCAGAAATGAACAAAGGACTTCAATAGACAATTCTTAAAGGAAGGGATATAAATGGCTAACAAACATATGCTCAACATCACAACCAGGGAAAGGCAATTCTAAAGCATCGTGAGATGTCACCTCGCTCATGTCAGATGATCCTAACCAAAAGACAGGGCAACTGTTACATACTCTTGGTGGGAAGGTAAGTTAGTATAGCCACAGTGACATCATTGTGGAGATTTCTTTTTAATTTATTTGCTGATCTACATACCTGGTGACAATGCTTTCTTCCTTTAGCTTGCAGATACATAGAAAATGGCTGAAAGCAATGAAAGGTCCAGTGACTTTTACTTCTAGTGGTTTTCAGCATAAGAGACTAACAAAATGAGTAACATAGGTAACAGGTTCTGAGAAGCTTCCTTGGTCTTTTGTAGTTCCTTGAATGCGATTGCATCCTTTACTCCTTTAAGTTATGGTTCAATTAGAACAGAGCCTTTTAGGATTGTCAAAATTCCTGCTTATTCATTTGTAGATGTAAAACAAAGACCTATACTCCCTCAGAGTTTCATTGAAATCCTACACAATTTTGATTATCTACTGCAATTTTGTGCTTCCAAGGTGTTATAATTTTATATGAAAATATGATTACAAAGGGTCACATTGAGATGCCTGCTGTGTGCATTTGCTATGTTCAAGAACAGAATTGTGTCATAATACAAGCACAGTCTTATGGAGGAACCCTTTTTGAGCCCAGAACTATATCTGAAGTATAAATATCTGACCATGTCTGCAACAGAAGTTGAAGAGGCATTTTTGCAAATTTGTGCTGTCCTCAATGGCTTGCCTATCTTAAAGTTTGTGGGAATAATTCTGTTTTCCCATATCTTGTAGGAATCCAGTGTTTCCAATGCTGAGCACAGAACCCATTTTTATTTAACCTCTCAGCCCCATCAGTTGGCTACCTTCCCGAGGCTCAGAGCTTGTGCTTCAGTTGAGCATATTCCGTCACCTTCATAAAGTTTTCACAACTGCCTGTCCCAAACATGATGGTTCTTATGTTTTGCATGGTACAGTTAAACTTTCCCTTCTAGAGTTTTTCCAAAACACATCCATTTAATTCACAAAGTATTACACTGTGTCTAATGTGTGACAGGGAACATACAAGTGGGCAAGGGAACTTCATCCTTTACTCCGTAGATAACTCTGGTAAATACAGATGGGCGCTGAGCAACAAACATGATCCTTATCTACACAGATACTAGGATAAAAAAAAAGGTACTAATGAAATTAAAGACAAGGAGGAAAAGTATAGTGAAATAGAAGAGAGACAGAAAGAAAGATCTTCTATTCATTGGTTCTCTCCTCAAATATCTGCAATGGCTGGAACTGAGCAGAATTGAAGCCAGTGTCTGAAGCCCCTGCAGGTATCTCCTTGGGTGTAGGCTCCCAAGGCTTTGGGCCATCAACCACTGCTTTCCAGGCCATGAATAAGGAGCTGGGAAATGAAATGGTGCCTGTATGGGATGATGGCATTTGCAGGTAGAGGATTACCCAACAGAGCCATCAAACCAAGCATGCAGGAAGAATATTCTAAGCGGAGTTAACAGAAGTACCAAAACTCAACAGCATATTTTTTGAATTCCATAATAAAGTTGGTGTAACTAGAATGCAATGAGTGAAGAGGCAATATCCAAGAGTCCACAGAAAGTGGAGCAAGCGATCTAAAGTATTGTTGCACTGTAGATTCAAGATTTCATGCAGAGTTCATTACAAAAAGAATGTTGAGCTTTGAATGAGACAATGTGACCTAATGTGACCTAACCACTGATTTAAAAAAAAGAAAAACTTCATTGAACTACCTTTCTTGATAATGTTATGTGTAAGCAGAAGGAGAAAAATAATTTTAGATTTAATATTAAACTCTAAGTAAGAAATTATGATTGGAACCAAGCTAGTAACAGGGTGGTTAGTGTGAAAACTAGTCCTATTTTGATGCATTTGTCCCAATTTCATCTCAACATGATTTTTAAAATTAAGAAATATGCAAAGCACTGTACGTAGTTTCTGCATCAAGATATTTAGAAATCTGTATAAGAATAAGCTTTCCCTAAAAATAGTGAATGAATTATTGGGACTATTTCTTTTTTCTTTTCTAAGATTTGTTTATTTTTATTTGAAAGGCATAGAGAAATATATATATATAATATTTATAGTATATAATATATTAATATATATTATTAAGATACTAACATTATCTATGTATCTATCTCTCTCTTCATATATATGTATGTATATATGTGTATATATGCATATATATGTGTATGTGTGTGAGAGAGAGAGAGAAAAGGAGTATCTTCTATCTGCTGGCTTACTCCATGATTGGTTAAAATTGCCAGAAATCAGCTATTACAAAGGCATCAGCAGGGGTCATTTTGTGGGACCCCAATGGGAGCAGGGACCCAAGGACTTGGGTCCTCTGTAGCATTTGCAGGACAGAAGCAGGGAGCTGGAACTGAGCAGTCAGGACACGCACTGGTGCCCTCATGGGTTGTCAGTCATGCAGGTGAGGGACTAGCTCATTATACCATTGCACTGGCTACAGGAATTAATTTCCAATTTCTGATGACAACCATTCTTGCACCCCAATCTTTTATGAAGGAGGATCATCATTAGCTACTTAGAGCTGAAAGAATTGCTTCTTAGTCTAATTTACCTATGTTCTTCATTCCACACTAGTACAAACTTTACACACATTTTTATTTATTTCAAAGGCAAAGTTGAAGAGAGATCCGTCATCCAGATGAAGTTTCCATTCTGCAACGGTGGTAGTAATCAGGGTTTGGGCCAGGCTGTAACCAGCAGACAGGAGCTTTGTACAGGTCTCACACATGGATGCCGAGGTCCAAAGACTTGGGCCATCATCCAGTGGTTTTCCAGATGCATTAGACATTTTCTGCAGCTTTTCCAGGTATAGTTGTAGCTGGATTCAGAAGTGGAGCAGCCAGAACTCACGTAATATCCATACAGGATTCCGGCACTGCAAGCAGCAGCTTAACGCATTATGCCATAGCTCAGGCTCCTAGAAAAAAAGTTTTTTGTTTTGTTTTGTTTTATGATTAATTTATTTATACTGGAAAATAAGGTTTATAGTGAAAAGAAGAAACAGAGAAACAGACCTTCCATCCCCTGGTTCTCTCTCCAAGTGGCTGTAATTACTGGAGCTGAATTGATCTGAAGCCAGGGGTCAGTAGCTTCTTCTGGGACTCTCACAATGGTACAGGGTTCTAAGACTTAGGGCAATCCTTGACTGCTTTCCCAGGCCACAAGCAGGAACTGAATGGGAAGTAGAGCATCGATGCTGATGTGGGATCCTGGTGTGCATGCAAGGCAAGGACTTTATCCGCTAGGCTACTGCACCAAGCCCAGAAATAAATGTTGAAAGATATATTTGATTTTCACAAGCAAGCCCTGTATGATTTGGTTCCCAAACTCTTAAGATCATATTAAGACAACTGTGCTAAAATCTTTGATTATTCATATGAAACTGTGCAATAATCTGGCAAGTATTTGTACATAAAGATAATGTTTAATATTTTTTGGGGGAAGTAGTTTTGTCTTGAAAAAGTTTCATTAGATGAACTTTCAAAAGGTATTTTCAAAAACAGTAATGGCTACTAAAACTAGAACAAATTTACTTCAGATATTATACAAATCAAATAGAATGCTGTGGATCTCAGAGACATAAAGTTATCAAAGATTTTGTCTTTGGAAAGCAGCAAAATCACAGCCATCAGTTCTGTTGTTTAGAGACCATCTTTAAACTGCAAGCTTTTAGTTTGTGTAAGTTTTTTCAGCTCTGGTTCAGTGATGCATGCTTGATCAATAATTGATTCTGGGACTCCTGAACTCATATGATTGATTTTGCAATGTACACTGTGTGAGCCAATTAAAGCTATGTAGACATAAAGATTCAGGCAGTCTAGACTAATTAATTAGAAATTCATTTAAATTCTTCTATTGCACTCAAATGTACTGTAGAAATCAAGTTTTGAGACAAGTACGGACAAACGATATCTGTTCAATGCATTTGTTTAATTATAATATAATGCATGAGGCCCTGTTTACACCAAACACACAGGAAGTCTTTTCCATTTTTATAAATAATTAATATCATGTGATTAGAAGTACTATGCTGACTTTCATATTGGAAAGTCAAATTTACAACTACAGAGAGAAGGAGAAACAGAGAGAAGGATTTTCCATCCCCTGGTTCACTCCCCAATTGGCCGCAATTATGAGATGAGCTTATCCAAAGTCAAGTTTCAGGAGATTCTTCCCTGGTTCTAATGCATTTGTGAGGGCCATCCTTTAGTGCTTTCCCAAGCACAAGCTTGGAACTGGGTGGGGAATGGAGCAACCAAGACGTGAACTGATGCCTGTATGGGATACTGACACATATAAGGCAAGGAATTTAGCCACTAGGCTATCACGCCTGGCACTATATTGACTTTTAAAATGTTTATATGTGCAAAGCTTTTTATGTAAAATGTCTAATAAATACAACCCCAACTCATTGTCATCACTCACAAATATTCATAGTAACTTCAAACTCTTCTGATGATTTAACTGATTTTAAAAACCTAAGTGAGGGTGCAAGCAAAACAATCTTCCACATGATACAGTAACATATACCATGTAATTTTACAGTGTAACTTGTATTAATTGGTATTTCTAAAATTCCTGTTTATATAATATGCATGTTTCAATTTTCACAATCTAACTTAAAAAATTTTCAAACTTCCAGTTTTTCAAGCTTTCAGATAGATTTAGTTGATTATTATGAAATAGAAATCTGAACAGAGGAATAAATTGAACATTTGCAGATGCATTTGAATCTTTTTTTTTCTGAGTAATGAAAATGAAGTATAAGATTAATGCTGGAAGATTTTAAATCTAATTAACAAACCCTAGTATCAAACATTTGTACTCACTCATGTTTGATGATTTTCTGTTATCGTTTTTCTTTGTCATCCAAGAAATCACTACAAATGTCTTCACTTAATACAGCGACCATTTGATTGAGAGTTCTGTAGCCAGAGGACCTGGGCAACAACTATTTTCTCTGCTGATGTAATCACAAGGTTGGAACCAATAGGCAGGCCAGGATCATTTCTTTCGTGGAGTGTCTGGGAAAATCCTATTTCCAGAAGGGTTTCTGCTACCTGCATATTTCTGTGTTTCCTTTTTAAAAGATTTATTTATTTTTATTTGAGAATCAAATTAACAGAGTGAAGGAGAAGCAGAAAGACCTTTCATTTGCTAGTTCACTCTCGAAGTTACTGCAACAGCCAGAGTTGAGCTGATCTGAAGCCAGGAGCCAGCAGCTTCTTCCAGGTCTCTCACAGGGGTCCAGGGTCCCAAGGCTTTGGGCCATCTTCCATCCTTGACTGCTTTCCCAAGCTACAAGCAGGGAGCTGGATGGAAAGTGGAACACCATGGATACAAACCAGCACCCATATGGGATCCTCAGACATGCAAGATGAGAACTTTAGCCACTAGGCTACTGTGCGGGGCCCTCTGTGTTTCTATGGCTAGCTCCTTATAAGCTCCTAAAAACTTTCAGCTTTTTCCATTCCTTCCACCCTAGTGATAGTTATTGTCCTAGCTCATACTGAAATTTTCTGCAATGACACTTGTACCTTTTTCAACCATCACCCAATTAGGTAACAGGGAATGAGCATAATCTTCCTAATTTTAAAGTTAATGTTCTGGAACATCCACAACATCTGTTTTTTTGGAAAGTGGCATCCCAAAGCAAGGTGTCAAATGTTGGCCAAAACGCATAGAAATAGGGGAAGAAACGCTGAGTGAACTCACAGTTAAAATGAAATTATTGGAGATACATTTGAGAAGATGGCTAACTGCTTGGGAATAGAAGGGGGTGACCACGTGACAGAGGCCATTCCTTCAGCAGGCTGGACTTTTCATACTTTGGAGTTTGGGGTGTTATCGGGAGTGGGAGGTTATGAAGCAAAATGGAGTAGTGGGTGTGGTGTGGATCGGGCTAGGTTTTTTGTGGGCATCTCAAGCTTGGTAGGGCAAGGAAATGCAGAGAGTAGTAAGGGCAGGTTAGACCTTCAGTCCTGGTGGAAGACTCTACTTTCTATCTCGAGGGCCTAAGGCCCAAGCTCGTGTTCTTGTTCCCTTCACTCTTCATATAGCACATAGATGAGATTACTATTTAATAACTGAGAAAACGTAAGTACCAGGGGCTTGGAAACCACATGGCCAATCAAAAAATTATGTCCCTATTTTCTTTAAATCAATAAAATTGTGTATATTTGCTAATTTTGGCTCTTTGTATAAAACCTCACTAACATGTGTCTCATCAGTTTACAAATATTTAAATCTTAGAGATTTAGGAGTAAACTTTCACATACCAAGAGGAAATATAGGTGTTGCTGTGACAGCTCAACAGAGTAATCTTCCACTGCAAGCACAGCATCCCATATTGGCAATGTTTCATATCTCTGCTGCTCCACTTCCAATCCATCTCCCTGCTTATGGCTTGGAAAGCAGCAGAGAATGTTTGGACCCCTTGCACCCAAATGAGAGACTAGAAGTCCCTGCATCCTGGAATTAAATCAGCCCAACTCCAACTGTTGTGGCCCGGAGGGAGTGAATCAATGAGTGTAACATCTTTCTCTGCCATTAAGGTAAAAGTGAATAAATACATATTTTGAAAAAAGATACAGTATATCAAAATATTGGCTTACTTCAGAAAGATAAATAATCCTGTGTTTCAAATTTCCCCAATTTTGCACCACTCAGTTTCTTCTGTTCTCAAATTTTATCCTAAGTTTTGTTTTGCATTTATTAATTTCTCAGTCATCTTTAACATGTGAAAATTTGGAGATAATCTCTTGCCTTGACACTTCCTACTAGTGCTAGTTAGAAAACTCAATATTGGGTTTTCTCATGATTGGATGGAATTATGGATTTGGTGGAGAGAATATGATAACATGATAACATTTTCAAATTATATATCGTAGGATATTGGGGAAGTATATGGTATCATTAAGAACTATCAAGGTGAATTTAAACTTGGCCGCGTGATTAACATGATGTTCACAAGGTTTATCCACTGGAAGAACACAGTCTGTGGAATCTGCAACTTACATAGGAATCAGCAATTCCCGTCCCATATTCCAGGAGCGATTGCAATGATTGCCGGAAGGAAGTCTGGAAGAATTTGAGTATATCAGTGTGTTAAAGTTATCCCTGTAATGAAGAAAAACCTGCACTGCAGATTCACAGAGGACATGCATATATTTCATATTTCATTGCTCTTTAGGGTTTTTCCAACAACTCAAACACCTTCGCGTGCATCTTGCATGAAGCAGTTATAAATGCAATTTTGATTTTTAAAAATGTTCTCATATCTTGTAACTTTCATTGGAACTCTGGAAGATTTATGTCTTCATTTCTATTGATTTAATTACTTTAATCTCAATTATAATCAAAGTATTACCACTGAAATTTGGTTCAGATTGTTAGAACATTGGTTGTGGCTTGCTTTCGAGTGATGTCTTCACGTTTTTCCACCCTTGTTTTTTTCAACGTCTGTACCCTTTGTGATTCTGAGGCTACTGTAAGTTAAACAGGAGCTCTTTTCCTTCTGATGCTAGAAGCAGCCATTTCTCTGACGCTTGTGATGCCCTGCAGGTAACCAAAGCAGTGACAAAATTTAAACACACGCTGACTCCTAATAAGAACAACACAAGCCCTCATGTTGAAGAAGTTTGCTAATTTGCTAGATATTTTCTTTCTATATTTCTGCTACCTATTTGGTTTGAATCCTTCCTTTTCATTACTTTTTTTTTTTTCCACAGTCTCCTGCAGCTCTGAGCAGTGTTCATTGTAACAAATGTCTTACATGGAGATGAAATGTGGGACTGGCTGGAGAAATTCAGACGATGCCTCTGTTTTCCACAGGTCTAAGGAGCCTGGTTGTCAGGGCTGGGATTTTTACTAGCATGCCTGATCCTCCTCCACTTTCACCTGCAAGTGTTGCTGGCAAAACACTGTTTTGCTCCCGATCTCTACGCCTGAGTTTCTATAGCATCCTGAGTTTCTCACCTGAGTTTCTATAGCATCCTGAAGCATTGTTGATGCTCCTTGCCCTACAGAGGAAGCTCTGTATTCCAAGACTATTCAGAGAATTGAGTCAAAGTGGAGGTTCTGTGTTGTCGTTTATCTCATACTGAAAATCATGCTCAGAGTGCTTCGTTGAATTCCTGGGAGATGTAGTGGAGGAAAACTCTACAAGTGACTGCCAAGCTATTTCCTAGGCCTGTGTCCTGCAGTGACTTCACCCTTGCCTAGTTCTCAACTCTGGCAGCATGTTAAGAAGCAGACATGTCACCCAAACAGTTTTACTGATTTATGCTCTTTGGAGTAGGCACCTATTCTACAGGTTAATGTGCAGGTCCTCCTTTTCCTGTGAGGGATTTGTCACTCACCAAAGTCATGGTCACTTGTCCTGTGACTCCAGGACACAGATTTAAGAAAGCTTTAAAGAAACTCATTAATTTGCTATTTTCAGGTTTTTTTTGTTTGTTTTGCTTGTAAGTAATGAAAAGATGCTTTTCCCAATTACATTGAATGAATAATCTGAAACGTTTAAACAAGTATAATTCTAAATATCAAAACCAAAGTATTTGCAAGAGGTATTTGTTTTTCATGATTTCAAAACTGTTGATTGTAAGCTTAAGGTGTGTCAATGCCAGCATTAAGAATTGCTCAATATGGAACTTGAAGGAATTGGAGAATGTATTTCCCATTTGAAATGCGGTATGTTCTGACTTTCAATTCTGCTATCTCAAGAACACATTGCTTCTGTTGCACATTCTAATTATCAGATCACGGACATACTTGTTAAACCTCAGTGACTTATGAATTAGGAGAATGATAAATTTAGACATTCTATTAAAAACAAACAAACAAAAACATGGGCCCAGCACGGTGGTCTAGCAGCTAAAGTCCTCGCCTTGAACGCTCTGGGATCCCATATGAGTGCCAGTTCTAAACCCAGCATTCCCACTTCCCTCCCAGCTCCCTGTGGTCTGGGACAGCAGTTGAGGATGGCCCAAAGCCGTAGGATCCTGCACCCACACTGGAGACCTGGAGGAAGTTCCTAGCTCCTGGCTTCGGATCGGCTCAGCTCCCACCATTGTAGTCACTTGGGGAGTGAATCATCAGATGGAAGATCTTCCTGTGTCTTTCCTCCTTTCTGTAGATTTGACTTTGCAATAAGAATAAATAAATCTTTTAAACAACAAATATAACACACATCTAAGGTTTTATTTGTCTAATATATTTTAATAAGATTCAATCCAATAAAGCTATCTGAGATAGAAGAAGCCAATAACAGAAAATATGATTTTCACCATAGAGTCCAGGCATAAATGACACACATCATCATTCAACTCTATCACGACAGGTCACAGGGATTCGTGGTGATTTAATCATTATTTTTTGTCACCAGATTTTTTTTTTTTACTTAATTTAAAGGAACATGATAGCTGTGTCCGTTTCTTTAGTTGAGTTTGCCTACAAACACAATCCAAATGGAGTACAGATACTGTCAACATGCATGGACATTTTTTAATGGACTCTTTCTTTGATTATGACTTCATCCAGGAAGCAAACCAGACCAAGTCCTCAGAAACTTTATGTAGCTGCCTCTGACAGGCCGACAGAATAAACCAGGTCATCAAAGACTTCTGAGTTTGAACAGGAGTTTGAGAGTACTTGTCAGAATTCTTGAAACTATTTTAGATATGTCCTTTTACAAAAAATAGAAAGCCACTGGACTGTGTAGCCAGTGAAAAAAGTATTAGTTTTGAATTATGACACTGTTCATCCAAGACAACCAAAAAGTCAGACATTTGAAACAGGAAAGAATTTTGTCATTTTGAAGAAAATGTTAAAGAAAAACTATCATCAAAATTATCATGAAAGTTTGTGTAAACAAATAAACATGATATTCTATGTGTTTTGTAAATACATTTTTCACATTTTTCTTTGTTAGAGTAGCTAGATTGATGAGGTAATTGTTTCCTTCTCATAATTTCAAGACACAAACAAAACAGTAAACCTTACATTAGCAACTAGATGTAAGACAGCGTTTTGAGCATGGATACTAACTTGTCTATAGAGAACCAAGTGATGAAACCTTCAGATTTGAAGTGAATTGGTGAGGTGGTGGGCAGGGACCCATCATTTTGCACTTTCTAAGTTGTCAGTGTAAGTAGCATTGATGTGTAGGCAGGGATGTGCAGAGACTGTTGCCCTCGTGCACTGCTGGCATAAGATGAGCATAAAATGGTATAGTCACTTTGGAAAACAGGCTGGCAGCTCTTTAGCATCACTATATGTGTAAGCAAGTCTATTCATTCAAAAATGCCTACGAACATCATACAACAATGCTACAGAAATTTTCCTGGCAATATCCTTCATTACAGTCAGGGTGTCGCAACAACCCCTACGCCTATCCCCTAAGGAATGAAAGCTGTGTATCTAATGGAATATGATTTGGTGATTCAAAGAAGTGATATGATAATGCAGGCAATGATATGAATTGACTTGAAAAGCCAGAAACAAAAAGTAACACATTAACTTTATATCAAATGAACAAAACTGGTCAATCTCTATAGACAGAAATTTGATTACATGACTTGTCTAGGCCTGGTGTGTATATGACTTTCTTTGACAAGAATAATGTTGGAAAATGACTACAGATGTCACAGATCTTTTCAGTGATGTAAATGATCAAATATTAAACAATAGTGATCTTATAACCCTGCAAATACTTACATTAAATACCAGTGATTTTTATATGACATGCAAATATATGCAAATAAACCTATCAATAATGAGTTCTCAGGTGACTCTTATGGTAGAGTGCCCAAAGTAATGCCCCACTTGGCCTGAATCACATCATCTGGCAATATGAAGAGGAACAGAATATTTTAATGAAAACTGAGAAGTAGGTTGTTATGTATTAATCATAAACCATTATCAAAAAACTATCCAATCAGCTAAAACTGAGGATCTGCACTGCACTTGTAGCAGGGATCTTCTCATCCTGGAGATAATGCCAACAAGCAAACCAAAGGCATTATAGGAATGTGTGTGATAGCACTGAGTGGTCAGGGCAGTATCAGCTCAACCAGGAGCTAGTGCACGGTGTTCAATGTTGTATACCATGCACGAGCAAAAGCACAGACATCGCTGTGCAGAATAAGGGATACGTGTACATGTAAACTGCTTTCATAGCAACAAAAAGTCACATTTACCTCAGAAAAAAAATTCCTGGAATAGGACAATGCCTCTCAAGCATTAGTGCCTATTTTAAAAACAATGATCTATTTTCCATCTATGTGATTCTGCCTTTTGCTGAACTCGAACCATCCCAGCAAGCATTTTCAGGCTAGCTTCTCTCTTAGTAACACACACTTAGCAACTATGCATATCTTTATGTCGTTTGATAACCAATTCATTTTTGTCACCGACTGCTACTCCATTCACAAATTTGTAGCCATTCATTTGTTGAAGGACATGTTTGTTGTTTCTAGTAGCCGTGATTATGAATGGACATGCTATATGCACAGGTTTTCAAATAGGTTAGGTAAATACTAATGGAATAATTACTGAAATTTTTTGGTTGGACAATTCTTTAGCTTGGTCAGGCAATGCCAATCTTTTAAAGCAGTTATGCTATTTCACATAACTACAAGAAACTGTTATTGTTCATTTATTTTTAAATTAGATATTCCCAGAGAACTGTAGTGCCTTCCTCATTCAATACCTATGTTCGTCTTACTTTTTTATGCTTTTTTGTCTTGTGCAATTTTGTCTACCTTTTCACTTAATAAGAACCACTGAAGATTTCATTTTGTATAAAAGGCTGTGTTCACCATCTACTCAGAGGCTGTCAAACTCTGCTCACTTGCAAATTATCATATTGTTGTAGGAATTTTTTTCCACTGGTAGGTTTCTATGTAAAAGGCAATGTTTACTGCAGTAAAAATTTGGAAGATAACAGTGTAGGAAATGGTTCATGTTGAATCCTGAAGCTCTGACACAGGAAGAGTTTCTTACATATTTCTGTTTATTTTTCTCTTCCTCAATCCCTTCACCTTGTTTATTATCCTGCTTTGTTTCATGTTTATTTTCTTCCCAGAGGTACTCACCTTATTTAGGATGATTCTATAATCCAGTAAGGCAGTATAAATAGAAACATTATGTTACCCCTTTCACTCTTTTATGTGGGTCAGAGGACCACCTTCACCATGTTTATTTGTGTAAAATTAACTTCAAGGTAAACATTTGCATTTTTCTCAAATGCTGCACTTTTCATTTATTCTTTTCTGAAGTTGCTTCCGCTTTTCTCTTTTTCAATAACTGACACATGTTCTTCACTAGAGTGACAAATATTAGATGAACTCAGCAGACCACCGGCTTTGTTCCCATGGTGGTCTCTGCTCTTGGTGTTATGTTGTATTGAGTAAGCTGTGTGTTTTTGTTTTTCGTAGCTTTAGTGTCGACTCCATCTGTGCCATTGCATACTATTCATTTGTTACAGCTATCATGGTCACCTGAAAGTTTTTTTTTAAGCTGGCCTGGCTTCCTCTCTTTCCATAAACTCTGGTGATGCTAATTAAAAATTGTTGATTTCGTAATTCGACTGTGTGTGTGTGGCCCAGTCCGTTTCAGTCAATAGAACAAATGGCATAAGAACAGAAGCAGAGACTGTTAGAGAGAGTCTAAAATGTTTCATCTTCCTTCTGTGACATATCTATATTTTTTTGCTGGTCATATGCAGGAGTTTTCTTGCTGATCAATGCACAACAGAAAAAAAGCATGATTAATAAGCTTAAATAATTTATGTTGTTGGTTAAAACACATTATATTCTCAAGTCACTTACAGACTTGTGCTAGATGATCAAGAAAACAGTGAAAAACAGCCTTTTTATTTTGTTTTGTTTTAGACCCAAGGAATAACCTTTAGGGTTGGAGTTGTAATTTTTGCATGGAATGTTTAACAAAATTATATTCATATTCCATGGGGAATCTTTTTGGAAATCACTACTTGGAATGCAGTTTTATAAATATTGTATCGTGAGCCAAATTAAACAAGTAAAAATACTAAGTTCTCAATCTAAGAAAAAACATTCCCATCTGCTGTAATTACAAAGAATGAGAGTGATAGTAAATGTATTCCTGGTTACTGAACACAAAAGAAGCACATATTTTAAGACAAATGACCAAGCTTTGTTGATTCTGCCAGTAGTGTTTGCATGCAATCAGGGCAGTGTATGCATTTTAACATTGCTAGATATCAGGTAGTCATCTATACTTCTGTTTTACTAAATGTTCAAAATGTTGTTTGGCCAGGAGGAGAGTGCAATGGGATATAATTATCTTTGTAATGAGTTGCAAATATCTAAAGTGACATCTTGCTTTGCTGAGATGTTGTGAAAAATATCTCCAGTGAGTTAGAAAGTAGTATCATTTAACACAAATATTTTACTTTAGGATTTTGTACTTAAAATATGTAAGACTTGGGCCCAGCATGGTGGCCTAGCTGCTAAAGTCCTTGCCTTGAATGTGCCAGCATCCCATATGGGCTCCGGTTCTAAATCTGGCAACCCTGCTTCTCATCCAGCTCCCTGCCTGTGACCTGGGAAAGCAGTTGCAGGCAGCCCAAAGCCTTGGGACCCTGCACCCGCATGGGAGACCTGGAGGAAGTTCCTGGCTCCGGATTGGCTCAGCATCAGCCATTTCGGTCACTTGGGGAGTAAATCATTGGACAGAAAATCTTCCTTTCTGTCTTTCCTTCTCTCTGTATATCTGACTTTGTAATACAAATAAATAAATCTTTAAAAAAAAATCTATATATGGATGAACTTAATCCAGTTTTCAAAATTTGGGTATAGATTTTATAGTTTTCACTCAATTTTGTTTTTGAGAAATCTTTTTATTAACACGGGAAAAATACAAATTGACTAAATTCCAATGCTACATATTCATGGGGAAGTTTCCTTTTGTTATGTGAATGCAAACAATCCAAACTTCACAAGAAATGAAAAAGAAAAGAAGGCATTTTTTCATCATCCCTAAAGCACTTCTCTTACTTAAACCCTTCCTGTATCAAATGAGGAATGGATTCCAGCAAATCCACTGTATTTTATTTTCAGTGCCACCAGGCATTCACATAGCAATCTTAGCTGCCTTCAGTAAATTGTTAAGTCTATCACATCTATTTCTCCCTTTCTTGTTATCAAATGCATTATTTATATGTATGCCTAATTCTGTTATTGCAAAAAGTAAGTTAACTTTTAGAGTTATTGATTTTACTTTGTCAAACATATGTTCTCACCTGTTTCTTTTTACTAAAACAAAAAGATATATGAAGGAAAAACAAGAAAGCAATAGTTCTCGTTTAACTAGGTTACCTTAAAAATTACATTCGGTTCACAGAAATTCAGGAAATCAGGTACAATGATGTGGAAACCCAATGTTCTGTGATCCTTCCTCCAAACAGCTTTTCTATTAATGCTCTGTTCCTCTGTTAAATGCCAGGTCAGTGAGGTCCAATTTTATATTGTGCTATTGATATCTTAGTTATCATAATTATTTGTGCATGTATTGTTTCTACCACATTGTTAATTTATTAGCATGATTGGTTTGTATTATTTAGGTTAGAAGATGCTGTCCTAAGTACAAAAATATGGAATGTTCCCTATTTTATTGGGTAAACTTGGATATTGGTAGCAAAGAGATAAATTAATATTTCTTCTGATTGGCCAACTTTGCTTGATTGAAATTGGTTGGAAAGGAGTCCCTCTTTTGCACTCAATGTGGAGTGCTTTGCAAAGACTTCAAAAGATTACAGGGACAGAATTTATTGGAAGCACAATGTAGATAGCTCTGATTCAGGCTGAAAAAGAGATTATAAAAAACTTACAATGGTATCATCATAAAGACTTACATATTGGACCTTTATCCTGAGCAAATACCTGTGACAAGTGACATTAATGGCAATGCTATCAAGTAGAAGCAATGAATTACTTTGCTTTTCATTGTGATCTGTTTCATTTCCAGCTAGCAGAGCAGGTTAACTCCCACCTGCTCTGTACCAAACTTTTAGTTCTCAGGCATAAGCGACAGAAAGAAACATTCAAAAGCATGTTACAGCTGATGTGTTTGACCAAGAACTTTGAAAAGTTGTCAAGGAATTGATTTGTTAGAAGAGTTAAGAAAGGAAATTCAAATCCTTCATCTGAAGAGGCTGACATAATTTTTTGTATATTTTGCTATTTCAGATTTATTTTATTTACTTTGAAGAGTTAGAGAAAGTAGGAGAGACAAGAGAGAGAGGTCTTCCAGGTCTTCCATCCTCTAATTTACTTCCCACATGGGCCAGGCTGAAACCAGTTCCAGGAGCTTCTGTGGATCTCCAGGACCCATGCATTTGTGTTGTCCTGAGATGCTTTCCCAGGCATATTACCAATGAACTAGATTGGTAATGAGGCAACTGGGACCTGAACTGCTACCCACAGGGGAAGCTGGTCTCTCAGATGGTGGTTTTACCTTTGATGCAGCAACACTAGCTCCAAATTCAAAATTTTAATGATTGAGAAACAATACACAAGACAGGTTTTGTTACTTTTGAGTTTGCAAAGACAGTCTTGCATCACACTGCCTCCAACCCACCCTCTCCCTTTTATACATAGAGTCTTATACTAATTAATTTAAACTTGGCCACCAACTCTGACAGATGAGACCATTCTATCTCATACAGGTGAATGGCTATTTCTTATGAAGACACTGGCATTAATAAAAACATGCATTTCAGCTAAAGGATGGGTCTTAGTTTGTGAACTGCTGATGCTTAACTGGAACTGTTTAAGGCTTGTCACTAAAATATAAATGTTTGCAGGTATTCAGAGGAAAGGGTTAAGGTAAAATGGAAAAATAACACTTTTCATATTTGTATATTAAAAATGCAACATTGATTTACATTTTTTAAAAAAAAATTTAGCCTAATTGGGTCAGGTACATTGTCCCAGGATACTAGTTTGGGACACCCAGCATTCCAAGCAGAGTGGGGCAGCTGAATGAAATCACACTTGATGCTTGAAACGAAAAAGGGGTCTTTTTAAGGCCACACGTTGATCCATATGTCACAGACCCCACCCCAAAATTCAAAGCTTGTCACTTGGCTAGCTTGTTGGACTCCACCCCCAAAACCCAGCTGACTTGTCAATTTCCTCATGTAAGGTAAGGGTGTGCCTCCTGAAACTACCTTGTAATTATGACTTTCATATTTGAGGCATAAAGTTATAAAGTCCATGGGTAAGGGCCCCCCTCTTGGGATTGCACTCCATGGAATTACACTCAAGTCCATGTAAATAAATAAACCTTTCCTCCAAAACAATGTGTCACTTGGTTTCCTCTGTCTCCTTGCTGCAGCACATGAGCTTGTCCATCACTTCTACCAAATGGTTAAGGTGGTTTGGGGTTCCTCGGATGCATTTGCCTTCTTGTCAATAGCAATGGGATTTGGAGATCTAAATTATATCACATCTTAAAGCCAGTTGGTGAAGTGAGTTTCAGTTGGCCCCAAAGGACTCAAAGTGAAAGTGTTTAACAACTTCAAGTCACCTTTCTACTATGGATGACAGTGCTGCTACTCCTGTGGCTACTTTAAAGGGCAGATTCTACTTGCATAAGCAATTACAAGTTAGAAAGAGGAATGTATGAAAAGTGGACAATAGGGTAAATTTTCATAAAGGCTGGACATGCCTACAATGATAAAAGACTTCTCCTCTCCCCTCCTCTCCCCTCCTCTCCTCTCCTCTCCTCTCCTCTCCTCTCCTCTCCCCTCCTCTCCTCTCCTCTCCTCTCTTCTCCTCTCCTCTCCTCTCCTCTCCTCTCCTCTCTTTTTTTTTTTTCCTTCCTAGGTTGGACAAGTGTTTGTCCACCAAACACATGGCGTGGCCCCAGGGTTAGTTGAGCAACAAAAGGGACAGACCAGAGAAATGACCTGGTAGATCAAGAAGTGGAAGAATAGACTTAGTGTGTGAAGCTGTTCCCCTTTTCCTGTCCCCATTTCAATCACTTTTGGAAGGTTGTATGAATATCAGATACGGAGAAAGAAAAAACAACAGGTATTTGTCTTTCTGTGTCCGGCTTATTTCAAACGGCATAATGGTCTCTAGTTGTAGTGAGGTGTCTCTTTTTCCTTTCTTTCTTTATATTTTCTTTTAAATTATGCATATTCAGAAGGTGCAAACAACTGGTATTAAAATTCTTAGAAAATAATAACAATGAAAAATACAAAAAAAAAAAATTAGTGGAGAATTAAGCCTGTGACTATAATGGAGATTAAAGCTACATCTTTAAAAAGTCGATGAATAGAGGAGAGGTCTGTGTTGGGCCATAGGAGCGGAGTGAGAGCATTCTCGTCATTATTTGGAAATGTATCTATGAAATTTATAAAATGTTTATATCATTAAAGCCCTTTAAAATGTACAACAAAAGTAGAAATTTAATAGACTGGATATTGACAAATTTATTTTTAAGATGCATAGCAGTTTTGTGGCCTTCATTAAAAATGTAGTGATCAAATCAATATATAAACATACCAAAATATGTAGTGATTACTCTGTCACTTTATACTTCTAACTATAAAAAACAATTAAAAGTACAGATTTAGTACCCTTGATTTAAAAAGATACGAAACTTCTTCAGTGGCAATATAATGCCACACATGGAAAATTTTTCACCTGGCTTCTTGCGATAAGTCAACATAGGGCATTAAAAATATTGCATTAAATTGGTTTCACATGTGTGTTGTATGTATTGTAAGCATAAATGAATTCCAAGTTTGTCTTGTGCCCTACCTTTAGTGCATTTTTACATGCAAATATTTCAAATTCCAAAAATAATCCAAAATCCGAAGGCTTTCTGATTCCCTATACCTCAGATATGTACCTATTATACTATATACCATATATACCAACCTCGGAATATATGTCAGATATATTCCCTATACCTCGGACACTCAGCTTATAATTTATTTAAATATAATATTTTGTAAGAACCACAAAGAAACTGTTTTAAATGGAAAACAAAATGTGATATGTCACTTTTTGTTAGAACATATTGAAATATTTATACCGATGCACTCTGGTAGTTGATATGGGAAATAAATTTTAACTTTCTTACCTTGGCTATTAGATTTTGCAGAGTGTCTTAGTGCAGTTAAGTAGGGGAAAATTTCAGCTGTAAAGAATTAAATTATACTCTAAAGGTGTGATTAGATAGGAAAAAATTAAAACACTGAGCATTAACAAGGAAATCACACACAAGGACAACAAAAGGGGACTGAGAACTGTTTGAGGATAGACACAAAAGGCAAACTTCAAAAGCTGTTCACTTCCATTTAGCTTGTATACATCCAATTTACCCTCTTACTTCAATTATATGGATAAATATATTTGCAAAATGTGGAAATTACTTATGGATTTTTAAAATGTCTTCTATAGAGTAAATACTATTTAAAAGAAAAATAATGTATAGATATTTTTATTCCTCAGGTTCTATCATAGCACATCAAAAATATATCCAGTACTCAAATGCTATATACAATGCTGCCAATTAAAAGTTGCACATTTCAGGAAAATCACTGAGGATCGCTAAAATATTCCCATCTTTTGCACAGGCCTCATTAAAATGAATCTATGCTATGTTATTGAGTGACCATTTTGTAACAGAATTATAACAAAGCATTTTTTATAATTGCTGGGACACAGCAGGACTCGCAAAGACTGGTGGACGTTTGGGGATGTTTGATTTTGTTTGCTCCTTTTAACGAGTGGAGGCGCCCAGGGCACCGTATTTAATAACACTGAGATCAGAAAGGTAGACAGATCACTCAGCAGAGGCCAGCACACATTATATTTTATGTGTCTGGATTTCTGATCTGTGAATTTTTCTGCTCCCTGCTGGCAGACTGTCTCTTCAAACTGATATTGACCAACACAGTTGTTCTTTGACTTTATTTGTATATAGAAAAGTTGTGTCATCAGAGTTATCATGAGAAAGAAAACTAATGTCTGTTTGCACTAGTTTGAGATATTTTGATGTGTAAGTATATGATAGTTTGGACTCGAGGTTTCAGGGCATCAGGTTGGCTGATTTTGATTAAACACGTGAGCATGTTACCGTAGTGGTGTTGGGTTAATTTCCCTGTAAGTGAGTCTGAACACATAGTTCCCGAACAAGCTTCAGAAGACTTGGGCATTTTAAAGCTGATGGAAACACAGATTTTTACTGAAAGAAGTGGAGGATAATAATCTGAAATGTTCTTCAGCAAATTAATGCAGGTAAATATTATATTTGAATTAAATGTAACAAGTAAAATTCAAAGTTATTTGCACATAATGATTAATAATATTACAAAACATTAGTTTGTGTACCCGTGTGTATATATACGACTAATGTTTTACAATACACAGAGTATTTTTTAATTAAAATTTCATTCCCTTCAAATTATGAAAGACTGCATTCCACTTATATTTTCATGTACAGAAATGAAATGTGTTAAATGCTTGATGAGGAAAAATCATGGGTCAATGGCAATGGCAAGATCGATTCTGCTTTCTTTAACCTTGAATTTCTCTCTTTCGTTGTTATATGATTGTCACATGTAGAAGTGTAGAAGAGCATTTCCTGAAGCAACAGTTAAGAGGAAATTTAGCAGATCAGCATGTGGTGAATAATTACACTGGTCAGACATGATTGATGATAATAGTCTATACTTCATTTTTTTTCCAGTGATTCTGTGAATGAGTTATGACAATAAACTAGTGGATAATATTGCCAGGGAATTTCGAGACATCAATCAGCACTTTTGCTGCTTTCAGGACCAGCTTGGTCAATTTATGAAGTAGAGATCATCATCATCACGGGTTCTCTATCATAGCAATTATTATAACCTTTTCATTTATGTCTGCCTGTGGTTTTTTTCAACCTATGTTTCCCTATATGGAATTTTCCACCCAAGAGTATTTCATTTTCTACTTTTTCTATATCTGTATACCATGATTTTTAAAATCCTAGAGCTTAATGTTTATGTTTGTTTATAAAGTGAATATTCTCAGTGTCCTTGAGAGTCTGCTTTTTTTTTCTTCATTATAAATTATTTTTCCTACTATCTGAAATAATAACTAGTGCTGAGAACTATTTTCATTCTTATTTCAATCATTATCTTGAATAGACACACACACACACACACACACACACACACACACACACACACACACACACAGCTTTTCCAAAGGATTCAACCCTAAAAAAACTACTAAGTTTTTAAGTAGTTAGAAACTTGCAGCATCACCGCTAAGGAGGCAAAGGGCTAGACACTTGCATATGATAAATCATCCATGCATGGTGAAGATCCTTATCAAGTTTATACAGTGCAGCATGCTGTCCTGCTCCTATTACTTATGTCATATTATCTCTGGGAATTGGTAACCCACCAAAATAAGCATTACAGTGGTGTCTTTCTTACAGTATTATTTCAATCATTGACCCTGTGCCACTTATAAAATAGTCGATGGCTATTAGATATCAGTCTTTCATTTTCTAATGCTTGAGAGCATAAAATTTTATTAATTTGTTTTATCTCATACAAAATATTAAATCTCGAGGTTTTTCTTCACAGTTTTTGGGACAGTGGAAAGAATATCTAATATATGCTTGCTGCAAATTGTTGATGTCTTTTAAAGATACAGCTGTGTCTGAAGCAGTGTAGTTAATGATTTTAGGAACATAGAAACTATCAATTTGCTTTCATAATACATATTGGTTTTTAAATGGTTGTTTAAAACCTACATGTGTAGCATGGTAAATATATTCTAGGCCATACCAGTCGTTGTTTTAAAAATTGGTGATTTGCTATATAAAACTTTCCAATTATCCACCATTTCAAACAAGAGCCTTCTTTACCATAGCCAGTTGAAAATTGACCTGCAATATGACACAGCTGTCCTAATCCCAGAAATATATACAAAGAAAATGAAACTTGCATATGAGAAGAGATATGTAATCCTCTATTTACAGAAGTACGATCAAACACAACAATCTACACATTGAATGAAAACAAAACTGTAAAAACTATAAAAAAAAGAGAATTAAATAGCCCTCTTCCTAATAGTACAGTTCTGTTCATTTGATAATTTTTTCCAGAAGTGGGGCTACCTATGTGTCTATGCAATATTTTCAGCACTTTTTATACTGTCCTGAAAGCATGCTGTGACTTCTACTTTGTTTCTTCCATTTCGTTTGGACAAGAGCTTGTGACTGTGGCTTAATGACCAATGTGGTAGGGTAGGTGTGAGGCTGTGGCACTTTTATGGGGAAGTAAAACAAGTGTCTACCTCTGTCATTGTAATTCCACCAATGCAGGTGTTGGAATAATACCACTATCACCCATTGAAGTAAAAGTCTCATACATAGAGATGACAGAATCCAAGTACTCTGACAGTCCATATAGGCTTGCACCTCATGGCTGAAACATTCGCACCAACCATGTGAATGTGTGGACCTTTAGATAAGCACGGTTACATCTCTAAAATATTTCTGGTATGGTCTCAGATGTTATGGAACATAAACAAAGAGTAAAGACAATGTCCTGTCTCAGCACAATTCTTAGATTTGTGAGACCTAATAAATGACTAATGTCATTTTAAACCACTGTGTTCTGGGAGACTATATTATATAATAAATAGATATATAACTATTTCTGAATTTGGGACCATTTCTTATAGATGGTATTATTTATATCAAAAGGCCTTTATGAACCCTATTTTGTGGTTTAGCATTCCTCTGCAACAAACACTGGTTTTCATTGCTTAAATTATGTATTTCATTATGAGCTAAAAAATTGTGAAATGCTAATCCTTTTATTCTTCACATAATGACTGGAACACTTATGTAATGTTAATATTTCCTTTAATTAGTTGTTCATCCAAAATGTAATTTGAGCGAAAGCAACATTAAAATGTAACATTTATCTCTTTAAAATATAATATTAATGGAACTGGCACTGATAGATAATTCCTAAGTTAGACCACGCAAAATGTAAAATACAGTAAAATACAGTATAATGTCTTATCTGGATAAATGTGGTATATGCCCTAAGAATCAATATTAAGAGCAAGTCTCAACGAAGTTGTCTCAAAATGCAAAAGTTTACTTGCAATGAAACTGTTAAACATACCTTGAAAATAGAATCCTGGACTTTATACCATTATCTATGCCTATAATGTCAGGATACACTTAAATGGAGTGATGGACTTGTGCCTATTGTTGAAGGACTAAACTATTGTTACAACAAAAGTGCAAAACATCATGGGGGAGAAGGAGGGGGAGCATAGAAGTCCCTGAGTATAAGAAGATGTGTCATGAAAAGTAAAGTCTTTTTAAAAAGTTTACATATTTGATCACTTATCTTTATTTGTACATTATTAAAAACAGTTAAGAGCATCTTCCAGTAATGACACAAGGATATTTTTCTCTTTTTAAGATTTATTTGACGTTTTTGGAACATTCTAGATAATTGAAAATTTGGGCAAACTCTCCTGCCAAGTCTTGGAAAGGTAAGATTGTTAAGCAAGATTTCATACATGAAGAAGTCCCTTGGATGCTAATTTTGATATAATGCTCTAGTCTGGGTGTGGACTCTCAGAACTTTCTGAGTCATACACATACTTCTATGAGATAACTCCTGAATTTCACTTGTTCTCATGGTAAAATCCTGCAGAATACTTGCTATGGCTCTGACAGGAAGAGGAATATTCATACGGAAATATGCCAAGGCTTAGCACAACCAAGTCTGAAATATCCAGTGGACAAAAAGTTGGCTAGAGCTCTTGCTAGGGAAGTCCTCTCCAAACCTGTCTGCCTCACTAAATATGCTACTTAAAACAAAGCTTATAGCAAGGGCCTCAGGGAAATAGAGAAAGGAAAATAACAGGGAAAATGGTGGGAGAAAGAGGAGAGAAAGGGGAGAACCCCTATACCTACAAAATTGTATCATGGAAAATAATAAACATAAAAAGTCAAGGTAGTGAAAATACGTGACTCTTTCAAGAATGAATAATATGAAGAGATCTTCAAAGGATCCACAGAATGAATATTATGAACAAAGGACATAGAGATTCCAGAAATATTTTAGTCTTAATTTTTAATATTTTTTCTGTATCAATTTTTGAAGTATGCTAATATTTACAATATTGAGATCCATAAGCAAAACATAGCAGTGAAATAGATCAAAGAAGGTTAATCATGATTTAAGATACCTTCCAAACAGGAAAATATGTAGACTTGCCTGATGAAAGGGTTTGCTCATTACCTGACAGCATCATTCTTATTTTTTCATTCATTTAAATATAATGTCCTTTTATATTCTTCATGCAATGTTTGCAAGTCTTCAAAAATTAAGACAAAACTTACACATCCTTTGGTTTTTCCTAAAGTATTTTTCACTGTGGCTGTTAAAATAAAATGAAATCATAAATCAATGTTTATTTACTCTGATAATCACAAATCTATTGTGTAACATTAAATTCTATTTTTTACTCATTTTTGTTGATATAAAGGAACAGATTTCAACTAGTTCATAGACACAATTCCAAGAATAAAATATTAACTCCATATTCTTTTCTGCACTTTTTTAACTGTTACTAATTTAACTCCCAATCAGAATTCATCTGCACTAATTAAAGGTCCCAGTAAATTAAAAGTAGAAATACACCGTTAAGGTAGGCACAATAGACTGGAAGCTAAATCACTGCCTTACATGAGCCAGGATTCCATAAGGGTGCCAGTTCACGTTCCAGCTGCTCCATTTTCCAGCCAGCTCCCTGCTCATGGCCTTAAAGAACAGTAGAGAATGTTCCAAAGCCTTAGGACATTCATCCGCCTGGGAGACCCAGAAAAAGCTCCTGGCTTCCGATCTGCTGGGTTTCAGCCATTATGACCACCTGGGAGTGAACCAGTGGATGGAAGGTCTCTCTCTGTGTCTCATGCCTGTAAATGTGCCTTTCCAGTAAAAACAAATAAATCTTAAAAAATACTGCTGTTGACAGGAATACAGACAAGACTACAGAAAAATGAAATCTCAAGATGTCAACTTCAATCATATATATTATGTTACTGTCAATAAACACTATGCTAGGTATGACAAAAAAAGAAAGCGTATTTGTCGTTTTGGGGTTTGTCTATTTTAGTAAGCAAACTTGTCCTGTTTGCATCTGTTTTGTCACTTTTAAGCAGAATTTCATTCTTTATGTGATCACTTAGTATTTCATTGTGTAAATATGGCATATTTTCTAGACATCAGTGGATGGACATAAGAGTTGATTCCAGATCTTAGCTGTTGTGAATTTGAGCTCCTATCAGTACAGGGGAATAAGCAACTCTCATGTGCTGAATGAATTACCTTTGGGTTAAATTCCCAAAAGTAAAATGGCTGGTTCATGTATTAGGTTTATTGTTAGATTTCCAAAGAATGTCTCTGTTATTTTACATAACAGCTGCCCCAGTTTACACTCTCATCAAGAGTATATTCTGCAACCCGTTTCCTCATGTCCTCACCAGAGTTGATTATTTTTGGATGATAGTCTTTCTAACAAAGGTGGAGAGGGTTTTTGTCTGTTTAAGATTTTTTTTTAAATTTTTATTGGAAATTCAAATACGCAGAGAGCAGGAGAGACAGAGAGGAAGATCTGCCTATTGATTCACTCCTCAAGCAGTCACAGTAACCAGAGCTGCACCAATCCAAAGCCAGGTGCCAGAAGTTTCTTCCAGGTCTCCCACACAGGAACAGGGCCCTAAGACTGGGCAGTCCTCAACTGCTCTCCCAGAAAACAAGCAGGAAGCTGAATGGGAAGCAGGCCTCTGGGACATGAACCGGTTCCCACATGGGATCTAGGTGCATGTAAGATGAGATTTTATCTCAGGCCAGGTCCTATGGTATGCATTTCTATTTATATTGCTTGACATTAGATGGCTACAATTAAGATTTTTTAAAAACACAGAAGTAATTGCAAATAGAATATTTCAGATAAGTTTTTATAAAGTAATTTTGATAAAATTTAAAATATGACTTCCTGAAAATGTTTCAAGATTCCTGTGTTCTACTAGAAACATTTTTCATAACTGTTAATTATAACATGTCTTTGTTTACCCTTTAGAAAAAAAACACAGTTATGAACTTTGTAGTATCGTATTTCAAAATTTAAAATTCTACTGAATATTGGTGCATTTTTGAAGTATAGAGACATAGATTTAATGTTATGCCAATCAGTGTCCATCTAAAATACATAACTTAAAATTACATTTTTATACATAAATACATTTCTTTAATAACTCTTTCATCTAGTACCATAATTTTAAATTTTTTCATCCAAATAAACAGGCTGTTTTTATTTCAAAAACTGTTAATTTTGACGGTGGAAAATATATAACTTAAAATTACATTTTATACATAAATACATTTCTTTAATAACTCTTTCATGTAGTACCATGATTTTAATTTTTTTCATCCAAATAAACAGGCTGTTTTTATTTCAAAAACTGTTAATTTTGACGGTGGAAAATCAAAAGTTTTATTCTGTGTTGCCATTTCTTTTTAAATCCTGCTTCAAAGGTGAACCAAATATATAGGGTACAGGAGGTTTGGTAAAATTATTTGATTCTGCCTCCCTCTAAGCTGGAGTATTTCAGTTGCAGAAAAAGACAATGAACATGCTTTGACAAAATGTGCACTATGGGATATTTTAAAAAAACATGAATGTGTGGCCAGTTATGGGTGTAGATATCTTTGTACAGTAGTTTTGTCAAAGTGTAACATTAAGAGAAGCAAGAAAAAGACTGTAGGAATTCTGGATGCCTTCATCATTCCTCCATACTAAAAATGTATTTCAAAGTTTAAAAAAACAATATTATTAATAGTAATTCTCAGAATTTGAATTTGCTGTAGTCTTGTAAAGTTATTAGTGAAGCACAGGTTTTTTTAAACCACTGTTTATAGATTCTGTGGCATCTTGAAATAATCCTTAATAAACCAAAACACAAAACACACAAGAAATTGAGAGTAATGCTGCTGAAGTATTTAAAGTCAGTCACACCAGCCATGCTGAACCATCTTGGTTGCAAATAGTTTAGTTTATGAATTGGGAAAGGAAAGGAGTAAATATGTCATGGTTATGTATGCAGCTAGCAGAGACGCCAAGGTCTGATGACTCCAGGCAAAATGCAGCTGGGCAGCCCTTTCCACGTCTGTCCCCTGTTAGCCGGCGGATTGCTGGTGCTGTCAGTCCCCAGCCTGCTTGGGTCAGTGGGAGCTGTAAGAGTACAGTGACATGGTCAGAATGTGGGTAGCTTGGACAGGAGCGGAAGTCTGGCAGCTTCAGCCTGCCTGCTGCTGGACTGCCTCTGGTGTACCTCCTCTGTTGTCCAGGTGAGTGACTGGCAGCTCCCATCAGACAGCTCACCTCAAACCCACACAGTGACAGAACCAGGCAATCTCAGATTTGACAACTACATTCATCCTGTCATGGGACAGCTCTGGTTGGCCCATATGCCAGCCTGGCCTGGCCAAAGGACAAGTGCCATTCTGTGCACTATACAAATTCCCTTCCCTTTGTGCACAACCCAAACCTCCCTTTTGGTTCACAGGGCAGTACCCTCCTCAGACTGGTTACCTTCAAAGCCCCCTGTCTGTCATACCAGCAAGACACCCCGTCTCTCTCTCTCTCTCACACACACACACGTACTTTCCATGCAGCCAAAACTGCAAGTTATAATGGCACAACTGGGAATATGCAACATGGCTGCAGGATGTGTCTCCCACAATCACCTTCAGGTCATAATACTATCATTGTAAAATTCTGGGTGGCTATATTCCCACTTCCATCATTTACCTATTGTCATTACATCTAGTGATGTATTTATCACTAGATAAATAAAGGGGCCTGAAAATGGGCAGTTTTTAAGGCCCAGCCCCAACTCCACCCTCTTTAAGTATTCATTTAGATGCACCCCTGGAAGGTAACAGGGATGCCCCTACCTTATTGAGAGGGGTTTGTTTTCTTTTATTTTCCCTTTGCTTGGGGGGAATTTTCACTGTAGAATGTTTTATCCTGGTTAGGGCGTTTTTCTTTGGGGACTCTTCATTTTTGTTACTGATTCATGCACTACTTGATTCTTAAGTTTGTACTTGCATTCTGAATGAATCCTGTTTTCTGTATATAAATATCTATGCTTCCACCTTTGAATCATCTCACTTGTGGAGGGAAGAATACACAGTTGACTGATTTAACAGCCTTGAAATCCTGTCCCCCCACCAAAACCATTTAGAAAGAATTCATGTAATTTCATTAGAAGGTATTCCTGCATGGGAAAATACAGATACATATGTTCAGGTAATAATTGCAGGATAAGATATCACTACAAGGTATGGACAATTTTGCAATAAAGAAGACAATATATTTTTTGTAATAGTTATTTTATTATTATTGCAAAGTTAGATATACAGAGAGGAGGAAAGACAGAAGGAAAGATCTTCTGTCCAATGATTCACTCTCCAAGTGATCGCAATGGCAGGTGCTGAGCCAATCTGGAGTCAGGAGCCAGGAGTCAGGAGCTCTTCCAGGTCTCCCACCTGGGTGCAGGCCTCGACTGCTTTCCCAGGCCACCAGCAGGTTGCTGGATGGGAAGTGGAGCTGCCGGGATTAGAAAGAGTGCCTATATGGGATCCTGGATCCTTCAAGTCGAGGACTTTAGTAACTAGGGCATTCTGCCAGGCCCGGCAATATACATTTTTAAGAATAATTTGATCTTTTTAATAAGCAGGGGAAAAGGCAGTGAATAAGACAATGAAAACAAGCAAGAGACAATGTTACACTCACTGGTTCACTCCCCAAATACTAGCTAATATCTGAGTGGGCTCTGCCAAAGCTGGGGGCTTGGAACTCTAAGTAGATTTTTCTTGCGAAGACCCAACCAACTGAGATACTTTTGTTCCCACACCAGGCTTTTGCTAGCAAGAGCTGGGGTCAGGATCCAAAACCTGGTACTCTGCAACAAACACTGGGGTCTCTGACCCGCACCTGCTACTCCGGAGTTCACTTTTGTCTTCATGATTATTTTCATCCTTTACAAAATGCCAAGTGTCTTCGTTGCTGCTATCTGTGTGACTTATGCAAGCTTTCCACGGTAAAATCCAGTTAATTGGAAAATTATCTTAATGGATCATGATTATGCAATCTGTATAAGCTGTGGATGATTTTGGACATCGGTAAAAACACTGATTCCAATTTGTCAGATAAACTTTAGCTTTCTATATTTTCAAGGCCGTGTCCATCTTAATTAAACCAACTCAGCTCAGAAATTTCTCCATCCTGAACTAATCTCTCATTTGTCAGAGAAAATCTCATTTCTGTTAATCCAATCTAAAGTGGTACAAAGGGTAAAATTCATGATATAACTACAATTATTCTTTCCTAAAACAGTTTAATATTTAATTATTTCTTACATCATTGTAACCATTGCCTACTTTAATGTCGATTCAGTCATTCCTTTTCTTTTAATATTACTGAAGAATAAACTCAGAGCGTATCAATCCCAGTGAAATCAATACACTGACACAGGAGACATACAAATGTATAAGCTGATAAGATCCGGCAAATAACAGAAACAGAAAACATAAGACGATTATGAGATTATTGCATAATATTCCAAACATAAAGGAATAAATAGGTAAAAGAAAAATCAAAAATATAGCCTTGTCTTCCTAGTGCCATTTTTGTTATTTTGCTGTTTATTAATAACTTGAGATCTTTCAAAGAAGCACATATTATTTTTATAAGAATAAATCATGAATGGGTTAGGAATAAGTCTCGATTTTTGCTATCTTTAATTCAAGCTGAATCTGAAACTGTATTTTATTAATGCATTCACAACCTATTAGAAGTTAAGCCTTTTACCACAGTGTAAATTAAAATTATTTTATTGAAAAAAAAATCTGAAAAAGAAGGGAGAGGAGAAAGAAAAGCAATGTTGAAGGAAAGAATGGAGTGAAGATGCAGAGGAGAAGCACTCTTGAATTCTTAGTTTTATCCATGAACTATGTTGAATTTGTTCACTTGTATTAATATAACACTAAGATGAGGAACTGAGGCAAATTGCACTATAATAATTATTATTCAATGGCTGTGACCCTGAAAATCTAAAGTAATAACAAAAGAAGGAAATTCTAGCAAAAATGCACAAATTAATTCATTAACATCCTGTTTTTATAATATCTAAAATTATATTTTCTGAGCAAAAGAAACATTCCAAAGGAATTCATTGTTCAAAATGAGTAGCTTGGAGAACACATGAGGAAAAAAATGAATATAAAGAAAAGTGTAGCATTTGTGTTAATCAGCCAATATAATTAGTTTTTACACATAATTCATTTAGATTTAAAAAATAACGTGCATGTGTTTTAAGCATCTCTTCATGGTGAATCAAATTGTTCTCCATATATTCTGTCTCTTTTCATGGAAAAAGGCTGTCCTCTGCTGATTTCATTCTTAGTATGTATTTGCTCTAACTGAAGCAATTGAAGCAAAAGTGACTCTGCTCTGTTGCTTACAGAAGTTCCAACAGCCATCCCGCAGATCTGTCATTGCATGTCTGTTTACTGTAAGATTAGAAATGTGCCTGATCAAGGCTGTGCCTTCATTGGGTGCTCTGGGTGATGGGAAGGTGGAGCTGAGCCACAGTGTTACTTAGCTTTGCTGACTGTCATCATCCTTAATGGTATGTACTGAAAAAATGTCAAGCCACAACCGTGGCAGTAGAAAGAAAAATGATATTAATAGCACTGCTATTTCAGAGCCTAAATAACCCTCTCAGTATGGTGGACAAAGGGTGAAGCAGTGACCCATTTATTTCACGCTCAATTTAAGGGAGTACCAAAAACTCAGGAATCAAAATAAATTATATTAATGCTTTTAATGTGCATATGTCTTTGAAAATTAGAAAGTGATATAAAGCATTTATGATGAACAAAATGTTAACATTTTAAACAATATCAATGACTATATTATCCAAGATATGTTAGAGTCTGAGTCAAAAGTAAAGTTAATGATAACATTGATTCTAATTTTGTATCTATATAAAATGAGTAGATTGTACATTTTTCACAGAATAGATTTGGAAGTATAGGGGCCTCGCCTTTCTCCACACCCCCTTGCAAAATCCTTATCTCCCCATCCCTTATTTTTTTCCCCAAATTATTACAACAGCATATTCATTCACTTGATAGATGTAAGCTTCACATTGCAATATAGAAAGATATCATGACATAGCAAGTAGAAGATAAATGAAAACAGCGCAAATCCTGCCATTACTTAGGACTATAGACACAGTCTGTAAACAGCAGTTAAATCCCAGGACGGTAATCTCACTTACAGAGGTTACTTTTGTGTGTGCTCTGCATATTGTCACACATTAAAGGGAATATATAATATTTGTCTTGCTGGGACTGGCTTATTTCACTAAGCATAATGATTTCCACCACTGTTGCAAAAAGATATAGCGTCATTCTTTTTCTACATCTGAATCATATTCCATAGAGTATATAGGCTACATTTTCTTTAGTTAATCATCAGTGATGGGCAACTGGGCTTGTTCCAGGTCTTAGCCACTATGAATTATACTGCTATTAACATGAAGGTTACAGGTGACTCTCATATGCAGATTTGTTTTGGTTGCATATATGCATGGGGTCAGGATGGCTAGGTTATAGTTTCAAATGTTTCAGGAATCTATACAGTGTCTTCCATAATGCTTGTACTAGATTACATTGCAACCGACAGTAGATTAAGATATTTTCCCCACAAACTTTCAGCATTTATTGCTTTCTTATTTTTGTATCATAGTAATTCTAATTGGGTCTGGTGGGGCCTCATTGTAACTTTATTTACATTCCTCTGATGAAAGAAAGGAATATTTTTCATATATCTATTAGCCATTTGAATTGAATCCTTTGAAAAATGCCTTTTTATGTCCTTTGCCAATTTCTTCACTGGATTGTTTTGCTAATGTTGAGTTTCTGAAGTTCTTCATAGATCCTGGATATCAATTGTCTCGTGGAATCTGCAAGTATTTTCACCCATTCTGTGGGTTGCCTCTTCACTTTGTGAATGGTTTCCTTTGCAATGCAAACACTTCTTAGCTTGATACAATATTACTTGTTTGATTTTAATTGTATGTGCTTCTGGATTCTTTTCTAAAAATTCTTTGCATGTATCTATGTCATGAAGAACTCATTTTTGAAAAATTATATGTTTGAAAAGAAGAGAGAGAGCTTCTCCATTCAGTAGTTCTCTTCACAGATCGCGGCAAGAGCTGGAGGTGGGCCAATCTAAAGCCAACAGCCAGGAGTTTCTTCAAGGTCTCCCACATTATTGAAGGGGCCCAAGCACAAGAGCCTTTCTGTGCTGCTTTCCCAGGCATATTAGCAGGCAGCAGGCAGAAGCTCAGCAAATAGAATTTGAATTTTACTCATGACACCACAGCAACAGCCAGATTTTAACTTTTTAAGATTATATGTACAGTGTTTTATCTTGAGAAGTATATTTTCCTGACTTATATTTTATATGAAAATAGGTATGGGTTTGTTTAATTTTCTAGTAAATTGGATAAAAAACAAAGAGCCATCTGTAGGATCCCAAATCTACAATGATATATCTGAAACATTAGATATGGGGCGCACAACATCCCTCAATTTGCATATTCTATCCTTTTTTTAAACCAGTGATAGAATATCTATATCTATATCTAATCTATATATATGTCTATGTCTATATATCTGTATCTGTTCCTGTATCTATATCTATATCTAATCTATATCTGTATCTGCATCTATATCTAATCTACATCTGTATCTTTATCTATATAATCTATCTCTAATCTATATCTATATCTAATCTATATCTATGTCTATATATCTGTATCTATATCTATCTTTATCTTTATCTCTATCTCTATCTTCTATCATGTGTAACTGATTACAAATGAAACCCAGCCATTATGTAGTACAGCTAGGAATTAAATGAAAAAGGATATAAAAACAGACTTAAAAGCAAACATGTATTTGCATAAAAGTTGCTGATTCAACTGTTTATATTACCTTTTTCTGTTGCTACTTTACTCAAAAACTAAAAGGAACATATGAAGACTTAGGCCATCGTCTTTGCTGCTTACTAGGTGCAGTCACAAGAAGATGCACCTCAAGCGGAGCAGCCGTGACTCAAACCATTGCCTATACAGGATGCTGGTGTTCCATGTGATGGGATGCACCTGATGTCCTGCCATACCACAACACCAGCCCATCACTCAAACATTTATATGCATTTGACAAAGATAATGTAATATTGTGTTTTCTAAGAGAAACAGGATTTGTGAGCTGAGTGACAAAAGAGTTGGACCAGGTCTCTTCATGGGACCAAGTTTCCAGCTACAGTATAGAATAATTTCAAATTCAAAGCAAAATAATTGACCCTTGTGTGATAAGAGATAATGGGATTTTTGCAACAAAGCTACTATAATTATAAAAAAAGGAGGATGAGTTCACTGAACAAAATGGGGATTGCCAGTTACTTATTAATATGTTTTGTGTGAGAGAACAAGGTTGTTTCCTTGTCTAAGGTGAGATTATCTGATGCTTACTGTGTAGAAACTACTAAGAAGTTGCCAGACTAACAGGGGTTATGAGTATAGGCAATGAGAGTACATTAGAATTCTAGTCAAATATGGGTATAGGATCTTGCAGACATCTGTAAATTCTAGATATTGTGTTATAAATCATAGAATAGAAGACATGTGTTCAAAATTTCAAGATATGAACTTTGAAGGTTTTAGCAGATAAATGCTCTCAAAAGGTTAAATATATATATATATATATATATATATATATATATATATCAATGAAACACACGGTGCACTAACTAAAAGTCAAATATTTTATCCAAAAATGTCACTTAATAATATTATTAGCAAACCAGTGTCAATAAAATAAAGTTAGTAAACTTGAAGAAAGTCAACAGATGCAATAGCAAGGGAACATTTTTAAAAATGAACAGAATCAGGGTTTTATGAAATGTTCTTAGGAAAATATATAGAGGGTTTGAATCACAGAAAAAGAGAGGCAATGACCCCTGAATAGGTCTAGTATATGAATGAAAAACATTAATATTTTTCTAAATTTGGACATAAAATATTCAGTAAACATCCAAGTAGTACATAAAACTACAAGCAGAAATGTATGAAAGAAGTATTCCCACTAACACAAACCTTATCCAAGTTGCTGGAAAGAAAAAAAAACAATTGAAATCAACCAGTGAATGTGGGAAATGGGACAGAAAAAATGAGACTGACTTTTTTATTAGAAAATGTGGACACTGGGGGCTCTGTGCAATGGCCTAGCTGGTAAAGTCTTTACCTAGAATGCACGGGAATCCCATATGGTCACTGGTTCTAATCCCAGTAGTTCCATTTCCCATACAGCTCCCTGATTGAGGCCTGGGAAAGAAGTCAAGGACGGACCATAGCCTTGGGACCCTGCATCCACATGGGAGACCTGGAGGAAGTTCCTGGATCCTGGCTCCGATTGGCACAGCGCCAGCCGTTTTGGTCACTTGGAGAGTGAATCATCAGACAGAAGGAAGAGTTTCCTCTCTGTCTCTCCTACTCTGTATCTCTGACTTTGCAATAAAGATAAATAAATATTTAAAAAAAAGAAAATGTGGATACTGGAAGCAATAGCAGAATATCCTTGAAGTATTCACACACATACACACACACACACATACACACACACACAGATGTTGAGAATTTTAAAAGGAGAGGCTTTTGTTTGACAATGTAAATGAAGACATTTTTAAAGTTTCACGAAATGTTAATTTTATCAAACATACTGACCCATGAGACATGATTTTTTTTTTGTAGGGGGTGAGGGGTTTGGAACTGGAGCCATAGAAGCAATGTCAAGTAGAAAAAGAAATATACAGAAGGAAATGAAAGAGAATGTCAAATGAGAGGCAAAAATGCAAGTATAAAATACAGTTTTATCTCAAAATGAGAAAAACAGATATTTCAAAACAAAATTATTTTAAGGATTTTAATTTCGTAAGAACAAGAGATGACAAAGAGGGTCATGAATTTATCAAATGTATAAAGCAAATGCAAAGTACAAAGTACGGAAAGGGAAGAGGAGACCTGTCGATTGATAACTGAATCTTAAACCTAAGTGATGAAATAAGAAATGGACAAGATCATCTCATTGAGATTCAGATTAAAAAAGAAAACCCAACCTTCCTGTATTCAACATATCCTCCTTGACACAGCTCCCATTTCACATTCACGCTACACGACTCTTTTTTCTCATCATTCTCAATGATATTTTTCCAATATCTTCTATAATCATATCTTTTTCAGTGTCACTAATGACCTTGTGCTAAAACTAAAGAAAACCCTGAAGTCCAGCTTTATTTGTTCCAGTGGACAACTTTCTCCTTTAAAGCTTTCTGCTTTGCTTGTGGAGGTGCCACAGCCAGGTGAGGTTGGCTGCTCTCCACTAATGGTCACTTCTCCTTTCAGGCCGTTTACTTTGTCTGCATGAAGTGATCACTAGGTCCTTCTGATCTGTATTTTCTCCCCATAAGATTTCTTGTAATGAAAATAGCATTAAATATCATCCACACACTTATGACACTCAAATTTGTATGTTCAAAATCATGTTTTAGGAGAAATGTAATATATGCTCTTGATGCTAAAACAAAGATTTTGCACTTAATATATGTATATGTGTATATGATTTTAATTTTACTAAGGCACAAGCATTATTTTTAGCTAATTTTTGTTTATATAAAGGAATTCTCCATGAAAATTGATCCATTAGAATTCTTCCTGAATTTTGTTTCAAGCTTTCCCATGGAGGAATATATCCAACCTCTCCCAGTAAAATTCTAGAGTAAGCCCTCAGCCTCTCTCCTCTAAAGTACTTTTAGTAGGTTAATAACAACTGTCTTTCTATTCCTTCCTTCCTCCATTCTTTGTTTTCTTTAAGCGTCAAGTTATGTAGCATGATAACCACTGTTACTCTTCAAAACATTAACTCAACCACTAGATACAATGAATCATCCCACACACTGGAGTGACAACTACACATCTTAATAATACCTACAATAAGTAACGAATCTAGTCAGAAACGATTCAACTTAAAGTACATGTTGTTTTGAAATACAGGGGGATTTCCAGCAGTACAAAGGAAAATGCAATTTTAGTGTAATAAGATGGGTGGGAATAGCTGGCCTGTGAACCCCACAAAGCCTGTCAAATCACTTGGTATATATTCTGCCATGATGACTGAAGTCATGCCTTATTATTCCCTAAACCTGTAGTAGGATATTTTTTTTTCTTTTTAGATTTATTGATTTTTATTGGAATGTCAGATATACAGAGAGGAGGAGAAACAGAGAGGAAGATCTTGTGTTGGTTGATTCATTCCCCACATGGCCCCAGTGGCCAGAGCTGGGCCAGTCCAAAGCCAGAAGCTTCTTGGGGTTCTCCCACATGGGTGCAAGATCCCAAGGCTTTGGGCCGTCCTCGACTGCTTTCCCAGGCCACAAGCAGAGAGCTGGAGGAAAGCAGCCCTGCCAGGATACGAACTGGCACCCATATGGGATGCTGGTGCATACAAGGCAAGCATTTTAACTACTAGGGTACCATGCCAGGCCCAGCAGGATGATTTTTACATTGATAATTCTGTATGGCTTGTGAATGATGTTGTAAATCTTTAAATGCCCCTTGGCAGAATAAATTTAGTTCATCTCTGCTAGATCCTCTACCTAGAGATTTCTTTATAATGCTGCCTAAGAAAAACTCCCAGGAGGGCTGCTAGTCTATCAACACTGTCACAGACGCTTCTCTAACTGTATAAGGACAAGGGTAACTCTATCTTATTTAGGAGGGATTTATTTAGGATTTGGTACATTTCAAGGGCAGTTTTGCAGAGGACATTTGTGAAGGCTCCTTGATGAGGGGAGTTGCTTTTTGATCTTGGCTAGACAGCTAGTTTCATCAATACAAAGAAGATGGCCAATTGATAGTCATGTAATTGACACTAATGTTCTCATTCGATAGATTTATACTGAAATGAGAGTAATTACTACTTTGTTTTCAGGTTTCTAGAGAGAATAGATTTCATGTAATTTGTATACAAAATTTTAAGGTCATAACAGTACTTCCTACACTACCACTCCCTTACTTTCTTTGTTTCCTCATTTTAATTTTTATAACAACATTTATTCCAATTGCTTTATAAAAAATAGGCTCAATCCTTCACAAAATAAAGAATTAAACAAGTAGAAAATAGAAAGACAGCTATTCCACAGGAGTTTCTAGCAAGGTTGTTTCTTTATTCTTTTAATCATTTTCAAATAATTATTGAAAATGTAAGTATTTCAACAGGAAAATAAAACAAACAAAAATAGGTAAATAATCCTTAAGAAAGCAGCAAATCTATATTTGTATACACATATATATCACCTGTAATATGTGTTACATATATTTTATTTACATATTTTACATGTTTTAAAAAATTATGTGAAGACTTATTTATTTCTATTGGAAAGGCAGGGTGACAGAGAGAAAGAGAAAGATCTTCCATCTGCTTGTTCTCTCCCCAGATGGCCACAATGGCTGAAACTGGGGTGATTCAAAGGCAGAACAAAAGCTTGTTGTTGGTCTCACACACAGGTGCAGTGTTCGAAAGCTTTGGGCCAACCTTTGCTGTGTTCCCAGGCCATAAGCAGGGATCAGATTGGAATATCCAGGACACAAGCTAGTACCCATATGGGATGCTGACCCTGGCAAGTGGAGGATTAGCTTATTGAGTCATCATATAGGTCCCTGTCTCTAATATACATACATATATACATATACATAATCCATATATACATACTTACATAAATATATGTATAAAGAAAGGCAGTCCAGGTGTGGTAGCCTAGTGGCCAAAGTCCTTGCCTTGCATGTGCCGGGATCACACATCGTCACCAGTTAGTGTCCTGGCTGCCCCACTTCTCATCCAGCTCCCTGCCTGTGGCCTGTAAAAATAGTAGAGGATGGCCCAAGAGACCTTGGGAAAGCTGGCTTTTTGCTTCGGATTGGCTCAACTGCAACCATTGAGACCATTTAGGGAGTCAATCAGCAGACAGAGATCTTTCTCTCAGTTTCTCCTTCCTTTTCCAAAAAACCTGACTTTCCAATAAAAATAAATGAATCTTTAAAAAAAAAAAATCAAAGGCTAACTCTTTTTCTCTCAAGAATCAACACTAATTGATTATTTAGACAGCAAGAGAGGTAGAGATATGAATCTTGAAAAAAATTTTGGAAAACACATCTTACTACAAATATGCACACATTTTTATTTGGAACAAAATAACATTTTTAAATTCCATTCCATAAACTTGTTGAAATTTCCTTATATGGGAAAGGATCTTTTGAAGGAAGAGGCTGACTTTGGTGTGGAAATCGCACATTTGTACAGCAGGCTGTCTGCAAGATGGCGGCCATGGAATAGTTCCCTTCAGTCTGAATGCTGTAAAACTACAAGACTTAGTTGGGAACATCGCAATCAGAGGTCAAAATCCTGACACCATATAAGGCAACTAGTAAAAGGTCTGGAGTGAAAATGCTACCAGCTCTGAAGTTCTGATGTAAAGGGGCAAGAGAAAAGGAAGCCAAGCTCTTAGGAGAGAGAACCCTCCCTTACTATTCTCTGCCTACCTCCGTCATTTGAACGCTTCCTTCATTGAATACTGAGAGTAGTGTCTTCCCAGTCTGTCCATGGACTCACATGCCAGTCTCTCCCCAAAACTCTCTCACAGATACACCAAGAAATAACTAGCAATTTTCCTGATGCTCGTTAATCCAATATAACATCCCAACAGAGGTGCTAAGGAATGGAAGTAGAAGTGATACCATACAAGGTCACCTTGAATGACTCATGAAGGGACATTGATGTACTTATCTCACGAATGTGGACTGCGCAGAATTAGAGCTTTTGGTTTGTATGGTTGGTGCCTTATAAATTTTGGGACTCTTTTATCCGAGCTCTAACACATAAGAAACCTATGGTTGAAAAAGAAAACTGACCTTGATCATAACATGACTGCTGTTATACCACGAAAATAGGATTATAAATGGATCCCAGGTGTTCCACTTGGATATATCTGGATGCTCCCTGATTAGATTGTGGCTGTAAATGAACAGATTTAGCAAGCCTAGCTGTAGAATTACATGCTAACTAGCAGTGCATCTCCTCAGGTGTAGGGGTCAAGGTTAGACCAAATTATAAGCCACATGGACCAGTGTTAACTAGAGATGAGCAGAAACAAATGTGAATAATGGGGAGAGTTTTAGGATGTATATCAGTGTGAAATCAACTGCTATGGAGATGAAGATGACAGTTTTCCTCACTAACAGCCTTCATTTTCTTCTCAATATTAAAGAAGCACCAGAATGTTAGAGATACTCCGTATATTTTAAGAATTGGATTGTGAGCAACCGAAAATGTGCTTTGTGGTGGACATAGCAGTGTACCACTCATTTTCCAGGTTAAAGAAGCACTGTAAGAAGTAAGGACTAAGAAGAGAACTATCAAACTGTCCCATATAAGTTTGTTTCAAGTCTGTGCAGCTGTCTCATTCTCAGACTAGTATGGGGTAGCTTCCCTCATTTAAACAAAGAGGGCACAAATGTTGATTATTTTAGTACTAGATGAAGCAATATCAGGAAGCCTGATTTTCTTTTTAATCAATAATTCCTTACTAGGATGAGTGAGACTTTGTGAAACCTGCCATACAATTTTCCATTTTTCTTCTGTTTCATTCTAAATCCATCTTTTCTTGATTCTTACCTGCCTAGCTTCCTTCCTTCCTTCCTCTCTTTCTTCCTCTCTTCCTTCCTTCCTTCCTTCTTTCCTTCCTTCCTTCCTTCCTTCCTTCCTTCCTTCCTTCCTTCCTTCCTTCCTCCCTTTCTTCCTCTCTTCCTTCCTTCCTTCCTTCATTGTCATCGTATAAATGCCATAACAACATCTGGAGTTGAGCTGAGTTCAAAACAGGAAGTTGGAAATTTAATTTCATTGTCTCCCATGGGTGGTAGAACCTAATAATTTGGTCAACACTTTTTTCTAGTGTTTGCAGTGGCAATAAACTGGAGTCAGAAGCTGGAATTTGACATTGAATCCAGTAACTCCATTGGGGGATGTGGGAATCTTAACAGTAATGCTGTTAGCTTAGCCACCTGCTCCTTTCTCCCTTTTGCCAAAAGATGATCTAAATTTTCTAAAACTGAATCCTGTGTTGCACAAGCATTTTGGAGCATCCAGACTCTCTGAAAATGTGAATTCAGTGTAGTGATGTTCATCGCAAGGATCAACAATAACACATTTAAATGGAGTTAAAATCAAAATCCAAAAATAGGTTTGATAATAATGATGATGGAGTTGATTAAATAGCAAATGTTTACCTCTAGTTATAAAACTGTAAACACACAATTAGAATATGCATATGTAAAATTTATGTAATTCTACTCACAAGTCATATTCACCAACAGATATTTTCATATTACTTTTTAAAGCCACCATCCATTTTCTTAAGGAATATATTTGTCAAAAAATTATGTTATTTTCTTAAAGAAGTTAAAAAGCTATACAATATATTTGTATTATCTTAACCAAGAACATACTACTATTACTTCTTTTTAAAGTAATTATTTTTATTTGAAAGGCAGACTTACAGGGAGATTCACTTTTGATAGACTGAGATTTTCCATCCATTGGTACACTCTCCACATGACAACAGCAGCCACAGTTAGACCGGTCTGGAGCCAAGAGCTAGGAACTTCTTCCTGGTCTCCTATGTGGATGCAGGGATCCAAGTGTTTGGATCCATTTCTGCTGCTTACCCAGACCAGTAGCTAGATTGGAAACAGAGTAGCTACTGCCCATATGGAATACCAGCAGTGTAGACAAAGATATAACCTGTTATACAATAGTGCCAGCCATGGTGCTACTTTTAATTAAATGTTAAGCAAATACATATATAAGCCTAAGCTTTCTACAAAATTTGATTCATACTTTTATATTTTAATACAGAATAGAAGATTTCAATTTTTCCATTATGATAGCTACTTTAGCGTAAAGGGAAAAAAAACTTGAATCTAAGCAGTACAGTTAAGTTTATTAAGACAAAGAGTAACCTTAAATTTAAAAAGAGAAAAAAGTTCCATTGAAATCGAGTGTGGATAAAGTTGAAAGAAAAGGAAACACAGAACAAGCAGGTATTACAAAGGTTTTCTAAAATTTCAAGTGTCAAATATGGAAAAAAATATTTTTTATAAAAACATTATGCTTATTTATTGCAAAATAACTGCCATCCTTTCTTAACAAAATAATTTAAAGTTTTTTTCAGTATTTGTCAACAGTTGGTCAGAAAGAAAATACTAATTTCTATCACAGAGAGGAAGAATAATTCATCTTACTTTTGATGGGAAAATCAACGTAATGGGATGATTTTTGTTATGTGTTTTCTTCGGGTACTTTGAGAAGTAGCTTTGATACATGTGGCATGCATGCACAGATTCCATTATTTGTGTCTAAATTCTCTTCTTTCGTGGGGAGGAATTGAATATTTGCAAAATTACTGAAATATAACAATAATTATTAAAAACGTGAATAGTTTCTGGGAGGAAACTGCATGAGTGGATAGTGAGAGAGACCATCAGAATGAGAGAACTAAATGAAATTAGGTCCTGTTGCTGAAAGTACCTGTGGTATAAAACAGATTTCCCAGACAAACAAAATGATGCAGTGTGAAATCATGAGTAGATGTGAGGCAGAAACCTAAAAGAAGAAATGTAATTTTTATTTGGGTTAATTAGCTGAGAACTCTAAAATGTATTTGTTTTACTACAGATTTGCAGCAGGAAAGCAAATACCAACAGTAAGAGAGTTAAATAATGAAGTGAATTTTTCAGCTATTGTCTTCAGACAAAAGGAAAAAGCAAATGATGCTTCTTATGAAATCACATAACACTGCTCAGAACCAGAAAAACAAACATGTTTTAATTTCCCCATACTAAAATACACAGGAAACAGGTGTAGTTTCCTCTCTATGTGCAATAAGTGTATTGTGGACAAATAAAGTGCACCATAACCTTTTTGCTTCAGATAATATTTTATCCTGTGCAAACAAATGAAGTCACATAACTTACTTATGAAAAATTATTTACAGCTCAAGATAGCTATCTTTGCTCACTGACTCCATATTATGAGACCCTACCCAATGTCTAATCCTGGCCAAATTTTCTCAAAATCTCCCCTATAATGTGAAACCATAAAACTCTGACGTCGTTATCTTCATTCCATTCAAAGTTTCAGTAACTTCAGTTTTGCCTATTTAATGATTTTGTTCTGACGGCTGTTTAAGGAACAGACATTTGGCAGTTCTCATTTGCTAAAGACTTTGTGAAATGAAGATATGATAATAATACAGTAACCTAATGAGCCAAAAATTGCCTATTTAATCCTTTTTATTAAAATTTTATTTTTGTTTGAAAGCATGGTTACAAAAGAGACAAGGAGAAATAGAGAGGCACTTTACAACTACTGATTCATTCCCCAAACGGATGTGCCAGCTGGTCTGATCTGGAGCCAAGAGATAAGAGATTCCTCCAGGTCTCCAGTGCAGGTGAGAGGACCCAGGGATCTGAGCCAGCCTCTGCTTCCTTTCCAGGTCGTGAGAAGGATTAAGCAACTGATTCACTGTTTTGTTTTTTTTTAAGATTTATTTTTATTATTTTTTTATTGGAAAGGCGAATGTACAGAGAGGAGAGACAGAGAGGAAGATCTTCCATCTGATGATTCACTCCCCAAGTGAGCGCAACGGGCCGATACTATGCCAACCAGAAGCCAGGAGCCTCTTCCGGATCTCCCACGCGGGTGCAGGGTCCCAAAGCTTTGGGCTGTCCTCGACTGCTTTCCCAGGCCACAGGCAGGGAGTTGGAAGGGAAGCGGGGCTGCCGGGATTAGAACCGGCGCCCATATGGGATCCCGGGCGTGCAAGGCGAGGACCTTTAACCACTTGTGCCACCGCGCCGGGCCCAACTGATTCACTTTTCATCCTGTTTATAAGGCTGCTTTGATCTTTAATTACAATCTACAAATCTTTAATTTTGCATTCATTTAAGACTGTATGTATCCAGAAATCTATCCATTTCATTTGGATTTTCTGATTTGTTGGCGTATGTTTCTAATAGTTCATGATTACCCTTTGTAATTCTGTGTTATCCACTACTATATTTCATTTTTCATTTTTTATTTAATGAACTATATCTTTCCCATACTTTCTTGATCATTTGAACTAGTTGGGACTCTATTTGTTGATTTTTGTCAAAGAACTGTGTCTTTGATCAATTGATCTTATTTGGGGCTCCTTTGGCCACTGTTTGGAGAATTTCCTTACTTACTTTGGTCATTTCTTCTGTTACGATTATTTTGCTGTTGCTTTTGTAGCTCATTCAGGTGTATGGCTAGCCTATTTATCTGGTGCATTTCTAGTTTCTTAACCTGGGAACTAATTAAAATAACTTTCCTCTTAACAGTGCCTTGACTGTGTCCCATAAGGTTTAATATGTCACTTTGATGACTTCCTCTTAAGATTTATTTTTTTCATTTCCCCTTTGATTCTTACCCACTTTTCATTTAACAGCTTGTTGTTAGCTTTTTTTTAAGTATTTCCATATTTTCTGATGTATTTTGGCTTATTGCTCTCCAGTTTTATGTCTCCATGATGAGCTGAAAAGATGCATGATATGTTTTTAATTTTTAAAATTGCTGAGGTTTGTTTTGTGACCTATAATGTTATCAATATTGGAAGAATTCTCCATGAACTGATAAAAATGTTTGTATTTGAGTGTGTGTGTGTGTGTGTGTGTGTGTGTGTGTGTGTGTGTGTGTTGTAAGGTTGAAAGCTTCTACATCTGTAGGTGAAGATTTCTGTTTGTATGTCTGCATCTGTAGGTTGAATAGAACAAATAAACCTTTGTTCCATGGTCTGGGTCAGCTCCGTTGTTTCCTTGCTGAGTTTCTGTCTTACTGATTTTTCTGTGGAGGTTAGTGGTATATTTTGGCCGCTTTTATTGTATTGTCTGTTTCTCGCTTTAAATCTGTTAATGTTTGTTTCACCTAACTAGGTGCCCTGACATTTGGTGTGTATACATTTATCATTGTGGTTTCTGTTTGTAGACTGTATCAATTAATCATGATGTAGTTTTAATCTTCATCTTTTAATGCTTTCCATATCGAAGTCTATATTATCTGATATTATAATGGCTACTTATCAAGATGGAAAATGTACTTGATGTTGCAAATAATGCAAAAAATAAAAGCATCTTAGTACATGTAAATTATTTATAAGGAAAGTGGAAAATAAGGACAAGAGTATGAAGAGGACTCAGTGTTACAATACAGTGAGTTAACTTGCCGCTCAGCAAGTAACATCGTATGTCAGAGTACCAATTTTACCCCCACCTCGGCTCCTGCTATTTCACCTGGGATGGTACAGAGAGCTCAGCTCCTGCCACCTGCGTGGGAGACCAGAATGATGTTCCTGACTTATCCTTCCTGTACGTATCAGACCTGTCTGTTGTGGTTACTTGAGGAGTAAAACTTTTTCTGTTGTACCTTCTCTGTCATTCTTTCCATTTTTTAAAAGAAATAAAATGGTAAACTGTAGAAAGAGAAACATAATCCTTTGTAATATTGATGTCAACAGATTTAGGCTCCAATTTTTTTTTAATTCCAAACATATACTACAATGCAAAGAAACTCCGAATGTTGCTTAAAAAATGCAGTGTGTTTTAAATTTTACATTGTTGTGATAGGCAGGGAATACTTCTACGTAGAAACAAAAATCTGGGTGACAAAAGAGCTACTTACTTAGTGGTAATACATATTACTGAAACCTATAGATTATTGCTTAGGACATTTTGTTTATGCTAGTATTTAATAATTTAAGAAAAAATACTATTAGAATCATAATGACAGTCAGCCAAAGTTGAATGTGTTTACATTTTCAAATTGCTGGGTTTTATTTTTTTATCTTTTTCACATATTAGATATGTTTAGAAAAGCTATTCATTTCAATGTAATTCAGGAGAAAAAGAATAGCTAACCTAACTGAGCTGCAAACTAACAGAAGGCAGAAAACTCATTTGAGTAAGTGGAAGTGTTCAGCCAGGCATGTATCTTCCTATTTTATTCATCTCTAACTCACAGGAGCTGGTAATTTCTCCTCAGCATTATGAAAGTAATGGCGATGAGGTAAAGCAGTCTGCCTCTACTCTTTATCATTTGCCTTTGGGATCCTGTTCAGCTGTGGAAATGCTTTACTTAAAATCCCTGGTGTCAGGCATCTCCATGATTGCTTATCATATTTATCGAGCGACATCATTAGAACTCATTTCCTACTAGTGAGCCCGTGGATGAATCGGTTGTTCATTTGTTCAATTAGTTATGTCTTGCAGGTGGAAAGCAAAGCGATCCCAAATAAAATGGAAGTTTAAAATAAGCAATTAATTAGCTGAAGTCTGAAAAGTATATAACACATAAGCTGATTTACAAAGCTTTGGTGACTTAATGATTATGTGTCGCTTTTAATATTTTATCTCCTTGATAAAAAAAAAAACTTTTAAATACTAAGCCCCTACTTTGCTTTCTTCATTCTATCAGATAACTTATTTATTTACTTTCATATGCTAAATATTATTAACTCCTAACATGTACAAAAACACATTCAATGAAATAAAAGTGTGAAATTTTAAGATCCTCAATTTGTGTTTTTGGCTGTGTTATGCATTAGATCTCCGGAGAGTGCAAAGAGGGTAAAGTAGATAAGATTTAAAAATAAATCTCTAAGGTAACCAAAAATGAGAAATCCTCAGAGATGCACATATAAAAAGATAGTGTTCTAAATCTAGAAAAAATATCTGACTTTGAGGCAGAATTATCCCCCGCGAACATTTGTTGAAATGCAGTAACCTAAAATTTCTGTTCTATAGCCACAAACATTGGAGGAGAAATGGGATTAAATTTGGGTGAATCCAACTGAAACAGTATGCTCAGAGATAGGCAAGGACAACACTACAAAAGGCCACAATGCCGCGTGAGTTAATCCAGAAGTAATTATCATACGTGAAAAGCACATCATGAAAGCACATATTTTGGGAGTAATGAAAAAAAAATCTTTCCTGAAAAATCATTGTGAGACTTGCCTTCCTAGCATGCTTTCCATTTTGAAATATGTGTCCATTATTGAAACATTTTGAGTGATTGTAGCTTGTCAGTGACCACAGAAAACATGCCAAAGTTCATACAAATAACTGTCTTCCTGTCCAAATATCTTAAATCAAGGACTTCAAGAAGTTACAGAGAGAACAATCCAATGAACTTAAATAAAAATACACCAAGAACGAGGAAGAGCAACACACATCCAGGTGGGAACCATAAATCCAGAGATAGAACTATGTGGAGAAATAGTCTGAGAAAAGAAATCTTAAGAATAGCAGTAAGTGTTCAATATGCTAATATTTTCGGATACATGAAAACTTTTTTCAAAGGTATTAGGAACTCAAGGTTAGCTTAAGAGTATCTATCCTGCCAATGGCCCGAGTGACTGACATACACAAATGCAAATTTCTCTTGGCAATAATGGCATTTGTATTTCTGACTTCATTTTTAGTGTAACTGTAGATGAGCGACAAAAGCCATGACAAAAGGAGTCTCTGAGTGAGATGGATATCATGACCCTCCGTGTGCATGTATGTAAAGCTACATAAAGGCTGTGTCCATTCATGACTTCTGCATGCACAGGTTCAATCCACTACTGAATTTATTTCAAGACATGACTGGATATGTACAGATTATTTTCCTTGTCCTTATTTTTTCAAACACGATCATATAGTAACTATTTATATGTGTGTGTATACATAGATGCATATACATATGTATATGTGTGTGTGTGTCATTTTATATAACACATTTAAATGGATATGGGTATCCTGTGAAGATCCTGAAATTCATTACTCGCATCTCTCAAGCAATGAATATTTAATATGAAAGCCTAATTGTGCCCAGCAAGGCTGGTGGAAATCATAAACCCCAAACCCCAAACCAGGGAGGTGCTGATCCAGATTTAATGTAAATGAAATTGAGAGGAAGCCAAAATTAGTGCATTGGAAGATGTGAAAACAAATTTGTAGAACACAGAAAAGGGAAAAATTAAAAGGAGATATTAAAAAGTAGTCATGTACCTTTGAAATAATGGAGAAATTCTACTAGTAATGGGTTCCAATATTAAATAAAAAGCAAGTTAGAGTTTGGATTTTATGTGTTCATCTAGATGGTTTAAAAATACTTATTATAATGTTACTTTTTAACATTGTGAAAATCACTTAGGTAGATTTGGAAATCCATACCCATTTCAAATCTAAAGCTAACAAAATTCAGGTCACTAACAAAGTTCATTAGGTCACATAACCTAGAACAGAGGTTATTAAACTTCATAATTGTTTTCACCATCTTTTAATTGTACTCTCTCTGCAGAAAAAAAAAAAAAAACAAGCTCTTTTGCACCCCCACCATTCTGAAACGAGTTTGTGTGGTTTATGTTTGAAGGCCTCATAGAACAGCAGGAAAAGCCTAGAAGCAATGGGACTGCTGATTTTCACTAGGTAAACTGTGGAAAGCTGAAAGTCAGAATTCATTCACCTGGCAAATTCCTGAATGAATTGCAAGCTGAAGAATGAATAGTATTTAAAAGGGAAAGATGCCTTTTAATTAGTGGCTGTTTAAGCTTGTATCCACTTCTAAATGTCATCAAATACATTAATATTTAATACTAAAATAATGTATATATGATCAATGTAAATTACTTATATGCACAATTTCAAAATCAGAAGAAAATATAATCAATATACTTGAAATACACATTCATACATTGGCACAATTACAATATTACCAATATATTCTAAAAATGTTGTTTCTAACATATTGTTGACTACAATCGAAAGTATATTCCCATCCATCCTTATTTTAGTTATTTAGACATAATCACCCTGTTGTTTTTAATCAAGTCTGCAGTAAGACACAAAAGGAAATTGCTTTGGATTTCCACTTCACCGAGGACTCATTAAATATTTTTGCAACAAGCTAGCTAATTAGCATTGTCTAAGAATTATTTGAAAGGTAAGAGCATGTTTATCAGTCTGATCAACAATAGTCTGTTCCATATTGTTTGCTTTGCCAAGTGCCCTAGGCATTAACTACATGCAGAAAAACGTAGAACTGCTTTCTGTAAGTGCTACATTAATTAACTTAAAATCTCCTCTATTTTATTCATCTGTATAATTAAAGACTTGTGAAACCATGTAGTTCGTCTCATCAGTGATGGGCTCCAGCATCCCATATCTTCTGGCAAAGTGTACTTTGTGACAGCCATGGTATGTAGCTAAGGAAAATTGAAAAGCTGAAGGCGATTTTACGTGGGACATTCCAACAGTTGGTTGAAAAATAAATTCAGGATAATTTTATTTTGATGCAAATATTTGTTAAAACTATGCATGTAATTTCACAATTATTTTGCATATGATATATTTTCAACAAAAGGTGTCAAATCATAGCAGGGACAGGGAAGTCTGTGATATTTTAACTTGTCTTTTGCTGATCCTGCACTGTCTTGCTCAGGGTAATCTGGGAACATTGAGTAACCTATAATCTCAGAAGGCAGCAACGGGCCAGGACATTTTCCAAGCCTTACTCCCCCAATCCCCAAGAATTTCTGCTATCTGGTTATTGAATGGCTGGCTCCCTGGAACACTTAATTTGGAAATCAGTCTTCATTGGAGTTGTCTTTCTCAGTCTGTAAATGTTCTACTTGGGGAGGAATAATGTACAGAGCATGTTGGAATTGTATAGATAAATCACCCAAACAGAAACAGACCCTGAGGGAATCTCTTGGATATTTCTTGGGATAGAATAAGATGGGGAGATCCCTGGCTGAGTGAGGCTGTGATTCCGCAAAGGACTCCCCTGCGTGGGCTAGTCTGAAGTTTGCAAATACTCCTTTTTGTTTGGCTTCTTCAGATTCTCCTATGTCATACAGAGAGTAAGTAAAATTGCTAAGCACACTTCATATGATTTTGTTCACTTACTGACATGTTCCAAATCAAATTCGTATGATAAATTATCTCAGTTGTTATTTAAGTGTTGTAATACTGGGGAAATCCATTGGAACTCAAATTTAAATTGACCTTATGGATGAGTCAACTCTTCCTTTTAATCTGATGTTGTTTTCTACATAAATTTCAGGGTTTTTGTCTTTTTCTCACAGCAATGCATTGTAGAATGCTCGTAAGGATAAAACTGTCAAGATGTACAATCAATGTGGGTGTACATCAACAGATTATGAATAGAGAAAATGCTATTCACACACATAAGCATCTGTGCTTTTATAGAGTTCATAAGCTGTGTATTATAAAACAAGTATGAAAGGCAGAGTTACAGAGAAGAGAGATAGGGGAGACTCAGAGAGAGGTCTTCCATCTGATGGTTCGTTACTCAAATAGCCAAAAAGGCTGGAGCTGAGCTGACCCAAAGCTAGGACTCGGATGCTTCTTAATTTCTCACATGGTTGCAGAGACCAAAGGACTTGAGCCAGCATATGTTGCTTTCCAGGTCATAAGCAGGGGATTGATCAGAAGTGGATCAGATGGGACATGAATGGGCACCTATATGGGATGCCAGCATCACAGGTAAACATTTAGAGTACCATTCCATGGCACCTGCCCTACTTCTTTTATTTTTAAGCAACACAAAGATAAATAACCCAAGTAATATATGAAAACTATCTGAAAAAAGTCTTCACTCAGGATATGCAAGTAGCCACTAAGCTCCTAAAATGAAGTTTAAGCTCATGTGTTTTATTAAAATAAGAATCAAAGCTGAATGTGGCACTATTTCACAATAATTAAAACAGTTATAAAAATGACAGTAGCAAGAATTTGTGAGGATATGGAAAGAAGATAAAACGATACAACTAACTTGAGATAACACAGCCAGAGCACAAGGGTGCTATAAACTACATTACAGAGTATTATTTTTATGCAGATCTCTTTGGAAACGATCAAAGTTATTTAGGAGGGAGAGTGATGTGTGTGGAGTTACAGCTGGACTCATTATTCTGACTTCCCTTTGGAGAAAGACTAGAGGGAGGTGTGCATGGAGTCAGAGCTCGTAGCAGAAGTGTAGGGGGTTATAAGTAACAGGGTATAAGTAACCTGACTCTAGACACAGGAAATATAAAAGAAATGATGTGCTTGAGATATTTCTGGAGATGGGGTAATGGTAATTATACCTGGGCTTTAGGAGATCAGGGAATCAGAACACTGCTAAATGTCCCACTTGGGAAACATTGTTTATTTTGTACTTTTATCCGAGATGGGAAAAAAATAAGTTTGATGCCAAGTATAATATATTCATGTAGCACCCAAATGAAACAGTCAAGTTAAATGTTGAAATCAAGAATCCCGATCTTTTTGGAGCAAGTATTTCAGTATATAAGGTAAAGCTGCTGCCTTCAATGTTAACATTCTGAATGGAGATAAATTGCTGTCATGGCTTGCCTATTTTCAATGCAGCTTCCTGTTAATGGCCTTGGAAATGCAAAAGATAAACTAAGGATTTTAGCCCCTGAACCCACATTTGAGACCCAGATAAAGCTTCTAACTCCTGTCTTCTGCCTGATATAGTATAGATTATTGCAGCCCTTTGGTTAATTTTAATCCAAGATACCTAAGTTTTTTGGTGGTTGTTGTTTTGCATATGTTGTTAGATGGGTTTGACCTTGACATTCTTAGCCAGAGCATTATCCAAGTATATGAGGGCTACTGAATTTTGTGTTAATATTATACCCTACAACTTACCAAAACTCCATTGTGAATTCCAATAGTTTCTTAGTGGTCCTTCTATATATGTATAAGCATATTATTTACAAATAGGAATATTTTGATTTCTTCCTTTCCCATTTATATCCTTTTAATTTTTCTATCTTGCACAATAGCTCTGGATAGAACTTTCAGAAATAAGTTGAACAGCATTGGTCAAAATGGGCCTCTCTATCAGGTATTGGTTCTTAGTGGAAAGCCACCCAAGTTTTCCCCATTCAATATAATCATGGTTATGATCTTTTATTTTGTCTGTATATTGCCTTGATTGTGTGGAGGAATGCTCCTTCTTGACTATTTACATTTATATTATATATAAATATTTTAATATGAGATGTTGTACTTTATTAGCTGCATTCTTTGCATCAACTATGACAATATTATGTTTTATTCTTCAATTTGCAGTTGTGATGAATCACATTCATTGATTTATTTATGTTGAGTTATTTCAGAACACCAGGGACAAATCTCAGTTGGTGCAAGTAAATATTATATCATTTGTTTTTTTTTTTTTTTTTTAATTTGGAAAGTCAGACACACAGAGAGGAGATACAGAGAGAAAGATGCACTCTCCACTGATTCACTTCCCAAGTGGCCACAATTGCCAGAGCTGAGCCATTCTGAAGCCAGGAGTCAGGAGCTTCTTCTAGATCTCCCACACTGCAGAGTCCATTCTCAATTGATTTTCCAGGCCACAAGCAGGGAGCTGGATGGGAAGTCAGGCTGCTCGGACAACAAGCAGTCATATGAGATTCTGGTACATGCAACTCAAGTACTTTAGCCCACTAGATTCCCATGCTGGGCACTCCATTGAACTCTACTAGCTAATATTTTGTTGAGGATGTTCATCAGGAATATCAATCTATATTCCTGTTTATTGCACTTTTTCTCAATTGGGAATTAAAGTAATATTGCCTCATAAAAAAGAATGTGGAAGAAGACCCTCTGTTTTAATTATCTTGAATAGTTTAAGAAGAATTGGAATTTGCTCTTCTTTCAAATTCTAGTGAAGCTCAGCAATGAAGGAATCCGATGATTGACTGTTTTTGTTGGGATGGTCTTTATTATTTACTGAATTTCCATATTGGTTATATGTCTATTTAGCCCCTCTATGACTTAATGAGTCAATTTTGTTAGATTATATGTGTCTAGTAATCTATTTCTTCTGGATTTTACTATTTGTTAGGACATAGTCATTTGCAACTCCTGATGGTGGTTTTTATTTCGGTCATGCTGTAATAACTTTTCCCTTTTAGTCTAGGAATTCATTGATCTGCTTTTCCTCCCTCCCGTTCGTTCTTTCCTTTTTTTTTTTTTTTTGAGTTGGATCAATAGTATATCAATCTTATTTAATTTTTCTAAAAACTGCTCTTAATTTCACTGATGTTTTTGGTTTACTTTTGTTCATTTCATTTTTTAAAAGTTCTCTATTTCTTTGCTCATACTAATTGTGGGTTTGCTGTTTTCTAGATCTTAGAGATACTTTGGTAAGTCACATATTCGATTTAATAATGTAGGCACTAATTGGTAGAAATTTTCCTCTTAACATTGCTTTTGCTGTGTCCCATGAGTTTTGATATGTTGTATCATCATCTTCGTTTTTTTCCAGGATTTTTTTTCACTTTTGACTTATTTTATGACCCATCAGTTATTCAGTAGCAATTTGTTCAGTTTGCATGTGTTGGTATATTTTCTGGAGTTTCCTGTTATATCTTGTTATTTCCATTGGCCAGAAAAGACGTGTGGTATAATTTTTTTTTTTTTTATTTGCTGAGTCTTGGTTTTGGCCAAATATGTGATCTATCCTACTGACAGCCCCATATGTTGATGAAAGCAATGTATATTCTCCAACTGTGGAATTAAGTGTTCAATAGATATTAAGTCCATGTGGTTCATGTGGTAGATTAGCTCTGTTATTTCTTTGTTGATTTTCTGTGCAATTGATCTTTTCATTAATGAAAATGGAATGTTGAAGTCCATCATTACTACTTTATTGGAGTCTGTATATTAATCTAGACCCAAAAATAATTGCTTTAAATAGCCAGCTGCCCTGGCATTGGGTGCATATGAATTTACTATAATCACATCTTCCTGTTGAATTGATCTCTTAGTCAATATATGATGTCTTTCTTCTCTTTAAACAGTCTGTTTGTTAAGGTGTATTTTCTTCCTATATCTGTATGATTATTCTTCATTTTTCCTTCCTTTTAGTGTGGAATATCCTCTTTTTTTAAGATTTATTTTATTTTTATTGGAAAGGCGGATATACAGAGAGGAGAGACAGAGAGGAAGATCTTCCATCTGATGATTCACTCCCCAAGTGAGCACAACGGGTCGATACTATGCCTATCCGAAGCCAGGAGCCTCTTCCGGGTCTCCCACGCGGGTGCAGGGTCTCAAAGCTTTGGGCCGTCCTCGACTGCTTTCCCCGGGCTACAGGCAGGGAGCTGGAAGGGAAGCGGGGCTGCCGGGATTAGAACCGGCGCCCATATGGGATCCCGGGCGTGCAAGGCGAGGACCTTAACCACTGCGCCACCGCGCTGGGCCCGGAATATCCTTTCTTCATTCTTTCATTTTCAATGTGTGTGTAACTTTGTTGGTTAGGTGTATTTTCTGGAGGCATTTATCCTTCAGCATCTTTCCATGGAAGAATTTAGGCCATTTACATTTTTTTCAAAGATGTATTTATTATTATATAGAGAGGAGGAGAGACAGAGAGGAAGATCTTCCGTCCAATGATTCACTCCCAAAGTGAGCGCAATGGCTGGTGCTGTGCTGATACGGAGCCAGGAGCCAGGAACTTCCTCCAGGTCTCCCACAAGTTGGTGCAGGGTCCCAAGGCTTTGGGACGTCCTTCACTGCTTTCCCAGGCCACAAGCAGGGAGCTGGAGGGAGCTGGATAAGAAGTGGAGCTGTCGGGATTAGAACTGGCACCCATATGGGACCCCGGTGCATGCGAGGCAAGGACTTTAACCACTATGCTATTGCGCCAGGCCCTAGGGCCACTCACATTTAAAGGTATTGTTGCTAAGTAACGACTTGGTCCTGCCATTTTCCGTAAGTATTTCTATTATGTGCTTTGAATTTCCTTTATGCATTCATAGGTGAATATTTGCCTTAAGATTCTTCACAGTGAGTGATGACTATCACCCTTAACTCTTGTGTGTAGTACGTACATGTGGAACCAATCCACCAGATGTGTGAGGGCCCAGGAACGCACACACTCTCTGCAGAATGAGAGTGCTAGCAGAAAGCCGACTTGCTGCACGAGACTGTGTGTGCTCTCTGGCCAAGGCTGGCTGGGGATGCGTGCTGCCTCACTGTGCCTCCTTCCTTTCTAGTTGCTTGTAGTCAAGCATATCCTCTTCCCCAGTTAATTGGCTTGATCATCAGAATTTGTCCCAAAAAACGTGTTTACTCCTTTGATGTTACAGTGATTGTTACTTCATTTCCTTGTTTGCTCTCAGTGTTCTGATCTTTCTTGGCAGTCGTCACATCTCTGGTCCTGGTCCCTTTGGAGGGATCATCCACACATAAAACATTGTTGTTGTTGTTGCTGTTTTTAGTTTTTATTTTTCATCATACAGTTCCATAGGCTCAGTGATTTCTCCTTCTACCTCCCCCCTCCCTCCCACACACAGACACTGTTTTCCCTCATATTGTTATTAGTACAGACATTCAACAACAGTAACCAGTCCATCATTGTGCTGCTTAAGTGTATCATGGCATTGCGGACTTGGACAATGATAGAAAGGCCAGCATCCTATTGTGAAGATATATTAAGCAGTTTCATTGGGACTCCTTATTTTGTTTGGGGGTAGAGAATCATATCTATGACTGCTGAAGTGATGACAAATTCAAGTTCCATCTGCTTTGGAAGGTCTTTATTTAAGGTTCATTTATAAATACTTTTTAATATATATTTTACTTGAAAATCAGAGTTTTAGAGAGGAAGACACAGAACGAAATCCATCCACTGCTTCACTGCTCAACTGGCAGTGATAACAAGAGTGGATCTGACCCAAAGCTGGGACCAGGAGCTTCTTTTTGCCTACCAGGTGGGCGCAGAGGCCCATGGTTCTGGCCCATCCTCTGCTATTTTTCCAGGTCAATAGCAGGCACTGGATCAGAAGTGGAGCTGAAGAGACTGGGGCTGGCAGCCCTATGGGATTCCAATGCTGCAGGCAAAGAATTAGTCCACTACACTACTGCACCAGACACTTAACTTTTATTAATAAATGATAGATTTACTGGATACAGAATATTGGATTTACAATTTATTTTAAGAATCATGTTTTGTCTCTACACACTCTCTTACATGGTAGGTTTTCTTATAAGAATCAACTAATCTAATTTCCAATTTCAAACAGGTTTTAAAGTCTTATGTTTTAAGGTTTAACATTCAGCTATAATATTTGTTGAGATTTAGATTTTTCGTGATCCTGCAAGGAATTCTACATGCTTCGTTTACTAAGATTTCCCCATCTTTATCCAAATTATGGATGTTTTCTGCTATTCACTGAATAGTCCTTTTAATCCATTTTCTATTTCCATGTCTTCAGAGATTCTGAAAATGCATATGATCGGTCATGTGAAAGCATTGCATGGATTTTAAATAGCATTTTCAGGTTTTTAAAATTTTTATGTGACTGAGATATTTCCAAGGATTTCTCTTTTAGCTCAATTATTCTTCATGATGCGTCACAAAGTCTGTTGATTAGGCATTCCATAACATGTTCTACTTAACATATTGTATTCTCCATTTCTAATATTTCAATTTGATTGCTCTTAAATATCTTAATCTCATGGCAAATTATTTTCTCATTATCAAATAATGATCTCCTAGTCTTGTTCATCTTTGTGTTTTTGAGCAAACCTGTGAGGATTTTTTCATTTATTTTTTTATCAGTCACTTAATCTTCACATTCCTATGTGAAGATTGTCTTTCTATTCAAATATTGCTTACATCTCTTGCCTATACTACTGCTGAACTGGGATCTTGCATTTATTTATCTACTTAGTAAACTAATAAGTCCCTGATTTATAATTTTTATTAAAATATGTTCTCTCTAAATGTCAAAAAATGAAGTGGTAAAAAATGAAGTGATAAAGGAAAGTAATAAAGAAGAAAATCAAGGAGAAAAGGAGGGAGGAAGGCCATATCAGTCTATTTTCAAAACTCCAGCACTCTATTGAATCTGTTCTTTTTGTATCAAAATCATTACATAAGTCAGCATGATATGATTTGTTTATTTGAATGACAGAGAGTAAGAGAGAAATGAAAAGAGTGCATGATCATGTGCAAAAGAGAGAGCTATCCTTCATCTACTGGTTCAATCCCCAAATAAGTGCAAGGGCTGGGACTGGGGTGGGCCAGGGCAAAGCCATGAGCCTTGAACTCTGTGTCTTGCACATGTGTGGCACAAGCTCAGGTATTTGAGCCATCTTCTGCTTTCCAGGTTCATTAAAGGGACCTTGAGTGAAAGTGAACTAATTAGGATTCAAACCAGCATTCATATGGGATACCGACATTTCAAGTGGCAGCTTAACCTTCTTCACTACAACACTAGTCCCAGATGCCCATTTAAATTCAACTAGCTGCTCAAGTCAGGAGCTGGGACATGCTGAAGCCAGGAGCCAGGAATTCCCGCCAGATCTCCCACATGGGTGGAAGTCACCTGAATACTAGAACCAGCATCATCTGATTCCTTTCAGTGTTTCCATTATTAGGACACTGGACTGGAAGCCAAGGTGAGAATCAGTCCTAGGCATTCTGCTGTGGAACGGGAGTACCCCAAGACAAGTTTAACCTTCTGTGACACAAGATCTGCCTCTGCCGGTCTCTTTTAATTACTTCAGCAGAACTTCAGAGAAATATATCAAGAATCCCAAATTTAATCTAAATTTTTCTGACATTATTTTATTGTGTAAAAATTACCTCAGTTAAGTTGTGCAGTGTCAACCTTAGGGTTAAATACTTCTAACACAATGTACTTAGTTACTCCAGGCTATTCTTACACAACATCAGTGAAAACACCTCAGGGCCAAATCTCCTTCCATTACAAATGTCATGTACATAATTTGACCAATATAGTTCTAAAATGCTCCAAATGATTTTAGAGTATTACAAAGTTAGATTGGTTCTTTAAAATATGTCATAATTCTGAGACTTAACTTTCAGTTTTCACAATGGTTAGTCACTAAGAATGTATGAACAGGGTTAGTAGTTCCATAAGAATACTAAAAACATGCGCTGAGTGTTGGGAGAACCAGAAAAAAAAAAAGCTAGCTATCTTACTGATATATTCTAATGTAAGTCTGTATATAACGCTATGATCATAGTTCTCAATTAGCATCAATAGTGCAGATGATAAATTAAGGCTCATTGACTAAACCATGTGTTTTAAAATATATAAACATAGGTTACCTTTCATAGTGAATAGGATTTTGGGTATTTTAATGACCACTTAAACTTAAGTGGGCAGCTTATGGGAGTCCTGTTACAAAGATCCAATACCAGTTCCAAAGGTAGCTTGAGGAAATATGCCAGTTGCGTTTCTTTTGATGTCGTCATTGTCTAAATTAGAAATCAAACATCATTGCAAAATAGTATTTTGAGCAGCTCACAAATACTGTGAGATTTTTGGAGGATTTGTGAATTCATATGGACATAGGTAAACCCAAGATGATGAAATGTTTATATAGCAACTGTGAACTTAAAAAAACTATTCTGTCAAAATTGAAGTACAAATTGTGCCAATAAAGTTGTTGACTGTAATTTGGGAAATTTAGTGGTTTCATTCATTTAACAATTATTTCCTGAAGTGTATTTTGTGCCAAGAATTTTGCTAGGTTCCAGGAACTTGGGTTGAATAAAGAGCAGGCACTACTTTAATGGGATCATTATTTAATGGGCGAGACAACTGCAAACAAACAATTACAGCATGGTGAGATAAGTGCTAAAATGAAGGATTGTGTAAGATGCTATGGAAGCACAGAGGAGGAACACCCACATTGTGCCTGCCTTTTAAAGGGAAGAAAATCATAAATTTAATTTAATAAAGTGTTCATAGCGTCTTTAGCAACTTAGAGAGGAATTAATCAATGAAGACAGAAGCATGACTCATGCTTTAAGATAATTGCAGCCTAGCAACTTCAACCATTTAAGCAAAACGTTATGAGACAAATGAAGACATGTATACATAAAACAAAGGGCAATGCCTACCGATTTGTAGGTGTATATATAATTTATGTATGTGTGATATTGCTTTTCAAGGCAGTAAAATGATTTGAAGACAAAGGCAGGAGTAAAATTATATGAATAAGGATAGAATTGTTGAATTCCCTGTACATTTGGGAGACTTTTTGTTCATAAAAATCAATTGTTTATGTGCTATTGGATCTTAATTTAACACAATTAAATCCAACTGATTCTAGTATATTCAGAATCAACTTATTTTATTCCTTGCGTATGTGCTTTCTACCATTGAAAAGCATCACCACAGCACTTGCTGCTTGCATCTGCACACATGGACCCCGTGGTTTTTCACCTAGTCCTAACATTGTCTGCAACAAGCATTTGGGAGTAAACCAGCAGATTGAAGAGTTTCTCTCCCTCACACTCTCTCTCTTTCTATAGATTAAAAATAACCTTTCAAATGTAAAACGGCTCAAGTTTATGTATCATATTTTCCTTGGAATAGAATCTAATACTGAATTCAATTAATGAATTTTATTTTCAATAGTTTTTTTTCTCCCTCTACACCGTGTTAGGCCTGTTCTCAGGGCAAATGCGATCCAATTCTTTTAAGGTATCATCATGCCTTCAATTTGTTTTCTCTTGTTAACCATGTAATTCTTCAGACTGCTTTTAAAAGTTGCTTTCCAGAGTTCATACTGACCATTTGTAGCACGGATGGTTATTAGGAGCTATTCAGATATATCAACAATGGCACTCCTTCTCTGAAATACTATTTGTCAATACTTCATCTAATCTTAATGTGTTTCTGGGACTGGATGTCCTAGAATGATATGGAAAGTTATTCAATTCATTGTTGAGTGATGTTAATATAAATCTAATTTCAGCACGTTAACCATATCATTGTAGACCATATAGATACCATTAACAAAATAAGTTGATAATCTTGTAGCGGTACCTGAAAGTGGATAAAAAATTGTATAATGTTCTTTATTTTCTGATATAGATGTTGCATCTAAAAATCTAGATGAGTAAAGGACAGTGAATAAGAGTGTTATTGTGGATAAAAAATAGGCATAGCTTTGTGATGTGATTAAATTAAATAAGCCTAGATAAAGGCAAGTTGTAAATGTGGAGTTTTGTTAAGAATACAATCATTACGTCAATGGCCATACCATCCTGAATGTGCCTGATCTCGTCTGATCTTGGAAGAATACAATCGTTACATCATTAGAAGGATTTTGAGGGAAGTTTTAGTGAATGGGAGTCTTCCAAAAGTACTAGGGAGGAGTAACATTTAGTCTAGCTGTTGAAACTTATCAGAATACCTGGTTCGACACCCATGCACATGTAGACTGCAGATGCATACCAAGGTATCTCAGTATTTAAACCTGCAAGAGGTCCCGAGGGTACAAAGGTGAGGCAAGAGTGTTCTTGGACTGCAGAACCATCAGAAACAAGCTGTTGAGGAATGTCTGCTTCATTATGTGCAATTCACAAGTTCTAAATGTTAAGGAAGGGGAAGCCAAGAGGGCATCTACTGGCAGTCCCCCATCGCCTCCCAATAATGACACTGTGATTGGCTAAAGGGCAAGTCTAGACTCCTTGACCTTCCAGTCATGTCAAGATCACTTCATAAGCAGAGCTGAAAGCTGTGCCCCAGGTAATGGGCAGGTAAGTGGTGAGCCACGCTCACCAGGTGGAATGCAGGGGCACAGGGACAATTGCCCACATCTTCCCTTTCCGTTCTTGAAACAAATCTGCCACCAAGACTTCTACCAAAAGGGTGGCCATAGGGCCTGTGATTCTAAGTTTAACACAAGAAACTCATCTGTTACAGCATCACATTACAGGCAAAACGCCTGTCATAACAATGTTAAACGTCCTTGATATAAGTACAGTTGCTGTTGGAAAGCTAGCACCCTGTGTCTCTAAGTCATTGGTCTAATTTTGAGTCCTAAGGGCACACATGCCTAGTATACTTATATTAATCACAGTCTACACAGTGCTGATGGTTTAAGTCAAGGACAGCAAAAGTAAAGCTTGGAAGGTAGAGCTTATAGCTCAATTAATTCTATGTTTATTACTCACCCAAAGACAACTAGATCGCATTCTCAGCTTTAGTCCTGGCCAAGTTTGAGTCTATTTGGACACTTAATAATGAGTCAGCAGACTGGGAACATTCTCACTCTTGGTCTCTGTCTAGTTCTGCTTTTCTGTTTCCCAAATAGTTTACTAGCTGTTATAGAAAAGTTATACATGGATTTCAAACATTCTGTTAAAAAATTAGCAACTTTTGATTCCATCGTCACACAGATCTTTGAAATGCCCAGTTACGGAAACAATTTCCAGAAACCATGGAAAGCTGAAATTAATTGATGACCCCTTGTATTTCTGAGATTTTGAAACACTAGAATACTTTAGTGATTTTTCGATTGTTTCAAATGCGATAATGCGTGAAAGGTAGTTGAGTACACTTCAGGTTACACCTCAGCTTGGGAAACTTGCCTCCCATAGCAGAGTTCTGGTTTACATCCAGCCTACTCGTCTCATCTGGCTTCTGGTCCAACTCCTGTGTCATGTGCCTGTGAGGGCAGGAAATGATAACCCAAGTATTTGCTTCTCTGCCATCCACATGAAAATTAAATGAGAGTTCATGTGGTATAAATCTTATATACTGCCTCAAATCTGTGAACTAAGCACTAGAGGTGGAGTTGACTTGATGACTCAACATGCTAATCTTTCATCTCCAAGCATAGCATTACCTATGGTGAATGTGTATGTGGCCTGACTGCTCCACTTCCCACCCAGCTCCCAGCTTGTGGCCTGGAAAGCAACAGGGGATGGCCCAATGCTTTGGGTTTATGCTCCCATGCATCCAGGTACCCTTGCCTCTCTCTCTGCATTCTGCTCTTTAAGTGAAAAACAAATAAAGATCTCTAAAAGTGCATGTATTCACAACGAATGACTGTCACATTTAAAAATATGACTCAACACAACCTACTCAATGCAAAGAAATATTGAGAAAATAGGTCAGACACTTATTTGTTTCCTGAGTCCATAAACTTTTTCTGTAAAACAGTAGAAAATAAAATTTCATCTTTGTTGAAATCATTAAATGATAATTTTTAAATTAATGATATATGTTTATTTCCTTCATAGTGATAATTTTATAGGAACTTTCAAGACAATGAATTAACAAAGTGGCAGGAATAGTAAAATATATTTTTATGTACCACAAAATTCACTGAAATGTAGAGAATTAGTGATACAGAATAAAATTATGTATTCAGGAAAAATTTGTCTCTACATACTTCCATTTTTCAAACATAAACTACATTTCTTTTGTTCAATATCGAATCAGCTCATCTATTCCAAGGAAATAAGCAAAACAGGACTACAATGCTTGTGGTGAATGTTGAATTCAAAGAACATTAATAATAGATTCCAAAGAGAGGCTTAAAAATGCCTTACTTCAAAGTAGTACCTACATCCTCCCATGAACTGTTTCCATTCCACAATTTCTAGGTTAAACGACTTTATTGAGTTACATCTCAGTATATTTGCTTTTTCAAGTAAAATACAAATTTTAAGAAGCGATATGTAGCACGGAGGTTTAGGCCTCTCTTGATTGGAGTGTATACTTCCTATTTAGAGGGACTGGAATCAAGTTCTTCTTCAGCTTCCAATCCAGCTTCTTGCTAATGTCTACCCTAAAAGACGTGTATGACTGTGCCTGACTTTCATGCAGGAGATTAACAGGGAACTCCTGGTTCCTGGTCTCAATTTGTCCTGATGCTCCTGTTGTGAATGTGTGTGTGTGTGTGTGTGTGTGTGAGAGACACAGAAAGAGACAGAGACAAAGAGAGACAGAGAAAAACCATTCCTTCCAAGCAAATGAAATAATAAAAAAGCATACTGATGAAATTAAATCTATCAACATTTTAGTGTTTCCAAAATTGTTATATTTAATAAAATTAGGTGCCTGAATATTTTAGTGTTGGATTATAGCAATGAATAGAAATAAGTATTCTAGCAAAACTACTTTTGTTTTATAATCAGAATATTTTCCAATCTGTTCTTTATAAAATGGAAATTCTTGACAATATAAACTAGTTCTTTGAGTTTTGTTTATACCTTGATTTTTAAGTAAATGTTGTATAATATGCTGCCATATATGTTTACTAGATTGGAACAAAGCAAGTAATAAATCCATCATCTTACTTGGCCACCTATTCTCCCACTTTGGCAAGAGCAGTTATACTCAGCAAAAATCCTAGATTAGGAGAATCTTTATTAATACTGTCCTAGTGTAGTGTGTTACATCATTCACGTGTCAGTGTGTACACCTCTGCTGTTTTGTATCATTTAATCTACCACTTCCCTTTTCTTCTTCCCATTTCTGAGCCTGGTGACCAGCATTTCTTCTCTGTGATTATACATTTGCCTTTATTTAGATTTCATGCATTAGCACAATCCTGCAATAATTTGATGGATGTCTGGAAACATGAAATAAAATGAGCAATAAACATATCTGCCATGATGCATTGCCAAATGAAACAAGGCACATTATTTCTCATGCCAATTTAAATTCATTTTTCAAACAGACAATACAAAATAATTTGAGGAAAAGTAGACAGTTTTTGAATAGCTTTGCCAAAACGTGCTGTTCACATGTAGATTTCTTAACATGACACATTAATTTTGTCATTCATTCATCAAATTATTATGAGTTGTCTACTGAGTATAAGGTTCTTGTATGAAAAATCTCTTTTTCGAAGTCTACATTATGGAGGAGAAAAGAATGAGTAAACGAAATTCAATATAGCTCAAAAGAAAAGTATGTAATACATTGGCATGTGATGAATGGTTACAGGAAATTTATAAATATCCAGGACAGCAAACGTGCTGAGGCCGGCATCGTGGCCCATAATCATGCTGTCTTCTAAATTCGAATCCAAATCCCTGTTTGAATGCCTGGGAAATTAGTGGAAAATGAACCAGAATTCTTGAGTCTCTGTACCCTGTGAGAGATTCATCTGAAGTTTCTAGTTCCCAACTTTGACCTGGCCCTACTCCAGCAAAAATGTCAATTTGGGTAGCTAACTAGCAAATGGAAGATTCTCTCTCTCTCTCTCTCTCTCTCTCTCTCTCTCTCTCACACACACACACACACTGTGTCTCCTTTTTTTCTCTCACTTTCTAATTCTGCCTTTAGCATATACAAAGCAAAATTTTAAATTAAGAGGGTAGTTGTACTGATGATGGATAGTGGAGTTATAAAACAACGTATTTGGAGAGGAAAAATATACAAGGGTGTGGTTTCAGTCTTAAAACAGCAGTCGATACATAGTGCTCTTTTTCGAATATCTATCACAAAACAAAGGTAGAACTCAGGTATCAGAAGCAAGGATGTGATGTTGTGAAGAAATGAAAGGAGATTTTATGTTTGGAGAGTTGCCTAAGGTGCTGAGAAAATTGATGTCAGTGCCCTGGACTGTGCAGTTGGAGTGAGGACTCAGACTGTTTCATGGATTCTATGCTGGAGATGAAGGGAAAAGTAAGTACAGATAAGCATCAACTTGGCATTTGCAGCTTGAAGATTGAGGCAGATTGTAAGACAACTGCCGAGATAAGGCAGAATGTGGCCTGTTGTGTATAGATTATGATCCTTCTATGTGGTGACACTCAAGATTTAGAATAAGTTTCATTTTTTCATAAATTTAAGATTCAAAAAGTTTATAATGCTTGCTATAAAATACATAATTCTATTTTTGATATTTTAAATCATAGAAATGAATACAATGAAGCTGAGAACATACTTTGCTCTGAATTCAAAATAAGGTTGTGAGTCATGAGAAGGAGAAAGCAGAAGGTGAAGAAATATTTGAAGGAATCATGCGTAAGAAATCAACATAATAGTGTTCTGGAACAGGAGGTAGGGGGTCTCTTGAGTTTGGTGCTGCTGAGATTTTGAGTAAAGGTCATTGCAAACCAACATATACATCGCTGTACTATATACTGACCCAGGGCATTGGCAATTTTAAAAACAATGTTCAGTGTTTTTGCTGTTGTTGCTGTTGATGATGATTTTTAAGCCAAGTGGAAGTATATTGAGCTATGAACGTGAAGCATATATGCAAATTCAATTTTTCAAATGTCTGTAACCTAAGATTTACAACAGATAGTAGGTAAATGTGATGTCAGAGTGAAAGCTAAGGAGTAAATGACACAATATTTGCTGATTAATTGCTGAAAACCATTGACACTGGAAGCTTTCTTCATAGAAAATTTGATAGGTTGAGAAGGGTTTAGTCACATAAGACTATTAAAATTACAGCAAATATATGCCATATAATATATAGCATGTTATGTACTAAGCATATAGAGCATCATATTAAATATCGGGCATATTCTTCCTTCCAGATCAATTTGGCCACCAGCTTGGTCAAGCCAACACAGATTCCAGAATATGTGGTGAATGAAGGTTATTTTGTATTACATTTTTAGAGAACTTGAACTTATTTTCCTTGGAGTTGCTTGGCTTACAGACTGCTTCAATATCCCTGCCACCTGTCATGGGGGAATTAGACAACTATTTTCTACAAGGGATCTTGAACTAAGGTGAGGTAATTCTACAGTTTACCACTAGAGGACAGAAGAGGGTTAGGCAACATGTAAGGAAATCTATTAAGCAACGTGGTGCTGGAGGCTAGGGCAGGTTTCTCTGCTATGGAAAAATCAGACACCAGCACTGGACAGTTGTTTTGACTAATCTCTTTATTTTTTACTAAAATAAGAGCAGAAATATTTCAACCACATTTTATTTGCATTTCAAAGGAAGATAAGCAGAACATTTTTCATCTGATCACCCTGTATTTAGACTTGCATTATAGTTATCATAGCTGAGTTATTTTCATTTATTTCTATGCTTGTCATCAAACACTATTATATGTGAAATTCTTGTAACCCGGCACTGTGTTTTTCTTTGAACACTGCTTTTTCTTATTCGACTCGCTAGGGATTAGAGTGTGCCTCTTAGCATTATTACAATGGACCCAGGCGACAGCAAAAATGTTTCTACATTGATGCTTACAGGGAGGCCAGGATACAAGTACAGACACCTGTATGCCTCCATACATTTCATTTGGTTAAGTATGTTGAAAGCCAAGGTCAATGTCAGGAAAATCTATGATTGTGCATACGAGTGAAGTTTATTCTCCAGGCGAAGAAGTATAGAAGAATGGTATATATTCATTGTGTAATTCATATCATTAAATACTTGATAGTCTGCAATACTTTATTGAATACCCTTAACAATTATGTCACAGAGATTCCTCTCTTCAGTTGCAAATAAAGGAACTAAAAAAAAAAAGAAAGTCTTGGGGCTTGGGGTGTTAGCCTAGTGTCTAAAGTTCTCGCCTTGAATGCGCCAGGATCCCATATGAGCACTAGTTCTAATCCCGGTGGTGCCGCTTTCCATGCAGCTCCTTTTCTGTGGCTTAGGAAAACAATTGAGGACAGCCCAAAGTTTAGGACCGTGCACCCATGTGGAGACTCAGAAGAGGCTACAGGTTCCTGGCTTTGGTTTGGTTCAACACCGACCGTTATGTCTGCTTGAAGAGTAAATCAATGGGAAGGAGGTCTTCCTGTTTGTCTCTCTTCTGATCTGTTTATCTGACTTTGCAATAAAAATAAATAAATATCCAAAAAGAAAAAGCAATTCTTAGCAATGTGCCTAAAATCACAGCACTAGTACACGTTGAAACTATTAAAGTTACTCCAGAAAAGTTGAGCACACAGAAATTAACTTTATCCAGATATTACTGCCAGTCACAGGAGAACATAAAAATGAAGGCCGGACATTCACGTGTATGAACTCTGCAGTGCGGGAATCAGCGACTGTGTTTGTCTCGCCCAAAGGAAAGCTAACCTTTCTCTAATCTACAGGGGAAGTAGCTTCACAACTTGGAACAGTAAGTCTGAAGGAGTGGCTCTTCTTCCTGCACAGAGCCTGGGAGTCCTTTGCCCCATAGGGAGTCCCTTTCCAGGCCTTTGATAAAGACAATCCTATATTGTAAAAGTGATAACAAGACTCCTTAAAAGATACTTACATCTCAAAAGATAGTACAAGAATTCACTGAGCCAAGGTGTCTAAAGTGAATGCTCTAAGTAAAGGAAGGTCAGGGACTTGGAGTAGAGAACAGGAACTCCCTAAATATTATCATCCAGATTTAGACCCAGGTACTCCAATGAAATTGAACCAACATAGCCACTGCACTTCCTTTGGAGCCAGGAGACTTTCTTTAGATCAAGGATACTTGAAGAACAATGCCCAGCTTCACCTCTTCCAGAGGTTGCACAGAAGCAAAAGCTCTTGCTATTGAATTTCCTGAATCAAAAAGTGGATGGGAATCATGCTGGGTACTCAAGGCTTTGTAGAACTCTCTCGCAAAACAATGACCTCAGAGACTTCTCCGAGCTTTTCCAAATCTGTCTGTATTGATTTCTCCCCTCTGCCCGACTAACTTAGAGAGGAAATGAAGGTGAACATGGTTTTACATCTTGAGGGCAATAGCCTGAATTCATCTAAGTTGACGTAACCTGAGACTAAAATAGAAAAGCTTAAAGATCATTGATTGAAAATTCAGATAACTAAGTAATGGTCTTTCTTAGGTTTGTATGGCCAGGAGAGGATAGCAGAACCATATTCCAAGAGGGTGGAAGCTAGAAAGGTGGATGGAGGTAAAGCATAGTTGATGTAAACACTCCAGGAGTAGTTAGAGAAGATGCGAGTGGTACAAGAGAGAGACTACGTCACACACTCACACACCCTTTCTAAATAACTGAGTGATATTCATGAAGGTCAATTAATTTCCCAACTTTTCTTATGCAAAATAATGAACACACACATATAGACCACCAGTAAAAATTCTTCCGTTCCAATGTACACTAATGGCAGCTCCTATTTGTTCAGTAGTAGTTACAGTGGTTAAAAATTTGATTATTAGGGCCTGGTGCGGTGGTGCAGTGGTTAAGATCCTCGCCTTGCACGCCCAGGATCCCACATGGGTGCCGGCCCCGCTTCCCATCCAGCTTCCTGCTTGTTCTAATCCCGGTGATCTTCCTCTCTGTCTCTCCTCTCTGTAGGTCCGCCTTTCCAATAAAAATTATAAAAAAATGAATCTTTAAAAAATCGATTATTAAACATGAAATAATAGAGAAAGAAGGGGTTATATTTAAGACAATGTAACATTAACAATTTATGAAGGCTTATATTATTTTCTCCTTTGTTCCTTTTCAAATCTATTTTCAGAAATTCTTATAGGTTAAACAATTCCATTTAGAGAAACATTTGCTTCATAACACATACAAAGAGCAGAAGAGTGGCTGTTGGTGATAATTCTATCACCCAGTGATTGCAGCTGCTTATTCTAGTTAATTACAAGGTCAGAGTTGTGGCATAACCCATAAAGCTAAGGTCTGCAACATCAGTATTATATATGGGCATGGTCATGTTGCTCGACTCCTGCACTTCAAAGTTAGCTCCCTGGTTCTGGCCTGGGAAAGCAATGGAAGGCCACCCACGAAGTGTGCCCTTTGCTACCTGCGTGGGAGACGTGAAACAAGGTACTGGCTGTGGATTAGGCCAGGTTTGACTATCGCAGCCAAGTGCATGACTTTCCAAGGCTTTCTCGGGCCAGAAGCAAGGAGCTCAAGTTGAGATGCAGCAGCTGGGAAATGAACCAGTGGGTAGAACATTTCTCCCCTTCTATAACTCTGAATGTCAAGTGAGAATATATATATATATGTATATTATATATAATTTTCTAAAACCAGAAATATTAACTAATCAATGCCAATTATGTCTAAATATCATCTTTGCTTAGTTTTATGTTGCAGTAAAAGCTTATTTCTGAAAGTTGGCACAATGGAATAAAAAAATTTATTTACATTTTCATTATTGGGTTTTTGTTTTTAACAGTTATCTTAATGAATGACGGATTTGAAAATCATAGTTACGGTGAGAACAAGAGAGCGAATATCTTTCACCCACTGATTCACTTCCCGGATGGCAACAACCACTAGAGCTGGATCAGACGACGGAGGGCAGAAGCAGCGGCCCCACTCAGATTTTCCATGTAGGTGTCAGGGACCCTAGCATGGTAGTTGGTGTCCTCTATCTTTCCAGATGCATTATTGGGAAATGAATAATAACTGAAGCAAAGTAAATGGGACTGCAAGTGGCATACTAGTTGTGGGATGCCAGGATCTCCACCACAGCGCAGCCTGCCATAGCACAATGCTCATCACATGGAATTCTATTTTTTTAAAATAAATATTTTTCTTATAATATTAATCTCCTTTTGTTATCATATTAATTAAGCTATAATTAATAGTTGATGCTCTCACAAATTTCACATATGTATGTTGAAAATGTTGGCCATAATTGGTATTCTAAATTATAGAAAGGGAGTCTAATAGGATGGTCATAAACCATAAATATTCCCAATAATGCTTCATTTTAATACATTCTGACTCTAGCACAAAGACAGACTTCATACACAATAATAGTGACCGCTTTCAAGAAGCAGATGATGGTAACATACATAAAAAACACATTTTACTAATAAAATGTGAAGTAGAGTAGAGGCACTTATCCAACGGGGACGATCGGAGGGGAGTTGGAGCACAGGTTGACTAGTGCAGCTTTGCAGACAAAAAATGTAGTAACTAGCTGCAGAGTGTCCCTCTATCTGGTAGCTTCCATGCATTCATTGGTGGTAGGGCCCTGTTCTTTCTCCTGTGTTGACAGAAATATAATTAATGATTCATTGGGAAGTTCTGAGAAATTAGAAAAAAAAATAGGTTTGGGGGATTATGTGGTATTTTGTCTCTATTTTGAGTACTTTAATGTGAGCATGTTGTCTGCAATTAACCAAAGGCGTTTTCCTGGGAAGATCACCAATCAACCAGGAGTACCTACTAGTCATTTCATGAGATTCTTTTCTCATCTTCCAAAACCCATCACTGCTGTTTAAATATCTGCTTGGTGCTATTGTGGAATGTTTGGAAATTTGATGTCTCCAATAAGTGTCCAAGCCTAGTTCAAAAAAAAATTCAACTATAAATTTAGTCTTTAATTTCTTCTTTCAAATTTTTACCACACATACACAGTGCCTGTCGGAGCACACTAGATGTTCTGAAATGAGTTCTGTATGATCACGTTTAAAACAATGTCGCCAAGTTGGAATAAATATTTTCCTATTATCCGCTTCTTAAGAATAAGTTCAGTCATTAAAATCTAATTCTCACAGGTTGCAACTCGAAGAAATTAAAGTTAAAACATAACCTCTTTCATGTTACATCTTCCCAGCTTATATTAAATTTTTACTCAAAAGAGAATGAAGAGCTGGGATACTTGCAGGAGGTGAAGCTGTCTCAGTTTTACTCTTTTTAAAGATTATTCAGGACCTCAGAAACTGAAATTATCGCATATATATCATATTATGACCCAATTTAAAAATATCTCAGAAACACTAAGAGATATAAGGTTATAATACAGGCCCAGTGGACACAAATTTTAGGATTCAAACTAGACTCTAAGGCACAGGAGAGGTAAATCTAATGGATTTGTTTTTCTACTATGAAATAATGAATCTGATAAACATTTTGGCCAAAGACTAAAAAGGCATATATTTATATCCAGTGAATATAAGATAGGTTAAGACCATCAGCTTGGTTTCAGTCAATTATTATAAAGGTCAATTAATAACAATTATGTATACAGTAAGATCTTTGAATTTAAAATAAATTTGGAAATTTTTTTCCAGCATAAGACTAATCTGGGCACTTTGCTGTTTTCAAAGGGGAGGGTTGAAGTTTGGAGATTACTATTTATTAGTCAAATTATTTTAAATCTAAAAGTCACAGCCCATCTCTTGCATAGACACTTTATTATGATAATTCAAATCTTCCTAATTTATGTTTTACCTTTGAGAATGTATGTCCTGAAATGACCCTTCAGCGTCTTTAGCCAATGTTTGAAGTCTAGAATGAAAGAAACTGCTATACTGGGTTTTCTTTGCTCCATAAGAAAAATATTTTTCGTTGTGATCCTCTGAATGAGCACAAAAGACTGTGGATCCACCGTGTTAAGTGATGAATCTAGAAGGTCAGAGATGGCAATAGTCATCGTGACACACTATTCAAAATAACCGTCTCAAGTATTTCATGCCTTGAGTTACAGAGTTTCTGTTTTGTTTTTCTGCTGTTTTTCACCACAGTGGATGAGGCGTCCAGGATCTCAGGAACTCTTTTAATTCCTTTTGTTTGTCAGTACGGCGAGGCTGAGCATCTAACGGGGTAACCTAATTCTTAAATCCGTCCCAGTCTCCTGGCCTGTCTACTTGACAGGAAAATTCAGTTCAAGCAAGAAAAACCCATTCTAACCTCTAGTGTCCTGAAAAGCTTGTATAAGTTAATGAGATTGTCCAATTGTCCATGGAAAACAGATGGAGCCCAACACCTCGAGTCCTTTGCTCAGAGACTCTTTGCTTTAAGCATTTAATCACATTGGGGAAAGGTAACGGGGAACAAATATAATAAACATGGAGAAAATGATTTAGAACAGTAACGTAAGTTCTGAAAATGACAATTTTTCACAGCTTTAAGTAAAAGATGTTGTTTATAGTTCCTGACACTTGATTTGCTTTGGTCATTATTGAGAAAGATGAAAGATGCAAATATTTTTAAAAACATAGAATGTCTAAACTAGATTTCTTGTTCTATAAGGAATTGAATTGAAAGAGGTTTTTAAATATATTTATTTTTGTTGGAATGTCAGGTATACAGAAAGGAGGAAAGACAGAAAGGAAGATCTTCCATCTGATGATTCACGCCCCAAGTGGCCACAAAGCCAGGAACTTTTTCCAGTTCTCCTATGTGGGAATGGTGCTCCAAGGCTTTGGGTTGCGTTCCAGTGCTTTCCCAGGCCACAGTTGGGAGCTTTGTGGGGAGTGGGGCTGCTGGACTTAGAACCGGTATGCTAATGGGATCCCACCTCATGCAAAGTGAGGGCTTTAGCCACTAGGCTACAGGGCTAGGCCCAAAAGTGTTTCAAACAATACTGTAGCAATTGTTATAAAGATACTGAGTTACTGTATATCAACCAATTAGGTTGTCTTCTTCTTTTGTGTAATCTACTGTTTGTCAGCCTAAAAGTGGTGGGTTAAAGAATGAATCCTAAGAGATATTCCATTTTTTGAAATATTTATGGACATACCTCAAAATGTAAAAACAAAACAAAAATCACTTTATGTCAAGAATATACTTAAGGGAAAGTATATTTATTTTTTAAATCTCCATATTTTCATTAAAATTTTCATGGATTCTTAAGTCAAAGTGCAAGCATATTTCCCTGAACCATGTAACTAGTCACCTGTATACTCACATGTATATGCAAGTTCTATGCACATAAACACATACTCAGTGCAAGAATAGCAATTCATATCTAACTTACTACTCGGTGAATCTCCGCCTCTCATTTCTATTGGCTCTATGGGTTTTAGGTAACGTACTATTGTACCTATCCGATGTAAGTATACATGTGCATTAGGATCGCCTGGGTTTATTCTCTGGTTCCTCTTCAGATCATATAAATCTTTCACCTTTTACTAAAGATTGCCTGGTTTGCATGTATTATTGTTCTTTAAATTAATATTACTGTAGCATGTCTTAGTATTCATATACTAAGCCTTAAACTATTTTTCATTTTTCATTCATTCTTCTTAAGAATCCATAATAATGCCAATCTTGGGGTTCTGTTCCAGTTAGGGTTCTCCAGAGAAACAGAGATGATGGTGGATAAGTATATAGCTACAGGTGAAAGGTGATATCCTTATGGGGATTCTGTTCACTCGATTATAGACTTGAGAATGTCCACGGTGTGTTTCCAAACTTGTATGTGACTGATACAATTCTCCCTTAGTCCAAAGGCCTGAGAACTCAGCTTAAGGAGCACTTGGTCATGATCTGCAGAGTCTGAAGGAAGGTTTAACAACTGGGAGTTCTAATGGGTAATAACAGGAAAAGATGAATGCCCCAGCCCCAGAGGAGAAAGAGGAAAATCATCCCTTTTTGCCTGTTGTTTGATAGCGCCCTGAATAAATCAGTAAGTACTTGCACACACTGAAGCGGGGAGGGGCTCTTCCTTACGCAGTTCCTTTTAGCAAGTGATAATATCATCACAAAACACCCTGACACGTGTAACTGAGAATCAGGCTTCCCCATCATTCTGACTGTCTTATAGCCAACCTACACATTCATTAATTAACATAGACTCCATTCACATACACAAAGTTTTGTAACCCTAATAACAAAGCTATCATCAAGCACACACAATCTTTGCTGCTTTCGCACGCTCTAGGGCAATTCACTCCTTGGTTCTGTCCACCATGCCAGGATGTAGGCTCAGTTAGTCTCATTTTGCAAATGATAAAACTGAACCGTGAGATAATAATTGCACATATAAGGACCCTGAACAAGAAGGGGTGAGAATGCGTACCTAGGTTATCAGTCAGTAGAGCTGATGTTTAGTGCCATTTCATTTAGTAAGATTAGTGTGTGAGGCTCACAAGAAAATACAGTGTTTTGTATAATCATTTACAAATCTGCTTGAAAAATGATTTAAGAAGAAAAGGCACACACACACCATTCACATTTTGCAGTGCTAGTTTAGTCCCAAAATGCCAAAAATAAGTAAGGGCAAAATTTGGAGTTAGGAATTCCATGCACACTTACCAAACAGGCAGAAGGAACCTACTTGAACCAATCTTGAAGGTTCCGGAGACTGCATTAGCAGGATGCTGTAGTTAGGAGTCAAAGCCAGGTTCAAAGCCATGACTTGATCCATGTTTTACTCCTCCAATCAATCAGCTGTCTGGCCCTCCAGTTTTTCCAAACAGAATCTAATGATTGTTATATCACAGACTAGTGGCAGATACTTGGCATATTCCTTTACAGAGACAAGAATTGAAAAAAGTATGTCTCAAGTTTTGGTGTCTCTGTAACTAAACTGAGGGATTTTCTCTCAATATAATCCACTTAAGAAACTTAAACTATGACAAATGCTTGGTGTACTCTCAAACTACTTTACAATTCAGAACTTTTTATTGTTTCAACATGCCTAGTGAAATATTTGAATTTCTATTGAGTGTGGAATCTTACAATCCTCTTGCTAAACAGCTTAATAGTACTTTTTGTTTGTTTGTTTTCTTAATTGTGTTTACTCAAGTAAATATTTTCGCTTGAAAGGGTTAGAAAGATAGGAATAGACAGGGATGAATCTTTCATCCACTGCTTGATTTTCCAAAGGGTCACAAGAGCCAGAGTAGGGCTTGTTGGAAGTTGGGAACCAGAAGTTTCTTCTGGGTTTATAACAGGTGTGCAGGTATCTAAGGTCTTTGGCCTTCTTTCCTTTGTTTCCCAGAGCATTAGAAGGGAAAAGAATCCGAAATGGAGCAACTGGACCTTGAACTGGTTCCTATGCGGGATCCTCTTGCTGCAGGCAGTGGGTTAGCTTGCTGTATCATCCCACCAAACTGGATTATATTTACTTTTAAAATAGGAGAAAATAATGATGCAAACATAATCTTTGAACAACTTAGTGTGTATTGATTAGTGGAAAAACTAAAATTTTTGAAGTATTGTAATTTGTTATTTAATTACTTTTGTATTTTTTTTATTTGAATGGTAGAATTACAGAGAGAGAAGATGAAGCAGAAATAGCTATCTCCCATCTGTTTTTCTGTCTCCAAATGCCTACAGCAGCCCACGAGGGCCAAGGTTACACTAAGCACATGATAGGAGCCAGAAGTTTGAGTGTTGGGAGTACAAACGCCTGGGTGATTCTCTGCTGTTTACCTAGGAAGATAAGAAGGGAAGTTGGACTGAAGTGAAACAGCTGGGCACTGGTCAAGTTACTGTATGGGATGCCAGAACTGTAAGCAGCTTAACGTATTATACCACAACACTGTTTCCTTCAAGCAAACAAATAAAATCTTTTTAAGCTTATAACTATTAGGTCCTTGTTCAATAGCCAGAGATGTTTCATTCTCCTTGTTGAATTTTATTAACTATTTGATCATATTTGCTTTAGGTTTGCAGGCAATTGGTAGTGAGAGAAAGAGACTTTCAGTTTACAAAGTGTCAGGTGAAAGAGTTCGTCCAGCTGCTCCCTGGTGGGAGACAGCCTAGGGCCACTTCCATGTGACAGAGGATTCTGTGAGGTTAATAGCTGCCCAGAGTTATACAGCACTGGGCTTTTATACACTTCAGGCCCACTGGGAGGCAGAAGTCAGCAGCTCTTAGGTTTGTGCCTTTGTGTGATGTGTAGCACATCACGGCAGGTGTTGACCATTTGTGTAGAAATAAGCATAGGGTGATTCCACATTCTAAACTTTCCTCAGCGAGTGTTTTTATTTGACTGTGGCAGGGTGATGGAGTCACTTTTGCTCAGTCTAACCCAACTTCCCAGCCATTTGCTTTATGGTATTGTTGGGCACTGTTTCAAGCTAAAGCGGGGGAGGGAGTGTCACAGAGAGGACCCGGCCAGAACATTGTAGAAGAGGTTTATATTGAGCCAAAAAGAGTTGGCTAAAAGATTGATTAGTGAGGGCTTTTCAAAGCAAACAAAGCATAAAAAGAAATGAAAATCATGCATATTGTGGCAAAGAACAATTCTAATAGAGCTGAGGGACTGGGTAAAGCCTGCTTCAAGTAGTGGGCCCCATCACTCCCGCCTCCTGCTTATGAAAACTCTGGCTGTGGTCAGGAATCAGGATGATTGTTCTCACTTTTGTGAGCTGAGTGAGAACTAAGTTGGATGCTGTGGTCAAGCTAGGTTTCTAGCAGAAGGAAGGCCATGAAGCGGCTGCAAGGCCAGCTAACAGAAACTTTTCTGAGGTTTTACATGCATGGGCACTTAGGACTCTTTTTATCTAAAGTCTGGAGCAGACATATTTAACAAAAAGAATAAACACATCAGGTCCCAAAGAACCATCATTGGACGAACCACAAAAGTTCTGCTACCCAAATCCAGAAGTTTTCCCATTGAGAGGCGAATAGAAGTTGACAGGAGGGGTTTGATAATTAGGTGGGAGGGAAGGCCTGGTCAGGAAAATGAGAGCTCCAACTTATCTATCTCTTCATATGGTACTGTAAGAGATATCACAAGGGAGGTGTGACACTCTCATTTGTGCCCATGACCTGGCTGGACTGAGAGGAGAGTTGGTCTGAAGGGAGTCTAGCACAGAACAGGAGGAATCACTAGATGACATATATAGTTTTTCTGTGATGTCACTGACCCTAGGCCATCCCTTCTATAGCAATTGTTGCTTTGGAAGTTGGGCAGAGTGAAGGGATTTTTAGCTTGTGGCCCAAACCCACAACTCTGGCTACAAACCAAGAGTCCTTCGAGTCCCAGGGCAGTTCTGGTTCAAGTGGCCTGGATCTTGACAGAGTTGGCAAGGTTCTTTGAGGGCCCCTTCTGTCTTGGGCAGCTGTGTGCCTGATTTTCTGTCGTCTCACGTGGCAAGTGGGTGAACTAGCCTTTTCAGGTCTCCTTGAGTGCAGAACCCTAGATCAAGCTACACTAATAGGCCTTACGTTATCTACCATGCTCTTCCTCACACCCGTTTCTATAAAACTGGACCAAAGAGGCAGTCAATATGATGTCAGCCAAGCAGAGGCTCAGTTCTATCCCCAAATCTTTTTTTTTAAAAGATTTATTTTTATTATTTTTTTATTGGAAAGGCGGATATACAGAGAGGGGAAACAGAGAGGAAGATCTTCCGTCCGATGACTCACACCCCAAGTGAGCGCAACTGGCCGATGCTATGCCAATCCGAAGCCAGGAGCCTCTTCCGGGTCTCCCACGAGGGTGCAGAGTCCCAAAGCTTTGGGCCGTCCTCGACTGCTTTTCTGGGCCACAGGCAGGGAGCTGGAAGGGAAGCGGGGCTGCTGGGATAGAACTGGTGCTCATATGGGATCCCGGGCATGCAAGGCGAGGACCTTAACCACTTGTGCCACCACGCTGGGCCCAATCCCCAAATCTTTAATGGACTGAACTAATTAGTCAAATGTATATCCTGACTGTTTTTAATATGTGATAAGATAATGTATTGGTCATAAGAAAATAATTAGGCTTCTTGTATATATAAGCTGGCATTCTTACAGAAAATGAGAGAGAGAGAAAGAGAGAGATAGCCGTCCCTTTTGCAAGGTCTGGAGGTCTAACTGTACGTCCTGGAGTCCTTCCGACTCTTATAGAAAGCAGAGTAGAAATGAAGAACAGAATCAGAACCTACAGATTTCTCATTCATGATAACAACAGGAAGTGAATACTCTCAAAAAACATTTTTTAAAACACATTCTTCCAAAGGTCTGATGCCTGTTATAAATTTGGGACAAAAGTATATCTTTACAATTACCATTTACATTATACTTAATTTACATAAGAAGCCAAAATATTTATGATTTTTGCTGAGCAACTCTAGAAACTAAATTTTACATTAAGTAGAGCAATTAGAATATAACATGACCAACTTGTTTGATTAGCAAACTCAAGCACTAATGGGTAATGGATTAAAATGTTTTATAACAGCCTATCATAGAAGTCCTTCCTATTACTGGTAACATGAATTTTTCATCTTCTGTGTTTTGTTTTGTTTTCTGATATTTTACAAACAGGAAAAGAAAAACACAAAATGGTATTTTTAATTTCAAATAGTCAGATTTCAAACAGTCATGACTAGAACCCCAAAATTAATTAACCATGAAGAGGCACCTGCTTACTCTACACAGAGTTTTAAAAAGCACATATAGACTTTCATAGGAAGACATAACTTTTAGGCTCCTGGGCTTTTTTGAATCAAGATAACAATTATGACTGATAACACAAAATAGGTCATAAAGCTTGTTTAATCTTCAGACATTTGTAACAGTACAATTTTGATTTAACAAAAGCTTGCATGGATTTGTATCTTGGCAGTATTTTTAATATAATCCAAACTGCCTAATCAGTTGTTGTGTCTACAAAGTGAGATATAAATCCTTTGAAATTTCCAGGATTCCTCACTGGAAATATCAAAATCCCCAAATTTGAAATCTTTGAAAACCAGTCAAGGATGCCAAGAAGGCTTAAAATATCTGGTAGAAACAGGATCTCTTTAAAGGACACAGGTTTAATTGTTGACATGAAGTGGTCACCCAAATACTTGTAAAACAGGTACACAACTGCTACTGTTTTGAAATAATAAGAATTTAACGGGAGACAGAAAACACAATGATTACCTTAAAATGAAACCTTACAGATAAGAGCACGTTGGTTCATCGCATATATTGAGACAATAAAGAGTCAGAGCTGGGATTTACTGGAGGTAGCTAAAAATTTTGCAATCGCCAGTTAGACAAAATCATTTAAAAGATATTGCAACAACATATGTGTAGATAAAAGTACAGAGTTTATGTTATACTGCACAACAATTTAGCATAAGATTAGGGTTCAATTCTATACTAGTTTATCTTTGATACAAATGTTATATTTTTAGAGGATGCAAAGCTATGTTTAATCATGTACAGATGCTGTTCTTACAATGTAAGAGGAGAAGAGTACTTAGGTTTACATTTATAAAACATTTATCTGGTTTAAGTTAAAATATTAAAATTTAAAAAAAATATTCTAGGGGATCTGTAACAGGAGTTGAATACCCATTGTTTTTGGTGGATTCTGTTAAATCAAGTTAAAAAACGAGTTTGGCAAGCAACAAAGCGCAGTTTTTAAGGTTATGCTAATTGGTCTACTCCTACCCCTGCCACTCCTGGTTAAGGTTTAGGGGTTGCAGTCAACATACTGTATTCTAAAGGGCAACTGCAACTGGGAAACTGCAGCCAGAGAGAGCAGGTTTAACACTGAAGGAGCAATTGCCAAGCTGCACAAAGGAAGGGCAAGAATAGCAATTGTGACTGCTGGGGGAAGGAGGAACATGGGGAAAGATTCAAAGAGAGTTTTGCCCCTCAGGTGGCTGGCTAGACAGAGTGGGCAAGTGATTGGGATTCAGCATGTGGAGGAGACTGAATAAGAGAGGCAGGTTCTCCTTGGTTGAACACTTGGGAGTCAGACTGGGTAGAGGAACAGTGAAAGCAGGAGTTTGATGGCTCAGAGTAGTAGAAGAAATGACCAGGGAGAGCAAGATTGACAGAGGGCAAGAACGGAGGAATAAAAATTTTAAACATAAAAACCCTCTACACATTGGTCTTTGTGGAGACAGATGTAATCTAGATCGTGGAGAATTTGGAAGTCAAACATTCCATTTTCTGGTTAAATTCAGCCACTGTCTGATTTGTGTTGAGTCCAAGCCTCATTGCAGAAGAAAATCAGTTGGTGTGGCTGGAGGTCTGAGAGTCGTAGGGTTTTTGAGGGTTTTTTAGGAGAACATCAAGTGGTGACTCTGTAGGGCACTTAGACTCTCCAGCCCAGCTGGGATGTGCAGACCAAGTGCCAAGGTGGCAGCATCTGCAGAATCTCAGGAAGGTTGGAAGGAAGAGTCATCTCCACAGTCCTCCTGGGTCTTTCGCAGGAGAATACTGGCCTGAAGAAAGGCACATCCCTACCACTTGCTGCGGGCCAGAGCCTAGATAAACGCTTGATGGAGTTTCTCCATATGGTACCAGGGATTTTTCATAGAGAGCAAAGTTTGAGAGCAAAAGTGAGAAGAGAGACACACAGAGAAAGTGGTTACACTCATTCTTTATGCGCAACGAGTAGTAGGCCTCTGTTAATCTGCTTGGTGTAGCAATGGCTAAAAGGCTATGAGAGTTTTTCTCCATAAGTGAGTGTGAGTCAAAGAAAAATGAAAGGGAGTAACTGTTGCAGCTCAGATATCCCTAAATGGCGAGAGAAAATGCAAGCTAGTCTACCAACTTTGGACGGGGGAGGGAAGAAATATAGGGAAAGAGAAGAAAGGCAAGATGGCAGACAGAGTGCAGCCAGGTGGAACAGAATGAATAGCGGGAGGTTTTCTCAGGGAGCTAGTGGCGTGCACAGGGGCTGGGTGTTCAGCAGTTAGCCTGTAGTCCTCCCCCACTGTTAGCCCCAGAGACAAAGAGAGCTGGGAGGAAGGAGAGGAGTTCGGGGGAGGGAGGGTTGGTCTCAGTTCTTATCCTGAGAGTTGGTTCAGGCCAGAAGCTAGACTCTCAATTGGAGGCAAAGAGAGAGAGAGACAGAGAGAGAGACAGAGAGAGAGAGTGAGAGAGAGACTTTAATGTTAGGCTAAGTGTTTCATTAGTGCAAAATCTGATGAGCTGCTTCCGGGTGGGAGATAGTAGTCCTGGCATGCTCACGTGATTGGGGACCGTGTGAGGCAGATAGCTACCCAGCATACACAGCACTGGGCTTTTACATAGCTTAGGCTCGCAGGATGGCAGAAAGCAGCAGATCCTCTATCTGTGCATGTGTGTTATGAGTAACACAGGATACTCATCATGGCAAGTATTGACCTTTATCACAGAGACAAGGTTAGGATGATTTGACATTCCAAATATTCCTGGATGAGAGCATTTACCTAACTTTGGCAGCGTCGTGGAGTCACTTCTGCTCAGCCCATTCTAAAAGTCTGTAGGGTAAAGATTTAGAGATTGAAAACTTTCTATATAAAGGTGTCCCGTCCAGCAGGACAGTCAACGGGGGTCGCAACCACCTAGGAGAGATTGGGGGACAAGAGACACGAAGAATGGACAGCAAGACAGGATGTCTGATCAAGCTGTCAGTTTATTGATTTCAACTGAGGGTTTTTATATTCTTCAGTAACTAAGGCTCAGGGAGGAAAGGAGAAACTAGGACGCAAGCCATGGTCTCCAGACCGATTGTTCTTGAGCAGCCACCATATCAACCATAGTAACCAGCATATCAACAATAGCATAGGTAATCAGTAACAAGATGTCGGCAGGTACAGCATAAATCACATTCTAAAACAGTTGCTACAAACAATTGAAGCTAAGCGTGTGATTAGTTTCATAACTTCTTTCCCAAGCATCTAGCCAGCCAGGGATTTTCCACTGGCCCATAGTTCTATATTCAAAATGGCTTCAGTGTGGCTACAGTACACGGCTCCTGACATCTCCCCCTCTTTTCTATATATCAATGAAAGCGGCGAAAAGAAAAAGGTTCCTTGAGGCAAGATAAGCACTGCCTGTCTTAGGTTCATTCTGAGGGACCCTCAACTCTTACCCGTCTCTGGGCAGCTCTGCCAGTCATCCAGGGCTCCCTGTCTTAGGTTGGCGGGGTACCAGAAAGATGCCCGTCATTGGCTAAATGCTTACCCAGGAAAAGCCATGCCTCATTATATTAGATGAGCCTCTTTGAAGACTGGAGCCGCACAGCACAATGTGGGGTGTTATCACTTGGGGAGCCTGAGCCATTGCAGCAACCGTCAAGGTTTTTAAGGCCATAACCTCGCTGCATTTCTTGAACATGCAAGCTGCCAGCTTAATGCCATTTAGAATAACTTTCCCTGACATGGGTAGAACTGGGGTCTCATTTTAATTATACTGGTGGCTAATTGACTGGTGAAATTTACTAAGGTGTTAGACTGTTGTCCCCAGAGGTGTTGATTAATTTTTATCACTCTGGCCGAAATATTGTGAACTTATACTGGGGTGATACATATATGATGGTATATTGGGGAGCAGCTGGCTGGTGAGATTCAAGAAGACATACTTAACAATGTACAAGTATTGTTGAAAATACTAACATTCCAGAATCACATAGTGCTAAGATGTTACATGTATACAAAACAGTTTTATCAGGAACCAGAGACCCTAACTGCCTATCATCCCATCTGACTCCTACATTTCCAAACAGAAATGAACCCCAACTGTTTTTAGGGAGAAAGGGCGTCGTCATCTGCTCTTAGCTACTTCCTGCTGAGAGGGGGGCGCCGTTGGGTAACAGCAGCTGTAGGGGGTCCATCTTGTGGTTCCTGATAGAAGGCAGAAATCATCAGGTATTTGGTGTACATCCTGGCACTTGAAAAGTTTCTCTGTGTTGAAGTCTAAATAGTAAAACATAACATAGTTGTAACTCTTCCCAACCTAGCATGTTGTGAGTTCAGTTAGTAGTTTGAATATTTGAACATCAGAACTTAGATGTAAAAGAATTGTTAGGTTTCAACTTTTGTCAGAGTGAACATTAATTTAAGACTATGGACGAGATTTACATTTGTCTAAATTAACTTCTTTAAGTCTCAAATATTGGAACATACCCAATAAGCTCAATGGAACACATGAAACTTCTGAGCAGTATAAAACTGCTAACCTAGATCAATCAGAAGGCACAATGCAAGGATTAGCATACAGCATCAGGATATAAGCCCATCACAGGACAGGTAAATGCAAGTTGACTTCTTAGAGCAAAAGAGTTAAATATTCAAACATAATCAAAACTGAGATGATAAATCTTTATACTAAAATACAGCAAGGTGTACTATGACTCTGAATATACAGCTCCTGCATTGGAAGACAGTGTACACAGTGACTCTAGTGGATTTAACAAATTAGCACTCTTATGTGTGACGTCAGTGATCACCTGAGGTTCCAGACACATGGTGTTTAGGCTGTGGAAGCCTCTTGAATCCACAACAACCCCATTAGACAAGACCACACACAAAGTGGAAGTTCTCTCCTCCATTGAGAGAAGAGCACAACTGTCCTTGATGGCTGCTTCTTTGCACTGGGGTGTGGACCACTGAGGTCCTTCACGGAGGGACACTCTTAGCAGCAGTGTCCTGGCATTCCATACCTGATATGCTTGTTCTCTTGCTCGCTCTCCTGTCAGACCAGAATGCCTTTTGGGCTGATTCCGAGGCCACTGAGTGCTACTCAAAATTGTTAGTCTATGAGTCTGCTGTAAGAGCTGCTTCCCATGTTAGCGTATTAACATTCTCTGAGATCTGAGTTATCATTAAACACTTACATACATATACTCATATATTTTCCATTTAACTTATGTGGATTTGGGCTCCATGGCCAGTCTTGAAACTGTACCCTAGCAGTAAATGCATTTGAAATCATGTTAAACTATTGAGCTGAACAGATCTTGTAGATCCTGAGAAAACAATAATGGACATGACTCTCTAAGAGCCTAATTATGCATCTATACATTATTTTCAAAAAGGATTTAGCTTAGTAATTCTCATTCATAAACATACACATACATATCAGGTAACACACATAAAACAACAGCTTTTAAGAGCTACTTGAGAATTTTCTTAAGTATGTTAAAATTACCAATTGTTTAGAATTACATTTTGCTCTTAGTAGTCTGAATAAACCATACCTATAATTTATAATTAAACTTTAGTTTTAATGGATACAATAGGTCTGCTGGAATTCTAGAATACAAAGTCTCTATGTTCAGCGCTGTGATATGACCTATAGGATTTTACACACTCTTGTACTTTTTAGAGCTAACCTTCCTGGCAGGATTATATCTAGTTGTGGCTCCCCACTGGCAAGGTTTCCCAATGTCTTTTCTGCAATTCTCCCTGCCCCCTCAAATTTTTATTATTTTATTTATTTATTTATTTATTTATTTATTTATTTATTTATTAGAAATCCCAGAACCAGAAGAGTTAAGTCTATTAATTATGCCAAGAGGCCTTAAAGTATTTGATCAAAGATTTCTCATTATAATAACCACCCATTTAATCAGACTGATTCAAACAGCAATAGATCAGAATTTTTTTTTCACTTATAAATGATCACCCAAACATTTTAAACACAGTTTTTTTTTTAAATCATGAGAATTTAACAAAGACAATATACAGAATCCAAGGGATTACTTAACTGAAAGGCAAAATGTATATTTCCTTAGTCAATCACCAAATATAACCTTAAACACAGGAATTTGTGCATAAAATCATCTCATAACTTTTTCAGAACTTTAACAAATTCAGAAGTAGGAACAAGAATAGAGCTTACTGAAGCTGGATAGATAATTGACAAATTCACCAATTAAACAGAGACTACCTAAGGTTCAGTGCTTTAATTTTTTTTTTAACAGCTTTCAAAATTGGAGATATTTTTATCTTTAGATATTTACTAGCATTTCTGTGTATGCACACTTCAAAAACTTTTTGAACACAGGTATCAATTCTAACGTCAGCTCGTATTAGGTATTAATGTTAAAAACTTAAACAATGTTGTAATAGTATCTTTAAAATTATAGCCAATTATATGTAAAGCTTATAAGATTTATTCCTCAACTTTTCTTAAGACATTTTCTAAATAAAAGCATACTAACTTTTAAATACAATGCTTTAAACAATTTTTAACCATTTCTCCTAATTCATGGAAACATATTTTAGCACAAATTTATTTTAAAACCAGGAAAGAAAAGTTTTTTCAAACAACCTTCTTTTAGCTGATTTGGAATTTTTTTTTTTTTTTAATGAAGGCAGATAAGAATTACCACAACCGGGACAAAGTCAAAGTCCCAAATTCTTCAAAGGGCAGACTCCAAGCATGCCTCTTCCTTGTTTTATGGCTGATGGGCCTGGAGCTTTTCTTTAGCTTCTGTTTTATTGAAGTCAAAAGAGCCGAAAAAATTTCAATTTGGCTGTTGTCTTGAGAGACTACCTTGGAATTTACTGAAGCTAGATAACAGGTTTAGTTATTAATAAGATGAAAATAACTTACAGGAGATTTAAAACACTGTTGTTTTTCACAAGGAATCAGACTTCTATTCCATTGTTTTAAAGGCAAACATTCAGAAAATATACACATTATGAGCAGTTTTATTTATGCATCTTTAAAGAATTCATTATTCTCCTGCAAGGCAAAATCTCACATACTTCCTTGTAAATAAGAACACAAGTAATTTACAATCTGAATCAATTTTATGAATAGGAAACATTTTGACCAATAAGTATAAATATTCATTTACTTTAATAGCATATATGATGCAACAAATTAAACATACTTTTATAATATTGTGAGATTATAATCCAAATTATTTTAATTGACAAGTACATTATTCAGATTTTGTCTCAATCTTTGAGAGTTCCAGGGATCCTACTAGAACCCTCAAATTTATGAGACTATGAAGAATTTAGAGGTCTAAATGAGTTAAACAAAAAGTACCTTTAGCATTTAACTGAACATGTTAAATACTGTATGTTAGACTTAATCAATGCAAGGACAAAACTGTAAGTTGAAGACCAAACAGCAAGAAAATGACACAAGAACATTTCCGTGGTGGAGATGGGGAGTATGGTCTGGCCAGGTTCTGTTAAATTTGTTAAACCTCTCTAAAATTATTTACCAGAAGAGAAAAAGTAGGTTAGTCATGGTCCGTCCCATCTCTTCTGTCAGTTAGTCACACACGCATACAATTCAGAACAAGAACAACAACTTAACAATTCAAGACAAAGACACAACTGGAGGAAAAGTATTAAAACAAAATTTAGTTTTTGTCCGGACAAAAATAATAGAACACCAACAATATTGACAAAACAAACATAAACACAAACACCAAACATGTCAGAACAGAGACACATAACTATTAAATCTCTTGCAACTTCCAACCTCTTCTTTGAAATACTTTAACCTGGAGATATTTTGTAAAACAAGCACACATAATTCATCTCATGCTTTAGGTTAATTTAACAGTGGATTTGGACCACTCTATATCAGATTACTTTTGTTAAACCAAGTTACAGAACACATTTTTTTTTGTTTTTTGTTTTTTTATATAAACCTTAATTGACTTATATAGAACCTTCCTGGGGATGCCAGGGAAAAATCTGACCAACAAAATCCAAAAAGGTTTTGAGGTCTTTTTTAATCACCCAAATTCCTCGTGTCTTGAATAAGTCTATAAGACTGATAAAACCTTGCAAGAATAGTTCTTGCTGTGATAATGCTTGTCCCATCTTACCTTAACCCCGTAAGATTTGCGCCACGAATTTAAACTGCTCACCCGGTGTTCTACTCAACACCACTTCGAGAGGCCTCTCCTTTTGTGTGGCGATCTCCCTGTCGGTGGTCTGCACACCAGCCACGTTGGGCGCCAAATTGTCCCATCCAGCAGGACAGTCAACGGGGGTCGCAACCACCTAGGAGAGATTGGGGGACAAGAGACACGAAGAATGGACAGCAAGACAGGATGTCTGATCAAGCTGTCAATTTATTGATTTCAACTGAGGGTTTTTATATTCTTCAGTAACTAAGGCTCAGGGAGGAAAGGAGAAACTAGGACGCAAGCCATGGTCTCCAGACCGATTGTTCTTGAGCAGCCACCATATCAACCATAGTAACCAGCATATCAACAATAGCATAGGTAATCAGTAACAAGATGTCGGCAGGTACAGCATAAATCATATTCTAAAACAGTTGCTACAAACAATTGAAGCTAAGCGTGTGATTAGTTTCATAACTTCTTTCTCAAGCATCTAGCCAGCCAGGGATTTTCCACTGGCCCATAGTTCTATATTCAAAATGGCTTCAGTGTGGCTATAGTACACGGCTCCTGACATAAAGGTTTACATGGGTGAACATTTGGTGTAACTGCTACTTTCAAAAACAACATCCCAAGTGGAAGTACTGGGTTTGGTATCAGTTACTTTGTTCTTCGAATCCAGGTATCCTCTTTGCTCATGCTAAGTTCAGGTTTCTGGTTCCTGCCACCCACAGAGGTGACCCAGATCCAGTTCCTTGGTCTAGCTCAGCCCTAGGGGCTTCATGTGTTCGTAATGTGAATGGACAGAGAACTCTCTATGCCCCTATGTCTCCCACGCTGTGCAAATACATCAATCTTACAAATGTAAAGTTTTTACAGCATAATTCAACTTGTTTTCCAGTTCTGAGGAAATGAGCAGAGCTTGTTAACTTGCAAGCTCCTTTGGTTTTTTGGTTGTCTCCTGTTGAAGTTATCAATAAATTCATGAACAAAATTGCTTGCCTTAAATCAGCTTTGTACGGAACAATGATATGGATACAACTTATTTTGGGGAAAGCCAACTTTCTCTTTTTTAAAAAACACAAAATTATAGTACTGACCTCCTATCACTAGATTTTAACTTTTGTGTGTGGAGAAAATGAGCTTGTTTTTGGCTCCTAAAGTGAAAATTGCTAAGCAGCAAGCACAAAACATTCCTAATATTAGAAAGATAAAGTTTTTGAAGACTCTACCATCCATTTATTTTAATTCTCCAAAACTGTCAAATTTATGTTAGAAAGTGACTAGTGTGCTTATATGCTTTAAGTGACCATTTAAATTCATATTTTCTTCCTCCAGATTAAGGGAAAACATCGTTTGGAAGATGGCCAAGTTGCATACTGCTGAGGCGTGGATATTCAAGGGTCATTTGGCGTAGATGCCTGCTGTGTGCTACAAACTGTTCATTGTGCGCATAGACAAATATGCCATTATTTCCCTAAACCTCAAAATCTTCCCCCAGTTGAAATAATGTGTGTATTTAAATCAAGTCTAACAAAAAACCTGAGCAAACTCACCTGAAATCATTTGGCTGTTTGATAGACTGCACTTGCAAGTATGATATCCTTTGCACTTTGTCGGTTAATTTTTAATGGCTTTAAAGCTCCCTTTGCAAAATAGTAAGAAGGGAGATCCCTCAGGCAAAATATTCCACTAGCGTACGATTTCAAGAAACCACTTAGAGCAAGATGAATTGATAACAGTAAACACACAGGGTATTAACAACTTAGAAGAAAATGAAAAGGAGCTGGGATTGTCACGTTCTTGGTAAGACCTCTGCCCGCAATGCTGCCATCCCTTGGGGCTGCCAGTTTATGCCCCAGCAGCTTCACTCTCAATCTGCTGCCATGCCTTGGGGAAGCAGTGGAAGATGGCCTGTATGAGACACACACAATGAGCTCTGGACTTTCAGTAGTGGCTCAGAACTAGTAGAATCACAGCCATTTGCGGTGTGGAAAAGGGATGAAACAATGTCTTTCTCCCTGTAACCCTCTCACACTCGTTTTTTTATAGCTTTGTCTTTCACATAAGCAAATCATTTGTTGTTGTTATTAAGGAAAACAAAGTGCGATAAGGGTAATATGAATATTTAAATTGATCTTCAGCACCTGTTATTGTCTTAATCATCTCCTTTTTACCTACATAAAGTCTTGCATCCAAAATTAAACACTAAAGTTTTCAAACTAGCATGTGCATCAAATTAGCTAGGTATTTCTGGTAATAACAGTCTCTATGGCGTGCCGCTTGAAATATCATACCTGTTAAAATTTCCTCAAGGAACTCCAGCTTGCAGTTGCCTGGAGATATGCGTAATACATGTGCTATTACATACTGTAACGCAATGTTTTATGAGGAGGTCTTGAAACATTCATGAAAAAGTAAAATGAAGAAACTATAAAAAGGATTTCAAAACTTTCTGCACCAACATGAGTGTACTTCCTAATTCTTTCTTCCTTGAGTTTTGAAAGTTCTTCTGTGTTTTACAAATATGTGTGCTGTGTGTACTATTTTGTACTTATAAAATATTCAAAAATTTTTTTTATAAAATTCTACTAATCTCATTTTATAGAAGAGTGTGTCAGGGAACTATTTTTTAAGATCAGACATTCGGTATGAAATCTTCCAAAGGACAAAAATAATTTTGGCCTTTCTATGCTGCTTCTACTAACTCTTAAGAATTCACATTATCAACTAGCTATGGAATATCACAACAAATATACTTCCGATAATCCTTATTACAATTTATTTACGTTGATCTATTTCTATCCTTGATTGATCTCCTTGCATACTACGAAATGCAATGAGTTTTCTTGCCTTGTTGTTGTTATGTTGGTTTTTTTGTTCATGCTTTCATTTCATTGGTACTTAGCACAATTACAATGTGTGAGACAAGCAAATAAAGCTTTTATGAATTATTTTTAGTAGATTTTATGAAGTGATCATTTACAGGAGCCGTGTGTATCATTATATGTTATGACTGACTCTCCCATATGACACTTTTCTGAGAGCAATTCAGTCTTCTATTAAGTCCATAATTCTCGAAAGTAAACACCTCTTTATGTTTTATGGAAGTTTTCTGTTGCTTGGCATATATTTGCTGAAAGCATATATGATTGAACTCTGATATTTCTTTACAGCAGAGAAATATGAATCTAAGGTATTAATTAGAATAATATCTATTTGGAAAAAAGAATAACTGTGAATGCATGATTTTGTTAATTACAGTGTTCAATGAACATCATGATTTAATTATTGAAACTATATATAATTTCATGGATAGTTATATTTAAATCACAAGTCTATTTAATGTAAGTGTATTAGATTGTGAAACTTAGATCAGCTTCTGTTAAGTGCGTACTTACGACTGAATGATAAGTAACCATTTGGTATTTTACTTTTGCAAAATTCCATTTAAGCAAGGAAAGTTTACATATAAAATGCATGAAAGTGAATTTTCGTAAACACTGATGCAAAAAAACTGCTCAGTAAACTGAAAAAACACAATATGTTCATGAACAAATGAGAACAGTTTATCAAATAATTATTCTTTATGGTTTGAATTCTTTAGATATTTAATTTGAATTCATTTCATTTCACGGTCTAATGAGAAAATCTTTCTATTTCTTGCTCTCATATGCTGATTTCAACTTCAATAGGTTTTTTATTTAAACATACTTTGAATTCATAAACACTTTTGTTTCTGATCATGTTGAATTGTATTGAGTCATCAAAATGAATGCCTATTTTTTCCAATAGCTTACACAACACAAATTCCCAAATATGACTTAAGTGCGTGCTTTTCACATACTTGCTGAATTTCATTACTATTTCATTTACTAGTACATCCTCACAAATATATACAAGTATAATCCTTTTGCTAATCTTTCTCTCCATATTCTCCTTTCCTATTGTCATCACCTAGTACAAACTAAAATGAAATGTTTGAGCTGAAATTAAATATAAAAAAGGGCATTCATTCATCTACAATGTACCGATTAAAATGAAGTAAACTGAATTTTTATTAAAGTTTTTATTTGATCCAATGTTATATCTTTGAGCTTAATTTATATTCAGAATATCCACAGCCTTCTGACATCATGCATATTACACAAAATTTGTGAGAAAGTGATATATTTGCATTTCCATTATTACAGTTCACATGACTGAAATCAGGAAATCAGGAAATTGTTATTGAAAAGAAAATTTATAATTATGTAAGCCAAACTGAATTTTCTGAGGCTTTTCCTAAGAATTATTTATTAAAAGGCAAGATAGCAAAGACAAGGAGAGATTTAGCCCAGCCTTCCTTCTTGCTCACTCTGCTAGTGGTTACAATGGCTGAAGCCAGGGTCCCGGAACCACTTACTTCTAACAATTAGGTGGCAGCAACCCAAGGAATTATATAGTAATACACTTTAAAATTGAGACTGAGAGCTTAACTCCAGCCAACAGAAAAAAATGAATTTTTTAGTCTTATGAAGTAGTTCTTGTAACCAAAAATTGAAAACTTAAGGTTATTGGGAGAGAAGCTTGCATTTGAAATCTGGCAATAAAGAAACAGAAAAAGAATACATTTTTAGAGAGTTAAAATATTGCACTAAATGCTGTGCTAGGATATGGGTAGTACTGGAATAATGACCTATGTCTTTCTTTCTGAAAATTACAAAATACTAGAGTCTTGTTCAAATATTTGCTGATTCTTAAATTTTTTGCATGTTCTCTCTCTATATATACATATATCACATGTACACATATTTGTAAGCAAATACCCATTTCCACACATATATAGAATGTATGTATAATTATCCATTTTATGTGTACATGTTTCATTTGTAAATTATATGCTTTACATTATGCATGTGTGCATATGTAAATGTTCCTAATATCCAAGTAGCTTTAATATAATAAGGCATTTGTTCACAAACTTAATAATATCTGTCATAAAATTGTGTCAAGTTGCTTTGTCATAGTAGTAACTATAGAATGAACAGAAATGCAGAAATGAATAGAAATTGATTTGTAGCCTTGTGAAGCATACATTGTAGAGACTAATTAGCTATCAAGAAACAGAAAACACAATGAGTAATGACAATATTTTGAGGATGGATCATCAACTCTCATAAGCATTAAAATTGCAAAAATAACATTTGCAACGATTTTTTGGTTAAAATTCTTCTGGATATTTAAAATTTTATTAGCTTAAATTCTGGGATGACTTGGGATGAATAAGTATCTAGAAATAATAAAAGAAATTTATGTCTGAATGTGTTAACATTAAACATGTCTATACTGTAAGACAAAAAAGTATTGCACAATTAAGTTTTTCCATTAAATGACTTTGCCAGGGGTGATCTTGTGTGACTTTGCATTACTTTCTCATACCTTAGAGGCAAAGGAAGCCCAAATGAACAGATGGCATAAACACATCAGCTGTTAACTAAGCATGTCTTGGTCTCACCTGGACCATCTCCCCTCTCCCACAGTACATTTCTTGATGGTGTCAGGCCTTGCTGTCACACATCTTTCCTTCTGAAATTTCTCTTTGTGCAACAATAGTGTAGTAGTTTATCAACCTCCCAAAGAAAACAGTTTGGTATAAATAACATGACATTATAAAATTAAAATGATTTTTTTTTGTATCATTGCATGTATAGGTCTGTAGAATTTGGAGGGACAGCAAGTATCATATTATTCAGTAAATAATTCAATAAATAATATAACTATAATAATGACATTTTACCATAATCACAGAATGCTCCTAAAATTTTGTGCATTTACTCATCTATATAGTCTTGTGTATTTCTTCTTAAAGAGTTATTAATTTTTATTGGAAATTCAGGTATAAAGAGAGCAGAGGAGACAGAGTGGAAATCTTCCACCCACTGATTCACTCCCAAACAGCTGCAGTGGCTTCAGCTGAGCCAATCTGAAGCCAGGAGTCAGGAGTCTCTTCCAGGTTTCCCACATGGGTGCCGGATTCCAAGACTTTGGGCAATTCTCAATTGTTTCCCAAGCCACAAGCAGGGAGAAGAATAGGAAGCAGGGCAACAGGGACAGGAGCCACATACTGTATCCCAATGTGTGCAAAGCAAGGATGTTAGCTACTAGGCTACTACATTGGGCCAGCTCTTATGCATTTCTACTAGTACTTATCTAAATTAATAATAATAAAAAAAACATTGCAGGGATTTTGGTAAAGAAAAGCAAAGCAAAATTATGCATAATCTATAAGGAGAAATGTGCCAGTTCCTCTTCTCTGAATATGAAGCAGAAAAAACACTGTTTATTTATGAGTAGTAAGCCAGAATCAATGTGATGGGAATAGAAATAGCTGTGATTGGTTACCAGATTTAGCTTGTCATTGACAAATCTAACATGTCAACATAGATATAAGAGTCTTTCCAAATACTGTGTAATTACGTCCCTCAAATAAATTTTATTTGGCACAACTTTAATTCTAAGTGCTTAGTCAGTAGGGATAGTATATTCAATTGCCCAAAAGAATAGAAACACAATTAAATATCAAATATGATTTTGTAATTGATATATGTTCTTTAGAAAGAAATTAGTGTTTGTCAAATAAGTTAATAAGGAATCAGTTCTAATTTAGAGAGGTCAAAAGCTGCTGCATCAATAACATTGAAAAGTTGAATGAATGCAAACAATAACCAATTAAAAGTGAACTCAGATAGCTTTCAGGGTGATGCAATAATGCACACACATACTGAAAATAAAAATTTTGTCAAATATAGATGATCATGACGAAGGAAAAAAATAGATTTTAAGACAACGTTAAAGACAATAAACCTAAGCCAAATAGTCGGAAAGCAGAAATAAAATGGGGTTTAATCTATGAACATTGCTTTGGTCAGAAAAATGCCATACCTAAGTGTTTCTGTATTTCTTTTTTTTTTCTTTAAAAACATTATACACATTGCTAAATAACTAAAGATGCCAGGAGTTGGTGTTGTGCCATACGAGAGTGCCATCTCAGAGTGCCAGGTTTTAAGTCCTGGCTACTGAACACATTGGATCCAGTTTCCTGCTAATGTGCCTGGGAAGTCAATAGATGATGGCCAGCTACTACTTAGGTGCTCCCTGCTACCCCTGTGGAAGCCCTGGCTGGAGTTCCTGGACCATGGCATCAGACTTGCTGAGTTCTGTTTGTTGAACATATTTGGACAGTGATTCAGTGGATAGAACATCTCCCTCTGTGTATAATCTCTACATATAATCTTTTTAACATTGCCTTTGAAATAGATGAACAAAATATGTCTTTGAAATGTGATGCAAAAAAAAATACAATGATCATCAATAGATTAATGGCTATATCACTCTTCAGGGGGAAAATAATACAAGCTAGATACATAAATATACTTCCAGAAAACAAATGCATAGGAAAAAATGAAGCAAGATAAAATGTTAGTCTTCTTAAGCAAAACAATAACTAAATTCATGATAGTACCAAAACAATGAGTTGTTCAAGCATGCATATAAGTGCAATGGAACATAGCCATGCTAAGGGGTATGAAATAGGAATCAGGACTATTTTGTTCTAATGGACCTGCACAGGGGAGGAAATGGTATAATGCTAATTGTGAGTGGGTTTATAATGGTTCCAGATTTCCATGAACATGTGTAGAAGAGCTAATAAAAAATGAAAAGTATATTACACATGAGTAGATGGAAATAATCATTTAAAGAAACAAAATAAAGGAAAAGTACAATGTACAGAAAACATTTACAAAGATAGCAGATATCACACCAGACTTAGCAGTAAATACTTTCCATTTTTTTTTTTAAAGATTTATTTTTATTATTAATTTTTTTTATTGGAAAGGCGGATATACAGAGAAGAGAGACAGAGAGGAAGATCTTCCGTCCCATGATTCACACCCCAAGTGAGCGCAAAGGGTCGATACTATGCCGATCCGAAGCCAGGAGCCTCTTCCGGGTCTCCCACGCGGGTGCAGGGTCCCAAAGCTTTGGGCCGTCCTCAACTGCTCTCCCGGGCCACAGGCAGGGAGCTGGAAGGGAAGCGGGGCTGCCGGGATTAGAACCGGCGCCCATATGGGATCCCGGGCGTGCAAGGCGAGGACTTAACCACTTGCGCCACCGCGCCGGGCCCAAATACTTTCCATTTTAAAGGTCCAGGTATAGAAATCATATAACTTTTCAAATAGTGTAAATACTTGATGCAACTATATGTCATCTGTATTAAGCTTACCTCCAGTCTCCCACTTATGTAGCAGGGTCCCAAGCCATTGGGCTAGTCCACATTGTGTTTCTCAAGGTATTGATGGGAAGTTGGCCAGATAGGAAATGGAACAGCCAAGAAATGAAATGCCTCTCATGTAGATGCTGGTATTGCATGTTTTGGCTTTACCTATTGTGCCAGAATGCTAGCCCCTGAATAATACTTTAAACTAGAATAAAATGGACATAAAATCAAGTATTGTGAGGTATAAAAAAAAATGACACTTAGAGCAAATGTTAGATAATCACATACATGCTTTAGGCAAAATATCTGAAATCAATAGCATAAATCTGGGAAATTAAAAAAAATGAAGAAAAAATTAAGCCTACAGGAAATAAAGACAAATGAAAGAGCAGAATCAGTGACATGAAAAATTAGGAAAACAGAAAAAATCAATACATGTAATATGGTATTATATGAAAAGATAAATTGACATCCTCCAACAGGGATAACTATGAAAAAGCAAAGAGAAAAAAAGATAGAAATTGATAAAACTGTGCAAGAACAGTTGTCATCACTATTTGACATTAAAAGGGTAATAGAAAAAAGGAATGAACAAGCTATACCCACAGATTTGAAAATGTGGAAAAAATGACGAATGTCCTGAAAGAAATTAGTCTCCAAGCCACATATAGAGAGAAAAGATTATCCGAGTAGGTCCATAACTAAAAGCCTGAATAACAAGAAAAGACAGCATCAGAATCAAATGCTGTCTGCACTGGTGAGTCTAATGAATATTCATAAGATAGATAAGACTAAATCTTCACACATTATTTCAGAAAAGAGAAACAGAGAACGCATTGCCTAACTAATCATCTAAGGCCAAAATTAAAAGAATTAGTAAAAAGCAACAGCACCCAGCATGAAGGTCACACAAGGGCTTAATCCTCTCTTTACATGCATGATCAGGATCCCACGTGGGCACTGGTTCATGTCCTGGCTGCTTCACTTCCCATCCAGCCCCCTGTTTGTAGCTTGGGAAAGCAGTAGTGAATAGCCCACTGCCTTGTGGCCCAAAAGAGGATCAGCTTCTTCTGTTGCAGCTACTTGAACAGTGAGCCAGCAGACAAAAAAATTTTTCTTTTGTGTCGCCTTCTTACTGTAAATCTGTCTTTTCAATAAAAACAAATATAGCTAAAAAAAGAAAGAAAGAAAGAAAGAAGAAAAGAAAGAAAGAAAGAAAGAAAGAAAGAAAGAAAGAAAGAAAGAAAGAAAGAAAGAAAGAAAGAAAGAAAGAAAGAAAGCTACAGAGGAACACTTCTAAACATACTCAGCAAAATATTAGCAAATGGGTTGTAACAGTTCTTAAAAGAATTTTACACCACTGTCAAGGTTTATTTCAAGTATACAAGGCAGACTTGACATGGAAAAATTATACACTGTGATTCATGATACCAACAGTCTAAAACAATTATGTACATTTATGACTTGATGCAGAAAATATATTTGGTATCACTCAAGACAAATTCTTCATAAAAAATGATTTGTGGCAAATTTGAGCAAATCTGTCAACCACATAAGATACCTAGTCAAAGTACAACACAAGCTTTCCTCTTACCAAAAAAAGGAAAAAAAAAAAAAAAGCCAACTGTCTTTATCATAGTCCTGGGTGTTCTAACCATTGTAATGTGGCTATATACAATAAAATACAAGAAAAATTGTGAAAGGAAAATAAATGTAACCTTTTTCTTATCACAATCAGTTTCTATCAATTTGATTGGCTTTATATATATGCATTATGTGTATTTATCATTACTTTGGTAACAGTTGATTACAGATGAATTCATTGGTTATATTATGTATATGCTGTTAAAAATTTGCTTGCATTTATTTTGTTTTAGACCTTTGCTGTTATGAAATTTGATGTCTTTATAACTTTTGTTATTACTGCAGTATGCAAAGAAGATTGACACCATGAACCTAGTGAGTACACAGTCTGTAGGCCAAAATTTCTGCAGCTACCAAAAAAGGCATATTTACACATGAATTACGTATGTCTACTCATGGTTTATAAACATCATCTGATTATTTATAATGGCTAACAGTATAAATGCTACATAAATCATGTTATATTTAAGATAATGATAAGGAATAGTCTGTGTTCAAAACACAGAAAGTTTTGAAAGTTTTTGGCTGTGTTTGAATCAAAGCATGAGAAACCTGAGGACACAGATAATTGCCATTATTTTTTAGGTATGTGTGCTCGGTCATCTGTCCTTTCTTCCCACATTCTTTAAGAGCTTGTTTTCTAGTTCAACTTGCTGGGTCATTTATGTTTTTCAGTTTGTTTTGTTTTGTTTTTATTGTTGTTGTTCTGTTTTTAACATTTATCTAATCATATGTTCCTTGTCTGTCAATACATTCAGTTTGTTTCAAAAAAGAAAATCATAAGAAACCCTCCACTCTAAATATTCGCTTATAGCCTGTTAAAACATACGAATAAAACTCAATATTCAATCTATGGTCAAAACACTGTGTGTAGTTAAATTCATGTGGGCTGAAGTCAGAATGATTTACTAATATAACTCCACTAAGCAAATGCAAGTATTTGAAAGGTGGCAGTATAAAATTATTGAATTTGTGAAGTAGGTCAAATGTCCAAATATGTTGGGTTTGTAACATGTACAGCCATTTTGACAATGTTTGCTACTGATTAAGAAGCAAAAAATGAAAAACCGAGTCTTTATATCTATCCTAACAATTGCCCTTTATAGTTGTTTTCTTTCTGAAATAAGATTATAAATTTACAGAAATGGTTTTGAATACTCTCAAAGAACTGAAGCATGTGAAGATGTCAGTTCTATATATTTGAATGCTATCATGATCTTATCTAAATCATCATTTTTATTTAGAAAATACCTAAATTTTTGTTTCTTTTAAAAGTGTTTCATATTTATGAGGAATCATGATTTATTTATTGAGTTTCCCTGGATGTTCACCAACTATAATAACCCACATATCTGGAAGAGTACTATGTGTGTACGTTATGATCTATGATGGATGGAAAGCCACTCGAGCCTTAAGAACAAAAGAAAAATTTTATCCATTATTGTTATGTTCAATTTAGATAGAAGACACCTAAAATTATTGTGTTAAAAATTGTATAAATCACAGTGATCTGTAGGAAACCCTGTATTTTTGATAACATTGAATTTGTGTTAAAAACCATGGGAACAAAACTGCTGCATTGATTTTAATTATTATTGCGATTTATCATATCTTAAGAGTTCTCTGACTGCTAAAGCTCTGTCACAATTTTGCTTCCCATATTTACACTCAGGACCATTAACCTACAACTTCTTGAGAGAGAAGATTAGCTTTCATTATAATAAAACACATATCATTAATAACCTACTTCTTTTGAATATTGTCTTTATAACACTGCTAGATTCATGCCCGGAAAAACAACTGACATCTCTTTTACTTGTATTGAAATTGTCTTAGTGAAATAGAAATTGCATGAAATTTTGATTATAACCAAAAAACTAATTATCTTTATTTGAATGTCTGTGAACAAACACTATGTGATGATAGAAAGCAAGAAAATAAACAAGAAAAAATACAATTTTATTTATTCCATTATAACAATTCTAAAATTAAACCAATTGAATGTCTAGTTACATTTCCTTTGATCATTATGTAGAACTGAATTTACTGAACATTACACATGCAAAAAAAAAAGCAACAGGTTATATCACTGTGTAATGTGAAAGAAATGAAATACATTATTTACCCATTTGTCTGAAATCATAGATATTTCAAAATTTAACATACTTTTTAAAACATACTACTTAAGGCCAAAGATGTTTAACACTAATGAGATCTTACTGATACAGTTAAAATGTCGAAATAAAAAAAAACAAAATAAAATTGCTTAATATAAAAAATTTTAAATCAAGTTGTGTTAAATCTGTTTGTTTCTATTTTTTTCTCCCCAGGCTGTAGTATTTGGCAATCATCCCAGATACTGTATTCAGCCAAAAATGGGATAAAAAATTCACCTATAAACCTCCAATATATTTTGATACCTTATCTTGATTTGACATTATGCTAGTGACAATGTACTCAAGGAGTACGCAAAGCTAAAAAAGAAAATGAATCACACCATTTTCTATTTATTATAATTATATATAAATTATAAAACTGTTCCGCTTTGGCTAGGAATAGTACTTGTGAAACAACAACTGGATTTTACAAAGCTAACTCTTGCTGGGCAGGTGTTGAATATGCTTACATAACTGTATTAGATTACATTTGTATATTCATGTTGCAGGTCGAGCAGGCTAATCGCTTCTTGTCTAACAGTGAAGAAAAATTTCCGTGTAGACAGAAAAAGTGAGAAAGATGAAATTTATTGGATGTGAGATACTTGTCACAGCAGTAGTTCGGAGGGAGCTTTCAAGGGAGGAGTGCCAAGGGTGGTTGTCAGTATTGGCTCTTGTATGCACACAGTTGCTCTCTCTGATTGGCTCCTTTCTCTCTGATTTAATCTCCTGGGGGGAGGAGCAGGATAAGAACCAACCAGGAAACTGAATACACATCCTTCGTGAACCATTCAGTGAACTGACGTTGGAATAGTCTGTTTTGCATAGAAGTTTGCTGATCCATTATAATCACAGACTCGTAACATCTGTACATATTCATCCTGTCTCCTCTTTCTTTTTCCCTCTGGTTCCTACAGAGTTTAGATAATTTTTTTTTCTTTCCTATGTACCCAGCTCCCCACTCCCTGCAAGGTCTGTAGAGTCTCATTAGCATCAGAAAAATCACTGTGATAATAATATCAAAATTAGAGGAATACAGATAAATATGAATGAAACACTTAAGAAAATTCTAGGATAAACTTGGTGCTGTTGGAAAAGCAGCTTTACAAATCACTGGTGGTAGAGAGTGGAAGAATAGATTTCTTACATATTTAGAAGTTAAATCCAATATTAATTGGTAAGTTTAGTGTTAAGGTGTAAGCATACATAGTATGTAAAGAATAAAGATAATCACCATTGGATGGTAACTTCCACATCTAATGGAAACCCTGTACAGATCATTTTTATCATTCTACAAGCAATGAAATCTCTGATTCTTATCCTCAATCTGCCAATATCAATTGTTACTGTCATCTTTGTACTGAAAACAGGATTTTCTTTTTTTGTGAAGCATCAGATAATATATTTTCCTAGTTATTCATGCCTTCTCTCCCATGTATGGGTGCTTATGAACAAAGCAAGCCTCATAAAATCATAAACCCAGCGTTTCACCATCATCTCTTAATATACATTGCCTAGTTAGGTAATGACTATTCAGGTGTTAAGATATATAAATCCTGAGAAAAACATTAATATTAAAGATATTTCCTCTGCATTGCAAGACCTTCCATTAACACCCTAGCAGCTATTGGTGATTTGACTAGGCTTCCTCAAATGAGATTCAGTCATGTGTTTTCTATATTACTTTTTCAGATGATTTAACTCATATATACCCAAGTTCTTGCATGATTAAAGACTTTCTCTAATAATTATAGAAACTATTGTACAGTTTTTAAATACTTTTCTTTGTGGTTAAAAGAACATGTATTTATAGTGCCTAAATGAATATATATTTATATAGGTATATGTGGATATATTTAGATATAGATATATAGATATAAAATCTAAAAGACATAAAATGAAAGACAAACATGGAGCTTCTATCCATTGGTTCCTTCCCAAATATCCATGATCAATGAAAATAGCCAGGACTGAAGCTGAAACTTGGGAAGTCAACCCAGGTGGATGCAGAGTTTGGCAGGGATTCAGCTACCTGAATCGCTCCCTGCTGCTACTTCAGGTGTTTTCAATGGGAAGCTGGAACCCAGATCAAAACTAGGACGCAAAGACATGGTAGAAAGTAGTCTATTTGTTGATGGCATCTTAATCCGTGGGCTAAATGCCTCCCTCAGAAATTCTTTTGAATGCAGTATTTAAAGGTATTGTCAAGTCCATTTGCAGAGAGCGATTTAATGCTTGCCTAAAGGTTACTTCTTCAGTTATCTACTAAAGCTCAAAATAGTTTTGATTCATATCTTCTTCATTTACCTATTGGTAATTTTTAAATGAATTCATCTTTTAGTTCACGGTAAGTTTGAAAAATAAAACGAATCTCAGTAAATTTAGTGAAACAAAATAATTGAACAAATATGGTATTGTGTCTTTTTTGCTAACATTAACACACGTAGAATTAAATTCTGTTTGAAACAGAAGCTGTTGCACCGACTGAATTGATTTTTTCTCCTTTGCTTATTCCTGCTGTAGTGTGTGTTTGTTAGTGATATTCCACCCAAAGAATCAGCAAGGGATTATGTCATGATTTAAATGATGTCTGTATTTTAGACAGAAGGCAGAGGTAATTTATTCACTTATTTTGTTAATTAGATAGCGATGATCTAATCAGAAGAAGCTACTTAGTAAGTCAGTAGGATTGACACATAAGAAGTCAAGGTCTAGGGGTTGCCATGATAGCTCCATTGGCTTAAGTGCAAGGATCCCAGATGGGTGACAGGTTGTGATTATTCAAGAAATTGTAACTACTAGGATTCAAAATACTCATTTCTACTTAAACAGCATAGCTTCTATCCCTCCCCCATTTTAATATCATTCTCATCTAAAAAATTAAAAAGTATTTTTCAGTGTATCCAATTGGCAAGAATTTAAAAAAGGACAAAATCATGCAACACTTTGATTTAAAGTTCCTTCTAACATGAATTGTCATATAATGACAAATCTGATTTCTTTAAAAATGGAAAGAAGCCATATAAAAATACATAACTATCAATTAGTTTAAATCATTAATTTTTATTATTTAGTCAATAATTTTTAATCACCAATTTTTATAAGGAATATCATATACCAGATTATTGAGCTGTAGAGCTAAGGAAGAAGAGTCCACCATAAAAAAAACAAAATAAAATATGTATTGACCATTAAAAAAAGAATATCTAAAATATGAATAGTGGGATTGGTGTTTGGCTTAGTGGCTTTATTACTCACTTTCCATATTGGAGACCTTGGCTGCATTCCTGTCTTTAGCTCTGGATCCAAGGAAACCATGGTGATGGCTGGAGTGATTAGGTTCCTGCCATCCATTTGAGAAACTTGGTTTCAGTTCTCAACTTCTTGATATGAAGCCTTTCCCACCAGAGACTGTGAAAGCTTTTTGGGGAATGAATCAGAAGAGCTCAGATTTTCTCTCTCTCTCTCTCCCAGTCACTGTTACTGGTGTTTTCTGTTTTTTTTCTATCTCTTAAAAAGTTAACAATGCTTTTCCATGAGTCTTCTCATTTGGGTTTTCCAAATTCTCATCTTTAGTTTAAATGGTCATTCCTATATCCAGTTTATTCCTAATCTTTAAGCGAACTGTTAAAAATGAATTCCTCACGTATCCACGTTACTATCTAAATATTATAACATGATAAACCATCATTATTTTAAAGAAAAGTGCATAATTAAGACAAAATACAATTTGATTTTTATAGAATAAATGCCACAAAACATGAAATAATGGAGATTATATTATATTAAAATTAACCAATTTTCTGTAGTTCATAATTAATGACAGATGCATTCAGTAGAAATAAAGTGTTTTATTATATAGGCAGTGATGTGCAGATATCTGTCCCAACATTCACTAATACTAAATAAAGAAAAGGACTAGTAGTATGAATGTGATCTTAGAAAACATCAAGGTTTCTCATAAATTTAGGAACATATTTATATGATAACATATGAAGCTTTCTTTGATTGCATTAGACTGTGAGTTTAATATCATAATCTAAACTATTCAAATGGCTTTTATTAAGACATTACTTGAAAGACTGTTCAGAATCTGCACTTCTAAGGGTGTCTGTTTGTTTTGTTATATCTGTAATGTGGTGTAAAAATACAAAGATAATAATCCCTATTTATTGCCTACTGTCATAGATCTGAAAAAATATTTATGGATTTCTTTTATGATTTATTGAAATGCTTCACAAAAATATGCTGGTCTTATAAAAATAATACAAATTGTTATGCACTTCATATGATGAACTTCAAAGGCCACTAATATCATGTTCCATGTTCTAAGAAATCCAAGTGCCATTTCAGAAATGGTTGAATTTTACTGCACAAGCCAATTAAGAAAATTATTCATTTTTAATATGAAAACCATAGAAACCTCCAGAAGTTGAAAATCCAGAACTGAACAGCCACTCTGAACAGATGTGATGATGTTAGCATTTCTGTTAACTGCTGCCCTTAAATATTCCTGAACTTCTATGCCTGAGCAGTAGTCACTAAAATCTGTTGCTGGTCCAAACTACCTCTTTAACTCAACCAGTGTGTCTGCAATTATTAAAATGCATACCGCAACTTGCAAATAATTTTATATTTGACATTTAAAAATATATATGCAATCAGTGGTTTGAAACGAAATCCATGGAATTCAATGTTTTCAAGAACAACACTAAAATGGTAAAATTAGTAATATTTAGAAATAATCAATTTGTCATAAAATGACCAACTTTGCCATAGTGTAAGTTTAAAAAATGCTTTGAATTATTTTTGCTCATCCTAAAATGTAATAATCTATACAGCATGGGTATGATATTACTGTGAGATCAACACTCACTAATACTTGATAATTACAATAACTAAATGCTTATCAGTTCTAACTGAAGCTTGTTTATCGAATGCATTCTCACATTTGCAAATTAATGCTTTTTCTGTGAATTTATGCTATATTCTTGTTTTTGAAATAATTACCAGAAATTACAAAATGTTCATACTATTATATTTCCATGATATATTTACATTGAATAACAGTGATCACATTAATCAAATTTCTAGTAAAGACATGGGTGTGGGTAAAAAAATGGTGTAAATATTTAATTAATATACAGATTCTTGGGACTGGTGCGATGGCTCAACTGACTAATTCTCCCCTTGCAATCACTGTTGTTTCATGTGAGAGCCAGCTGATGTGTTGACCTTCTTCAATTCCCATCCAGCTCCCTGCCTGTCACGTGGGAGGACAGTAGAGGATGGCCCAAAGCCTTGGGTCCAGCACCCATGTGGGAGACCCTAAAGAATCTCTTCCTCCTGGCTTTGGGTCACCTCAGTGTAGGCTGGGGGGCCATTTGAGGAGTGAATGAGCAGAGAAAAGGTTTTTCGCTCCTTTTTCCGTCTCTCTGTAAATCTGCCTTTCCATAATAAATAAATAAATTCTTAAAAGCAAATAAGGAAACAAATACAGATTGGTCATCGCTCCATGAAAGACACTGCCAGAACCAGGCCTAGGGTTCATAATTTAAATCAAATAGACAATGGTATTATTTAAATCAATGCCAATGCACTAACAACATTAACAGGGGTAGCCTTAAAAGTAGCAATAGTTTTACTGTTATGTTTCTTCAATATTTAAATACAATTTTAACTCTTCAAGGAAATACAAAAAAGCTCCACATCTTTTTCTGCTGTATTCAACCTGGATTTAGTTTGAGGTGCATAGAAACAACAATGTGCGTCAGTTTTATATGTATTTAAGTATTGAATTCATCAAAAATCACTGCCTGGGATCCCTTAGATATGCTAAGCCAATAGGACTTGAAACAGTTTTCTTCACTCTATATCCTACCTTTGCTCAATTGTAGATTTTGGTTCGGCTCAGCTCCACCTGTTGGGGCTATTTGGGGAGTGAACCAGCAGATGGAAGATTTTTTTCTCTCTCCTGTTTGTAACTATGTCTTTCCAATAAAATACATCTTTTTAAAATTACATGCAAAAAATAGGATTTTACAATTCTTGGGGATGTTGTATAGCACACAAAAGGAGTTTGAAATCTCTGCTTTGACCTAGTAAGTCTAAGAATGCAGCAGTCTGTGGATATGTGCTGCTTAGATATTATTCTTTGTTGCAAAACCACCATTTATTATAAGGGAACAATCCCTGAGTATTTACACACTTCACAGATCATAAAGGTTGATAAAAAGATTAAAATATAGGTCATGTAGCATGAAAAATACTCCAGTAACTTTAACGAATGCTTATTATTCAAGTTTAGATATATCTATGTGTTCAAATAAACTATATCTATTTCATAAAATAATGATAATGGCTTTCAGATATATTTAAAAGTATAAAATTCTAATAAATTATATATTATAAAATTTAAAAGATGTAATTTATAAAACATTAAATGTAATGGTTTTCGTATATATGTATTTAATAGTATAAAAAGTATTAAAATGAAATTATGCATACATTTGCATCCAATTCCAATTTATCTGAGACTAAAAAGGTTATATATGGAAGTAAGAGCAGAGATTTAATGGTAGGGCTTTGAGGAAGAAAAGAATGTCTGCCAATAAATATTGCCCCATGGATATGAATAGCTTTTTAAAAATCTCTTTTTCCATAAATAGGAATCATCAGATTTCATTAACTAAAGTGTAGATTCCTGGGACCAAGCCTAATTCATTTAGTCTTGGTCTCTTGGAGCCAAGCACCAATAAATGCTATGTGTAATCTCTGAGTTCTTGTAGAAACGCACTGTTTGAACTACAGATGTATAACCTTCAGCTCAGTTGTCCAATGTAGGAATGCATTTATTGGAACCAAATGAGATATAGGTAGGGTTTTGGGACCTGATATATATCCTTCAAAAGTTCACATGTTCTTTGAGAAATTAACTTCTGATTTAGGTGCACGGTTACAGTGGAATGAGTCCTAAATCCTTCATTGAGGATTCTCAACGTGGGCTTTCACTGAATTAAAATAATTTTCTCTTTGACTATTCTGATTATCTCAAGATCAACATGATTTAGGAGTCATTTGCTTGTGCAACTATAGCAAATTACAAAATTTGGCAAATGTGTGTCTTCAGAGGAAAAGGCATTGGGTTTGAAGCATTAGGATAGCAATGAAAATCGGGTTTTGGTGGAAGAATCCAGCAAGTGTAGTCAATCCAAATGAGCTGAATCATCCATGGATGGGGTTAGCCAACATCAAGCTAACGATGTGCTCTGCATTACGGTTTGCCTGTTGCAAAAGTTCCATTGTACAAATAAGTGTTCCCTGATTTTAATTTGAACTATTTTGAGATACGTTTTTGAAAAAAAAAAAAAAAGCTATTTTTTGACCCATGAAGCAAAGTTGTACTAATTGAATATCCATGAATGGAACATTACAGAAATCAAGTTATAAAAATGTTACATAGCAAGCAAAGTAGTCAAGTAAATCTATTTTAAGCAGGAAGAAGTGAATACAGAAGCCTGAACATGAAAATCTCTAATCTTGGCTCTAATGTTGTATCCAAGAATCACTAAAAAACATTCGATACTCCATCATTGACATGTCACTTCAGTAGATATTTTCAGTATTAAGAAATCAATGTATTCTTGGATATCTGCAGCAACACATATCTGTTGTATCAATTTGATAGACAGCCATTCAGCTGAGACATCTGAATTCACATCTGTATTCAGCTTCCTATCAATACAGAGTTTGGAAAGCTGCAACTCATAGCTTAAGTACCTGGGTTTCTGTGAACCACTTGGGCACCTGACTCCAACTCACTGCTAATGCACATCATGGAAGGCCGAATGTGATGACCCAAGTACTTGGCTCATTGCCCATCCATGTCTGTGACTCATTGAAATCCAAACTCTTAGTTTCTTCCTGGCTCAGTCCAGCTACTGAAAGCATTTGGGAAGTGAATCAGTAGGAAGAAGTTCTATCACTTGTCTGTTGCTGGCACTTTCAAAAGAGTTAAAGATTTAAAAAAAAAAAACAGACTTGATGTAATTGAATGTAGTGTTAAAGGAAAAAAAGGGCTAGTATTGAAGGTGAATAAGCTTTATATCAATATTTGATGTATTTCAGTATTAACCATAAAAGAGAAGTTCAATAATAGGTATATCTAATTTGAATATGTTTTAAAATATTTATTTATTTTTATTGCAAACTGAGATGTACAGAGAGGAGGAAAGACAGAGAAGATCTTCCATCTGTTAAATCACTCCCCAAGTGACCGCAATGGCCAGTGCTGTGCCGACCCAAAGACAGGAGCCCAGATCCTCTTCAGGTTTCCCATGCTGGTGCAGGGTCCCAAGGCTTTGGGCCGTCCTCAACTGCTTTTTCAGGCCACAAGCAGGGAGCTAGATGGGAAGCAGGAACTATAGGGATTAGAACCATCACCCATATGGTATCCTGGTACGTTCAAGGCGAGGACTTTAACTGCTAGGCCATGGCTCCGGGCACATTTGAATATTTGAGAATACAGATTTTGAGCTTAATATGACTTAGTGTTTCATACAGAAATATCTACCCTTGAGTAATAAAACGATCATTTTTATAACTTTTGGAAATATTAGAGATATCTGTGGGCTTTACCTTTTATAATTTTCAGTAGTATCATGCAATTAAAGAGTATTCCCTTAATACTGACATTGTTTATTAAAAAAAAACAATTATTTTATATAATTGAAAGGCAGAATTATAGGGAGAAGGGTAGAGAGAGGAAAAGAGAGACAAAAATCTTTCACAAACTTATTCATTACCAGGATGGCTGGTGCTGGGGTAGAACAAAACCAGGAGCCAGTGGTTTCATCTCAGGCTCCAGTCAGTGCAGCGGCCCAAGCTGCCACTGATATCTCAAGCACATTCACACTAGGCTGGATAGGAAATGGAGCAGCAAATTCTACCCCTAGTATCTACATGGGATGCCAGCTTTGCAGATGGTGGCTTACCTTGTTAACCTACAATGCCCACCCAATATTAACCTATTAAAATAAAGATTTCTTGAGTTCAAGAGATCACCTTTATATACACCGGGGTTTAAACTGAAACAGATTGTTTTTAAATGGTACATTTTTCATCTCAAAATTATTCTCAAATTATACTTTACATTAAGTGGTATGCATATAAAATCCTTTATAATGGACAAAAGTGATATTAACTACTTACAAGCATTTAGTGGAGAATATTTAGTAATAAATCAGGCAATATTGGGTAAATTCCTTAGAGATGAAGCAAGCATCACTTTACGTTTGATATTTGATTTACATATGTTCTTACAAAATGACACAAAATATTAAAAATAGGTTTTTTTCTTTTATAAATGTTCATCCAAATTATACCTTTTTTTTCAGAGATTTCCTTTAGTTACTTCATCATCAGTATAAATCTACTTGAGGTTCTTAAAGCTACAGCATTCTTTTTGATTTTCTTATTTTTAGATATTTATAAGACTGTTATCTACTAAGTCATTTGGTTTCCTTTGATATTGGACAAATCATTTTCATAATCATAATATTAGTAGTTATTTACAAGATGTTTGCTTTTATCTTTATGTCAGTTTTAGGTAATGAACTGTGACATATTTCAAATGTTATAGACATTTAGATCATCAGAAATAGGCTCCAAAAGAATAAAGATATAAAAAATGTGAATTGAAATTAGTTTGAAGGGACAGAATATTGGAATGGAACTAATTTTAGAAACAGGCACCTCTTTATTGACAATTATACTCCTAATGAGATCTTATATGATCTATGAGAGAGTTGATTAATAAACATGAAGAATAAGTGTAGAATTCCATACATGACGGCCGAGGTAGACCCTATTTGATCAAGGATGTCTCTCTCTCCCTTCCTTCCTCCCTCCCTATCGCTCTGCTTTTCAAATAAAAATAAATAAATAAATCATAGAAGCAGAGTGACATGAAGACATGAAGACAAAAGCGAGAAAAGTATGTATTACACATAATTACTGGTAATAGGGGTGTGATGTTAATATGTTCAAAACCTCACAAATCTCTTCATATTTTTAAATCAAAGCAAATTTAAAATTAGTTATATGCATCTAGAAGATCAATGTGCAGTTCTCTATGCTCTATGTAGCTTTACTCAATGCTTTGGTGCTTGTTATTGCAATCTATTTCTTTGTAGTAATTATAGTGATTGCATAGGTGCTATTTAACACTAGTGTTACTGCTTTACACAGCACTCCATTTGTCAAGGGCTTGAAATGCAGTGTTCCTGTTCAAGATTGTCATTACAAGAGGGGAGAAGATAAAGAAAGTAAAATCAAAGTCTTAAAGTTAATGCTTTTGGAATGAGAACAAAGTTTATAAAGGGAATTATCAGCTAAAATGTATTAGGTTGCTTGTGGGTATATCTCATTGTTCAGCAGTAATCAGTATGACAACCCAAGTCAGATACTGCAATAGCAAAAACTAAGAAAAGTCTTTCTTTTATATAATTTGATTCATCTTTCTTTCATGTCATTTGAATCAAGGCACTTCAAATTTGAAACAATCTAAGTAGAATGCAATCATGGTGTTTGAAACTGTTAGCACGGGCAATTGAAAGAGCTGCGCAATTTCATACTTGATTTTAATGCTGGTATTTTATGACTTGTACTAAAATGAAAGGTAAATATACTTAGTAAAGAAGGCTTGGCTAAAATGTATACATTTTATCTGCTATTTTGTATTTGTAAAATACACTTTTCTAGAAGAATTTTACTGCCAAAGATGAACACATGGACACACAAAAATCCACTTTATAATTCCACAGATAGAAGAAAGCAAAGCAGGGTTCCTAATTTTTTTGTGTTAATAAGTAAACAGGTAAAAAGTGTGTTATTACAGTAAAAATGAATCGTTGGTCTTTTGATCAAAATTGTACAGATTGTCAACTTTCAAACCTCTAGTTACTTGAATTCAAGACTTTATTTCTAAGGTCTTTTTTGATGGAAACTCTTCTGTTGATTGAAGCAACATTCATACCCTTTAGCTTGCATAAAATTTCCATAAGAAAAACTGAAAAATAAAGAACACTGGAAGAATGTTAAACGCAGACAGAAGGATAAAATAATTTGAAAGGCTTTTGTTTAAATGCCCTAGAAATTCATCATAAGTATCCCTAATTCATATTAGGAAAGTCAGGAGAATAGTTTCATATTTGTTTCATCTATTTTTCTTCTTAACCTCACTGAGCTTTGCAAGATAATTTAGGGATATCAGAGGCAAAAACTGAAGCATTGAATATCAGAAGTAGAGGAATGTCAAAGCTAACACAATAAAACATGAACAAAGCCAAGGCTGTTGAAATATGTACTTCATCAGTTTCAAATTTGCTTAATTACTGGAGTAATCTTTTCTACAGAGATTATTCACATTTAATCAGATAATAAACAAAATGTGTGGCCTACTTTTCATCTTTTCATATATATTCTGCTAAGACCTGCTATGTCGTCTCTCTCTCTTTTTCTGTCTCCTACATACAGGTACACACAAAGACAAATCTGGAACCACTGAAAATACATTTTAGAGCAATTTTTTAGGAATACCTAGTAACCATTGTACATTCATGTATTCATTGTTTTTAAAATACAAGGAAATGGAAGGGTCAATTTTATGTCTTTCACTTATTCTCAGAACTAAAGAACACATTTGGGATGACAGAAAAGTGACACATTTAGTTGTAAGAGAAGTTAAATATGAAGGAAACAAAATCAGACTAGAGATAATAAAAAGAATGAATTTTCAGGTAAATAATATATAGCATGTATGTAAATATAATATCTATGACTTTAAAAGACAGAGGAGTTAGTAGATTAGTACTTAAATCATGCAACCAGTGAGAGATCTAATTCAGTATATTCACTTTGCATTTAATTTTTGCACAATCTAAGTCTGAAGTTTAAAAATATACAGCCACAAATTTCAGTTAAGTACATTGCAGTGGTGAAGGAATAGATTCCATTTAATTTGTTGCAAAATAAACTTAATATAATAATAATGTAATTATAATTCAAAATTAAAATGTATATTAAGCAAACACGTGAGTATTAAAACCATGACCTACAAATGCTAGTTTAATTATATATGGATATGTATGCAGATTTCATATTAGCAAATTGAACAGTCTCTGAAGATTTTATTACATATAGGAAGTCACAAAACCAAAAAAATACATACATGAAAAAAATGAATCATAAATGTCTTGCATATATAAAAGTGTGAATAATTTTTAAGACTTGTACCAAAATTATGCCTATTTTAGGCATGTAAAATCTGTTCTAAGAGCAGACATTGTTTATCTCCATTGAAAGTCCTGAATTAATCTTGTTCCACAGAAGTTAACATTTTATGGAAATGAACAGTTGAAGTTCAAACTCTTAAATTTGGGAACCTACAATTCTCAGCACATTCATTCTCTTTAAAAGCACTATCATTGTCCTGTTTGATTAGAGCCAAATATCTTCTGCAAGACTCATGTTGATATTTAATCGCCAATAATTGAGAATGCATGAAGCAGTCAGGCCATGACAACTCTACACTCATGGATGGGATTAGCGCCTTTGCAGTGAGGCAGCTCAGCTCACCCTGGTCCTCTCTATCTTCCTGCGTGTCAGGTGATGGCCCAGCAAGGCCCTCTTGAGATGTATGCATCTTTATCTCACACTTTCTAAGTTCCACCTCTATGAATTGGCACATGTCTGCTCATTATAAATCAGTCATCTGTGATAGGCGTTGTGGCAACCCAGACCACCAGAGGACAGTCTTCCGTGACTGCACCAGCGTCTGTACTTGATGAAAATGTAATTGTAAAAACAGAGAATTCTACAAAAAAGTCCTTGGAAAGTCATAATGTTTTAAGAATGCTGAGGGGAAACATTTGGTATAAAAGTATTGACGCTATCTAATTTAAGTTTTTAATATTTATTTTTAATACTATGTAATTCACTGAACAAAAAGAACTATTTGCATATTAAATGTACCTGTACCAACACATACACAGGAATATAGATTAGGAATTATAATAAATATATAATTCTATATAGATGGGAGAGATGCCAATTTGAGTTTTTCAATATAACAATGTGTATTCTACACTGATGCTTGAAATATAACTTTTAGGAGATAAAATTGGTAAATCAGAACTCTCACATGTTAAGCTTACCTAACCAGTTTTTAGTGATTAGGAATCAGAAGCCAATGATTTTTATTACTTTTTGGGAATTTTTGAAATGATATATTCATTCAGTACATAAATAAGATACGCTCTTGTTTGACCACTTTTCTACACTTGCAATCAGATCAGATTGATATTATTATCATTAGCATTATGCATGCATGTTTCCAGACACATAGGGAATATTTTGGGTGATACATATCTTATTGCATCATAGTCTCTTCAGTTTGGAAAATATTTACCATTGTGTAACATTAAGATAATTTTTGTTTAATTGAAACCTAATTTGGTAGAGGAGAGTGTGATTGCTTTTTTACATAAACTCTAAAGTACAATATATGGACTTAAACCTGTATATCATTTCTACTGAGTAGAATTTTCACTTGTGAAATCAAGATTCTTTATACAATGGAGAATTTAGCAGCACAGTGGGATGAGCTGTTGCTTGAGGCACCTGGATTTTCCTATCACAGTGTTTGGGACTAACTGCTTTTGTCCTTTCTGATCCACCTTTCTGCTGATGTACCTGGGAGAGGACGTAGCTGTCCTGTGTGACTCCTTGCCAGACATGGGAGAGCGAGTTGCGGTCTCAGGCTGCGGGGATGAATTCAGCCCAGCCTTGTCTGGTTGCAGACTGAAACAGTGGATAAAAGATCTCTCTTTCCCATCGTTTCTATGTGTGTGTGTGTGTGTGTGTGTGTGTGTACATATGTACATGTGTGTCTTTCTTGTCACTTTATCTTCCAAAAAAAGTAAAATGAGTAAACATTTGAAAATATAATTCTGAAGACTGAATGTCACACATGACCTTCTCACAAATTTTTATGGCATTACAAAAACATTAAAACATTCCATATTCAGTATCAGTTTTTGTTGTCCTGTTCCTGAATATGCGGCTTTTCTCAAAGCATTTTCAACTGCTAGCTTGTGTGAGTTTTCCTTGAGCTGTAATATCCGCATTCAAGGCTGTGTCATTTTCCATTGCACATTGATAATCCAAGAGTAGTTTTTGTTAGAGTAGGAGCGTCAGGGCAATTTGACAAAGAGGGCTTTGAGGGAACTTGACCTTGGAGGACTCTGGCAAGCCAATTTTTGAATTTGAAGAGGCTGTCAAAGTGAATTTCCAAGAACAGTATATTAATATAAGTGATTAAGAATCTAAATAACATGTGCAATGGTTTTTATTTTTCAAAATGAAACTCTAATTAGATAATAAGATCCATATACAACCGATTAAAATCAAAATGCCTAATGAAAAGAGCATGATATATGTGATTGTATATTTGGGCCTTTGGTTACAATTTTGTTTTCATATAAATCCAGAAAAATTCATAGATGTGATTTTCATCCAGTTTTATTTATCAGATGATTAGAACAGTTAATGAATATGCTATTAAAATTGCAAGTTCTGGGACTGGTGTGAGAGCTCATGTTATCATTTTGGTTAATTATATTTAAGTGTACAGTACATTTCTTTTTTTTTTTTTTTAAGATGTACTTATTTTTATTGCAAAGTCAGATTTACAGAGAGGAGGAGAAACAGAGAGGAAGATCTTCTGTCTGATGATTCACTCCCCAAGTGACCGCAATGGCAGATGGTGTGCCAATACAAAGCCAGGAACCAGGAACCTCCTCCAGGTCTCCCACGCTGGTGCAGGGTACCAAGCCTTTGGGCCGTCCTTCACTGCTTTCCCAGGCCACAAGCAGGGAGCTGGAAAGGAAGTAGGGTTGCCAGGATTAGAACTGGTGCCCATATGGGATCCCGGCGTGTTCAAGGTGAGGATTTCAGCTACTAGGTTACTGCACTGGTCCCTATATTAGTAAATTTGTTAACAAAGATGGTAAAGACCATAATTATTCCTCATAAAATAATATTGTTATTCTCACAGTTTTTCATAGTTATTATTCACACAAATCATTATTATTATTCATACAAATAATACCCAATACATAAACATGGCAAAATAATTGAGATATTGCATGACACACTCAGAAAGTACGTACTGTTTATGAATCTTAAAATGTATTCTTGCATTTCACTTTTTATACCATTGGAATTTTTGGTTCCGAGTTTCTTTTTTTATTTCTTTTTATTGAATACTTTTATTTAATATTGTAAAATATGATCATTTGCCTGGTTCTTGGATCCCTGTACCACGTGGAGATCCAGCAGCTGTCCTTGGCTGCTGGCCCAGCACTGCAACCTGCTGCAACAAATTGGAGAGCAAACCAGCTGACTGAAAACATGTCTATCTCTGTAGCTCCCATTTTGTTTCTATAATTCTTTCAAAATAATAATAATGAAGTCTTTTAAAAATATTTTTCATACATTAAATTAATTAAAGAGTATGCTGGGTTTACACTGGTGACAGCATCTGTGTTGTTCCAGTAGGGACAGATCCTGGTTATACTTTAAACTCACTAAGTTTGAGGGAAAAGAAGTATTTAATTAACCGATGATGGGGGTTGAGATAAAGTTCAGAAAAAGTACATAGAAGAGTGGGCATTTTTAAGGAGCCACACAGTTATTTTTAGCATCATGAGCTTTAATGAGACCATTTAAGGAGAAAATATACACAAGAAGAAGCAGATAATTCCTGGCCAATTAAATGCTAGGTTGCTTAAATTATAAACAAAATATGAAGCCAGCAGAAGAGAACTAAATCATAGACTGCAAAGTCAAGGAAAAAACTAACAAAGCTTTAATAAAAGTGAAGGAATATTACCAGATGGAGGGAGATACATTTAAGATTATTCAGAAACCCATTAGGAAATCAAAATGGTCCCTGGATAGGTGAAATTAATGATCAAGCAAAGCAAAGTGTAAAACTTCTCTATATAAACATAGTAATTGAGGTAATAAATCCAAAATTCAAACAAAATTTAAAATTTTGAATTCCATTTATTCAATAACTATTTAAATAAAGCATTTAACTATAGAAAAATAAGATTGTATATAAACTTCAATTAAAATATTAGTCATCAATTTTAAATATCAAAGCATTTAAACAAAATCCAGAAATGTGTACCAAATTTGAAATTAAAAATTCTTAGAAATATAAACAAAATAAATATAATTAGCAAATAATAGAATGATAAATTAATATAGATTCACAGAATCCAATAAACATACTTGGTATTGGCATTCATTACATGACAGATTGCAAACAAGCTGCTAAGTTGTGTTTGCATTATATTAGCTAGTTAATGACAAGTGACTGTTCTCTACATCCCTGAGCACGTTATTGGTCAGTTCTTTGCAGTCAAGGGGCAACTAAAACCCATCAAAAACAATATCTGGCTGTTGGACCCTGGCAGTGAGTTTTTAGATTATGTGTAATAATGACATTTTGGTGAAACAGGGTGAGAGGACTGCTTGGAAACTTTAGCTTGCATTGTATTATTTTGAAGAGGTTCAAGAAGGCATAGTAACGTACCATAGAGGAAATAGCGGTCCTTACACAGTGGTCTAGTGGCTAAAGTCCTCACCTTGTGTGCGTCAGGATCTCATATGGACACCAGTTCTAATCCTGGCAACTCCACTTCCCATCCAGCTCCCTGCTTGTGTCCTGGGAAAGCAGTTGAGAATGGCCCAAAGTCTTGGCACCCTGCGCCTGCATGGAAGACCTGTAAAAAAGTTTCTTCCTCCTGGGTTCGGATGGGTGCAGCATTGGCTATTGAGGTCACTTGGGGACTGACTCATTGGATGGAAGGTCTTCTTTTCTGTCTCTCCTCCTCTCTGTATATATGACTTTGCAATGAAAATAAATAAGTCAGGGCCACCTGGTTTAAAACTGATGCCCATATGGGATCCTGGCACATGCAAGGAAAGAACTGAGCCACTAGGCTAGTGTGCTGTGTCAAAGAAACAACCATTTTACTTAGTCAGAAATACTTCCTTATCTTTGTGTGCATCTCATTATCTTCTTTCCTAATAATTAAGCATTTAGACACCTTTTGAAAATAAGTGGTGAATAAATTACAAAACTGGTTGTGTAATTATTTTTGCTATCTTCCAAATTTTTCAGTAATACTTTCTCTTCAAACATATTCTAAATTAGAACATCTTTAATATGAAAAGATAATTCTTTGAAAGTAGAGTGGAATATATGGGAGAAAAGAACTCAGATTTTTAAAAATATAGCACCATTTGAAGAATTTAAAGCAGGAAGAACTACATTGAAATAATCATTTCATCATGACTCATGGGTTAACAGAAAGTCCTCAATATCTTTGAATACAGTTTTTTTTCTGTTTTTAATATTGCTATAATAAAAAATAAGTGCTTTGTTAAAATATCACTCATATAATATGATCACAATGAAAAATATCAGCATAACCTTTCATTTGTCTTATGAAACATTATTGTTAAGATTAATAATAGCTCATTCAAGTTAGGGTTATCATACTAATTTTCTCAATTCATATGACATCACTGACCTTTTTTGCAGGTGAAAATTCATCGCTAGTTCACAGGCAAGCAATGTGATAAACGTGAATAAGAAGTTACTAGTATGTCATGCTGCTTTAATATTTGGTAAAACACAAGTGAATAAAACTTACATATGTGAATGAAAATGCTGGCAAAAATTTCATAAAGTGCTTAAAATATTCAAATAAGGACTTACAGAGCAGTATAGGTGTGTAAATTTCCAGAGGTCAAGCAAGCCCAATGAAAATCTACTGCATTATCCTGCTGATGCCTTTAATTAACCCATGTTCACATAACTAAAACTGATAAATATAACAAAAATAGTAATATTCTTGGAAGGATCACTGTGTATCAGAAATCATATTACTTACAACATATCCACAGACTTTACAATATATTGTGCTTTATGATATAGAAAGTCCTTAGTTATTTTTATTTAATTCCATTTTTTAGAATATTAACAAGATCAATCTGGGTTAGGTCACCAAAGGCAATTAATATAAGTAATAAATAAACAGATTAACCAAGAAAATTAACAGTATTCATCTCTTTTTGTCAATATCACATACATGGTTATACTCAGTCAGTTCCTAGAGCTCTTCACATTTACAAATTGTTTGTACAAGATGGGATAATTAGGAATAATTTGAAATAAACACTAGAGATTTTATTTCAAAGTACACAGTCTATGTTTGATTTATTAATTCATTTAACAAACATCAAAAATATTCCTAAGTGAAGAACTTCTAGGAATTTGAACTTCAGTGATGGACAATGCAAGATAAAGTATGCTCTTGCAGATGCTCAATTTTATAATGTTGAAATATTTATTACATTCCTCATTTTACTTAATTATGTATGCTTATGACAGGGGATCCTATTGATTAGTGAAAACTACTTCAACTTTCCTTGAGTATCTTCATTTGATATGCTTTCAGATAAATACAATTATGGATTATCAAATTTAGATATAATAAAAACTGATTATTTTCAGGTGCATTTTCCTTATTTTATAAATGAGAAAATGAAAATAAATTTATGTCAAATTATGCTCTAATCAAGATTATCAATACATGCATATCAAGCAAAAATTGTTTGCAGTATTAAAATAATTAAGAAAGGCTTTTAAAAACCTTAATAAAATAGTTTCTAATTTTGATGCACTATAAATATTTGCAAATTCATTCTAGTCCTTTTTGGATTAAAACAGTGCATAACAAGGTGCCTTTTTAAAACATGAAAAGCAGCAAATTGTTTACTTGAGTTTCTTCTCTAATCTGGGCTTCTGTATTGTATATTCTTACTATTCAGGCACACTGACAAGAGCAATATGTATTTTATGAATAAACACCAGAGAAAACACACACACACACACACACACACACACACACAGCTGCTGCACATGTCAGTCTCTGTCTTCTTTGATTCCCACATAGTGCCCATGATGATTTGTCCTCAGAATGTGCAGAATGTAATCAGTGTTCTCAGAGCAATAATGTAGGGACATTGTACACACCAGAGAGGCTTTCTGCTGATCATGGTGGTATCCTCTACCTTAATTATGCACTATATTTGCATTATTGAGAGCACAATTGCTGCCAAGGAGCTGTTATGATGTCAATGCAATTACAATGATATTGTGCTGTGTCAGCATTGTTCAAATGCAGGATCCTTACTGTGCAAAATTTGATTGAAAAGGCAACTGGGTATTTATATCACCACTATCAAAATGACATTTAAGACAAATCAAATGTACACGTTCAAAATTTGCTGAAGGTTATACATAGTTATATAAAAGTAATGCAGCATTTAGGTAAAAGCACATTTAACTCCATAGTGAAAGGTATTTAATTTGAATATGTATTACTGCTCATATTGAACTATTTGTGCTTACAAAATCATAATTTCTGATGACTTATCTAAGTACAAAGAATGAGGAATAAATTACTCCCATCCAAAGAAATATTGAGTGATTTTTTTTATTTATGTTAATAGCATTTCCTGAGAAAAATAGATAAAAATATCTTTGAAGAGTACTTCAAATTCACATATTGCTTTACATCTTCTGGGTTTATACATACCATATTAATCCAGAATAAGACATCTGCCATAGGATAAACGATCATTTAAATAACTCATTCATTCATTGAGCAAGCACTTTACCAAAGAAATACAGAATGTGCCACTGATAAAACTGCAAACTTCATAGTATGAATCCTAAGTTATCATAAACGTTAAAAGTCAGAAAGTTAAAAAAAGAATGTTAATAAAGTTTTAGATGTATACATAGAGAAATACAAATGATGAAATAATAGTTTAACTAGTACTTGAAGAATGATAAATTTCTGAGCTCAGGTGATTCTGGACCAAAGCATGGGTGCCTGACCCTCCCAGGCATGGGTCAGCTGCTGGCGGAATCTTGCCCAGACCAGGCTGGATGCTTTGAATCCTAGCTTTGCCAAACTCGGCTATGTGGTGGGCAAATCCTGAACTTGTCTGGGCCCAAGGCCCAAGAATGTTCTCCATCAACAGCAACCACTCTGTGCTCAGGACCCTGTCTCCGCCCATCACTACTATGTTGTAGGTGGAGCTCATGTGAGTTTGGGCTGAGGTGTGGGTGCCTGACCCTCCCAAGTGTTGATAATGTCAGGCAAAGCCCTTGGGCTACCTGATGGTGTGTTCTGGAAACTTGGAGGTGTGGAATTACAGGGTGATGGCACAGGTTGGATGAGAAGGGGCCTTAGGGTTCACATCCAGGTGAGGAATGACTTCTGGGACTTCCCATGGACAAGGCCACTCTACTTGAAGGGCTACAACATGGAACACACCAGAGAGCATCAGAAAAGGGTATAGTTAGTGTGAGGCTTGGCCATGAAGTTGACAAATATGTGAGTGAATCAGATCTAGGAGGCGAATCCGCAGGGGACTGCTGCAACACCAACTTGTGCAAGATGGAACTAGGGGTAGGTTGGATCAAACTATACTGAAGCACCTTCTAGTAGAAGCCAAAGAGAGATGAGCTACATCAGTCTGGGGGGAGAGTGGATGCTAGGTCTGTGAGCCCCAGAGATGGAGCAGCTCTTGGATCTGCCAGTGAGGTGGTTCCTAAATCTTTGAGCTACAAGGGTGGGAGGACCAGTGGGTTCTGGGTTGAGTGGCCTAGGGCTGTCGGTCCACCTGTGCAGTGGGTTTTGGATCTGTGAACATCCGTGGTGAGGGATCTGGAGGGACCATGGGCATACCTGCATGGTCAGTGTCACGTCTGTGAGCCCCAAGGGGTAGGGGTCTGGCAAGTCCCAGGTCACATGGCCTGGGGCCTTAGGCCTGCCTGTGTTGTGGCTGCTGTGTCTGTGAACCTAAAAGATGAAGAGTCCAGCTTGGCCCAGTTTGCCTGGCTCAGGTCCATGAGCCCACCTAGGAGAACTGGTGCTCCTTAATGTAGAGGATGGAGTGTTGGTCAGCAAACAAGGTGCACTTGGGGAACATGGTAGCCCATTTGGAGCTACTGAGTACTTCTGGTGCCCCAGCAGATAATGGAGAACAGAACATATGGACAACTGCCCCAGCCAAACAATGACATCGAATATCTGGGTGGATGGAGACTATATGGATGACTGTGTCAGCCAATGGGCATTGGAAGGGCTTCCCACACTTAGGTCAGCGGGGTTTGACAGCATTTTGGAACTACTGTATCCGCCTTGCCATGCACCACATTGTGATCCTGGATTGATATCCAGTGGCCTTTCCCCATCCTCAGGTACTGGGATGGTTGAGAAGCTGGGTATGGCCTATCCCCTTGTTGCTCCTCTTCCCACAGAAATGGGAAGAAGAAATAGAAAGTTTGGAAGCAATGATCATACCAGTATATCCTTAACCCTAGATCCTTCCCTCCCTGATCAACTACTTTGCACCTTAGGAAAGAATGAATAAACTAGCTGCATTTCTAACCATTGCCTGTGCATTCCTCCTCTTTCAAATTTTAATAAATCCGGACTGTTTATGACTTATGAAACTTTGTGAATCTTTCAAAAATCCAGTTCAGGATAATTAAGGCAAATAATTATGTGAAATATTTATTTATTTATTTATTTATTTATTTATTTATTTATTTATTTATATGGTTAATAAGTCATTACTTTTATTTATTTGTTTTTTTTTTTATTTTGACAATCTTTACATATTTAATTGGGGTAAAAAAAGTTTCAAGGCCTAAAGGGGGATATAGAGGAAGAAGCCTCACCCAGTTTCCCACCCATCCTAAGTCCCAGATGTGGGGCATGCTCTGAGATATTCGATCGAGTAGTTCCAATAGTTCAGCATTCATGGGTCGCTGCCAGTTTCGCCACTCCAATCACGATGTGGTCGTTGAAGAGTCCATTGATTGACACAGTCCCTTCTAGAGTCTCCATTTGCCCAGTTTTTTGCTGCCAACAGATAGCTGAGGTTGTTGCTTGACTTGTTCTGTCTTTTCTTGGTTAGGACTCTGAGTCCGGTGTCTCGACTGGGGAGATCCTCAAAGAAATTTTGAGGTATTCCCAGTTCAGATTCCTGCGTGTTCTAGTAAGCATAGGGCCCGGCACAGTCCATTGCCCCGATCAGCTGGTGGTTGCAGTTGCTGGGTCGGTTCTGTTTCCACCCATGTCCTCTTGTAGTTCGGCCTGGTTCCGCCCTGGACACACTTGGCCCTCGCACATACCAGTAGGATCTGCAGCCCAGTCAGGGCGGCCCACAGTAACCCCAACCAGGCCCACCCCCTACCCTGGCTTGCCAATATGTATGGCATACTAGTCCAGTCTCTCCCAAATACCCTTCTGTTCATATACTTGCCAACGGGTGTTGCAACCTACTTCCATCCAACCATCTCATCCAACCAGCCCTAATGGATGTTGTTGGGTGTCTGTCTAGCCACCACAGCCCCTGTCCTAGTTCCCATGCCCTCCCGTGGAAGGTGATGACCCAAGAGGGAGGAGTCCACTATTTCCCTCCCAGGTTGCTCCCATTCCAGTTGTGCCCTCTCCAGTGGCACTGTGGTTCAACTCGACATGTCTAACCCTTTGTACCAGCTTCTGCCAGCTGATGCTACGACCAAGCCCCAACAACCCTCTCCTACTCTGATTGTAGCTTACACCAGTGGGAATAGTCAGCCCAGCCTGGCTTTCACCCAATCTGGTCCACATGAGGTGCACAGGTGCTGTGTCCCTGCCTGGTCTAGTCTACCCCCTACCCAGCTCATGCTCCTCAGTGTAAGTTGCTGTTCAGCTAGGGAACCATCCCTTATTTCCCTGTCAGCTCTGCCTCCTCCCTTCCTGGTTCTCACGTGTGCTGGTTGGGTGCTGCGGCTGCATCCGGCTCAGGCTACCTCACCTTGGCATTCCAAATTGTGTGTTGCTTTTGTCACAACTGGACCTGGTTCAACCCACACTCTGTTATGACGTTCGGATTTACCAGTGAATGACATGAACAGATTCAGCCTGGTCTGCCCCTGACCCATGCCAAATGCATGCCAGTGGGACACTTTCCATGACCTCTTCCATGTTTCTTGCGCTGACCTGCAGGATCTGTGTCCTGCCAGAGGAGTTGCCTGGGCTCCTCCATCAGAACCCCTCCATGTGCCAGGTTTTGTTCATACCAGTGGGTCCATGTGCCAGTTCGCCTCCTGTCCTAGTAGAAACAGTGGCCTTTCCTAACTGGCCATCATCCCATTCTGGTTCTTGCTGTAGGGTGTTTCAGCCCAGCCACGGTCGTCCACACCCCCATATAGCTCGTATATGGCTCAGTTGGGGTTGGGACCTAGCCTAGTCTGTCCCACATCTACCCTGGTACTCCAAAGCGCCAGAAGGTGTTGCGGTCTGGCCCGGTCCGGTGCATCTTTTTCCAGTCCACACTAGTGCCAAGGGAGACGACGACTGTATCCAGACCCAACAGCAGCCCCATCCACCTGTCACGACCCCTGCCTTAGACACCGTGGCTCAACTCTGTGCTTAATGTGGACCAGTTGGAGCCAAAACCAAGCTGGGCATGTCCTGAGATGCACCCTGTGTTCCAATCATGTTTGTGGACTAAGGTTTGCTTACTCTGAACATTCAGGTCTCAGTCCCACACTTGCATTAAGGTTTCATGTCCTGGGTCCTGGGAATCTCCAGAAATTAGTGTCTAACCTACGCTAATGCTGGTCTTACTTATGGGTGTCCTTAAGCAGCTATTTCATATCATCAAAACCCCAGAGCTCGCCGATGGGCGGCCAGCAGGCAGAGCCTGGCACCACTTGGTCCACTGGCCGCCCAAGGCCGGGGTCTCTGTCCCCGCCTTGCGGGGGGTTCCGTCTGGCAAGTGCCACCTTGATGGGGGGTTAAGCCTGCCCCTTGTCCTGAGACTGGACCCGCCCATCCTGTCCTGCTGACAGCTTTTGGCTGGCGGGGACAGGGGAGAGCCAGGAATTTACCCCCAGCCATCTCTCGCGGGAACTCACCCATGAGGGAGGCTTTAGTTGCTCCTGGGCCAGGAGAAGGCTGGGGTCTCTGTCCCCGCCTTGCGGCAGGGACTGTGGCCAAGACCCCGGCGGCAGGGTTCCGTCCTGCAGGGGCGCCCCCGACCAGTCATTACTTTTAATATGGACCAAAAATTAACAAAAACTGCCTTAGGTAATTTTATCCAGCCCCATAATTTTAGATATAATTTGTATGTGATGACTTTCATATTTTTATCCATATACCCTTCCATAAATTCTGGATTTACATCATGCCTTGTAAACTGATATTGAATAAACATATCAACTACAACAAGTTATAAAGTAAACTTTTGAATTTCAATATCAATTATATGTTTATGTCAATCTTTGTGTATTACTGTATGAAATCACCATGTATCTAATTGTTCAGGAAAATATTTTGATTTGGAAAACCGGAAGTTTTCTTTTTGTTTCCCTTTCTTTTGGTACTGACTGAAAAGTATAATTTGCTTCAAATCCATCTGAGATCGAATGCTTTCTTCCACTGCCCTGACATGAACACTCCCAGTTAACCTTGACACTCCTGCCTACACTGCCAGACCTCTCCCTAGATTCACTCTTTTCAAGCACAGAGTGTGTGTTCCTGTGTGCCCCCAGGATTCCTTTTTGAACTGTGGTGCTCAATTTGCCCAGCTGCTGGAATGATGGCTGCAGATGGCTTGCCACTGTGTGCGCCTCTGAGCATTGCCTTTGGCCAAAAGTTCCTTTGGGGCAGATTGAATCCAGTGTTTGATTTCAGGATACAAAGGCCAAAACACTTTCCATTCACTTTGAGATAGCTCCATAGTGATAGTTTCTGAACTTCATGTCACATTATCTCAGACCTTTGTTGCAATCGTATCACAGTTTAATTTCGACTTCTTTCCAGTCCTGCTTTGCTTATTTCATTTCCAGAGAATCAAATGTATGACATCAGAATAGAATCCTTTATCCCCAGAATGATCAAAATATATTTCCTTTATGTAAGATAAACATATTCTCAAATATTTTGTCTTTTTATCACATATAAAGAAGCATTTGGTAGGATTTTTTAAATTTCTCATACATTATGAATTATTATCACTCATTTAATTTTTTTAAATTGCATTTTTCTCCTTAACATATTCTAATTTTTTGTACAATAATTTTTCTAGCAAAATTTGCTTCAGTGTGGGGCCTGACACAGTGACCTAGCAGCTAAAGTCCTTGCCTTGCACATGCTGGGATCCCATATGGGCGCGGCTTCTAATCCTGGATGCACTACATCCCATCCAGCTCCCTGCTCGTGTCCTGGGATGGCAGTGGAGGATGGCCCAGGCCTCAGGACCCTGCACCCGCATGGGAGACCCGGAGGAGGTTTTTGGCTCCTGGCTTCAGATTGGTGCACCTCTTGCCATTGCAGCCTCTTGGGGAGTAATCATTGGAAGTAAGATCTTCCTCTCTGTCTCTCCTTCTCTCTGTGTATATATATATATATATATATATATATGACTTTCCATATATATATATATGACTTTCCAATAAAAATATAAATAAGTCTAAAAAATTGTTTCAGTGTGAAGGTATGAGTTGCTGCTGGCTCAGCTGGAATTTATTTTTTTTTTATTATTGTGTAGGTTTTATCCCACCAACTTAGATCTCAAATGTATGGGAATCTAAATGCTTTCTACAGGGCTGTTCTGACTATCAAATGTGAATCATCATTTTGTTAAGATGGTTTAGGCCACTTAGAGGTATGACCATCAACAGCAACAATCCTGGAACATCAATACTCACTTTTGTAAGTTCAGTTTTAAAATACCAATTGCAACATTGAATATTTTGTCTTTGTACAAAATATAAAAGTACTATGTTGACTGACAGCCCAAGGTACCTCCTTTATGAGAGAGGGGGAGAGAGAGAGAGAGAGAGAGAGAGAGAGAGAGAGAAATGGGGAAAGAGAACGCAGGAAGACATTTGTTGCTAAGGTTTTGAGGGATGTGAGTACAGCTACAGATGCATTTACATAGGAAGTTTCTAAATAAAGTGCTAAAAATATTAAGAGGTGATTACCTTTAACTAAACAAATTAAATTTAAAACATATTTAAATCAGAATATGGTGCTAGTAAAATACCATTTAAATGAATGAACTATATTAAATATAGGCTCAGTGGGAATTCTGTTCATAGCAACAATGGCAATTAATCAGCAGTTGCAGGGAATGTGATCGCTACCAGAAATGTAGTTGGGAACAATTAATGGACATAAGAGAAACTTGATCCCTATCGTACTACAGAATGCTTATTGTAGCACACAGTTAGGAGGGCAGCCTTGGGTTGCTGTGGCTTTACGACACACAGTGAAATTAGTGAAAATGTAGCTGCATTTCATACACAAAATTTGCACATATTTCAAAACTAAACAGTAATAATGGCTGGAATATACTTGAAACTATTGAACTAAAAACTTTAATGATTAACCCAGCAGAAAAGCATATGTATATTATCTTTTCTTTCCCAATAAAAATAAGTCCATGAGTAAACATTTCACAGAATTGGTAGTTCTCTTTCAGAAGATTTCTGAAGATATCAAAGTCAGTTTCACTGATGCTAGTTTTTTAAAGAGAATTCTCTTGTAAGGCCAAGCTGATAATATGTGTATATTTTTTCCCTCCAAACCATGTTTGGAACAGAATAGAAACACCAGAAGGGAGCCCACACATGTATAGTCAACTAATCTTTGACAAGAAAACTGAAAGCAATCCAGGCAAAAAGCCGGGGCTATTCAACAATTGCTGTTAGGACAACTGGATAGCAGTGTGTGGAATTAAGTAAGATACACACCTGTCACATTATACAAAACTTAGCTCTAAATGGATCAAGGACCTAAATCTACACCCAGGAACCATCAAATTATTAAAGGGAAACATAGGAAGCGCATTCCAAAATACAGGAACAGGGAAAGACTTCTTAGAAAAGATGCCAGAAACACAGGCAGTCAAAGCCAAAAAGAACAAATGGGACTACATCAAACTAAAAAGCTTCTGTACAGCAAAGGAAACCATTAACAAAGTGAAGAAGCAACCGACTGAATGGGAGAAAAAAATTGCATACTACACAAGTGTTAGGAGACTAATATCCAGGATTTACAAAGAGCTTCAGAAACCCAGGGACAGAAAACAAAACAAAACAAACAAAAAACCCTGCAAAAAAAAAAAAATGGGCAAAAGAAATGAACAGACATTTCTCAAAAGAACAGATTCAAATGGCTAATAGACATATGAAAAGATGCTCAGACTCCCTAGCCATAAGAGAGATACAAATTAAAACCACGTTGAGTTACCACATAACTCCAGTGAGACTGGCCTACATTCAGAACTCAACTAACAACACCTGCTGGCATGGATGTGGGGAGAAAGGCACCCTCCTTCACTGCTGATGGGAGTGTAGGCTAGTACAACCACTGTGGAAATCAGTGTGGAGAGCACTTGGGAAATTGCAAATAAACCTCCCATATGACCCAGCTATCCCACTTCTAGGAATATACCCAAAAGAAGTGAAATCTACATGTGAGAAGGGGATCTGTAATTCTATATGTGCAGCAGCACAATCTACAATAGCAAAGGCATGGAAATAATCCAGATGTGTGTCCAAGCAAGAATGATTAAAGAAACTGTGGTACATCTACTCCATGGAATATTATTTAGCTATTAAGGAGAATGAAAATATTCTATTTACAATCAGGTAGTCTCAACTAGGGACTATTATGCTCAGTGAAATGAGTCAATCACAAAAAACAAACACCATATATTCTCTTACATAGGGAAACCAACATGGAAAATGCAATTCCAATAGTCCAATCCATGCTGTTTTTTCATTATTTGTTTGCCTTTTTGGCTGTATCCCATGTGTTTAGTTTTTTTTTTTTATTTCAGTTTGGTTCATTCCAAATAATCTCTTTTCTCTAGTCGAATTCATAAAGAGACTTCTGTGTTCCTTTTTTGTCACTCATGTGTTGGTTACTGAGTGGGCAATTTTTTTTTTATGGTACTGTAATTTGTTGTTGTTGTGGCTATTCTAACTCATACCAGTTGTTGACTTCGCTTCATGGTTTCTCAATTATGCAAATGCATAGTGATGGAGTACTGGGGTCTATCATATACAGATTTGGGGGAATAATGGAACATGAATCCCTGCATTCAGATGAATGAAGGACTCCCAGTGAAACTGTTGGACATGTATAGACAATGGGATGCTGGACTGTTTGGCATTGGCTGTAACAACAATGTCAGGGTACTCTTAAATAAGAGACTGATAAAATTATGATTCCTTATGAAGGACTACACTATTGTAACAAAATGGGAAAAATCTGATGGGGGTGGGAGTTTGAGGGGGAATCCCAGTCTACATAAAATTGTACCTCACAATTCAAAATAAAAATATTAAAATTAAAAAAATGGTTTTTTTCTGGAACATTTCTGTGTTATAAACTGCATTTGAATAGATGAACATATGCACATTTTTATCTATTCACAATCATATGTATCATTGTAAATTAGAGTATGCATTTGTCATTGAAGAGCAGTTAAAGGTGATTTAAAAGAATGGGCCTTAGGGGAAGTTACGTAATTATGTGCAAATATCTGAAGATTAAATATATGGAATAAAAACAATTCTTTTGCATTAGTTTCTTACAGAAAGGATCATTGTATCAGTTTTTAAGAAATACTCTGATGTTAGTGAATCTTTTAGATATTTCCATAAAAGGGATAGTGTTTGCAACTCAACTGAGGAACTTTATACAAAAGGAGACACAACATATTATGTTTACCTGTTTTAATGAGATGACAGTAACCCTGAACAAACTGTTCCTAAAGGAAATGTTGCCTTTATTAAATTGGACAGAAAACATGTTGGCATGTCAAGGACACCCTATATGCTGATTTTACAAACATAAAATTTGGTTTGAGCATAGAATAAATCTGTCAATGTCTTCTCCCAAGCAGTAGAGTAACACAAAAAAGATCTATGGTGATTTTCTTCAAATAATTGCTGAATTCCTAACACTAAAAACCTTCATGAATCAACAAAGTGGAAGTTGATTTTAGATAAAAGTCATACTGAGATATAAGATTCACATACTATGGGGATGCTCTTCTACTTGAAAGTTCAGAGACAGAAGCTGTTGAAAATTCTCACAGTTGTGACACTGGAGACAGAGAATATTCATTAGATATCTTTTATATGAGACCTAATTTAGATAGAGAAAACCTTTACTTTCAGTCCACTGGCTAGGGCTCAGCTTTATGTCACCCCTAATCATAGACAGTAAGAAATATGGAAATTCATACTTGTTCAGCAGTGCTGAAATTTGTTTATCTATTTTCAGATTTTGCTAGGAGGCTTAAAAGGTACTGTAATGTGTTGATCATCTAGAAAACTGGCACTACTATTTGTTGTTGAAGGAAATACCACGTTGGAAGAGGGGGTAACCAATGTGGCTTTAGAGGTGGAAGATTTGGTAGCCATTGAAAATATATCTCAAATTTTGAGGACTCAGGCTACAGACATAAATATAAGCATAGATAGATAGATAGATAGATAGATAGATAGATAGATAGATAGATAGATAGATAGATAGATTATATACTCAATGGAAAGAGGGGAAAAAGCTTAAAAATCTGAGATCTTTGTCATCCCAAGAATAGAAAATATGGCCTTTTTGGTTATAAGGCAAGCCTCACACAAAAGCCTCAAAATGGAAATCAGTTGAGAAGGAATAATTTGGCAGAAATGTAAAGCAAACAAGAACATGATTGTATTGAGGAAGGTTACAGGTGTTCCTGTGAGACAATTGCTTACAGGGTGAGGAGTGTGCAAACCTGATTCATGAGCAGTTCGGGAAGAACAATAAGATTTTAGGAATCTTGACAATGTATAAAACAATTCAGTGTGAAGGTAAAAAGAAATTTGGGTCTGTGACATGAGAAGCCAATGAGCACTTTAAGAGTGACAGAGCAGTAAAGTATTTTATGTTAATGAGGATGCTGTCTTAAAGATGGATGAACCTAGGATATTGAAGTTCATATCAATTTCTGTTATAAGTTATCCAGTAGCCAATAAGAGATAAATAAATAAGTGAATAAATGAATGAATGAATAAATAAGAAGCTATCCACTAGCTTCAATTACATGATTTCTCTTCAGTCAATGGACTACTATTTCAACACTTACTTCAGATTCATCATATACACTCAAATATAATATTGTAAGGAATGAAAATACATTTTCCTGTAGTAATTATGCCATTTTTTTTGTAATAGACTGAATTTAAGTAGATACATTTCAGTGGTTAAATAGAGATTTTTACCACTGTGGATCATTGTAATTCACCAAAGATTAGAGACTTGAAGTGAGAGGTGAATTTGATTGTGAGGAAAAGATGGAGGATACAATTGGGGTGCATTTTAGAGAATAAATGAAGCATGATTCAAAAAAAAAACAAACACTGAGCTGAAGGAATTAATACAGGATTTACTTAAATGAGTGGGTGAATAGGAAAATAATTTCAAATCATATTTTGAATTATTTGAACCTCATTCTACATTTTTTTAATATTGCTCATTTCATTGCCATTCTGTTTGGACTTAATCCAATGATTGTTCTAAGTTATTTGTAGAAAGGTTTCATTTCTTCAACTTAAGTTTACCCATCTAAGAACAATATTTCGTTTATCCATTTATTGTTCGAGATATTGCTGTTTTTCTATCAAATTCTGTAGTTTAGTATTCTCCCTGAACCCCAAATTAACACACTTTTTTTCATTTATACAGCAGAACATTCCTGCTCCATGCTTAATACACTCATTTGTTCTCATTACCATTTAAATAGAACAAACATACCCATAATTTGCATAATAAATACACATGTATGTACATGCAGTTTTCCATTAATAGTTACCAAAATCTGCTCATGTCTATTACCTCTTTGACTTGTGACATTTGGTTCTCTTCATATAACTGTTGTGTCTTGCACATTTGCAAGAAAATTATAATTATGATAATGGAAAGCTGTGTCTAAAATTTAATTTCAGAATAATTGCTCAAATATTTCATGTGTAGTTGCAAATTTTGTTTACAGTTGTTAAAGGCAGGCTCTGATTCTGCATCCTTGACAGTATTGCTACTTGCAATCTCTGCTCAGGATACACACACACACAAACACACAGACACACACACAGATGCACACATCAGAAAACTCCATGTCTGACATCACTGTTATCATTTTACGATGAAGAAAATCCACTTGAAGTATGTCGTGTAATATTTAATCGTGACCTCCAGTTTCTCTCAATATAAGGAAAATAAAATAGAAACAGAAAAATAGTTTAGGAATTATCTTTTCCAATTACTATTCTTGAGTATCACTAATATTAAGACTAATAATTATTTAACAAAATAAAAATATTAAAAAATATTAAACACATTCATCCAGTGTGTTTTTCCTTTTTTTTTAAAGATTTATTTTATTTTTATTGCACAGTCAGATATACAGAGAGAAGAGATAGAGGAAGATCTTCTGTCCAATGATTCACTCCCCAAGTGAATTTCAATGGCAAGTGATGCGCCGATCTGAGGCCAGGAGCCAGGAACTTTCTCCAGGTCTCCCACGCGGGTTCAGGGTCCCAAGGCTTTGGGCTGTTCTTGACTGCTTTCCACAAGCAGGCAGCTGCATGGGAAGCGAAGCTGCCAGGATTAGAACCAGCAATCATATGGGATCCCAGCGTGTTCAAGGCAAGGACTATAGCCTCTAGGCCACCGTGTCAAGCCCCACTGTGATTTTCTTAGCAATATATAGTAATGTATATATAATATGATAATATATGTAGTATATAAAATTATTATATAATATTATATATTATATATATTATATATATATAATTTATATATATAATTTATATATATAATATATATTATATAATTATATATATATTATATAATATATAATATAATATATATTATAATATATAATTATATAATATATAATATAATTATATATAATATATAATATAATGTATATTATAATATATAATTATATAATATATAATATATAATATATATAATATATAATATATATAATATAGTATAATATATAGTATTATATATAGTATAATGTATATATTATACTATTATATAGCATAATATATATAGTATTATATATCAATATAGAGTAAGCAAAATAAAATGAACTTTTGATTAAGATACTGGGTTTTATTTCTATTTTCAAACGCTAATATTATTTGTCTCATAAACTTTGATGTTTTGCAATTTTTCATACATGAAGCTAGTAAGTTTCTGTATGTGCAACCCAGTCACTGTGAATGGTAGCTTCTGAATAATACCAAGAGTAAATCAATATATAACTTTAATTAAAAATTCAAATTCATAAGCATGTGTCTGAGATAAATATTAACCAGTAGAAAATGAAACAGGTCACAATTATATATATATTTATAAATGATTGTAGTATATAAATGAATATATACAACCATATATACTATCACATTATTTTCATGTAACTTAAAAATAATTATAAAATAATAATACAGAATGTATCTTGTCTTTTTCAACAAAATGGATGCAACTGGAAGCTGTTATGCTTAGCAAAATAAATCACAGTTTCAGTGACAAATTATGTATTATGTCTCTGATATGTAGCAGCTACTATAGAACGCAGAAAAAAAGATAGTACAAATGAAATCGTCACTTTCGGATTGAATTGTTGAGTTTAGCCAATGTTTATATTCCACCGGAAATGTATTTTTGTGCTCTTTTACTTTTTATTACTTGAATATTATAATTAGCAGTAAAATCAGCCAGTGAATATAGAGTTGAAATTATGACTGCAAATACTATGGAAGAGAGGGGAGGGAGGAAATCAGGAGAATGAAGAAGTGGCTCTCTTTTCTTTGAACAATCCCTGTGGAATTTCTGGAATATAATTTCTTTCTTTTCAGCCCCCTTCCTGTGGAAAAAAGACAGGTTAGTCCCATGGAGAGAGTGCTTACAAGGCCTCAATTGGGCAGATGCTCATTGGATTAAATTTTAAGTTACAAGACCGTTTACAAGACTGTGCTTGACATTTGTTATTTAAAATAGCCTGTGATGAAAATATTTGTATGTCAAAATAAAATGCGTAAATCCTTGTCAATGATTTGTCGACAATATGATTATATATGCACAAAAGAGAAAGGAATAAAAGCAACCATTCTAATGAAATGTTTTTACGCTGAAATAGTTTGTCTCAAACACAAGCATGTATCCTTATATTTTATTAAAGATGTAAAACAACACTTCTGACTGAATCCTAAGCCCAAAAGCAACTGTATTAATTTCAAGCAACAGAAAATTTCAGCATCATTAGTCTTTAGAATTATCAAATAGTAAAATTCAATTATTTTAAAAAAAACATTTATTTGGAAGGAAAAGTTATACAAAGACATATTTCATCACTGGTTCTAAGCCAAATTGTTGTCCATAATGGCCATAATTGAGAAGCTAGGACTTGAAGCGATGCCCATATGGGATGTTGACTCGATAGGCAAAGACCTGACCCACTGCACAATACAGACCCCGAGTTTATTCTGCATTAAATTTAATAGTTTCCGACTTTTAGCTTTAAGATTGTCAGTACTAATTTTGTCTTTTGCTTGTTGTTAAACATTTGAACACTATTTAAAATTAATACCATCAATTCTATTTCAAAGAGATAAGATGAAGCCTGTCTGTCACATTTTTTCATACGTGTCTATACTTGAACATACATTTTTTTTACTTTTTTTTTCTTTACTTAATTATTTTAAGTCAGATTTTTTATGTCATCAAATAAAAGGTACAAGATAGGAAAAGCTGGAAATATCTTTAATCCATCCTTTCTCGGATCGGATCCCAGGTTTGGGCTCCTGACTTCACCTTTCCACTCATGAAGACCTTGGATACTGTAAGTTTGGGTCGAATGACTCAGTCCCTGCCTACTTTATAGACGATATGATTGTGTTCCTAACTCTCCCGCACAAGCCTGTGCAAGCACGACCTATGCAATTCCTCTCAAATCAGCGAGTCAACTAGACGTGGATTAGTCTCAATTTTTAAAAGTACATCTGTGAACACACCTGACTATTTTGGTATTACTGCCTGTGCGTTGTGGTTCTGTACTCCAAAGGTGTTCCAACATGCTTACTTCTCATATTGTTTCCCTGTACCTTCCTCTAATAGCTTTATATGCTAGATATATTTAGTTACTATTTGCATAGGTTGCAAATTAGCAGATTTTTTTTAAGTATTTACTTATTTATTATTGGGGAGGCAGATTTACAGAGATAAGGAGAGACAGAGATAAAGATCTGTTCACTGCAAGAGGCAGAGCTGAGCTAATCTGAAGCCAGGAGCCAGGAGATTCTTCAGTATCTCCCATGCAGGTAGAGTGTCCCACATTTTTGGTTCATGCTCTTTTGTTTACCCAGGCCATCAGCAGGGAGCTGGATGTGAAACAGAGCATCCAGGACATGTACTGGCCACTATATAGGATGCCAGGGAATGCAAAACGAAGATTTAGCTGCTAGTTTCAAACTTTTACAAATGGAAACCCAATTTCTGCTACACAATTTGATTGCCATTTTCCCAAATATATTTCACATTTGTGTTACTGATTAATCAGTTGTGGGTATATTAATTTATTCCTGGAGCTTCTATCCTGTTAGTGCACATGTCCATTCTAATGCCAGTTAACAGTTGTGGGTACTATATCCTTGCAATATGTCTTGAAATTTGGTAATATGATGTTTGCTTTTGTTGTTTAAGATTGCTGTGTAGTTTTGGGGCCTGTAGTGTTTCCACATATGTTGTATGGTTGTTTATTTTTAGTTAAGAATGCTACTGGAATTTTTATGGGGATTTCATTAAATCTATAAATTGCTTGGGCTGCATGGAAATTTTGATGACCTTGATTCATCCACTCAAACAACATGGGTAACTTTCCCATTTCTATTTTTATTTTTCTTCCAATACTTTCATAAACACTTTATGATTCTTTTTTTTAAAAAAAGATTTATTTTTATTATTTTTTCATTGGAAAGGCGGATATACAGAGAGGGGAAACAGAGAGGAAGATCTTCCGTCCGATGATTCACTCCCTAAGTGAGCGCAATGGCCGATACTATGCCGATTCGAAGCCAGGAGCCTCTTCCGGATCTCCCACATGGGTGCAGGGTCCCAAAGCCCTGGGCCGTCCTCGACTGCTTTCCCAGGCCACAGGCAGGGAGCTGGAAGGGAAGCGGGGCTGCCGGGATTAGAACCGGTGCCCATATGGGATCCCGGGCGTGCAAGGCGAGGACCTTTAACCACTTGCGCCACCGCTCCGGGCCCAACACTTTATGATTCTAAGTGTGGAGGTCTTTCACATCCTTTATTAACTTTTGCCCAAGACATTTCATTCTGTGGCACTGTTTGAACGGGATTTCTCTTAAAAGTTTTTACTCAGGTTATTGTTGCTATGTAAGAATGTAATTGATTGTTTTGTGTTGATTTTGTAACCTGCTGTTTTGACAAACTGGCACAAAATTTCTGATGATTTATCTTTTTTAAAAAAGTTATCTATTTTATAATAGTCTCCATGAGACTTTTATTTCCCCTATATAAAAAAATCATGTCATTTCAAAAGAGATAATCCAATTATTTTCTCCAATATAAGTGCTCTAATGATTTTAGCTCTGACATGCAGAATTGCCATAAATAACTGTAATTAAAATACATCCTTTCCAGAGTCAAGATCTTGGTGGAATTATTTAAAAATTTTCATTTCAACAAGAAACTAGAAAGGAAAGTAAAATTTCCTCTAACAATTTAAAAAGCCAAAAAGCACAGATTAGTTAAAAACTCACAGTTAGGCTGAATTTACTACCGGGGGGGCAGGCTATTTTGTATTGTTGTTATCAGTATGAATAAAAATCAGTCTGCACAATGTTGCTATGGGAATAAAAAATATGACAGAGCTTGGTCTGGAACAGTGGTATGGCAGTTAAAGTCCTTGTTGTGCATGTGCTGGGACCCCTTGTGGGTGCTGGTTCTAATCCCCGTACCTCTGTTTCCCATGCAGCTCCCTGATTGTGGCCTGGGGAAGCAGCCCAGGATGGCCCAAAACCTTGGGATCCTACACCTGCATGGGAGACTTAGAGGAAGTTCCTGCCTCCTGGCTTTGTATCAGCACAGCTCTAGCCATTGTGGTCATTTGGGGAGTGAATCATCGGACAGAAGATCTTCCTCTCTGTCTCTCCTCCCTGTGTGTCGACTTTCCAATAAAAAATAAATAAATCTTTAAAAACATATGGCAGAGCTGTCAAGGTACATCATAAGTGAGCAAATAGAGGCTGAAAACCACAAGGTAATGAATAACAGTTTTGAAATTAAATATATGAGAACTTTATGTCTATCTAGTGGAACTCAAGAGTCCAGACTTGAACTAATTTCATGTTGGAGTAAAGCCATACAGACAAATCAATTGACTTTATGACAAAAGGCAATATCTACAGATGAGTCCAAAGCTGTATAAAGTTAAGCAATGGCTTTGATTTAATCTCACTTTGTGTAGTAACAGACATGCACATAGGATCTAAATCATGATTTTCAAGAATTTTAAGCCTTGTGGGAAAGCCCTTCCTCTGACTTAACATATTTTATGCCAAAATTGGAACGGTGGAAAAAAATTAAAAAAAAAATTAAAAGTCAGTAAACTTATCAATTAAAATCCAGGGGTGCTCAATGGTAAACTTGCTCCAGAAATAAAAATATAAATAAATATAAATTCCCGATAGAAGTATTATCAAATATGTAAAGATGAACAAAACCTGGACAGTCATCTTATTTCATTATTTTACAATGCAAAACTTTTAGTGTAATCTCATTCTGTAAATGTGTCACAGCATATAAACTGTGGCATAATGCAAAGCTAAATATTTGAATACAATTTATAAAAATTGCATTCTTCTTGCATGAGGAGCAGTATTTTATGAAGGTATTCTGCTGATTTGCATTGTCATCTGATGTGCAAACTCTGAATACCATTTGTGACCATGAAAGTGGAAGTTGTACATTATTTTATGTACCATAACTAATTTTTAATTTTTTTCATTTTGAATACTGATTAAGAAAGCGTTACATAGTTGAAACTAAATGCAAACTCCCAAGTACAGTACAAAATGTGCAGGAGCCCAAAATGTTGGTATGTTGTAGAGTAAATGGCAAGTAGTCATTTTCAAAGGAATAAATTGCTACAAAATACTTAATTATGAGGGTGAATTTTATTGAAAACTTGTCAAATCTGGTTCTACACACAGGAGGAGGTGGTGCATCTTAAGAGTTATTTACTTCTACTGCAAAGTCAGAGCTACAGAGAAAAGGGTTTGCAAGTGGCCACAATGGCCAGGGTTGAGCTGATCCCAAGCCAGGAGCCAGCAAACTCTTCCGGGTATCCCACCCAGGTGCAGAGTCCCAAAGCATCGTGCCGTCTTCAGCTCTTTTCCCAAGCCACAAGCAGGGGAGCTGGATGGTAAGTGAGGCCTTCGAGACATGAATTGACACTCATATGGGATGCTTGTGCAAGGACTTTCACCACTAGGTCATCTTGCAACACCCAGAGGTTCTGAATTTCCTAATGCCATTGTTACCTTCTTGGTCATTTCTTCTCTCTCTGAAATTAAGAATTTTAAATCTTCTCATGGAAGAACTTTTATGTATAGTTAGTTAGTTACCTTGTTATATTTAAATTTATTCTATAGCAGATTAATACTGTATAGTAATCACTTGTTGCAATTCTATACCAATTAAGTATTATACTAAGTGTTCATATCTATCTATCTATCTATGTAAGGAATTCTCTTTTTTTTAGGTTATAAAGACTTATTTTCTTACAATTCTGTGTGCTAAGTATCCTATTGATTCATAACAACAATGCAAACCACATATTTCTTTTTTATTTTGTAAGAATTTAAAACTTAGGAAAAATTGAATGGCACAAAATCTTCAATATTCAATACCAAAAAAAAGTACAGTAGCCTAGCGGTTAATGGATAACATACTTAGTTTGCATGCGCCAAGATCCCATATGTTCTGGCTACCCCACTTCCCATTCAGTTCCCTGCTTGTAGCCTGGGCAAGCAGCAGAGGACGGGTGAAAGCTTTGAGACCTGCACCCACATCAGAGACTCCCAGAAGAGGCTCCTGCTGGCTCCTGACTTCAGATCAGCTCAGCTCTTGCAGTTGCGGTATTTAGATATTCCATTTTTATTGGTTTGGAGTTTATATCTTATTTTACATCCAATAACAGGTATTTGTAGAATGGATACAATGCTAATGGATACATATACCCTCTTTATATAGTGATGTCTCATTGAATTAATCCCTTAGTCATTACACAATAAACTTTGTTTCTGTTTATAATCACAGGCCTAAATGCTCTCTTATTTGGTATGAAAATAGTTAACATTGTTTATTTTCAATTTCATTTTCATGGAATATCTTTACCACCTGTTCACCTTCAATCTATGTCCTTAAATGTCAATGGTCATTTTATGTAGTCATCCAGGGAAACCCAGCAGAAGCTCCTGTCTTTACAAAAGCTCAGCTCCAACTCTTATGGCCATTTGGGAAGTGAAATAATGGATGGGAGATCTTTCTCTGTCTCCTCCTCTTTCTCTAAATCTATATTTCCCATGAAAGTACATAAATCTTTTTTTTAAAGATTTATTGGAAAGGCAGATATACAGAGAGGAGGAGAGACAGAGAGGAAGATATTCTATCTGGTGATTCACTCCCCTGGCGGCCACAATGGCTGGAGCTGAGACAATCTAAAGCCAGGAGCCAGGAGCTCTTTTGGGTCTCCCACGTGGGTGCAGAGTCCAAGGTTATGGGCTGTCCTTGACTGCTTCCACAGCCACAAACAAGGAGCTGGATGAGAAGTGGGGCTGCCGGGATTATATGGGGTCACGGCGTGTGCATGGCAAGGACCTTAACCACTATGCTATCCAAAAATACATAAATCTTAAGAAATAGATCATTTTTTAAATTTATTATTATTTTCTTTTGAAATTTTGACTACATAGGTCATGGTGAGAATCCTTTCATATTATACCTAGATGGTGTTCTTTGTGCCTTCTGTATTTGAATGTCTATGTCTTTTCCAAATTGGAGAACACTCTGCTAGTTCATTAAGTTTTCTGGGACTTTTTTTTATTTCCAATACCTTCAGGAATTCTCTAAATATGCATCGCATAACCATTTGATGCATCACAAATATGCAATAATACTACTTCCAGTCTTCTATCTTTTCCTTTTTTGACTGAAATATTTAAAAAGACCTGTCTTCTAGATCAGGTATTCTTTCTTCTGCCTTACCAAGTTGGCTTACAAGCCTTTCTACTGGATGTTTTGACTCATTGAAGCCTTCATCTGTGATTCTCTTCAAGATCATTAATTCTCTACGGATGTTGTTTCTACTTCCATATTATGATTTCTATATTGTTAAGTCATTTACTTATTTAATAATCTATGAAATTTAACATCATCTCTATCGTAACATGGTTGTTTTCTCTTTTCCAATGATTTAAATTTTACCAGAGTACTAATATACGATTGCTACTTACCATCAACCTTTTTATGTTGTTTTTTATTCAGCAATAGGAACCAATGTTGTGCGTCTCTTAATTGTCATGAAACAGTAATAGGTCCTGGATGGAGTATTTCTTGTATTAGGACAAATTTTAGGTAAGGTTGCCAAGTGTAGTATGTAGGAAGACAGGAATTTATAGGAAGACAGGAAACCTCACCCTTGCAAAACCCTCATCTTTTAAGAAAGCACTTAGAATTCAGGGCACATGTTGGAAGTAGCTGGAGTTGGGAGGAGGAACTCCCTGAGCCTCAAGCTTTGGTACTAGATCAAAGAGAAGTATGTTTTTTTTTTTTTTCATGTGTATACTGTTTAATTATTGCTATCCTTCAAGAAAAGCATACTGTTCACTGATTGACCTTCCTTGCTTGTGTACACATAAATCACATCCTGTTGCAAACCATTCCTCCTTAAGGCTGTGTGTGTCGTTAAGTCTTTTGCTGTTAATAAATTTTGGCTCTTGCTCATCAGTCAGTAGTTTGTGTCTGTGATTATCAGCTCTGTGCACCAAGACTTTTGTTATAGGACAGCAACAATAGTCTTTAAAGATGACTGTGATTATAATTATAGAAATCTGTTGAAATTAATGAAACTTAAACAATTTCAAGGGGTTTGACTTACTACATCATTTTAGTTACTTTAATATGTTTATATCGTGCAGTTCTAATCACAATGTGAGTATCCTTAGTGACTGCATTGAGTTAATTCAGTGATTTGTATCTGCTGCTGTTTCACATTGTGGTGAACAGCACTTATTCTGGCTAAACTCCACAAAGAAATCACTGGAATCTTAAACTTCAAAATAACAAATGAGAATTAATGACAACAGTTAATTTTCAAGAACCACAAGGATTACTGCATATTTATATGTAGTTTCGTTTATTTATTCTGTAAAGTTTTCACTTGAACTTTGGATTCAGATGGAAAAGAATGAGATAATGTAGGTGAAAATGAAAAAGTAAGTCTCAGATGAGTAAACTCGGTATGCTGGAAGATAAGTTGTTAAATGTTAAAAATCAAAGTAATCATGTACACATATATCCTATAACTTCAAATAAAACTTGAATAAGCATAAAGTGGCAAATAATCCAACCGTAAAATTTGTATTTAGTTATTTGTAAAAGAAATGTATGTGTCCCAAATGACACTGTTGCCAGGTTATCTGGCTTGTAGCAGCGAAATCAAATACAGGAATTATTCCAAAAATGTAGTTTTAAGCTACTCAATATGCTTGGAAGGTACACACAGGACTTCAAAATATTTTTTTCTCTTTCTGTTAAATGTACTAAGAAATCAACCACCATTACTCCAAAAATTAATTTTTGCTCATTTTCACTTATCAGATAAGAAGTATTAATGTTTTTTAATAATTTTGCTTCCAGTTTCCCTGATTTCCTTATTTCTAAAATGTTTTAACCCAGTAATCATGATGGTTGTATTTTTTTAGTAGATGTATGAAATGGTAAGTTTAATTATGTTTTTCAGTTTTCATACAATGATTCAATATTAACAGTGTGCATTATAAGTTACTGAAAATAACATCTTATTCATATCTGTCAATAATAATTACCATACTTACCAATATATTCTATTCACAATTTTATTTCCTAAGCATCATGTCTTTATTTTCTAAATGTTCAATGGAAAAGTCTCACACTTCACATAATACTTTTGGCTATAGGATTAAGTTTAAATCCATAATATTCCCTTTTATGGTAAGTATGAAAACTGACATATTCTTGAGTTATGCTTCAAAAGAAAAGTATGGGGTGTGGGGAGGGGTTGGGGGATTCCCAGAGCCTATGAAACTGTGCCACATAATGCAATGTAATTAATAAAAAAGATGTATATTTTAAAAAGAAAAGTATGAACTAAGTTATTTCTTGTTTACTCAATAATTTATTTACAAATAGCAAATTAAATCTCCTATTTAGTATAATTGCACCCCTGCAGTCACTGGTTCAAATTATATATCTTGATAACTGTAACCGAGGAGTTGCTTTGATCATATCTGCATACCTATCACACCCTTGCCTGATCAAAACAGCAGAAACAGGGCTGGCTACCTATTCTGGGGGATCAGTAGAAAATGAAAATATGAGATTGCTGATTGACAAAAATCTCAAAAATTAGCAAAAGGCAGTGGTGCACAATCAGACCAGGAACACTATCCTCGTTGCACAGAGCTCTCTAAATTTAACGTAAAGCCACGATGTCTGCCCCTCTGACAGATTATCCCCATTTTACTATAATGGTGTAGTCCTTCATAAGGAATCATACTTCTATCACTCTCTTATTTAAGTGTACCCCAACATTGTTGGTACAGATGATGTCAAATAGTCCAGCATCTCACTGTCTACACATGTCCAACAGTTTCATTGGGAATCCATCTTTCATCTGAAAGCAGGGATGCATGTTGCATTATACCCCGGCATCTGTATATGATAGACCCCAGCACTCTATCACTATACATTTCCGTAATTGAGAAACCATGAAACAAGTTCAACAACTGGTATGAGTTAGGAAAGCAACAACAACAACATCATCAACAACAAATTTCAGCACCATTTTTTGTTGTTGCTCTTAATCTCACACCATGCCGAATTTGTAAATTGTTTTATTTTAAGTGTATTTGAGCACGGAATGTCTAATTTATATAGGAATTGAAATCTTTTAACATTTTAAACATCTATTTTACATTTTATAATATTCATAGCTAAAGGGAAACTGCTGAGTCACCTTAGCAAGAAAATGTTTGAATTAGGTATGAATTGTTTTTGATCAATATCCCTGTGTGTCTACATTTAGCTAAGTTACTAAATAGATTTTTGTTTCAGTGGTGTTATCTGCATATGAAAATAATAATCTCCTTTAAGACCTTTTCTGAGGAAAGAATAAACTAATACAAATAAAAATCAAGGACTGGTATCTGAAATAGGTAAGCTTTCATTAATATCAGCTGCTATTATTTTATAAGGAGCAGCCATTTTTCTTAATGTAACTGATTGAGTAGGTATTGTAAACCATCCTTTCCCACACTGCTTCTGTGAAACAGCATCTTGCATTCAGGAATTGTTTCATAAGATTTATTTTTTATTATAAAGGCATAAATACAGAGAGAAGCAGATGCAGGATACAGAAAGATCTTCTGTTCGTTGGTTCACTCCCCAAGTGGCCACAACGCCTACAGCTGAGCCATTCTGAAGCCAGGATTCCAGGAACCTCTTCTAGGTCTCCCATGTAGGTGCAGGTTCCCAAGGTTTTGGGCTGTCCTCTATTGCTTTCCCAGGTCACAACCAGCGAAGGGATGGGAAGTGAAGCAGCATGGATACAAACCAGCTCCCATATGGGATCCCAAAGGATGTAAGGTGAGGATTTAACCACTAGGCTACAATGCAAGGTATACATTTAATTTTTGTTGTTGTTTTTGAAATTTGAGGACACTTGTCATGGAGGATGATCCGTGTAGACAAGTATGATTGTCATGTCTGTATTCTCAGTTTTAGGTTAGTCTGGTGTTTAATTTTAGAAGTCAATTTATATACTCTGTATTAGTACTCATAGATTTCAAAATCTTTGCACTGAACAAGAAAATTTTAAATTTAATTTTTCCATGAACATTTTGAAATCTACCTGTATAGCCAATGGATACACAATGCGGATTTCATATGTCAGTTCTGGTGATCTAATTTATTATTTGAAAACATGATTAAATAGATGTGCAACTGTATAATATGTATCATTTACATGGATTTTTTTTTTCATATTGACCATGTGAATGAGCAGGGAACACTGATATTAGCCTGGACTCTAAGGTCATTGAGGGGACCTAATCATGCAGATGGTCTCCTTGGGTGGTCAGCATTTATAATTAGGAAGCCCACACTCCACAGGTGGGCACATCAATAATTTTCACAGCCTGCATCTTGAGTCAACATCCACTGCATAATGGATGCTAGAAATGGACCCCCAATGATGAATTAGGTGTATTCAATCTTTTGGTGGAAAGTAGTTTGAAAACATCTTCATTCATGCACAGCAAGTGCCAAGAAGCTAATGAACCCTCACTCACGTTTTTAGTTAAAGCATAGCAACCTAGCATTTAACAGGTTCCACACGAAGTGATTGTTTATTGTGTTTTAGCGTCTGAGTCTGCCCTGTTAGTCAGCTTCATTCTGCTCATAGAGTATTTTATTATGTGCATTTTAATGCATGTATTAAATGTATTCTTAAAGTAATGTGGTTAGAGAGCCTCAAAGAAACAGAACTAAAGCGTCCACATTCAATCTAGATGACTGAATAAAGTAAAGGGCTGATAACAGCTTCTGGCCTTATGAATATCCACTGTGTCAGGATAAGGTCAAAGATTCTTCTTAGACCAATAATTTCATGTAGAGGATTGCTTATCTTAAGCTACTCCAAATAATTAGTGTGTATATATATATATATATATTATACATGTATATATATATAGAGAGAGAACATGATTGATTTAAGAAGTTATGATCGCTAAAACTAGTATATTGCTTAGGATAATTCTAGCATATATAATCATGAATTTCTGCTTTCTCTGAAATTCCTAGAAACTTTATGGAAACCAGTAATATAATTTATGATATAATGTTTCCTTCTTTTAGGATAATTAGTCACAGATGCACAAAGAAAAAATAGGCTATTTTTTAAATAAAAATCTAAACCTCAGAGTTAAATAACCCCAATATTAATCTTCTAATTTCAGAAATTTATTTGTACAAGGGTCTGGTGCAGTAGCCTAGTGGCTATAGTTTTCGCTTTGCACACAGTGGGATCCCATATAGGCGCCAGTTTTAATCCCAGTGGTCCTGATTCCCATCCAGCTGCTTGCTTGTGGCATGGAAGTATAATCAAGGGTGACCCAAAGTCTTAGTACCCTCTGCCCATGTGGGAGACCTGGAAGAGCTCCCAGGCTCCTGGCTTCAGATCAGCTCAACTCCAGCCATTGTGACCATTTGGGGAGGGAATCAGTGGATAGAAAATCTTCCTCACTATCTTTCTCCCTCTCTGTATATCTGAGTTTCCAGCAAAGATAATGAATAAACAAATACATTTATTTATGCTTAACATACAAAAAAGAAAATGTAATTTTTTTAAAGATTTATTTTTATTATTTTTTTATTGGAAACGCGGATATACAGAGAGGAGAGACAGAGAGGAAGATCTTCCGTCCGATGATTCCGGCGCCCATATGGGATCCAGGGCGTGCCAAGTGAGGACCTTAACCACTTGCTCCACGGCGCACTTCCTATTCGGGCTGTGTACTTACAGGTCTTGAGCACCATCATGCTTCTTGCTCCTCCAGAATTAATCAACCAAGCAGGAATTGAAATTACTTTGAATGATGTTCAGGTAAATTCTCACCAAGACCATTCAGATATTTGTATGTTTTTCCTGAATGCCTTTTGGTTTCCTGTAGATGGATGCCCTTGAAGCATGCTGTTAAAACATTCAGTGATGTTTTTCAAAGCAAGGGGTCTGAAGTAGCGTCTATTAATGGCAACTGAACACTAATTTCTGACGACCGCAGGAGCCATGTTCACAGCATATAAAAGTTACACATAACTGGCAAAAAATCGACTGTAAAAATACCCAGTGGAATTGAAGAGAACTTTTCTTCTTCCACTTTCTGTCATAAACTTTAACAAATTTGTTTCCAACTTCTGCATCATATATGTGATTTTATATTTTCAAAGGAATGTTTTATTAGTTTTTTATTGATATCCTATGGACTTTTAGCAGATAATTTTCTCATATGTTTTAAAAAAATCACAAAGTATCCCGTTTGCCTCTTATATTTTACCTATAAAAAATTCTTTTGAATCTGATAGTATTGATTGGATAGTAATACATTTAAACATTTATTATTTCTGACAGTTTTAATGAAATTTTAAAGTGCATCATTGATATGGAAAGCAGGAAATATTGTCAACAGTTTCATCTATTAGTTTCCTCATAACTACAAAATATCTGCAACTATTGATGCTTCTAAATTTTCTTCCTATCACTGCAGCTACAAACAGGATTTCTGTTTGGAGTAAAATGTAGGAAGTGGAGATTAAATTTTGCCATTTACCTGAAGCAGGCAAGTATCCAAGCAAACATTGAACTAAAATAGTTTAAGTTTGAGAAACTAGAAATCACGAAGTTCAGGAGAGTGATTCTTGGGAAAGAGGAAACAGAGGGAATAAATCTTACTATTCCCTAACACAGCACAAACATTGCTTATAGGCTAGAATGCTGTGGCGGGAAACCATGAAGGCATCCAGAAATCTAGAAAGAGAACCAGAGCAAGAATGAGAGATATCTATACATTCCTTTCTAGATTGCTTTGAGGACAGACTGGAAAGAAGAAGGAAATACGTAAGGCAAAGGAAAGCACTGACTTGAAGCAGTAGGAGAGACACTTCTGGTCACCTCAATGGATGGAGAATGCTACCTGACCCGTAAAATGGGAGAGAAACTGTAAATCACAGAACATAAGCTAGAGTACAGCCAAGGATATTGATTTTGCAAAGGCACAGCACAGTGATAGGTTGATAAGCCCTTGGGTTTTGTGTAACAGAAGCTGAAATATAATCCACAAAAGATATTAATGATTTTTTTAAATTATGTTTCAGAGTGAAACTCAATAATGCATGTGTGAATATAGATATCTACCCACCAGCAGAACAAAAAAAAATTAAAAGTTGCAATATATGATTTCTAATCAATATTAGCCAAGGATTTGTAAAAGCTGAGAAACATGACCATGAATGAGAGCAACTGCAACTGGTTCCTGGCTTTTGTATCTATAGTAAGCTGAGGAAAGAACTTGTGGAGTTTTTCTGGTAAGACTCTGTTCAGAGATTTCAGCCAGCATATTAGGAATAATTTGTACTTTTGTGATTATCCCACAAAATGCAATTCATTACAAGTCAAAATTACAGCTGAGTTGCATGATGATACTGATAGTCTGATTTATGTGAAACAGAAGAGGTAAAATCTATCTAAAAATATAAGTGATTTATGCTATTTGATTTCAAGAGGTGCCATGAACCTGTAATATGCAACACAGCATGACACTCTTTTAAAGCCAGAAGAGTACAAATTAGGGCAACAAAATGATTGCATAGGAATAGATTCACTCCCATTAATTTAATCAATTTCAACAGACAGATGGAAATTCCAGGGAAACAGAAATAGCCCACCAACTTAATAGCAACTATATGCAAATGACCTGACAGTAACCTGACTCTATCTCATATATGAGAGAAAAAATAATCAGAATGATCCTAGTCCAGAAATGTAGTGTTAAAATTCTAAAATTACTAGAAGATAACAGAAGAAAAACTGATACAAATGTGTTCCAAGCAGATATTTCTTAGAGAGCTGGTAAGATTAAACTGGGATCAATATAAATATAAGTTAATGACTTGGACTGCACCAGAATGAACAAATTTGTTCTCTAATAGTTTTTTGTTTGTTTTTATTTCATAAGAATGCACTTTATGGACAAGTACATATATGTGAAAGTTTATATCCTAAAAGATTTGTATGATCAGTATATAAAAATTAAATTAGAAGAGATGAACCAGATATCTTAGAAAAGTAATACTTTAAAAGATGTCATTTCATGAATTAAAATGTACAAATGGCAAGTCATTGAACCAGCATGATCAACAAGCAGCAAAGCAAAGCAACTCACTGAAATAGCACAACACACACTAGCATGTCCACAGTTAAAAAGATAAAAGCAACATGAAAATTTCTTAAGAGAAACTGGAACTCTCAATGTTGGTGAAAATGTTGTATGACACAAATTCTTTGGAAAACAGTACAGTTGTTTCTTGAAAACTAAACAAAACCCATAATTCCTATTTAATGCAGCCACTACATTTCTACGCCTGAAAGGGATTTAAAACACACATCCTTAGAAATCCTACACATTAGTCCTCCAAGCAACCTATTTCAAAGGAACTTCTCAAATGTTAATTGACTTTAGGTTGAATAGAGCCACATAAGAAAATATAAAGCGTTGATTTTCAGACTTATATAAAGCTAAAAAAATCTATGCCCTGTGCAAAAAAATAAGAATATGTGCTCCATTATATTATTTGCATAAAAATCCTAGACTAAACAAGCTAATAGTGTCCAAAAGCATGCTGCTAGTTTCTTAGGGTTCAATGTAGGATGGGAAGGAGTTGTAAAACGGTTTGAAGAAACTTTATGAGGCATTCTACATATTGATTATACTGATTGTGATAAAACTACAAATTAACTTATACAGTGTTATTATTTCTATTGCAGACAGTTTTATAATGATGTCCCAAGGGACAGCATTGTGGTACTACAAATTAAGTCACAATGGGTGATGCTGGCATGCCATATGGAGTGCTGATTTGAGTAATTGTTAATGCATGTGCAATTTGTGTCTGGAAAGGCAGTGGAATATGGCTTAAATGTTTAGGCACCTGCTACCCTTAAGGGAGTCCTGGATTAAGATCTCAGCTCCTGGTTTAGGCTTTGCCATGGTGGTCAATCTGGGAACGAACCCAGTACAAAAAGGATATTTTTATCACTTTCAAAGTAAGTAATCTCTCAAAGAAAAGTTAAAACAGCCTCAATATTCCCATTATGTGATATATACATGTTTTCTTTAGCTTAACAATCAGAATATAGATGTTACTGAAAGGAACTTTAGAAATATGATAAAGATCCCCAAATCTGGTTTCCTATGGACTTCTAACATCTGAAGACACAATCACATAAGCCCTTTAAACCTCAACTTGAGCTGAAAAAGAAACAATTAGAAATATTCACAATAAAATGAATTAAAATAATCACATAGTTTGTATACATGTACAAGATTATGCCTACATTTACATTATCAATTACCAATAATCTAAATCATGTTAGCTATACATCCCGGGAATGTACTATTACTCTTGAGCATGATGATCTGTATTCTGTCTGAAAGTGAATCTATTACAGGATCCAAGAATCTCATTCCCTGGAATTTGCTCAAAGAATAAGAACATAGCATAAGCAAGAGTTATTTGAAACCCCATTTTTATAGTAGCCCTAATCAAAATAGAGAAGGTATGAAATCAACCCAGATTTGTATTAACTGGATACACACATGCATACACAGCCAAATTCTACTCAGTCATAAATAATAAAATCCTGTCTTTGCAACAAAAAAGATGCAACTGAAGACCATTTTGCTTACTGAGATAAACCACTCCCTGAAAAATCCACAAAAGTTATGCCTTCCTTGATTTGCTATAGAACACACACAAAAAATTTCCGAGTCATAATCAATGAAACTGATGTCATATAATTTGGTTATATTTAATATTCCTGGTCTATATTTCTGTGGAAAGTGATCCGATTTTACTTGTTGACCAATATGGTTAGTCGTGCATTAAGTCGTTGGTTCTCAAATAAATTGAATAATTACAAACTATAAAAGTTTAAAGAAAAAAATAAAAGAAAGTAGCCTAAATATATACACTTTTTATAATATTGTGCAAGCTATGCGTATACTCACTCATTACGCATAGTGATTGTTTGAATATTTTCATCCTTTGATCAGAGATTAGAAAAATGAGCCTCAGGAGCGTTAGATTCTTTTTTCTTTTCTTTTTTTTTTTTTTTGGTATAGTCAAAAAGAGAAAGAGGCAGAACAGATATCAAAGCTTATATTTCACAGTAACGTATAGAGTCTATTTGAGAATAAGATGAGAGAAAGAGAGAGAATGAGAACATACATAATGAACACAAATCAAGGGAATATCAAGCTATGGTTACAAATTGCTTGCAAAATTACACATATTATTTTGTTGTCAATTATCATGCAAACATTTCTGTAAAACAAGCTTTGCTTTAGTTTACTTCAGAGAAATGCAAATCAAAAGGTTTTCTTCTCTTTCCTTACTCAATTGATGTTAATGTGTACATTCTGACAGAGATGTGTAAAAAGAGTTTGATGGCGAAAATAAGTTGAAAACTTTGATGGCAAAGGAAAAAAAAAAAAACACCTAGCTCAGGGCAATCTTTCTTTTTACTTATTTATATGATCAAATTGAATTTTTTAAAAATTGAAATATCCAGAGCCTGTATTCTCATCTTGTGACATACTTAAGAAATATGGCCCAAGGTTTTGCTTCAAAACTGATAAGCTTATTACATTTATGGCCTTGAAATAGAATTTAAAACATTTTGTAATGCTGGATACTGAAAAAAAAAAAAACTGGATCTGCATGCTAAGTAAATGTTCCCCTGTCAGTTTAATTCCATGCAAAAACCCCTCTGTCTTACCCATTTGTTGTCCTTAACAGCTGCTACAGTTGATATCTAAGAAGGAACATAAAGGAGGAATATCAAATCATCTTGCAATTGAATCATGAAAATTAGTCAAATGTGCATATTTTCAACTAAAATCTACTTGTGCCAAATGGTCTCTAAGAAAAGGCATTTTCAATTTGAAAATGCAAATAATGCACAGGTCCATGAGTCATGCTCCAATGGATGCATTCACAGTGAAGCACAGTTCAATGGCTGTCAACCAGTGAGAGCAGATCCCCAGAAGCAGCCTTAGCCACAGAAACCAGTGACAAGTTTGGGACATTTTTTTTCAAAGATTCATTTCATTTTCATTATCAGACACGTTACAGAAACAAGGAGAAAGATCGTTCATTTACTGATTCATTTCTCAAAGAGCTGTGATAGCCAGAGCTGAGACCAGCTGAAGCCAGGAGCTTTTGGGGGGCCTGTCTTGTGGGTGTGGGAACCCAAAGGTTTCGAGTCATCCTCTGCTGCTCTCCCGGGGAATAATCAGGTAGCTGGATGGGGGTGGCAAAGCTGGAACAGGAACTGGCTCGCTGGCACAACGCAGTGCCACACCAGCACGTTTGGGGATGCACTGAAGAATCCCTTCGGGTGAAAAAAAGGGATGGAAACTTGAGGGGTTCCCAGTCACAGGACTCCCGGTAAGGTGCTTTTGGTTTTTTGGTTTTGTTTTGTTTCTGAGTACTACTGCAGGAGCACTGTTGGCTTTTCAGTTAACATCACAGAAATATATTCTGTTTCCAGCACACGAGTAAAAGGAACCATTTTAAAATCTGCCTCAGCATTGTTTTAACCACCATTCCGGTCTCCAGAAGGAATTATTTAAAGAGAGCTTACCTTGTTGGGGTTTCAGTTGATCCTGTAAGATTTTAGGGGAGGGGTACAAGAAATTACATCTGCTAAAAGGAGAAACAGAACAGCCAACTTGAAAAAAAAGTGTATCCAAATTCACAAAATTCAATATACATTGAAATTGAGTCAACCCAAAAGAGACTTTTGCAAAACTGATTATCTTCAAATTGTCACAAGTTAGATGTGAGAAGTGAATCCTATAGACAATGAAGGAAAGGGATCCAGTTACGTATAAAGGAAAACCTACTGGACTAACAGTGAGCTGCTCAGTAAAAACAACTTAACAAAAGAAGCAGTGATAATACATTTAATGTTGCAAAATATAAATTGCCAATGAAGATTACTGCATTGGGAAAGTAGTAATTAAAACATGTGTAATAAATCAAGTCTGCCTAAAATCAGAAAAAACCAAGGAATTCAATTCCAGATGAGATACACATGATAGACTTAGGGGAATCATGCAATAGAAACAAAGAGATGGTAATGACCTACACGAAAATATACAGGAACCCATCAAGACAAAAAAGATAAAAAGAGAGGCAAAAGATGATTGCAAGTACTTTTGTCTTTACTGTTTTGTTCCCTAATATATGGTATTTCCTTCTGAATTAAGCCTACTTTATCTGGTATAAATATGACTATTACTGTTAACGTTTTGTCATTTGCATGGGATATATTCTCTAACCCTTAACGTTCAGACTATGGCTTTTTGTCTCATAATGCAGACAGAAGAGTATTGACAGATAAGAATTTGTTGCTGTCACTGAATATTTTCTATATGGTATTTTTTATAAAACAAAATTAAACCTCCTTTTAAAAATTATACATATTCTCGGCCCTGCTCAATAGCCTTATGGTTAAATCCTTGCCTTTGCATGTGCTGGAACCCCAAAATGGGTGCCAGTTTGTATGCAGGGTGATCCAATTCCAGTTCAGCTCCTTGCTTGAAGCAGTGGAGGATGGAACAAAGCCTTGGGACCCTGCACACCTGTGGGAGACCAGGAAGAAGCTCCTGACTTCAGGTCAGCTCAGCTATGGCTCATGGGGCCACTTGGGGAATGAATCAGCAGACAGATCTTTTTCTCTGTCTCTCCTCTCTGTAAATCTGACTTTCCAAAAAAAAAAAAAAGAAGAAGAAGAAGAAACTTAAAAAAAATTATGTGTAAAGGCAGAGGGATAAACACACACACACACATGCTAGCAAGACAGAGACCTTCACTTATTTCACTGTCTTTTCCTAAAAAACAGGAATGCTTCACCAACTCTGTGAGCCAGGAACACTAGCTGGGTCTCCTGTAAGAGTCTACAGTGAAGAGCTTACGCTTGAAACTAAATCAGGTACACCAGTGGGGCTTGTTAACATTTTTAACATTATGATTAAATTCAGTGTTAACTTCAACTTTAGTTTTTCCACAAATTTTCAAAGTATCCTAAATAATCAAATGAATATTAACGGCAGAGGAAATACAATGGAACATAAGTTTTTGGTAGGCTTTTCTAAAAATTGTGCTGCAATAACTGAACATCCTCTATTAAAAATAAATAAGCAGTTCTTTCATTCTTCCACTTATAAATGTGAAATGGAAGATCATCTGGCTCGATGAGAAGAAGTTAGGATGAGGCCTCTCAGTTAAAATGCCTTTCCTCACGAATGTAAAGAAAATGCTGGTGAGATTGTGAGAAATGGACACCTTAGAATATTTCTGTGTGGGGATGAAAATTATTTTATCCAGTATAGAAAACAGAGAAGTCTAACTGTACAGAAAATGGAGAATTCTCAGGAAACTGAAAATGGATATACCATATGACCTGACAATCCCTCTCCTCTAAAAATATCCAAAGTGGCCTGGCATGGTAGCCTACCGGCTAACGTCCTCACCTCGCACATGCCAGGATACAATATAGGCACCGGTTCTAATGCTGGCAGTCCCACTTCCCATCCACTCCTTGCTTGTGGCCTGAGAAAGCAGACAAGAACAGCCCAAAACCTTGGGACCCTGTACCAGTGTGGGTGACCTGGAAGATGCTCCTGGCTCCTGGGTTCAGATTGGCTCAGATCCAGCCATTGCAGACGCTTGAAGAATGAATCATTGGATGGAAGATCTTCCTTTTGTCTCTCCTCCTCTATGTAGATCTGACTTTCCAATTAAAAATTTTATAAAAATAAATCTTAACCACATCCTGTAACTAATAAAAAGAAAAAAATCTTAAAAAAGAGAAATTTCCAAAGGACATGAAATTAGAATATTAAGGATACATTTGCACGAGTATGTCTTTAGAAGCTCAATTCACATTAGCCAAACAATGAAACCAAATTACAAGCCCATCATCTTATAGCTGGACAGAGAAAACAACACAGACACACACACACACACATTTTATATCTTCATTGTAATGAAAGAATTAAATTGTGGATTTCATATGATGGCTCATTTGGCTTATGTTCATCTTGCAGGTCTGGGATCTCATATAGGTACCAGTTCATGTCCCAGGTGCTGCCATTTCCCATCTAGCTCCTTGCTTGTGCCCTGGGAAAGCAGCAGAGGACAGCCCAAAGCTTTGGGACACTAAACCCTTGTAGGAGATCTGGAGGAGTTCCTTGGCTCCTGGCTTTGGATCGACTTGGTTCCAACCATTGTGGTCATTTGGAGAATGAAACTGAGCAACATAATAGCCTTATGTACTGTATAATAATAATAATCACAACATGAATTTAACAGCCAAGTTTTATTTTACATTTTTCATACTAGGTATTACAGCAATTTTGTATGTATTATCTAATATATTTCTAATATATCTCTAGTTTTATGAGTACAATTAGACTCAAAAACATCAATACAGTTGCACAATGTCAAATGGCTATTACACAACTAAGTAGCAAGATTTTTTCTCCTTCAGAAAGATATTAAAATGATGGAATGTAGTCTATCAAAAGAAATCAAATAAACTAGAACATGTAGATGGAAAAACATGGTGATTATGATACTTGAATAACACAGCAAATCAGCAAATAGTTTTCCAAATCATTCAAGAAAAATTAGTGTGCTATATGTAGCAGAGGCTCTTCAAAAATGTCCATCTGCTACTTCTCACAATTCATGAAATTGTTGTTTGCATAGGTAAAAAAGACAATGCAAGTGTGATTAAACTGAGAATTATGCACATGTGGATATATCCTGAATGATCCAGGTGGGTCCAATTTATTCTCAAGGATTCTTATAAGCAAAAGAGAAAGGGAGGGAGGAATGTCAGAAACAGAAAGAAATTTGAGGATGTCACCCTGCAGAATGGAGGAATGAGTCTCAGAAGTACTGGGACTATTCAGCAAGAATACAAAAAAAAGTGTAAAAAATGTAAATGCATATCTCTGAGGAAAATTCATAAAGAACCTAAATAGAATGTTCTATTATCAGTTAGACTATATATCAGACACATTAAGCTCTATTAGAATACTGGCAAAACTATTTATGCTTCTTCAAGAATGTTTTGAAATATCACTAGATGTTTAATTAAATATTAGTCTTTGTACTGCATCAATATCTATTGTGCCTTTGAAAAATGTCTCCAATTTTAACATATTTCTCATATCAAGACAGAATTTTATCCAATAAATCGACATGAAGGAAATTTTAGGTATTTCTCATGTTAGAAGGGAAATAACAACTTGGAGAATATTAGCACAATATTACTATTGGTTGAGTTCTGCCTTATAAATACTCAAAGTTACGGAGACAGGTGCTGTTGTAGACCAAATTACGCCAGTGGTTGCAATGCCAGAACTCCATGTGCAATGCTAATTCAAATTCTGGTTACTCCACATCCATGGCAGTTCCCTAAGTACACCTAGTAAATGGCGAATCGCTTAGGTCCACATGCGCAGGAGAGACCCAGCTGGAATTCCTTTTCATGAATTTGGTCTAGCCTACCGTTGGTCGTTGTGGCCATTTGAGGAGTGAATCAGTAGTTGGATGATCTCTCCGTGTCTCTTTGCCTTTTGTATCAATCAGTAAATAGGTTTTAGAAAATTGAATGGTAAAACCTGAAAATAATTTCGTTCTCATTATCTGATGATAAACATTTGAAGATGTCCAAAAATAACTGAAAGATAGAGATGTAGAAGCTCTTTACCAGCAGAATTACTAATTAGAGTGCTAAATGAAAGTGCTTTGAATTGCTTCCATTAAATAATTAACACTGGGCCTGGCATGATGGCTCAGTGTCTAAATCTGTAAAATTCTAATAGGAATATCTCAAGACTTCATGAGAAAGAGCAAATATTTTGGAAAACAACTGGACAGGGTCAGTAAATGTTATCAATATGAGGCACGGTTAGTGGATACATTTTCAAAAGCCCTCAATATTTTCTGAGGGAAACACTTCCACTGGGGCATTGTTAAAGTGTGTGACAAACACATATATATATATCTATATATATATATATATATAGAGAGAGAGAGAATTTTATGTTTTACAATAATATACAGGTTTAATTTTGCATTTCTCCTTACCTTTTATAATAATAGTCAACAGAGGCAATAGCACATAAAATATAAATTGTAGGCATGCGAAACATTTAAATATTTGTATAATGTTATCGTTTTCACTCTTAGGAAATAGAGAATTCACTGATGTTAAACTGTTCTTCAATAGTGTTTCAAGGAAAACTTAGTTTTTTCAGAACTTTTAGAAAATTCAAACCTAATGATTTGTTTAAGATCAGAGTAAAATAACGGTACATTGTCTCCATTGATTTTCAGACTGGAATACAACTGAAGGTTCCTCATTTAATAATTAAATAACCTTCCATTGAAGGTTATGCATGGCAACTGGTGACAACTACCAAATTTCTTGATTTAATGTATTATCGGACTCATGGATAATGACTCAAATATTGAAAACTTGAGACTGATTTTAATGTTGCTGCAAGAAATGCTGAGAAAGGGCATTATTGACTCTTGGTGTCTTATGATTACTGTCATGGAATTTCTTGTATGAAAGACTAGTCTCTTGCATCTGTATTGGTTATATTCCTAAAACCCCAAGCAGATTTCTGAAACCCTTGACTGTATCAATTACACAATTAAACACATGTATATTTTGCTATGTATACATGCACTGTAAGATGAAAATTAATTTATAAATTAAGTATAACATGAGATTAACAACAACAAAAATTTTCATGCTAGGGCTGGTTGTGTGGCATAACATATCAAACCATAGCCTATCACAACGTTATCCTGTAGAGGTACCCATTGATGTCCCAGGACTCTACTTCAATGCAATTCCCTGCTAACGTGACTAGGAAATAAACAAAGATGGAATAAGTACTTGGGAGCATGCACCCCACTGAAAACCTGAAGCAAGCTATAAGCTTTGGGCTGAAACAAACCATTTAGGGAATGCAAAGGTGCATGGAAGATCTCTTTCCCTCCCTTCTCCCTCTCAACTTACTCTTTTTCCCTGTTCTCTCTCCGTCTTTGAATTCTGCCCTTCGGGTACTTTTGATTTCCTAAAAAAGTAATGAATACTAAAAAATAGAACAACTATCAAAATATTTTGAAACAAAAATTAAACGAATGTGGTCTTTGTCTCTTCTTTCTTTTCAAAATTATGAATATACTGAGTCACCTTTCTTGTTAACTGTGAAAGAATTGCTTCTAAGGGAGGATTCTTACGATTTTCATACTAGAGACTGACCTAAAAGGAGAACCACATTCCTGATTTTATTTGAGCAATTATACCCAACTTTAAGGAGCTCACTATGTAGCACGTTAATGTATTCAAATGTTTTTATAAAGGATATGATAAAATTCGTTGTGGCTGGTGCTTTTGTTTGTTCTGACAGTGTTGTCTTTTTTATTGATTAGAAACAGGAAAATGTCTTTATCTGGATTTTAAATAATTAATATTTAATTATTACACAGTAATAATAACCTTTTTGTTTAAAAAAAACATTTATTTTATTTGAAAGTCAGAACCACAGAAAAGGGACACAGATAGAGATTTACTTCTGCTGGTTTACTCCCAAATGGGCACAATGGCTGGATCTGGGCAAGGTCAAATTCAGCAGTTTGGAATTCTATCAATGGTTTCCTAGGCACGGTAGCAGGGAGCTGCATCAGAACGGAGCAGCTAAAACTCTAATTTAATACCTATATGGCATGCTAGCCTTGTAAGCAAAGACTTGATCTGTTCTGCCTCATTGCAGACCCCAATGTTTCTTTTTTTTTTTTAATTTACTTTGTTTTTATTGGAAAGTCAGATATGCAGAGAGGAGGAGAGACAGAGAGGAAGATCTTCCATCCATTGATTCACCCGCCAAGCAGCTTCAATGGCTGGAGCTGCACCAGTTTAAAGGCAGGAGCCAGGAGCTCTTCCAGATCTCCCACGTGGGTGCAGGGTCCCAAGGGTTTGGGCCATCCTTGACTGCTTTCTGAGGCCGTAAGCAGGGAGATGGATGGGAAATAGGGCCACTGGTTTTAAAACTGGCACCCATATGGGATCCTGGGACATGCCAGATGAGGACTTCAGCTGCTGGGCTCCTGTGCCAGGCCCGACCCCAATGCTTTCAATCATACATTCAATTTAAGGGAAACAAGAAGGAAGCAATATGAGAGCCAGCATTCTTTTTTAAATTTAATGCTTTACTTTTCTTCACCTAAGTTTGTGAATTATTTTGAGAAATTGTGTATTTTCCCAAGTTACTACAGGGAAGGCTTTTATAAACTTCTTAATTGTATAATATATAAGTAGGCTTATTACCAGTTCAAAATAAAATTTTATTTCCCTGCAACTGTATTGCATTGTTCTTTTGAAGATGTGATATATTTGAGATGTATTTTTATGATCAAAAATTGCTTTCAAAGATTAGATTACAACGTGAAACAGGCCGACCACCTGGAATGGCAATAACTGTTAAAGGGAATAACTCTTTCTTACCTGATGCAAAGCATACAATTTGTGTCTCTCATGGATTTGAGCCATGTCATAGCAATTTTGAGTCAGGACTGCTAAAGCAACAGATGTTCTATGAGATGGGGGTTCCCCTCAAGTAAGAGGAAGAAAGCATATTTGGTAATAGCCAATTCAGTTCTTATGACAGCGGCTTAGAATGAACAGGCTATTCATGTATAATGACATTTTAAGTACATCATTCCTCACTATTAAAATGCAATCTATTTTTAAGTTTCTAAGATAAAATTATTGTTTGGTGCTTTCTTCATTTTAAATAAGTGCATTTATTTGAAAGAGTAATATAGAGAAATGAGAAAGTGGAAAACAAAGGAAAAAAAGAAAAAAAGAGAATCATCCATTCACTAGTTCACCTGCAAATGGTCAAAGTGGCCAGAAAATGTCAGGATCCAGGAGTCTTATCCTTGTCTCCCACATGGCCCTTCTTCCGCTGTTTTTCCCAGACCATAAACGGGGAGCTGAATGGAGTTGCTGAGACTGTCACCCACATGAGATGTTGGCAATTCAAGTGACAACTTGATCCCCAATATTGGCCCCGGTTATTTCTTTAATATTTCAACTCAAAATAATTGTAAGTGTGTAAACATTGTGGCCTAGTAATGCAAATAGTTTTTGCATCTCCCTAGATTCCCCTGCTAATATCTCATATTACTGTCTTTGTCACGATTAATGACTCATATGCACTTTTATGCTGTTTTTTTAACCCTCCCAGCTACCAAAAAATCATTTATCTCTCCCACCTCTCTAGCAAACCATTCAGAACTTTTTATTCTGACTCAGAGTGCTCACATCCCATAGCCTGAGATATTTGCAAATAACACAAATTTAGGTGAGTGTGTTCAGAAGAACACAAGCATAAACCACAAATGTCACCCCTGGTCTCTGTAGGCATGCAATGTGATATAGTTTTCTCTCATTCAGCATTTATTTTTGTCTTTGTGATTATAATTTCAGTTTCTGATTAAAAAGTAAAAGAACAAAAACACTGGAGAAATGTCCTGATGCAAACTTGGTATACGGACTTTGCATTTTGAAGTTATATCATATTTGTGTTTTAAAGGATACTGAAGTAAAGACAAAATACATTGTATCTGAAAAAAATAAAATGGTGTCCATGAAAGGTATCCACATGTCAAATAAGAAATATCTGAACCAGTATGATGGCACAGGGATTTAACAAGACCATCTTCTGCTCGAATTCCAGTCCTGGCTATGCAACCTGCTAATCCAGCTTTCTGTCACTGCACCTAGGATCAGAGTTGATATGACGCAGGTGCTTGGGATTCTACCTCCAAAGTGGGGAAGCCAGCTGAAGCTCTGGACAGCAGGCTGCAGTTAGGCTAAGCCACGGTTGCTGTGGGTATTTGGAGACCAATGCAGCAGATGCAAGATTTCTCCCTGTCTCTTCATGCCTGTCTCTCTGCCACTCCGTCTTTCAAATAAGCAAATCATCCAGAGTAATGGCAAGTTTTCCATTTGTTTTGCATTTCTGTATAACTTTAATCAGGTTTTCTGCAAGATTAATTAGATTATAATTGTTGATAATCTGTTTCTGTCACTATCATTAATTTAAAAAAAAATACAGGGACCAATGTGGTAGCTTAGAGGCTAAAGTCTTCTTACACATGCTGGAATCTCATACGGGTGCCGCTTCATGTATCAGCTGCTTCTCTTCCCTTCCAGCTCCCTGGTTATGGCCTGGGAAAGCGGTCAGGACGGTGCAAAACCTTTGGATTCTGCATCCACATGGGAGATCCAGAAGAAGCTCCTACACCCTGGCTTCAGATTAGCACAGCAATAGCAGTGACAGCCACTTGGGGAGTGAATCAGTGGACAGAAGATCTTCCTGTCTCTCCTCCTCTCTGCCTATCTGACTTACTGATAAAAAGAAACAAATCTTTAACGTATAATAATAATGTAGTGAGATAAGAAAACATGGCATTTGATTATTGATTTTGCCAAGTATTCTAAATAAAATTTAAAAATAGTGTAAGGGCCATGCTATATTTATTTAATTGGATTCTCTTTCTGTATGTATATATATCATTCACACAATACACGTATTTGTTAGGAAACGTTTGTGTGTTAGTTCCATTTCTTGAATAATGTCTGCTGGTAAGCACATCGAGAGTTAATTGGAATTTCAGTTTTACTTGCATTAAAGAAGAACAGGTTAGAGTGTAATGAGAAACACAGTGGTTAAGATAGGTTTGATAGCTTTAATGAAATCATTCTCTTTCCTGGCGACCTTGTGAGTGTCCTAAATTACTCTTCTTGATGGTGCATGTCAATAGGAATAACAGCAATAATTGTGGCTGATGGTCCATTTCTGGTGTAACTTCAAGAAAAATATCCCATAAGGTTTGAAGGTCTTTTTATTAGTACAAGTGAATCAATAAACAAATTAATTCTTTTGTATCTTCACTCACTTTCAGAAGAAGATTGTACTTGCTGAATATATTTCCCCTTGGAAATTGTGACCTAATAAAATAGAATTTAAGAAGTGTTAGGCGTAATATCTAATACAGATAATGTACTGCAGAAACCTATCCAGCTTGCTTGCATCTCCTTTAGTTTTCCATGACATTGAGTAGATATTTTAACTATGTTTACAACATCTATCTGAAACAGAGCACATGGTTATAGCCTAATTGAGTAATATGAAATTCACTGTGGACTCACAGTACTAACTGCTGCTTTACCACACACTCTGTGTGGAATCTGTTAATGAACATTGCTGGAATATCATTAATATTTTCTGCTGTTCTTCTGTCTTTAATCAGAGATTGTAGTTGTTAATGGATGCATGAGTTCGGATTCTGAAGGGAAGGCAAGGGGTAATCATCACTGCTTATTGAAAAATTCAATAAAGTGTCATTATGCCAGCATATGGGCAGTGTGAAGGGAAATTATCAGCATGAGTGAGGGAGGACATCAGGGCTAGTCACAGCTGGCCATTGCTATCATCCCTGGGCTTGAATGTGCAAGTGCAATGCGTTTTCTAGAACGTAGGAATTGCTGTCTGGAGCAGTTAGATTTTTAGGATTTGCTACTTTGATCGGGACAAAAACCACTCTCCAGGGGCATGACAGAAAAGGGCCCAGAAGAAGGTAAGCCAACTTCATTTATGGAGTTGTATCTCTTAATGGTGTTTCTCCCTGGCTGAACCCAAGTGCTAATTAAAGTGTAAGGAAGCCATTGACACAATAATTTCTAGGATGAGAAAGCAGAATGGAGAGAAATGGTTCCCAAAGTTTTGAAATATTGCCTAGCTGCCCCAGAAAGAAGATTTTGTGATGCCTGCTTGACAGAAATCTTTCGCATTTGATTAGCTTTGGCTAATCATATGAACAGAATTTACGGCTTCTCTTTCTGCAGAGAAGTTTAAGAGATGCCATGTATTCTTGCAAATTTGCTTTTGTTGCCCCATGACAATTTCTTCTTCCACAAATTTGAGACTAAACCCACAAAGGCAGTACTGCAGCTAATAGGTGATAGCAATAAGTATATTTTTTCTAAGCATAATGTACTAAGCGTTTTAGTTTTCCTGAATATCACAAATGGGTGAAAATGGAACAGTTTAATTCATTTAGCCTTAATCATTTTGAAACTGTGAATTCCAGTAAGTCACTCAGACAGTAGAGACTAAAATAAGGCTGAAGTATTCTGGAGGAATCAATGTCACGGGGTATTGTTGTGTAAAGAGAATATCGTTACTGTTTAAAATTTCATGGGACTATTCAAGAGACAATCTATAGATTGAAAAATAATCACTATAGTATTTACATATGATCAAGGGATTCACCATTGCACATGTGCAAGCATACGTATCATATAGTTTTATGTACCTACATTAAAAGCATGATTTCCGCTTGACGCTATTTTTAATATGAAGGCAAAATTAGCTTAATTTAAATCACACTTAGATCAGAAAAAAAAAAGTGACAGTGTATTAAAAACAGCTCTGGCTAGTGACCTTAAATTGGAAACACAAAGGTAGTATAAAAGTCAACCTATTAAAGATACATTGAAGGGGAAATTTATATCATTGACTTTTCTTATTAATCAATGATTTAAACATAATAGCAATAGCCCTAAATGAATGACCTGAAGGGACTTTGAGAAACATTTTATAAGCTATGCTTTAAAGATTTAAGCTCAAAATTTTAAATCAGTACAGTTACTGAAATACTAATTGAAGTAGCGAAGTAATAGAAGTTATGATTGCCACCATTAGTAATTAACTAAACTGACATACTTTCAAAATTTAAAATCATTTTGGTGAAGAGTTTAGAATAGTTAAGAAGGTGCTGTTTGGCCATAAAATGTTTGAGCACATATTTGTGTGAAAGAATTATATAATGTGTACATTAGGGAAAAGAAACCCAGAAATACATAGAGATAAATACAAAAAAATCTGGAGGTACAATACAATTTGCAAACATCATGTAAATAAGTCAGAAGTATGTAATTAAGGTGAAATAACCAGGAAACAAATACTTATATTCTGTCATTCATTTCTGTATGTAAGCTCCTATGTTGGTTGTATTGTTCAGAGCACAACGATGTTTTGATACTATTTAGTTTTTTATTTGATTCATTAACCCTACTAAAATTCTCCCCATTTGATAAAGATGCCAGTTTGACCTACAGCACACTGGTAACTCACTGGTGTTCATTCTCTCTATCACAACCCTTTCCTCATGTGTTAGCATAATTATCGATGAAACACTTGCAGTTACAAAAAGTGTGAAATTGTAAGTGGTTGTTGAGTACACAATTGAAATGCATGCTAATATTTAGTATCATTGTCAGAAAATAAGAAAAGGTTATTCTGCATTGGATATTGCCAGGAGTGAAACTGGCAAAGGCTCAGAGGACTAAGTGTCTTGATTTGACTAACAGAGCAAGAAACCTGTGCCTAACCAAGCAGTACTTTCTCCTTGCACAGATGTTTCTTGGTGAGCCACATGGCAGGTGGTCGTGTAGCAACGCCTGGAAGAAGAGACTTCTTGAATTGATGGGCTTTCCTCTTGATAATCATTTTCAAAACAAGCTGCTTTTGGCTTTTAAAACTCCCCATTTTTCCTTTCCTTAGGTTCCTCAAATCTTCCCCTACTGATGCTTTTTCTAATCTCATAATATTAAATGATCCTTTGTGCATAGAGTATATTTCAGTGGATTGATATATTTACCAGGCTCCTTGCCTAATGGCACAGAAGCATCTGGATACAATAAAGAGAAGAGTCAGCCATATCTCATCCTTTACATTGTTATACAAATGGTTCTCCAAATCTCAGGGCTGATATTGAACAAGAATTCTATATGCCCCCCATACTTATCATTCTGCCTTTGTTTACAATGGGATTTCTAGAAAATAAACCAGTAATTCCTTTCTATTTTTGCCATTTGAAATCTTAAATGAATCAAAAACTTCACTGGGTTATTTTGCTGAGAAAAGCAAGACTAGGCAAAACACGTCACTAGTTCATAATTTTAATTGTACAGTGTATAAGTAACTTGAAATAATTTTAATGGTTTCAGTAAAAGATAACTCTCAGGTTTCATCTTTCCACTCATGAGAGATATATATCAATATATTCATCTATTGAATATATATTAACTATATGTTACATGTCCATTAAAGTTTAAAATACCATGGTTATAAGCAATAACCAGGACACAGATAAGCACCAATTCTTACGAAAGTATATCAAAGCAAACACAGAATAAATTTATGAGGAATTTATATCTGATCTACAGCTTAAAAGATAAGGAGAGCTTAAAAACGCTGGTGTTCAATTATCATTTTAGGTAGCTGATAGCGTGAATATGTTAGTATTGCAATCCTTTTTGTTGTTATTTAACATTTGGGGCTGAGCCTTAACAAGCAAGCAAGCAAAGATCCAAGTCATGAAAATCTACTTTCAGTTTAAGACATAGGCTGCTGTATGTGCGTTTACAAAGACATCTCCAAATTTCATGTGCAAACAAGTAAAGATTCCAAGGATCTTGAAATGTGGTATGTAGTTGTTCATAGAGATCATATTTGAAAGTTAAAATTATGTGGAAAATTAATTAGATTCCATTTGGTTAATTGAATTGAATTTCAAATTTATTATACACCAAAATAAAATTCATTTTTAATTCTACATCAAATTTTCTATGTTTCCTAAAACGTATCTTCCTATCTGTAATTATCAATTGATTTGTTTTGTGGAAGGATTATGACTACCATGTCAGGAAAAGGAACACAAACTGAGAACTAACTCCAACTAATACTACGATCTTGAACAGAAGTTAAGTTCATATATTTAGGGAAACAAAAGACTATCAATTTATAAATTCAAGAGACACTTAAATTTCTCCTCATCTACTATTTCAATTTCCATACATCTCTACGTTTAAAGGAATTTATAACACCATTGATTTTGTAATCATTTTCACATGCTTTCATGTCCCCACATACTGTCTTCTGTTTATATTTCACAGTGAATCATCCCAAACATTTAGTCATTAATTTTAAAACACTTAAACAGCTTCATATGTAATCATATTCCTTAAAGAAACTATTCCAATCAATTCTCTGTATGACTTACCGAACTTTCTCTCCTTGGATGATCAATTACTCTATACCTGATATCAAGTCTGACTTATGAGGATAGCATATTCTTTTCCTATGATAGCAACCTATATTGTGAAACTATCTCAAATCCAGTTACTTTCCAGATATCGATCATTGACTCTTTCCTTTCACATGGAAAGTTGATGTAATTGTTTGTGTGTGCTGCCTTCAAGCCTTCACTCCCATGTATGTATTTTTCTTAACAACTCTGTTATTCTATTAAAACTGTTCCTGCAGGAGTTATGAAATATAATTATTGGACAAAAATGCTGACACTTTTTGAAAGAAGCATCAGTTGACAAACTGAATCCGTTACTAATCCATGTGGCACATTAGTCAGATTAAAAAAAAAACAAAGCTCAGCTAGCTGTCAGATGCGGCACACAATTTATAATTTACGAAGTTGAAGCTACACTTTTTGGTACCAGTTATCTTAAAATTAAACCATGGAATCTATAAATTCAACATAATACCAAACAAAATCTCATTTAATTTATTTTGCTTTTCTTTTTGTATTAAAACTGATTTTAAGCTTAAGGAAAATTGGTAATGGTAGTACAAAAAGTTGTAATCATTACCCACTTGTTTTTTCAACCTATTTAATCTTAATATGACCCATAATTATAGCACAAATACAACAGTCGGAATTCATTAGTAAATGAATGTCTTCTTAGATGTGGTTACCATGATGTCCCACGGGACCATAAGATTTATGGCTGAAAGTTTGAGGACAAAAAGGAGTTACGTAATCTCAAAGTATTTTTCATATGATAAATGATAATTACAAAGGAGATGAGGATAGGTACACACTACAGAAAAGACACTATAGAGATCTCACAAAAGGGACATTAACCAAATGGTCAGGAAAAGCATTACCTGCAATAAGACAATTCAATACCATAAATTTGAATCTTGTGTCAAGAGCACAACATCATCTGTTATATGCTTGCCCCCTCCCCCCCTCCGGCCCCAAATACATGGCTTAGCTCCATTCAAAAGAAAACATTGGAGAAATCCACTAAGGGACACTTTACAAAATAACTCATGAGCATTTCTTTGAGGGATATCAAGACTAATGCAGAGAAACAGAGGTAACTCTTTGGAAAGCTTTGAAAATCCCAGAAACATATTTTTAACTATATATGAAGACTTTAAAGAATCAAAATAACTGCACCAATCTCCCAATGCTGAATAAAAAGGAATTCTGCTCTACTAGATATTAACATATAATATTTTTTTATGCTGCAAATTTGAACCTGAATCAAGAAACAAAGAGTCAAACTGTAAAACTGTACACTCAAAGCAAAACCGTCAAAGCTTGTGAAAGTGGTACATGAAACAAAAGAAAGGGAAAAGGATGCGGGTTTAGTAACAGTGAAATATGGAGAAAAAATGTGAACTCTTGTCTACAACAGAGTGCATACAGTCTCGTCAAATTAAAGAACCAAACATAATAGGGGATTTGAGAAAAGCAATAAGAGGAAAAACAGAATATTTCTGTGACCTAGGTGTGGGCACGCTTCCCAAACAAAAAGGAAAACCCATCAGGGCAAAAATAGAAGTGTTTTCGCGTTTAAGAGTAACAAAGAAGTTTTTTACAACACAAACATCAGACACCAAATTATAAATAGATAGGATGGGGAAGGATAGAAAGATAGGGAAGACACTTGGAATTTCTAAAATGTCAGAGTGGTAAGGAACTGCAAATAAAATATAATGGGAACTAAAATGCACAAGTTATAATAACTACTTATAGAAAACACCTGTAACTGACATAGATCAATGGTTTAGTAGCAACCAGATAATTCATATATATATATATATACACATATACATCAATTATATATTTGTGTACATTTTTATAATGAGCTATCGATTTAAAAACAGAAAACTAGGTAATAGAAATTGACAACGTGATTTAGTAGGAATTCTCATGCACGACTGGAGAATGTTCACAAGTGTCACATACAAACAGCATTACTTGTTGTGGTGCCAAGTTAAAAGTGAGCTCAGTGTTTAGAACTGAAAAAGTTATGATAGTGTGGATAAAGACCAAGACGGTCTTAACATACATCTAGTCTAACTGAATCTTGGATGCATTTTTTTTAAGCTGACCTCTTTCATTTCTTTTTCTTAATTTACTTCTGAAAAATTACAATTCTAAATTGCCTGTGCTTTGAAAATTTTCCAGGCTAATGCCCACTCTATAACCTAAAGTAGCATTTTTCTTTTCCTCAACAAGCAAGGATCATCCCTTGAAAATACATTTTTCAAAAAAATTTTTATCCCTATCTCAGTGCCTTCAAGGGGAGAGGAGACTAAAGGAAAAGAAAACAGCAAATCAAACGGCCTCCTTGCATTGATGAGCCTGCTGTATCATGTTCTCTCATACCTCCCCAGCAGCTCACCACTGAGCTGGAAATTTCTCCCACCATTTGGGACAAGGAATTCTGCACTACATTGTAGTTTCAAAAAAAAGAAAAAAAAAGTTTGCCATCGCCTTTATAAATCTGCTGAAATTTTTGACAACACAATCTGCAGAGTAACATACAGCAGTTTAGCTGCATCTTTGAAGCACAAATCTCACTGATAAGACATGAATTTATATATAATTCATCATTAAAATATTGTTCATGTTCAAAACTAGATAAATAAAACCTGTATCAGCCAGCCACAATGAAAGATCAGGGTTATGCATTTCCAATAGTTTCATTTTGACAGCTGGGTTTGAATCAACTGCTTTGACCCTCTGTGTCTGCATTAATTTATCCTGACTTCTCATAGTCAGCACCCAGGAGGGCGAGACTCTATCTATTCTATGTCTTGTTTTATGTTATAGTCCAGGATTTTGCACATTTGTTTTCTATGAGAGTTCTGAAATGCCAAGGAATCCTTCCAACATTTGGCTGTTCATTTACAATAGATGCGATGGTTTTGTGTTCTCCTAGGTGGGTCTGCTTCCATTTTCAGGTAAGAACCAGAAAGAAAGCCACTGGTCTTCTTGCTCTTCTCAATCAGTTACTATGACCATAAAGTTGTTATGGTATGGTTATAAAGTATATTCAATTTTAGAAATAACTAGAGATTTTAAGAGCAGTCATGATTGGAAGATACCGTGTTCTCACTTCATTCTATTAACTTAGAATATGTGTCATGAAAATAATTATTGTGCAGGTGTTCTTATGTTTATGGCTAACTTCAACAGTAAAATATGAAACACCGAGTAAGTAACTGAAAGTTAACATTCACAGGCAGCATAATGGATGATACGGCACCGTAACAGTGGTATAATCACCATGAAATACAGAGGCAGAAAAGTCTGCTGTTTTTTTAAGCACAAATACATTCTAAGAAACTGCACCACTGCGAACTGTAACAATATTGCCGGCTTTATCCTGTACTGAGAGAAATCAAGTTAATCTAGAAAAGCACATCTAACAAATATATAATGAGGGCCTGGAGCAATGGTTCAGATGCTAAATTCTTGCCTTGAAATCTGCCAGGATCCCATGTAGTCACCAGTTCTAATCCTGGCTGTTCTATTTCCCATCTAGCTCCATGCTTGTGGCCCTTGAAAATAGATGAGGATGATCCAAGGCCTTGGGACCCTGCATCCACATGGAGACCCAGAAGAAACTCATGGCTCCGAGCTTCTCACCTATTCAGCTCAGAACAGCGGGGCCACTTGGAGATTTAAACCAGTGGACAGAAGATTTTTTTTCTATCTCTCCTTCTCTCTGTAAATGTGCCTTTCCAATAAGCATTAAACAAACAGAAAAAAATAGAAACTGAGGACATGATTCCTAGATATGAATATAGAAATGTGTCTAAAAAGTATAATCGGTTATGGGTCTTTCTACTTATTAGCTTATAAATCTTCTCTAATAAAAAGATTATTTCTCAGATCAAGGCTGTATTTTATAATTTATTTTTTAATCAAATTATATGTATAAATAGAGCTTTCTCTTTTCCTCATTTGTCCATCCCCACCTTTCTGCTTCTTTCACACACATATATACAGTCCTGGAGAGGTACACAGTAAACACTGCATGGGGTGGTAGTGCGCCTGAACTGAAGATGTTGGGAAAGACAATAGACATCTCTCATAAAGAGCATCTAAAATCATTATGGCTATATTTTAATACACAGAATATTCTAATTACTAACTAGAATTATGTTATGATCATTAAAATAATAGGAAACTTGAATACTTAGTAAATACAATCTATAATCTCAAAAAAGTAAAAATTCTCATTTCTGTCTTCACATATAAATGTATTAATATGATCAGATTATTGGTATTGCATATCTAGGAGTTGATCTTATTTCTTGTCCTTTGTCTTGAAGTCTCTTTTTGCCTCCATTTTATCACCCATATGCTGGGAACACGTGTCAACTCTATCGGTTAATACATAGCAAAAAACAGTTCACTAGTCATTTCTTACATTTGAGGTTCCACTATTCACAGAATACTAAATCAGTAATAATTTTAACAGTATTACATATGCTTTCCCCCAGTAGGCAGCTACTACATTTTTTTTTTAACCATAAGAGAAGTGAATTCAGTTTAGTTTTAAATAGTCATAAGAGGGTGGAGAGCTAATATCTAAAAAAGGAACCTATTAAAAACACATATAAAGGCAAATTGCAGTCAAGCGGCTATACCATCTGGGTCATATGAAAATGAGAAGTAGTGATGAGTGTCTGCATGCTGATGGTGCTGCAGACCTAATCAACTCACTGTCTCTCTAAGCAGTCATGTGTACAGATTAATGAAGAGAGGTGACAGAAGAAAACTTCCTGCTGACTTGCTGTGGATAAGCTATTTTGCTCCATCATTGCCTCAGCTTTGCTTACAGGAGAGTAGATTCATTCTAGCATGTGCTTTTCTACTAATCGTCTTGACTAAATGAACCAAATCTCCTGGTAAAAGGTGCCAGCAACATCTGGTAGCTTTAAATCAGAATCAGTATGGATAAACATATCCATGTTGCCCCATACGCTGCAATGATCATAAATCAGCATGCTGCCGCTGACCCGACACAATACGACCTAAAAGTTGCTGCTTTATCATGCAGAAGGTAGATTTCTCCTGCTTTCAATGCTTAATTTTTTATGCTATTTTCAGGTCAGTTGTTAAAGTCAATGGAAAAATTTTATTGGTTTTCTTTTAGGAGGTTGGTTTTATAATCCTTACCGTTATGATCCATAAATTATTTTATTTTCTTTCAAGGATCATTTCTCACACAAAAGGTATATTAAAATAAAAATAAATATCTTTCAGTAAAAATGTGCTTGGAATATTTGTAATTTAGCATATTGACTGTGTGCAAATATACAATGCCTACACAATGTCCAGTAAAACGTTTTCATCTCTTTTACAATAACATGGAACTCTCTATTAGTGTAGGATCCTGGTTCTCATTGATTAGAAAATATACTATGACAGCCTTGTACATATGATGAACTCCCATGAGAATTGTAACACTCAAGCGTTCACCATTCTCACTTTCATCAGGATTAGCACATACTTACTGACAAATTAAGTCCAAACATCAAACCAGCCTCCATCAATCCTGCCAGCCCGTACAGTGAATATTTTGAGCAAGCACAGGTGGGAGGTGATATGTCACACATTTATATGATTTATGTGGGTCTAAAATAACAGGAAATTCAGTGGCTTACATAAGATATCTAAATATGTCAAGCAATACACGTGGGAGAACTTCAAAAATATTGTTGAAAATACATGTAAAATACTATTCTTGGATTTCAAATTTAAGAGCACAATAAACTGATATTTTAATTTAAGCACCTTGATAGGTAAATATTTAAATCCTCTTTACTTGCTTGGATCAAAGAGGATTTTAATGGTATGTGGATTTTGCGATCAAAAGGGGCTGCAAAACAAAACAAAAAAAAAAAAAACCTAGTGTGCCCATGCAGCATGGTTCAAGGGACTGGGTATCTGGGCTTCCAAGGGTTTGGGGAATGGGACTGGCAGGGAGTTGCCAGGACATGGGGAATAAAGTCCAGGCAGGTGAAACAAGCCCTGGGATTTTCCTATGTAATTGGTCTTGGGCATGGTGGAATGAGAGTGACTCCTTGGTTAGCATACTGGCCTGGTGTGCTGGTTCACTGGGCTTGGGCAACTTTGAATGGGCCTGGCCTGGATCCTGGTCCCAGGCCAACACACTATCCAAGAGCTTGGACCCGTAGTGGGCAGGCAGAGCTCTGGGACAGCGCACGATCCCACTGGAAGACCGGGCTTTGGAAGGCTGGGCTGGAGAACCAACATACTCCTGGGCACAAGGATGTGGATTTATTAGGGGATGTGAGTATGGGGATGCGTGGGAGGGAGGACCCTTAAGGGAGTATGCTGCAGATGAGGAATGATTTCTGAGGGACTTCCATTGACAAGACCACAGTACTTGCAGGTAAGCAAGGGGGTTGAGGACAAGTGGTTTTGAGAGAGAAACTGGAGGATCTTTATGGCTCAGACCAATACACCAGTCTATGTGGGAGACAAGAGCTGAGCTGGTCAGCACAGGTCAACACCAACCACCAATCTGTTGGTGAGCATGTGATTCAGGTCTGAGTGTTGGTCAGGCTGGGCAAAGTAGCTCCACCAGTTCTGTGTGGATTGTTTGGAGGGGGGTGGACTGGGAAGGACCAGGCCAGACCTTATTCCACTGGCATGTGCAAGAGCTACACTGGAATGAGTCGTGCTGGACTGGGCTATCATACCTACTGAATTGCATGAGCCAGGGATGGGAGTAGACAGGGCTAGGCTACAGCACCTGCCAGCATGGGTCAGGTCTGAGGTGGGCTGGGACAGGCAAGGCATCAACATTTTACAGAAAAGGCCAGGATGGAGGATGGGCTATGTCGAGTTGAATCAGAGAAACCACTTGCACGCACAATATCTGAGGCAGGGAATAGGTCTGGTTGGCTAGCTAATGGGATGCCCATTAGGGTATGAATGTCACTGGTGAGCATGGGAGCTGGAATGGGCTAGGCATGACAGCAGTGCCCCTTGGCATGGGTGTGAATTGAGTCTGAAATGTGCCAGACTGGGCTGGCTCTGGCCTGAAGTTATTGTCACTTCTCTCCCCTCTGCCTGCTGTACTTGTCACTGCAGCACCAGGTGACCGTGTTTCAGAGTACAAGTCTGAGCTGCCTCAGGGCACCCATATATCTGCAGAGGGACCCGCTCCACACCCTATTCTCTTATAGGTAAGTGAAGGTAGTTGGGTGTATCTGAGCTTACTTTTTTTTTTTTCTCCTTCAAGTCAGCCAGTGTGAAATTAGAATCCCAGGAACTATGAAGTGATGCTGCCTCATCACGCAGTGGAATGGGGAATTTTAGCCCCAGAAGAAGAATATATTTTATAGATATGTCTTGTTTGGGTTCTGAAATTGGCCAATGTACTGAATTCTACGTGTTCATATTATAAAACCTTGTGGTTAAAAAGCAAAAGACATTGTGAAAAGTAAAAGGTCTCCCCCAACCCCCAAAAAAGGAAGGTTCCTGGTGCTCCTGAGAGCCAGGGTGGGTGTAAGATGGGCTTGAACAGGTCTTGACACTCACTGAACCATTTGTCTGGTGTGGACCAGATGTGCTTGGCAGTAGCACCCAATGGTAAGAACTAGAATGGGTGTGGGCTGTCTGGGAATGGCCACTGTTTCTTCCAAGTCAGAACAGGAGGTGGCCTACGTCAGCCTAGACTGAGGACCCAGTGGTGTGCACAAGATCTGTCATTGGGAATATACCTGATAGAGGAGCTAGGGGAACTCCTTTTGCAAGAACCAAGGCTTGGAGCAGTCCAAACCAAGCCAGTTTATGGTGTTCACTAGCAAACATGTGTGCCAGGTCATGGGTGGGGCAGGCTGGGCTACTTCATAACACCACTGGCAGATCTGAGAACCAGGATGGGGTGCAGGACAATCTGGATCAGGCTGCAGCACCAACCAGTTCACATTAGAGAGAGGCCCAGGAGCTGGCTGGGCTCGGCTAGGCTCAAACACCCACCAGCATGAGCTAGAACTGGGAACAGACCCAGCCAAATCAAGCTGTAGCTCCTGCTGGTAAATACTAGGGTGAGACAGGCCATGCCAAACTGGGCTATACCACCCACCAACACAGGTGGGACATGGGGGAGGGGTACAAGCCTGGTAGTGTGGTAACATGAGCTCCCACCTGTGCCACCGCTCTTACTTGTGAGCATAAGAACTGGAAATGGGGGACAGACAAGTCTGGGCAGAGCTACAACACCTGTTTGTCTGCATATGAATTGGGTAATGGGAAGACCCAGACCAGGCTAGATGACTGTAGCCCCTATGTATATAGTTTTAAATAACAGGTGCTCAAACTTGGAACTAATCTTTTAACTGTTACATACATATTATTTAAATGTATTAAATACCATGCGGTTTTTAAGTTATGTGGCTTTTTTCTCATGTTCCAATCAGGTGAGGCAAATCAGTCTCCACTGATACTTACCTTTCATTATGATTAAAACATTAAAGTTTATTTATTTTATGTTTTTAAGAAACAAACAGTACATTATATTTACTTACATTGTGCCTTTGAGGCATTAGCACACCGGCAACATGATTGCCATTCGCTAATGCCGTGTTCGGCCATTTCAAGTTCTACTACGGGTTTCAGTCATGTTTTTTAAAAATCATTGATATTAGTTTGAGGATAAGAAGAAAGAAAACAAAATCAAGAAATAAATTAGATTTGGAACACTATTGCTTGGCTATTCTTCCAATCCCAACTCCCTAGAAATATTGAGAAAAGACTGCTTATCTTTGAAAATCAATGGTAAACAAATCTTATCAGAATTTCCTTGTTTGCAATGAATGCTTATCAAAGTTAGGATATTACGTCAATTTTCTTAAACTGATTTTTATGACAGATACATGCTATCTATGTGCTTCCGCTGAAGTCTTTTTTTATGACATGAAAAGGCAGGCAGTGATTAATATTTGCTCTTTACATTCTATTGAAACTGGTCAAAATCAGACAATGTCCTATATCACATTTTTATTAGTTCATTCTTTAGGATATTATGAATTATGCTAAATTTGATGAGCATGATCCAACATTTATTTTCCAATTTTTGCTTATATGCATACATCTACAGGAAAAGCTATTACCAGTGTGTTTCAAATGTATATAAGGTTAGATATCAGCTCATTTGATCCAGAGATAAAGACAACACTTGGGATACAAAACTCCCGTATTAAAGAAAATAATCCGAACCCTAACTCTAATTCCACTTCCTGCAGATGCACAAGCTGGGAAACATACAGTGGCACAAGCAAAAGTGTTCTTATTACTGGTGTAGAAATTTTAGATTGGGTTTTGACTTCAATATCAGTATCAATGAGCTAAGGCTTTAGCGGATGATTGGGTACTCAAAGCCTTGGGACCCTAAACCCACACAAAAGACCTGGAAGGAGTTCCTGCCTCTGGCTTCGTATCAGCTCAACTCCAGCCATTGTGGCCACTTAGGTAGTGGGTCAGGGGATTGGACGTCCTTTTCTCAGCCTCTCCTCCTCTCTGTTAAACCTCACTTTCCAATAAAAAGAAATAAATCTAAGATATACCTTTATTTTATGGTATAAGCATAAAATTCTTAATGTGTCAGTTCCGTGAAAAGCATTGCAATAGAGAATTAATAAAATTTTGCACCAGTACAGTTGAATGCAATAGTACTAATTAATCTATCAATTTATATAGATTTATTTAATCAATAACTTACCAGATGAGTGTACTCTATTTGAAATACTGGGATACTTATTTGGGGAAATAGCTCTTAGTTTCTACTGCTACAATATATCTACTGTACTCATTAATTTGCAAGTATTAGAAATGTGTCTCACAATTTTAGAGACTGGGCAGTGCAAGTTCAAGGAACCACAGACTTGACAGCGGGTGAAGGCTTTCTGATTCACAGCACCTTGTTTCTGCTTTGTCCCCCTGAAACAGAGAGACAAAAGCACTCAGCCTCTTCCTGGAAGCTCATCTAAGCCAACAGTGATCCCATTCAAGTCCTTAGCAGGTCTCAATGACTCCAATTTTTGATACGATTATCCTGCGTTTTAAGCTCCAAAGTAGGTGTTTTGAAGGAATATATTTATTCAAACAAGAGAAATATGTGAGAGACTTTTCATCTAAGAATAAATAAAGTGATATGTTTAGGGTGTTACTTAATCCAATACATTTAAAGTCAAGATAAAAATAAGTATATGGTTAAAAAGTATTAGTTGTGGCTTTTAAAAATTCTCCTTTCGGGCCTGACACAGTGTCCTAGCAGCTAAAGTCCTGGCCTTGAACGTGCCGGGATCCCATATGGGCGCCAGTTCTAATTTCGGCAGTTCCACTTGCCATCCAGCTCCCTGCTTGTGGCCTGGGAAAGCAGTCAAGGATGGCCCAAAGCCTTGACACCCTGGACCTGCATGGAGAACCCGGGAGAAGCTCCTGGCTTCAGATCGGTGCAGCTCTAGCCTCTGCAGTCACTTGGGGAGCAAATCATCAGACGGAAGATCTTCTTCTCTGTCTCTCCTCCTTTCTATGTGTCTGACTTTGCAATAAAATTAAAAAAAAAATAAAGCTTTAAAACAATTCTCCTTTCTGCATTGATTTCTTCCTTTTATGAAGTAAATCAATCATCACTCGCTCTATCACTACATACACAATCAGTACACAATGACCTAGTTGTCCCTAGGCTTTTAGACTGATCTATAGTTTATCTCACTGGCTTCTTCCGAGTGGATCCTGGAATTAGGAGTTGCAGAAACTCTAAATTGATCAAACTTAAAGGAAAAACTTCACACTTAGTGTAGACATTGTCATGCATATCTATTTTTCCCTACAAATGTGGACCACTGGAGCAATCTGTGTCAGATGGCAATGCTTCAATTCAACGTGGCTACATCGAATAGTTACCATACCTGCTTTAATTTGGAATTAACAAGTAATTCAAAATATTTCTAATAAGTGACAATGCAGGATGAAGTTATTTTATCAACAATGATCACTTTATCAAAAGTTAAATCATTTTTACTAAGCCTAAAACGAATCTCAATTCACACAGACAAACCTTCGACTTTGTACTTTGAAAAGCAGTCCTTTTCCAGGGTACATGCGTTGCTAGGATAATAAGTGTTTTTAAGAACACCTGAGAGCTCATTGCTTTCAAATTTATCCATCTTTCAAATTAGTTTGTGACATACAAGCACATACATGTACATATGTATGTGTATATGTATACATACATCTTATAAATCCAAAATTTCAGCTTCATTTCATATAATTACACACCTTAGTATAAATTTTGTCCCTTTATCTACCTCTCTTTTTTTTCCTTCTTCATCAAAGCTGTTATTGTCTCTAACACCTGGAGTAAATTTTGAAAATGATAATTTAGGGAGAACGTAAGAAATGTAATGACACACAGTTTCCCTAGACTGCTGTATAATGAATACAATTTTTTTTTTAGAAAAAGTTTCTAGTAACGAAACATCAGCATGAAACCTGCAGAACCTGCAGCTCTATGTCCATGTGACTGACTCATGGTGTTCCATGTGCTCAGTGATATGCGATCAGTTAGAACAGGGTCATTGAACATCATTGCTTTGTAGGAACATGGTCATTGCACATTGTTACTTAGAACGAATGTTTTCCATTTGGAAATTTAGCCTCAATGTGTCCATTGAATCCCTTTGTGTTTTCTAAGGTGTTTCAGTTTGTGGGTTTCAAAATACAAAAAAAAAACAATGTGAGAAATATTTTAAAAGACTCTTTTATTTGAAGGTAATTGCTGTTTATTTGGGAATAGCCAAGCAATGAAAGGCTGAACATAAGTCTCTGAGTAAACTATGCCTGTCTTCAAGGAGAATGAGGTGAGGAAAAGATTGCAATTATGAACAAACCACAATAATATTCAAAGCTATAAGATTATAATACAAATACGTACCTTCTTGTTAGATTTAGATTATAACAATATTTTATTGAATTAAATATATAGCAATTGACTTTTGCATTAATATCATATATCTTTTATGTTGACATTGTTATCCCTAAGTTTGACTATAAGGATTACTGAATAAGTGAAACCTAAGTTTTATATATATATAACTTAGGATATGAGAGAGGAAGAGACGATCTCTAGCCTATGAACTGTATCATGAAAAACAAAATAAAATAAAGAAGTATTTATATCATTTTCTTAAGAACATGAAGCTCAGGTATACTGCATATCACTTGATAATGATAGCATGAGGATTGCAGTATTTGGAGATTTGATAATAGTACTGAGTAGTAACACAAATAATGTTACTGAATGTCTGCTTTGTACTACTCGATGTGATTGCATAGAACACCAGAGATTACAACTTCCCTATGATTTGTAGATTGGTGAAACAGGATCAAATGACCAGTTAAATAACATGGTTAAGTTGTGCCCAAGGTCCCAGGATTAGAGTGGTGTAGCACTCAAAATGGTTCATTAAAAACGTGGTTAAATCCAGAGCTTGTTTATCATGTGTCTAAGTATATCTTCATATACACACATATGATCAACTGAATATGGTTTTTGTTATGATGATCATTTTTTTAAAGATCTATTTTTATTATTTTTTTATTGGAAAGGCGGATATACAGAGAGGAGAGACAGAGAGGAAGATCTTCCGTCCGATGATTCACTCCCCAAGTGAGCGCAATGGCCGATGCTATGCCAATCCGAAGCCAGGAGCCTCTTCCGGGTCTCCCACGCGGGTGCAGGTTCCCAAAGCTTTGGGCCGTCCTTGACTGCTTTCCTGGGCCACAGGCAGGGAGCTGGAAGGGAAGCAGGGCTGCGGGGATAGAACCGGTGCCCATTTGGGATCCGGGGCGTGCAAGGCGAGAACCTCAACCACTTGCGCCACCGCGCTGGGCCCATGATGATCATTTTTATTACTACTTTAAATACTTGGTATATGGTACTTATCATTAAAATGTTATTTGACGAATCTGTTTGAAATGTCTACTTGTGAAATTTACAGTTGTGCAATGCTCTATTAGTAACACATGATGCCTGTTGGGTTCTCCTCTAACACACCTTCATTTCTTAGTTTTAAATTGTGCTCAAGCAAGCATTTGGCGTAGTTGATAATATTCTGGTTAAGATGGCTGTATTCCCCATCAGAGTGTTTCAAATATATATTTATTTATATATTAATTTGCAAGATTATATAGGATCAGAGGAGGTAGGGCAAGGGTGAAGGAGGCAGAAAAGAAGGAAAAGGAAATAAAGGAGAGAAAGGTAGGCAGAGATATAAAGAGAGAAAGGATATATACATAGAGAGAGAGATTTCCCATTCCTTGGTTCCAGCCCCAATAGCCTCAAACTGCTAACTCTGGGCCAGGCTAAACCCTCAAGCCATCAAATCCATCCAGGGCTTCCATTTCAATTACACAGGTACAGTACTTGGGCCAGATTTTGCCTTCCAGATTTGGAAGCATTAGTAGGAAGCTGGATTGGAAGCAGAGAAGCTGGATCTTGAACTGACACTCTGATACGGGATGCTGGCACTGCAAACAGTGGCTAAGCCACAACTCCTTGACTGTCTGGAACTGAACTCCTGAATCCACTTCCTCCCTATTCTAGTTTCCTGCCACTGCAGCAATAATTGGCTCTAATGATGGAAGGCTTAGACTGAGTTCTTCAATTGCTGCAACCTTGTCTTGGCCATAGCTACTGTGGGTATTCAAAGAGTGAACCACCATGTGTTCTCACTTTTGTACCTCAGTCAATTAAAAAAATAAAAATTATGTACCTGAGATCTTACACACACACAGGCAATCTTGATATTTCTAAGCCCTTTCAGTTTTTCAGGGATTATGTCTCTGTAATTCATAAAAATGACCACAAGATGGTGATCTTATCACTATTACCTAGGGTTAATTTTCATAATCATTAAAATCAATGTTATAGGGACTTGCCTGTCTCTCCTTCCTATTTCTCCCACCCTCACACCATACACACACACACACACACACACACACACCTGAAATTACAATAGTGTAGTCTTTCAGCAACATTCTGCTATTTAAGTGTGTCATGATGTTGTAGATATTGACAATGGTAAAAAAAAATCTAATATATTGTCAAAGTATATTCTAAGTGTTTCATTGGGAGTATTCATTTTATTCGGGAGTACAGGTGCATGCTCCAATGTAGCTTCAATTCTTTGTATGCTAATTTCCATTATACAGTTCATCTATGAAGATATGTCTACATACATGTTTACCTATACATTTACTGGTTTTCTATTCTGCATGAATGTTTCTTACTGAGCCATATAATGGAAAAGAATAACAATAAAAATTAATACTTCACATTTTTAAAACTATGAAATGCTATATTTCTAAAGTTGTTACTCATACCTATCTGTGTTCTTATTTGCTAAATGAGTTGGATAGGAGATTTTATTATCCTTAGGTAAATGTAAGAAATAATGTTAATATCAAGTAGTATATATGCTCTTTTGTAAGTGTTAGCTCTATAATAACACCTTCTAATCCAAAGATGACTGCAAATCACTATTCTGTGTAGATTAAAAAGATTTTTCCTACAATGAAAATAAATGAGATATTTAGCAACACACTTGAATTTCCTTAACAAAAGTCCTCCATTATGATGTTTCTACAAGTAACAATTTTGCCTTTCTAACAGTAAGTTGGACAATGATTCAAGTTTCAACACCATCTTAATACTTCCCCTAAAATGCATATGTTGAAAATAAGATGTGAATAAAAATCACTGGGAATTAAAACTTATCTAGTTATGACCCAGTTTTAAATTTTTATAACATCTCTCACACACTTTTATATTGATGGCCATTTCTCCCTCTATGAGAAATATGGTGGAGACAGGAAAGCATCTTATGGTTTTGTGGTTATGAAATTGCTCACATTTTTCATAAATGTATTATTATTAGACCATATATAGTATTGGTAGAATAATTAGCCAACAATATGAAAAAAAAAGAATAATGCAATTGGAATTATAAACTGAGTGAGATATATCGAGAAGCTCACACTGAGGGGAAATGCAAAGGACAGGGCTATCTGACAAGATGTGCAGTATTTTACAGCCACCTTTATAAAAATCCAGGGAGACATTTAAAAAGATCCAAATCAGCTTCAATATTTTAACATACTATTTCTCCTAAAATTATTCTTTGCATTCAATGAAATTTTGATTAAAATTTCTTTTTTTAATTAATTAATTTATTTATTTATTTTTATTTCCATATTGTTTCCTTCATGTTTAAAGGGGGGTATTAAGGGAGAAGGCCCACCCAATTTCCCACCCTCCCCAGGTCCAGGATGTAGGGTATGCTCCGGATTAAAATTTCAGAAAGTGGTTTTGGGGGGGTGGAGGGAGGGGTAGATTGACAAATATCTTCTAAAATAGAAATGAAGTGATCTAGGAAAGTACAGTCATCCTCAAAGGAAAAAAAAAAAAGAAATAGTGGTTGTAACTTACTTGGTTACAGTATTTTCTGAGAGAAATACAAACAAAATAAAGTGATACCTAAGCTGAGTTTGCTCCCAGCTTCATGATTGCTCAGTCCCAGCCCACAGCCTTTGCCTCCCTACACAAAATGATGTGTGTAGCAGTTCCGTTTGGGGATCTGGACCATGAAATCCACCCTGTTTTCACACTGCCTGTTTGGGTATAGTGCTCTGTTTCTGCTCCTGGTAGAATCAAAAAAATTAGTAGGACAGGCAGTTCTTTGGGTTCATCCCCTGAGCCTCCCTCGCCACCTGGCTTCTGCTGGAGCTCCAGCTGCTGGTGGAGCTCAGTTTTCCACTCGTTGACTGCCACTGGGGTATCTGGTCACTGCAATAGCACTCAGTTGTCTGCGCTGTTTCCCTGTGTCCATCCGTCTCCATGTGCCACTACGCCATCAGCCTATTCTCTACTATTTCCTGGAATGTGCCCTCTCTGCTTCACTCTGACTAATGATTCCCCATCTGTTTAAACATGTCTAACTAACCCTACCCCATCATCTTGATTCTCCACTTATATACCTATATTCTTATAGAGTAAATGTATAATGGAAACAAGTATACCATGGATTGGAGATACACTGCAGTATGCAGCTGTATTCCAGAATAACAGGGCTCTCAATGGAACTGTTAAATGTATGTTGAAGATAGGATGCTGGACTTCCTACCATTATTTATAGATATAATATCTTCATAAACTTAAACAGCAGAATGATGGAGTTGAGACTATTTCTGAAGGACTGTACTAATGTAATACTGTGGAGGAGAATGGACAGAGGAATATGTTTGGGTGGAAGAAGAAATCCCTTTGCCCATGGAACCATATCATGACAAGTAAAAATTTAAAAAAAAAAAAAGAAGAAGAATTCAGGCCAGGCACAGTAGCTTAGTGGCTAATGTCCTCGCCTTGCACACTCCCATATGTGTTCCAGTTCTAATCCCAGTGGCCCTGCTTCCCATCCAGCTCCTTGCTTGTGGCCTGGGAAAGCAGTTGAAGATGGCCCAAAGCTTCGGGACCCTGCACCTGTACAGGAGACCTGGAAGAGGCTCGGGGCTCTTGGCTTTGGATTGGTTCAGCCCTAGCTTTTGTGGCCACTTGGGGAGTGAATCAGCAGGCAGAAGATCTTCCTCTCTGTTTCTCTTCCTCTCTGTATATCTGACTTTCCAATAAAAGTAAATAAATCTGAAGAAGAAGAATTTAATTTATATCATAGAAAATCAAAAATTCCTCAAAACAATTTCATTGCCCAATATTAGACATCATTTTGAATCACCATCTCATCGCATATTCTCAGTTGGAGTGGACACAGCATTTTGTAAACAGTACTGCTAGCATATAGCTTAAACTCGTAAGTATCCAAAAGCACATAGTGTCACAAAAATAATTTTTTTAAGAGAGAATATATCTTGATAGACATCATGGTCAAAAGTTTAATGTTTATACTAAATAAAAAGTTCAAACTATAATTCTTAATGGTATTAGTTTTTTCATTGTAATGAGAAAAATTAGTTCATCAGAAGAATGGACAAATGTATTATGGTTGTATTGAACATATTGTATGTGCTGTAGAAAGATAAACTGACACACAGATTAAGATTTGGGGTAAATAATGTCTCAATTTATTTACCTCACATTTTTTCTGCAGAAACCACAGTGCAGCACACAGTTCACAGACTGAACGCACCAGGGTCACTGGGGAGAGAATGGAATTGGGAAATGATGGGCAGAAGCCCTATTTGTATCTTCTAAGGAAAAGATTAGACAAGGTAAGCAGGTTTAGGATAGGCTGATTTGAATAACCTTATTGTTACAGTGACTCCTGCCTGTACATGGCATGATCCTGTGATGATCAGGAAAGATGTGTGGCAGTTTCCTGTAAGGGATTTCTTGAGAATGTAAGCTTTGTCAGGTGCTCAACAAAGTGACCAGCCTCTCACGAAGACCTCAAAAATGGATTAATACAGTATTTGTAAGAATTATATTACATACACATGCTATAATAAATTTTAGCATTGAAATTAAAATCATTAATGATGCATGAACAACAATATTAAATCTTGAAGTCATTATAATAAGCAAAATAAATCAGGCATAACAGTAAATACTGCATGAGTTTATTATGTTGTATTCTAGAGTAGGCTTAAAAAAGCAGGCATTTAACCTAGTGGTAAAGATGTTTGAATCCCATTCCAGAGTACCTGTTTTTGCTATCTGGCTCTGGTTCCTGACTCCAACTTCCTGCTAATGCAAACCTAGAGGACAAAGTTAATGGCTCAAGTGAATGGGTTCCCACCATCTGGACTGAATATCTGGCTCATGGCTTTGCTCCCAAGTGTGAGTCATTGCAGGCATTTGGGCACCGAGTCTGTGAGTGGGAGTGAAGTGATGTCTTTTTTTCTTCTTTCCTTAGTTCTCTCCTTCTCCATTTCCCCTGTCTTTGCATGTGAATTATATGTTTTTGTAAAAACCTGTAGAATAACTTACCATAACTACAATGATATAAATAAAAGCAAGGATCCTATCAGGATATAAACATACTAATAAATCTGAGTAATATTCAAAGGGAATAAGAAATCATAACTTCATAAAACATTTAGTGATAACGTATTTACTTCTTCAACTGTTTTATTTTATCTCTTGGGTATTTCATCTTTTCAATAATACACACAAACTCCGAACTTATATAATTGACACAGTTTCCCATTTCATGGATATTGTGGTTCTACTTACAGTGTTTCCTAAAGAGTAACTAGGAAATGCATCCATTAAACATTTCATTGTAATACTAAACAAACTTTATGCATTAGTGGAAAAAAGAAGTGCAACTTATCAATTAAAATTCAAGCTTTCAGCTTTTCAAAATTACATATGATGACAATACCTATGAAACAGAAAATTCTTGAAGATCAGAATTTGGAGCAGTTACAATTACCTAAATATTGTCTTAAAGACAGTGAATAATGGATGAGAATAATTTAAGTTGCAAAGATGGATGCTGAAATCATACAGAGACTAAACAATAGAAGTCAAAGACCTTGTTCTAGGCTAGTAAGTCCAAGGTTGAAAGGAAGATTATCAACAGTCACAGAAGAACAGATTGACAGCAAAAGTGATTTAAATAAAGCAGAAGTTTTTTGTGGGTGGGGCAATGTAGGACTCAAGCTAAACTTTGTACTTGGTCAAGTCAGAAGAATCTATGCACTGCCTCGGTACTAGCTGCTTAGTAGCTAATACTAAAATAAAGCAAAACAATTTGAGCATAGAAGAAACCAAGCAGGTGGCAAAATAAAGAAATGAAGAAGTAAAGCATTCATCAATGAGCCTCTGAAATTTCAATCTATATGTAATTAGATTGAAAGAGAGCAAGTTTATTAGCTGAGCTGCACAACCATGCACACACACACAGTAAATGCATATAAAAGGCTCTAGAACAAATAGAAGGCAACTAACTCCACAAACGATAATTAGTGATAAACACATGTGCTTTAAGATGAGTAATGTTTTGGAACAATTCAAAAACTTCTTTTACCTGCTCTGCCAGCGTGTACACAGAACTTGAAAAATATCTAAATTGAAGAAAGAACGATCACTTCTAATATTATGCAAGCTTGCTTTCCTTCCATGTCCATTACAAGAATTCCTTTCTTTGTAATAAGAAACATACTGCAAATTACTCCTTTTGATCCATAATCTGCAACCATCTATGCAACACATAAATAAATCAGATGTGTGATGATTCTAATACTCATTTTTCAAAGGTGTAATTTAAACTTTATTACCTCAATTTAATTACCGATTGCATATGAGGAAAATTCTCAGAGAAAATTTCTTTTTGTTATGACATGTACTAATTTTGCTGTTCCTACTTTCATTTTATTTAAAAGTCCTATGTTATCTGTACTTATTTTGTTGCACCTGTGGCTGCTAGGCAAATACTTCCATTCTTCTAAATTATGCCAGGGAAGTGCAACTCAGGCAGGCGCTGTTTTCCCATTCACCTTTCATACAGGTAGTGTCATGCAATGATGTCTGACATTCAGAGTGTAAAGGCATCAAAGAGAAAATGTGCTTCTTCCTGATCAGATGTGTGTGTGTGTGTGTGTGTGTGTGTGTGTGTGTGTGCTGTGTGTGTGTGTGTGTGTGTGTGTGTGTGTGTGAAAGAGAATATAGAAACAGGAAAGATGAACAAGATCAGATGATATAAAATATTCACCACTTTACATTTTCTATTTCATTATCTCCTCTCTGAAACCAGAATGTGTCTTAGGAGAAATTCAGTTTGAAATGTTTATTAATCATGCAGCAAATTTAATTTGGTTGTCGTACTGCACACACATAGGAGTTGTTCATAGTGTCTGTAGTACTTCATTGTGCTATGTGCATGACTTCATTATCACTAAGTCAGAAAAATGATTTTTTTAATCTGAGAAAAAATCTACTTCTAGTCAATTCAAAGAGGTTGTTTCAAATACTATATGTGTAAGTTTTAAGACAGCATTACATTACAGAGTGATAGTGGGTTTTTTCTTTGAGAAATAATATTGTATCTTACAATCACTGACTTTCCAGGATCAATGAAATATGTCATGCTGTGTGTGACAAAAATAAAACGAAGAATATGCAAGGTGCCTCTTTCTTTGACTGAAAGGGAAGAGCAAATCTCATTGAGCAGTAATATTTTTTAAGAATGTAAATTTAAACAATAGTATATATACTAAGTGGGACAACACTTGCAAGCGTATATGTGTGTACAGGTTCAACTCGGAGGGCAGAGTGTCATAAAGAACAATCTGTTTCAAGATTTACTCATTCTGTTTGGAAGGCAGAATTAGAAAGGGGAGAGAACTGACTGATGCAGAAACTCGAAGATAGAACTTTCCCACCTACAGACGCTCCCTTCTCATGCCCACAGCAGGAAGTAGATCAGGGAGGAGCCATTTTTCCCATTTCCCATTAGAAAGAAGATGGCATTCTGAGCAATCCTACAGAGAGAAAATGCAGCCATCTCAAAGTTTTGGTTTGGTTTGATTTGGTTCGGTTTTGCTTTGCTTTGTTCTATTTGGTTTTTAAGGACTGGGACAAGTAGTCACCTCAGTTGCTTAAAGGAGAAACCATAGAACTAGGGCTGCCATTTCTAGAGTTTAATTCTACTGAAAAATATGTTTCTTCTTCACAGTATTTTGGCCACTAAGGAGAATTAAAAGAATAACATAAGATGATAATCTACATAATCATCCTCCTGGAGCAAAATTAGTCATCGCATTCTGCTTTCATTCAGACTTAGTGATAGTATATCTTGTTTACTGAGTTAAAAAAATCAGCAAGATATTCTTTTCAAAAATATGAGTTTTAGATAAATTACAATAATTATCACGGAGAAGAATTATACATTTCCTTTTTTGATTGCAATGCTACAACTGGCTTAATTTCACACATCTTAGAATTCAACAAAATTTCACCTCTACTTTGTTCTACCTGAACTTGTCTGAGTATTAAAAATACAATTAGTGCTACTCTGATTAGAAGCAAAACTTACAGAACAGGTTCTTGCTTCTGTCCTGGTGAAATGCATGGATTCAGAAACTGGCCATGAGATTATAGATTTTAGGAAAACAGCATGATCTGAATAAAGCTGTGAGAAAGATGATCCAAGAACATATCTGAACTATAAAATGGAGTTTGCATCCTTATATAAATTTCATTTTCCTTAATGCTTAAGCCTGGCAAAAGAAAATTTCTATGGGAACTTTATATAGAACAATCATTAAGTCATCACAAATTAAATATTAAAAAAAAAAACTAAAATCAGGGTCTAGCACAGTAGCCTAGTGGCTAAAGGCCTCCTCTTGCAATCACAAGGATTCTATATGGGTGCTGGTTCTAATACCCTCAGCACTTCTTCCCATCCAGCTCCCTGCTTGTGGCCTGGGGAAGCAGTCAGGGATGGCCCAAAGCCTTGGGAACTTGAGACCCAGATGAGGCTCCTGGCTTCAGAAACGCTCAGTTCCTGGCCCTTGTCACCACTTGGGGAATCAATCAGGATGGAAAATCTTCCTCCCTGTCTCTCCTCTCTATATACATACTGACTTTCCAATAAAAACAAGTAAATCTTAAAAAAAAGAAACAGCTAAAATTAATCTTAACTTCTAGTAATATAAAACATAGCAATGCTGATATTCAAAATTGGAAAATGATGTGTTAATTTCTAGCATATTTGAAGATGTTAATGCAGTGCCTACATGTTAGTAGATATTAAAAATATACTACCATAGAACATATTCATTACTTATTTAAACTTAAGTAAAAGGAAAAAATGTTTAAGACAGTTTTAATGCACTCATCTATCATATAGGAGCAATCTGTATATTTGTTAGCTGAATTGTTAAGAAAGTTGCAGCATTATTAAAAATTCAATATTAATGAGTGTAAATTCTATTTGATTTAAACACCACGACTACAGAATTGTTACCTGTGACCTATATTGAGTATGTTCTCTTCATATTAATATATTAACATGACAATTGATGAGAGTTAAGCTGTAGTAATTACTGTTTGCTGTTGTCCTGAGAATCAAATATACTAATAATTTTCCACAGTTAGCAAGCATTTAAAACATGGAGTGACTAAGCCAACCACAGATCCATATAAAAAAGTATCAAGTGATAAGTCGCTGGATGAATGGCTTGATATTTAGTAAAGTGTAAGAGTTTCGTAACAGCATGTAATACTGTAAGTATTTCTTTTTCCTAGACTGATTGGAGTATTCAGAATCGTTCTTCATATTGACCATTTTATATATATATATTTTAAATAGACCTGACAGTGTCAAAGAAATCATTGTTGTAATGTATCACAAACTAATCATAACGAACAGTCGATGATTTAAAAATGTTATTTTAGTTGCAATTAATCTGCTATACTAAAATATTTTTTCCTGTTTGTCGAATTTGGTGCAAAATCAATTATCACCAAATGATTTTTTCAGTTATTTTTTCAAAATAGGTGCTGACCAGCACACGGGTCAGTGTGTTATGGGTCAAGTTTTATCTGACTGCAACTCTGATGTCCAGAACGTAGGTATATCTGCTTTTCTCCACAAATTTCAGCTTTGACTTTCAATTTTACCATAGCCTACGGAAACTGCAAGAAACCCATGTGATCGGTCACGTGCGTCCTTTAGATAAAAGGCTCAGTCACTCATGTGTGTGCGTGCCTGTCATGTATCTGAACACGAGAGCTCCTGTAACACAGCATCTTCAATCCAGTCTCTCCCAGCGTCCAGACTATGACCTTTGATTCCCGTGGGATTCTAGTCTCTGCCGGTGTCAGTGTTTGGAAGCTGTGTATGTCACTAATGAGATTTGTGGTCTGGTTCTGCTTTACTAAACTGATTAGCAACCCCAGGCTAATACTGCCTCACCCTTTCTCCCACTGACGGTGAGTTGGCTCACAGAACATCTGCCCCTCCGCAAACAGTGCAGACACACCCATACCTTGCAATGGTAGCTACTGATTGGAGACCCCGAAGGACACAGCGATGTAGAAGTTTCCATCTCTGCTTATATAAATTTCATTTTCCTTAATGCTTAAGCCTGGCAAAAGAAAATTTTTATGGGGACCTTATATAGAACAATCATTAAGTCATCACAGATCACATTTTTTAAAAAATGAAAATCAGGGCTTGGCACAGTAGCTTAGTGGCCAAAGGCCTAATTTTGCAATCACGAGGATCCCATATGGGTGCTGGTTCTGATACTGTCAGCACTTCTTCCCATCCAGCTCCCGGAGCTTCTTCCAGGTCTCCCACACTGGTGCAGGGTCCTAAGGCTTTGAGTCAGCCTTAAGTACTTCCCCAGGCCACAAGCAGAGAGCTGTATGGGAAGCGGGGCTGCAGGGATTAGAACCGGCGTGCTTATGTGAACCTGGCGCGTGCAAGGCAGGGACTTTAGCTCCTGGGCTACAGCGCCAGGCCCGAACTTGTAACTGTTACTAAAGGACTGTACTACTGTGCTAATATGGGGAGAAATGGTGGAAGGGGAAGATGGAGATGGATGAAGGGAAAGGGGAGGAGAGGAAACCCTATAATTACAAAACCACTGCATGCAAATTAATAATAATAATGATTTTCTCTGAATTTCTTAGGTACACATCTTCTAACAGCATATTGGGTGAGAACAGATAAAATAATAATTCCTTCATTCTAATATCATTAGTTTTCCTCTAAGAATGAATATCATTTCATATTAAGATAAGGAGGATTTCTACTAAGAAAACAGATTTGTATCATCTAAAGTTGCCTGTATTGCGTTAGATGTAACAATTTAGGGGTACATTCTGATTTGGTCAGCTTGCTGGTGATAAATCCTGACTGTATCATTTATTGGAAGTGTGATATTTGAAAGGCCAATCGTGTGCACCTCAGTAACACTCGTTCTATTAGTGGTATCAGGAGTAGCACAGTTTTTTTTTTTTTTTTTATGTAACTCCAAGATCAGAGGGAAGATTAACAATGAATAATACTACAGTGCAGATCTTAGAGGATCTCGCTGTTCGGAAGATAAGAGAGTTCACATTTGGAAAAAACTTCAACATGACAAATACATAAAAAAAATAGCTATAATATCTAGCATAGTTCCTGGTTGATTAATGCAAAATATTAACATTATAAAATGCCGAGTGATATGTTTATGCAAATATCTAGAAAGAAAATAGATGTTCTTATGAGGGCTGACACTGGGGCATAGAGAGCAGATCTGTCTGCAATTCCAGCATCCCATATGGGCACCTGTTTGTATCTAGGCGTCTGTACTACTGATGCAGCTCCGTGCTAATCGTCTGGGAAAAGCAGAAGAAATGGTCCAAGTGTTTTAGAGCTTGCCACCCTTGTGGGAAATCCAGGCAAAGCTTCTGGCTCCTGGCTTACCCCTGACTTTGTCCTAACTACTGTGTACAATTAGAGAGTGAAGCAATAAATCGAAGTCTTCTCTTTGTCTCTTCTTTTGTGTAACCCTGAACTTCAAACAACCTCACCCTGTTAGCAATGCACTCTTTCAGTACTAGAATTTTAAAATCAACATTTGTCTAAATTATAATTATCCAAATTATCAGCCCCTCAAAAGAATTTATCATTGTTTTAACGCCTTGATATGTGCCAGAACATTATACTATTATAAACATTTAAGAAAATTAAATAATCTGTGCATGATGAATGAAAACCTTTATATTAAACCTTCATTTATATTCTTCTTTCATTTCACAAGAACACTGTGAGTAAAAGTCATTTTAAAAGAAAACCCTTAAAATAACGTTCAGATGTATTTCAGACCAAGCCTGTTACCCAAGTTAGATATGTCTCTTTGTATCTATAGATATAGACTCATATATATATATATGATATATATTACTTATGCCCAATAAGGCCTTTTTAACATTCAAATATTATTGGTAGTGATTCTCTCATTAATAATAAAGGATATTTCTTGTCAATTACAATGTTAGTGTTATATAACTCTAAATTAAAAGACTAAGCTTTCTAAATAAAAGAAGAATTTTTCATTATTTTTTGTGCTTTCTCTCCATTGAATTCGCAGAGCTTGAACAGTCCAGGAGGGTAGCAGACAGCAGCAATTCTAGGATAAGGTAGTTTCTCCTAATGAGGTCATTTTTTTTTCCAAGTGATGCAGAGCTAATCTACACATACTTACTAACAAAATATGCCTCGGTTTGCAGTTTACTGATTTCGTATGCAAACAATCAATACACTTTACAAAAAAAAAAAAAAGCACCAAAGAACTATTATACTTACGGGTATTTAAACAATTTGGAATTTTAGTTTCCAATCACAATTTTTTCGTTGAAAAACAGCTACTTCAAAGCAAAGGAGTTTTTTTTTTTTTTTTTAATTGTTACAAGTCAGCATTTTAAATACCAGGTAGCTATTTCATTGATCTCACCATCAGCATGCGTTGAAACACAGCTGGGCCCAGGCTTTACCCTACCTCTTCCTGTTCTCCTCTCTGCGGTTTTTCACCTGTAGGTGGTACCGAGCACTTGTGCTCCTGCCTCTGGATTTCACACTGTTATACACATCTTCCTAACTCCAGGCGTTGCCATCATCTGCTCCCTCGTGTCAGTGGTTTCTTTTACAAGCCTAATCTCAGATGAACTTTTCTCTAATGGTATTTTATAATAAGTGAAAACCTAAAATGCCAATTCCTTTAGTGCATTTGTGGTAGTATCAACCAAACAACATATCTGTCAGAGATTGTGTGTGTGTTTGTGTGTGTGTGTGTGTGTGTGTGTGTATTTAAACTACAGACTTTACATTTCTTTACCAGGATTCCTACAATAAAGGCTTTGATTATTTTTTAAAAGAAGAGATTCATCGTGAGCTATGGGGTGAAGTCAATGACTCTTATATACCCGCAGGCTCAGTTAGCTGACTAAGCAGTTTGCCACAGCTTCTAGAGGTGTTCATTTCTGATAGTGCCTGTGTTAGGAGCAGGTGTTGTAAAGGTGAATCATGGCACATTTTCTGTTCTTCAGGGACTCAGTCCGCTTACGATGGGGATTCAATGAATAATAACAATTCAGTGTGAAGGCATTAGAAACTGGTTAGCAATGAGAAAATTTAAGGATGACTGACATGAAAAGAGGACTCTTTACAGCATGATTTCTGAGTCCAGCAGAAGGAATGAATCACCAAAGTCCAGTCCAGGGGCAGTATGCTAGGATTTACTTCTGTCATGGTAAATCAGATCTATCTAAGTCAGAATTCATCTTCCCCCATGAATCAGATTAGTTTAGTTTCTCTGTAAAACACTGTCAATTCCTAAAAGACTGAAAAGCATCAAGTGGCTACTGCTGTGCATAATCTCTGACAGATCTTACACTTCCAGTTTGCAAAACACCTTATCCACCATACTCTGACTGGAATTGAGATATATGTCCTGCATACACCGTAAGCATGTTAGAAGAACAACCAACCATACTAATGCACGTATATAAATTGTTGCTGCGGTCTGAATGTGTCCTACAAAATCCATGTGTTTGAAACTCGGTTCCCAATGGGACTGTGTGGAGAAATGGGACTTGAACAGGTGAGTAGGTGATGAGAACTCTGCCACATCGTCGGTCTCACGCCATTGTCTTGGGTGAGGGTTATTTACTTGGGGAGTGAGGACTGATAACAAGATCAGCTCAGTCCTTTGCTTTCTCATTCTCTCCCATGGGCTCTCTTGCTACACCGACCTCCACACTAGAATAACAGTAAGCAATCTTTTCACCTATTGGGAGGCAATGACTGTGGACTTCCAATTCTTCAGAAATAAACTTTTATTCTTTATAAATTATCCATTTTCAGATGCCCTGTTACGGCAATATAAATTGCATTAGGATCCTTTGTTGACAATTTAATTGTTCCCTAGGGCTAATGCTTTAACCCGAAAGCAAGTTGTTAAATTACTAGTTTGATAAAATACTAGTGGGCTGGTAATATAAATGTTATATAATGAGGAATGACTTACACCTCTATAGTTGGGAGGATTATGTGAATTTTGGAATTTTAAGATATAGGAATTAAACATATATATATATATTTATTGATAGAAACATGAAAATTGTATTAATTTGATCATCTGATGGTTCCTCATGGTGGTTAACAGGAAAGACTACAGGTCAGTCTGCATGAGTCTACTTTTGTCCCTTCTGCTAATAACTAACAAAGCAATATAAGTCTTGAAAACCTGTTTTCCTCTATAAATCATAAAACGGGATAGGATGGGCATTATTGCACACTGTGTTAAACATGTATAGGATGTCTGCATCTTTTTTATAAGCACCAGTTCAAGTTCGTCCCAAAGTCTCTGCTTCCTACCCGACTTCCTGCCAGTTCGCTCTCGTGTGGTGTTGACAGTGCAGGTATGTGGGCCCCTGCAAGCCAGGGGGTGTGATCTCTCCCACTCCTGCTGCAGCCATTGGGAGAAGGGATGTACTTCCTCTTTCTGTCTCTCCCACTCTCAGTCCCTCTCTCTAACCCCCTTTCTCTTCTCTGCCTTCAGATAAAATGTGAAAATTAATGCTGCTTTTACGGGATGAGAAAATGAGAATATTGATAAAATAACTTGGCAAGATATATTCTAAGATTTAAATGAGTAACAGTAATAAACAACTGAAAATAAAAGTGCTTAGAAGAAATTTTGGCATAAGTTGCAGAATTTGTGATGATTACATTTTTTAAAGATAGCTTCAAAATAATTTGCTTAATAAATAACTTCAGATAATTTTATTTCTGTATTGAACTGACTTAGATTTCCATTTCAATTCCATCATATATTTTTTGCTTAGTGCAATAAACCTTAAACTTCGATGCCACTTAAAATACTTCTTTTCAATTTTCCTGCAAAACATTTATGTAAAAGTTTAGGTTTTTTTTTTTTTTGTTTTGTTTTTTTGTTTTTTGTCTTGTGGGGTGGCATAAGAGGCTCCTGCATCACATATGGGCACCAGTTAGTGTCCTGCCCTCTCCACTAATGGCCAGAAAAAGCAGTACAGGATGGCCCAAGGACTTGGATCCCTGTTGCCAAAATGGAAAACCGGAAGGAGCTCCTGCCTCCCAGCTTTGAAGGGCATAGTTCTAGCTTTTGTGGTTATTAAAGGAATGAACCAACAGATGGATGTTACATCTCATTTATTTTCAGGAATAAGCATTTGATGTAAAGTAGAAAGACTAATGAGATAGAGCTTCGTCATATAAGATTATATCCCCAAATAATAAATATGTGGAGTTTCCTTTTAATGCTTGTAAAGTCAAAACTAAAATTTTAGCAGTATTATCACAAAATGACATGCCATAGAGAATTGACTTATTATTAAAAACAATATGTTGGGCTGGGCATGATGGCTTAGTGGCTAAGCCTTCATTTTGCAAGCGTGGCGATGCCATATGGGCAGTGGTTTGTGTCCTGGCTCTTCCATTTCCCATCCTGCTCCCTTTTTGTGGTCTGGGAGTAAGATTTAAAGACTTGGGACCCTGTACAGAGAAGAGAAACTCAGAAAAGGCCCTGGTTTTAGATCAGCTCAGCCTAGTCATTGCATCCATTTGGGGAGTAAACCAGCAAAGGGAATATTTTTCTGTCTTTTCTCTCTGTGAATCTACCTTTCCAATAAAAATAAACATAACTTTAAAAAAAGTAAAAACAGTGTGTTTCAAGCATTAACCAAAGAGACTTTGTCTTTGTAATATACAAACATATCACTATATTTTATAGGTTTGTATATATTACAAACTATTCAGGCATGTTATGTCATATACAAATGCATAAATATATTCCACATATTGCTATTAAGTATCTAGTCTTCCTGAAATGTTGGATAGAAGAAGATAGTGCAGTTTCCTGGTAGCCACCAAAAATGGCTCCATCAGATCTTTTATCCACACAACTCACGTGGGTGTTTAAATTCTTATGTCCGCTCTTGTTGAATGGTGTGAAGGGTAAGGGATTGATCTGATTACAGCTGGCAGTTACAGCATTTGTAGTACCTTCAGAGGATGATTATAAAAGCAGAATCATTATTTAAGCTCAAGTTTTGCTAGCTGTTTCTGTTTTGCTTCCTTGTTCATCATGTCAGATAAAATAATGACTAAGTGGGCTGCTATACTACAAATGCAATAATAATTAACTTCATAATTTCCTTTTCACTCATCCAGTAATTAAAAAAAAATACTTTATATCATTGAAAGGTAGAGACAAAGAGAGAGGGAGAAAGGAAAATAGAGGGTTTGGGAGAGGAAGAGTTGTTTCAGAATGGGAAGTGGGGGAAACTGATAAAGTCAATTTGACACCCACTGGTTCACACCCCATATGGAGGCAATGGCAAGGTATGGGTGAGGTCAAATCCAGGATGTGTGAATTCACTCTGAGTCTCCTAGGCAGGTGGCAGGAATGCAACTACCTGAACTCTCCCTGACTGCTCTCCTGGATCTGCCTTAGCATTCTAGCAAGAAGCTAGGATGGAAAGTGCTGCTGGGATTCGAATCAGTCACTCAACTTTGACACCTGGAGTTCAACAAACACCTGCCTCCTGAGTAGGATAGATAGATAGATAGATAGATAGATAGATAGATAGATAGATAGACAGAAGATGCTTATAATATCTTGTATACTTCTAAAATATTGAATAAGCTTCAACTATTCATAAGCACGGAAATTAATATCAATGCTTCTATTCAATATGTAGAAAATTATAGTTCTCACATGATTTCCTATTTAAATGAAAAAATTTGAATTTTATTACTTTATGGCTTTCTAACTTATAAAACAGTGAATTTGAAATAAAGTATTTTAAAACGTGCAATTACAGGCTTATACAAAATTAACTACAATTTCATACACATCATGGAAAAATGTATGACTTAATCTAAATTTTTTTCAGAAATAGCACATTTGAATGTTTGTACTTACATACATCTTTTAAAACAAACAACTAGTTTGTAGATTTTACTGTTATAAAACTATCAGCAAATGAATATCCTGTTTTATCAATATTTTCATTGAAGAAATAAAACGTGCCTATCACATACAGGTTTTTTTCAAAACAATGCAAATGTCAAGATGTTAAGTTAGTATGATACCCAGTAAACAAAACTAATGTGTTACAAAAGAATTATCTTGAAAACATATCCAAAGAAATGGCAGAACTGGAAAGAAAAGTCTCTGCTGGTAATATACATATTTTCAGAAGCAGAATATATCATCATTGCCTACATATATTTCTCTAGAATCATCAAACCTGGAGGTATCTATGTACAGTTGAACTGTTAAAGAAGTGAAAGTTTCTGACAGTGACAATTCTCACTGTGGGAAAACGTGGATTATTTTAATACAAGAAAACTCCACTAAAATATTTTTATGGGATAATACTCCAAGATAAGCACACTACAAGAAAACAAGAGAAAATGCTGACACAAACCATGTATGGTGGAGAATAGCCTCCGAAGTGAAAGCCACAAGCATCTTAAAACACAAATGCTAATGAGAGCTGCTCAGGGCTCAGCCCTCCACACTTATTCAATTTTAAATGGCATTTCAACAAAGGCGATTTTTAAATATAGAATCCTTAAATGCAGAGGCCAGTAGAAAGAAAAAAAGAACGAAAGAAAGAAACCACAGGAAAGGAATGAAAATTCTTTGAGGATTTACATGTTTATCTCCCCAAAAAAGAATTTGAATGTATTCTTTTTCCCCCTCTGGTTGCCTAGCTAATTCTTACTTCTTCTTAGCCTCTCCTGCCTGCCTCTTTTTCTCTACCTTTCTTGACCTTTCTTTTCTCCTTTTTCCTTCTCCTTTTCCTCAGCCTTCTTCTTAATCATTTCTGTGTATTAAACTGACTACTGTAAACTCTTAGTAAACAACAATACAGTTATATCATTTTTGAAACCTAGAATGTATAACATCAATTTGCTCAATCACTCATGAATGCAAATTAGATATTTTTAAGAGAAATCATAAACAGAAAATATTTCATTGTGTAAGAGATTTACAGTCTCTGTCTAAAGTGCTGAATAAGCACAAAAGACATCCCTCACCCCCAAAAAGAGGTAGCAGATGCACTGGCAAAGGGTGACTGTGAGACACAGCCTTAGGGTAATATAGTTACCATACAGTTATTGCTGAGCAAATACAAACTGATGATTGCTAAGCTAAGAGGTGAGTGAGAGTAAGAGAGAGAGGGGATTTTGGTTCAGGAAGAGCTTACTGGGGGAAAGAGAGGCTGAGGAAATGCTCCCTCATGGCAGATGGCCCAGAACCATTTCCACATGGTAGGGGGACAACAGGAGAGAAATGGCTGCCCAGGGTTTGCAACACTGGGTCTCTGCACATCTTAGATGTGGGGAATGGGAGAAGGCAGTGACCCCTCTGTAGTGGCATGCTTGTGGTCTGTAGCTCAGGTGCTCATCACGGCAGGTGTTGACCTTCTGCATAGAGACAAGGTTAGGGTGATTCAGCATTCCACACTTTCCTGCATGGTTGTGTCAGCTTGACTTTGGCAGGGTGCTGGAGTCATTTCTGCTCTACCCAAACTAACAGTTAGAAATGGAGTGACAACATCCACATTGATTTCCACAATGATAGCAACCGCTGTGACAACATTTTAGTTGCAGGAAATCAACATCCAAACTCTGCAAGGTAGAAAAGGGATTCAATGAACCAGAGAGGGTGAAGCTGTCTCAATTTAAGGTGCAATTTCTGTCTGAAATAGCCGTTTTAAAGTTTCAGCAGGGAATTTATTTTTTTGAAATATATTTTAAGTATTTTTAAGAGGTTTAAAAGATGTAACTCCGTAACTAGTCTGAGAATGGAAATTGAAATTTCTATACAGAGATGATGAAAGGTTACTCAGAAACACAGATCATGGATGCATGTTGTAGGATACAACATTAATAGGAGAAAGCAGGTGAAACATTCCAAATGTATTTACTGAAAGATAATGCAGAAACAAATTTAAAACATATGCAAATAGAATTATACAGAAAATAGCTCTTTTTTATTTGTAGGGACACTATGGGAGACTTAAACTTGCAATATATTAATTATGGGACACAACTGGATAAAAGTCAAAGGACCTTAAAAGGGATATACCATATTTACTTTTATTAGATAAAATTAGAAACTTGTTTCTCTGCTCACCCCTCCTAAAATTGTTCTGCACCTCAGCTATTGACAAGTGCCTTGTTAGATTGATAAACCAGTTTAGACTATCCCAAAATCTGCCAAGTTCACCAACATTATGCTTCAATGCTATAAACTGCTAAATACTAAAATGAAAATAGACACGAGACAGCTGAATAGTACTCTATAGCCACTTTTTAAGGTGTATAGCAGCTGGTTCTGTGTATAAACAAAAATTGAAATGTCAATGAAATACTCACGGGATGTGGTTAAGAACTTGCATGGTTTTAACATATTGATTACTCAATACCATGTCAATTAATTCCATAATGTTGTAAGTTGTTGTTGATGTTGTGCTGGGGCTTCCAATTGATCAGGATGATGTTCTGCCAGCTCTGCCTTCAGACCAGAGATGATCTCCCCAAGAAAGTGTTGAATTTATCTGGGCAATGAGATGCTGGACTCTATGCTTGGTATATGTTTGCAAAGAAAGAATCTTGACTTAATTTGATCTGTAAAACTGCAACAAGGTGGAGGAATCCAACATGGTGGGGAGAGTGGGGGAGGGGTTGGTGAATCCCAGAGGCTATGAAACTGTGTCACATAATGCAACATCATTAAAAAAAAAAAGAGACAAATTTAGAAATGTACTATAAAGGCCTGGCACAATGGCCTAGTTGCTAAAATTCTCACCTTGAACATGCCAAGATCCCATACGGGCATAGGTTCTAATCCTGGCAACTCTACTTCCCAACCAGCTCTCCGCTTGTGGCCTGGGAAAACAGTCGAGGATGGCCCAAGGCCTTGGGACCCTACACCCACGTGGGAGACCCAGAAGAGCTCCTGGCTCCTGGCTTTGGATTGGCTTAGCTCCAGCCATTGCAGCAGCTTGGGGAGTGAACCATCAGAAGAAAGATCTTCCTCTCTGTCTCTCCTCCTCTCTGTATATCTGACTGTGCAATAAAAATAAATAGATCTCTAAAAAAAAGGAATGTACTGTACACTTAAATAAAATTAACCAAAATGATAACATGCCTGTAAATAATTGAACCAGAGGAAAAGGAGAATGCAAATAAAACCTGAGGGGATGCAGAATACTGTGTAATATAGACAGATAAGTAAATAATATACTTATGAAAGTTAATAAAGAAAAATGAAATATAAAACAATGTAGTTGAGGCAAGCACACAGGGTATTTAAACAAGACGAACAGGATAATAAACTGGCAAAAAAGTGTTCAGATGAAATAGTTTATTAGTGAAACTTTCTGAAGAAATTGTAGGTTTTTGACTCTAGTAAGGCAAACTAAATATTGAGCTCCATTAAATTTGAGTGAAATTATGTCTGTGAAGTCATCGATGGTTTAGATCTGCAAGTTTGGGCTAAATTTATGTGAGGAAAACACAGGAAACTATCGAAAACATCAAGGCATGTTTTCTGATTATTCGTTTAGATGTGACTGTGAAAATATTCCAAAAGTCAAATAATCATTTCCTACCTTTGTGCTCGTATAAATTAACTTGAATGTTAATATATATTATAGCTGACTTATTTGGGAATAGTTCTATCTTCTTAGTCTTTTTTTCAAAATTTTAAGACAAGGTGATCCAACTCTAATTTTTCTTTCTTTTTTTTTTTTTGAAGATTAATCAAACAACCTGGAATTTTCTTTTTTGCTTTCTGCATGTATACTTTGACTCTTTTTTTGGTAACTATTTCTTTCCTATGGAATGTTTTCCATATTTAATGTTACGTTGGAAAACTCACTGATGCTCCAGAATGTGCATCCTTGTGGTGTCTGTGTGAGTGAATGATGTTGTTGGTACGTTTTCCAGAGGTAGCAGTTCTAAGCTGCCATGGATATCTTTACTGATTTTGTGATTGGTTTTTTATAGCCATACGATTTCCAAGTCAGAAATGCTTAGCATTCATAACTGGATTACAAGCTTATTATCAATAATGTAGAAGTTTAGTGAAAGAAAGCTAAATCCTTTTACTGTTCAGTGTAGTGTGCTACTCACAGTCAGGTTTGCTGCATGCAATTCTAAAGTTTCAGCTAAATTTAAACATTAAATCTCTGATCTTCTGTCTGGAGAATTAGTTTCCTTAAAAACAAAACAAAACAAAAAAAAAAAGAAAATAGAGTATCATATGGCCACAATGCCTTTTGTGCAGATACTTAAACACTTTTTTTTTTCAGTCATATTCAAATTAGGTCTTTAGTTATGCCTTTATCTCTGCCATCCAAGTTTTCTGTATCACATTGATAGAAATGAGCTGTTACTTACCTTCAACATTAGGTTTTCTATCAGCATTCAGAAGTCTTTCAGTTCGGACCTAATTGTTCATTTGTTTTCTAATATGAAAATTGTTATCTCCTCTCCATAGTTTTTTGTTTTTAATAATAAAGGAAGACCCTATTTGTCCTTTTTCTATCAATTTAATGTCATTTTGAAATAACAGAGAGGTAAAGGCAAGAGTCAGCTCACTGTATTTAACTGCAAGACACAGTTTTCTCCAAAATACAAGGATCAGGTAGAGCACCTGGAACAAATCTGGCATGATAAGTTTTTTAATTGGTTAGATTGTACCTGATTTGATTTATTGGGATAAAAATATTCATGACTAGGAGAACCAGTGAAAATTTATCTGAGAATTGTTTGTTTTTTTCGTGGCTGCAAAATGTTTCCCATATTATTTACAAGTTTCAAAAGACATAAAATTATATTAAAAAGCTATATAGCAAGATATTTTGAAAACTTAACTTTTGAATCATGACTTCTATTGAATTTATCTTATTAATCATTAGTGCAGACTTATTCCTGTACTATTATTAATTTGCTTCTATTGATATTAATAAAATGTTTTTCTCTTTAGAAGATGATACTTTTCTGGTTTATTTTTCCTGATTAAAGGTCATCAAAGATTGAGTTTTCATTTCTGCTATTGATTTGCCACAAATTAGGTCACTGTAAGTAGGGAAACATAAATGATACATATCAAGAAGTTGGTGCTCAATAAGGGAGGAAACCAAACTTAACACAGAACATGTTAGATTACATTACAAGAGAGGCTAATCTTTGAATGTGATGGGTTTGATCAAACAATCAAAGTAAAGTTTAAAAAGTGAGTGTTGGAATTCTAAACAATAAAAATCTGAGGCATGAAATTTATTGAACTTATACTGTCCTATTACCCAGTAGACTGTCTTTTATGACTTTTTAAAGAGAAGGATGAAATTTTCAAAGCTGTGACTTTTTTTCAAGTACAGCTAAAATAACACTCAAGGAATATGTATTGTATTTTCTAGAACAAAAACAAAACAATACTCATACAAGATTGATTAATTTTTCTTTCAAAGGCAAGAAAAGGGCCCAGAACTGAAGCATCATTCAAAACTGTCCCACTTGTAGGAAAACCATGTCTAAGTCATTCTATTTCTGAGTAGTTTATAAAATCAGATACATTATTAATAACAATGTTTTTCTCAGGAAGAGAGCCAACTAAGCTGTGGGCAAAATCTTCCTTCAAGTGACAGATTTCATGTAATATTAATGCATCTAAAGTAGAAAAGCTATTGTTAACATATAGGCATGCTTGAAGAATGTTTACTCATAATTTGAATAAAAACTGACTTGGAGAGTACATATTAGCCTTTGGCTTACAAGTACTTCATATAAGAGAGATGAGCTCAGGGAATTTTGTTGTTTTGAGACTGTGGAGTCTCAATTCAAGAAAACAGTTACCTCATATGGTTGAGGAAAGATAACTGAACACTCCATGAAGTCTCTTCATAAAAAAAAAAATTAAATTAAACCTGATAAAGTCCAGAAAACATAACTGTTCGCTTTGGATCTAGAGTGTTCTGCAATACCACTCTTCATTATTTGTTTCATTAATTATCACTTTTCTTGGTCTCATAGTAGTAAGTAAAATTAACATTATATCATTATCAAAATTCACTCCTTTCACCATGTTACTACTAAGGCTCAAAAAAAGCACTCTAAAGTCAAACCTCCTAAAACATATAGGTTAAATTAGCGTATAGACATATGGATTAATTTATAAATGTCTTAACACACTTGCTGCAGCTGTTTAGCTGACCCCTGCTTATAGTATGTTGCATATAATTGGACATTTTAGAGCATCCAATACACAGCATATGAAATTCCCAAGGTTGTAAGGAGTGAGTTATTTCAAAGCACTTGGGTTTTGCAGGTGAATACTACTAAGTGAACAATGCAGCATTCTATTTGAAACAAAGACTGTAACATAAGCTGCAGGTAAAATCAGACTCACGCCAAGACAGCTTAACAAGGCATAAAGACACAGAACATCTGCCTAACCATTTAACTTATGTTCAACAACATAACTAATCATCGTAATTCATTTCAGTTACAGAGTTCTCGTAAAACAACAGTCTCTTAGTTGGATATCTCACATTTATCTTTTTAACAGTTTAAACTGAAATTAATACAATTATTTCAAAATAAGTTCATGCTAAAACTGGTTAAACTCAACTTATTAAAGAAGCCTTTGAAACAATGATTGCTTCAGTTGAAATGAAAAAGCTGGGTTAGTATTCTTGTTCTGCTTCATACATTCTGTCTTCTATTTTCATCTCATTTTTCATGCATTTCATTTCTGTTCCCAATACTCTCTTATTTATTCCTCTCTGATTTTGTTGCTTTTCTATTATCTAAATGCAAAGCACTGGAAAATATATATTTGACTAATGACAAGTATAGCTTACACTATTTCTCATATCCATATATGCATTTTACTTTATGAATAGCATCTTAAAGACAAATTGTTAGAAAATAACAAAATATTATATTACACTCGAAGCATAAGGAGCATGGTAAAAATAGCAGCTCTGATATTGAAAGAACCCTTCCATCACTGTCAGAACATCAATGTCCTTTACAGTAAAATAAAAATTAGATACATACAATATCTGTATTTTTCAGATCTTAAAATATAAAACCAATGTTTATCATACAACTGAAATATTTATTTAGTTCCTGCAAATACTCAACTAATTTGATATCTATTTGATCCCTTCATGTATTTACAGTGTTATGACCAATCGTTTATAGTATAACTCACAGCAGCAAAGCAAAAATTAACTTTCATAGATAAAAATATTGTGTAAGGAGTAGGTTGGATCAAGTAGTCGAAGATAGGCTTGCTGAGGAGGTAACATTGAATACTGCACACAGCAAATAATTTTGTAGCTATGCATAATTATTTGGGAACAATGCTTTTTGTATATCATATTGTACTCTTGAAATACATGAATTAACATAATCCACTAAAAATAATATATTTTAAAAATAACAGCAGCAAGAAGAGATGAAAGGGTGCTATGCAATACTATTGAAGCTATCATGGTAATTCTTTATTAAGATAATGACTTCAGAGTTTGCTCTAATTGTAAGGAAGCCAATAAACTATTTTGAATGGAGATACAAGGTGAACTTAAAATATTTTCACTTAAGTTCATTTGAGTTGCTATGAATTGTGAACGAAATTTGAAACTGAGAAAGACATGTCAAAGGCTTAAATATAATTTCATTAAAATAATCTAGAAGAGCCCAGCAGCGCGGCCTAGTGGCTAAAGTCCTCACCTTGAACGCCCAGGATCCCATATGGGCGCCGGTTCTAATCCCGGCAGCCCCGCTTCCCCATCCAGCTCCCTGCTTGTGGCCCGGGAAAGCAGTCGAGGACGGCCCAAAGCTTTGGGACCCTGCACCCGCGTGGGAGACCCGGAAGAGGCTCCTGGCTTTGGATCGGCATAGCATTGGCCGTTGCACTCACTTGGGGAGTGAATCATCGGATGGAAGATCTTCCTCTCTGTCTCTCCTCTCTATATATCTGACTTTCCAAAAATAAATAAATCTTTAAAAAAAATTATCTAGAAAATATAGAAGAATAAAATCTAAGAACATCTAACAGATTACATCCTATCACCAATTATGTAGTGACGTGTGCAAACGTAAGTATATACACATACTACATGTAAATTACATAAACTGAATATGAAATTTGTCCTTTTTGTTCAGTCTCAAGTATCAAACCCTGTGTGTGTCCTCTCAGCTCGTATTCATACAACTCTTCGTTTCTTTTCTTTGGTTCAGATGTAAAACTAGTCCTTATAATGGAATGATAATATTGACAGCCACACAGTTTTTTTCAAAAGGTATTTTGTTTATAACCCATTTATTTTGTTGAATGAACACCCTAACTTATATGTTAAAGGAAAACCATTGCGCAGCAGGGTAGTGAATGGCATAATACTAAAGTCTTTTTTTTTTTTTAACGATTTATTTTTATTATTTTTTCATTGGAAAGGCGGATATACAGAGAGGAGAGACAGAGAGGAAGATCTTCCGTCCGATGATTCACTCCCCAAGTGAGCGCAACGGGCCGATACTATGCCAATCCGAAGCCAGGAGCCTCTTCTGGGTCTCCCACGCGGGTGCAGGTTCCCAAAGCTTTGGGCCGTCCTCGACTGCTTTCCCAGACCACAGGCAGGGAGCTGGAAGGGAAGCGGGGCTGCCGGGATTAGAACCGGCGCCCATATGGGATCCTGGGCATGCAAGGCGAGGACCTTTAACCACTTGCGCCACTGCGCCGGACCCACTAAAGTCTTTTGAGGACATAGCACAATGGCTCAGTGGCTGAATCTTTGCCTTGTTGTGCTGGAATCCCATACTGACTCCTGTTTGTTTCCCAGCTGCTCCACTTCTCCTCCAGCTCCCTGCTTGTAGCCTGGAAAACAGTGGAGGATGGCTTAAAGTCTCGGGACCCTGCACTGGCATCAGAGACTGAAAAGAAGCTCCTGACTTCCGGCTTCAGATCTGCTCAGCTCTGGTTGTTGCTACTGCTTGGGGAGTGAACCAATGCATGGAAAATTTTTCTCTTTATCTCTCATTTTCTCTATAAGTATGTCTTTCAAATAAAAATGACAAATAAATCTTTTATAAAATGACAGAAAACAGAAAAATGTTCCATGTACACATATTGGAAAATGAGTATCATCAAAATGCAGCAACTCAAAGCAATTTATAGTTCCAATGTGATCCCAATCCTAACATCGAGGATCTTCTCACATTAAAACACACACACACACACACACACACACACACACACACAAGAACGTAATGATCCATTATTGAAATTTGAAATGAAGAGGTGAAACAATTCTAAACAATAGAACAAGTATGGAGGCATTTTAAGTACCAGAGTTCAAGGAATAATACAGAATATTTATTAACAAGACATCCTGTTGTTAGTATAAAAATAGACAAATTGACCAGAGCAACAGAACAGAAACCGTAGAAATTAATCTGTCTCCAACTAATCTTTGCAAAAGTGCTAAAATTATTCCCTGGAGAAAGTACAATCTTCAACAAATAATGCTCAAAAACTGTATCTCTACATGCAGAAGTATGAAACAAAACTCGTACCTGACACCCTGTACAAAAATCAACTCTCAGTGGATCAAGAATCTAAATTGAATTCCTGAAACCATCACATTACTGGAGGAAAAAGGGAATCTAGAAAACTTCGAAATAGGCAAAAATTTCTCAGACTAGAACCTAGAGGCACAGGCAAGTAAAGTGAAAATAGACAAATAGGATTGCATCAAGCTAGGAGCTTCTGCACAGTGAACATAACACTCAACATGCAACAAATGGAACATAAAAAATATTGGCAGGCTATGGAAATGATAGTGGATTAATAAAAGGCTCAAGAAATTCCCCATCCAGTTAGACATCGGCAAAGGCAATATTCAAAGAATGAAATGCAAATGTCCAATAGACAACTGAAAAAAGTCTGTGGATTACCAGCCATCAGAGAAATAACTCTCCCCCCACCAAAAAAAAAGTTTTCACCTTATCACAGTTAGAATGACTATCAAACAAAAATTGAAAAAAATAAATAAAAAGTGCTGGTGAGGATATAAAGCAAAATAATATCCCTTTACCCATTGCAACAGAAATGTAAAGTAGTACAGCTTCTGTGGAGTGCAGTTTGGAGGTTTCTCAGTGATCTTAATATAGATACATTGTGTAATCCAACCATCCTATACTCCTGGAAATATATCCCAGAAAAATGAAATCAGCTTATGTAAGAGTTACCTGTATCACTGTGTTTACAGTAGCACAAAGTACAAATACCTGGTAGGGTAATACTCAGCCACAAAAAGGATAAAATCCTGTCTTTTGCGGCAAAATGTGTTAAATTGGATATGTTGATACTTGTAAAATAATAATGCAATGATTTTTTAGCCAATCCAGAGAGTTTAAAGAAAGCAGTGTATATTGAGTTAAAGTGACACCTGTGATTGATTAAATTGTGGCCCATCCCACTTGTCTGGATTCCTGCAGAAGAAGGACTTGCTTATCTTTAACTTGCAGAGCTCTTTGCTTAGAGGAATATTGAGCCAATAATTATAAAATAAACTGAAGATATGTTATTGTAGAAAGTTAAATGCAAGGAAGACCAGGAGAGGAGAAGAGGGATGAAAATATCATTGTATTCTTGGAATCATATCTATAAAATCTACATGGCCCATTCTTTACAATTTTATAATTGTAATTCTATAATTATAATTTTATAATGAAAATATGAAAATAAAATACGTGTGTACAGATATATAAATATCATCACATATGTTAAAAACGTAGATATGCCATCATAAAATATAACATATCTTGAATATGTCAATTTCAGCCTTCTAGCAATTCTTCCTGAACTGTAGTGGTATTTGTAGATTTCTGATTTCCTTACAACTATCCCGTTTCAGGTCCTTTTAATCTGATACCGAAATTACTAAAATTACTTCTTTATATTTCCCACTCTCAGTGTGATATTCCTAAAAATCATTTGGCATACCTTTGTCAGCTTAATTTTCTTAAAGTACTCTTCGCTATAGCTTTGGTCAAAAGCCATTACCCAAGCCCAGACTTAAAGTAATGTTTTCAAAATTCTACCTTCCAAAAATCTCTCATGGAATGTAAGAATCGCCACGGGGATTATTTTCAATTATTTTTGCGGGTAACACACTATCGACATGGCCTTAGCTTATTTAAACATCACTGTCTCTCCATACAGTAGAAAAACTGTGGTCAGGAATTATAATACAAGAATTCTAGTTTTGCTTATGTTCCAAAACTTGAAATTTGCCAAAATAAATAAATCCTCCAGAAACAAATTTTCTTACGTATAATATGGAAAACGAAATTTGAAATATTTACTGTGCTTACCTCTTTGTATATGGCATTGGGGGGAAAAACACAGGATTTGTGGTTAGCAGATCTAAGTCTCTTTTATGTTTATACTATATAAATTTGTTGAACTATTAATCTTAGTTGTTTTAATTTTCTATCATTAAAAAGGTATAGGAAATAATCCTCTCACAGTTTCTGAAAGTGCTAACTAAAGAAATGAGTGTAAGGAGCTCTTCTAAATTATTAAAATGTTTTTCTATTGTTAGTTACTTCTTACTGCACTGAAGAACATCTGAGCAACAGAACAGGTATCCATGTGTCCTAGGAAACTGGTAGGCAATAGGCAACTGAATAAAAAATGAAAGAAGAATCAAACAAAAAACACAGACTTTCAACAAGTTACTTATGATGACAACAGGTCATCATTGTTTCTGGAGAACTCTTGGAGACAATGTAATATATAGATACTAGTAACATTCAGCATGAAGTAGAAGGCCCTGAAAGTCAGTACTCACTTCAGTCATGGTTTGGGACTTTTGGTCATTTTTTTTAGAACTGCTGCCCTGGAGAGGGGATTACCTGGCACTTTCACTACATTGCAGTAACAAGCTACAACTGGTAGAAAATCCCCTTGGAGAAAATGATTGTTGAGAACCAATACAGTGCATTCAGATGATAATGAAAAGTCCTCCATTGAGGTCTATGTCCTAAGTAAGCAAAGGGGAACTTGGCAGGAGTGATCAAGTTTATGCAGTCTAGATTATCTTGGATATTTAGTAAAGCTTATTCTTCTCCTGATATCGACAAATAAGAGATATCCAAGTGTCAAAACTTGATTTGGCATGAATGACCATGAAAAAGAAAGGAATGGGAGCACAAGCCAAGGAAGGCAAACAATAAGGAACTTACGGAGGTTTCTTAACAATAACTGAACAATGGGAACCCTCAGTAGGTGAATTCAGTCAATAATTCACCTAGCCACAATCTCAAAGAGCATACTTTCATAAAAGATCCCAACCAGACTCATTCTTTGATTTTGGCTCATTAGGCATCGTGGGTGGGTAGGAAGATGATTCAGATTGTCCAAATAGCTAATATCAAATCCTTTGTTATGGCAGCAACAGAATAATGGGCATAATAAGTCAGTCAATACATACTATCAGGGCACTTGTCTTAAAATATTTTGTTCATCTATAATATCTCTTGAGCACTTTCTTTTCAACAGCCAAGCTGTGCCAACTATTTGGAGTCACTTGGACATACTCTTCTCTTCCTCAACTGTGTGTGCTCTAAATGCTACACAATTTAGGACTGGAACATTTCTCTCTTGAAAAGTGTATGTTTTTCTGTATTAAAAGTGTCCTTTTTAGGTAAGATTATTATTTATAGGTGAGGATTCTAAAGAAATAGGACTCTTACATAAATGAGAAAGATGCAAAATGGTAAATGTTGAAATTCAACAAAACAACGCACCATTTAGACTCAAGTATCATTGTCTATTCATGTTTACTTGGGTGTCACTTTCCAGCCTTGATCTTTCAGTATAGTCTCGCTAAAAAGAAACTAAAAATCATCTTTTGAGTGCTCCTCATTTATGTAGGCTGCGTTTCCATTTTGCTTGCATTCTTCTATAGTTAAACAGCACCTCATTTTATTTGCTAAGATTTGCCTGTGTTATATTCTTTTCATACAAGTTATTCCTTCTTCCTATGTTGACATATTTTTTGACATATTTTAAACAAGGAATAATTTCTCTTCAAAAAAACTGTGTTGATTTTTTTGTTATAACATTTCTTTGAGTAAGTTGCTTCTGATTCCTTTTTTTAAAACAATGGCTACCTAAGTAATAGAGACAAATTTTATTTAATGTGAGCAGTGCAAATAAAATTGTGTAACTCAAAAGAGATTGAGACAGCAGACTATAGAGAAAACTGATGCTAAAGTTATTGAACTTGATCTTATTTATAACTATTTGCAATTCTATAAAATACTGATAAAGGATTCTTCCAGAAGGAAGATTAAGTAAATAGAAGCATCAAATTAGCAACAGCAACTTAGTCAAGGTGACTTTTAAAGCCTGGTGATTATTCAATATGCTTACTTAAAGAATTGCTAGAAAATATAATTCACATAAGATATTCATGTTAGCAATGTTGATTCGAAAGTTAATATTGATGTGTCTTTTATCTTATGTATTTTATGCATATTAAATTCAAACCATCATAAATTCTAAAACTTCCTAAATTTGTACTAAAATTATTATTAAATATTTTCTCTACTATGATATAATTTCACTGAACTTGCTGCCAAAATTTTTACTTGCAATCCAACAAGTCATCAATTATACATGCTTTTTTCCTTACAAACAATGTCTGAAAGATTTAAGATACAAAAAACGACTGAAAATTATCTAAGTTTTTTAAAGATTTATTTTTTATTATTATTTTTTCATTGGAAAGGCGGATATACAGAGAGGAGAGACAGAGAGGAAGATCTTCCGTCTGATGATTCACTCCCCAAGTGAGCGCAACGGGTCAATACTACGCCGATCCGAAGCCAGGAGCCTCTTCCAGGTCTCCCACGCGGGTGCAGGTTCCCAAAGCTTTGGGCCGTCCTCGACTGCTTTCCCAGGCCACAGGCAGGGAGCTGGAAGGGAAGCGGGGCTGCCGGGATTAGAACCGGCGCCCATATGGGATCCTGGGCGTGCAAGGCGAGGACCTTTAACCACTTGCGCCACCGCGCCAGGCCCTGATTATCTAAGTTTTATTACTCATAAAATATTTAAAGTTGGTCCATCCTAAAACAAGCACAATCATTAACATCTTTTTCCTGTTATTTGGAAAGTTAACCTTTAGGGAAACATTTCTGTGTATATTCTTTAGATGCTTTTTTGTGATACCATATTGGGAAAACAATATTGTAAACAAATTATGTGTATATAAATTAAGCAGTGTCACAATTTTATAGGCATAACACTCATGTGCATTTTATCTGAGTTATTTTTATGTCTGTGAAGCAATTTTTCATATTGCAATAATTGCGATTGTATTTATCAGGAAAAAAATAGTTAAAATTGGTTAAGCCATACACTGAGCTAGAAGATCATCCTGATTATATCCTAGTATGAAAACTTTTGTAGGATAAATGAAGGGAAAGATTAAAACAGAAACCCCAGTAAAATATTAGGAAAACATTGTTATCTATAACACACACATTTATTTTTAGGAAATATTATCAAATTGTGGTCACATCCATGATTGCTTGTTGTCTGTTTTCTCTGCTTTTTTTAATAATAAACAATCATTTTTATATGATATGAGAAAAAGTAATTTACACATTGATGATAAAATAATTTTTCCTGAAAGCAAGAATTTTGGAGCACAAAATGCTATAATATTTTAGCATCTACTTCAGGTGAGAGTTTAATCGCAGTATACTGTGCTGTATTAGTGGGCACATGTCAGTGTATTCTATAATCCCAGTCTACTAATTCATAGCGGCAACAGTAACATTTCTTAAGTGGGTTAATAAAATTGATCATGATAGAAAAAATAACTCTTTAAAATGTAAATATTATATTAGAAAAATACAGTTCTGTAGTACAGGAATATTTATGCATATGTTATATCTACATTATATACATTATGTCTATTATATTACATCTATATTATGCTGACTTATGCATTGTTATTTTCAATGTCCAAATTGTATTTAGTTACTGGCTTTTGTAAAAGAATTAATGCTGTTTCAGCTCAGGGATTTTATGGTATCAGGTTGTTGTAACTAAACTTTTAAAAGATTTATTCATTTGAAAATCAGAGTTTACAGAGTGAGAAGGAAACATTCAGAGAGGGATCATCAATCCACTGGTCACAGTGACTGGGGCTCCGTCAGGCCATGAGGCACCGGAAGTGCCTAACTGTCTCCCAGCTGGGTTCAAAGAACCAGGGATATGGACCCTCTTCTACTGCCTCCCCATGCAAAGTGGGCAGGAATTGGTGGGAAGTGGAACAGCCATAACTTGATCCAGTGTTCATCCGGGATGCTGACACTGCATCTGTAGTTTAAATGTGCTATAGTGCTGGCCCTGTAATTATATTGTTTTATACCTGATATAGTTTTCAGGGAAGAATGGATTTTCAAATGTATTGACTTATTTACTTAGAGGCAGAGAAGTAAAGAGAAGGCAGGGATGGTGGGAGGGGAGAGGAAAGAGAGAGGGAGAGTTATTGGATCTTTCTCCACATAGCTGCAAGAGGCAGGACCGGACCAGGCTAGCAAGGAGCCATAAGCTTAATGTGGGTCCTCTACATGCATGGCAGGGGACGGAGCACCAGATTTATCTTTGGCTGCTTTCACAGGTACATTAATAGGATACTGAATGGAAACTGAAACAGCCATAACTCAAAGCAGCACTCCAAAACGTGAGCCTAGCATTGCAAACAGTGGCTTAATCCACTGTGCCATAAGGCCAGTAACTACATTTATAACATGTAGACATTCGTCGTCTCAATATGTTTCTTTGTTAAATCTAGAAATACTACTCTTGTGCAAAACCACTTAACTATTTTGACATGTAAAGTTTTGGCAGATGCATCAGAATCAAGTATAATGTATAACATATACTCAAAATGTCTGGAAAATGTTTGATAAAACAATGCTGTTTATATAAGGAACTTGAAATTATATGTTGAAAATGTCACTATCATCTAAATTTGATTGATATTATCTATGTAACTTCAAAAGCATTTCACACACCTCAAATTCAGGTTTTCAGTGTCATCAGTAACACCTGGTACTTTACCCAGGCCTTGAGTAATTAATGAAAGAAAAATTGCAGAGCAAAACAATATCAAAAAATATGGACGTCCAAAGAACTCTGTGTGCACTGACAGGGAATGGTCTCTGGTTATCCACACTGTTCTCGCTAGGAAGAAGGATTCCACAATATGATAGCTACATGTGTTTATAATTTAGTCTTTTTTTTTTAATTTTAGCACTACAACATATAAAAATATACTGGCATTTATCAATACAAGTTGATTTCTTAGACATTAAAACAAAATAGGGGACATGGTGAGGTAGCCTAACAGCTGAAGTTCTCACCTTGCATGTGCCGGGACCCCATATGAGTGCCGATTCTAATCCCAGCAGTCCTGCTTCCCATCCAGCTCCCTGCTCATGACCTGGGAAAGCAGTCGAGGAAAGCCCAAAGCCTTGGGATCCTGCATCCGTGTGGGAGACCTAAAAGAAGTTCCTGGCTCTTGGCTTTGGGTTGGCTCAGCTCGTGGCCCTTGCGGTCACTTGGGGAGTGAATCACTGGATAAAAAATCTTCCTCTCTGTAAATCTGCCTTCCCAATAAAAATAAATCTTTAAAAAGTAGGAAAATGTCAATGATATATCTATAATATTGAACTGTCCATACAAGAGTGCCTTTTGATTCTCAATTTTAGTTCCCAAAATTTAATATTTGAAAATCTATTTAGTTTTTCAGTTTGAAGGATTTGCTACTGAGCATATATTGTCTGTAGTTCTCCAATTTTATATTTCCTTTCCAATTATTATATGTGATGTATCTCATTGATGAATGTGATGTACACATTGTCTTATGAGAGCCAAAGTTTCTGATTGGTTTATAAATAGAATGACAAAATGAGATCAGGCACCCCTGTACCAAATGCCCTAATTGTATAAGTAGCTGAAAACTTATTTGCAGTACAAAGTGAATGCCATCTCTCCCAACTGGGCTTAAATAAAAGTAAAAATGTATCTACCATAGATGTTGCTACTAGAAAACTATTATTTAGCCAGATGAACAGTTCTAAAATGAATAACAATTCTTGCTATATTTATAATCATCAATTCAAAAAAAAACTTGCCAGTAAATAGTGATACTAGTGATAGTATGATTAGAAAAGCATGTATTGCAGGTGTATCTTTATTTTCTTAGTGGAAATACATGTATCTCAGAAAAAGAAGTTGTAACTAAGCAACATTTACTAAGGACACAGAAGTGAGTGCTTCTAGTTACATGCCCATAACTTGGAATAGGTACTTGATCCCAAAAGTTTTCAAACCACTCCAGTTTATTTGTATTATTTATGATAGAAATTCGAACAAATTCGGTGCAAAATAGCTCAACTGTTAATCCTCAGGCAAGAAGCACTGGCATCCCATATCAGCGTTTTTCATGTCCTGGCTGCTCCACTTCCAAGCCATTCCCTGACTGTTGCCTGAGAAGGCAGTGGATGATGATATAAGGCCTTGGGATCCTGTACCCATGTGGGAGTCTCAGAATAAGTTCCTGAATCTTGGCTTCAGCTGCCCAATTAAGGGCATTTGAGGAATGAACCAGCAGATAGAAGATCTTTCTTTCTCTAGCTCTACTCTCTGTAACATTGCATTTCTAATTAAAAAAAAAGTAAGATCTTAATAAAACTCATTATAGAAATTAACCTCAGTTGGTCAGTTTCCATGATTGATGCACTGATCTTTACTGCTGTAAGTGCGAATGATAGTAATCACCCACAGGGGTATCTGATCTCTTTTTCAAGCCTTCTGCAGGTAATTTAATAACGACCCATCTGTTAGTGTCAATGGGTTTTAGGTTTCTTAGTACAGATGTTATACTTGTGACTGTGTTCATTACCCAAGTGTCCGCAACGACTGATTGGTGGTGCTGCACCAATCAGAAGCCAGGATCCAGGAACTTCTTCCAGGTCTCCCACGGGGGTGCAGGGTCCCAAAGCTTTGGGCCGTCCTGGACTGCTTTCCCAGGCCACAAGCAGGGAGCTGGAAGTGAAGTGGAGCTACCGGGATTAGAACTGGCTCCCATATGGGATCCTGGCGCGTTCAAGGTGAGGACTTTAGCCACTAGGCCACGCCGCAGGACTCCTGTTTATACTCTTACACCAGCTGTTTGTATTGGCCTGGGGAAATGACTTATACGACACATTCTATGGCTGGACATAGTTCGCACTGATTGCAAATGACATGTTAAACATAAATACTACACAAAAATTTCCCATGACTGTGCAGCCTATGATCCTGAAATAGAGACAATACTGTAGCTAATTTAATACTTGTGCACACTGCCCTTGTAGTACTCATTTAATGCTTCAATATTCTACTTGACTTCCTAAGATCAATACAGGAAGTGTCTTAGTTTTTGCTTTTTATTTTAAGTGCTCTGTCAATTTTTACTTATTGCTTCACAGCAGTAACAAAGGTAAACATTATCTTACTTACTGGAAAGAGGAGTCTAAGTTCAAGTTAAGTTTTGCATTTGAAGTTGGCAAAGGAAGAATTTTTTTTTTTCAGTTTGCTTAACGCCGACCATGTTTTTCTATCTATAACCATGAAAGCAAAGCAAACACAAGGAATATATTATTTGTTCCAAAATTAATTTTATAGGGAAAACACTTGATCACCACAGACATAATAACCAAAAAAGAAAAAGGAGAAAGAAACATCACAATTCATTTTTATTTTTAAACCTCTAAAGGAAACTGCCATTTTAAACTCATATCTATCACAAACCCCATAATTTACAAATGGATTGACTGCATATTTCTTTTAGGGTTTTTCTCAAGGAGCAAACCGTTTTCAGTAATGGTCCCATTATGGTTAGCAACTAATGATTTGTTTTAAAGATAGAATCTTATACAATTTCTCTCCATCTCAACCAAACCTGTGAAGTCAAACTTAAAACAGAAAAAGAGAGAGAGAGAGAGAGAGAGAGAGAGAGAGAGAGAGAGATGTGGAGGAGTCACATTAAACCCTATGCAGTTCTCTGGAAACAAATGCACATAATCTAATGACAGCAGAATAGAACTCATCAACATTAAGAAAGGAGGATGGGTAAAGAGTAGGGTGATAAATACCTTTATGATCTTAAAAATTTATATATGAGTTCTGGCATGATAGCCTGTTAGCTAAAATCCGTGTCTTGCATGCATCAGGATCCCATATGAGTGACAGTTTTTATTCTGGATTTTCCGTTTCCCACCCAGCTCCGTGCTTTTGACCTGGGAAAGCAGTCGAGGACGGCTCAAGGCCTTGGGACCTTGCCTCTGCGTGGGAAACCAGGAGAAAGCTCCCGGCTCCTGTCTTCAGAAAAGCTTAGCCCTGGCCATTGTAGCCACTCGGGCAGTGACCTAGTGGAGTGGAAGATCTTCCTCTTGTGTCTCTTTCTCTCTGTAAATCTCACTTTCCAACAAAAAAATAAATAAATCTTTAAAAAATTATATATGAATACATGAAATATGTTTCCTTCAAAGAATTATTTTTTTAAAAAGACATATTAATACCTAGATAAGTTAATACTCGGGGGAATTCCTGAAATATTTTCTAGCTTGCACTGCATCTGCAAGGATATAGTAAAATGCATCTACCATTGCTTTAGTTCATCATTTTTAATTAATTTAAACTTATAATTATCTCAATATTATTAAGCGTTACTTAACTAACATTAAACATTAAGCATTTAACAAAAAATGGAAGTGTTTATTAATGATTGGACACATAAAATAATTAAAACAATAATAAGACGCTATAAAGGCAAAAGAAGGAATGCATGGCGATTCTCTCAATGACATTCAAATAAGATAACTTATCAGCAAGATACAATATGTATACTTTTATTAGTTTATAGAATAAAATAAAACATGGTTAGTCTTTAAATGTTATATAAGTGGCTTCAATAAAATAATTCTTGTGTGTCCTACCCTGGTGTTAAGCGTGGAAGAGGTTCCTAACTCCTGTCTTTGGCCCGGTTCAACCCTGGATGCCTGGGTCCTTTGGGGAGTGAATTAGAGCATGGAGAATTCCCTCTCTCCGCCTACGTCACTCCTCTTTTCTCTGTGACTTTATCTTTCAAGCAAATAAATATTTTTAAAGTAATAAGCTGCCATTATTTCATTCTTTCATTAGAGCACACAGAATACACAGAAGAATTAAAGCAAAATGTGTAATTTCCTATTCTTCAGTCTGCAGCATCTTCACTCCATTAGGAGGACGCTGCCGTTAACATTGGCCCTGACTGTGTATATTCTTTATTACTCTGTACAGCAGACAGAAAATTCAACTCTGACTCAGTAAAACAAGAGCAAAAACAAAAACCCTCCCGATTATTTCCTGGAACTTGAAGAGTTGTTTGATTAAATGCCCCTGGAAATGCCACTGAGAACTCAATTTAATTCTGCCTGTACGCTTTGTTACACTATCAGAAAAATACAGAGAAACACTCAAGATTCAGGTTCTCTCTAATGCCCTCAAAATGACAATCACTAACTTTAAACCTCACCTGTATGTTTTAAGCTTTCCATTATATTGGTACAGTTAAAAAAAAAAAAACTAGGAATTAGCAGCTTATTTATTTGTAATATAGTCATATCTGCAAAATGCTTCTTTTTGTAATTGATTCTCCATGGATTAGTTACATTTATCACCACCAAATGGTGAGGAGTGAACAGAGTTCTTTCATTGCTAAAAATAATAGAGACCAGATGTCATTCTTATCTGAGACAGATGTGTAATTTGCTGAGAGAGATGTAAGTTGACCTTTTGTTATGCATAATTAATAGTGCCACCTCTTATAATCAAACATGCCCAGATTTGCATTATAAATTACGTGAACACCTCATTTAAATGAAATTAGGTCCCTAGGATTAAAAAATACAAAAATAACAACAAAAATACATAATTCAAGAGTTAGAGTTATGGCCACAAAGTTAGCTAATTAATATAAAACGCACATTGTGACCTAGTATCATCTTTCCTCTGAATTAATTAAAAGAAAAATATTTGTGTAATTATAAATATTCACTAACACATCTTCACAATTTTACTATATTGTTTTCCATTTAGTTTGATACCACTTTTTCAGCATTTAGATATATGATATGGCAAACAATGATTTGGGATTTCCAAAGTTATAAATATGTTATTTTAGTACATTTCCTGCTTTTAAAAGATTCATCTAAAATTTATAAATGTGTACAGTTAACTGTATAATAATTTCAGTGTTTTCAATTATTTTGTGACAATATCTACCTGTGTATAGATGTAAATTTGCAAATACAGCAAAATATTGCCAGAAACTTGAATGACTAGTAATTAAATGAGTAAAACTTTCTTAGTATGTTTATCTATAACTGTGCATATTATTTCAGAAAATAAGGCAAATTTTAAAAGCAAAACATAACATGTGCTCTAAATGTCTGAATGTTCTACATCAACATTTATCTATATATAAAAGATTATAAATATTTTAGACATATTTGTATATTTAAGAATACACAAAATCACACAATTTATACCCCTCTGTTAAATATTATAAGTACTCAGTGTAAATTTTTTCTGTCATACTAGCATTTGCACTAATGTGGAACTAGGCTTAGTTAAGGTTTCTTCTGTCATTCTGGAACCAGTTTTACTTGGGTTGGAAGATATAGCATCTCAAATTTCAATATAACATTGTGAGAGCGAGGTGAAACTAGAGTACAGTGGGCACGGTGGCACACAGTTTAATCCTCCACTTGCAAGCCCAATACCCAATGGTGGTACCAGTTCCTGCCAAGCTGCTTCACTCCTGATCCATCTCCATGCTAGTGACCTGGGAGAGCGGCAAAGAATGGCTCAAGTGCTTGGGCCTTTTCTACCACATTGGGAGACCTACAAGAACCTTCAGGCTCCTGACTTCAGACCATCCCAACTTCAACTGCCGTGGTCACTTGGCATTTGTTTGTTTATTTTACTGATTGTCTGCTTTGTTTATATTGGAAAAGCAAATGTATGAGAGAAGGAGAGACAGAGAGAAAGATCTCCTATTCCCTAATTCACTCTCTAAGTGACCAGGACAGATAGAGCTGAGCCAGTCTGAAGCCAGGAGCCAGAAGTTTCTTCTGGGTCTCCTAGGCAAATGCAGGGTCCCAAAGCTTTGGGTCATCCTCTACTTCTTCCCCAGGCCACAGGATGGGAAGTGCAGCAACCCAGACACAAACCAGCACCTATATGGACTTCCAGCCCATGCCAGGTGAGAAATTAGCCAATGAGGTATTATGCTGGAAAAATGTACTATAGTTTTTGTTCTAGGATTTTTATTGTTGTGGTTGGAAATATATTAGATTCAACATATTCTTTCATACTAGGGAGATAGAGAGTGGGAGAGAGAGAGAAAGATTGAATTCCCACTAATAACCTGGCTTTTCATTTAGTAACCCATCTACAAAACCTGACAGATGGTGACTCAAGCACTGTTTAGAAACCTAAAGACAAAGTTCTGACTCCCTCTAGGAAATGACTAATTCATTTTTTAATGAATCCAATCATTTGTACTTCATTTCTTCACATTACTCATCAGCATTGTGCATACACTTAAGTTTTTGGAAAATTTCCTTTGAACCACAGAGTGAAGCAGTGTATAATTCAATATGTGACCTTCTTACGGAAGCAAGTTCCTCTTAGACTATGTAAATGTGCTCTTTCTCAAATTTTCCCGAAGCAGAAATTATATAAAATGCTTATGTTGCAAAATGATCTTTGCATTTAAAATAAATATATATTTGATGTTGATTTAAAAAGCACACAAATAAAGAAACCTAATGAGCTTACATTTTCACCAAACTAGCAAATATAATCTAGAATCATATAAAAAAAAAATCCATTATGATCAATTGGGATTTATCCCAGGAATACAAATGTGATTCAATATTCACAAATCAATAAAAATCAGGAATTACATTAACAGATTGAGGAAGAAAAATATTATTGTCATATCAACAGATGCAGAGAAATCATTTTGTAGGATTCAAAATTTCTTCATGATTAAAAAAAAAATCCTCCACAAATTAGGTCTAGGAGAAACATACCTCAAAATTATAAAGGCTATGAATCAAAAACCAACAGTTGATAGCATACTGAATAAGGAAAAGCCAAAAAAAAATTCTAACACCAGATCTCTTAGACAACAAAGGTGTCTATATTTACCACTCTTACTGAATATACTGCTAGCTATTTTTGCAAAATAAATTAGGGAGGAGAAAAAATAAAGAATATCTGAGTTGAAAAAGAAGTTAAATTAACCCTGTTTGTTAATAACATTATGTTGTGTATGGAAGAATCTGAGAATTCCTCCAAGAAAAACTATTGAAGCTGATAAGCAGGAAAGTCAGATTACCAAATGTGCATATGAAAAGTAGTAGCTTTTTTACATGTGGATGATGAACTCACTGAGGGAGGAATGAAGAATGAAATTTCATTCATAATAGCTATAGAAAATCTAATTTTATGAATAAATGTAGTGAAAAAGTAAAAGCTCTTCATAAAGATCAACAAAAATTGACAAAAATATATTATCAAGAACACACACACAGAGAAAGATATTCTCTAACTCATAAATTGGAAGAATTGGTATTAAAATGTCTACACTGCCTGCAGCAATCTACAAATTCAAGGTAATCTCTATCAAAATACCTAATATACTCTTTTCAGAATTACAAAATAAAAAAAAACATAAAATTAATTTTAAATCACAAAACATTTGCCACAGCATTCCTGAGCAAGAAAAATCAAGCTGGAGGTGTCATGATACCTGTTGTCAAAACATACTCTAAAACTCATAACTTCAACATCATCCTACTGATATAAAAAATGACAAATACATCAGTGGAACAGAGTCCAGAAAATAATCCACATATGTAGACCCAACTGATAGGTATCTCTCCAAGGAATTGATTTATAATGTCAAAAATTAAAACACACTTAGAAATACTGAAAGGAAATTTATAGATGAAAATATATATGAAAGATGTTTCATACCCTCTGGACACTGATTCAAACAGTGCATAAAGGGAAATATGAGAGGATTAAGCAGAAATAGCATAACTGACATTAAACTATTTGAATCAGGGATTGTCATTGACTTTGAAATGAGCGGAGGGGTGGCATTTGTTGTAACGAGTTGGACACAAGTTGGCCTGTCTGCATCTGACACTGGTAGGTCTGTGTTCAAGTTCTCTATTCACCTCAAATGTCACTTCTCTGTTGTTTTACCCCTGAGAGGTTGCAAATCACACCTTAACTCCCACCACTCACATGGAAGGCCTAGATTGAGTTGCTTGTTCTAAGGCATTTTTCGTTAAAACAAACATGTAGGAGATATTTCTGTGTGTTTTGCTTTCCAAATAAATTAAAAAAAAATAGCTTTAGTAGTATCATAATGACATTATACCAATAGGACAATTATGGAATATAGAAGATATCATGTGAAAGTTATCTCAGCATAATAAACTTATTTGGGTAATTGATGGTAGATTAGATTGGCTGCAAGTTGATGAGTACTTACAAGTAAATTGTACTGCTTTCTATAAAGTCAAAATTTTGTACTAGGTAGATGATAAGCATCAGAATTTTCAAATGTCTACACATGGTCACCATGAATAAGTTAACAATTCTGTTGATTCTTAACTCTTAAACTGTAGTTAGAATATATCATTTTTGAAAAATGTAACTTGTACTTATGTATGTTTTTGTGGCTTTGTTTCTCAGCGCTTTATAATTTTGTATAAACCTAAAGCATATAATTTCTCTTTTATAAAATATATTGTATTACCTTTGCTTTAACACTTATCAAAATTTAATGTATTTGCTGAATTTCATATTGATTGGATGATGAGCTTTGTGAAACTCATGTCACAGTTTATTTTCAACTCTCTGTACTTATTCTGCTGGTAGATGGAGATAATTGCTTAATAAATATTATGTAAGTAAATTTATAAAACAAGTAGTGTCAAAAGTCATTAATTGACAAAATTTCCTTAGAAGGTAAAATTATATTCACACAAAATTGATTGAGCATTTATGGATTCTGTCATTTTGCTTAGTCTTCTGCATAAAAATCATAGATTACAATAACAGTCTCCATTCAGGAAAATTAAGATAACATTAAGCAGTTCAACAGAAAATTGCATCCTGCTCATGGGGATGGTAATGAGCCTTAACAGTGCGCAAAGCCAATGAAAGGAGTCATTACCTAGGTCTGTAATAACAATGCAAGAAAGAAAGAAAACAAATATGAATGCTAGTTTCAGAATGAGAAATACTTGGAAGAGGAATAATCCAAAGGTATTAAATTTCCTCTCCAACTTTTATGGAAAAACATGCAGTATTCCTTTTTGGTGTCTGGTTTATTTCACTCTACTAAAGGAAAGTCTGCATGTGTGACCAGTGGTGAAAATACATTTTTGTCAGCTTTACAGCTTTGGGAAACCAATGGCTAAGATTGATGTACTAATTTAGTTCTAACAATGTGATTATTTTCAAGTTTACTAGATATGACTGAAATAGACATTTTTTCATTTGTTTACTGTTTATGGACTCTGCCTTTATAACTGCTGATCTATGGTTCTTATACCTTTTACTTGTTAATTTCTTTATCTAGTGGAGCATTAAGCCATTAACTTCAATAAAATTTAAACAATATTATCCCAAAAATGTAAAAAGGAAGAATAAAAGAACGAAAGTATTGTTAAAGTCACTGAATTATAACTCTGAACTGTATGTCTCTCTTTGTCACCCTGACTTTTTCACTCTGTATACATACATACATAATCTCAAATTCTTTAGAAGTTTTCCAACAGTTGGTCCTCGACAAAAGTGGTTAATATGTAAGTGACATCATTATAACTAACTAGAAACAGTGCATCATCTCTCATAAATTAAAATATTTGTATTAAAATCACCTCTTACAGTGATGAGAAGTAGAGTAGATCTAGATTAAACACAACAGGCTGTTTGTGCTAGTTACACAAATGTTAATTATTTCACAAGCTGCAAGACACAGAACTTCAAGACAGTTTAAAAATTAAGACGAGTAGTGTAAACTTAGCTCCTTACATATTGTGCAATGCATGCTTTGATATTGCATTCTTAAGGTTTTCAGTTGAACAGAATAACTCACTGACTATTTTGTTTTTTAGGTGAAAATTGTATCGTAAAAAAAAAAAAAAGAAGCATGATCTGAAGGCTTGGAAATGCGTGACACCGCCTTAGTTTATTGGCAAGATGACCCTTCAGTTATTCTCCCCAAGTGTTCTAGATGAAAGACTCACTGTAGAGCAGTTTTAAAGGATTTGCTTTAAAATAATCTTTCATAGATCCAGAGCCTGTGGAGTGATCATCTTCACACTTTACTGGTCACAAGTGATTTTTGAAACAACGAAAATCCATTCAAAGTCAGTCTGATAGCAATGCATGTCTGTATAATCCTCAGGGTAAGGAAGTCTCACAGCTAAGGAACAGAGCTGCCTGCCAGACAAGTGTCACGGACAAGCAGTCCAGAACGGACTTCCAGGAGCAAGAAAGGCAGTGTTTTATCTCATGAAGAGAACATCTGCCTTAATGTGTGTTTTAGATAATTCAACATCTTCCTATTTAATAACTAATTTCCTTAAAACATTGCTCATTCCTGTTATGAAAGCACATTGTTAGCTTGCAAACATCTTATAAAAACAAGACTTACTAAATACTTTAATGACTTACTAAATACTTTAAAAAGTTATTTTTCCTGTTTACACGATCAATTTCAGCAGACGACAGGGAAGCTGAGAAAATTAGTAAGGGAACCATGACTGTCATGTGAATAGAAGAGAAAATAGGGGTGGGGGCTTGTGGTACAGCCAGGTAAGCTGTAATTCAAGACTTTTATATCACACAGCAGAAGTCCAGTTTGCTTTAACTACTCCAAATTAAGCTTACTGTTAATTTGGGAAGGCAAAAACAAATATTTGTGTACTTGTCAACACTGTTGAAAATCTCAGTGGAATATGATCTGGATTCTGAACAGCCGCCCTGGCTGGGAAGAGAAACAGTGGTGGATGATGTTCTGTATCTCTCCCTACCTCTGCTACCCTACCTTTATTTATTTTTTTTTCAGGGGAGAGGGCGAACGTAGTCCCCCACTACCACAAATTCTGCAGTCGAGTTTCCCACATTGGGGAAATCGCAGGGGTCAGGACACCCGGAGTGCAATGGGTGAGCCTTGCCCTGGGCAAACCACCTTCGTGAGCATGGTATCTCCCCTGCCAGGTAAGTATGCCACCCTACCTTTAAATACACAATTCTTTAAAAGTAGTAGCACAGAAAGTAGAATACAAGCCCTATCTGAAAATGCGGGACAATCAAGCATTCTAATATACCATGTGGTTAATATAATAATGAATTTGAACAGGGTCTAGCAAAATTGAAATTGGATCAAGATGAAAACGTTGATTTCTGTCACATTATCACTAGTCCTTAGGTTCAGGGCTCGAAGGATTTTATCCATCTTCCACTGCTTTCTCGGGCACATTACCAGGGAGTTGGAACAGGGAACAGCAGTGGAGTAGCAGGGACCATATAAAATCTTGGCTTGGTGATTCATCCATACCCCAGTTCTTGAAACAATAACATGTGCTTTCTGCAATTTCCAATCAGGTATGCAGTTTGATCTAAAAAGATAGTTCTTAAGCTCTTGAACTTTTCAAGAAAAAATAAAGAAGAAATATACAAGAGGGGATGGCAGTGACATTTATTGCAACGATTCTTAAAGAGCACTTCTGTACAATGTCTCCCCTGATCTAAGAAGCATATAAGATAAACAAATGCAAGCCAGGTACGGAGGCCTAGCAGTTAAAAGTCCTCACCTTGCACACACCAGGATCCCATATGGATGCCAGTTCTAATCCTTGTGGCCCCGCTTCCCCGCTCCCCGCTGGTGGCCTGGGAAAGCAGTCAATGATGGCCTAAAGCCTTGGAAGCCTGCACCTGCATGGGAGACCCTGAAGATCATCCGGGCTCCTGGCTTTGGATTGGCGTAGCTCTGGCTTTTGTGGCTCCTTGGGGAATAAATCAACAGACACAAGATCCTCTCTGTCTCCTCTCTGTATGTCTGCCTCCCCAATAAAAATTTTAAAAAAATCATTAAAGAAAAAGATTAAAAAAAATACAATTGATGCAAAACATTTTGTTATAGTCTTACAATGCTGGAATTTTGGAAAATATGTTCTATTTTATTTGAGGTGTTCCTGTAGTGCATTTTGCTCATCATTTTAATCAGGGTGTAGAGCATCATTTAACATGTTTCCTCTTCCTTGGGGCCTTCATGTAATTATCAACTAGCAGACAAATAGTAAGAAAGGCTTATCATAAGGGAATACTAAGAGGTGGAGGTATTCCTGCTGTCTAACGAGCTGCCCACTGCATGCCTGTTCTGCCCGGTGACTGCCACCCCCGTAGCACAATGTTACTTACAGATGTACTGTTATTTTTTACATTTATCTGATTCGATGTTTTCTACAGTTTATAAGAAAATAAATTTGCAAAGTAATTAGCTTTTAACATTTACAAATTCTGATGAGCCCAAAAGCTTATTTTACTTACAACTCAAAGACAAAAATATTACAAGAATATGACAGGTATGTCTCTTTGTTTCTCTGTCCCCAGTGCTATGCTAAATGGTGTGGTTCAGAAATTACATGCCACTGTTTATAAGCTTACTATTAGAACACTGGAACATTAATGAGGATTTGTTTCTGTTTATATCGAATAAGTCCATCTCAAATTTATATTCTATTCTACTTGAAAATAACTCCACAAATATCTAGACTATATGTATATGTATGTACTTAACTTATTGATCATAAAATAATTAAAATCAATGAATTGCACATACCAATGTACTCTACAAAATTACCTCTACAAGTTTTGACAAAGTGGCACAGGGTTGCTTCAAAAATAGATGGCAACATAAGACCTACCTTAGCAACAACACTCAGATTAAAAACTTCGAAGTTTTATAATTTGATGTAAATTGTTTAATTAATTATTTTTGTATTAATTATAACTTAATTTATACAATATATCATCAGCTGGCTTCTGTCCAATTAAAAGCAGAGTAAACCACAGAAGGCATGCCATGTCTCAATTCAACTTCAACTGAGTTTACATTACTTTCTAAAATAGTATGTATTTATGTATGTGCAAGGCAAGGTACTGAAAGAAAGGGAGAAACCGAAAGAAAGGGAGAGAAGAAAGAAAAGAAAAGAAAAGAAAAGAAGGGAAGGGAAGGGAAGGGAAAAGAAAAGGACAGGACAGGAAAGGAAAGGAAAGGAAAGGAAAGGAAAGGAAAGGAAAGGAAAGGAAAGGGAAAGAGAAAGGAAGGAAGGAAGAAAGGAAGGAAGGAAGGAAGGAAGGAAGGAAGGAAGGAAGGAAGGAAGAAAGAAAGAAAGAAAGAAAGAAAGAAAGAAAGAAAGAAAGAAAGAAAGAAAGAAAGAAAGAAAGAAAGAAAGAAAGAAAGAAAGAAAGAAAGAAAGAAAGAAAGAAAGAAAGAAAGAAACTCTTGGAATGCCAGAATGTCAAAGCGGCCATGGCTGCACACAGGGGCTTTACCCAGGTCACACAAACGCGTGTAGAGCCCTGAGGATTTCATTCAGCTTCCACTTTGTTTCTCAGGTGCATTGGCAGGGAGTTAGATCAGAAGTGAGGTGGCTGCGACTAGAACACAAACATATGGGATGCCAACTTTGCAAACATCAGCTACACCACAAAGCTGGACTCACATTACTGCTAAGAATTGAATGTAACTATTAAACCTGCATTAAAATGAAACACAAAATCATTGACGTATATCACGACTACAGAAAATAAACTAATGATTTGTTGTTTCAGCAGTCTGTTTTTCTTTCTTTGTTCATTGGAAATTCAGATTTACAGAGGGAAGGAGACACAGACAAGAAATCTGTCCCCCAACTCATTCCCCAGCTGGCCGCAACGCCGGGGCTGAGCCAATCAGAAGCCCGGAACTAGGAGCTTCTTCTGAGTCTCCCACACGGGTGCAGGGTCCCAAGGCTTTGGGCTGTCCTTGACTGCTTTCCTAGGCCACAAGCAGGGAGCTGAATGGGAAGCACTGGCACATGAACCTGGCCAGTGCAAGGTAAGGAATTGAGCCACAAGCTTACCGTGCTTGGCCCCTATATTTTAATAGCATAAAACTTCACATGTCTTAACGTTTGGAAATAACTACGCTCATGTAGCTCATCCAACTAAAATTTATGATCCATACACAACAATCTTTTTTTTTTAACATTTATTTTATGTTTTCTTTTGTGACTCAATTCAATAGGCTCTGGTTTTCCCTTGCCCTCTCCCCTAATCCCAACCCCCCAGTGATTTCCCCTCAATTATGGTGCAGCCCCTGATAAGCAGTCAAAAGTCCAAGCATTCGATTATTTAAGCATATCCTGATATTGCAGGTATGGACAGTGGCAGATTCCAGTGTCTTATTCTCAAAATACGTTTCATATTTTGTGAGTCCATCTTTGACTTGGAAGTGGAGATGAAGCCTGCATTGTACCTGGATATGAACATCTGGATGTGATGGTCTCTACTACACAGTCACTTTACAGGCCCTTAAATGAAACGTGACAAAACAGACCAACACCAGGAAGAAGGTTAAAAGTTTTCAATGCCACGAAGTTAAATAACGTGTCACTGAGTGACTAATAAATCACTGGAGAAAGGTAAAAAAAAAAAAAAATGGAGAAAATGATGCTACTATATGATCTATGTATCACTGAAGAATTTAATACAAGAAACTGTTTTTTAAAATTATTTCTTTGTCTTGGAAAGTCAGATATAGAGAGGAAGGAAGACAGAGAGGGAGATCTTCCATCTGAAGATTCACTCCCCAAGCATCCACACTGGCTGGGGCTGAGCTGATCCAAAGCCAGGAACCAGGAGCCTCTTCCGGATCTCCCATGGAGTTGCAGAGTCCCAAGGCTTTGGGTTGTCCTGGGTTGATTTCCCAGGCCACAAGCAAAGAGCTGGATCGGAAGTGGGGCTGCTGGGATTAGAATTCATGCCAATATGGGATCCTGGAGTATGCAAGGTGTGGACTTTAGCCGCTAGGCTACTGCACTAGGTCCAAAAGAAACTATTTTGTTCAAAATAAAACCCATGAGAAGCAGCAAAAACAGTACTGAAAAGGCTATTGATCTTATATTTTGCCCAAAGGTTGCCTAATATTAGAAAGAACATATGATATTTGTCCTTTAGTGACTGACTTATTTCAATGAGCCTAATGTTTTCTACTAATCATGTTTTACATAAACTGTAGCATTTTTTCTTTCTGCCCACCCCCTTTTGACAAAGAATGACTTTCCTATCCAGAAACAAACCAAGTAAATATCATATGAAAGTGTTATTTTTTAAGCTGTAGTTTCAAATAAAGACAAATACACCAAAGCATTAGACATGAGTATGTTATCACAGAATATCACATAGAAAATGTGAATTGGAGCCAGCTTTTCATAGGCCTGGAATGGTTCTTTTTTGTGTGTATTTAGATCAAACTAAGGGAATCAATATGAAGTATTTTCTACCACTCTTTTTCTGATATTTGAGTACAGTATTTCATGTTGCAGAGAACTTGCCATGCTCAATATTATTTTGTCATCTTGTCAAAACGATAGTCCCAAGTTATTTAATCAAACAGAGATGTTGCTGTGAAGGACTTCTGTAGATGTGACTAGAATTGACAATAAGTGGATGTCAAATCCTTGATAACTTGACTGAGTCTCATCTAAGGAGTTGAAAGGCCTTAAGGACAGAACTGAGCCTTTTCTACTAAAGGCTCTTTTCCTACCTGCAGACTAAAACTTCAGCTGCTGCCCGAGAGTCTCCATCCTGTCTTTCTGACAGTCTTCTTACACACTTTTAAGAATTGTATATTTTTCAATACAGTGGTCAGAATTATTTAAGCCAATACTTCTCAAAAATGAATCATGTGCAAGTAACTATGCAACAGTATCTCAAATAATTCATGGATAAACTTTTAAACAGAAATTTAACATACTGCCAGAGATTTAAATCTAACTCTAATATTTTTTCAAAAATACATATGAATAAAGACCCTTATATATAGGAAATTGTGTACACATATAAATTATGTATGATATATATACACATATATGTGTGAGTATGTATGTCTACATACATATATGTGTATGTATGTACCTCATATACGTGTGTATGCATATATATGTATAAAACAACAATACACACGCAGCAGCCTGGCATTATGGTGTAGTGGCTTGAGTTGCCCCCTGAAACCCCAGCATCCTACATGGGTGCTAGCTTGTGTCCAGCTGCTATACTTTCAATCCAAATTCTTGTTAGTGTGCCTAGGAAATCAGCAGCAGATGACTCAAGTTCTTCAGCTTTGAATTCACCTGAAGATGCTCCTAGACCCAGGCTTTTGGCTTTGTCTCAGTCTTGCTGGAGGTGATTTGGCCATTTAAGGGGCTAACCACCGGAGGGAAGATCGCCCTCCCTCTCTAACAGCCTTTCAAAGAAACAAACAGATTTTTAAACACACACACACTTACAGAAATATGATGAATAGAACCGCCATTGATGGATGACTTGAATGTTCCAGATTTAATTCCTGTTTTGTAAAAGTATCAAGAAAGTAAAAGGAGTAAACACATATCTTATTTTATCACACAGTTCATCAAATGCCCAAAAAACCTTAGAATAAACAAATAACCAAAAGTCTTTTCACATTTCCCTAAATATAACTGATAGCCACAATAAACTATTATTGTACTTATCCTATTTTTAATTTTAAGCATCTTGTGCATTAATTGAATTTCAGTTTAATTGTTCAAACTGTTACATTTGAAATTCTGAAAATTACTTGGATATCTTGAGCTTAAATATACAATAAGTTACAGTGGTTTTAAAACCCTTTCTGATAGACAGGTGTTTAGAATAAACATAAATAGAAGTAAACATAATGACTTTAGATTTATTTTATTGATTTGAAGATAGAATCACAGAGGGAAAGACAGAGGAAACTGCTGGTTTTGTTGTCGTTGTTGATGCTGTTGTTAATGGTTGCTTTGTTTTTCTTTTTGATATATATATATATATATTTTTTGGTGATGCTGTTTACTTAGTTGATCAGGGTGGGAATGATCCAAGATTAAGGGAAAGTGGGAAACCATGGTTTTCAGGTTTTCTTTCTTCTCCCTTCTGTCCGGGGAAAGGAAGGATTTAAGGAGAGATGCCACAACCAGGCTCCCAACCACCTCAGTACCTGGGGTTGGGAATAGACACATGATACCTACTCATGATCCCCAATGTGCAAAGTGCTCTGAAGATTCTGCTTAAGTGATTCCCATAGTTCTGAAATGTTGGCAATCTCAAAGAATCTAAGGATGAGTAAATCTTCCAAGGTAGGAAGATTTGGTTGGTTTGGACAACAGCATACTTTGGTTTGCATGAGAGAGGGACCTGAGAAAGAACTGACCCTGTTGGGTCAGTTGAAATTACCAGTGTTTGTAGGCTGATGTGTGTGATGGACTTAATCAGATCCCATTTTGGCAAGCACACACAAGAGTCAGGTGTGGCATTACCTCAGACAAGGTCCATGGAGACACAGTCCACCTTAGAGTCTCCATTCTCCCAGATATTTGCTGTCAACATTTGGATGGGGTTTTTGACCAGTTTTTTTTCTGCCCTCCCTCCTCTGTTATTGTACCAGATGTCCTCTGCAGACCCAAATGTACTGCAAAATCCTCCATGTGCATCTGGGCGTGCTGTCCACTGCTCTGTCTTTTCCATTGAGGAGCACACTTCTCATATATGCACTCCATGGTCATTCCACCAGTCATGTAATTTTCCCCATGGTTGAAGTTCTGAGTCCAGCAGTTCAGTAGGGGGTATCACTAACGAGACCCTATGATTGCATGCCATATTTCATTTAGCCACTCATCACATGATGAGCAATTACATGGATTTCATACAATAGCTGTTTTGAATTGAGCTACTAAAAGTGTGAAGACCGAGTTACCTATTTCATATGTAGGCTGGATTTCTCTTGGTTCTACTCCCAGGAAAGGGCTGATTGGGTCATATGAAAGATCTGCTTCTAGATTTCTGAGGACTGTATGGTCTGCCTTACCTACTGGTATTGCCAGTTTACATTTCCATCAAATGTACATTCTCATAAGCATTTGTTATCTTTTGATTTTTGAATGATAGCTATTTTGGCTAAGATGAAAAGAAACCTCATTATATGTAGTCTGTGTTGACTTTTCCTCGATGGCTAATGAACCTGAGTATTTTACATTGCATCTTTGGCCATTTAATTTTCAGTCTTTGCGAAATGTTTGTTCATGTTTTTTTTGCCAATTTTTGCTTATTTCTAAATATTAATTCTTCCTTAGATAAATAGTACTGCAAATGTTTTCTCTCATTCTGTTATTTCTCTGTGTGTGTGTGTGTGTGTGTGTGTGTGTGTGTGTGTGTGTGTGTGTGTGTGTGTTTATAACCTATGCTCTGGGGTCTTACCCAAGAAGTCTGTATGTGTTGGATTTCTTCCAGTTTTTCTTCTTTTCAATGGTTTTGATTTTGTCTAAGTTGTAAAAATACAGAAAATCCAATTCCAATACCATTTAGTGAAGACTGTCCTTTCTCCAGGAGCAGCTGGTTATAGATGCATGGATATTTTTGAAGTTTTTAACCCATTCCATTATTTAGCATTTTTTCTAAAGACTTATTTATTTGAAAGAGCTAGATTTCATTCACTGGCTCACTCCTCAAATGGCCTCAAGGACTGGGCTGGGGCCATTTTGAAGCAAGTAGCCAGGAGTTTACTTTGAGTTTCTCACATAGGTGGCAGGGCCCCAAACACTTGTAATATACTCTTCTTTCTCATGCCCCTAACATTGGGTTGAATTAGACATAAATGAGCCAGAACACAAACTGACACCCATATTGGATGATGGCATTATGGGCAGTGGTTTTATATGCTCTGCCACAACTCTGATCCCATATCCTTAGCATTTGATTGTAATAAAATTAAAATCAGTATATTTATTTTAATGCTATGGAAATTTTGATAATAAATTATTTCAAACAATGAACATATTTTAAACTTTTTGCACATATCTTTCATATCTTAGTTAAGTTTATCCCATTGTGTTTAAGACTTTTTGTAGCTATTCTGAATGGCAATAATCTTACAAGTTTTTTTCTCATCCATATATTTTAATGTGCATGAATGCTGTTTATTTTTATGGGGACTTTTTATGCTGCAAATTTGCTGAATTTTTAAAATTAATTTCAGTAGTCATTTACTGAAGTATTTTGTTTTTCTTGTGCATGTAACCTGTAAACAGTGATAAATTGACACTCTCCAGGTCATTTTGTATTCTTTGTATCTATTTTTTTCTTGCTCAATAGCTTTGACTAAAATATTCAGAAGTATACGGAAAAGTGATAGTGGCACGAGGCATCCTTGTCTGATTCCGGAGGTTATTAGAGATGCTTCCACTTTTCTTCTCATTTAATACGATGCTGGCAATGATATATTTATCACCTTGATTGTGTTGGGGAATGTTGCTTTTATACTGAATGTCTTAACATTTTGTTATAAGAAGATGTTACCTTTTATCTAATTCTTTTTATATATTAAGATGGATCTCTGCTCTTTATTCATTTTGCTAATGTAGTAAATTATCTTTATTGAATTGCATCAGTTGAATCAACCCTGAGTCATTATGAGAAATCACATTTGGTCTGGGTGAATGATTCATTTTATATTTCATTGTATTAAATTAGCTATTATTTTGTTGAGAATGTTTGAAACTTTGTTCATTGGAGTTATCAATATAAAATGTGTCTTTTGTTTATTTTCTTAGGTTTGAAATTAAGGTGGTATGGACCTCAAAGGAAGAGCTTAGGAAAATATTCACAGATTTTATTGTGTTTGAATATTTTACGACGTGGGCTAGTTTTTTACGAAGTTGGTAGCATTTGCCTGTTCTCTGCTTTCATGCCTCAATTTAAGCAAATTTTATATGCTCCAAACTGCACCCATCTCTTCTAGATATTCAAGTTTGCAAGTGCATAGCTGTTTGTAGCAAATATGGATTTTTTCTGTGTTATCATTTGTAATGTCTGTTTTTTCAGATTTTATTTTATTACTGAGTCATCTCCTTTTTTCTCTTTGTTCAGGCCAAAGGTTTACCAATTTTGACTCTTTTCATCAATAAGAGCTATTTCACAGATATATTTTTATTTCTACTGTGTATATTTCTTCTCTAAAGAGTATGAATTCTTTACTCCATCTAATTGGAGCTTGACTTATCTGACCTTTCTATTCTGAGTTGTATTGTTTGATCATGCATTTGAGACTTAATTTCCTGATGAAGAAGCTAATTAAGTAAACTTTCTTTTAATACTGTTTTTGCTGTATCCCTTATATGTTTTGTATGGTGTTATTGTCATTAGTTTCATACATTTTTCTTCTTTTTCCACATTTGACTTCTTCAGCAATCCGCACTTGAATCAGGAGTCCATACATTTGATTTTATAGTTTGTTTCTTGTGTTATTAATTTCCAGTTTTATGGTCAGAAAAGATACTATAATTCCATTTTAATTGGTTAAGTCTTGTTTTATGGCCAGCCTCATATATATTCTATCCTAGAGAACTTTCCACAAATGATGAAAAGAATGGATATTCTGAAAATGTGGGATTCAATGTTCAGTAAAAAAATACATACATTTGGTCTATTGTATGAGTTAGCTCTGTTGTTTCTTTGTTGAATATTTTTGTAATTCAACACTTTGTTCATTGAAAGTGGGATGTTGATGTTTCCCATTAGAATATATTGGAGTACATGTCTCCCTTTAGACCCATTAGTGATCTGTCTTCAATTCTGGGTACCTATGTATTTGCTTAGTCAAAACTTCCTGTTGAATTGAATCCAATATCATTACATAACGGCTATTTGTCTCTTTTTATAGTATTTTTATAGTTTTTTTTTTCATAAAGAAGAGTAATTTCTGTGTGTGTGTGTGTGTGTGTTTCAATTTCCACTGGCATGGAATATCTTTTTCATACTTTCACTTTGACTCTGTAAGAATTTTTTGTTGGTGTAGTGTGTTGCTTGTAGGCAATACATATAAGGGTGCTTTTTTTTTTTCTTTTTAACCCATTCAGGCACTCTTCTTTTAATTGAAGAATTTAGTGTATTTATATATAAGGCTTTGGTTGACAAGATTTGGTTCTGTCATTTTCCCATAAATATTCATATTCTTTATTTTGGGTTTAATTTATTCTGTCATTAGTATATTTCTGCCATTGTAGATTTTCAAGATTCTGATTATCTTTCTTGACCTCTTTGGATGGTACTTAAGATCATTTCTAAGGTTAGCACGGTGGATCATTTCTGTTTTTGCTTGTCTTACAGTTTTTTATTTATAAGGAGAAATTTTCTAGTTAGCATTTTCTGGTAGAGATTTTCTTGTTTGCTTGCTTTTAGTATGTGGATTATAACTCTCCATGCTCTCCTATTTTGTCGGGTTTCAGCTGGGAACTCTGCTGTAAATCTAACTGGAGACATTTTAAACAAAATCTGCCTTTTCTTCCCCTTGGTGATTTTAAAAAAAAAATTCTTTTCTAATCAAGACTATTTGGGATTATGTACATTTCTTGAAATTGCATGTTCATGTCTTTCTCCAAATTTGGAGATTTTTGTGCTGTTATATCACTGATTAAGTTTCTAATATATCCTTCAGCAAATCAAGTACACTTGGTTGTCTGAAGTTCTCTCACATATCCAAAAACTGTTCTCACCCCCCACCTTTGTGTTTTTTGTTTTGTTTTGGTGACAGATACTTCTAAAGTTTGTCTGTTATACAGAATTCTTTCTCTGACTTAGTGAACTTGTTTTTAAAGTTTTGCTCAGTGGCTTTCATTGAACATATGAAATTCTTCATTAATAACAGGCTTCAGGTTTCCTTAATCTCCTTAAAACTGCCTCGTTTTTTATTTCTTTTAACTGCTTCTCTGTGCTTTTGTATAACCGTGTATGATTTTAAACTCCTTTTCAGGTATTGTTTTCAATCTCTTAATGTTTTCAGTCCATTATTAATATGTTATTGTGTTCTTTTTGATAATTCATATTCCTTCTTTTTACATTTCTTATATTTCTACTTTTATTTTTATGCATCCAGGACATTATTTATTGTTATCTTAGAAAAATTTTTACTTGAATATGTATCTTTTATAGTTGAAACTTGATGGCTCAGAAACAAATAAAGAAACAAACAAAATTATATAGAGTTGTGTTTTGGGTCTAGCCAGCATTTCTGGGTGGGTCAAGTGTCCAAAGTGACTGCTAAATTGAGCATGACAGAGGTTATATGGCCATCAAAGTAGGGGGAGTTCAGGCTATCCGGCTGGGTTTTTCCAGATTCAGCCATCTTGTTATAAAACGTGCCAATTGATTTTCTACAGTGAATAGGTATGGAGCACTCTACCCACTAAGGAACACGGACTAAAGAGAACACCTGTATGCTCCACACTGGGAACACGGAGCCCTCTGCAGAGTTCCTCTTCAGCACTCCCAGAATTCTGGGCAATCAAAGCTAGAACCACAAATATCCAGAGAGCTAACAAGCCACATGCCCTTCTCAGTCATGTCCTATGGGGAACTCTCACAGTATCCCAGTGTAGCAAACCTGTTCTTTTACCTTCGAACTATCCCATGCTCAGATTGCACTACTGCAGGGAAACTGGCTGGAACTCTGCCTCCACAGACTGACCTGGTGCATTGGTGAGAGAAGACAGCCCAGCAGGGTGGAATAGGTTTACACAGCCAGGCAGATGGTCTGTTCCTGTGAGCACCCAGGCTGTCCTCCAAATCAGTGGGGAATACGGATTCCTCACTCAGCAAAATCCCCAGTGATGAGTGAACCACTCCTATCTCCTCTCGCCTTATTCTAGGAAGATGGAATGTATCTACTGCTACGGGAGTCACCAAGAGCATGCTGCAAGAGGCTGGGCATTTGCACACTGTACTTGCTGCTCTATGGAATTCCTTCTCTGTAATTATCTACTGAAAATGTCTTCTTACTGGTCCCTGGCAATATAGTTGCTCCCCCACCCCCTTGGCAAAACTCAGTGCATTTTCCTGCATAGCTGCTAAAGTCCTCACCTTGCATGCATAAAAATGCCATATGAGTGTCGGTTCTAATCCTAGTGGCCCCACATCACATCCAACTCCCTGCTTGCAGCCTGGGAAAGCAATTGAAGATGGCCCAAAGCCTTTGGTCCCTGCACCCATGTGGGAGACCCTGATGAAGCTCCATGCTCCTGGCTTCCAACTGGCTCAGCTACGGCCGTCGTGGTCACTTAGGGAGTGAGTTATCGTGTGGAAGAGCTTCCTCTCTGTCTGTCCTCCTGTCTTTATAGCTGACTTTGAATTATTAATAAAATAAAAATCTTTAAAAAACAAACAGAAAAGTACAAGCTTTGAAAGATCTGGAGGAAAATGCAAATATAACCAAATAATTCAGATTTAGTAAAAAAGTAAAGTGTTATTTATGAGAAAACAGTATTCATTTCACTCTGCAGATATCTAATTTCTCCTCTGTTGAATGGACATGTTCTCAAACAAGACAGCGAAGAGATATTTAGAAGGAACACGTTTCTTTTGGAAAGAGGGAGAAGATAGTTTCTACAAACTAAAGTGTTTTTCTAAAGCAGTGTATTTTAGAAAAAAGTTTTATAACATTTCACTTCTTTATTATAATAAAGTCAAGAAAGTTAACAAAATTGGCATGAGGTTAAAAATTTTACAGTATGTGAGAGCTGATTTTTTTCACTAAAGGGAAAAATTTAGGACCTGTTATTGTAACTATTTAAAAGAGAAAAATGCCATTGATATTTTTCATGTCATTAAAGCAAACAACTTTCCTAATTATGTGCTTGTTTATTTAGACAGCAACTAGAAATGAAATTACTTTTAAGATTAATATCAATATCCATATATATTTATATGTTAACATTTCTATTGCCAAAATGGCAAAGTTAGCCTCAGCTGCATGCAACAGACAATACAGCAATGTGTGCAAACACTTATACATAGAAACACACACATATGTTCTTTCAAAAAATAACACATATGTTATTTTCAAAAAATCATTAGGTGCATTCTCAAGCCATTTGGACCTAGTGTCTATTATTTATGTTCCTATATGTAACATTTATGAAACTCCTTGTTTTAATTTTGTCAGAGTATTGTGCTCGAAGGTTTCACTATTTTATTTTTAGCAGATTTATTTCCATCTGAAGCGAAAGAGAGACCGATATATGTGCATCAGGTTTTGGGAAACACTTTCCAATAAATCTTGTAACAAAAGCAAGGTTGACAGGATGGGCTGGACAGCATTGAGAGTGGTGTTACTGAAAGGACTCAGCAAAGCCTGGATCTCAGCCGGCCTGTCAGAGCAGCCTCAAAGTCAGCTCCACGGGCCTGGGTTTCTTCCTCCACTGGAACTGGATCCACGCATTCTCATTAACTCCTGACAATCAGGCTACTCAAATCTAACTCTGTTAATAAACAAAAGCTAACAAAACATACACATCTTCCTCCAAAACTGTCCTATAAGTCTATCATCATTGCAAAAAAGAATTGCATTGCAGTGTTAAGCAAATTTACAATTAACAATTTTGGTTAAAATAATATGTTGTTTTACTTTGCCAATATTTTAAAAACTTTTACTATAGATAATATTATATTATAAAGTACCAATGGTTAAATACATAAAGTACAAAATAATACATAAATTTTGTACAACTACAAACACATGAATATTTATAAAGAATACCAAACAATTTTAATGCTTCTGAGTAGGTATTTAAAAACACATGTTTTATTTCCAGATACTAAAATTTATTATGCTACATTTAAAAATTTGAATTGCTATAAATTAAGTTTTTGGACATTCTGCAGAGGAAAATCATCTTTGAAAAATTAGAATTTCAGAGTCCGGCACGGTGGCCTTGAATGTGCCAGGATCCCACATGGGCACCGGTTTTAATCTCGGCAGCCTTGTTTTCCATCCAGCTCCCTTCTTGTGGTCTGGGAAAGCAGGAGTGGATGGCCCAGAGCCTCAGGACCCTGCACCCGTGTGGGAGACCTGGAAGAGACTCTGGGCTCCAGGCTTTGAATTGGCTCAGCTCCAGCTGTTGCGACTCCTTGGGGAGTGAATCATCGGATGGAACATCTTGCTCTCTGTTTCTCCTCCGCTCTGTGTATCTGACTTTGTAATGAAAATAAAAGGCGGTCTTATAGAGGGAGATCTTAAATCTGCTGGTTCACTCCCCAAATGGCCACAACAGCCAGGACTGAGCCAATCCAAAGCCAGGAGGTAAACATCTGTGGTGGGTCACCCATGTGGCTATGGAGCCCCAAGGGCTTGAGCCATCCTCTGCAGTCTTCCCTGGTTATAAACAGGTAGTAGTAACTTTTTAAAATTTTTAATTATTTTAGTTCTTAATTTGATAGGCTGAGACACAGTGAAGCACATCAGAAAGAAACATCAATGTGCATAGTATTTTGGAAGGGATCCAAGATTATGTCAATGTGATGAAAAAGCAGATGTAATGTCTGTGAACAGATATAGTATGGGATTGTTAGAAGGTTAGACTAAGGCTAATTCTGCACATTCATGTGTCTCCAAAATGTGTATCCAGCATGACTACTTGCCATATCTAGTACAGACAAATCCTTGCCTTTATCCTCTGTCATCTGCACTCGCAAAATCCAAGTGCACTGATTCATGCACCCTCTGTTAGTCCATTCTCCAAGAAAAAAATCATTACAAAATATATATCATTTCACTAGTCACACTGAGGTTTTCCAGTGCCTTTTGATGACACCAAGATTGAAAACCAAGCTTTTGTGACTAAGAAAATATTAGCAGTTAACAGGCCTGTGAGCTCCTTGAGCTAATCTGTGACTCCAGTGTCTGATCTCACCTTCCTGCCAACGTGGGGAGATTGCAATGATGACTCAGGCAGTTTAGTCTTTTTACTCGTGAAATAACCTCCACTTGGTTTCTACCTGAAAGCTTTGACTGCTGTGGGCATTTTGGAGATGGACTTGTAAATGAGAGGTTGTTTTCTTTCCTTTTCCTCCTCTATCCCCATTCCTTCTTTCCTTCTATCTCCTTTTTCCAATTTTTATTTTTTTAAGATGTATTTATTTGAGAGTCAAAGCTATGGAGAAAGAGGAAAAACCACACGAAAACATATCTTCTATTTGATGGTTCACTGCCCAGAGGTACACAAAGACTAGGGCTGTTCCAAGCTGAAGTCAAGAACCAAGAGCTTCATCTAGATCTCCCATGTGGATACAGGGTCAAAAAGCTCATTGGTAGCCTACTGCTTTCCCAGGCACAATAGCAGAGAATACCTGATTACAAACTGGCAGTCATATGAGATGCAGGTGTCACTGTCAGCAGCTTAACCTAATTTGCAACAACAGCCCTCTCCAAATCTCAAATCTGTAAATAAATGAATCAATCTAGACTACAACTTATAGAACAGGTTAGAATTCATTTCCCATTGTCCATTAATATTGTCCATGTTTTACAGTTCCAAGGTTTGTAATATTAGGGGATGTTGTTCTATTTTCTGAATCATGGTGATGCATGGCTGCCATATTATCATTTCCCTGTGCAAAAACAACCTTATCAAAGTTGATTTAAAAATATATCTTCATGGTATATTTACACCATTTGTTTACAGGTTATTAAGTTTTGTGAAAAATATCTTATCTTTTCTGTACCATGGGAACCATATCTATAGCAGTTATACATTTTAGATTGAGGCACATAACATTTGTAAATTACAGTATTTATTGTAAAAATGTATTAAATTGTAATATTTCAAAATATTTAGGGAACTAAATATGCAATTTGAATGATTCTCAAGGAAAATTACCTTCTGAGAGAAAAAAGCTATCAAAAAGTATTTTTAATATGTTTCAAAGCATTGAGCAGTCTAAAGATGAAATAAATATTTATCTTTTAGCACAAGTGTGCTTTTCAGAATATTTTCTGAAGCATTTAGAAATAATATAAAAAAGATTAAAGAAAAATCAAGTCATAACAATCAAATTTAGTAAAGACAAATTACACAACTAACTTTAAAGGAATACAATGGATAGCAGGTTTACATGGTTCCAAATATTAATTTGGATTGGGCGATTTATATAAATGCTTGAGTCCCTGCCACATACATAGGACACAGGGATGGAGTTTGGGTTTCTAGCTTCACCCTGCGTTCACCCTAACTGTTATGACCACTTGGAGAGTGAACCAGCAGATGGAGCATTCTCACGCTTACTCATTGATATTCTCTCTTTCTTTGTCTCTTGGCTCCAGTTCTTTTTTCCTCCCTCCAGCCTCCCTCCCTCTCTCTCTCTCTCCTTCAGTTCCCTCACTTCTCTCTCACTTTCTCCTTCTCTTTTCCTCTATCTCTTTGCATTCAAAGAAGGAAGTAAGCAAATAGCTTAAAAACAAATGAATCTATTAAGTCATGATATGTATGGTAACTTGTTGTAAACTTGCTTATTGACCCTTTAAGTATCAAGGTTTGAATTATTCGACCACTTTAAAGGCAATCATTTGATGGTATACATGGCATATTTCTTATTTTGTGTTATAGGTGATATTATATTGAGACATGATAGGCTGTTTTATTTAATGAAATACATTAATGAAAAATGTACATTGAAGTCATACTCAATCTCTAAATCAGTTCTATTCATCTTATTCATTTTCTTACAAATTCTCTCTATCAAAGTTCTCTTTCTTTTCAGGGACCCTTGATTTGGAGTTTCCTACAGTAAATGAGGCACGCACTCATATTTAATGCTTTCATTTTTCTTGGGATTCCATTTTTGAGAATCTTTTCTTAAATTTCATTTTGTAACACAGTTTCTAACATATTAGTCAATCAATACCATACCAATTAACTCCATAATGTTGTAAATTGTTGCTGTTGTATTGTGAGTTTCATTTTTGAGATTCTTATCAAACGTAGTTGATTTATATTTTTTAAGCTTGATTCCTTAATTTATGACTGAAATTAATGGTCTTTGTTTCCTTGTATAAAATATTATAAAGTCATACTACATTATGTGATTGCTAAAATACTATAGTATATATGAAACAAACCACAAACGTACCTTATACAAGCAAATGGGATTCAAAAAGTTCACAGAGAACAAGCATTAATTGTTAAGTCCTTTTTCATATAATCTTTGTGAAGTTCCGTTTACTGTGATGTTGAAAGAGCATAGTCAATTTTCTATTCTTTTGTTCTCATCAAAATTCTTCAACTACTATTCATTCATCAGGGGCCTTCATTGGACTGGTTCTCTTAGCCAACTGAACTTGATCTTGCTTGAGGGAGTAGAAAGCAGTGAACATGACAGAAACTACATATAGATCAAGAGAGAAGTTTGGTAGAGTGATTAGTTGAGACACCACTTGGAATGCCAGCAACCCATATCACATGGGACTGGACTGTATACAGGCTACTCTGGTTTTGGCCCATTTTCTTACTAATGCACATCCCAGCAGACAGCAGCCAATGAAATAGGTACTTGTATCAGTGTCACCCATGTCGCAGAACCAGATGGACTTCCACGTTCCTGGCCTCAGCATGGCTCCATCCCTGTTGCAGGTATTTGGCAGTGAGCAAGCACATTGAATCTCTCTCTTTTTGTCTGTATTTCTCTGCCTTTTAGATATATTGAAATAAATATAGTCCAATATGAGGGTGTATCACAGCCCACTCAGGTCCACAGATGTGACAGTTTGTAGATTGTATTTTGATGTATTTCTGTATTGAACAGCTTGAATGTATTGGTAATTCCTCCGAAACCATTAGTTTCTCTTCACTTTCCAGTCAGTGCTGCCTGTACCAGACAGAGATTTTAAATGTCAACGTCTCCTCCTGTTTTACCAACAAACCTCTAACATGAATCAACTTTTGAATAACAGGTACACAGTGAGATGAATACGCTTGTCACAGAACTGGTGTCCAATGAATATTACATGAATTATAGAATAAAGCGTGGAGGATTTGAAGCTGAATGTAAAGCATTCACTCATGTCAAATGTTTTCTGCAAAGTATCACGTTGGTCAAAATTCAGCAGACACAAAAGACTTTTTTTTTGCTGTGTTTGTGTGACTTGGCATTGTCTTTAACTCAGAGGTGAGAAACGTGGGTGTGTGTTCACACTCTAATTCAGTAAAGAGAAAAAAGTTGGCTTTTGGAAACTTGAAAGGGCTTTTGTAAGAGGGTGTTGAGAAAATTTTCCAACTTGGTTGTCAACTAAGTTATTCCAAACACATCTGACCTGTGATAGATTCAGCTGGTGTTTCTTGAAGTCCTCACTGCTGGATACAGTCTGAGGGCCCCTGGCTCGTGTCACATTCAGCAAGCTGCTTTGTTTCCGACGTTTTTGTAGTAATGGTGACTGAGCAATGCTCTCACTTTTATGCGGACTATGTCTAAAAGTAATCATAATTGTAAATAGTGTATCAAAAATATAAGCTTTATGTTTTGCAGATTATTGGATTTTTCCTGCCTCAAATTGCTGATTTAAAGGCAATAAAACTGCAATCTTAAAGCAATTTGCTGCACTTTGAGCTTTCATCGTTACCTAATCTTTATTTATGCCTTTGCAATTGGCAGCCATCAAGGGGTAAAACTGCACCATGCAGATATGGCCATAAGTATAATGCAACCCAGCACCATAGGTTTATAATGGGCAATAAAGCTGATTTATTAAACAAACTCTATTAATGTAACGTTGGGAATAAAGTAATTATGGGGCACTTTACATTGTAAGAATTTATAATTATCATTTATTTCTGAGAAGAAAGCAGCATCTTTACAAAATAGGCACTGGATTCTGACATGCTGGGCTGTGTAAAACTGATAATGAGTTGAAAATTAACACTGTCAGCAGTATGTTCTCCAAAATGGCATACAAGCCATTTGAATCAAAAATAGTCACAAAACAATCTTTCTCTTACCAAAGGATGTTGCTATTTAAATTTCCAATATTCCTAGAGCTAAGCAGGAACCATTAGAAGAACAAATATTTGTAATAATTCCAGAAAGTAGATGCGTAACAGGTAAAGATAAAATGTCAGAAAACTATTTCTAGCACGTAAGTAAATGCCTTTGTTTGAAGATTTATTTATTTTTATTGTTAATTCAGATTCACAGAGAGGAGAGACAGAGGTAAAGATTTTCCTTCTGCATGCTTATTCCTTAAGTGGCCACATGCCACCACTGAGCCCCATGAATGCCAGGAGCTTCTTCTGTGGCTCTGAAGTGGTTTAGGGTCCCAAAGCTTTGGGGTATTCTTACTGCTTTCCCATGCCACAACAGGGAGCTGGATGGTAAGTGGAACAACCAAAACAGAAACTGGCACCCTTAGGGGATCCTGGCATTTACAAGAGGAGGCTTTAGCCTCTACGCTACTTTGCTGGACCCATAAATAAATGTCTTTAAAAAACCCTTACAAACAAGATGTTGAGACAGGGACTTTATGTAGCAATTAAGACACCAGTAAGATACCCAAGTAGCATGTTTGAGGACTTTGGTTTGTTTCCAGGATCAATTTCAGGGTTCAGGTCTTTGTCAACTCTCTTCTTAGGAAGTAACAGTGAAGGCTCCAGCAGCTGTGTCCAGGCAATTCATACTGCAAACTGGACTGAGTTCGCAGTCCTGGCTCTTGTGGACAGTCGGGGTGTGAACCAGCAGTGAGAATGCTTTCTCTCTCTATTTCATCTGTACATCTCAAATAATAATAATAACAAAAGTTACAAAATAAATAAAATGGCTTAGCTGTGTGCCCATGTGCCCATGCACACACAATACTCACTCACAGAGAGACCAAGAGAGTCGCTTACTGGGAAGTACAAAGTTTTTAATTCATGGGAATCTAGTTGACATTAAAATGTGTAAGACTGATAAGATAACAGTGAAAGAGTATTTTGTAAAAACGAAAAATGTAGACCAAAATCCTGCTTCAAAAATTTTGAGATAAGAAAAAAAAAATAAAGTTAAAGCAGCTAATTTCCCAGAAAGAAAGAAGGAAAAACAAAAAAGAGGTTTTTCATTTCCTGGAAAATAAAGGAACAATAGGAAGAAGAATAATCATCGGTTTCAAATGTGGTTCTTGAATTAAGTTCGGTGATAACCAGAAGCCAACCTTTGACTAGACAACTTGGAGGATTGTACAAGCTTTAGTTAAAATAATTGGAAAGAAAAGAAAAATCTGAAGAATGTACCTTACAATTACTCTAAGTATAAAGATTTTTGCTGTCTTAGAAACATAAATCTGCTAAATAGATAGTATTGAAACCTAATGTCAGTAGCCATTATGCTAAATTTTTGGTATGTTAAAATATATGCTAATTATAGCTGTTACACATGCTAAAATCTCTTCTGAAATAATTTTAATGACAAATATTTATTTGACCAAATATTTTAAAACATTTACACAACACTTAATTAATCAGTACCAGTAATCTTCTATAACAAAAATTGTATTTGTATTTCAATGCTCAGAGTATTGACTGTAAAGCTATCCTTGGCAATAATGGCAGATGTTCATACTTTTCTTACTCCTCTTCATCATCCTTTTGTTTTCAATCAGATTATATGGGAAAAAGTAGCATAATTGAGAAGGGGCAGAGTCATGAAATAACAATTGGGTAGTATGCATTAAAATGTAGACCTTGATGTAGATTCAGTATTGGGGATCATATTAAACAGTAGTTTTGTGATTTCAGAAATTCTAGGGTGAGGGAAATCTCACTGGAAAAATAATTTCAAGAAAATCCCTGCATTCAACACCTGACAGCTCTGTTGTGAAATTTTCTCTTTCCTTTGGGTCAGAAAATGTTCATGATCTAAGAAGGACCATCGATTTTTGTTTCTGAAGCCACATTTATACAAAGTCATGACAGGGAAAAGATGGAAAGAATTGCAAGACTTGTTCTTCAGTTAACTATGTGAATACTACATTGTCTTCCACTTGCTGCTCTGTCCCACTGCACTTTCACTTGTTTTCTACACAGTATTGAATTTTACTTTGTGTACTTTAACAATTTGTGTGATATTTTACACAGAACTTAAGCTTATGAAAGTTACGTTGGATTAAATCAATGCCCTACTTTAGAAAAATGGCATAAAAATAATTCACAAAAAGTGTTAAGGTTAATTAGCAAAACATTAGCATTAGTGTGGGGAGCAGGGTGCCGAAGCCACTCTGGGATTAGGAGGGACCTTCACAAGATGGCGGCTGGCCCAGGGCCAGGAGGCAGAGCTGGTCTCGCCAGCAGGTAAACAGAAAGTCACAGGGATAGGCTAATGCCCCCACTGCAATTACTGGCCTATCACATAGTGCCAGGTGGACCCAAGGGGAGAAGTGATTGGTGGAGAATGATATAAAAGTAGCTGGTAAAAGCTAGGCGAGGCCAGAGGGATGGACGAATGATAGGATAATGGACAGACAGACAGACAGACAGATAGACAGACGAAGATGGACGGCAAAGACTGGGGGGGCGGGAAGAAGGGTGGCAGAAAGGAGAAGGGGAATGTACAGGAAGAAGAAATATGGGAGGGTGGCCAAAATTAGGGCTAGAGAAGTGGCAGAGGAAAGCTTACACCAATGGGGACAGGAGCAGCGGAGAGAAGGATTGAAACGTGGCTGCTTTTGGCAATAAGAGGTCCAGTTGCGGTTCCAGTTTTTCCCAGGCCCTCAAGAGCGTGCCTCATCGTTTTTTAGTGTCGCCACTGCTGGTCGGTGGTAGCATCTGGTGGCCTGTATGGGGAATCTTTAGGCCAAGAACGGGGAAAAGCAGTACAGAAGCAACAAGACCTACCTGTACGGGGAATTCCCAGCCTGCGACAGCATACAAAAATGATGACACATTAGGATTACTGAAAATTTATGAACATCCAATAAAGCAATTCAAGGGTATTACACAGCTAGAAAAACAGACAAAGGCCCGATGTGATCAAGTCCTCATCTTGTGTGTATGGGAGCCCATATGTGTACAGTTTTCTGTACCAGATGCTCCACTTCCCATCCAGCAACCTGTCTGTGGCCTGGAAAGCCAGTAGAGTATGGCCCAAAATTTTGGGACCCTGCATCCACACGGGAAAACCAAAGGAAGCTCCTGGCTCCTGGCTGCAGATGTCACCACTTGCGGTAGTGTCCTGGCAGAAAGAAGATCTTTCTGTTTTTCCTTCTCTCTTTAAATCTTCCTTTCCAATAATATAAATAAATCTTTAAAAGGCAAAAATGGCAATAGAAAGTAAATAAAATAAAGACCAAAAGAACCAACTTAGATGGTTCAATCTAATTTGTCAATGTTTTGACACAGACTTTGATAAGCTGCTAGTTTAGAATTGAAGGGATGTAGTGAAGAAAGGAATAAGAAAGTTTTCCAATGCATAGAATCAAGTGTGGTGTCAGCTTCAATTTTTTGTTTCTGGCATCTTAATTTTTTTTTTTTAGATTAAGAATCTAGCATTCAGAAGACTGCAATAATTTTATAGTTGCACAGTGAGTGGTAGTAAGCACTTCTTAAAATCCCCAATGAATATTTTCTCAAAACTGCACAGAAAAAAATACATGTGACTATCTCACATTTCAGAAGAATACTTTACAAAAAACAAAAACAAAATGCTCCAGAATACATTTTAGATAATTTAGGGCAAAGCAGAAAAAAATCTGTTGTCAAATGGATGAACAAAATGAGACACAATAAAAAAGATATCTTTTGAACATGATAAAAATGAACAGATTTATGGGGCTGTTGTAATAGCATAGTTTTCAAAGTCTGAACATGTGAAGTGGACCCATATAAATCATTTTACTCTATTAATCATGAAACACTCAGAAAGTCAGATTCTAGGAATATCTACTTGCATCTTAAAATAATTTTTAATCCTCCTCTGTTGATCATTTCATATCAATCATATCCTGTTAGATTCTGTCAGAATCAGAAATATTCTTCTATCCCTTCATTTTTTTTTATTTATGTTGCTTACATTATATTATGTGTAGTTGACGTTTTATAGGCACTGGGGAGCCCCCCCACCCTCCATTTACCCTCCCCCATGGTGGATTCCTACCTTGGTTGCATTAAACCATAGTTTCAAGTTCAGTTGGGATTCATTCTTGCATACACATGCCTAGATAAAGTTAGGTCTCTTATTGTTCAAGATAAGTTCAGTGGCTTTTGGGGAGACGTCTTGGTTGAAGAGGGGTTCTAACAGAGTTAAAGATCCAGCAGTTTAAAAGCCCAAAACAGGCCTAGTAGCATTATGACATAAATTATGGAATTAATTGACATAGTTTTGGGTAAACAATATGTTAAAAATAAGGCAAGTTCCTTCTTTCGAAACATCTGGGGTTGAGTCAGTATCTTGACAGGTTCAAAAAAAAAAAACAAAAACCAAACAAAAAATTAAGGTTAAATAATGGCAAAACCTGTGGTATTATCTTTTGGGATTCGTCATTTCTTAGATTATAGTTTCCAGTTGTGCCCATTATCCACAAAGAACTGCATTTTGTTTTTTATAATAGTGAGTAGTATTCCATGAGTAGATGGACCAATGCTTTCTTATCCAATTTCTGCTGATGGGGGATTTGGTTGCTTCCATGTTTTGCAATTACTGATTGTGTGCTATGAACATAGGGATGCATGTTGGTTTGTCGTTGAACAGTGTTTTGGATATATTCTAGGAGGGCTATGTGGGTATAGGTATGTAGATTTTGAGTTGTTTGAGTGTTTCCAGACTGAATTTCCATAAAGGCTGTACCAATTTGCAGCTCCACCGCAGTGGTGTAGGGTTCCCTTTTCCCGCATCCTGCAGCAAGGGCGTGGGTGTTTCTTGTTTATGTTATGTGGCCAATCGTACTGGTGTTTAGGGTACTTCATCGATGTTTTTATTTGGATTTGCTTTTGCTAGGAGAGCGGAACATTTTTTCATATGTTTGTTTGCCATTTGGACTTGTTCGTTGTGAAATGTTTGCCCATTTCCCGTGCCCATTTCTTGAGTGGGTTGTTTGTTTTGGTTTTTTGGTTGTTTTGAAGTTCTTTGTATATCTGGAAATTAGCCCCCATCCGCCTATATCGTGTGCAAAGTTCTTCTCCCTCTCTGTGGGTTGTTTTATACTTTTTGATTGTTTCCTTGCTGTACAGAAGTTCTTAGTTTGATGAGGTCCATTTGTTTATTCTGTTCTCACTGCTATGCTTTGGTGTCCTTCTTAGAAGTCGGTACCTACTCCGAGGTTTTGAGGGTTTTTCCTACATTTTCTTGCAAGAGTTTGATGGGTTTCTGGATGTAGGTTTAGGTTTTTTATCATGTAGATTGGAATTTAGTGTTAGGTGATGATGTGGGTCTATCTTTTTGTTTTACAGGCTATCAGCCAGTTGATCCCACACATTTACTAAAGTAGTTTCCATTGCTTAAGCTGTCATTGGTCCTTTTTGTCAAAGATTATTGGCTGATATCTGTGTGGTTCCTTTTGGTGCTTTATTCTATTTTTTTTCCAATTTTTGATCTGCTTTCTGTCTTTGTGAGTACCAGGTGTTTTGATAACATGCTCTATAGTCATGTCCAGAGGTGGGATTGTTGATTACCCTGCTAATTTCTTATTTTTCAGGAAGGTTCTAGATATTGTGGTTTTTTGGGTTTCAGGAGGAACTTTAGACTATTGTATCAGTTCGTGAAGAATGTTTTGGCAATTTGATTGGAATTGCGTTTGAAAATTGTATATTGCTTGTGGTAGTATAGACATTTTAATGATATTGAATTTTTGCTATCCAGGAGCGGGGTTATTCCATCTTTTGCGGTTTTGTTCAATTTCCTTTTTTAATAGTTTGTAGTTCTTCGAATAGGTTCTACACTTTTGTTAGATTTATTCCCAATACTTATTACTTCTCTCGTGCTATTTTGAATGGTTATTGTTGGTTAGATTTTTATCTTGGTTGTTCTTTGCGTACACTATGGGTTTTGATTTTCGTTCGTTAATTTGGTACCGCACTCTGTACCAAACTCTCGTCTAAGTTCTAGCAGTTTCTGAATTGAGTCTCTGGTTTTTTATGTATCGGATTATGTCATCTTGCATTTTAGTGAAAGCTTGACTTCTTCGTTTCCTATAGTATTATGCCTTTGATTTCTTTTTTTGTTTTTGCTCTGCAAGTACCTCTAGGACTTTTGTGAATAGAGTGGTGATAGTGGGGCACCCTTGTTTGTTCCAGGATCTTGTGGGAAGGGTCTAGCTTTTCTCATTCAGTATGATACTGGCGTGGGTTTTTATAATTGTTTAATTAAGTTGGGATTTTCCCATCTAGTTATGCTACTTTGGTAGGAGTTTTTAGCATGAGAGGGTGTTGGATTTTGGTCGAAAGCTTTTTTCTGCATTTATTGAAACTATTTTGTGTTCTGGTTTTGCAGTTTTTGATATGGTTTATAACATTTATGGATTTTCCGAATGTTGAACCATCCTTGATTCCAGGGATATGAATCTACTTGATCGGGTGATGATCTGTCTGATGATTTTTGATTCTTTGGCTTTCGGATTTGTTGAGATTTTGCATCACTTGTTCATCAGGAAATAGGTCTGTAGTTTTGCCTTCTTGATGGTTCTCTATCCGGTTTTGGGATTAAGGTGTTGTTGGCTTATGAATGAGTTTGGTGGGTTGCTTCCTCCTCTATTTTTTGAAGAGCTTGTAGAGGTTGGGGTTAGTTTTCGAATGTTTTGTTGAATTCTGAGTGAAGCCGTCTGGGCCTGGGCTTGTTTTCGTTGGGAGATCCTTGATGACTGTTTCATCTTTCCTCGGTTATGTGTTGATTTAATTCTGCAGTAGCCTCGAGCTGTGTTTGGCATATGGTGGAGTCAGAACTTTTCTATTTTTGCGTGGTCCTCAAATTTGTGGGGTACAGTTCTTTGTAGTAATTTCTAATTATTTTAATGATTGCAGTAGTCTGTTGTTTAGGTTGACTTTTTCATCTTTAATGCTGTTGATTCTCACCTTTCTCTGTTTTTTTTGGGTCAATTCGGGCAAAAAAACCAAACTTTTTGATTTGTTGATTTTTATGTATAGTTTTTTTGATTTTATATGGTTTAGCTCTCCCTTGTTTTGATGATTTCTTGTTTCTATTTGTGTCGTGGGACTCTTCTGTGCTGTTTTTCCAGATCCTGGAGGTGTGGGTTAGTTCCTGTATTTGGCGTCTTTCTTGGGCTTGGACATTGCGCTGATTGCGATGAATCTACCTGATAGCATGCTTTGGCGGTTTTTTACCACAAGTTTGGGAATGTAGTATAGAGTTTTCTTGGTTTCCATGAATTTTTTGATTCATCTTTAATTTCTTCTTGACCATTGTTCGTTTATAGTATTGTTCAATTTCCAGAGTCCTATACTTCCTGGGGAAGTTTTGAGTTGTTGATTTCAGTTTCATCCCATGAGTGGCTGAGAGGGTACATGGATGATATTAAGGTTTTGGAAGTTGTTTGATGCGTTTATGTCCTTCATAGGGTAGATTTGGAGAAGGTGCCATGCACGTGAGAAGAAAGTATAGTCTGTGGCCTTAGGATAAAAAGTTCTTTATATGTCTACTAAGTCAGTTGTTCTATTGTATGTTTGAGCTCTGTGGTTTCTTTGTGAGTTTTCGTTTCTAGACGGTCCCATTGTTGTTAGAGGTGTGTTGAGATGCCTACATGAATTGTGCGGGTGTCTATGTCTTCCTTATGTCTGTAAGTAATTGCTTTAGTAAACTAGTGCTTAGATTCGGTGCATAAACATTAATGATGGTGATTGCTTCTGATGGATCTCTTTCACCAGTTATTTAAATGGCTTCCCTGTCTCGTTTGATGTTTAGTTAGAATGAAAATTATTTCGTTCTGAACTTAGGGATAGCTATCCAGCTTTTTTTTCTGTCTATTGGCATAAATATCTTTTTCATCCCTTACTTCAGTTTCTTTGCTTCCTTTCTGGTTAGATGCGTTTCTTGTAGGCTACAGATTGGTTGGGTCTTGTTTGATGATCCATTCTATAATCTCTGTCTTTTGATTGGAGAATTTAGTCTTTGTGTTGAGAGTTAAATTGAGAGGTTGCAATTTTGCCCTGCATGTGATTGTGTTGTGTGTGTGTTGTTGACTATGTATTGTCTAGTTTGGTGTGGCTTTCGTTTGGAGACTTTTATTGCCAACTTTGTTGTGAGTGCTCCTTTTTGTCGGGGGACTAGCGCATTCTAAGGAGACTTTGCAGGTGGTTTGTGTAGACATATTCTTCTAGTTTTTCTTTGTTATTTGAAGTATCTGATTTCGTTGTTCATATACAAAGAGATCTTTGCTGGGTGATTAGTTTTGGTTGACAGTTGTTTTGTTTCAGGACTTGGAAGATCTTTGTCCATTCTCGCTGTTGTAGGGTCTCTTCGGAGAAGTCAGCAGTGAGTCTGATGGGTGTGATCTTTTCTCTACTTGTACTTGTTCAGGATTCCTCTTGGTCTTCATTGGATGTAGAAACTGAGCACCGTGTGTCTGGGGTGAAGGATCTCTTTGATCATGTCGGTGGGTAGTTCTTCTGTCCGTCCTGTTTGCGGGAGTGGATTTGTGTACCAAGTGTTTTGGTAGTTGTTCCTGTATAATTTCATCAGCACATGCTTGCATCCAGATTCTCTTTTACTCCCGGGGAGGCCGATGATCCGAATATTCAGTTTTCTAAGGTATCTTTCATCTCTTGCATCATTTTTTAGTTTTGTGAGGGTTGTCTTCCAGCATGTTTAATTCGCTGGACACCTTCATTTTGTGAGTCTTTGTTTCAGAGATCTTTCCTCTGCCGCATTTATTCTGTTGTTGAGGCTTTCCATTTATTCTTTGGGCATCTCAGTTTGGTTTTGATTTGTTGTATTTCGGTGATTATGCGGTTCTGGAGGTCTTCTCCAGCTTTGTGTCCTAAGTCTCTGAGAGATTTTTTGCATTATTTTCATCAATTCCTTTGTTGGTAACACTTTCCATGTACTTCATTGCATCGCCGATTTTGATAAGGCTTTTGCCTTGTTTTGTGGGGTGCTGTCTTTCATCTGGAAGCACTACTCTTTCTGGTGGTTTTTCCCATTTGCGTTGGTGTTTTCTGGTGGGCAATGGCCCATGTGTTTAGGGCTGTCAGGTGCTTTCCTGTAGAGATTGGAGCCTGCTGCGTGGTGTTGCCGGTGTGGTAATTTTCAGCACGTTGGTGAGTTCTCAGGGCAGGGGGCGGTTAGAGCACCACTTGGGGGCCCTGTGGATTCAGGGCACATCGGGCCCTTCTTCTTCAGGTGTGACACCCCAGGGCGTGGAGGGATGGAGGGCTCTTGGGTGTGACCCCCTGTGGGGAATCCCAGGGCTTAGAAGGTTTTTGGGCTTTCTCCTGCTGATCGCGTTGGTCAGGGACTCTGCAGGGTTTTTCAGGGCCCACCTTTTGCGTCTCAACACGGGACTGTGGGTGACGGCACTTTACAGGCGTGGCTCTTGTGCGTTGAATCCACATCGTGGTGCTTGTGTGGGTGTTCAGAGCCCATGCTACCGTGTGGCTCCCACACAAGGGCCCTTAGCTGGAGGAGTGACCAGGCGCCCTGTTATTAATGACTTCACGGCAGGTTCTACGTGTCAGTGTGATGCAGGAGTTTTAAGAGCTCTCCTGGTGGGTCGCCACGCTCAGAAATACGGGGTGGGAGAGGTAGGAGTGACTGTTCACCCTATGGGAGTTGGTTCTGCGTGCCAGGGACACACTGCGCTAATTCCAAAATGTAGCTTCCTGAACACTGGACACTGGACACCTTGTGTTGCTGCGGAGGCGGTGCTTTGCAGGCAGCTGATCAGAATCATCTGGTGTTCTCGTGCATCCACCAGGAGGATGTGGGGACTCCAGATCCTCGCAGCAGGCCTCTGCGCACCGAGACGAACTGGCCCCCTCAGCGCAGGAACATGAGGCGGCCTTCCCTCCCACCAACACATGCGCGTATAGTTCCCAAGGGCACAGACCCAACCGTTTCAGGACTGCCTCCGCCTCTCAGAGGCTGGAACTCAGTATGGGGCGAGGAATGCGGTGGCTGCCAGTCAACCCCCGCTCACAATACGTCCGGCTGCTGCAGTCTGCCTCCGCCGCTGTTCAAAGGATTCCGCCGGCACGATCCACTCGATCTCCCTGCTCGAGCTGTCGCGTCTCCGTCAGGCCATTTCAAAAGTGTCTCTGAGTGTCTGGAGTGGGATGTCGGTTTCTCTACTTTTGTCCTGTCGTTTCGATGTTTTCCGAGTTGATGTGGATTTTTTGGCTCCTCACTGTCCAGGGAGCTTCACGACCTCTCCCTGCGGTTCCCTGCTGTCCTCTTTGCTGTTCTGTATCGTTTATGTATCTGCTGAACGCTCCCTTCACAGCATCCTCCTACGTCGGCCATCTTAACTTGATCTCCCCCCCCCCCCCCCCCCCCTCCCTTACATTTTTGTGAAGAAAATCACTCTGTGATTTGACCAACTGTGGACATAATTAAGTTCAAAGACATGGGAAATAGTGCTAGAAAGTTTCATCACAGATTCCCTATGACTTATAGAATATCCTAAAAATTGAAAATGTAGGGGCTGGTGTGATACTTCAGGGAATAAATCCTCACCTTCCACAAGCCTGGATCCCATAAGGCACCAATTCATATCCCAGATGTTCCACCTGCCATCCAGGTCCTTGCTTGTGTCCTGGGAAAGTAGTAGCAGATTACACTAAGAAATAGGACTGTTAACCCATGTGGGAGACCCAGCAAAGGTTCCTGGCTTTCATCTGCTCAGCTTGGACCATTGCAATTTCTTGTGTAGCATACCAGTGGATACAGGATTTCCTCTCTGTACCTCCTTCTGTCTGTAATTCTGCCTTTTCAATGAAAATAAATCTTTTTCAAAAATGTAAAAATCAGTCTGATTTCTAGGAATTTCTGGTATGCTAACTTAGACAAAAATCCAGAATATCTTTAGACATAAAATTAACTTATTCCAGGCCAGTAGGAAAAGAATAAGAATAATGAATAGTTAAGCAAACAATTTAGCAATGTTTTTTTTTTTCTTTTGTTCCAGTTCTCCAAGAGACAACATTAGTTTGCAAAAACATGTTTTTACAAATCACAGTGAAAGAACAATGCTTGAAAGCTTCAGGTTAGAAAATTAGTGAGTGAATTTAATATAAAACATAAAACAACGTAAGTATAAATATAAACACATACAAGTCTTATAAAATGAAATTTCAAACTTTTGGATCAATCTTCACTCATTTGCAAAGCAATTAAAACATATTTTAAAAGGTTTAATTCCACCTAAAGGAAAATCACTTCCATTGTTGTTTTGTCAATTTTAACTCAAAACATTAGTCCAGATAAAACATTGTGATTGCTAAAACTTATTGAACGTCAAAATAATGAGACTATTTTATGATGTATTTTTACACATCTACTCTAAATCATTACCAGTATTTGTTTATTTAAAGGTTGACCTAGAATGAGAGAGAAAGAACATGTTAAGTGGAGAAGTTCTTTCAGTGGTCTATATCTACAATGACCACAATAGTTTGGGCTGAGTCAGGTGAATTCCAAGAACAGGAATCACCACAGGCACAACATGTGAGTAGCAAGAGCTGATGCCACGCTCAGGATCCCACGATTGCTCCGGTCTGCATTGCCAGGAGGCTGACTTTAGGAATTAATTCAGGATTACAATCCAGGTAACACAAAATGGGGTGCTACCATCTCCAGGTGTTAGGGACCTGTGGAGCCAAAACACATTCCTATTATTTTCTACTTTATAAGCAATTGGCTGGCAAAGGATGCATTTCAATACTTTACTTTTTATTTCCTACGAGAAATGATATTTGTTAGATGCAAATGAAATATATTAAGTTATGTTGACTTAGGCTTAGATCTAAAATGAAGAAGAAGAAACAATTCTATTTACACCATGAGTAATTATGTATGCATTATCTAAAAATTCACTTTTCAACTAGTAAATTTTCATGATTTGAACAACAAAAAAATCAAATTTGTTAGACAAAGAGCCAGCATTGTACTATAATATGTTAATCAACTGCCTACTGAGTTGCCAACAACCTTTTGGGGTGACAGTTTGAGTTTTGCTGCTTTACTTCTGAATTAGCTACCTAATAATGCACCTGAAAAAGCAGCAGGACCCTGCACCCATGTGCAAGAGCTGGAAGGAATTCCTGACTCCTGGCTTTGAACTGGCCCATTGGTCTTTCTGTGAGCAAACCTACGGATTGGTGATCTCTCTCTCTCTTTCTCTCTCTCTCTCTCACACACACACACATACCTTTCTGCAAAATTACCTTTCAAATAAATAAATATGTATGAAGAAACAGAACTGCATCATGTTCGTCAGTATTGTTCCAGCATTATACTTTTTGTATCCAACAAATACATGTAAATGTAAAGCAATCAGTGTTGCCAAACATGTGGTATGCATGCTTCATCTATAAAAATGTCTAGCATATTCTATTACTAATCCAGTGACCCTTGTAAATTTGAAAATCTGCAAGAAGGGCATGTGAGCATGTAAAAGAACATTGCTTTATCAACATACTATAAAGAAGCTTGCATTTATTTTTACAAACACTCTCCCTTGCAAATAACAGCAAATTTTCTTCTATCATGACTTCTCCTTTTTCATCCCAAAGTAAGGTAATTTTAATCAGCACCATCTAAATTTATTCAAAGAAGAAGTTGGCATTGGAAAAAGAATACCAAAAATAGTAAGGAGTTGAACCAAAAATATTCTTTAACCATTTAAGCCATACAGCCATAATATTTTACTTGTTTTATCTGTGTTTAAAACATGCCATAATCATCATTAGACAATGTATGAAACCCAATAACTTAAGTTCTATATCCAGTTTTCAAAGGTACTGTGAATAAAATCTCATTACACTTCCATATTCTCCTGACTTTGAGAGAAAGAGAAACTGCTAGTGTATCCATGACAGCATAATTAATTTTATACTGCAACTACATAGAAATGATGACTGCTATTGGTATCCTGAAAACACTTCAAATCTAACCTTAATGATATTTTTCTAGTTGGATTCCAATTGTAAGGCTTCTGATTACATCATAATCTTCCTCTCATGGAAAAAGACATGCTTTAAAAATTCAAGTGCTGAAAATAAAACAAGTAGCTTCAGTCCCCAAAAGGATGGAAAATGCAATTAACTCTACAGTGAGTCAGTCATTTGAGATATTTAATAAATTCTCAAACTCTGATAGTTCCATGCCATATGAAGAAAGATTAGGCTTAGAAAAAAATTTATGAAGTCATACTTTTATCAGATCAGTTTATGATTAATATAACTGTACTAAATGGTTATATGGGGCATTTTGAATATCATTACAAGATGCAGATTACGAAAATAATATTAAGGGGAATTACTTGGTCATTTAATTTTGTATTTTTAGAACAAAGTTTTCAAATTCTACCATGCATCATCCAGGATTTCAAAAAATGTTTTAGATTATGGTTGGCAATGTATGTAATTCTCTATACTACCATATCTTTGCACTGAATTTGTGATCCTCTATTTGGTTAAGTCCTTGCTTACCTGTTAATGCTTTGCTTATAATTTTATCCTTGGTCATAATTAGTCATAATAGTAAATGGAGCTGACATCATTACTTCAACTAAAAAATGATAACATTGTTGCTGTTGTTTATCTTAAAAGGGCATGAAAAGAAATGTATTTTCACAAAGTTGAAGATAGGTGAAATAAATCCATTAGCTTTCAAAGATTTGCAAAAAAATGTTAACATATTTAAGGCTTGAATGCCAATTCAGATATGTAAAATGTTATAAAGTTAATTACACAAACACTAACAAGATATAACCCCATCAAAATTTAAAACCCTATAATTGGAGAGCTTGGTTAATGATATCTTAATTAATATTCCCAAACTCATTACTTTAAAAAGACTTTTGCAAAAGATTGCAAAGTTTGAACAGCCCAGAAAAATGCACCCCCTAGCAATTCTGCCTCCAGTAAAAGAATTTAGGTATTTTCATACGGCGTATTATAGTGTGTGCTCAAATATGCTTTTAATTGTGAAGACGCCATAAAGATTCTATTAGCACAGCAATTCAACACTACCGTGGCAATATATCAGACAATGGGCTTGATTGCATTGTTTATTCCAGGTTTATCAGCATCTCCATTCTTAGTTCACATGTGGTCACAATATGCCCTATCCATATGAGAGCGTATGGTAACAATATATTTATATGTAATAATTTTTCAGAGAGCCACTTTTGTTTTTGTGGGCTAATTTAGACCTTCTTTCCAAACCTTTACTCTGTTAAATACATTGAATATTGTTTCTATATTCTCCATAACATAACATTAAAACATTTTATTAGTTTAGAAGTATTGACATAATATGTATTCTACATATGTACATCTGTCATATATATATATATTATATATATATAATATATATATATATTTCCATTGTGATTCAAAGGAAAACTGCTTAGCAATTACAATAATTATTATATTTATGTAGGGAGCCTATTTTATATCTTTCCAATATTTTAAATTCTACTTTACTAAGGGTACTAAAATTTGTAATAATAAGCGGGGTCTTCAAGCTTCATGAGAAAGGCATACTGTGAATCAACTCTGCAGTGATCTCAAAAGTTTTGGCGCTGAAATAATCATATCTTTCACTTTAGTTTTACAATTTTCCATGAACTTTTTGAAGTCCCTTCATATTATTGATGACTTATTTTTTTCGATTTGCTTACTGCATATTTATCCGGGGATTGTGCCTTATCGGCTTATTCTAGAAACTTGCAGTCTTCCTCTATTTTTGTTGTTGCTTTTTAAAGTACATTTCTAAAGTCTCAAAACTGGTTGGCCCATTAAGGAGCTGCTAAATTGATATGTGCCTCTGATCCCTTAGCGCTCCTTGCACTGAGACTGAATGTTACATGCCAAAACAAATGAGTGAGTCATTGATAACTGCACTCTGAGTGATAAATCATTAAAGGATTGTATGAATTAAAAAAAGGATTATATGAATCAAGTAGCTCTGCACTTACTTGTCCAACACTGGCAGTATTTACAAAAAAACTGTCAAAACCCTAATTACTGGGTCCAGCGTAATGGTCTAGCGGCTAAAGTCCTCTCTTGAACGCTCCAGGATCTCGTATGGGAGCCTGATCTAATCCTGGCAGCTCTGCTTCCCCTCCAGCTTCCTGCTTGTGGCCTGGGAAAGCAGTAGAGGACGACCCAAAGCCGTGGGACCCTGCACCCACGTGGGAGACCTGGAGGAGGTTCCTGTCTCCTAGGTTAGGATTGGCGCAGCACCAGCGGTTGCAGTCACTTGGGGAGTGAATCATCGGATGGAAGATCTTCCTTCTGTCTCTCCTCTCTGTATATCTGACTTTGCAATAAAAATAATAAATAAATCTTTTCTAACAAGCCCTAATTACTGACATTGGATCATTTTATTCACTGCCTGCTATACATTGCTAAGAAGCAGAGTGGGGAGATTACACTTCCATACAAATCATAACAGTGTTGTAAGCATGGGAACATAATTGAATTAACCTCTTTATCAATGTAATTCTAAACAGAAATAGAGGAATTTTTGTTAATTGAAAGATGGATGGAGAAAGGTCTAGAAGAAACTCTATCTACTTACTGTCAGTTACTGTTTTCTAATTTAATCACACATATTTGGTTGTTAACAGCTTAGGGAAAAGGCAGCACAAGCCTCTCGCTTATTTGCTCACTTTTAACACATTCATTTTCATAGAGATTTGAATTCTACACTTATTTTTTTAGTGACAGTCTTGCGATACAATGTGATTTACAGAGATTGCAGGAGAATTAGAAAAATAAGTCTAGTAGCGTTAATTTCACCATGGCAATGTGTGTGAATTTTTTAGTGTAGGAAATTCTGCTTAGTGCTCCAGCTAAGGAAAGGTTATGATCATTGATTTAAACCAGCTAATAAAGGCTGATATAAAGATTCAAAGGGAATTCTCAGCTAGTGAACGTCCAGTAAGATATAATAGTTAAGAATAAAACAAGTATGATCTAGGGTCCAGTGTGGTAGCATAGCAGCTGAAGTCCTCGCCTTGAACGCACCAGGATCCCATATGGGTGCTGGTTCTAATCCCGGCTGCCTCATTTCCTATCCAGCTCCCTGCTTGTGGCCTGGGAAAGCAATCAAGGATGGCCCAAAACCTTGGGACCTTGCACCCATGTGCGAGACCTTGAAGAAACGCCTGACTCCTTGCTTTGGATTGGCAGAGCTCCAGCCATTGAGGCTGCCTGGGGAGTGAATCAACAGGTAGAAGATCTTCCTCTCTGTCTCTCTTCCTGTTTGTATATCTGACTTTCCAATTAAACAAACAGAGAAACAAACAAGCGAGTATGATGCAGTAAACCAGGTCTCCCATACTGTAGCAGGCAGTCAATCACATGAGCCGTCTCCTACTCCCTTCTGGAGTCCACATTAGCAGGAAGCCAAAATTAGCAAAGGAGTTGGACCCACACACTAAAATGTGGAATGCAGGCATCCCAGCAAGGGACTTGGTTACACTAAATTCCCATGTGACATTTCATTTCTGAAAATCAATTATTCACATTTTTAGTTGAAATCAGTTTAAGATGTTTAACGTGAATCTTATTTTCACATAATCTAAAACTCAAAAATACCCAGATGTAACTCTTTCATAGTAGTGAAATTCTACTTTCACTCTGCCAAAAGTCCTTGATGTACCTGTGAATCATATCAGAATTATGTCGTAAGGATTGTCAGCGTTGGGCTGGCAATGTGGTTAGCACGTAAGGTCACTGCCACTAATGCCAGCATGGCATGTGGGGGCTGGCCAGTGTCTGGCTGCTGTGCATTCGATACAGCTCTCGGCTGATGGCCTGGAAAAAGTAGCAGAGCGAGGCCCGACTGTGTGTGCCTCTGTCCCTCACTTGGGGAACGGGGCTGAGGCCTGGTATATCCCTTGTAATCATGACAATCGAGGGAATGAACAAGTGGATGGAAGTTACCGATATCTGCATGGATAGATGCATGTGTTGTGTGTATGTCTCCCTACTCAGTCGATTCCACTTATTTTAGAGACAAGATGCTTTTTAATAAGCTGAGTTTGTATGTGTAATGCCAATCTTCTAATTAGTGGACTAGACATTATAGTTTTTTGGACATCCTTACTCCAAGACATGCAATTTTTACTTATGTTTACTGTTTTGACAAAACTAAGCAGCCGGTATCTTGTATTATTGATTTACTTTAGTGACTTCATAGTCTTTCAGCATGGTTTGCAACATGTGAGCTATTTGGAAAGGGTTATATACGCATCATTATCTGTGTTCTGTTCATTCTCCATAGGATAACCTAAGCAGTACACTCTCATCTATCAACAGTATTTATTCAAGTAATAATAATAATATAAATTACATGGAAGACTTTTACCTTTTTCACTTTTGAATTACCTTTTCAGGTCTTAATGTTTTATTACATTCTATTCTACTTTTGGTTGTAATGTAATTTTATACCACTGAAATGTGAAAGTATAAAAAAAAAACTCTACTCTAAAAGTTCGGATGACATTCACTATATTTATCAAACTATATATTTTATATTTCCATCTCCCAAACCAAGTAATCCTGTCTAGAATAGGTTATGGGAGTTTCAGCTAGGTGTGCAGGAAAAGGGAAGTCATGGCCTTTCAGTGTCATTTCTCTGTTTTTGATTCCTTAGAGAAGGGTGGTAGATTGCTAAGCTGTTCTTCCACTCTATCATTGTAAAGCGTTCTATGGATCATCATAAAACAGTAGCCTTTCCATTAGCCAGCATCATAAAAACAGCTCTCAGAATTGATGGATGCTGAACTTTGTGCCTCAGCAGCCTTATGCAATGGTGCCTGGTTGTAATCCAGACGTTCATTATCTGCATTCCAGGTGATTTTTCCCTCTACTTTTAAAACGGCTCTCTGCCTATGGACTCTCATTATCTTTCAGTTTCTGTAAAGTTTTCTTACATACACTGTATATATGAATTTCTATTATCCAGGTGCTTTCTTTCCTCACATACATAATTTTCAAAATGTGACACATTTTCACAAGCTGGATACCATCTGTCATTTTGTTTAAATTTCAGAAAAATTCTCCTACATAACTGACAATAACCTTGCGTGTAATGAAAAATCAGTTAACTTTCGTACTTTATCACTAAATTATATAAGTAGATTCTTTAATGCTATTCACTGTGTGCAAGCACCATCTATCTTTTGTCCTTAGACGTGGAACTATTTCAAATTAGTGTCTTCATACCTTCAAAATTATTGTCAGTAGTTGGTTAGGAGAGCTGTGCCATTATAGTCCATTTTTGTGAAAGAAAAAAAAAACACCTACTTTTTAAAGATGCTCTATAAAATATAACATTCACTTCAGCATCTTCATGATCAATAACAAATTTTCTGATATATCCTTGCCTGAATAAATCAGCAAAGGATTATTCATCTGATTTCACGTTATATATCATACTCATAATAAACTATTTCTTTTGCATGAGTTCAACATACCAGTATAGAAAGTTAGAAATGCAAATATGAATGATATAAATTTTATAGATGTGCTGCCAAATGTGTTGTTATGCACAGAAGATAATTCCTTATTTTCAGTTCCTTATTAAATGAGACTGATGATTGTAAAATTACATACAAAATGGCAAACAAATTAAAATACCTATACATCTTATGAAAATCCCATTACAAATAGCATAAATGTTTTAATATTATAAAATACACGTCTAGGTTTTAGTTTATTTTCTTCCTGGCCAATTAGTTGGAGATCCTTATACATTCAGGAAGATAGGTGAATGTCCTTATGAATAAATACTTCAAAGATTTTTTCAAAAGATTTTGGAGGGCCCGGCGCGGTGGCGCAAGTGGTTAAAGGTCCTCGCCTTGCACCCCCGGGATCCCATATGGGCGCCGGTTCTAATCCCGGCAGCCCCGCTTCCCTTCCAGCTCCCTGCTTGTGGCCTGGGAAAGCAGTCGAGGACGGCCCAAAGCTTTGGGAACCTGCACCCGCGTGGGAGACCCGGAAGAGGCTCCTGGCTTCGGATCGGCATAGTATCGGCCCGTTGCGCTCACTTGGGGAGTGAATCATCGGACGGAAGATCTTCCTCTCTGTCTCTCCTCTCTGTATATCCGCCTTTCCAATGAAAAAATAATAAAAATAAATCTTTAAAAAAAAAAAAAAGATTTTGGAAAAACAACAATAGGTTTTGTGATCAGTGAACATTTTATGGTAAAGATACATCATGATTAGATTGTTCACTCTTAAGTACTGACTGATGAATTTTTAATTGTTATTTCAATGAGTAAATTAAGCTAATATGAACAATATTTTGAAAACACTGACATCATATATACCTAACTTTCAGTATAAAAGCCTTAAACTCCAATAAAACAAAGCCATATTGACAAATAATTAAAACATTTAATGACACAATTTCTTAATTCTTTACACAAATCCTTCTGAATTATGAAACAGAGACAGCAAAATTAGACATGTGAGACATTATTTAAGGCATATTAAAGAAACCAAATGAAGTGCATTTTTCCTAAATAACATTAAATTTAAAGACATGGAAATTAGCAGTGTTCGTGGAGGTACATGATCAGTATAATAGTACATAGAAAAATAAATGTAACAAAAGCTATCTGGAACACAAGACATATCTGCTTGAAAGATTATAGATTGGGACTGACATAGAGAAGACGCTTAAGCTTCCATCGAGTAAACCAGCATCACGATGGACACATGGGTGTGCTCTGGCTTTTCCACTCTAAACCTAGATTACTTAAGAAGGATTGAGAAAGGCAGGGAAAAACTTCCCTTGTGTTTGGGCTTCTATTCCCCCACCACCACCACTTGTAAAACTGGATAAAACTTCTGGATTCTGGCTTTTGCCTGGCCAGAGAAAGCCATGGGGACTTCTGGAAAGTGAACGAGTGGATGGAAGTTCTCTCTCTCTTCTTCTCCCTCTTTCTCTGTTAGTTTCAAAGCAATATTTGCAAAGAAAATATTGTAAGGTCACATACATACATTTTCTAAAGTTACTTTGATAATTGGTCAATTATTATGCTTTCCGTGTTATATACTTTCTCATAAACTCTATCTGGGGCTGATAAATGATCTCTTACATTTATACAACATTAAGATTTGCAAAGCTATTCCCTTTTATTCTGTCATTGTAATAGCTTCAAAACGGTTTGAGAAAAATACGATTATCGCAATTGTACACATAAGGACACAGATAAGCCAGGCTGGGTATTTCCCTTAGGTTTTACAGCTAATTAACGATAAGGGCTGGAGAACAAGCAGACCTGTCAAGAGTTCTGTGGAGACATTCCTTTTCTCCATTTTGTATCCTCTCAAATGCAAGTTCTCATTACATTTTCTTCTGTGCTTTTGAATTCAAAAACTTTACTTGCTACCAGTGGTTGACTTTTTGAACTATCACAGGAACCTGCTGGTTTGTCCTGTCTTGGGGTACGTTGTGTTTTGCATGTGTTTTTTTAGTGATCTTTATTAACTTTCCCTCAACCTATCCTTCATTTCATTTTTTACCCTTACCTTTAAAAGTTGTTCAACTTCATCCTTTGGTGCACAGAATAGAGAAAAAATAATAGCAGTTTTTTTTTTTTTGTTAACTTTCTTAAGCTGAAAGTAGCTATGCAAAGCATCATATTTAGATTAGTTTAATTTGAGACAAAAGTGGCATTTGATGGCACTCTGGATAAAATTGCCAATGCTACTTCACATAGTGAAGCACATATTGGAGTGATTCAAGGACTAATGTTAAGAAAAACGGAATGCAGGATTAACAAATATGTGTAAGGTAAAGAATTGTACTTCACACAAGAACAGATGGATTTTTCACTTTCTAACTCATCTGTCTTTTCAATAATGATAACCTTCACTCACAAAACAAAAATAAGATAAAATATGTGATAGCTAGTTCTTCATCAGATTACAAATCAAGGACCTAAACTACATCTGGGTTTTTGTTTGTTTTTTTTTTTTGTTTTGTTTTGTTTTGTTTTTTCATCCAGAAACCATCAAACTGTTGCGGGAAAGCATGGGGAGCACTCTACAAGATCTAGTCACTAGGAAAGACTTCTGAGACAAGAAACCAAAAACAAAGAATCAAAGCACAAACAAATGGGATTACATTCATCTAAGATGCTTCTGTGAAGTAAAGGAAAGAATAAGCAAAGCAAAGATACAAAGAGTGTGAGACAAAATTGTGTATCACACAACAAATAGAGGACCAGTACCCAGGATTTACAAAGAACTTTAGAAACTCAACAGCAGCAAAACAAGCAATTCTGCAAACACACTGGTGAAAGTAATGACAACATTTTTCAAAAGAACAAATTCAAATGGCTAATAGACATTAAAAAAACGCTCACATTCCTGGACTATTGGCAAAGTGCAAATAAAAACCATGTGGAGGCTCCAACTATTTCCTGTGAGAAGGGCCTACTTTAAGAAATTGCTAAAAACAGCTTCTGGTGAGGCTGTAGGGGGAAAGGTACCTTACCCCCCTGTCCTTGGGAATGTAGATTAGCGCAACCACAACTGAAGTCAGTATGGGGAGTGCTCGGACAACTGAAAAACGATCTCCGTTATGACCCGGCTCTTCCACTCCTGGAAATATATTCAAAGGAAGTGAAATCTGCATATGAGAAAGTGACCTGTAACCTCATAGAAAGAGTAGCACAAACCACACTAGTAAATAAATGGAAATATAAATAAATAAATAAATAAATAAATAAATAAATAAATAAATAGCTTAATTAAGTATCAAATACATGCACATTGAAAGAGGAATGAGTAAAGAAACGGTAGTACATTTACTCCACAATAAAAAAAAAAAGTATAATTATGCCATTTCCAATGAAATGGTCCCAACTCTTGACCATTAATCTCAGTGAAATAAGCTAAATACAAAACAGATGCAGGTAAAGAGTATATACATATTCTCCTAGGTGAACTGCATAAAAATTAGCATACTAAGAAATAAAGATATTTTGCAGAATTCATCTCTATTCCCTAATAAAAGGAGGACTCTCAATTCAATATACCTCAATACTATGATATTGGATTGTCTAACTTTGCCCATACCCACAGAGCCATGATATACTTAAATAATAGAATGTTAAACTTGGAACTGTTGGGCCCAGCATGGTGGCCTAGCAGCTAAATTCCTTGCCGCATAAGGGCACAGGTTCTAATCCTAGTAGCCCTGCTTCCCATCCAGCTTCCTGCTTGTGGCCTGGGAAAGCAGGAGAGGACAGCCTAAAGCCTTGGGACCCTGCACCCACGTGGGAGACCTGGAAGAAGTTCCTGGATCGTGGCTTCAGATTGGCACAGCACCAGTGGTTGCGGCCACTTGGGGAGTGAATCATTGGACAGAAGATCTTCCTCTCTGTCTCTCCTCCTCTCTGTATATCTGACTTTGCAATACAACTAAAATAAATCTTTAAAATGTTGAACTGTTACTAAAGGTTGCTACTACCACGATAATATGGGAGGAAATGGAAGGTTGGAAAAATGATGATGTTTTCCTCACATTCTAATTATCTTAATTCTTATATAGCATTGAGCATCCTAACACATTCCATTTATGTATAAAAATAGCAATTCTGACACAGGCAAAAAATAAAGCTTTAAAGCTATTCTAGGTAACTTTACATAGGAGCAATAAAAATTAAAAGAAGATATATCTTCGTGGAGTGTATCTTTATCAATATTTTAAAACAGTATATTGTTTCAATAAGGGAGTTTAATTTTATTGTTTCTTCAAATACTCATAGATTTTTATGGTACACTACAAAAGGCAATCAGATATGTGCTGCATAATCTGACCAAACCATGAAGCTAGACTTCTCACTTATTCACTGTTCCTTTGGGTTTGGAACCTATTCTCTGCCCTACTCAACTTCTTTCTTCATCATATTGTATACTGTTTTTCCTTTCTAAACTGCTTAAAAAATATGGACTACACTACTGGCGAAATGGGGAGGGAGAAAGAACAAATCCCTATACCTGCAAAATTGTATGATGGAAAACATTTAACGTAATTTTTAAAATACACTATTGTGAATTGCTGTAACCTCACCATGCTTTTAAATGCAAGAATTTGCTACATCTTTCTGTGTTTTGGTACTCATTATTCAAACATCATCTTTTCAAAACCGCCCCAGAATATTTGGTGAATATCCTTAATTAGCACTGACCAATGATGCCTTTAAATTCTGAGACAGACAATAAAATTATTCATATTTGAGTTGGACATAATAGCCTAGTGGCTAAAATTCTTGCCTTGAATGCGCTGGGATTCCATGTCAGCATTAGCGTCTGTCCTGAGTGCCCCACTTCCCTTCTGGCTTTCTGTTTATGGCCTGCAAAGGAGTTCAAGGGTGGCTCAAACCTTGGGACACTGCACTTGTGTGGGAGACCTAGAAGAAGCCCCTGACTTCTGGCTTCAGGTTGGCTCAGCTGTGGCTGTCGCAGACACTTGGGAAATAAACCTGCGGACAGAAGATTTTTCTCTCTGTCTTTCCTTTTCTGTAGAAATCTGCCTTTCCAATACAATTAAATAAATGCTTTTAAACCATTTATATTTATGTATTTGGTTTATTTAATTTAACATGTTGATCTCCAAGTTCATTCATCCTGCCTAACATCGATTTTATTCTTTTATGACTGAATTCTTCTTTACTGCATTGTCACTTTTTCAAGTATGTTTTTATTTATATGAAAGCTAGATTAAAAGGAAATAAAACAATAAATGTCAGTATCCAAATTCCTATGATTTCTGGACCAAGCCGTACTGAATCCTCGAACTCCATCCATATCTCATACATGTCTAGCAGGTTCTGAAATACTTGAAACATCATGGCTTATCTCTCACATATGTTAGCCGGAAGCAGGACTGAGGAAGAGTAGAACAATCTTGAACCACACATTCCAATATGAGATGTTGTCATCCCATGCTGTACTATGGCACACAGCTGCATTACATAGCCTTTCAAAAATCATACTCACACTATAGTGCTTGCTTCAGCAGCACATATAGTAAAATTGGAATGACACAGAGAAGATTAACATGGCCCCTGTGCAAGGTTGGCATATTCACACTATAACCTGTATAATATTTCAATTAATAAATGTCTCCTTTCTTTTCTCTTTTGAAATACTTTATATGAACTCTATGTGATTCTGTATATTTTAATTAACAAAAGTCCCTTTTACTCCCTATTTTTTCAATGCTTCATGCATTCTATCTGAAAGAACATTTCTATTTTTACAAAAGTATTTAGATATATCCTCCTTCCTAAAATATGTCATGTAAAATAATAGTAATAATAATAATAATAAATTAAATAAAGGAGATACACCAGGGAAAATAATAATGTGAACAAAAAATGGAAAAAGATATCATCACACCTGTAATCTAAGTGGAAATGGGTATGAGAGTTTTCCAAGAAATATTTTTACCATAAATCCATCAGCAGTAGACGAGGAATGACTGTGCTAGGGGTTCTAACCGACATCATTTTTGTAAAGATTTGTAGACTGTCAAGCCAATCAATATGGAATGCCACTGTGCTGTGTTTTTAATACTAACAGTAATGAAGTTGAGCAAATATTTTCCAACTGAATATTGACCATTCATGTTTCTTCTTTTTGGTGAATATTTGCTATTAAATTGCTCTCTTCTGTTCTTTAATTTAGAGGAATTTTGTTTATTTTCTGAAGAATAACTCTATGACGGATTCTGTACAGTAAATATGTTTTAACAAAGCAATGAATTAATTTTCTATATTGGATAGCGTAGTTCAATGTTTTCAATTTATATACATACATTCAATGCTGTATGGTGTAAGGGTGTAACATTAATAAACTCTCTGCTCTACTATTTCATTATATAAGGTACTGCAGCAGTCAAATTTGAAGAGGTGGAAGAAAGACTGCTTAGCTTGGATAAATAAAAATAAGCATTTTTTGTTTGTTTAATAGGTACAGGGTTTTAATCTGGCAAGGTTAAAATGATTCTTCTGAGATTTGGCTGCATAATGATATTATTATTATGTTACTGAAAAATTCATATACTTAATAAAGTTTAAAATTATAAGTTTCATGTTATGCATATTTTATCGCAGTATAAAATAATCCCTTGCACCTCTGAGGTCCTTTCCAATTTTCTTTTAAACTTGGTATATTTCTGTATCCACCTTAAAGTTCTAGCTCACATAAAATTATATTCATGTATGCATGCAAATGATTATTTGGAATATTCCTTACACTTTTCCCATAATAAAAAACCAATTGCTTAAGTATCATTTACGATTGGATTTTATCCAATTGTAAAGGTTAAGGCAAGGTTGCCAATTCATGCTAAATAGCATGGGTAAGGCAGAATGTCAGCTCCATGTGATTGTACTCAACACTTCCAGTAATAAGTCAATAGACACAATTAAAAAGTGTAGCAATTAGGAAAAGATAAAAAGATGAACTTCACAACTGACTGAGCCATGATATGACTGCAGAAATTCATAAAGGATCTAATAGCTGAAAGAGAAATCAGAAGTGTGCCATAGTCTTACAATGCAATAGTTGAACACAAAATTAGTGACATTTGTAACCATTAAAGAAGAACATTAGGAAAAAGAATTTAAAATACAGCACAATTTGCAATTATCACAAAATAAACTACATTATAGATTTAAAACAGCTAAAAACCAAAAAGCTCAGAATGCATATTTAAAATTTGATTAAAAAATTAAAGAGAATTAAGCAACCAGATAAAAGCAACTTGCTTATAGAAGTTTCAACAGGTGCTAAATAAAAAATAAATGACACGTAAATTTACAGTGATTCCTCTTAAGGTCCTAGGAAATACATTCATAGAAACACAAAATGCTTTTGATAAAATGAAATGGAAAGGCACACCTGTCTTTGGGCAAATATGTTTTTTTTTTGGGGGGGAGGGGTTCATTTTGTTTTGTTTTTTGTTGTTCTGTTTAAGAAACATGGGAGGATTCACTTTGCTGAACATTAAAGCATAGTACATAGTTATAGTAATCAAAACAGTAGGCCATTGTTTCGGTGGAGAAATAGCAGCCCCACACACTTATGTCCAACTAATTTTGACAAAATCATAAACAAAGGAAATTTGAACTGGAAAGGACAGTATTTTTCAAAGGCAGGGATGGGTACTTTTGCCATTACAGAAAGCAGTATTATGTAAGGGATGTTTCAAAACAGATCAGTCTCAAAATGTGAAACATAAAGTTACAGATAATTGTGAAATATAAGATCATTGTCTTTTAAGACTCACTAAAATAGTTTGAGGATTTTATCAAAAGCACAAACTGTAAGTAAAACATCTTAAAAAAGATGACTGCAAAGTTTAAGCGCTTCTGCTCTGTGAAAGACCAAGTCAAACGATTAGGTATAGACTAGGAGAATCTACCGACAAAACACATTTCCAACAGAAGACAAAACCCTACAATAAATAAAAAGCTGAACACTGAATTGCAAAAATGAAGCAAACCGTCCAAATAGAAACTGGATATAACATATAAAGATACATACACTAGCAAGGTATACAAACAGCAGTAAGCATACAGAAAATGGTTATATTCATGATACTTCATGGACATATCAATTAAAACCACACAAAAAATACCTTTGTTGAGTAGAATGGCTAAAAAATATTAAATAGCCACAGAATCAGTGCTCCCAAGAAAACAATGAAACTAAATTATATATTTTTGAAACTGGTGGTATCAGCATATCATGGTTCAAAAAGGGATGGTTTCTTACAACTTAAATTCTAACACAAAGTTTTTAGTATCTGGGAGAAAAAAAGACACGACCAATGACACACTTGTGTTTAAAGGTGCAAGAGTTTTTGGAGCAGCTTCACTGCAAGAATTAAAATGATGGCCTAGGGGCTAAAGTCCTCGATTTGAACTCACCGGGATCACATATGGGTGCTGGTTTTAATCCCAGCAGCTCCACTTCCAATCCAGCTCCCTGCTTGTGGCCAGGGAAAACAGGAGAGGCTGTCCCAAAGTCTTGGGACCTTGCACCCGCATGGGAGACCTGGAAGAGCTCCTGGCTCCTGGCTCCTGGCTTCAGATCAGCGCAGCCCTGGCCATTGCAGTCACTTGAGGAGTGAATCACCGGACAGAAGAATTTCCTCTCTGTCTCTCCTCCTCTCTGTATATCTGACTTTGCAATAAAAATAAAAATAAAAGTAAATCTTAAAAAAAATTCACTTCAACAATCAAGATAAACAAACTTTGGTGGATTCAAATGAATAGTGAGTGTGCACAGATTTTAGCCACGTCAAGATGCCAGAAAAACAAAAGACCATATTCTGAAGAACACTCTGAGAAAAATGGAACAGAGAACAGAGAGAACAGTAGAAGATGGGCACAATAGAAAATTGCCTGTACATGTCTTTCTTCCACTACAAACTGGATTTGTTCTTATTCTGGTTATTGAGATCAAAGCATGAAATACAAAAGGCCAATACACCCAGGGAAAAAAAAATTACATATCACTGTCTGTCAGGGAAATACAAAGCAATAATACAGTGAAGTGTCACCTTACCCCAGTTAGAATGGCTATGTATTAAGAGACAGAGAGAGAGAGAGAGAGAGAGAGAGAGAGAGAGAGAGAGAGAGAAAGGAGGAAAGAAGCAATAAATTCAGGAGGCAAGTCTGTAGAAAAAAAAGAAAAAAGGTACCCAAATCAACTGTTGGTTGCAGTGTAAACCAGTACGACTAATATGGAAGACAGGTTGGAGAATCCTGAGATCTGAAAACCAGAATCCAAAAGACAAACAGCACATTATTTACTCTGATTTGTGGTAGCTGAAATGCATAGTATAAAATGTATTCTATGTGGGTGAAATGAACATCTTTTCAGTTGATTACTATTAGTGGTTCTTGCTTATATTCCTGCTCAGAAGCAGTCTTTCTACTTTTTACTTACTGAGTTCTAAATGGAGCATTAAGCCTTTGGTTACAAAGTAAATTTAAAATATATCACTGCAAAAATTGAAACACATTAGACAAGGGAAAGAGAGAGGAAAATACCATTTTATTCTTTTGTTAAGCATTTATTTATTTTGATTGGAAAGCCAGACATACAGAGCAGAGACATAGAGAAAGATCTTCCATCTGCTGGTTCACTCCCCAAGTGGCTGAAACAACAAGAGCTGAGCCGATGTGAAACCAGCAGCTAGGAGCCTTCTCCAGGTCTCCCATGTCCAAGCCAGTGTCCCAAGTTCTTGGGCTGTATTCAACTGCTTTTCCAGGCCATAGGCTGGGGGCTGGATGGGAAGGGGAGCCCCTGTAGAACTGGCTCCATATGGGACCCCAGTGCATGCAAAACAAGGACTCTAGCCGCCAAACTACCACACCAGGCACAAAATATCATTATATTCTTAAAATTGTACCTGTCACAGGAGCTTGGCATAGCACCCTAGTGTCTAAAATCTTCACCTTGCAACTGCTGGGATCCCATATGGGTAGCAGTTTATTTTCCAGCTGCTCCACTTCCCATTCAGTTCCCTGCCTGTGGCCTAGGAAAGCAGTAGGGGATGGATCAAAGCCTTCTGACCCTGCACCTGTTTGGGAGACCAGGAGGAGGCTCCTGGCCTGTATTTCATAACTGGTACTTTGGTGAAAGAAAAGCAGGAAATGAGTGAAAATTGGTTTATATGCTCATCAACAATAGAAAAATACATTTATATAAGGTCCAAATCTCTATTTGTGGTTGACCTAGTCTTAATCACCTCTGCTAATTGCTGGCTTCCTATTACCATTATAGATTTCCATATATGCATATATATGAATGAATATGTATATTCACTTCCCATTTACTGTTTTATGTATTTTAAGCACACCCTACAATGTAGCATTATTGTTTTTTCTTTCCTGATGAGCAACACGGCTTATCAAGGTTAAATTATTCCTCAAGGTACAGCTACTAATTAGATGTGTTCATTTTTATAACTGAGCTTGTAACCTCGCCACAGCTAGTACTAATAATTGCTTGTTGAAATAATTTTAGACTAGAGCAGCCGGGAGTTGACTCAAAATCAGAACTGAATGAATGCCCTGTGATAAAAATCAAGGCCAGGCTTAAAGAAATATCCAAGGCCAAACCTCTTGGCAAGCAGTGAAGTGTCTTCCCTTGGAAAACAGAATGAATGCCAGGAATGGTATTGTCTGAAGGAAGGAATGGAGCATGAGGTTAAGTTATACAAGCAACTTGATATGAGCCAAAACTATGGGAATAAGTAGGCACGGTGAATTTAAAAAGTTGTTAAGCAGGTATCATTAATTTGAAGAAACAATCATGCAAGTTATGAACTGAGCATGAAAATAAATTGTGTGTATATTGAAATCTTCTCTGCCTATTGGCTTCACTACAATTTAGTATTTACAACAGCTTTAGAATTACTATTTTTAAAGTTTAGATTATAAATTACACATACTTAAAATTGCCACTCACACAGATTACCAACATTTCCAGAGTAAAATGTCAGCATATGTTTTCATTTTTTCTTCATTTTTTTCTGAGATATCTAACCTTCATTTTTTCTCATTAAAATTTTTAATTAAAATTATTTTATTATTTTATGATACAGTTCCATAGGCTCTGGAATTCCCCTTCCACTCTCCCTAAATCCCTTTTCCCCGCAGTTTATTTCCCCTTTATGATTGCAATGATACAGTTCTTCAGAAACAATCTTCAGCCCATCATTCTGCAATTTCAGTGTATCCTCATGTGTTTACCAATGCCTATATTGTGTAGAGTGCTTTGTTTTCTTCTAATAGTTTGATGATTTCTGAGTGCAGATTTATGTGCCTGATCTATTTAGAATTGATTTTTAAAATAAAATGAGAGGTGAGGGTGTTGCTTCTGACTTACCCAGGACGATATCCACTTGATGCTACAGCACTGTAGGTATGGACAACGGCAGAGTCCTGCATCCTATTCTCAAGATAGATTTAGTGTTTCATTTGGAGTCTTTTGATTTGAAGGTAGAGCTCATACTGCACTGCATCTTAACATCTGGGTAGATATGCTCCATTTCAAAGTTGCTATAAATCCCTCAAATGAAAAGCTATTTTATTTTTTTTAATTATTTTCCATGACAACATTTTGGAGATATAAGTATTTCACTCTCTCTCCAATCCACCCTCATTTATCCCCCCTCAACTATATTTCCAATTATTATTACAATAGTGTAGTCCTTTAACAGGAGTCTCAAGTGCAAAATCCTTCTACTTAAATGTATCATGGAATGGTAGGTATAGGCAATTTTAGAAAACCCAATATTCAATTTCCAAGGTATATTTACAGTTGCATTAGGAAGTTTCCTTTTATTCAGACGTATATATATATTCTGTGCCATGCCTGCATGTCTCAGTATACTAGTCTTTATTACATAGTTCACCTATGAGAGTGTATATATATATATATATATATATATATTTTGCATTTTGTATGAAGGCCACCTCACCTTATATCAGAGAGAACACATAATGGCTGTCCATTTAGGATTGGCTTATTTCAATGAGCTAAATGGTCTCCAGTTGGGACAATTTTGTTGCAAATGAAAGAATTTCATTCTTTTCAGTGGCCACTTAGTATTCCATGAGTACATGTACCATGCTTTTTATCCATGCCTTTTTGGCAGGCATATGGGTTGTTTCCATATCTTTGCTATTGTAGATTGTGCTACTATAAATATAGATCACTTTCTCATATGTAGATATATTTTCTGCGTCTTCGTACTCTCCATACTGAGTTTCATAGTAGCTGCACTAGCCAACACTCCCACCGACAGTGGAGGTAGGTGACTTTTTCCCCATAGCCACAACCAGAATCTATTTTTAGTAGATATGTGAAAGTTGACATTTCTCGGGGTAATTGACTGGAACCTCACCGTGGTTTTTTATCCCTATTACCCTGACAGCTATGGAGCCTAAACATTATTTCATATATGTCTGTTAGTCATTCGAATTTGTTGTTTTGAAAAATGCCTGCTCATTTCCTTCACCCATGTCTTCAATGATTGTATGATTTACTGTCAATGAGTTCCTGAAGCTCTTTTTGTAAATCATGGATACTAATTACCTCTCTGTTGTGTAGTGTGCAAATATTGTGTCTCACTGTTGGCTGCTTCTTCGCTTTGTAGATTATTTCATTTGCTGTATAGAAGCTTCTTGGTTTGATATAGTCCCATTTGTCAACATCGGCTTTTCTCATGGTTTTTCTTTTTTTTTTTTCTAATTTTATCTTTTTATTATATTTTTGATTATCTTTATATAGTTAATTAGGTAAAAAAAAAAAGGTTCAAGGGCTATAGGGAAGGGGGTAAGACTATTATTTCCTTATTGTTTCCTTCATGTATCTGAGGTAAAGTGGGATATTGAAGGAGAAGCCCCACCCAGTTTCTCACCCACCCCAACTCTCGGATGGGGGGCATGCTCTGAGATACTTGCTCAAGTGGTTTGATAGTCCACCAGTTATGAATCACCGCCAATCTAGGCATTCCAAGCATGATGAGGTCATTGAAGAATCCACTGATTGACATAATCCATCATAGAGTCTCCATTTACCCCGTATTTTCCTGCCCTCATAAAGCTGATGTGGTTGATTGACTTGTTTTGTCATCTGTCTTTTCTTGGTTAGGGTTCTGAGTCCATCATTTCAATTGGGCAGATCCCCAAAGAAACTTTGAGGTGTTCTCAGACCAGATTCTTGTGTGTTCTAGCAAGTACAGGGCTCACACAGTCCATCGCCCCGATCAGCTGGTGGTTGCAATTGCTGGGTTGGTTCTGTTTTCAGCCCCGACATCCACTGGAACCAATGGGTGTTGCCATCCAGCCTGGTTCTGCCCAGCACTTACTCAGCCCTCACATAAACCAGTGGGAGCTACAGGCTAGTCGGAGCGACCCACGATAACCCTCAACCAGGTCCTCCCCCACCCTGGTTTGCCAGTATGTGTAGCAAACTAGTCCAGTCTGTCCCATATCCCATTTGGCTCTCGTACATGTTGAAGGGTATTGAAGCTTAGTTCTATCTAACCAGCTCAACTATCCAGCCCTCGTGGATGTTGTGGAGTGCCTTTCTGTCTAGCCAACCCAGCCCCTGTCCTGTCCTAGTTTTTGTGCCCTCCCATTGGAGTGGGAACCCAAGAAGGAGGAGCCCACTATTTCCCTCCCAGGCCTCTCCCACTTTCGGATTATGCACTCTTCAGGTGGTTCTGTGGTTTGACTTGATAGAATTAGCACCCAATGCCAGCTTCTGTCAGCTGATGCTGCGGCTAAGCCCAAACAGCTCTAACCCACTCTAATTTTGTTTCCACCAGTAGGAATAATCCACCCAGCCTGGCTTTTCCCTGATCTAGTCCACATGAGGCCCACAGGTGTTGTAGCCCTGCTTAGTCTGGTCTGCCCCAATCCCAGCTCAGGCTGTCTAGTAGGAGTAGCTGTCCAGGAAGGGAACCACCCCTTATTCCCCTGTCAGCTCTGCCCCGTCCCTTCCTGATTCTCACGTGTGTACTGGTTGGGTGCTGCGGTCACATCCGGTACAGGCAACCTCACCTTGGCATTCTGTATTGTGCACTGGTTTTTGTCACGACTGAACCTGGCTCAACCCACACTCTGTTCTGGTGCTTGGATTTGCCAGTGGATGATGTAAATTGATTCAGCCTGGTCTTCCCCTGACCCATGCCAAATGTATTCCAGTGGGAAATTTTCCATGACCTTTTCTGGGCTGTTTCCTATCATGCTTCTTGCAGTTACCTGCAGGGACTGTGTTCTGCCAGAGGAGTTTCCCAGGCTCCTCCATCAGAACCCCTCCCAATGCCAGATTTGGCACATACCAAGGAGTCCATGAGCTAGCCATACTCAGTCCACCTCCTGTCCTAGCAGGAACAGTACCTTTCCTTGACTGGCTTTTAACCCATTCTGCTTCTTGCTGTTGGATGTTTCAGCCCAGCCATGGCTCGTCCATACCCACATATAGCTCACATATGGCTCAGTGGGGATTGAGACCTTGCCTAGTCCTTCCCACATCTACCCTGGTCCTCCAGAAAACCAGACAGTGTTGGAGTCTGGCCCGGCCTGGTGCATCCAGTCCCAGTCCACACTTGTGCCAAGGGAGACTACAACTATTTCCTGATCAAAACACAGCCCCCATTCCAGCCCACATGCCCATTGGTGGGAACCTCAACTCAGTTAGTGTGTCCCCTTAGCTCCCCAACCGGGTCTGTTTCTAGCCACAGATCATGCACATGCCAGTGGTTGCTCTGACTCAGCTTAGTTAGCCCCTCACCTGTCCCAGCCTCTGCCTTAGACACTGTGGCTTAGCGTCCCTGGCTCACACAGTCCAGTAGGTGCAAGAACCTAGCTCAGCATAACCTGTGCTCCATGCTGGTTTCTAGTTTTGCTTGTGTGGTAAGGTTTGCTCAGTCCTGCCTGGTACACCTCGTTCCGTTACCAATTCACACATTAGCCAGCTGTTGGAGCTACTTTGTTCAGCTTGTCTGACCCCCAGATCTGGAACGCATGTTCACCAGCAGGGGCTATGACTCATCAGGGGCGTTTGCCAAGTTCCCCCACTTGATCCACTCCCCGACCCAGTTCTCATATATGCCATTGGGTTTTAGGCCAGTACCTGGCACAGTCTGGCCTTAAATTTGGCCATGTATGAGCTGGTGAATGCTGCATCCCGGCCCACTCCACACGATATTCAGGAGGCACATTTGGGTGCTGCTGCCTTGACCAGTCCAGACTGGTGTGGGTTCCTTTACCTGTGAATGGCAAGCTCCTTGGTCACACCTAGCTTAGTCCATCACCACCCAAACTCTTGAGCTAACCAGTGAGGCTAGAATTTCCACAGGATGTGGCCCACACATCCCCCACAGAATCTACCCCTGGATATGGTTCTTGAGTGTTAGTTAATGTAATGGCCCTGCCTAATGTGACCCCTCTGCTGATCCATCATCATGTCATGTAATAGGATATCTTGCGGGACAAGCCCTAAGCGTTAGCTTTTGCATGAACTGGTGTTCAGTGCTCAGCATGGTTAAGTGATTGCAAGTTCTTTAAAGGAAGACTTGCTGCCATTGGGAATCTTTAGGATTGACTCACAACCCAGAAGCACAATGGGCTCAACCTGGAGCTACCTAAGCAGAGATTCAAAGAAACAAAACCACAGAGCACCTGGCCGGGTGGCCAGCAGGTGGAGCCTGGCACTAAATGATGCACTGGCGCCCAGGGACAGCTCACCATGTGCACATGGTGGCTGGGGTGTAGGATCCAGGCATGAGATACCCCATCCTGAGGCCCACCAGTTGCCAAGAGGCTGCTGGAGGTTTAAACCCCCAGACCCATTCATTGTTTTTCTAAGGAGCCTTTACCAATGCCTTTATTTTCTGGAGTGCTTCCTAAGTTTTCTTCTAATAGCTTGATGGCTTCTGCATGCAGATTTAGGTCTCTGTTCTAATTACATGAAATTAAATAATATAGTGACAAGTGGGGGTCTCACTTCTTATTCCTGCAACCTGATATCCGTTTAATCCCACAGCATTTATTGAAGAGACCAGCCATTTTCCATGTGCTGTTTTCTTATGTAGTTCTTATGTAGAAGATTAATAGCCTGTATATATGTGGATATATCTCTGGAGTTTCTATTCAGTTCCATTATTCTCTGAATTTGTGCCAGTACAAAATTGTTTTCATATTTTGGTTACATAAATTTTTTCTTCTGATGAAAGAAGAAAAGCTGCGGCTCAATGTGCACTTTCAGGATCTCAGGAAAGATCAACATACTTACCATTATGTTAAAAGGTAATTTTATCCCTAATTGATACTGTTTCAAATCTTGGCTGATCTACTGCCAATCTAGCTCCTTATTAATCAGCCTGTGGAAGCAGTAGAAGATGATGCAGTTATTTAAACCCTTGCACACAGATGAATTACCTAGAAAAATTCCTGGCACCTATATTGAGAACAGACCATCTCCATTAGTCATTTGGGGCATTAACTAGGTGATGGAAGATCTCTTTCTATCTCTCTTTCTGCAACTTTGATTTTTTTTTTAAAGATTTATTTTTATTATTATTATTTTTTTTATTGGAAAGGCGGATATACAGAGAGGAGAGACAGAGAGGAAGATCTTCCATTCTGCTGATTCCTCCCCAAGTGAGCGCAACGGGCCGATATATGCGATCCGAAGCCCAAGGAGCCTCTTCCGGGTCTCCCACGCGGTTGCAGGGTCCCAAAGATTTTGGGCCGTCCTCCAACCTGCTTCCCCAGGCCACAACAGGGAGCTGAAGACGCGGGCTGCCGGGATTAGAACCTCGCCATAAATGGGAATCCCGGGCGTGCATAGGCTAGGACTTAACCACTTGCGCCACCGGCGCGGGCCCATCTGCAACGTTTGATTTTAAAAAAATCCATAAATCCCTTTTTTAAAATATAATTTTCCCGCCCGGCGCGGTGGCGCAAGTGTTAAGTCCTCGCCTGCACCCCGGGATCCCATATGCGCCGTTCTAATCCGCATCCCTCGCTTCCCTTCCAGCTCCCTGCTTGTGGCCTGGGAAAGCAGTTGAGGACGGCCCCAAACTTTGGAAACCTGCACCCGCGTGGAGACCTTGGAAGAGGCTCCTGGCTTCGGATCGGCATAGTATCGGCCCGTTGCGCTCACTTGGGGAGTGAATCATCGGATGGAAGATCTTCCTCTCTGTCTCTCCTCTCTGTATATCCGCCTTTCCAATGAAAAAATAATAAAAAAAAAAAATATAATTTCCAAGTAATTCCTCAAATAGCTGAGAGCTCTGATTGTACCTATCAGTAAGTAAATTAGTTTACCTTTTCCCTACTTTTACAATATTTCTCTTATTTCTTAAATTTACTTTAATTTCTTTAATACTACTATTCTCTAGTAATAAGTTTAGGAGCTATAAACTTTTGGATTTTATTATTTCATGATGCTGCTCAAAATGCCATTTTCTCAGGCTTTACCTCCAGGAAATTCTTATTATCTGCTATGAAGCCACAATTTATACTTTAAAATTGAATTGTACATTTCTACATTAATGAACAAATGTTTCATCAATAGATCATGTGACCTTTTCAAAAGTATTTAAAGCATAAGCAAAAGGCACTAAATCATTTTCTAAAATTCATTTTTATGGAAAGAGGGGAAGGAAAGACAAAGAATACTAGTAACTTCCCAAATAGGTAAAACATTTAGTGCTGGACCAGACTGAAGCTAAGAAGCAGCATCTTCCTCCAGGTCTCCCATGTGGATTTGGGACTAGAGAACTTGAGTCATCTTCCGCAAATTTTCCTAATCATGTCCTCAGGCAGATGGGTTTGAAGTGAATTGCTACCCACACGGGATGCCAGCATTGTAGGTGCTCATTGCACCTGCTACATAACAATGCGAGTCTCTGAGCGGGACAGTACTACAGCATCAGCCCTAACATCAGAAGACAGCCGGTGATCTTTTTAAAGATTTATTTATTTTTATTGGAAAGTCAGATATATACTGAGAATAGGAGAGACAGAGAAGAAGATCTTTCGTCCAATGATTCACTCCCCAAGTGACCACAACGGCCAGTGCTGTGCACATCTGGAGCCAGGAACCCAAACCTTCCTCCACGTCTCCCATGCAGGTGCAGGGTCTCAAGGCTTTGGGCCGTCCTTGACTGCTTTCCCAGGCCACAAGCAGGGAGCTGGATGGGAAGCAGGGCTGCCAGGATTAGAACCAGTGCCCATATGAGATCCCAGCACATTCAAGGCAAGGACTTTTGGACACTAGACCATTGCGCCAGTCTTAATTGTGTCTTCATTACCTTGTCATATTACCACCTTTAGTAGCAGTTGCATATATATATTATATATTTTTATTGTAAGTCTGGTTGTAATGGTGTACGAGCATATTTACACTCTTGTATTTTTAACATAGTTTGAGAATAAATTGTGTGAATAAAATACTCAAAAGGAAACACAATCTATTCCTGAAATATATATATATATATATAATAGCAGTTAAAGGTTGAGGATCCACTACAAATAAATCTTCTATTAGTTAAAAGGAAATATGAATACTACCAACAGCCTCTACCAAATGCTGATTCTCTATTCTCCCTTTAAAATCTCACAGAGCCCCCATGTGAAATTGGCAACAATGCTGATTTTTTTAAGATAATCCAGGTATGCCATAGAGAAGCTAAGTGGTAGAATTTATACCAAACACCGTTTGATTTGAAAACTTTTGCTTTTATCTGCCTCATTATTACTGATTACTGCTTCTAAGGTATAATACTTAGCACAAATAAAATGGAGCAAATACCAGGAATTCACCACTTTGTTGTGTATATTCATTTTGAATATATATTAACACTTCATAATGGAGATGCTTTTCAAATAGCATTTTTCTTTAATAAAATGACAGAATAGGCCAATCATTCACTAACTCATTCTTCATTTAACAACTTTAAAAATAGTATTATTAACCATCTCTGAGTTGGCGCAAGTATTCTTTTCCTTAATTGTGTGATGTAATTATATTTTATGTAAGAATAGAGAACTAAAGTTTGTATTGCTCTTGTATAGAAAATTATATAAAGTGCATTTCTCTTTGTCAGCTGTGATGGTTCTGTTCCTGTTGCTTTCCTCCCTGCTAAGAATCCACAGAAAACAAGTCTGTCATGAGCCAAATGTCCACCACAGGGAGCCTGCTCCTGCTGCTGCAGAAGTCAGTTTACCTTCAGATTCATTACATGAAAATAGAATATGATACTTCCATCACTTACCAGAATAGTCTCATTTAAAATTAAGGAAACATCTAATGGTGCAATACTCAACCTGAAAATATTATCTTTAGGATGAGACATTTCATAATAAAAGAATATGTGTATTTGCCTACTTGCAGAGAAATATTTAACTAGAAATAATCAAATGTACACTTTCTGTGTCTGCAGCAAAGTACAAATAATCCTAGAAATATTCTGGCTTCTAATTAATTTTCCTAAGCAGAATTGCATATTCTCAAAGAATTTCTTCAGAAATCAGGACATCATAACATATTATGATGAATATTTTTCCACATCATCAATAAATCATTCATGAATGTTTACAAATATACTTGTTGTTTTTAAACTTTCTGAAGCAAATCTTAAATAGTTCAAGCAAATACTTAACACTGAAATATTAAATACTATTAACTTGTACAATTCAAAAATTGTAGCAATCATAAAGTGTAGTATATTATATCCAGGCATTTAGGTAACCTGGGGAGTCGTTCTGTACCTCAACCATTAAGCAGAGTCTCTCATGGTCCAGAAGGGTTTTTAAAGACATGCCAGAAATTGGTAGAGTTGGCTGAACAATAGAATGAATGACTTAAAAGTAAAAATGCTTACTTAATATCTTTGATGTAATCTTTGCCATTATATAAGAAAGATAATTTCAGTTGCATGTATTTTAAAACTAATCATGCTTAAGTAATCCAAATAAGTTTGTAGAACTCCGCTGAATTTAATGACAGAAGTACCTTATGAAAAATTATCTTAGATCATGGTTAAAAATGGGCCTATTAGATCACAATATATTAGTTTTCTCTGATTAATTTTGTTTTTAAGAGCATTCCGTTGGAAAGCAGATATACAGAAAAACAAACAAATAAAGCTCAAACAAATAAAGTTCTTTTCCTAGAGTGTGTCAGTATGCTAATATTCTAACTCAGAAATCAGCATTTGCACCAAAAAAAAAAAAATCACTAAAAAGAAATCCTTTTGCTTTGGGTATAGTTGTAAAGACAAGGATGACCAAGGTGTTTGTTTTGTTTTGGCTTGTTCTGTTTGTTGTTGTTGTTGTTTTGTTTTCTTTTGCTTTGCTTTGCTTTGTTTTGTTTTCAATGTCATTCCCTATTCCCCTCATCTCTGCATGTCTGTGTTTATATGTGTTTATATGTGCCTATCAAATCTCTTTCAAGAAAGTCTAACATGTAAAATATTTATCCAAAGTTCTTATTAGGAAAATGTTATAATGTCCATGAGACCTCACAACTTGTGTTTAGGTGAGTGTTGCTTTAATGTTAAACAGTGTAGGGAGTGGAGGTTCAGCCTCGTGGTCTGGACCCTGCACCCCAAGGAATGCCTGAATTAAACTCCTACCTGTGACTCTAGCTTCCTGTCAATGCAAACAGTAGTGATAACTCAACCAGAATGGGTTCTAGAAACTTCATGAACTACCTGGATTGAGTTCCTAGCTCACAGTTCCAGCCAAGTCCCAGCCATCTTAAGCATGGAGAGAGTGAATTGGATGGTAAAAAGACCGCCTGCTTGCTCTCTTTTTGCCTCAAATAATATTTTCATTTAAACAATTATCAGGGCATATACAACTTCATATTTTAGCAAGTAAATTTATTGAACAATTCATATTTTTGATTTTAGTATGTACTATACTTTTGATGAAATATTCTTGAAGTCTTTATCATAGTTAGAGGATATTGAGTAAGCAAATTTAACATCAAAATCTTAATTTAACCAGGTTTCACGCTGATCACCAATTTTGGCCAAATGATACAATTTTACAAAATCACATTGCAATATATCTCTTCCTTCACTATGTATTTAAAACGTGCTCTCACAAAGTTATTTTGCCTGAGATTCCCAGCAGTGGTTTATGAGCATTTTTTAAAAATCAAGATTATCATCGACGTTGAGGTTTCTAGGTTTTAGAAGACAGAAGAAGAATCATTATGATAGTACATCATACTATAGTTACGTTTCCATAACTTACTGTTCAATTGCATTTCCTTTCTCATTGTATAAATAAGAATTTTAGTTTAAGTTTTAATTTTCTATTTTGTTTTGGTGTCCGTGTTGTTGTTAGAAACTGTCAAGTATGCGCTGCAGCATTACAGCTGCAGTCACTATTCCGTACACTAGAGCTCATCCCTTCCACACCACCAAGCTTTGTATCCTTCCACCAGGGCCCCATGCCCTCCATCCACACTCATGTCATAGACCACACCATGCAATGCTTTCTTCATTCCTTTTTCCTAAGATTTTATATAAGTAAGCTATTAGAACAATTTTCTTTCTTTGTGCAGATTATCAGCATGATGTCCACCAGATTCAGATTCAGCCATACTGACGCCAATGGCAGAATTTATTAAAGCTGAAGAATGCATAAGATTCTATTTTACATATGTGTATGTTTAAAAAATTCACAGAATTTTACTTTATCTTTTAAATTTGCATTTCTATGTTAAAAACTCATATTCATGTATCATGTATATATATATGTATCACATATATACATATATATATATACTTTCTTTACTCATTTATCCATAGATGCATATTTAAGTTGTTTCTTTTACAAGGCTGTTATTATAAAGCCACAATAAGCATAGGAGTATGTGGATTTCATTTCTTTTGAAGATGCATTCAGACTATACATTTATTTTCCTATTAATATTTAGGATTTTATTTACTCTGCAGAATAACTTATCAGATGTTAGATCTACTCAAAAGATTCCTTCTTAGTAATGATGCTTTTTCATCTGCTAGCTTTGAAGCTATCTTATTTATGTTCAGCTCTTTAATAATCGAACCTTGATTTATATGTGTATGATGGGACTATTTATATCAACAATGATAGTCATCTCTCCTCAGTCTCACTTTGGATTAAAATGTAGTTGATTCCCATGAGTCCTATTGACTATACAAAGCTTGTGGAAATCAAGCTAGGGAATTGGAAAGAAAGAACAAATATTTTTCCTTGTTTCTGACTTGGGGGATGTTTGACAGCATCTACATCCCTTTCAGAAATCCAGTTCCTGGCAGGCAGGCTTTCAGCAAAGTGGTTCGAGTCCCTCACTTCTCTAACTCCAGTCTTCCCTTTGGTCTAGTGACACCTGTGACTTCATGCTTTGCTGAGATGACCTCAGAGCATTGTGGTTAGATTGCTAGCCACATTTAACATGTATAAAATGTTACACAGAATTATTCTCAAATAATTAAGAAATATGTTACTTTTTTTCTCTATTTGAAATGAACAGATATTTCTCCTTTTTTATCTTGATGTTGTTATCAGTTTATATATATATATATATGTATATATAAATTTACATCAATCTTATCCTGTGGCTATACACTGTTTGCTAATTCCTAAAAAGAAACAAAAGCAAAAACAAAAACAAAAAAACTCCTCGTTTTCTAGTGCTGGGAAGTCTATACTTTCCTTTCATTTTACGGTGGCTTATTTTTAACGCATTAGTTCCACAACCTCAGCATTGTTAAAAGGATATATTCATTTATTTATTTAACACAGCAAGAGAGAAAACTTTCATCCTGGTTCGCATTCTAAGTAGCAGCAGCAGCTGAGACTGGCAGAGCACAAAGAAAGTGGTCCCAGACTGTGTCCTATCATCCACTGCTTTCCCAAGTGCATTAGCTGAGAGACTGACACAAAGCAAAGCCGAAGAACTTAAGCCAGCGCCAATCATGTATTACTGGCTTCACATGTAGCAACACACAGATTTTTTTAAAATCAAAACTCTAAATTTGTGCTCATGCTATTATTCACCGGCAAGCTTGAGGACTTGGCCAGCCTTCTGCTGACAGTTCTGAGCCCGATCCTCTCTTTGGGACACTGTCATATTCATATCTTGGCTGCCATTACAGGTCTCCAGTAGACTAGAGACCAGGGATTTCACCTTCACTTATTTCTTTAGTATCTGTCTTCTTTATGAGTAATGGAGTTGTTTACCACGTTTTTGATCAGAGAAATGCCTTTTTGATTTTCTATTTTCTTAATACCCATTTCATTGAACAATGCTTTGGTATTTGAGAAGACCATGGAATATAGTATGAAATGACAGATTTGGCTCTAGCAGAAATGCTATGCTTTAGCTATTAGTATCTTGCATTTTTTGAGTTAGAGGTTCACTGAGTGTTCCTCAGAATGAGTAAAATTCTCCAAACATTTACTATAAAGCAGGCGATATTTTAACTGCTGAAAAGGAAATCCCTCAGTTGTGAAATCAGCTTTATAAAGGTGCATATTCTCATCCTGATCTGGATATAAAGCTGATGAGCAAGGTAGTCTTAAGGAATTTTCTCAAGGTCAAACAATGAATTATGTTTCATGAACAAGCTTCAGAACTAGGCATTTTGATTCCGTGTACTACTTGACTGTTTTTGCTAAACCAACCAGCAAGTGCTTTGGCAAACTCCAAGATCTACGCGATCATTAGGTAAAAGTAAGAATCCATTGCCTATTCTGGGGAAATGTGTTTGTTCTTCACGTTTATATTAACTATTTACAAGTGGTTTATGCCAACATCTCTAAGCCTCCTGAACAGTGATTTCAATAAAGGAAAATCCATTCTGCTGTATGCCTTGAGAATAAGCTCTTTCGACTTAACTTTGTCTCCGATGCATATTACTTGGGGGATAGCTGACTATTACACCGAACAAATCTCTCCCCCAGCTTTGTGAATCCATCTAAAAGATGCCTCAAGGTGAAGGTTCGGCAATATATTCCAGAAGCATACAAGCTTTGTATGAGTACATTTCTGACGTGCACAGGCTTGACAGCCTGGAAGTTCATGTATTATACATGAAGATACAGCCTCTGGTCCTAGTAACTACTTCTGCATGAGTGACAGCCGTAAACATAATGTCCATCACAGACTTTGTTAAACTCGACTACAAGTAAATTTCAATGTAGGTATCTAAACCCATGCATTGTCTATGAGCTTCCAAGACTGTTGGGTTAAAGTAATTCAAAACAAAAATAATTCTTGTATTACTTATGATCATAAGATTCCACTAGAACATTCATATTTGATCAGAGAGAGACAGAGATGTGAGGGAAAATTTACTCCAATTAATATTGTCTTCATTGTAACTTCAGCAGTTAACAGAGGATTATTTATATTTGCAAAATATAGTTCTTTTATTTGCAAATTATAGTAGCTTATAACTGGCCTAAAATACTCAGGTAAGATGTTGTTAAAAATTGTTTGAATATAATTTAAAATGAAAATATGGTTTCTTGAAAAATATTGAAAAATATTAAATAGCTCTATATTCAAAGAGAGCAGATATCAAAGATTAGATCAAGGATTTTTCTAGTTTTAAAATTTTAAAAAATGTTGCATTTACTAATTAGACTTTACAGGTTTATCAAACAAATATCAAAATATACTATATGGGGGTTTGCACGGCCGCCTAGTGCCTGAAGTCCTAGCCTGGCACAATTGGGATTTCATATGGGTGCTGGTTCTAATCTTGGTGACTCAATTTCCTATCCAGTTTTCTGCTTGTGCCCTAGGAAAGCAGTCCAGGATGGCTCAGGCAAACCTCATGGCAGATCCGGAAAAGGCTCCAGGCTCCTGGCTTGGGATCAGCAAAGCTCCCGCCATTGCAGCCACTTGGAGAGTGAACCAACAGACGGAAGATCTTCCTCTATCTTTCTCCTCTCTGCATATCTGACTTTATAATAAAAATAAAATAAATATATATATTTTTAATGTACAATATGTTGGCTGGGCATTGTGGCACAGAGAGTTAAGCCTTTGCAAGATTCAAGCTTGGCGACCCCAACCATGCTGCTGATTCAATCTGCTGCTAATTCCCGTGTGATACAGCTGATGCTGGCCCAAGGACTTAGTGCTCACATTGGCACCCGTGGCTTCTGGCTTCACTCTGGTTTAGCTTTGATTCTTGCAAGCATTTGGGAAGAGAATCAGCCCATGAATGATATCTTCCTGTCTTTCCCTCTCTTTCTGTCCTTCTGCCTTTCACACAATTGCATCTTTTTGAAGTACAATATATGATTTTATATCGTTTCTTATTTTAAATGTCAGTTCATCTATTTTGTATGGTTGCTACTCTTGAGTATTAGGAAGTTTTAGAAAAAACTGGTAACAAAATGTATCTACAGATAATCTTTTTAGGAGGCCAAGTAATGAGCAAAGTTCTTATATAAGGTTTTTATACTGATTGGTAGTTTAGGAATATTATGGAAATTTAAAACAAATGAAATTCATCAAAACTGCCTTTTTACCCAGAGCAAGGTATTGGGTTCACTAAATCTTATTTAGTAATTTTTTTTCTTATAAACTACAATGAAAATTTAGAAATATTTACAGGCATGTCTGCTTCAGAAATCCATTTATCTCTTACAATATAATTCAAAAATGTTGTGGAGTCTACTAATGGTATTTTCAAACTAAATGTTATAATAACATTCTAATTATGTGTGAATTTTATTAAGTTGAGTGCATACTAAGACAACTACAAGAAAAATATCAGCAAAATATTTTAAATGCACTGTATTTTAAATACATTGTAGATTGTTCTAAAAGGCAGGAGAATAGTCAAGATAATCTTAAAACATCGAGTTTTTGTGGGAGGCATTTGGTGAATCAGGCTGCCTCATGTGACACTAACTTTCCATTTAAAAAAGCCAGGTTGAGATGTGAGTCCACTCCAGATTCCAGCTTCCTGCTAACGCTCATATTGGGAGGTGACCAATGGTGGCTCAATTAGTCGGATTTCTGCCACCATGTAAGAAAGTCAGATTGGTTTTCAAATTCTTAACGTTGATATACTTTGATATGTCCCAGCATTTCGTTTGTGACGCAGGGGATGAGAGCTCTCTGACTAAATCTTCTTATAGTTATTTTAAAGATTCATTTTCTTAATGTTTTACCAGTTTTTAATTTTTTATACGATTTACTTACCTTTATTGCAAAGACAGATATACAGATAGGAGGAGAGAAGGGAGGAAGATCTTACATCTATTGCTTCACACCCTAAGTGGTCTTAATGGCCAGAGCTGAACCAATCTGCAGCCAGGAGCCAGGAGCTTATTCTGGGTCTCCCGTGTGGATGCAGGGTTCCAAGACTTTGGGCCATCCTCCACTGCTTTCCCAGGCCACAAGCAGGGAGCTGGGTGAGTAATGAAGCAACCAGGAATAGAATCTGAGCTCATATGGTATCCCAGTATGTGCAACACGAGGACTTTAGCCACTAGGCTACTGAGATGGGCCCCTCTTTCCTTTGTTTTTTGTTTTGTTTTGTTTTCAAAACATAAATGGACAAATGAGTTAAAAGGCCTTTTTAAAGTAGGTAAATAAATAAACATGAGTATTCAAGAGGAGTTATAATAAAGCTTTCCTAGCTTTCCTAGGTAAAATCATTTAATACAAATACTGATATAGTAGAACAGGAAAGAACATAGAGATATTGACTCACACATTTGAGATTTTTGCTAATTACTCAAATACAGTAAGGGAAATTTGACATTCCCATTAGCAGCATTAAATGTTTCTTCCATTCTACATTGCTAACTTAGACAAGGAGAATAGCCCAACTAATCATTATAATGTTTATATAAAACACTTTGAACAGTGAAAAGTAGTAGAATGTACAATATTGCAACCGCTATTAGGGTCATTATTGAGAATTTTAATGCAGCATGTGTTAAAGTATATAGATAGACTCTATTAAGCAAAATATTATGGCAAACTAAGTATAATTTAATATATGCAATATTTTATGAGTTTGAGACTAATTTTCCAAGTGCTTAGCTAACAATGATTTGCCTTAGTATCTTTTAAATTTAATTTAGTGAAATATCAACAAGTAAAATATTTTCATTATAGAAAATAAAACAGTACTACAAGACCTATATTAACAACTTCTTGTCCCCTGTACGACTTTTACTCCTCATTTTCCTTCTCCCTAACAGCCACTTAAACTGTCCATTGGACTCATCTCCACTACATCAGTCACACACACTGTTATCTAGTTCTTATTTTATGACTTTTCTGTCCTTTGTTGATTTGATCTATAAATGATAATTCCACATTTCACTGCCTGTGAATATGCAGTACACTCTATCTAAAAAGCTCCTACCCTCTTGCCTACAAATACTCCTTACGTTACGTTTGCGTGTGAAGGCCAGCTGCAGCTCCTCTTGGTACCATTTCCACAGTCCTACTCCCCAGGTGATGTCAGGTTATTACTGCTCTGAATGCTGCAGCACCCTCAACAAACGTCAGAGCCCATGTGATACGAAGCTGTGTAAAATCATTCTCACCTACCTGAGCGGGCGTTCTCAGTGCATGTAGAATATATGTTTTATCATCACATCCTAGACATTAAGAAGAGGTCAGGACCCTCAATCACGTATATTAATACTGTGGGAATGGATGAGGGATTATTCCAAACTAAGGTCCTGTTTTATATCTCGCTTTGCATTTCTACAAGAAATGAATGAGATTGCTATTCTTCCATAGTCTTTTTAGTATATGTTTTGGCCAAGTTATGCTATTCTAAGAGGTGTACAGTGGTTTCTTATTGCCTCAATTTGAATTTCTCTGATGAAAAGTGATTGAGAATGTATGTTCATGTGTGCAGCTTCCATTATATTGGATGAATTTTCTGTTTCTGCTCATTTTTTCTTTGTTCAGTTTTAAGACCTTTTTATATAATATTAAATAATATTTTTATCATATGTGCCTCTTAACAATATTTTCTTTTGCACTCTGCTTTGCCATCTCAGTCTTTTGGCATTGGCTTTGACAATGTAGAAAATTTTAGACTGAATAAAATTTAGCTTATCAAATATTGCTATCATGAATATTACTTTAAGTATTGTATCACCGAGATCATCTAGAATTTATTCTGGGTCATCTTCTACTTCTGTTACACTTTTGCACTTCACTATAATTTACATTCATTTAAGAATTCAAGGCTGTAGGTGCGGTGGTTAAGGTCCTCGCCTTGCACGCCCCGGATCCCATATGGGCACCGGTTCTAATCCCAGCTGCCCCGCTTCCCTTCCAGCTCCCTGCCTGTGGCCTGGGAAAGCAGTCGAGGACAGCCCAAAGCTTTGGGACCCTGCACCCCCGTGGGAGACCCAGAAGAGTCTCCTGACTTCGGATAGGCATAGTATCGGCCGTTGCGCTTACTTGGGGAGTGAATCATCGGACGGAAGATCTTCCTCTCTGTCTCTCCTCTCTGTATATCTGCCTTTCCAATAAAGAAATAATAAAAATAAATCTTTAAGAAAAAAAAAAAGAATTCAAGGTTGTAAAATGTCCGTGTTCTTGTGTCTGTGTGTCTAGTTTTCCCAAACTGTTTCTTTTTTTTCCCACTATATTGCTTTGGTTCATTTTTTTGAAAGATCAGCTGATTCTATTTCTATAGGTTTAATTTTAGCATCCCTATTTCACTATTCTATTTGTTCTTTCATCGAAGTCACAGTATTGACTTTTTTTGTTGGAACTTGCTGAACTTTTGAAAACTCCCTGTTCCCTTTCTAATCCTCCCATTATTAACACACAAATCAACGCAACCAGATAGGTACAGTATATTCTCAAGTCATTAGTTTCTCTTGCATACGTTTTTCCTGCCACACAAAAATTCACAAAGTCAATCATGAAAAACAGGAATCAAATAATCTCTCTCTCTTTCTCATGGTTATTTATTTACCAGAAGAGTGGAGCTGGTATCATACATATGCAAAAGTAATTTAGGCTGACATTTCTATAATAATTTCTGTAATAATTAATATTTTAGAATGACTTTTCATATATATTCTGTTAGCGCTTTTTACACAGAAGTGTTAAAGTAACCAAATTAGCATCAGTAAGAAACTAGATTTTCTGAAAATTATAAAGAACTATATTTTAGAGATAAATACCATTATTTTCTTTCTGCTAAAGAGACCAGTTGCTAAATAACAATAATAGTATTTGAAACAGTTGATTCTTGAAAACCTGATACTTGAATACTTACAATGAAGGAATAAGGGTCAAATAAAAATGTGTCCTCATAATGTACAATATATTTTGATGAAACATTTGCTACATTGAATTGTGTACATGTCAAGAAAAAGTTTGATTTAAAATTTCTTATTTAGTTTGACAATAATGTTCATTCTAAAGTTTTGTTGCTTTGAGGTTAATCAACAGGATCCTCTCCATTTTATAATTATAAGAACTCCCGCTGTCAGCAAACTGTTCAATATTATGTAATGAATCCTGCTACTTGTGGGTGTGTGAAGTAAATAAAAGTTGATATATTACAAAGAGTGAGTAGACTTCAAATTTTTGACCAATTCTGCTGTACTAAAGGCGCTATTAAAAATTTAAACTGAAGTTTTGTGTTAGAATAAGATGATTCATGCGGTCTTTTCCTTTGGGCAAACAAGAGACAAAAATCCAAGAGACCCCAGGGCTGTGAAGACCAGAGCCAGATTACTCAGGGCAATGAGTCTTAGCATATTTGAACTTTTTCTAAGGATTTAAAACACAGACAGACACATTCTTGTAGTCGTATGCTTCAGAATACTTTATTATGAGAGGAGCATTGGCTTATTATGTGGGATTTGATCTTTTGCATTCTGTGTTTACATTTGGATTTGGAAGTCAAATCCAATGCCTAAAATGCTATTAACAAAATAGGTGGCTGCAGTAATATGATGTGGGCTAGGTTATCCAGAACTCGGCTTTGAGATATTTTTGTCAACTTCTCTTCCTATGTTCTGTCTGATTAATCATCAAACCTTTGCATATAGATATGCAACACAGAGGGTGTCATCTAAATGACTTTTACTAAGACATAAATGAATGGATTAATATGACAGATGCTTCTTTATAATGAATTAAACTTGCTGCCATTTAATTTTCCCTGCCCAACACTGCTCTAAGAAACAATGTAGAGTAGACCATTTGCAAAAGAATATTAGATGACTAATTTAATGGGGATACTAAATACTTAGCATTAAGTACAACAGCTTTTTGCAGGTATCTTTGTAAGTAATTGAGTGCTCCTAAAAGTTGTTGGTTTTGCTGCTTCAGGGTTGATACAATCTTTCTAAGGTCATCTGGAAACATAGTCCACCTTAGTGCATTCATAGAGCCAGGAATATTCTACAAAGTTTGGCCAGGAGACTGTCCAGACTGATCTGTTTTTCATCCTTCAACAAGGCACTCAACATCCCTTCCTGGACTAGATGAGCTCACCCTCATGCCCCCATGTGCATCGGGACATGCTGTCCACACACAGCATCAGCAATGGAGGAGGTGCAGTTCTGAGATACGCACTCCAAGGTCAGATCACGCATCCTTTGATATTCCTTTGGCCAGAATCTGAATCCAGATGTCCAGTCAGGGAATCCTCTAGGACAAATCGCGTGGGGTGACCTCAGACTTGACTCTTATGTGTTACACCCATTGCAGGGTCAGTTTTGGTCTGTCACCTCCGCCATCCAGTGGATTTAACTTAGTTCCACCTCAACACCGTATTTCACAGGAGCCAATGGGTACTGCACCCCAGCCCAGCCAGCCCCCAAGACCCAGCCCTCATGCTTAACAGTGGGTGGTGCAGCCTAGTCTGCCCCCAGACCGGCCCTCACATATGCCAGACACTGCTGCCTCACCCAACCTGGCCTGTCCCCAGGTCTAGTTATGCGCTCTTCCGTCATAGGTGAGCCTAGTAGCAGAGTGCTCACTGTTCTCCTTCCGGACATGTTCCCAGCCTAAAACCTTCACTGGAAAAGCAGCACAGAATACTATCATCAAAGGTGCCTAATAGGTTGAGCAAAGTTGTAGTTTCAATGCTCATTGTTCTCAATAACTTGAGCTTGTGGATTACATGGATTACAGTAAAAAAAAAGGCACTGTGATCAGCAAATAGAAATTGAATTATTATATATAATACATCCATTCAATTTCAATAAATTTTCCTGGCATTTTGGATTTAATTATTTTATAAACATGTCAAGATTTCATTCACTGCATGATCATTATTTGCCTTTTACAGGAAAATTTATGCAAAAAATAAATGGAATTCCTTAGGCCTGACAAGTAAGCAGATCCATCTGAGAGACAGACACAAGTGCTGAACCATTTTGGCAAGATCAGATTTGATCAAGGCATAATCTCAAAACATTACATGGTTTTATCATTTACTTTCATTATCTTTGCAAATACTTAGAGAAATAATGACTGGTTTATGTTGAAATAAAACCCTAATAATAACAATAAATGATAGAATTGTAATAATAAATATAGCTGTATGCATCAAAGTCCAAATTTGAAAACTTTATATAAAATTTATGTTAAAAAAGTCATGGATGATAAAATAAGCATGTACGTCAGTTCAATAAGCATTTATATTCATTTGACAATTTTTACAATGGAATCAATATCTATTGGTCCATACACCAGGTTTAATTTTGAATACAGATAAATTTAAACATGCAGATCCCTCTTTTAAAGTGTTAAAAACAGTTTATCGCAAATTATACTTGAAAATTGCATTGTGCCTTTAAGAGTAAAATCATAGGACTGCATTTCTATCATGCAGAGGTGCATTGATAGCAAACTTTGTGAGACTTATGGAGGCAAATTAATCCCATGATCATCTTTCAGTTTTAGGAAAAGCATAAGCTTTGTTTTCCTTAAGTATCTCTCATAAAGAATATTATAACCTAGTAGCAGGGTAGTATATTAATATGTCATATTTGAGATATTATTTTTAGTATTATTTATTATTATTATTAATATTATTTACATAGATGTTGAAATTCCATATTTTGACTATCTCCATTTTGTGCTTAAATAACAACAATTTATATACATTGCAAACTTGTAGAGTAAAAAATATGCTAGAAAATAGATTTAAAATCTTGTTCATGGTTGGTCATTTATACAAAGGTCATCATAGTGTTTAAATGAGACTGTCTTAAATAAGGTTTAAATAAGCTTAATTTGAAATTGCAAGCCCATTCTACTTACAGATGCTGCAGAATTTTCTGCTCATTAGCAATTCCTGATGACCCTAGGAAGACCTTGACTTGATTCCCGGAAATTAATGTGTTCTTTTGGCAGGCTCTTCCCTCCCCAGTGGGACTTTAGGGAAGGTACAATGACACATTTGCTGACATCAGAAATAAAAACAACTCACAACAATTAGAGATAGTTAAAACTGTGGTTAACTAGATTGTCAGGAATGTTTCTCACCACATTGTATAATCAGTACTTTATTTTCAACATTATGCAATCATAAGAACACATTATTGTACTTTCAAACTCCTTGTTTTATCTTAGTTTGAAATGAATTTAGAACAGCTATAGTCATAATATCCTTACACTTGTAACTGCCAATTATAATGAGTCTGTTAGAAAGTAAAGAAAGTATAAAAAGAAATAAAAAGGATGTATTTAAAATAGTGATTATTTATAATCAATATTATTGTATGACAAAATATGTCAGCTTTTGAATAAAATGTTACAATAACTAAAATACTATACCATTACAAAATAATTTTTAACTCTCCATAATAGCACAAAATATTTATAAGGAGTGTGTATCTCACTTGTGAGAATTACTATTTTAACAACAAAACTGAATAAGAAACTAAAATTATACATACATTCTATTATATGATTTGTAATTGCAACCGCATGGAAAATGTTCTTTCAATAACATATCAAGAGGGTACACTTTATTGGGATAGCTGTGAAAAAATACTTGTAATCGTTTTTCAATATTCATAATAGCAATAATAGTACACATATGTATAAGGGCAATACTAATAAGGAAAATACCAACGAAAGCATAACTTGAAAATTTAATAAACGCCAAAAATAAGTTAAAAGTTTTATATTTTTTATTTTTGCAGTATAATTCTTCCAATTACCCATGTGACAGTTGAAACTATTAGATTCCTCTTCTTTTTTAAGTTGTTTATTTGAAAGCCAGAAAGGAGAAATGAGAAAGATCTTCTGTCCATTGGCTCACCTCATGAAGCACCTGTAACAGTTGGATCTGGGCTACATGTTACCCACAAGTCTAGAAATCCATCCTAATTTCCCATGTGGTCAACGTGGTTCCAAAAACTTGGATCATCGTCTAACACATCCCCAGACTCCTTCACAAGAAGCCAGACCAGAATGGAGTAACCAGAGAAGAAACTGTAGTCAGATATCTGACAATGGTAATGTCAAGCAGCAGTTTAGGTCACTGCAAACATGCCAAGAAATTGTAATAGCAATCCTTTTGAAAAGGCAAATTAAAGAATGTGGGTTCAATGAGCATTTACTGTTTTGTTATTATTTAAACTGTCACCAATGCAAATATTTGCACAACTTATTCACCCATATATGTGTATATGTTTGTTCTAGTATTCCAAACGTATCCGCCAATGAGCATGTAAGTGTGTGTATATCTTCAAATTACTAAATACATGTGTAAATGCACACATATGCACATATATTTATACCATTTGGCAGTGTGGAACAACACGTTGAGCCACACCGTTGATGCATTTATACTTCCTATATGCAGATGTGGGTTTGGGTTCCAGCTGTTGTAGCCAGGGAAGCAGATGATGATTGTCCACGTGTTTGGATCCCTGTTGCCCCTATGGGGACTATGGTTTGGGTTCCAGCCTCCTGGCTTGAGTCTGCTGCAGCTCTGGCTTTTGCATTTGGGGAATGTATCAGTGGGTGCAAGGGCTTGACTCTAATCCCCCATCCCACTCTCTCTCCCCTTTCCATCCTCTCTACTTCCTTATTTGCCCTTGCCTCTATTCCTCAACTTTCAAGTAGATTAAAGAAAATAAACATTTCAAAATTAAAATACAGTATAGAAAAAATGATAAAATTTAGTGTAGACATACAGGCTAGAGAGAAAGGTAATTACATAACAGGATTGTATCTGAGGATTCCATTGATATGAAGAACTGAGCGCACTCTTTTAAATAACATGAAGCAAACATACCGATCATACCATTACACGCATGTCACAAATCGACCAGCATCCATATGCAAAACCATATACTGAGTATATCCTGCTTATTGCATTCTATTCAAGTATTCAGCTCTGTCCTGAGTAATATATAATTTATCAGCCTTTGCTTTCCTCTTCAACATAGTACTTAAAGATTCCTAATGGAGGAAAGGAACATTCACTCACATGTTCTTATAGTTTTTGCTAGTAAGAAAAACTAGCAAAAAGAAAAATAGTAAGTGGAGAGCTGGAATTTACAGTAAATGACCCACCCCAAAACCATGCATCTGTGTCAACATGCAGCTGTGCTTTTAAAACACTACCACTAGATGGCATTGTTCTTAGAAAATCATTGGATTCTATGTCTAAATGCTCTAATCACAGTCCCATGGGTACCACTCGTGTTAACATTAATACACTATTAATTCAAGATAATCTACAAGCAGGCAGGAATGCATAGGAACATTTTCCACCAAATATTTTATCTTTCCTGTAAGGCACTTAATATAATGAGGAATATTCTGTTTGATTGCATAAGGGAAACACTACTAGATATTTAGAAATAATGGGAACGATTATATTAAAAATAGAATGATTCAAATACACTGTAGACTGAAAACAAGAAAAAGCATGATCACTCACTTCGCATTTATTCTGAGCAATTCAAATAATGGAAAAGTCAGTAAGTAAATTAAACAGACGAGGAGAATGGGCACAGAGGGTAAGAAAGGCTTTAGTGAGGTTTATTTCAACCTGTACAAAAGAATCTGATTTTACCTTTGCAAATTCTGCACTTGAATTATTTGTTTTATATAAGTAATGCTAATTAAGACACTCAAGTAAAATATAAGTAAGTTAAAAAACAAATCTACAAAAGAAGTAAAGACATCTCTAAGTCATGACTGTTAACGCTAGTCACAGCATCACTGAGCATTGCATCGTAAGAAACCAAGAGACCTAGATCAGGTTCTTATGATTGGGAAACCAGTAGAAGCATATAATTTTATATCAAGATTAGACATTTAATTTTAATTCAGCTTGCAAAGCAATGTTATTTGAGGGAGCCAATTTGGTGAAATGACAGTGTGTCTCCAAGGTTCACATCCCTGTGTTGGGGATACCTTTGTTTATAACAGAAACAGATATTTACATACTTTTATTATTATGAATTCTGCTTTAAGGAATATGGTAGAATAAGTATTCCCTTGGTAAAATGCATCATTTGGCTACACAGACACACACACAATGAGATTGCTGGAGCACATAGGATTTCTGCTTCTACATTTTAAGGAATTTTAAATAATTCACAAACACAGAGTTTATACTGTTTTGCATTATTCCCACCATCAGTTTATCAGAGTCCTCCATTGCCTAAGGCCTCACTAACTTTTATTATTTTCTCTGTTTTTGACAAATATCATTTTAACAAAGACAGGATGATATCTCATTATTGTTTGCACATTCATTTCCCTGCTTGCCGGTGACTTTGAACAACTTTGCATATTTTTTAAGTTATTTCTATTTTTTGAAAAAAAAATGCCCATTCAGGTTTGCAAACCAAATAATTCATCATCTGATATATAGGCACAAAAATGTGTTTTATATGCATGCAAAATGGAATATAATGCAGTCATAAAAATGATGAAATTTTATTAACAACAAAATGTATGTAACTAAATTAAATCATATCTATGTCTATTGCATTTTTAACATGCTTTTACATTTAATATAATATCCTTATAAATAGGAACAAACTAAATATAGTAGAATATCAGAAGTTGAAAAATGTGGTATAATCAGTCTGGAATACCCGACTTTTACTCATTTCAGTTCTACATTTTTGTGGTTTGGTTTTATCACAATGAGGATTGCTTCTGGGTCTTCCATGTGGGCACAAGGGCCCAAGCACTCAGGCCACCCTCTGAGGGTTCCCCAGGCCGTGAGCCAGCAGCTGATCAGAAGTGGAGCATCCAGGACTGAAACCAGCACCCGTGTGGCAGGAGGAGGCTTAGCCACTAGGCATGGACACAGGAATGCACACTGCTAACCAGAACAACAAGGCAAGAAAAAAAAAAAGATTAAAAAAAAGAAAAAAAAAACACAGGGGATCCCATTACATAACCCAACATATTCACTCATAAAAATATAACTATATATATTAATATACTGTACAAATGAGACAAACATGTGTCGCAATCAGACAAGATTTATGTACAGAAAATTGAAAACATGAACTCCATCAGTGAGAACAGAGCAGTCAAGGTGTGAATGGACACATGCTTTTACTTATCCAGTCTAGTTATCAAACAGGGCATGCTTTTAACTGAAATAAGCCAAAGAAACAGAAGTAATATATGTTTTCTCTTATGTGTAGAGTCTGAGAAAATCCAGTGTTAACACAGAAGAGCAGTTACTAAGAAGTGCAATGATTAAGGAGCAATCAAGGCAATTTGAATAATAGGCACTAAATCAGACGAGATCAAAGGAATAAATTGCTGGCATTAGATGGCAAAGCTTATTGAGTAGAATTCACAACAATCTCTCATATATTTTATGAGCACCGGAAGAAAAGAGCTTTAGAAAAACAACTGTAATATTAAAAAGTGCAAATGTCGTAACAATGATTTTATCAGTAAACAAGTTATTTGGAACTGGAATGTTATGCTCTGACAATCGTGGTGACTATATATAAACCACCATGCACATACATATACCATATATATCATCTTGGCCCCAAAATGTAATTATTATAATAATAAATTTTAATAGTAACTTGCTAAATAATGTGTGTGAAATATGTGCTGAGCTTAGAAAATTTACTAGAAACATTAGTTTATATTGTAATATCCTACAATAGCCACAAATGTGTCATGTTCTATTTCTATACTGCTTGGTTAGTTTAGATAACACATTACTAGACTCTAAGCAACAATATCCAGCAAAGTATCCCGGATGTAATTGTCATCATGTGTCTTGAGCTCTCCGGAGAATTAGCAGCTCAGTCATTTCTCATTAAGTAAGCTGTTGATTATCTGAAGTAGCTTCTGTTTCCACTTACCAGAGATGATAAAGGTTCTTTGATAACAGAGAAAATAATTGAAATAGCAATTTCACCATGGTTTAATTTTTCCTTGATATTACATTATCATTCATTACATTTGTATTATTTGACATGTAGTTTAAAATAGAACACAATAGTCTGAACATTTATTCCCGCAAATTATCAAGAGTTTATTTCCAATAAACCTTTGCTAATATAAATGATGTTAAAATATATCTAAAAATATTCATTATAAAGCAAATAAAGTCTATAAGTGGCATTTGCATGCTGTGTGAAACAAGTTGCTTTGATAATTTACAAAAAAAAAAATTAAACGTGATAAAATCAAACTAAAACCATGAGCACAAGTTTGAAGTCTCCTTTACAAGATGTTGAGTGACATACCCTTGAATACAATGTTTCACAGCAAAAGTGAAAATACATTAAAGTTACTAACGTATTAGTCAGTTTTGAGGTTTAGTATCCACTTCTGATTTGGTGAAATAAATAGAGACTGGATACAACATCCTTGAAGAATACCATCAGCCGGTCTATGAAGCTCTGCCCTAGCATATCACACATGAATTGCTCTTTAATCTTAGTCTAGCAACTCATGCTACTAAAAACAACACAAATGCAAGAATGATACTCAATCTCATTGGAAACCATCTTATTAGGCCCTGAAAACAAAAGAGTGCAGTGATGCTACACAAAATCCACCTGTGCACTAATGTTTCCCAGAAGTAAGGTATCACACACCTATCTGCTCCTATGGCTCAAAGGGGGATGCAATCCCCAAAATATCTCAAGGATCCCCAGGAGAAGTCAGAAGCACAAAGGCTACACATTTGTCAAACATTTGTGTTAGGCAGAATCCAATTGAAAGTATAGCTCTATCCATCAGCTCATTTAAAACTTCCCAAATGGGGCCAACCGCAATAGCCTAGTTGCTAAATCCTCACCTTACATCCATAGGCATCATATCCTGGTTGCTTCACTTCTCATCCAGTTCCCTGCTTGAGGCCTCGGAATGTAGAAGAGGATGGCCCAAAGTCTTGGAATCTAGCACCCATGTGGGAGACCTGTAAGAACTCCTGGCTGCTGACTTTGTATCATCAACTGAGCACCAGCTATTGGGGAATGAACCAGCACATGGAAGATCCTTCTCTCTGTATGTCAGACTTTCCAAAAGAAAATAAATTAAATCTTAAAAAAAAGAAAAAAAAAAAAACTTCCCAAATGACAGAAATCCCTGATTCATCATTCTTTGTGTTTTTCTCTTTGTTGCTCATATTGTCATTTTACATTATATTATTTTTAAAAACACTATTTCTGAAGATATACTTTTGGATGTGTTCGTCCTCAAAACGTTATTCCTTGCAGTAAATCAACAAAATAAAGTTCTATTACTTTGAAATGATAGAGAACTTCCATTTTCCATTTACTCAGAGTGCAAACAAGAACTATGGCTCTTATCAAATACCAACCGCAGCAGAATCTTACTGACAAGGGTATGTGGATACACACATGCCTATATGGGCATTTCTGATGTTTCTTATTAATTTTTATGTTCTCTATTATCTGTTTATGGGTTGTACTCAGAGTCTTGATGTTTTTATTCAGCCAAGCACTGATATATTGAACACAGTTGCAAACACAACAGCCATAGAAGTCCATGGTAACATTCAACACCAATGAGTTCAAAACTGCAGCCAATTGTAGAAAATGAATCTGCGCAAGCTAATGAATGATTGAGTAATAACAGCATTCCCCTGTATACCAAGAGATGTTCACTTGAGTCAACTGATGTCAGCCTTTGCACTCTAATCACCTCTAGCTTGAGAAACAAGATTTCCCCAAACATCCCAATAAAAATCTTTTCCTTTTCATTCAAAAATCATCTTTGATAAACTCATGCTGATATTACCTGAATTTTTGCTCAACTTCTACTAAGAATGAACCTTTTTTGTTTCTCTGAGAGAATATGCCACCAAAGAACAAATACTATAAAACTCAGAGTGAAGGTTCCACTTGACAGCGCTGTCAAACTCTGTATGTCCACACAAGAGTTAATTCAGAATAGTATTCCTTTCTCATAGGCAAATTATAATTTCAATCAGTATATAATAATAGAATGTAGTATAATTTACACTTCTACTCTGATTGCAAATCACAATTATCTGAGCTGGTCTTTAAGTTTCATCAAATTTTGTTAAAGCTAATTCTACATTCTTTTTACTAATTATGCACAGTGTTTTTGAAGATGCTTATCACTGGCTTATATTTGCTTGCTTCATAAGTTCCTTTAGTATTAGTTATATACATTTCTATGTGTGTATTCATTTGCTTATATGCGTAAATGCTCCATAGGGTTTCTAGAATTCCATATAATGCAAAACATATAGCCAATCCCATCAGTTATGTTACAACCAATGTGCTGACATTCACCATATGAGGCCCTTTCAATAGTGGTAAAAGACATAAATGAGACAAAAATGTGGGATAAGGATTTCATCATTTTTAAATTTCCAAGTGAAAGCTAAAATTGCAGATATCCTGGTTTTACTACTGTTATTTTATTCAGTGTATATATACACATGTGTGTATATGTAGATATACACGGTCTCTATACATATATATGTATACACTGAACTATATATGTATATATATTTTACTGAACTATCAGAAACAAGACCTGAATTGGATCATGGTGAAATTTAAACAGTGCAATAATGATCTATGACTGAAATCAACTTGAATCTCTCTTCAAAAATCTATGTAAGTAATGCACCTACACACTCACCTATGACCCTAGAACACTCAACCGGCTTTTTAAAGTCAGTTCACACCTGCCTCAGTTTTCGTAAGAATCTACATTTTTTTTTTTCCCAGAAGAGCCAGCAAACATCTACATTTCATACTGTACTTCTGATTTCAGTTGTCTTATAAGTTCATTTTTCTTTTCCTGGGCAGACACTAAATGACTGGTTTAAAGAAGTGACACTGAGAAAGTGGCCTATGTGTGTTCACTTCAAATGCTTCAATTAATATTGCAATGAATATTTATGGAGACTCCAGAGAACTCACTTCAATATCACATAAAGCCACTTTCTTTAGTGTTCTCATGTGCACATTTGGGCAGAATTGATGAAAAACTAGTTCATCTAAATAGAGCTGCTTTTCCACAAACCTACCCGGCATAATTATCACTGTGAACATTCACAAGTCTGCATTAGCTAATAAAATAACATGGCAAATTTGTGATAATCCAGTGGGTGGTATTTCCGATTCTTCAACATAGATAAAGAAACATTTAAATAAGAAAAAAATCAAACTGAATTCCTACCATCGATTTTTTTAGATTTTTAATAATCATTTTGCTGCTCTATTTTGATTCATTAGTCAGTTATAAAAACTGGAATAAGAAACTTTGCTGGGGTCCGTGTGATGGGTGTGGAAGACAGGAAGGTGTGAAGAGTATAGTTCCTTTGCAGGCAAGGTCGCAAGGAACTTCCTGCTGTGTGGCAAGGCCCGGTGGATGTCTCTACAACACCTGAATGCAGCTCTGCCTCCCTTTGCATGGACACCGGACAACCCCGCTGAGTATTCTGTAATCTATTTAGGCATTGTCTGCCTCTGCGGAGTTACTGTTAAACGTCAGTAGGAACTTAGAAGCTAATGTTGCTAGTGGCTAGTTTTCAGCCAAACAGCTATTATCGCTGTTAGGGCTGCGTCCTGTGGCAATATGTTAATCAAGAGTGTTAACTCCCCCTTTTGATCCTATGCTAATCTTTTAGGTCCCTTCCTTCCTTGACTGTCTCAAGACCTAGCTGTAAAGTAATTGTGGTAGGAATGTGCTACTGACTGATATGCATCATCTATTGAAAACCTTTTCCTAGCCAGGCACCAGTTGGTTAACATTCTAGCCTTAGGTGAAACAAATGGCAGAGTTATCTTTGGAAACACCCACTTGACCATGACGTAAAAAGTCTGAGCCAGAGTTTGACTGATTTTGTATAAATAAAGCGGACAGCTTTTGTGCGTGGTCCATTATGATGATGAAGAGTTACTAGTGGTCCGTCTCTTTCTTTCTCTCTTTCTTTGCGCCTCATCCACGCACCCTTCACGAGTTCTGAACTCAGCTGGAGCTGGACTCCGGCAAAACTTGATCTGGGATCTGGCATGGTGGCCTAGCAGCTAAAGTACTCACCTTGAATGTATCAGGTACCCATACGGGTGTCGTTTCTAATTCTGGCAGCACTTCTTCCCATCCAGCTTCCTGCATATCTGACTTTGCAATAAAAATAAATAAATCTTTCATAAAAGAAAATTAATCTGGACAAAGGCAAACCAAGTTTAGCACATGCATAGCTATAATTCTGTTCATAGAAATATACTCCAGTACTACTTTATACCCAAGATGTTCAGTATTAGCTATAATTTCCAAACAATGCAATGGAAAGAAGGGCACTCCATTAGTGAATGAAGTTCTGGATTTGTATTTATTAACAATGGTCATTTGTGCTGCAAAAATTGGTCATACAAACTACGTTTAGCATCAGTATTGCATAGGTAATGAATAGTGTTCCAACAGAGGAAATCAGATCAAGCAGCATTGAGAACATTAGAAGTCAAGGTGCTCTAGTTTAGGTATTAGTAGTCTCACGTTGCACAATGGTAGTAGTTACTGATGGAAGAAGGTCTGCTGGCAGAAAAAGATTACTTATTTTGAGAAAATAGAAGTTTAGATAATGTTTGAAGAAATCATAAATATAAAAATGTAGCACGTGTTGCATGGCATCCACACATGACACATAGCAAAGTCTCTGAGGTTAAATTACATTTAATAGTGTAATTCATTTCTGAGGGAAGATAAACAGAATTTCATCAATTGGGAATTGAGAGCCAAACTTTCACATATCACAGTATCAAGTATACACAACACAGATACAGTGAACAAATGGCACAAATATTCTAATCCATCTTTACGTTTAAATGACATATATAGAATATGTAAGATTAATGCATTTATTGACATCTCTCCACCTGTGTATGTCATACACATTTATTAAAGGTATTATGAGTATCATGCAACAGCTTTCAATAGGAAGTGCTCTCAGCATTAGAGTATAATGTGTTTCTAAACACACACACACACCAATATGCTAGATAAGTATGGGACACCATGTAAGAAAAGCTAGTGCTGTGGTACAACATTAAGCCACCATTTACAATACCAGCATTCTATCTATACATGCCAGTTCAAGCAATAGCCTTCCTGCTTCTTTTCTAACTTCCAAATGAGACAGGTTAGCACTAGAAGATGGTCCAAATAATTGGGTCCTCTTAGACTACATGGCAGTCTAGGATGGAGATTCTGGATCCAGGCTTCATTCCGGCCCAGTTCTGCCATTTGGGGAGCAAAACAGCAGATGGAAGATGCTTCCTCGTTGTCTCTCATTTTTACCTGTTTTCTGCTTTTGTAAACAAACCCTGAAAACAAAGGTGACTATTTGAGGGCCAGGTATCAAGTACTATTATTTTATTAATTTACTCATTTATTATCTGAAATAGTATTTATTGATCAATTTACAGTGCTATGTGTAGGTTATAAACATTATATTTTTTAGAGCTTTCCAGCTTAAAATCATGCATTGTATACAGAATTAGAGGTCAGACACTGAGATATGCTTGCAATCTTGTGATTTTGTTCAGTGCTAGTCTTGACTAATGGGCTTTAACCTTATTGAAGTTCTATGTGCAAATCCGCAACAAATAACAGCACGAGAAAGGGAGGTTGTCTGTGAGCCAATAAATGAAAGCAATGTTTAGTTTGATCCCATGATTTTTTTTTTTAATAAACATTTTGGATTTTTATTTTTTCTTTATTTTATTCTTTTTATTTATTTATTTATTTATTTATTTATTTTAATTTTATGAGGTGGCGCCCCTCCCCAATCCCATTCACCGCCCAATGAGGGCTGCGGGTGGGCCCCAGACCTGCCCCGTCATGGAGACTTCCCCCTCGATGTACTCACCCCAAAGGGAGCAGCCCCTGGAGCCCAGGCAAGCCTGGGGATAGGTCACCACGTGCACATGGTGGCTGTCGTCTGGGATCCAGCCATGAAACGCCTGGTCCTGAGACCCACTTGGATTTTTGTTCCTTTCCTTGAGTCAATACTCTGAACTTTAGAGTATCTGTTTATGGAATCCTAACTACCATGTCCAAGTTATATTCTCTGCTTTTTGACTCTCCCAACTTACCAATATGTACTTACTGAACATTTATAAATCTGTTGCTATTGGAATGGCTGTAGTTTCTGGAATTGATGCACTATTCTGTTAGATTGCCTTAATCTTTAATGTCGATTATATCTGCTTTCTAGTTCAATAGGTTGTTTTATGAGAGTTAAATACATGTTCAGTATGTCCATTTGTCACAAATACAGTCTTCATGTATTATTTGTATCAATGGACATATATGATAATGATTAGGAAAGTATACAGAAATATTCGAGACAGTAATTACAATGGTGTTAAATAGCATGAGACAAATTAATCAATTATCACCTCCAATATGCTAGTTACTTATTGTTTAAAGATTTTTACATATGAGGCCCCTCACAAATGATCAGTAACTAAATCCTTGCCTTGCATGCATCACAATACTATATGGGCAATGATTGTTGTCCCCCCTGCTCCACTTCACATCCAGCTCCCTGCTTGTGGCCTGGGAAAATAGTGGAGGATGGTACAAAGCCTTGCAACCTTGGACTCCAAGGGGAGACCCAGAGAAGCTCCCAGCTCCTTGCTTCAGATTGGCTCAGCTCCATTCATTGTGGCCACTTGGGAGTGAACTAGTAGAGGGAAGAACTTTCTCTCTTTCTCCCCTTCTCAGTAAATATGCCTTTCCAATAAAAACTAATAAACACATCTTATTTTTTCCTTACGTGTGTGATGGTAGTAACGTGTTTGCTGTCTTGAACTGAAGGACTTGGTGCAGAGAGCCAATAATCATACACATGGACTACTGACTGGTGGTCAATTGTTGAAGTTTACTAGCAGCAAAAGACTTTTAAAGACTGAGAGTCAAATGGACATAAGGAAGGGGGATTTGAAACAGGATGTGTTTTATATGGAAACATGAAATGCAGGGACGTAAATAAGTAAATAATGATTCGCTTAGCAGGCATTCTCCTCTGATTGTTACGTAAGCTTGGGGATTAGGAGTTCCTGTCCCAATGCTTTTCTTTCCAACTGCATCAGGATGTTTGCCCTAAGTTCCCAGAGCTTTCACACAGGCTCACTCTTCGTTAAGGTTTCACCCCTACAAAGATTCCAATACATTTTCCTGTCTTATCACAGTAACTAACTTATATGTTTTTTAGTGTTTGTGAACCTTATCCAACATTTATCCATTACCTCACACTTTCTGAATGAAGCACACACTTTGTGAGATGCAAAACAAAACATCTAAAATTAATAGGGCAAATGAGTTGTAATATTGGGTGATTTGAACAAGACACAAGCATAAAGAAGCAAAACATAAATCAACACATAGAGTATATTCAAGATAAATGCAAATTTATTTGGAACTACAAAACAAAACAAAATTTAAAGCTGTTCAGAGGGGTATTGTAGGAAGTGTGACAGCTGAGCTAGAGGGCTATATTACATACACAGAAAGATAAGGAATAAAGCAGGCACATTAATGAGGAAGAACAAAGCTTATATACCTGAAAAATCATGAAACGCTGTATTTTAAAACTGTTAAGGATGGTGAACGTTTTGTTGAAAGAAGACAGACAGAAAATCCTCAAGTGTAGTACTAATTTAAGATTTAGGAGGGTAAGAAGAAGGAAAAGTCGTTGAGAGTAAGAGGAGATATAAAGAAATGTCATGAAAACTGTAATAAAAGCATGTTTTACTGGGATAAGCTAATTTAAATGCTTCTCACTTCTTTTTCTGAGGAGAAAAAAGGGGGAAATATTAAATAATGTGAAGAAATGTTAGAATAATGACAAATTGATGTTTACAAAAATTGGACATCTCACCTGGAAAATGGGAAATCGACAATGCATGTTTTCTTCCAGGAATCGTAATCCAATTTATGATATGCTAAGCTTATGCTCTGCCACTTTTCCCATAATTTTGGGCACACTTGAAGACTTCATTTTCCTCGTAAAGCCATTAGCCTAATATCTATTACCTAGTGCATGCTCAATAGGATGAGGAAATCATTTCCCTGCTGTGCATTATTATTTATCGAGTTCTCTGCTTCCCAATATCAATTCCTTCAAGCACATTAAATTCTTATCTACAAAACCACCAAATTTACCTGAGTACATTAAATTAGCACAGTGATTCTCAAATCATTATCCCCATGAAAGCAGCAGCACAGATAACAGAAAGAGTTTAAAAATGAATCTTCAAGGACACTAATACAAACCTACTAAATCAGAACCTTTGGTAGTGAAGTGGAGCTATCTATTTCAGCAAACCAAGCTAGACTGTAACACTTTAGAGTCATGAAATAAAGGAAGCAAATTCTCCAGGGTTTCTACACATACAGAACAGGATGTCATAAGAACAGATAACTTGAAGTCAACACAGACAGCATACATGAATAGAATTGGGTTTATTGAGATTTTCTATCCATATCCCAGCTCTTTAGAAATATTTCAGATAATAAATGTAGAATGCCTATTATCTAATGGGCATTCAATAAATGCAATTTTCTTCTCCATCGGAATGATTTTCTAAAATATATTTTTATTTTGAACTTTGATTTATATGGTACAATTTCATATAGGCTGACATCCCCCCCCAAAACTCCCACCCCCAACAGATTCTCTCCATTTTACTACAATGTGTAGTTCTTCATAAGGAATCATAATTCTATCAGTCCCTTATTTAAATGTACCCCAACATTGTTGGTACAGACAATGTCAGATAGTCCAGCATCCCATTGTCTACACATGTCCAACAGTTTTCGTTGGGGATCTATCTTTCGTCTGAAAACAGGGATGCATGTTCCATTATTCCCCCACATCTGTATATGATAGACCCCAGTACTCTATCACTATACATTTCCATAAATTAGAAGCCATGAAACAAGGTCAACAACTGGTATGAGTTAGAACAGCCACAACAACAACAAATTACAGCACCATGAAAAATGTGCCGCTGAGTAGCTAACACTTGAGTGCCAAAAAGGAAACACAAAAGTCTCTTTGAAAAAATGATGTCACTGTGTAATCCATGAGCCAGCAATGAATTCGACAAAAGAAAAGAAAGTATTTGGAATAAATGAAACTGAAATCAAGAAATTCAGAATGCACGGGATACAACCAAAACAAACAAACAAGAAACAATATGGATCGGATTACTGAAGTTACACTTTCCATATTGCTTTCCTTATACAGGAGAGAACATACAGTATTTATTCTTTTGTGTTTCACTAGTTTCATTGGCCGGTCTCTAGTTAGGACCTCCTGGTTTTAAGCTGCATAATTTCATTCTTATTAATAGCTGAGTAATATTCCATGGAGTTGATTTACCACAATTTCTTTAACCACTCTTCCTTGGACATCTTCCATGTTTCCTTGGAAACATTGGATTGTTTCCATGTCTTTGTATTGTAGATTGTGCTGCCATAAATATAGGATTACACATCCCCTTCTCATATGCAGATTTCACTTCTATTGGGTATATTGCTAGGAGCGGGATAGCTGGGTCAGATGGAAGGTTTACTTCCAATTAATTCTCCAAGCACTCTCCTTATGCTATAATACTGTTTTTTAAGGCCTTAATATTAAGGGATTGAGGTGTGGTATCAGTTAAGCCACTGCCCTTGATTGACACCATCTAACATAAGAACCAGTTCATACCCTAGATTGTCCACTCCCAATCTAATTTCCTGTAACACAATGGGGAAAGCAACAGAAGGCGGCCAGAGGATATTGATACCCTTTTAGAGGCTACATGAAGCTACTGACCTCAACCTGGCACAGCCTCAATGCATGTGACAAGTTATTAATCAAAGACAGAAACTCCTATTGCTTCTTCTGTCTTGCAACTCCTTCAAACAAATGCAAAAATCTCTTCTTTTTTAGGAATCATACAAGTAGCAATGCTTTGGTGCATGTTTCAACATATACTTTGTCATTATTCTGAGGATAGGATATGGCTCAATACATCATTTTTGTATTTCAATGACACATTTTTAAATGATAGATGTCTTCAAAAGTTAGCTCCAAAAAAATAGCAAAAGCTTCATCTGAACTCTGTACCAGAATATTTAAAAATAGTCTTTAAAAGAAAAAAAATTATGGATGAAACATAAATATGAATAAGTAAATTGCATGGGTCTCAATAATGTAGGATCATAATGTTTTCAAGCCAAAATATTTTGTGAACACTCTTGTCTATAGCTTAAAAAATCAATCATCATATTGTTTTTACTAGTATTAAGTTGCAGTTTTTTTATTTACTACTTGAATAATGAATACCAGATTTTTAGTCATAATAAAGAAAAGCATTCAATGATCCAGCTATATTAAGCTTATTTTCTAAGAATTATAATTATTTTAACATAAACTTAGACCCACATGACTATCTTGGTTGGGTTCAATTATTCTTTGTTCAAAATGCAATATGGAAATTAACCTTCTTGGCATTGTGTCAACTTTGGTGAAACTTTCCTGTGTCTTAGAGTCTACTCTAAAAGGATGAGCTGAAATTTTGTTTTTCTGTGATAAATTTTAAAAAAGCAGTCTATCACATTTCTGAAGTCCTGTGTTCAGTGAAAAAAAATATCATAAGAAAGATAAGAAACTGAAATCTCATGGAAATTCTCCTTGCTTCCTTGCTTATCCAGCTTCTCTAGATGATGAGGGCATTGTTACTATTTATTCCTTGCTTTTCAAGTAAAAGAAGCCTGTTTTTCCAACAGTCCAGAGCTCTGTATAACTCTCAGGTCATGAGTTTGATTTCCAGTTCTGTCCACTACTTTATCCATACCTGTTTACAGGTTTTATAGATTATCTCTTCCTGTAAATGATGAAATTGTCTTACTGTAGTCCAGTTTCTTCACATACAATTTCTTTACACACTCCTCAGTACGGGAAACAGATGTATACTGAGAAAGAAGTTCAGAACTCCTGCCATCTGTGCTCTACTTCAGACACACCTCACACGTAATTCCCTAGGACAGCACCTTGAAGCTGTTTCTATTTTGTTTGTTTCTTTTGGTTGTCATTTACAGCCATACCGCCCTGAATGGGCCTGACCTCTTTTGTTTCTGTTACCAAACCTATATTTTGTTTATAAAGAATGTTACCAAGCTGTGCACAGAGTATATAAATATAGAATAGAAAAATATAGAATTTATATTTTCTGTTAATATTTTCCCTGTGTCACATTAAACCTCAGTAAAAATGTTCTTTAATTAAAAATGTCAACAATCTTGATAATTTTCCTGTGACAAGTTATTAATGTATTATCATGTAATTATCATGTGCCTGATAATGATTCTACAACTATCATTTAATATTTGAGATAATTGTTAACCCAATAGGTGAATCCTTAAATAATTGTCATCTATCAACAAAGCTATTTCCTTGGAACTTTATTCCTACAAATTCTCCATAGCATCTCCTATGATATATATATATATATTTTTAATTGTTGTAAAGTATTATATTCTTAGACTTATATGTATGAATTATAATGTGTTCTTTATATTCATATTAGATTAACAAAAAAACATAACATAGAATTAAAGTGAAAAATAAATAATAAAATTAAAAATTGCTAGTAAAATAATTTTAAAATGTACAGAAATATGCAGGATGGCAAGTGATGTTTCAATATATATGTGTGCAGAGTAATGTCAGTTAAACTGTTTTAATCATCCCAATGCATCCATTTAATATATGTATTTTATAAACATCCAATATTCCATCCTATAGTATGTAATGCACAGGAAAACTATACAAGTGAATTACCACTGTCTGGTTATGCTACTGTGCAAAGTAAACATGAAATTCCATACTCCCCTCAACCTACAAACTAGTATCTGTCACACAACAATGCCCCCTTTCCTTTCCCACCTTCCATAACTTCTCGTTACAATCACAATGTTTTCATGGATGGAATTAGAGACAATTAGAAGATAACACATAGGGCGGGTTGTGATAATCTAGTGGCTAAAATTTTCTCCTTACATGCACTGGGATCCCATATGGGCACCTGTTTGAATCCGGCTGCTGCACTTCCCATCCAGCTCCCTGCTTGTGACCTGGAAAACAGCGGAGAATGGCTCAAAGCCTTGGAACCCTGCACCAGTGTGCGAGACCTGGAAGAAGCTCTTAGATCCTGCCTTTGGGGCAACTCAGCTCTGGCTGTTGCAGCCCAGCCACATAGAAATGAGTCAGGGAGATCTTCCTGTCTCTCCTTTCTGTGGACCTGACTTTTCAGTAAAAGTAATAAATAAATATTTTTTCTTTAAAGAAAAAGATAACATATGACCTAACTCATATGTAGAAGTGTAGGATGCTATGTATTTTTAATCAGCATGTATTATATTATATATATATTTTTAACAACAGATTTATGTGACACCAGTATGGGTACCAGTTCACATGATAATGCTCATTCATCTAACCTGTATGAGCAATTTCATGGAAATCTACAGAGGTTTTGCTAGAAGTCATGAAAGCCAACTTAAAATCATGGTGTTTTCTGATTTCATTGAATTTGTAGGACAAGGAAAACTCTAGGGAATCAACATTGTGATGTGTCAGATGAAACTGCCACTTGCAACCCTGGAAACTAGATAGGCACTGGCTCCTTTTCTAGCCACCCAGTTACTAGCCCCCTGCTAATGATGTAGAAAAAACTGGGGGAGACGGGCCATGGCTTTGGACCTCTGCCATTTGTGTGGGAACCCAGATGTAGCTCCTTCCTCCTGGCTTCAAACTGGCCTGGCCCTGGCCATTGCAGCTATCTGTGAATGAACCAGTGGATGCGAGTTCTCTCACGTTCCCAATCTCTCTCTCTCATGCCCCCTCTCCTGTAATTCTCATAATCAAAATGTTCTTTATTTTAAAAACAAAAGGTGACTATAATCATACACTTACATGAGTAGGAAACAAAGAAAGAACATTTTAACATTGACAAGATTATAGTGTCATGTGTTATTACTTAGAAGAAAATAAGAGTGTGCAGGCTCAAATGAAGACAAGCCATCCACCATAACCAAAGTATTGTATAGAAATGGCAAAGAAGTCAGAATTGGAACAAAGATTTTTAAATGGGTTGTGTGTGAGAAAAAGGCATTTCTTAATCAGATGATGCTGGAAATGACTGAAATCATGTGGTTGGAGAATAAAGTGCAGAACTGCCTGTGCAAATAGATAATCTATTAACTCCTCTGGATATTTACATATTGGCAATCTGAATCTGTGCTTTTTAAAAAGATTGATTTTAGTATTAGTTTTTATTGGAAGGCCAGATATACAGAGAGAAGAAGTTACAGAGAGAAAAGCTTCCTTCACCTGTTTCACTCCAGCAATGCCTGCAATGTTTGGAGCTGAGCGTATCTGAAGCCAGAGGCCAGCAGCTTCTTCCGGCCACTTGGGTGCAGGGTCCCCAGGCTTTGGGCTGTCCTAGACTGCTTCCAAGGTCACAAGCAAGGAGCTGGATGGGAATTGGAGCACTCAGGACTCGAACTTGAATTGATATGTGTTCCTGGTGGATGCAAGGTGAGGATTTAGCCACTAGCCAAGACTTCCGTGGTTAAATCACCCATGCAGCAAATGTTACAATGCAAACAACATTGTTTCTCAATTTCTAATTTATTTTACGATAATTCTCTGAAACCAGTAACTCTGTCAAGGTTATGATAGTTCAGTGACACCAGATTTATCTTCCTGATCTGCTTTCCGTTCAGTGCTGTAACATAATATAGAAGTCATTTATTTAACTGCTCTCTACTTGTATTGAGTTTTATAATATATTTTAATGGAATTTTAAGCTTGTTTTTAACTTGCATTCATGTGATGACGATAAACTTTAATGAATTCCTTTAATGAATATTGTTTTTCCTCTTTGTAAGTTACCTATTCATCTTTCATATTTTATTATATAATTATGAAACTTATAGGCACTAAATATTTTCTAAATATGTGAGTTTTATCAAATACTGACAGTAAGTATTAGATTAGCGGTCTCACTATTATTTCCCTAGATTCAGGCTTTAAGATAATTGTCACACTCAGTTAATAATTATTAAACATGTCCTTCTTTAACTACTAATTTTGCTAATTTGGACTGGTACTTTGGATTTTTTTTAACTAATACTGTATTAAAGTATGTACATATTTTAAAAATTTCAAGTAATATTTACCAGTATCACCTAAGAGTTTGCTACCGTTGGCTATCCATGTGAATGCAATGGTTTCCTTCCATGAAACTAAGTGTTATTTCCTATCACTAGGTTTAATATTCTATTGGCTCTTATTTCTTCATTGCACTTCTATAAGCTAACTGTAACGATTATATACATCCACCTAAATAGCAAGATTACAGAAGAAAATGAGATATTTTACTACTTGAGTAAATATAAAATCATCTTCTCCCTGGGTTTTAACCTGGAGGTAATTTTATGTAGTGCTACTTCCAGAATTCTCTTAATCCAGTGCCTTGCGCATGTTAGTAATCATTACTGAGTTGTTCTTTTGTGTAAACTAAGTTATAATGAAGGTAATTAAAACCATAGAAATAAACACATATCTCCCATCAACATGTAAAGAGACATTTTATAGTTACAGGTAAATCTCAATAAAAATTATACAATATTTTGTAAGAAGTAAACTTGCAAAATAATAGATCCAAAATCTTGCTATATTATTTTTTAATCTACTTGTTGATTGCAGGTTTAGAGGGAAAATTAATTCAAATTTTGAAAAATAGCTTTACTTATATTGAACATTTATATTAGAAATCAATAAGGTTGGGCCCGGCGCGGTGGCGCAAGTGGTTAAAGGTCCTCGCCTTGCACGCCCGGGATCCCATATGGGCGCCGGTTCTAATCCCGGCAGCCCCGCTTCCCTTCCAGCTCCCTGCCTGTGGCCTGGGAAAGCAGTCGAGGACGGCCCAAGGCCTTGGGAACCTGCACCCACGTGGGAGACCCGGAAGAGGCTCCTGGCTTCGGATCGGCATAGTATCGGCCCGTTGCGCTCACTTGGGGAGTGAATCATCGGACGGAAGATCTTCCTCTCTGTCTCTCCTCTCTGTATATCCGCCTTTCCAATGAAAAAATAATAAAAATAAATCTTTAAAAAAAAAAAAAAAAAAGAAATCAATAAGGTTACCAACCTGATTCTCGCTCAAAATGAAGATCTGACAAGGCATCCATGTAAGATATATACACACAAATATTATATCTATACATATATTATACAAATCTGAAAACAAACAAGGGAATGAGCAAGAAAAAATTGTTACAGAAACAATGTTGAATGTAATGACTGGAATGGTCATAATGATCCTACAAGAATAAAGAGTAAATCACAATAAAATTACACCATTCATGGACAATTACGACATCTTTAGGGGAGAAACACTTCCCAGCACCTAAAATCCTTTAAAAAATGCACTTGATAGGTTTTGTAACCAGATTGTTAATGATTTTCTTTCAGCAACATGTGCCTTACAGTATGATTTGATTGCACAACTTATCAATGGATATCTGTGATAACAACTAGGGGATAACTGTCTGATTACTTCATTTAAAATGTCCTACTTAAAATGTCCTATTAGTTCTGGTCCAAACGAGTTTTTGTTAGAATACATTGGAAAAGTGAAAATCTCATCACATCATTTTTTTTTTATAACAGAATTAGGTGTTAGCTTGCTTAAAACTTAATCATTTCCAAAATTTCAGTCATAAAATCTGAAGATTTAGGGGGATATTGGATGAAGAGGAAATGCAGACTCTAATACACTCTAATAAATCAGCCACATGAGTTGAATTTTTACTAAAGCTGGACTCATTCATATGACTATTTACACAGTTGTTTTCCTGGCTTAGCTCTTAAAACAAGTTCCTCAGTGGAATGTTTATGTTGCATGGATAGGGAGGTTGCAGAGCTAACATTTATCATAACCCACTCTGTATCTCTTCCATTTAATGAGCCTGTAAAACACACCAGTAGTAAGGCATGCATAAAAATTAGGTCAGAAATATTTTTGCCCCCTTTTATTTTACCCTAGTGTCAGGTCAAGAAGCATTAATTATTCTGGTTGTGAAGTTTGGCTAACAGTGTGTTTAGAGAGAGAATATATTAAAGCAGACGTCTTGAGAAATGACCTAATGGAACACATTTCTTAGCTACTTAGAGAGAGATAGTTAAAACAACGCAAGCACGCCCTATTATAAAGTACTTGGCTTTAGGAAGATGCATGTGATTCTAAGTCTTGCTCTGTACATCTGCCAAAGGGAAACTGACCAGACCCATCACTTACAACTGTGAAATGTCAGTGCACTCACGTGCGGATAAAGCACTTCTATAGACTATAGAAAATAATTAGAAAATGTCAGTATCCTTGTAATATTGTGGTTTACTAAACCCAGTAGACAATATCCCTCTCAATATTAGAGTATGCTATCAGCATCACTATTTTACTTTATTATATGGAATAGTGATTGCTGAATGAAATCAGATTTAACTAGGTTTTAAGCTGATGATTTCAGTGATGATACTTCATCACTATGTCTCATCATCACAGTTGCCAGTTATTTATCAACATGATTTTCAAATAATTTCAAATTATTAACATTTTTCAGGATCAAAAAGTGTAGTATGATAGGATATTTATTACAAATCTATGGAAATATTCCCTCCCATCCCATCCAGGCGCAACCTGGGCTATCTATATAGGCAACTGTGCATGGAAAGGATACAGGAATGAATTATTTTCATTATTCTTCCTCATATTGCCATTTTTTCCTATGTTGTCTGTACTGTTTCTGGATCCTCAAAATTGCTAAAGAATGAAGGATGTTAGCCACATCAATTGGTGAGCTAAAGTGCCAAAACTAGTTACGTAAATTACAAATTCTTTTGGTCTAGAAAAAGAAATGACACAGTTAAACTTCCATGTGAACCTTGTTTAAGAGAGATTAGAAGACTTATAATAATACTGGAAAGTAACAAAATGATAATTTGACTATACAATAGGTTTATTCTGAAATGTTATGTATGTGTATATGTTAATGTATGACTTCAAGCAAGCCTGCCTAAACAGTGACGCCACACGAACAATTACATAGTTACACAAATCCAAACACTCCTCTATTAGTCTGCCTACTAGTTTAAAAAAACTATACATTTATTTATGATATGATGCCTATCTCAATATTCCAAAAATGCTGAGTCATACATAAAGCATTCTCTCTAGGTCCCATTCTGATGGCTTGGTGACTAAATCCTCAGCTTACATGCGCTGGGGTCCCATATGGGCACCACTTCTTGTGCCAGTTGCTCCACTTCCTATCCAGCTCTCTGCCTGTAGTGTGAGAAGGCACTAGAGGATGGTCCAAGGCCTTGGGATCCTGAACCCATGCAGGAGACCTGGAAGAGTTTCCTAGCTTCAGAGCAGCTCAGCTGTGGGCATTATGGCCACTTGGGAAGTCAACCAGAGAATTGAAGATCTTTGCATCTCCTTTCTCCGTAAACATGTCTTTCTAATGAATCTCAAAATTCCACAATGTATAGCCCTTAATGAACATTTGTTAAGTCCATCATCCCACCATTTAAGTGTATCCTGACATTGAAAGTGTGGACAATGGCAGAGTCCAACATCCCATTGTCAAGATTTTAACATTTGAACTGGGAGTCCATCTTTGATCTGGAAGTAGGGATGCATACTGTACTATGTCCTCACATCTGGATATGACAGTCTATTGCACAGTTGCTACACATCCCTTTAAATACAAAACCATGAAGCAAAGTAGACAGCAGGATGAAATATATAAAATTTATAACAGGAAGCTAAATAACTTGCTGCAGAATGACTTACGTGTTGCTAAAGAAATGAAAAAGAGAATAAAAAATGTCTTGAAGCAACCAATGCCACTATATAACATATGTGTTACTGAAGAAATTAATAAGAGAAAAAGAATAGAAACAAAACTTCTTGAAGAAATGAAAGTCAAAACAAAATATCGATGCCTATGAGATGTAGCAAAAACAATATTGAAAGGGTCATGAATAATGTCACATGTTTACAAACAGGCAAAATGTGTTGTATAAATGCTATATTAACATCTGTCAAGAACTGATTAAGGAAGAAAAAAACGAACAGGAAGTGAGAAAAAAAGCAAGGGGTTATTATAATTGCTTATATTATGTCACTATTTATGTTAAACTTGCATGAATTTTTAGACAGTTGAAAGCAAAGTATAATCAACAATTGCAAATACATACTCTCAAAATATAACTGAATATATATATATATTTAGATATATTGTATGCAGAGCAATCTCTTTCCAAATATGTCTGAAGTAGTATTATATTGTCCTCTACTAAGCTGCTCTCCTACCCTCTGTTAATGCTGAACAGCTATGTTGTAAAACAAGAACCTTATTTTAGCTAAGAATTAAGTTTTCCATTCAAAAGAAATAAGCACAAATATATAATATGGTGAAAATATTATTTTATATTTAATACCATAAAATTAAAGCACAGTTTGGTAAATAAGTTTTGATGTCATTAAAGCATTCTGAAAGACTGATTCTCTTCTTGATCTTAAAAATGAAAATAAAATAATCGCTTCTTTTTGTTTTACTGGTCAAATCATACACTAAGAATAATGAATGATGAAATTTTAAATCCATTGCAATAAAACCTATTTGCTTAATATTAAATGAGACAATTCAACACATTGCTTAATGCATGTAATTATTGCCATTATGAGATTACCATTATCATTTTTATGAGTTGAACTTTAAAGGATGAATCTATTGCTTAGAAAAATAAAAATTATTCTAGAAGTAATCACATTACATTTGCTTGCAGAAACAGCATGTAATCTTTCTAAACAGTATCTGCTGTGTAGAAATATTTTGCTACATCTTTATTTTAAGGACTAATTCGTTTGGAAATCTTAGATTAAATCTTTAACATTATGACAGCAATTATGTTTATTTAAAAGGCTGCAGATAGCATTTGCTTGATCCCCATATCTAAGTAAATTGTTTTGCTGTGTTTCCAGATATGAGAATTTTAAAATCAGTTTTCATGATCCCTTTTTACAACTCATTGAAATGGTTGCAATAATGATCACAGTAAGGAATGTTTTCCTTCTAGCTACCCGTTATTCATCATGATTTAGTCTGAGTTTGTTTTTATTTCTTCAGTCCTCAGCAGAAATAGGAAACAGCTGGTCACCTTCATCAGCTCAAATTTAAATACATCAATTCAAATTGCTAGAAAGTAAAAACTCAATAAACAACTATTATTTGCCTGGTGATGCTTAATTGCCAGTTTATCTTTTTCACTATTTAAATGAATAGAAGTTATGAGATTGAATTCAATTGCTGTAGGTTATTTAATCATTTATAAATCCTGTGACCTTTATTCTGGGATGAATAACTGAAATTCTGTTAACTTTTTTTTTCACCATTGGGATCAAACTTCTGAATCATCCCTGTGAATGACTTCTACATTTAGAAACGCCTTCCTGTTACACTTACTTATTTAGCATATATCTAATCACAATCATGATGCAGCTTCTGAGTTTGTAGCATCAGTTTTGAACCAAAATAATCCATATTTGGTTTTGATACAGTCTCTTTCTGTTGAGTGAATCATAAGAAAAGTAGTAGTTAACTCAATTTATTAAGCATTTCTGTTTCACAAAGGTTGTAAGCATGTGGCAGGGGGTAGCTCTTATGCTCTTCACAATCTACTGCAGGGTTATTATTACCATTCTCATTCTCAGATGGATACTAAACACAGGCAATGCACAAATGAAATCCATCGTGATTTAGATAGTAAGTGGTCTAGAGAGAACAAAATTGGGATTTGATTAAAAGTTCCCTTATACTGACTGACCTAGGAAATTATTCACTTTTGAAGTGACTACTGCAACATGATATAAATAAATCGAAGGAACAGAATGTTCCAAACCACAACTATAAAATCTGAAAGGTGGGGAAGAGTTTCTTAGTTGTTAGAAAGTTGTCTTAGCCAACTCCAGGAAAGAAAGATGAGCGATGATCTCAGAGATGCAGACATGGTGAGGTGAGAGAGAGTACTCATTCAATGGAGGAAAAGCAGAATTTAAAATCTTAGCCTTCCTTTCTTCTTAAAACAGCAATGTGTCAGCTCTAGCTGAACAAAAATAACTGGAAGAACTCAAGTGTCAACTTGAGATGATAGACATGATTGGCATATATTGAAAGAAAAAGTCCAAGAAAAATACACCAAAAGGGAAACGGTAACTATTTTGTTTACACGCATGCACACACGCACACAGGCATAAATACTTGATACTTTGGTGTATATATGTCCATAATTTCTAGAGATGTTAAAAGTTATCTGGGATGCAGTCCTCTCTGAAGTGAGGATATTTTTTCAAGAAGATGTAAATACATCAACCACCTGGTTACACATGGTCTTTCATATTTAAGCCCAAAGATATTAATGAAATTGTTTCAGAAACCATCCAACCATCAAAGGACTTAAAGACAGATTGAAGGATGATAACATCTTAGCTGAAGAGCATACAAAAGTCAGAAAAACAAAAAAGGAAAAGGAAAAGGAAGGTACAGTTACACTGAAAGAAAATTAGGAGATGGCTTCTGTGTTAGAGAGGAGAGAGCCTTTCAAGGAGGGAGTAGTTGACTGTTTTGCATGTTATTGAGGGCTAAAGGAAAATGATGACAAGAAAAAAAGGAGAAAAAAATACTGTGAGGTTTCACAAACTAGCTGTCACCACCAACCTCACAGAGACAAAATTTCATGGTGTTTAAACTGGCATGAAGATCAATTGAAGAAAGTTAAAGGAAAGGCAAGATAGAAGGGGCAATGATTACGTATAATTACTTAAGTAAAATCAGCATAGAATACAGAGTCAAACTATAATGACTCTGAGATTGAGGAAGGAATATATACACATCATGGTATATTTGTTAATAATGGTGAGACGACACAGTGACTAATAGAGAAGAAAATTGTTTTTTACAAGAACAAAATTTTAAAGAGCTGCCTGGCCAACTTAGGTAGCATACAATTGTTTTGAATTAAAAGAAGTAAAAATAAGCAAAATAAAATTCAGTTCCTGGTGGCCTTTGCACAATTTCAGCTGATCATAAGCCATAAAAATCTAATATTTACATATTAGAAAGCACTAATAAACATTTTAGTCATCACAGAAATTTTCAGTTTTAAAAATAAGTGAACTGGCTCTGGAGCAATAGCATAGTGATTAAAATCCTTGCCATGAATGCCTGGAATCCCATATGGGTGCTGGTTTTAATCCTGGCAGCCAGCTTTTCATCCAGCTCCCTGCTTGTGGCCTGATTATGCATATTTTACTAAAATATGAAAAGGAAATGAACAGATATTGGTGTCTGGCTTATGTAAGGATACTTCAACTATATTACAGAACTGTATAGTATGCCTGAATACATCTTTGCAAAGAAAGTAAATACTTAAAATACACATGCATGCACAAATCTGATTTTATAACCTTGCAACTAAAAAAGTTCTTTCTGCTTCCACACGGGACACTATCCTAAACTATGCAATTAGCTTAATGCACTTTGCTTTTGGCATCGCTGTCTCATTTCTAAGCTAGACCCTTCATTTGCATTCAAAACATTTAGCACAATGCCCAGCAAAAGCTATCTAATATACAATAAATGACTATATAATAGACATACTTGAAGTTTCACTGATTAACTGCAAAATTAAATTTTCTCTACCTTGACGATCATTTCTAAAATTTCTAACTTTTGTTTTTCTTTGTCTTCTTTACCCACAGTGTGTGTGAAGGAAAGTTTAACATTCATATTTTTGTTCCACTGTTTTACTCTGAAACAACATTAGAAATTCCACATTTCAATTGAAAATTTCTTTCTGTATGAATCTGCATGATTCCATCTACATACTGCTTTAGTGGCAAGGTCAAAATCAAATGAGGGACATATTTTGTTTCTGAAATTTTTGTTCAAAAAATTGTAAATTCAAAAAAGAATGGAAGTAAAATACCCATTTAATATGAAAACTGTGGTATGATCTAAAGAATCTGTTCAAGCATAAGTTGAATATATAACTACTCTTGCACAATTCTCTGAACTTGTGAGTTAAATGAAAATATACTCAAACAAAAACAAAAATAGAGTAGAAAACTGAAAATCAACCCCTGTCTGTTTTTTTATTAACTCTAAAAGATGTTTTTGTTTTATATGATTAATATTCACAGCAGGACTTCAGTATGTTTTCATATTTCCAGCCTAATTAAGCCACATATTTTCTATATAACCTTGCCTTTGTAATTGAAATCAAGTAACTAAAAGGAAAGGTGAAGAGTAGAAAGTATGTTTTTTTTCCTAAAAATTATGTAAGATTTCTGTGTTCAGATTTATACTGCTATTGTTTCCTTTTGACCGGAGGAAAAACATTGATCTATTTCAGATATTAGAAAAAATTAGATTAACCCAATTAAGAATTTAAGCCTCAGCAGTCTCCTGAGTAGCATGATAAGATATTTTACTTCCAATTCTTTTATCTGCCTATGAGTGGTTAAGAGGCTCTTTTTAGGTGGAAATATTGTTGCTCATCAGCCTGTTAAATCAGTACAAACTTAGCAACAGTGCAATTCTGCAAGATTTTTGGAATGAGATGTACAGGAGCATAGTTAGGCTTCTGTATTGCACACCCGAATATGAGGTAGTTAATCACATGTCAGTGAGAGAGACCATTCCTTTCCTATCATGCTTTTTGTGTTGTTCCAGGGACAATGACACAGGAACACATATTCTTAGCATTTTTAATTTATTTAGCCCAATGATGTCATAAGCTTAAAGATACTGAATAACATGATTGGCACCAAGCCAATGTGTATACTAAACCAACAACACGTCTTAGATGAAGTTATCATCATCCTCTTTACATGCCGATCATGTTAATTAGTTATAGACAGGAACAAAACCATACTGTGGAAATACAATTACATTAGATAATATTCAAAATTGTCCAGATTTCCTAATAGTGTATTGGGTTACTTCCTGAGTCTTACAGTAAGTATAACACAACTTTAAAAATAGTAATTCAGAAACTATCATATTATGTTGGAGCCCTCGTAATAATCAGATATGGAAAGATGAAAGGCTTGAACCTAATTTGGGGAAGCATGTTTATAAATCTTTTTTTTTTCTCCCATTTATTTGTATTTGTATTGTTCCTTTTCTTGAAAGATTCACTTATTATAGAAAGGCCGAGTTGAGGGTGGGAGATAGAGATGAGAAATGGAGAAAGAGGTGGAAGAAAAGAAGAAAGAAAAATTTCCATCTCCCTGCTTATTTCCCCATACCTAGGTTTTCATCAGGCCAGTCCCAAGAACTTGGACATCCATCCATGTCTCCATGGAAGGTGATGCATGGGCTACCTACTGCTGCTTTTTAGTCACATTACAATGGAAGTGGATAAAGAGTGGATGAATCAGGACTCAAAGCAGCACTCCACAATGGGATGACTGTACACAAGCATCAGCTAGATGGTTCAATTTTACGATGTATGGGATGAGGCTCGCTTATACATGCTAGACCATGGTCTTTGAAGTTTGCGATGTTTCAAATGCAATACTGTTTCCCTATTTGAATTTATACCACAATATTTACTTTTCCAGGATAACATTCTGTCCACATTGATTTATATTTCTATACTTTTTATGTTTTTCTTAAATTGATAATATTTTTAACTATATTGTCTTCAAAACCTTCTAACATTTTCACTGTTCATTCTGTCTGTATGCATGTGTGTTGCTATAGTAAACTGTAGTTAATATGTGCTGTTATTTTTGCTAGAACTTGCAAATTAAACACAAGTCAACACATTTCCATAATTAATATTCATGGTATATTATAATTAATAAGATTAGAAGAGAATATTTTTACAATGGGAAACTGAAATGTAGTGAGATTTAATGATTTATGCAAAGTTTAAAAAAACCTTCTTACTGTGGAAAAAAGACTGGCAAATATCTGGCATCAGATTTTAGTATCTTCTGGTGTCGGAAGATAAGGTTATTAAGTCGTACTTTCATGCTTTTGGAAATGCCAGGTTTAGGAGTACAAAATTATTCATGACAGATGACAACCGAGCAGTGTCTCCTTGAAGGATTTGTTGTGAAAGCTGGATCAGCTACAGGTAAACAGAGACATTTCCTATGCTTTATGACAATGAAGACACAATAAAGCAGATTGCCTCACAATTTCTGTTTCTAGAATTTTTATGCTCTTGAAATTTTCACAGAGCTTGGAGAATTCTGTGTTTACTGATTATATCCACCAATATTCATTATATTTTATATCAAGAACACATAATTAACTTTTTGCTTTTCATATGAATATTTTATCATGAAATTCAAATTTATGGAAAAAACCTGTGAAGTACTAATACAACTTATTTTAATAGTATCAATGACGCTATTTTGTCACAATTAATGAACCACTACTTTTTTTAATGTTTGAATTCTGTGGTACAATTTCATGTAGACTGGGATTCCCCCTCAAGCTCCTACTCCTCGACAGAATTTTCCCATGTTGCTACAATATTATAGTCTTTCATAAGGAGTCATAATTCCATAAGTCTCTTATTTCCATGGGCCCTGACATTGCTGGTACAGACAATATTGGACAGTCTAGCATACCATTGTCTACACATTTCCAACGGTTTCACTGGGAATCTTTCTTTCATCTAAAAGCAGGGATGCATGTTCCGTTATTCCCCCACACCTGTATAAGATGAATCCCAGTACTCCATCACTATGTGCTTCCATAAATATGAAGCCATGAAACAAGGTCAACAAGTGGTATGAATTAGAACAACAGCTACAACAACAACAAATTACAGTACCATGAAAAAATACACTGAGTAACCAACAAATGGTTGATAAAACAGAATCACAAAAGCCTTTTTGAAAAAAAATGATGCCACTGTGTAATCCATGAGCCAGCAATGAATTCGACAAAAGAAAAGAAAGTATTTGGAATAAATGAAACTGAAATTAAGAAATTCAGAATACACATTATATAGCAAAAAAAAAAGGTATGGATCAGATTATTGAAGTTGCACTTTCCATGATCGTTTCCTTAGAGAGAATATATGGTATTTGTTCTTTTTTTAATGGACTCATTTCACTGACCATAATGGCCTCTAGTTGGGACCTCCTGGATCTAAGTGGCATAATTTCATTCTTATTAATAGCTGAGTAATATTCCATGGTGTTGATTTAGCACAGTTTCTTTAACCACTCTTCTTTGGATGCACATCTGGATTATTTCTATGTATTTGCTATTGTAGATTGTGCCACTGTAAATATAGCATTACAGATCCCCTTCTCATGTGCAGATTTCACTTCTATTGGGTATATTCCTAGGAGTGGGATAGCTGGGTCATATGGCAGGTTTATTTGCAATTTTCCAAGCACTCTCCATACTGATGTCCACAGTGGTTGTACTAGCCAACACTCACACCAGCAGTGAAGGCGGGTATCTCTCCACATTCACCAGCATTCTCATTCATTCCACATGTTGTTAGCTGAGCTTTGAATGTAGGCCAGTCTCACTCTAGTTAGGTGGTACCTCAACGTGATTTTCATTTGTCGTCTCTCTGATGGCTAGGAAGCCTCAGCATTTTTTCATACGTCTGTTAGCCATTTGGATCTCTTCTTTTGAAAAATGTTTGTTCATTTCCTTTGCCCTGGGTTTCTGAAGCTCTCTTTAAATCCTGGATATTAGTCCACCATTACTGGTGTAGTGTGTAAAATTTTTCTCCCATTCTGTTGGTTGCTTCTTCACTTTGTTAATTGTTTCCTTTGCTGTATAGAAGCTTTTTTAGTTTGATATTGCCCCATTTGTTCAATTGGGATTTGATTGCATTTGATTTTTGGCATTTTTTTAAGATTTATTTTTATTATTATTATTTTTATTATTTTTTATTGGAAAGGCAGATATACAGAGAGGAGAGACAGAGAGGAAGACCTTCCGTCCGATGATTCACTCCCCAAGTGAGCGGAACGGTGGATATTATGCCTATCCGAAGCCAGGAGCCTCTTCCAGGTCTCCCACGCGGGTGCAGGGTCCCAAAGCTTTGGGCCGTCCTCGACTGCTTTCCCGGGCCACAGGCAGGGAGCTGGAAGGGAAGAGGGGCTGCCGGGATAGAACCGGCGCCCATATGGGATCCTGGGCGTGCAAGGTGAGGACCTTAACCACTGCACCACCGCGCCGGGCCCTCAATCATATCTTTTAATTCTTGGATACTTTTAAGCAAGACTCGGCTTTGCTTCAACTTTTTGTTTTTTCGTGGTGACAAGAAATATCTTCCACTTATGAAAATTTTTCTTCTGCTTCATTCATTCTATTTTTGAGACTCTCCACTGTACTTTGAATTTGCTCCTCTATGTTCTTAATTTCTGATATATAAGCTTTCATTTGATTCATTGCTGCTATTTTTTGTGTAACATATTCCTTAAATTTTTTGAACTCTTGTATATGCTTCTCATTTTTTATCAGAATCTTTATAATGACTGTTTTGAATTTGGTGTCCCCCTTTTTCTCAATCTCTTCCTCAGTTAACTCTGAGTGTGGTCAAGGCTTTTTCACCTTTGCTGGAGAGTTGACAGTAACATTCATAGTGTCTCTGCCTTTTCTTTCACCTTTTGTCATTGCCATTCTACTTGGCAGATTCTTCTCCTTAGCGCAGATATCTAAGATGTATTACCTGCAGGTCTACAAGGTGACTTTTATGTTCAATCAGTGCTCTGGATTAGGAAAACACCAGTTGTCCTGAATAATTGCTTTTTCGGTAGCACTGATCTTGTTGACACCTGCTGGCCGATACATCTGAGCGCCTCCTGGAATTAGTTTGGGTGGACTAGGTAGGATGCCTTGACAGGGCTGTTTTTTCTGTGGAGCCTGTGCAGTGCTCTAAGATGCAGGTAATTTTGTTCCCAGTTGTGCTGTTGGGCAGCTCAACTATCCTCCCTTCAGTCCAACAGTGCCTGGTCTCATGACACGGACATCTGAGTGCTACTGATTTAGTGCATTTGCAGTTTACCACTGCTTCTCCTGCAGTTTATCAATACTCTGAGCACCTGGCTGTCAGGGCAAGATGGTGCCCGTAGTAGCACCCACAGAGATCTGGGGCTGTCGGCCGTCAGCTCCAGGGACCACACAGACCCTGCACAATGCAAGGCTGGTGATGTTTCTTTTGTGGGCTCAGCTCAGTTCAGTTAGGTAGAAACAAGCCCACTCTGGGCCTTCACTTAAATTCCACACTTGCTGCCCCACCACACAAGATGACACCTGCTGGGGGCACTGCTGGAGAATTGGGGCTGCTGGCTTTCAGCTCTGAGGACCACACAGAACCTGCAGGGATCAAAGCTGGTGCTACCCTGCCCGCTGGATCAGTTCCATGTGTTCTGCCAGAAATGAGCCTCCTCTGGGCCATTTTGTCAACTCTATACTCTGCTTCTCCACATAAGATGGTGCCTGGAGTCCCCTACTTCTTCCTCTACTTGTGGCTGGCCCAAGTTATTCAGTGAGATTGGAAGGTCTCAGACTACATTCACCTCCCGAGCCCCCCACACAAACCCAAGCTCCCAGCTGGCTGCGCAGGAGCCCAGCGGAAGCCACTGCTGGATGTATCACTGGTGCTGGAACCTGGATCACAGGAGTCTGTATTGCTGCTCCCCAGTTGATGGTGGGTTTTTCTGTCTATTGCAACACTGCTCTGCCACCAATAATTTTCTGTGTTCAGGAAGTCTCCAGGTAGACCCATTTCTACTTCCTGACTCCTATTTTTTTTTTTTTCTGTAATCTGCTTCTTGCGGTTCATCGTATCTTTGGTAAAGATACATCATACCAAACGTGTCTGTAGCTTATGCCACCATCTTGCCTCTTCCCTTAGTGAACCACTCTTAGCTACCCCCATTTTGGGGGATCCACATGCCTTTCATGCCTCCCACCAATTTGAACTGTGTTTTTCTTTGTCTGAAATAACTTAAAAGACAAAACATGTGTTATGCATCTTTCTGTTCCTGGTTTATATCTCTCTATCCATTCATATTATTACAAAAGAGAGGTTTTCATCATTATAGCTTACTAGTATTCTGTTGTGTCTATATAACATATTTCAGTTTAACTACCTTTTAGGGCCTGACACTGTAGAACAGAGGGCAGAGCCACTGCCTGTGATGCAGGCATTTAATACGAACGCTGGTTTGCATCATGCATGCTCTGCTACTGATCATGTCTGGTGACCGTGGAAGAAGAAACAGAAGATGGCCCTGATGTTTGGGTCCCTGCTCCCCAGAATGCAGAAGAAACTTCTAGCCCTGGGCTCTGGGCTTTAGTGTGATCCAGCGTTGCCGTTGCAGCCACCCAAGGAGTCAAACACTGGATGGAAGCTCTCTTTCCCTTTGTTCTCTCTCTCTAGTTTGTTCCCCTGTCCCTCTTTCTTCCTTTTACTTCTTCCTTCCCATCTCATTCCTCTTTGTCCCTTCTTGCCTACATTCCTCCCTGCCTTACCCCTCTCTGCCTTACTATCTCCCACTTCCCTTATGTAATGCTTAATTCTAAATAAGTAAATCTTTAAAATGTTTTATAATGTGTTTTTTTTAAAGATTTGTTTATTTTTATTGCAATGCCAGATATATAGAGGGGAAGAGAGGAAGATCTTCCGTCTAATGATTCATTCCACAAGCAACTGCAATGGCCTGAGCTCAACCATTTCGAAGCCAAAAGCCAGAAGCTTTTTCCGGGTCTCCCCCAGGGGTGCAGGTTCCCAATGCTTTAGGCTATCCTCAACTGCTTTCTCAGGCTACAAGCAGGGAGTTGGATAGGAAGTGGAGCTGTTGTGATTAGAGCCGGAGCCCATATAGGATCTCAGGCCATACAAGGCAAGGATTTTAGCTGCTAGGCTACTGTGCTTGGCCCTATATTTTGCTTTTATAAAACCGCAGTTACTATAATCAGTTTTCATGATGAATAACTGTATTCTAGACCAAAAGAAACCAGAGAGCAGAAAGTTTACTGTTAAACATTTTCACAAACTGTTTCAGTGCCTACTTTTTAAAAAAAGAAGCTGTCTTCTCAGATATGTGACTGAATTTTAATACTTGATAATATGGCTTTGTATGAAACACATTAATATTCAGGTTCCATGTGGCTATGTTGGAGAAAAATGAATGAATATGTTAATGTTTTTAAAAGATAATTATCAAAGACCAGTTCAGTATTCAAACAACACAACAAAGTAGGAATTTCTTAAAGGTTGGTTACAGTGTAGAATCCTAAATTATAGCATGGGATGTTTTGATTTTGTTATACCATTCACTTTGAAAAGATCAATTATTCGTGCTTTCTACAAAAATGAATTTCAATCTGTGTATTTTAGCTATATAACAAATATGGATAACCTAAAAACAATACAAATGATTGCTAGAATCAGACAAGTTAACATACCCATCATTTCAATATAATTGCCTGTTTGTTGCTTTGTGGCAACAGCAACTAATGGCTATTCATTAGCACAAATCCCAAATATAGAACATTTTATTTTACCTAAAGCCATTGCCTTTTTTTTACAGATCTTTTAACTTGTTGATCTTTAAAATATTCAACATGAGTCTTCTGATACTTACTGTTCATACCTTAAGAAACAGCATTGATATCTACTGTTTTGATCTGTTTCTGCATAGTTTAGGGGATTTTTCTATATTCTACAGGAAACATACTTCCACAGTACCTTCCCCTGGGGCAGCATCATTTTGCTTACCATAATGTCATTCACCCTCGCATAATTTTGCAGCATTTATTCTGTACCACTGAATTTTTTAAAAATTCATATGATATCTTAGCAATATTAGTTTAGATCTTCCACATTTGAAAATAAATCATTCTATAATGTTTTGAAAATGTGATTGCAAGTATTTTTGAAGTTAGCAAAATTATGATGAAATAAATTTCTCCACAATCCTATATTTTTGTTGAATGTTTGAATCTTATTGCCGGCAATAAAGATTATCATTTGATTTCTCTCACTAGCCTTGTTTCTTTTTCTTTTCTTTTCTAGAAGATGCCTGTCAAATACCAGAGTTTGAATAATCAATTTGTCTTCCAATTATTTTCTCATATAAAAATAGTCTTCAACATAAAATTAAGAAATTCAGTCAATAAATCTAACAATGATGCATGCAGTTATCCACATAGCCATTGTCTTTGATTATGAAATACAAAAGGTGCAGGTGGATTCGTACTTTCAAAATGGCAATTACTGCAAAATAATTTCGCCAATGGTTGAGGTCATTTTCTTCTTTTTCCATAAGAGCAGTCTAAAATGCCCCCTCCTCAACTTCTTGCTCTTCCCATCTCTGCCAATACACATCTCACCTTTTTAAAAAAAAATTTCTTAATAACAATTTATAGGCTGCTGATTCCTCCACAATAGGAAGTACATTTTTGGGCCACTGATATAATTTGGACAAACCACCAGCAGCTGTAACCACCATTATTATTATTGGTTTTTTTACTATCAACTATCATCAGAGTGCAAATGTTAATACAGCAGAAAAGTTCAATAATTCTTTGGAATCATTATATAGGTATGTGAGGACAGTTTTTTGAAATTTCTAGGGCAAAGCATCCCTCTGAAGCCGCTTCACCTAAGAAAAGTGTTACAAAAGCAGCTTATTTTAGACAGTAGAGTCAGAAAGTTCTGGCATTATCTTACCATGTAAACAGGACAGATTTTAAGAGGACGGTGTAAGGAGAAATTGAAGGCTTTGAAGTTCTCACAAGCATTCCTTATATTCATGTATAAATTTCAGAACAATCTAGAGCCTGCTCTCATGACCTCTCATAGGTAGGAGAAACTTTGACAAAACATTTCTTTTGTTAATTGTGCAATTAGTTTCTTATTTTAGTTACAGAATAAGCTAGGAGAAGTGGCCTTTTATCCTTGCACCGATGTATTTTCATTTCAAATATTAAACTACCAGATTTAACACAACTAGTCTAGTCTGTCTCTGAAAGGAAACATGGGAGGCGTTAAGATGGCTTTGAAAACTTAGAAAAGAAGATGTCCCAATCTGGAAGCAAATAAAATGAAATAGGTGAGTTTTTTTATTTGTTTTGTTTTGTTTTGTTTCTATCTCACTTGGGCTTACTCTGTTAATCTTTAATTATAAAACCACACAGGCATATCTGTGCACATACGCTGGTGTTTTTTCTGCAAGTGTTGCTTGGTAGAAACACTGACTCCCAGAAAGTTGAAGATTTATCTAAAATAAAATGTGAGTATTCTGTTTAATATATTACCCCCCATCAACAAATTGAAATAGTTTCAACAAATTTAAATATAAAACAAAAGAAATGGTTGTTCAGGTTTAATATGTAACATGATCAACATCCTTGAACATGGACTAATCAAGCAAGTATAATGTCTTATAAGACAGAACAGAGGAAAATTCTCGACCAGGTACTTTTGATTGAAACATGAAATATCTAAGCTAATAAATACTGTTAACTATGTCTTCCACAATGACACAAAGGAGATTTTTTTTTATTTTCTTGATTCCACATGTATCATGTACCATTTTGCCTCAGAAACACTAACGCAGTTTCATTCTAATTTGTGATTCTTAAAATGAATAAATAAACAAATAAATAAATAATAAAAACTTCTGGAAGGAAGCAGGAGACTCTAAGTGAATAAAATAAACATGTACACAAATGCTGATATTTAATATTACATGCTAGCAATTTATGATAGATATATTATCTGTGATGGATGTAATATTTCTTATATATAAATCCTAAAGTCTATGATATATCATTTCAGTGTTTTCCTCTTGGGACATATATGTGTGTTTCCAATCACATGCAATATAGCTATACTTATAATATTTGTTTCTGAAATCATAAATTTTTTTCATATTAGTCATATGTAATCACACTCATGGATTATTTTGATTGTTCAGAATTTTTTAAAATGATTCACCTGGATGTCAAATGTGCTCAACTCTCTCTCACACACACACACACACACACACACACACACACACACACACTTCTGTGAAAGCACTGAATCTGACACCTGATATAGTCACATGTGACAGAGCTGAAGGAAAAGCTGAGTGCGTAGTGCGGTATGTAAATTCCACTTATCTTATTACATGAAACTGGGACACTGACTGTAATTCTTGTAGAGAATATTTGTGCATTCTCACTGCTTCTAACAGACTCATTTAATCCCAATAGAGATGCCTTGATTCCTGTCCAATTCATCTTGTAAACAATCACCAGATGGTAGGTGATTGCAATACTTTCTAATCTACCGTGAGGCTTTCACCAATATTTCCTCTCAAATGTTAGACTTCAATCTAGAGAACTTGTTTACAGATGTATGAGAAACAAAAATTCTACTTTTTATCAAATGTGAAATGTCCCAAAACCAAATTTATTTGTTTCAGAATTATATTTGCATGCTCCTACTGTAGTATTAATATTACAATCAATTATTTCAAAAATAGTTTCAAACTTGCATTCAATAAATATATTTAGTTAATATTTTTGATCATCTGCTAGATAGTACATACTTAGCATGAAAAACAATGCAGATTTCCCCCCAGTTAAGGCGAAGTTATTCTAAGACAACCTTCCCAGCTATTGTGTTTGCCTTGCAGCATGATTTCACTTGTGGCAACAGTAATTTCTCAAACAGGTCCTGCCTGTTGGCTCCTGGCACTAGTTTTGTTTGCGGTGTGCTGCCAGTGTGTCCGCCATTGCTAGTGTCCATTCTTCTTGGGTGAAGGTATATGTCAGGCTTACTGTTCCTCCTATATTACCTTAGAGATATTCTGTATTTTTTTTTCAGATGCACAGATAGTAACATTTTGTGTCTCAATTTTATTACTGAAATGTTTCATACTTTTTGTTGCTAACATTAGTGAAAGGAAAGGAGACAGAATTAAGGAATTGAGCTGCACTTGAACACAGAGATGAAACAAGTGGACACAGTTTAACAGACCTAGACAAAGGCATCTGGAGGCAAAGCTATAGAGACAAGAACTGCATTCTAGAGTCCATATTCTTGTATAGTCTGAACAGCTCAGTAGAAACAAGGCTTTGCACATTGGGAAAGCAGGCTTTTGAAGTATCTGATGACTTCTATTTCAATATGTGAGCACCTTCTGAATTTGAAAATAATACACCATTCTAAATTGTTGTTTCATAGAAACATGAGGATATTTTCAGCCAATTCTGTCTACATATTTTTTTCAAGGAAACATGCATGTATCCTTGACTGTCACCATTAACCTTCTTGAAATAAACATTTCTAGAATTATACCACCTTCCTATTTGTACCTATGAATATCATCAGCTGGCCATTAATTCATGAGGCTTGTTCTTTCCTGAACTTAAGCATAATTAATGTTATAATAAGATATCAATAGAAGCAAACAATAAGTCGCCTATATAAGCTAGTTCCCCAAAGCCTACATGTCTAAGTGCTTATGTAGAAATACATTTTAATTTGAGCTCATGGTTTCTGACACAGGGAAAAAATGGGTAGAAATAGCAATACTTTCTCTAATTCCTATTCTACAAATCAAATAAAATTGTTAAAAGAATTCTGCTGCTTACCTTTGATCAATCCCAAGAGTTATTTATTCTGAAATATTTTTCTTGCTATCATTTACAGAATTGTTAAAATTTGTGAAAATGGATATGAAATAGCTAGAAGTTATTTCCATTTATTATAGAAATCTTTGTGTGTATATATGTATATATATATTTTTTAATAGGGGGAGAGAGGAAAAAATGAGGAAAGACACACACACACACACACACACACACACAGAGAAAGAGAGAGACAGAGACAAGAGAGACTGATTCGGTTCACCATATGTTGCTTTATTTCCCAGATCCTGGCCTCCTAAATGGGTGACCAGGGCAGAGGAGTTTGAACCATCTGTTTCTGTCTCCCAGGTATGCATTAATGGGAAGTTAGAATAAGAAGAGGATTCAAAATTCAAATGGAAGCACTTCAATATGGGAAAAATCTAAGCTGTGTCAGCCTGTGGCACAAACACACACTCCCAGAGTTATTTTTAAACATTATCAGGTGGGGGGATGTAAAAGAATTAAAACGAACAATGGAACGCATTATGACCCAATATGACCTCTTCTGAAGCCTTAGTGGCTGTAAAAATCTTACACAATATTTTGAGCATATACACAAAAATCGTCTATTTCAAGCATGGGACTTATACTTCAAAAATATAGTTTTTAATATTTAGTTAGTAGTAAACTTTTATTTCATTGCTTTTTTGGTAATTCAGAATTTGTAATACTAATGATTAATATGTTATCTACTGAAGTATTTTTAAGACCAGAACTTTTTTTTTTTTTTAAGATTTGTGTATTTATATTGGAAAGGCAGAAATACAGAGAGGAGGAGAGATACAAAGGAAGATCGTCCATCCCATGGTTCACTCCTCAAGTGACTGCAACAGCTGGTGTTGAGCCAATCCGAAATAAGGAACCAGGAGCTCTTCCACTTCTCCCATGCAGGTGCATAGTTCCAAGGCTTTGGGCCATCCTCAACTGCCTTCCCAGGCCACAAGCAGTGAGCTGGATGGGAAACATGGCCACCGGGATTAGAACTGGCGACCATATAGGATCCAGGCGCAAGCAAGGCCAGGACTTTAACCACTACACTATCACATTTGGCCCAAGACCACAATTTAAAAGTACTTATTCCAGTATTTAAAGATAAAGATACAAATACAAAGTTTTATTTTTGGACTATTTAATGGGGCTCTAATCCTTTGAATATAATGTGGATAAACATGTTATATTAAAAAGGAACAAATTAGTATCTGTAAGATAAAATACCTAACTCAAACTAAAATATTGTATAATGGGCTAGTACCAATGGTTTACATCTGTACATGTCATTATTTTCACTGCTATTTTGTATTGAATTAATATGCTTTATAAGTGATAGTCTTTTTTTATAGAAAATTTTGTTTTCTATGTGTACAACTAATGCTAGTATGCTAATGAAGAGTATCAGTAATAAACACGGTTTGAAATAATCCCACAGGTTTTGAATCAAAAGTGAAAAGTGGAAAATGCTATACAGGTTTAGAAAATATTTGATTTACAAATATAATATATAATATATAATAAATATATAATATATAATATAATATAAAATACTTCACTACTACTAAATAAAACTCACTCTAAAGCTACTAAATAGCGACTACTAGAATAACTCTAACAAATATTTTAGAATTATAGGAAATAGTCTAAAATTTTGGACTTGTAGTCGCACAGTGACCTTAAAAATGGACAAATCTCCCAGTATGCACCCAGACATGCTTAGGATGCATTATTATTTATATGCAACTAATAGAACATAGTAGGTCGCCAGAAGTTTTAGAACTATGTGGAAATGATATAATCAACTTTTCTACAGGGACAGAAAACATACTTTTTCAGAATAACTAGAAATGCTGCAATTTTTTATGTCAATTAAGTGGTATTGGTATCAGCTGAGAACTGACATTTTTTTAAATTCTATTGCTGAAAACCGCCTTTGTGTTGCTGAATTCTTACAAAGTTTGTTTTCAGCACCTGAGTTAGTATCTTATACTAACTAATGCCAGTTGGCATTCTCCTTATAATCATTTCCCCATCTCTGTCATACAGTCATGTCGTCATACTGCTTTGAGCAGCTAACCTTCATCATTCCTGGACCAAGGGCAATCTGAAGACTCCTACACAAGCCTACTAAGACAATGGTACCCACTGTTAATTCAACTGCCATCTTCCTGTCTAAACATCTGAAACAAAACTAGATTCACCATATTTTCTTTCCACATCAATCATTTCAAATGCCCCAGATTAATATATATTTTCTTGTATAATGTTAAGAAGCAACTTCTCCAATGTTTCTACCTAAGTCAGAATATAAAAGCACGAATATTCCAGTGAAAAAATGGCATGAGGGGTCAGCACCATAGCTTAATCAGCTAATCCTTCACCTTCAAACACCAGTATTCCATTTAGGCACTAATTCATGTCCTGGCTGCTCCACTTCTAATCCACATCTCTGCTTATGGCCTGGGAAGAAAGCGGAGGTTAGTCCAAGTCCTTGAGTTCCTGCAAACCCATGTGGGAGACTCAGAAGTGTCTCCTGTCTTCTGATTAGCTCAGTTGTAATTTTTTCAGCCATCTGGGGAGTTAAACAGCAGTTGGAAGATCTTCTCTATATCTCTTTTCTTTAAATTTGCCACTGTAATAAAGATAAAGTAAGTCTTTTATAAAAGAGGGTATGATAGAAAGTATGGGCACTACTCCTACATTGGTAGATAAATGCCAAAAGGGTTATATCTTTACCATACTACATTGGCATGCTTTACTTGGTGCTCACAGGGGTTCCTGAATAAACACTGTGATGAGAACCATTGTTTTGAAAATATTATATGGTATGCAACAAATTAGAGAATAAGAAAATACAGTAAAAGCATTCACAAGAGCGATAATAAGATGCATAATACATGAGGTGGTGATTGTATTGAAGAGTTGTGCCCTGAGTCTGTAGATTGATTCAATACAACTGATAAAATAGTATGGATTAGAAGAAAAGCTTGTGAGCAATACAAAACAGACATTACACATTTCTTGTTTCTTTATGTATGTGTGTTTCATCTCCATGATTCCCTACAGCATAATAAATTAGCCACCTCTTAATATGATACATTACTTAGGGGTAAACGCTATGCTTCAGTATGTTAAATGTCTTCTTGTAGACTGGCATGTTATAATAGCTCAAATTGGGTTCTTCTACTTCTCATCTAGCTCCCTGCTAATGCACTTGGAAAGGCAGTAGATGATGACCCGAATTATTAGGCCTCAGTAATTCACATGGTAGATTGAGATGGAGTTTCTGGCTCGTGGTTTCAGCTTAGTCCACCGATAGTTATGTGGAATTTGTGAAATGAACTAGCACGTGGAAGATTTCTTTGTCTCTCCTTCTCTATTACTATGCCTTTCAAATAAATAAATACATCTTGAAAAAAATTAACAAGCATGACTTATCTGCACTTTAGTTTTCAGAACATTGTTAAGAGTAGGACAAGTATTGCCAAAGTGCCATGATAACTCTCGTTTTTAAAAACTACCAGGTCCCTCAAATTATGATTAAAATCTCATGACTGTACTATTTTTCTTAAAGATTTTACTTAGCTATGCATTCTAAAGGAAAAGTGACACAAAGAGGGGAGGGAAGAAAGAATGAATGAATGAGATTTATCTATTGGTTCCTAACCAAAATGCCCAAAATAGCTGAAGCTGCTCATGCTGGAGCCAGGAGTTCAGAACCACACATGTTGGTAGCTCCTGGACAGCAGGAGACAAGCACTTGGGTCATTACTCACAGCCTTCCTAAACTCCTTAGCAGGAAGCTTGACTAAAATTTGAGCAGCTAAGTCTTGCTGGCATTGCAACTCAAGATGCCAGTGTGAGAGAGAGAAGTGTTTCATCTTCTGGTTCACTCTTCAGATGGCAACAAATGTCAGAACTGGGACAGGCTGAAGCCAGGAGCAAAGAGCTCATTCCCAGTCTCTCATCCTCCACTGTTTTCCCAGGTTGCTGAGCAGCAAAGTTGATAGAAAGTAGAGACAACAAGCCAGGAAATTAGCTAGTGCCCATACAAAAAGCTTGCACTTCAAGTGGTGGCTTAACCTATGAAATCATAGCACTGGCCCCTGCTATTAGGAATATCTACTGTAACACCTACCATCATAGGAATATTAATAAGAATAATTGATCACTTTGATATACAACTCATTGCTTACATTGTATGACTTAATAAGAAGTGCTTCTAAGTCTTATCAGAGTTTATTTTGCCAATGAACAGGTTTTCTGTGTATTGCAAAGAAATACAAAATCAGTGGCATGTGGTAAAAAAGATGTTTTCAAAAAATTCAATAATTTGCTGAAAATCTTAGTGAACATTTTGTAAAACCTTGTAGATGACATTCTCACACTTCCATGATCTCAGTTTGTGAAGGTAAAAGTCAGAGTAAAATGCTTCATCAGCTAATCCTCACATTTTAGTTTCACACCCATGGGAGAGATTCTCATTTTAGCTGACAGCTGTAAATTTTTATAATCACTGTGTGATATCCAGTACTCACAGTTTGCTGGCCACTTTGTCAGCTATATTGACATTTGATAGCTATGTTCTACCTTAAAGAGACTTTTCAGGGATATGGGCACCTTTTTTTCCAATGGACTTGCAGTAACACTGTGGTAGGATACTCATACTCTGCAGAGTAAGCAAACTGAGCCTTGTCAGGAAGAATTCCTTTGCAATCAATTACACTTGTCAACAAGGACCTTTGAGTATGACCCATTCATGGTAAGCAATTCACATCATGTTCACAAAAAGCATGTAAAATAGTATCCACAGAAAATTCACTCCTCAGAAAATTCTTACTTTTGTTCCATGAATTATCTAATGCTAAAATAGACCTTGTTCCTTGAATTTAATAATTTTGCTTCACAGATACCTATGAAGAAATTCTCTATAAATCAACTATTAAGTTTTCTATCAGCAGGCATTCTCAAACTTACTGCATTCTTCTATATAGACATTATTTGCAGATAAAGTATCAGGAAAAGACACAAAGGTTTTGCCCTATAAATATCGCAACCTGGGTGAGTATTTGTTAAGGGGTTGAGTCAAAGTTAATGATGCTTTTATCCTCTGTCAAAGAGCCTGATTCAAGTCCTGCCTCCTGTGCTTCTAATTCAATTTTCTACTAACACATGCCATAGTAGGTGTCAAATGATGGATCAAATATTTGAGCCCTGCTACCCACCTGAGAGACCAAGATTGATTCTGGGATCCTGACTTTGGCCCGTTGTGGGTGTATGGGGAGTGAATCAGTGCATAGCAGATCTTTCTGTTTCCTCTCTTTCTCTTCTTTTTAAATAAAATAAAATAAAAATGAATATGTTAAAATGCTAATAGCACTTTAAATCTTTCAAAAAGTCTCTTATTTGTCTACTTTAATAAAACTAATCATGTAACAATATTTTTCATATAGCAAAACTATCATTTTCTTATGATCTAATGTATCTAATGTTAACTTGCATGTATCATATATAAAAGGTTGAGAAAAAAATTTTTTTGTCTATAAGCAAGTCCTGATGATTTGTTCCTGTATTTTCTCTTTTATTAAGTTGTGCAGATTTATATTTACATTTAAAATCAACAATCATTTTTGGGTAGTTTTGTATAAAGTATAAAGTTTAAGACAAAGGAGCTGTTTTTTTTATATTCTAAAAATTCCCCATTACACTAAATTTGTGGAAAAATTATTGTTACTTCCACTACATTATTTTTGCAACTTTGGTAACAAAACACACTTTTAGAGTATAAAGTTGAGTTCTCTATTTTGTTTAAGTTTTGGTACTGCACTATCTGACTTGTATAAAAAAACCTAAGGCAATCTCAAACTACTAAGTTTAAAATAATTCTAATGATAAAATTTAAGAAAAGACATGGAAATCAATTCCACTGAGAAGAATGAACATATAAAAATAAGCATATGAAAAAATGTGAAATCTTTATTATGTAAACAATATACTTTTTACAGATGAAAACTATATATATTAGAGTGGTTAAACTTTTAAATACAACATTGATAACTACAGAGATGGCAACAATACACAGAAACATTATTATTCACTCATTAATAATAGAAGTCTAAATCACTACAGCTGCTTTGGAAGACAGTTTTGCAGTTTCTTAACAATCTGAAAATCAACTTAACATTATGTTCTAATGTTTTAAATTTTGAATATTTTCCCTAAAGAAATGATCTTATAGTCACACAGATATCCATACATGAATATTAATCTCATTCTTATTTGTAACATTCATAATCACAATGTCCTTCTATAATTGAATAGATAGTGTTAACCATGGAACAACTCCTAGAGATCAGAACTCACTAAATAGTGATATACACAGTAATTTGGAGGAAGGTCAAAGGAATCATGCTTTATGAAAAAGCTAACTTTGAAAAGATGTGCATGTGTAATTTTTGTATTGTATACTTGAAACAATGAAATTAAACAAGGGATGAGAAGATTATTTTTGCTAGCATTTAAGGGTTGAAATCCTTATAATTCAGTTACCTGTCTTAGTGCAGTTCATTTATTAAAATTTATTCATGGACCCGGTGTGATAGTGTAGTGGTTAAACTGCTCGCCTTACACGCACCAGGATCCCATATGGGCGCCGGTTCTAATCCTGGCGGCCCTGCTTACCATCAGCTCCTTGCTTGTGGCCTGGGAAAGCAGTCGAGGATGGCCCAAAGCCTTGGGATCCTGCACCCGCATAGGAGACCTGGAGGAAGCTCCTGGCTCCTGGCTTTTGATCGGCTCAGCTCCAGCCATTGCAGTCACTTGAGGAGTGAATCATTGAACGGAAGATCTTCCTCTCTGTTCCTTCTTTCTGTATATCTGACTTTGCAATAAAAAAAGTAAAATAACTCTTAAAAAAAATTGTTCATTAACTCACTTCATTTCCAAATAACCACATCAGAGATAAACTATTTCAAATCGGAGTCTCCTTCCCCACTAAAACAGGTATAAGTGATATTAACAGAAAATATCTATCTGAATTTTTGTGTTTCTAATAGGGAAAGACAACCAAGCGATAGGAGAAAGAGAGGAGAGAAACAAAGAGAGGAGAGAGAGAGACGGAACATGAATATTACCACTGCTTTGCTTTGCAAACGCCCACAGAGGGCCATTTGAGCAAGGCTGAAATCCAGAGTCAGGATTCCAATCCAAAACTAATACATCGTGGCATCAGCTGAGTGAATACCTGAACACCTAGGATGCACATTAGTAGAAAGATAAGATTGAAAGTGTAAGCTAGGTATCTCAATATGGGAAGCATACCTTATATTTTAATATGGGATGCAACCTGCCTTTTAAATACTAGACCAAATGTGTGCCCCTCTGTCTGAACTGTGTCAGGAGGATTCACTTCTCATTTCTTGTGAAGTGAAGCAAAATGTGTGCTGGGAAGAAATAAAGTAGAAACAGAGAGAAGTACTTGAAAAGAATAATACCTTTGCACATTGAAAAGGATAATTAATTTTTACTAGCCCACTCTTGTAAGACAACACTAAAATAATAGCTTTTATAAGCAGGTATATAAAGGAACATTCAGTATTTTAGTCTTTGCCTATTTATTGCACTTTAAAGCATTTATTGGAATTATAACATTTGAAATTCATTACATCCTGTTTCTAAAAGAAAGAGTAAACCAAATCATGTATTAGAACTAGAGAACACATGACAAACAGTATTATTTAAATGTTCAGTGTCAATTTGTAAGCCAATGAGAGGTATATCAGGAAGTTTATAGGAAAAAAAACTTACAAAATCAGATTGCCAAAGGACATGAGCATAGGAAGGAAAATAATTATAGAAGATTTTATCATTTCTCTTTTAATTTGAGAAGTATATATATAGAGAGAGAGTGAGAGAGAGACAGAAACAGAGAGAGAAGAGAGAGAGAAACTTCCATCTGCTCTCCCCAAATACTAACGACTACCAGGAGTATCCTAACCAGAACGCAGGGACCAAATCCAGGATTTCTTCATGGATGAGACGAATCCATTTACTTGAGTCTAAACTATCAGTCCCCAGGGTCTGAATCAGCAGGAAGCTGGAGTCAGAAGCCACAGGTGAATATTAAACCACGACACCCTAATATCGGATCTTAAACACCAAGCACTCTCAGCTTGCATTTAAAATACTAACCTACACAATTGATCTGTGGCCAACAAGCTCTCCCATATGATAAGGAAAGGCTAAGCTTAGAAACGCAGCTGAATCTTAAATGAATGTTATTATAAAATAGAAGTTGACATGATACCAAACTCTGGTTTTGTCCAAAGATACTGGCAGGACAATATTCTGTTGGGAAGCAGTTTCCTGGGAAATCAGTTGCTGAAACTTAAGAACCCAAGGGTAAGTTATATTTAAAATATTAAGATAAATTTAAAAAAAATGACCCTTGAAGGATTTAATTTGTTTTTCCGACAGAAATACTGGAAGTAGAATGTCCTTAGCAAAAATTTTGGAGGGCAGCATAATGGTGTAGTAAGCAAAGCTTTAGCCAATAATGCTGGCATCCCATATGGGTGCCAGTTCATGACTCAACTGCTTCACTTCAAATCCAGCTCCATGCTTATAGTCTGTGAACACCACAGACAACGGCTAAAATTCTTGGGCCATGGATCCATACGGGAGATATGGAAGAAGCTTCTGGATTTTATCTTTGGATCATCTCACTTTTGGCCCAACTTGAGGCAATTTGAGGAGTGAATCAGTGGATGCAAGATTCTCTCTCTGCTTTTCTCTGTATTACTGCCTTTGAGTAAAAATTAAAACCAAAATAATTCTTAAAAAATTTGAGAAATAATTAATAAAATCACTTTCTGAAAATCACACATAAGAAAATGTTATAATAAATACCATATTGTTAATATTTATATGTGACACCTGTGATTTGCATATGCAGGTGTCACTTGAAAATATGAGTATTCAATGTACAATTTAGGCAGACAGAATTTGAGTCAAATGTGCTGATTTTATCAAAGTTTGAAAATTTTAAGTTTATGAAACATAAACTCAGATTCACAAGGATAAATTGAAAAATAATAAAATTAAACACATTCTAATGTTGAAAATACGCCATCATCTTAAAACCAGTGAAATTCTGAAAATAAAAAGAAATGAAGGAGAACATGCAATTTTATAAGGAATATATGACAAGATATTTCTTGAAGACTTTCCTCTTCCCCCTTTCTTCTATTCACAAGGACAGAAATGTATTTTATGATCAATGCTGTTATTGCATTATTTTGTGTTCATCACCAAGACCTTAAACTGTGCTCAATACTTAAAGAACTTTAAATACGTATTTGTTGAGTAAATCATACAAATAATTAATGCTAAAAATCATACCATAACATGCATTAATTAATATTAATTAATAACATTTTAAGTATCTAGAAACGATGCTTTCATATGCTAAATTACCTGGGAGTCCTCACAGTGCTTGTTGAGTGGCACGTCCAAGTTGCCTTGGTTTACATAGTCAGATCATTGGGAGTGGAAGTCCCACTTGAAAATTCTCTTCAAACTCTGCTTGTTGCTGAGTTTAAACACCAATTTAGAATACCTATGAATGAACAGTTAAAAATGCTAAAAGGAGTAGTCTCAGTTTGATTTTGATGCATTATTATTTGCTTATTTATCCTGGCTTAACATTTGAATATGGTTTAGCTTTACCTCATTTCCTTATGATTGGGCAGTTGACAAAATATTTAATATCAATGATATTGTAAATGTATTTTCCTTTTATCATATAAGTTTCATAGAACTTTTGACATAGTTTTGTTCTTATTTCTTCATAACAGCAGGTCTTTCTGCTGCCAAAAAATTCTCCTTGGCTTCATTTCCTTTTTCATTCCTAAATGTGCCTAAAGAGAGCTTTCAGTTTTAAGGATTCTTGATGGAAAAGAGACTAAATGAGGAATGATAAAACTTCTATCACTATCACATAAGTAATTGATTTATTTTAAAAATAGATTTAAATGCAAACACAGAGAGAAATCATCCATCTGCAAGTTCATTCCCCAGAAAGCCTCAACAATTTGGGCTGAGCCTATCCAAAGCCAGAAGACCAGGAACTACAGGTTAGGAATGGCCCCCAGTGCTTGGAACAGTTTTCCTCTGCCTCTTGCGGTAGCATAACAGCCGGAATGTAGCCAGCGCTGCCAAGACTAGAAATGGCCATCACAAACAGTGCTGAACACACTGTAGCATAGTTCTCAACACTGTATCATCACTTTAAGTAAAAATGTTATTTATCCATGCAGACATGTAAAAAGTTTATGAATTTAATAAGCTATGTATATAATAAGATATATATATATATATAATAAGATATATATATAGTTGATGTTTAAGGATGCCGCTAAAACCAAAAACAAATTGCAGTGGGAAATAGAAAGATGACGAATTAGCTCATCTATAAAATTAAAACCATTTTTTAAAAATAAAAGTCATTTAAATAGTCCAGTCACTTCTCAGGATAGATAATTTGCTGCTCTATACTCCAGTTTTCATGGTTTTCTGAATTACGATCTTTGATTTCTCAACTGTTTTAAAATATAAGTGTGAAAATGCATGTACAGTTGCTAAATGTGTAAAGTATGCAATTTTAAAAATGATGGCTATTGAACTTGTACTACTCACCTAATCTATAAAATTGTGAGAAATTGATCAGAAATAAATAATTTTATTTAATAATTTAAAATGTTAGTTAATGGTTTAAGTAACTATTATTAAAAATTTAAAAATGTTATTTAAAAATATGGGATACCCCTCCCGAGACACGGATGATGCACGTTCCCCAAAAAACCATTGAACTTATCTGGACAATAAGATGCTGGACTTTATGCATGGCAAATGCTTGCAATGAAAGAATTTCAACTGAATTTGAACTGTGGTGATGCAACAAGGTGGAGGAATCCACCATGGGGGAAGGGTTTGGGGAGGAATGGGGGAGAATCCCAGTGCCTATAACACTGTGTTACATAATGCAATGTAATCAATATAAAAAAAAAAAAAAGAAAAAGAAAAAAAAACATGCTTCTGGATATAATAGTCTCCATTACAGATTTACTGTATAGCCCCTTAAATGAGAAACCACACAACAAAATCAGCAACAGGAAGGGAAAAAGAAATTTAAAATGCCAAACAGTTCAATAACATGCTACTGAATGACCAATGTGTCACTAACGAAATGAAAAAGAAAGTCAAGAATCTTCTAGAGGAAAATAATATTACTGTATGTTCAGTAACATTCAGCGAAGAATTTAATGAGGAAGAAAATATTTTGAAGAGATGAAATTAAATAGTAAAACATCAAAATCCACGAGATATTGTTTCTGCTTATCTTTGTTAGTGAAATACATCTTTTGAACGCAACAAAGAGATCGATTTTATTTTTTGTAATCTGGTCTACTAATCTATAACATTTGATGGATGAGTTTAAGCCATTTATATTCAGAGTTAATATGAATGGGTGATAATTTGGTTCTGTTATTTTAGCAATGGGTTATTGATTGATTTAGTCTTCTGTGGTGATTTTACTGGGCTGTTTTTCCATTTGCCTTTGTTTTTTGTGGGTGCTATTCCTCTTCTCTGTTAGAATATCCTGAAGTACCTTTTGCAGGACAGATTCAAAAGAGGCATATTCTATTAACTTTTCTTTACTATGGAAGAATTTTATTTTATTTCAAAGACAAAAGGAAGCTCTACTGGGTATGTTATCAAAGGCCTACTATTTTTTGCTTTTACAATCTGGAATATGTTACTCCATTCTCTACTAGCCTGTAGAATTTCCTTCGAGAGGTCTGCTGTAAGTTTAATTGGCATTCCTTTATATGCCAAATGATTTTTTTCCACATGCACATTCAAGGATATTTTCCTTACACCCAATTGAAGAGAGCTTGATTATCATGTGTCATGAAGATTGCTTTTGGTCAACTTTGCTGGGAGTTCTATGACCCTTCTGGATCTTGTTGCCCAATTCTTTTTCCAGATTAGGAAAATTTTCCCTTATCTTTTCATTGAATACACATTAAAAAAATGTTTATTTATTTGAATTGGAAAGGCAGATATACAGAGAGAAGGAGACACAGAGGAAGGTCTTCCATACAATGGCTCACTCCTCAAGCAGCTACAACAGCTAGAGCTGAGCCAATCCAAAGCCAGGAGTTCTTCTGGTTCTCCCATGTGGGTGCAGGGTGCCTTTGGGTCATCCTTGACTGCTTTCTCTGGCCACAAGCAGGGAGCTGGATGTGAAGTGGGGCTGCCAAGATTAGAACCAGTGCCCATATAGGATCCTAGTGTATTCAAGGTGAGGATTTTAATTGCTACTCTATTAAGCTGTGCCCTGAGTACACTTTTAATACCAGCTTCTCTCTGCACCTCTGGGACTCCCATAACTCTTATATTTGACCTTGTAATAGTGTCTTTCAATTCTTGAATACAGTTTTTAGCTTGACCCAACTCTGCTTCCAACTTTTTGTTTGTTTTTCCCAGGTGACAGGAAATATCTTCCAATTGCAAAAGTATTTCTTCTGTCTTCTTCATTCTATTTTGAAGACTCTTCACTTTACTTTTAATTTGCTCCACTGTATTCTTATTTCTGATATATCAACTTTATTTTGATTCATTTCCAGTGTGACATATCCTTATACTTCTTGAATGCCTGCTTTACATGCTTCTCCTTGTTGATAAGAAGTTTTATAACAAATGTTTTGAATTCTGTATCCTCTATTTTCTCGATGTCTTCTTCAGTCAACTCTGAATTTGGTAAAGGTGTTTGTTACTTTGCAGGAGAGTCTTCAGTAATAGTCATTGTGCCTTTGTCTCTTCTTTCACTCTTGGTCATTGTATTTCAGGTTAGCAGAGTCTTCTCCTTGGGGCAGGTTTCTAAGCTGTGCCACCCACAGGTCTACAATTCCATTTTACTTACTGCAATTGGTACATGGCTGTTTGTTTGCAGTCACTTCTGCCACTCCCTCCAGCAAGTTCCAGGTGCGGGTTCTTATGTTAGATTTCCACCATGGTCTCCACAGTCCCAGCTCCTGGCTACCACTCTCCACCTCTGTGAAATTGTGCTGAGGCTGCAAGGTTGTCTGCACAACCTTTCTCCCACTTCCTGTTAGAGCAGGTCGCAGGATTGGGGAGACATCAGGTGTCCTATCTAACTAGATTGTTGGTGACACTGCTCCTGCCAAAACCTATTGGCTGTTAGGTCTGAGGGACATATGGACCTACTTTTACCCATATGATGCTAAAGTCAGTATTGTTTTCCCCATGAGACCAGTGCAGTGTACTCAGCTCAGTGAGTTCACTCCCAGCTCAGAGCATGCGCAGATCACTGTTGTTCCCCACAGTCTTAAAGTTTTGGCACATTGTACAAAATGGCACCTGAATTGCCACTACTAGAATTCTTGATCTGCTGGCCATCAGGTCTGAGGGCTGCTCCAGCTTATGTTGGGTGGAATCTGTAAGAGGTAATTCCTGGCTCAGTGCATGAACAGTATTGTCCATAGCCTGTGTCCCCCTGTACATAATGGTGACCAGTTTGGCTCTAAAAGTGGACAGGGCTGTGAAATCTACCTTGTTCCCGCACTACCTGTCTGGGACCTCCCACTCTGTCTCTGCTCCTGGCCAAATCAAACAGAACTGCAGGACAAACAGTTCTTTGTTTGGCTTCACTTCCTGAGCTCCTGGTGAATGTGCCTACCCAGCTTATTGCCGGTGGAGTTCTGGCTGCTGGTGGAGGTCACATTCCTGCTTGCTGAATTCCTGTGGGGTATTGGTCACTGCAACACCACACTGTTGTGTCTGCTGATTTCCTGTGTCTGTCAGTCTCCAGTGCCCCATCTGCTGTCATTCTGTCCTCCTATTTCCTGGAATGTGTCCACTCTGCTTCACATTGGCTAATGTTTCTATGTCTGTTTAATTGCGTCCTTACTTTAGTGTACCATTTGATTCTCCAAAAAGGGTATTTCTTAATTCAAAGAGTAGAAAGATGCTTTCAAGAGCTTAGCTGGATTAACAGGGAGAAGTACAGGAAAAAACAGATGAGGATCAAAGGGCATAACATTTCACCTGGATGGAAGCAATAAGTTTTAGTGAATATTATACAGTAGCATGGCCACAGTTACTCATGTATTTATACATTCCAACATTCTTAGGTTATTTTTGAAGGTTTCAAATTCAGGAACTACAACATAATAGGTAGGTGTCCCTGTTAGCATAATATGCTTTCTGTTGATACTATACAAATTTAATCTGCATATTTATAATTCCAATTAATGAGCTGTGTTTATTTATATCAAATACTTTAAATTTCTCAACAGTGAAGTATGCAATGAATGCTACTTCCATAGTGGTGAAATATTCATTAAATAATGAGTTCTGAGATTATATAATAATATGTAGATTTATCACCACAATACTGAATTTTTAGGTAAGGGTTAAAACATTTTTTTTTTCTTCAGAAAACTCCTGGTAAAAGCCTTCTTTCTGGTCTAAAGCTCCCATTCATTCTTCATTTAATACTGAACTCCTTCTTTTTAAATAAATATTGATACAATATAATGATTTTTCACAATTTTTCTCACATTCACATCAATGTGCTTGTGTAGCGATTTCAAAAGAATTAACTTCACATAAAAACTGTTTGAAAGGCAGACAGGCAGAAAATGCTATGGGAGAAGGAGAAAAGACTGGAAAGAAAAAAAATGAGGGAGCTAATGAAAGAGAAACTGGCATCTAATACTGCCGGATTCCTGACCTAGGCTTGGCTAGTGCATAACCTACATCCAGAACTTACCCCAGATTTCCCAGGTGAGTAGCAGGAATCCAGCTACCTGAGTCATCGCTGCTATTCCCCAGGGTCTTTTCTGGCAGAAAATGAGTCAGGAGTCATGGCATGGAGGGATTCTAACTGAAGTGTTCCAAAATGAGGTATAGCCATCTTAACCCCAAGACTCACTGTCATTCCTGGAACACCAGTTTTTCTGAGATAGAAAATTCAAAAGCTTCGCAAATTACAGTGAAGGGTATCCTTTCTCACAAAAATATAAAGGACCGAGTGTATTGAGTCCACATCTTAAGATATGGAATCATGTGTGGACTTTGAGCATGTTTCCCTTGTCAAAGCTCTCAGCTATCCGGAGTTTCATCCTTTCTCTAAAAGTTGTTGGGGTTTGCAGAGACAGTTGGTTAGGTTATAAAATATGAGTCATACAGAGGATGGGGGAAATGATGCTACAAGCATAATTTTCAAATCTGTGCTGTAAAATGTTGATTTTGCATAATCTCATTTTCATAAAAAAAGAAATAACAGAAATACCCTCTTGCAAGCCTTTCATTACTTGTATTTTATGAAAAATCTTCCCTGTCTTACCTTGAAAAAATAAATTACACCCTTGCTACACTAATAAGCATGCTAATTATTTAACATTAGACTACTAGCCACATTTCACTTTAAAAATAATTCAATAATGCAGCTTATTTTATGAATAAACCAAGTGCTTACTCTGATACATTTTTTAAATTATCACTTATAATTTTTGAACATCACTTCACCTGTATTTCAAATACATGTACTTTTATACTCAAATTCATTAACACGTTGAGGGTGCTTTAGGGGTAAAATTCAATTATGATAAAATGTTATGATTCTATCCTGTTTGGTTGTTATAAGCTAATCTTATAATGAATTTTTTAGTTGATATCAGATTTCCAGTCAGCAGAATTAGAGAATATTTGAATTGATGCCCAGTTTTTTTCTGATTCATTAGAGGAAAAGAAAAATTAAGAAAGTTTTCAACTCACAGAAAATAAAAAAAAGGTAAAACTTTTTCATCTCTTATGTTTCTTTCCAGTGACTAGGGAAATAATTCAATTATCTTACTGTTGTATCTCCTTCTCATTCTCCTTCCAACTTCTGTTTTCCCCATTTTACCTCTCTTCCCCTTTCTCTCTCTTGGCACGACACTGAACATTTAGTTTCACTGAGTATTTTGTATGGAGAAGGATCACAATCATTGAGGTTCAGCAGTAAGTAACTGAAACCCAGTGGCAGAGAACCGAGGGAAAAAGAGTGCCATCTGTCTTAGCTTCCTTTGTCTTGACCTTTCTGGACTTGAACCCAATCAACTCACAACGGTAATGCATATTATCCTTATATTTGGTTTTGAAAATGGATGTTGCTGGGATAGAGAACATAGGATTCATCTGCAATGTAATTCGATTCGTTGTAGAAAGTTCAATGCAATCACATTACTGAGTTCACTCAGGATTGGCCATGTGCCCATGGTAGAAATAACTTGGTTAGAAAGAACATTTCTTTATAATGATGTTTGCTACAAATGGGTTCAAGTCAGGGAAGTGGACTCTTAATTATTTGGGTGCTTGTTCAATATTTGGTTGCTCTTTATTTCCTGTATGACAGGAATCATACATCTAGATTTATGCTAAGCTAAATGAAGTGCTTAAGGAATTTGGCATTTGTTTACAGTTTTGTAGAAGATGATGATAATGGATACACTGATGTTGATGGCTATGACAATACTGATAATAAGAAAAATAAATGACTAGCTCAGACACACTGGGGTGTACAGGCTCTTCGCAATGACCAGTGTTCAAGTAACATAAGACAGATTGCCATTGTAGTTCAATTTGAAAATCCAAATTCTGATGTGTGAACTGCTTGCTGGTTAGAGCTTGTGTCACTCTGTCAACAAGAATCATGATTTCTGCAAAATACCAATTTTACTTTTCTTTTTTAAAGATTTATTTATTTATTGTGTATTTTTATTGGAAAGGCAGATGTATGGAGAGTAGGAGGGACAGAGATGAAGATCTTCTGTCGGATGATCCACTCCCCAGGTGGCGACAACAGCTGCTGCTGCTGCGCTGAAAGCCAGGAGTGAGGAACTTCTCACCGGGTCTCCCACGCGGGTGCAGGGTCCCAAGGCTTTGGGCTGTCCTCAACTACTTTCCCAGGCCACAAGCAGGGAGCTGGGAAGTGGAGCAGTTGGGCTTAGAACTGGTGCCTATATGGCATCCCTGCGCGTTTAAAGCAGGACCTTAACCGTTACGCTATTGCGCTGGGCGCCAATTTTACTTTTCTTTACATATTTGCGTTCTAGTGCTCATTAGACAAAATTGCGCAAACTATGCAGCTTCAAGTAAAAGAAATGTACACTCTCGTATGTCAGGGGAAATATTCCAGGTTCCCATGATTGGTACCGGGGATTGGAGGCTAGAAGTCTGAGACAAAGGTGTCAGGGTGACCAGCTACCAGTGAGAGCCAGCTTCTGAATTGGTGACCTTCTCTTTCTGCTTTGGATTCGCAAAGAAGAAACAGAACAATTCAATTCTCAGTTTCTTTTAATACAACCTGCCCCTTGTTAGAGTCTTTGTCCTCATGACTAATAGTTCTTACATAGCCTACACCTCCTACAGGTGCAATGGGAGATGAGACTTTCAATAGATTTGCAGAGGGATAGCATCCACAGTAAAAGACCACTGTTTCTCAGACTTTTTCACTTCACTCCCTTGCAAATCCCATAGATAGCATGACAGTCAAATACTCCTTCAACTCAGTTGTTGAAACTCCATTCTGTGAATAATTTTATTTATTCCACATTATATACTGACTCCTTCTGTTTTCATAATGCATCCAGACACTGATAGCCACTGATTTACTATATCCACTGTTCCCATAGTGTTTGGAGGGTAAATCTTGGTGTTTATTATGGAATTAATCCTTTTTACTTGTCTGATTTTGGTCTTGCATCCTTATGTTCCATTTTGTAACAGTAGCAAAGGTAATGTATGTAAAATAGATGGTACATTAGATAATAGATTGCAAGGAATTCTACTGTGCTCGTTTCTCCAATAAATCTTGAATCTTTACCACAAGGATTTACATAATCTTCAGGGCTCTGATCCTTATCCCAGGCAGACTCCAGCACCAATTGCATTTCCCTGCTTGGGCCAGGTAGGCTCTAACTGATTTGTGCAGTTTTATTATTCAGCCTGGACTTTTTTTTCCCCACATAGCCAAGAAGTTCTCCTAAACTGTCTTCAGAATTTTGCTTAAAAGCTACCCTTTTCAAATGTAAGATAAATGCCATAAAAATCAATTCTGCATTTATTTACCTATACCTTTCAAATTTTCATATTCTTCTTTTCCACTTTCAATATTACTTGGCATCTGGCATTGCGTCTATACTAAATCCCTTCCAATTCATCAATTCAGTCTGCATTACTAGGCATCAAGTTAGTATGCTGATAAATGGTTTCACAGTGTGTCTGTTACAGTATATAGTACTATCTCAATAGATATTCTAGATGCTTCTCAGGAAGTACCAACAGTACAATTTAAACTTCCAGTGACCACAGTTGTGTGTCATACTCTATTGTGTGCCCTCATAATGGTGGGTTTTTTGTTTGTTCATTTTTTGCCTCTTCTCTGTATTAATTTTCCTATCAACTTATACTAAATTTCTGGATGTGACATAAAGCAAGGAAAAAAAAAATACTTGATATCAAGTCCTTAGCTCAGGATCTATCTTCGTGGAAGACACATCTAGAATATTGTTATCCTTAATTTTACATTGAATTATGTAGCATTTTATAACATTTAATTAGGAGGATAATTTTGCACATATTCCACTTACCTGAACAGATTAATGCAGTGGATTTGCCAAGTGAGAATCTCAGTGGTAGTTATCGGGGCAGGTATACGTCTCAGAGCAATCTTATTTTTCTCACCAAAGACTGTCAAGACATGTTACAAACAATGACTGCCCCGTCATCTAAGAATTCAAGTTAAGGTGATGTGAAGTAGAGACTTGGAATTCAGGAGGAGGACAAAGGTATATTTCAGTGTCCCTAGATATTAGGGGGATTATTTGATATTGAAAAACAAACAAATGCAAACACACTAGGTCAAGTAAGGATATTTGTATAGTCTTCACCAAAGGTCAAAATATTTGAGTCCTGTCATTCATATGATAGACCCAGATGGAATTTTAGGCTCCTTATTTCAGAAAAAGTCTTGGTTGTAGTGACCATTTTGCTTTTTTAGAATTAATCAACGAATAGACTTTTCTCTGTGTCTGACTCTCTGCCTTTGAAACAGTAGAAAAATAAAGAGTTTTAAAAACAACTTAGCAAAGGAGCCTAGTGGCTAAAGAAAGTCTTTACCTTGCATGCACCAAAATCCCATACTGGTGCCGGTTCTAATTCTGGCTGCCCTGCTTGCTATCCATCTACCTGATGTGACCTGGCAAAGCAGTGGAGGATGGCCCAAGCCTGGGACCCAAGGCTCACTCCTGGCTTCGTGTTGGCTCAGCTCCAGCTGCTGCGGCCACTTGGGGAGTGGATAGAAGACGCTTCTCTCTGTCACTCCTTCTCTGCTTAAATCTACCTTTCCAATAAAAATAAGTTAATCTTAAAAACAAAAACAAAAACTTATACTTACAAATCAATCTTCTCATTTACTATTTTGTGTTTATTATTTGTCTCCACCTCACCTAACAAGAACTCCACAAGGCATTTCACTGCCTATGCCACCCACTTATTAAGTTACATCGTAGTCTTGTCAATTCATTTTCCCTGTAAACATAACTGACGACATGTGAAAATGTATTCTCTATGTTCCTGTAACTGGTTTCCAAATGATTTTCACACACTTACTCACCTAATTAGGTTTCCAGGTAAAATATAGGCAGCAATTTAAATTTTAGTGTCACAGAAACAATAATTAATGTGAGATATACAGGAGATTACTTTTATGTATGTATTTATTTATTTTATTTTTATTTAGTTAGAAAGATTTATGAAAATAAAGAGAAACAGAAACAAAGATCTTTCATCTGCTGGTTCACTCTTCAACAAGCTGCAATGGCCACAACTGAGCAAATCCGAAGCCAGCAGCCATTGCCTTTCCCATGCCTCTCATGTCGGGCAGGGTCCCTAGGCTTTGGGCTATCTTTGACTGCTTTCCCAGGTTACAAGCAGCTGGATGGAACATAAATCTTAACATGAATCGGCACCTATCTGGGCTCCGGGAAGTTGCTAGGCCACTAGGTTATCATTCCAGGAGCAGGAATATATTTTTGTGATATTTTATTTAGTAAGTATTTATTTAAATTAACAAATATAATTCTAAGAGTATATGTTAAAATAGTGTACCATAAGACATATTAGCTCATGCCTGGGGACATAAGGCATTGCTTAGCACAAGGAACTAATTTTCCAGAATGTCAATAGTGTTGTAGGTTAGAAATGGTCTGAACGGCTTGCTTCCTCCTGATTGTACATCTTATTTCTATGCACTAGCCTTTGCCATGTATCTTACATACCACTTGGCTCCAAATATCCTTCATCTTCTGTTCACAGTTTTTCCTATCTTATTCCTATATTTATTTTACTCTTAGGCATCTTCCTGTATGAATTGCTATGTGATAGTAAAAACAGAACTATTTTTAAGTAGAAAAATGACATTGACACTATATAGTGATTCTTATTTGTAGCTCCTTCATGTTTTCCTGTGAAACAGCGGTCTTTCTGTACTTTGCTTTTCAAACATCATGATTCAACCTAAGGTTTTCAAGTAAATTGGAAGTATGCAAAAAATTAAAGAACAAAATAGTAAAGGAGGGGGAATTGAGAAAGGGAAGTATGGATGTCTTAGATTTACCTGTGGAATGTACAAAGCCTGTTCCCTTTATAATAATATTTTTTAATGCCAATGGTTTCCAGGTCACTTGAGGGCAGAAGAAAGGTTATTTTTATTTCACAGTGAAGCCTCTCAAACTATGCCGTGTACATAGATCTTCATACATGCTGAAGAAAAAAGGCAATGCAGGATGACTGGGCAAGTCTATAATTGCAGGGCAATGCTACTTTCCTTCTGCCCAGCTGATGCCAGAATACTTCCTGAAGCCTACAGAGAATATGGATTCTGCTGTCAGTTACAATCTTCCATATGATGGGTAATGTTTTTCATTCAATTATCTGCTACTGACCTTCTTTTGTACTTTCAGATTTACCATTAAATTTGAACTTGTCTACTGTCTTCCCCAGGTAGAACAAGTGTTCTGTATCTTTTTTCTCTTTTTCATCTACATTTTTACCTGAGGCCATCATCTTACCATGAGAAGAGATAAATTAATTATAAGGTCTTTCAAAAATGCATGGTGATGTTAATTTGATTTTTTTTTTTTAAAAAAAGGCTCCCTCAGTGCAAATTAATGCAAAGTTCCTATCAAACAAGAGAAGTTACTGAGAAAGTTAATGCTTCACCTTTATCTCTTACCCCACAAATTCTCAATGTTTTGGTAAAATCATGATGTTTGTAATTTTAATACAACACTAAGGAGCATTTTACAAGACGAAGCAAGAAGAGGAAAAACCTTGGTGGGAGAGCATTGAGGTGGATCAGTTCTCCAAACTTATCAATTCAGTGGCTTATTTAAATTTTGATATGCAAATACATATATGATTTTAATTCTGTTGACATAGGTGATTTAGCTATGTCCATGCCACCTAAATCGCTTTTTAGCAAATATAATGGACATTGATGCATATTTTCTCTACCCCATTTAAAAAAAAAAAAATCTTTAGCAACAATACCATACACAGGTAAATTTGAAAGAAGTACCTTAGAACTTGGGTCCACACCACCTATGAGAGAGATCTACACTGAGTTCGGAGCTCTTCATTTTAGCAGCCCCTGCTCTGGCCTTGGCGTTTGTCAGGGAGTTATTCAGAAGACAAAGATCTCCGTCTCCGCTGTCCCACTTGCTCTCTCTCTGCATCTCTTGTTTACTCTTCTTCTATCAATTTGCATATATGTTTTTCTTTCTTAAAAAAAGTATCTTATGAACATTTTAATAAGAACTAATTAAATTGCCATAAGTCTCATGGTTCAAAGACAGATATACAAAGAAACATGGATGTATGTGCAATAAAATAATTTTGGGTGGGTATGTATTGATATTAATATTCTTATTTCTTTAAAAACACAAACATAACCAGCAAGATGGAATAAACATTTAATAGAATAAGTGCATACTACTTTGAGCAGCAAGAAAAGATCTGAGTTTCATAAAGTTTCCAAAGTCACTGAAATCATAGAAAAAGATAAGCTTATCAAAGCGCAAACTTTTTCCCATCATAAGTTTAAATATTAATTTCCAATAAGTTTTAAATAATTTTGATATAACAAAATTGGTTTGTGATTATAGATCATTTTATAAAATTTCTTTTAAAAATATGGTTAATCACACTACCCACTGAGAATTTAAATGCATTTTTATTATATTGAAACTGGGGCTGAACCCAAAAACAGGAATTCAACCAAATTCTTAGGCTTTCTGTTTAAGTGTAAACTTAGTTCTTGATCTATACATAAGTTAGTTTCATATCTAAGGAAAATACACCTTATTTATTACATCTTCCCTATGACTTTTTAAGGAAAAATATTATATAATTAGATAAAACATAAAGGAGGTGTCTTTTTTTTTCAAGATGAAATACTGAGGCCTAGTAGCTAAATCCTTGCCTTTCATGAGGCAGAATCTCATATAGGAGCTATTTCATGTCCCAGCCGCTCCACTTCCCATGCAACTCCCTGATGGTGGCCTGGGACAGCAGTAGAGGATGGCCCAGGGCCCTTGGGACCTGCACCCTTGTGGAAGACTCAGAAAAAGCTCCTGAATTCAGCTCAGCTCAGCTGCAGCTCTTATGGTACTTGAGGAGTGAACCAGTGGATAGAAGATCTTTCTGTCTCTCTTCTTGGCAAATCTGACTTCCCAGTAAGATTGAATATATCACTAAAAAAATGAAATACTGTAGATCTTTCAAAAACATCTACTTAAGACAAAACACATGTCACAGCTAAGTACAAATATTAAACCTAGATGACATATGCCAAGTAAACATGAGACCCTGAAAGATGGAAGGAAGTCATCAGAACATTTCTGCAATTCAGGACACCAATAATAACATACACTGAGTAGAATTGGTTCCTACCAAGGCCTTCTAGAAATTAATTAAGGTGGAAATCTGGAAATTTCAACAACAGAGAAAATTTAAGCTCTTCCAAGTGCCTGATTTTTAACAGAAGAACGGTAAACAGGGAGAGCTTAGTACGTTAGGCAGCATTTAGGCGATTGCCCAATAAAGATGAGCAAACTAAATGCAAATCAAGAAGGAAAGAAATCTGGAGAATAAAGAGCCAGGAAAAAAAAAAATCAATGAAACTAGAAACTTAAAAATAAATTGGAAATGCAGATGAAAAAAATGTGATCTGTTACAAAAATCAATAAAATTGACAGATTTCTAAAAATAAATAAAGATTACAAAGAAATGAAGGAAGATACAAATTAACCTTACTCAGAATTCTTGAAGAAGCCATCACTACTGACCCCAGAAGATAAAAAAGGACAGTCAAATAATAATTCTGCTTATGAATATGTGAAATATACAGATGAAAAATTGCGTCAGGCACAATGGCTCAAAGGCTAAATCTTCACCTTGAAATTGCTGAGGTCTCACATAGGTGTCAGTTAGTGTCCCAGGTCTCCTATCCACTCTATTTCCTATCCATATCCCAGGTTATAGTCTGGAAAAGAAGTAAGGGATGGCCCAAAACCTTGGTACCACACACCCAAGTGACAGATCCAGAAGCTCCTGGCTCCTTGTTTTGGATCAGCTCAGTTCTGGCCCCTGCGGCCATTTGGCAGAGTAAACTTGCAGATGGAAGATCTTTCTTTCTGGCTCTCCTTCTCTCTATAAATCTGATCTGCCTTTCCTATTAAAAAAAAAAAATTACAAAAAATGGACTGCCTTCCTTCGTAATGTAAAGTACCTCAATTCACTCAATATGAAATAGACAATTTGAATAATAGCACCATAACTGTTAAGAAAATTGCTTTAATATACATTTTTTTAAAATACAAAATAAGAATCCTTCTGGCCTAGTGTATGAGTTAGGATATTCTTGCAATTACCGAAGGAAGAATTAGCATCAATTCTTTTTAATAAATATTTATTTTCCTTTTTTTAATATGTGAAAGGCAGAGCTATGAAGAGGAAAGAGAGTGAGATGGAGAGGGAACAGTACAATTTCCATCTGCTGGTCCTCCTGCCCACCAATGGCTGCAATTGCCAGAGGTTGACTGCCTGAATCCAGGAGCTAGGAGCTTCTTCCAGGTCTCCTGATATGGGTGCAGGGACCTAAGGCCTTGAGCCATCTTCCTGTGCTTTCCCAGACCATTAGCAGGGAGCTAGGTAGTGTGGAGTAGCTGAGAATGAAGCATCATGCATATGGGATTCTGGTTCTGCAGGCAGAGGCCTCGCCAAGGCCACCATGCTGCAGGGATCAATCAGCATCAATTCTTTACAATGGATTACAGTAAATAGAACAGGAGAAAACACTTTTAAATTCATTCCATGAACTTAATAGGACTATTAATATCTTAAAAAGACAAAGGAAGTCAAAAGAGAAAAAAGTCTGAAACCCTTAAAAAATTAGACACTGAAATCTGTAAAATAAGCAAATAGGACTAACTCAATTCACAAAATAATTTCACAGCTAACATTGTCTTTAATGTAGAAAGACTGAATGTTCACTAAGATTAGTAAGTCAAGTATATCCATCTTTACTATTCTAATTAATTCAGAAAATCGTACTAGTTCATTAAGGCAAAAAAAAAAAAAGTAATACAGAGCAGATAAAATAATTTTAAATGTTTTTATTTGGATACTATCATTTTCCTCATATATAATTCCAGGGAATTTAAAATAAAATAAGAAGAAAAAAACTGGAAAAATAAACTAATAACGATAAAAAATTTTCTAAGTATTGACATTGAACCCAGATAAATTTAAAAAAATACAGCTACATTCACAGTCATTATAGAAAAATGACATCTTTATGTATATACACCATATGAAACAGAAAAGAAAGCCAGAAATAATTTCACAAAAATAGATAATAATTCAAGGTAGGAAAGATAGATTTTACAGCAAATGGAGGTGACGTTAATGAACATGCCTTTGTGAATTAGCTAGGTAACACCATTCCACAATGCAAACATCCTTTGAATATTAAGTTCTGTGGCTGGCACGATGCAATAGTAAGTTAATCCTTTGCTTGCAGTGCCAGCATCCTATGGGGGCATTGGTTCAAGTCCCAGCTGTTCCTCTTCCAACCAAGTTCCTTGCTGATGTGCCTGAGAAAGCAGAGAAATATGGCCAAGGTCCCCGTGTCCTGTATCCACCTGGGAGATCCAGAGGAAGACTGGTCCTAGCTGCAGGTTTTGGTCCTTATGGCTGTTTAGAGAGTGAACCAGCAAATGAGAAAATCTATGTCTCTTCTCATTCTATCTCTCCTCCTTTCTCTCTGTATATATGTCTTTCAAATTAAAATACCTTTTAATAAAAACTATCAAGTTTTACACTATAAGCCTCCTAATTTTGTCTGCAAACTAAAACCAATAGATTGACAAGGAAAATCTAAGTCTTATTTTAAACATAACTTAACCGTGCACGGATTATGGTATTAAATGTAAAATGGAAACTTAAAAATGTTTTAGGGAAAAAAAAAACAGGAATAATTCATTAAGGTGTGGTTCTAGGAAACAATAGGAAAAAAACAAGCAAACAAACAAACAAACAAAAGAAACCTTCCCACAGCCTGCCTTCTGTAGCTCTAAAGGAGTACAGAGAGATGTCTTTCACTAGACACAGAAAATGCAAATTGTGCCCAGGTCCGGGTCCATTGAGAAAAGTCCAAACTGAACCTTGCCATCTTGGGCACCCAACTCTCTTTTGCAGAAAAAAATACTGGGGGTTTTCACAGCATGAAAAGTCTTTACTTCCCTCAGATAGCCTTGCATAAAGTCAGACTCCCAAGAAACGCAGAGGCCAGGAAAGGGAGTTTGCAATCAGGCCTCACAAGGGATCCTGCAAGGGAACTCAGCCCCTGACAAACCACAAAGAGCTGCAGTGTCTGGCCAGTGCTGGCAGCCTGAGCGCCTAGATTTGCCCAGCTTCAAGCAGACTTTTCATTTGGGAATATGGAAGAGATAAGATGCTGGCATTCCCTTGGGTTTGGCTCCTTGCACTTGCACTTAGAAGATTGCACTAGGTGATTAAAGGCTGCGCTTTCCTTTCATCTTGGCATGTTTTCATCGGCTGCTTCACAATCTTGCTGCTCAACTTGCTCTCTTATCCCAGCAGAGCCCAGGCTGCTGCACTCAAGTTAATGTTTTACCGCAGCTTAGCATTATATTTTAAATGCCTTGGTATTATTAATTCAAATTAATCTAAAATAAATTTTAATCCACTAGTTGTAGCACAGGTTGTGTTTTATGATTTGACATATTACCATGACAAATAAGACTTCTATTTCCATCATTACGATGGTATAATATAACATAGCTATTATTTCTAACATATGGTAGAACCTCTTAGAACATTGGTTTTGAAAAGAATGGATGTCAAGTTTTAACAAGATTCATATTAAAAGCCCATTTAGAAAGTCTTAAATAGGATGAATACTCTTTTAATATAGTATTACATATGCATATTTATATCTGTATCTTTCTCTATATATGGGGGTGTGTGTGTGTGCGATAGTGTCCCAATTTTAAGAAATTTGTTAATAGAAATCTCAAGTAGATTACAGATTTTTCATTAAGCTTTTTGGCACATAATAAAAGGATCTGAAATGTCATATGAAACACTTAAGTGATTTTATTTGCTAAATTTTTGAGTGCCAAAAACAATGAAATCTGGTCAAATTTTTAGTTCATATTACACGTGCTAAATTTGTCTGTTATGATAGTCATTTTCTCTCAACTACCTTAAATGAAGGAGTTCAGGAATTATAATGTATCACTAACATAGTAAGATTTCTGAGGGCCCTGGCGCCATGGCCTAGTGGCTAAAGTCCTCCCCTTGAATGAACCAAAATCACATGTAGGCACAGGTTCTAATCCCAGCAGCCAGTTTTCCATCCAGCTCCCTGCTTGTGGCCTGGGAAAGCAATCAAGGACAGCCCAAAACCTTGGGAGGAAGTTTGGTACAGCAAAATAAATCATCACATGCAGCACTGGCATCCGGTGCAAGTGCCCCGTTAAGTCCTGGTTGTTCCACTTCCGAGCTCTGTCTTAGCTAATGCACCTGCGAATCATTGGAGGACAATACAAACCAGTAGGAGACCCAGCCGGATGGAGTTTCTGGCTTCTGCTTTGGTCCTTCTCAACCCTGGTTATTGCAGTTGTCGGGGAGTGAATCTGCAGTGAAATAGACCTCAAATTTCTAAATCCTTTGCAATTTCGTCCTTTCAATAATATTGATGTAATTAGGCAGTTAGTAGCTTCTTAGAACTTAAGAGAGAAGGTAGCTATTGCAGTGAGAAAGGCTTTCATTGAATTTTATCACTTATTGAAGAGTTTATTTAGTCAAATCTAGTTAATACACTCCTTAATATTTTCAGAAAGCATTGTTTTAACAAGACAATTAAAAGAAATATATCAAAGCAATGCCTGGAAAAACAACAACAACAACAACATTGTTCATCCCAGAGCAATCCTGTTACTGCATATTTCTGAACATGGCAGTATTTATATTTACCAAGTACTAACCAGAAGTAAGTATATAAGAAAATATTTCCTTAGCATTTATAGAATTGAAGCGCTATAGCTTCCTTCAAAACATCAGGGTATATTCCTAAAGCTAAGATTATTTGTAAGTACATTTAGTTGCTATGTAGCTCATCATCCCTGATAGCTAATCCTTAAAAAGAAAATAAGCATGTTGGGCACAGACACTGTGGCATGGTAGGTTAAGCCAATGCTTGCAAAGCCTGCATTGAGTCGTAAAGTGAGTAGGGTCTAGTTGCCTATGGTTTCTATCTGGTTTCCTATTAGTGCTCACATTTGGAAGCAGTTGGTAACAGCTCTAGTTCTTGGTTCCCTGCCAGTAATATGAGAAACCTTGATAGAATTTTGAGTTCCTCAATTCAGTCTGGTACAGCCAAGCTATTGTAAACAATTCAAGAATGAACAGCAGTGGGAAAAATCTCAGACTTGCTTCTTATCTTTTAAATAAAGAAAAAAATAAACCATTATGAAAGAAATAATTCATGTACAGATAGAAAATGTCCTAAGATGTAGACAACATTGAAATTTAGGATTAGGCAACTGTATTTTTATTTAACCTTCACTGGTCCTCATCCCTAAGCAGGTTAACGGATTCAAAAAAAAAAAAAAAATGATGCTTTCCAGGATTAGACACTTAAAAAGAAAGACATTTGGGGCAAGCGTTTCTTGTAGTAATTAAGATGCATGCAACCCACACTGAAGTGCGTGGAGTGGAAATCGACTATGGCTCCAAAACAAAGCTTCCTGTTAACGCACTCACTAGGAGGTGATGGTCTTGCTTCAAGTAATTTCGTTGAACCACCCACATGGAAAACCAGGATGGCGTTCCCAGTTCAATGCCGTGACACGGTGCAGCCTGATCTCTGTGTGTACTAGAGGAGTTAAACCAGTGGCCAGATCTCTCTTTCCCTGTCTCTCTTTTACTGTCTCTCTCATTGTGATTTAGATACTTCATAAATATAAGTTCAAAACTGATTTGGAAGCATTTAGTGAAAAACACTTCAAACACGTTTTTTTTTTTTTATAAGATTTATTTTTACTATTTTTTTATTGGAAAGGCGGATATACAGAGAGGAGAGACAGAGAGGAAGATCTTCCGTCCAATGATTCACTCCCCAAGTGAGCGCAATGGCTGATACTATGCCTATCCGAAGCCAGGAGCCTCTTCCGGGTCTCCCATGTAGGTGCAGGGTCCCAAAGCTTTGGGCCGTCCTTGACTGCTTTCCCGGGCCACAGGCAGGGAGCTGGAAGGGAAGCGGGGCTGCCGGGATAGAACCGGCGCCCATATGGGATCCTGGGCGTGCAAGGCGAGGACCTTAACCACTGCACCACTGCGCCGGGCCCCAAACACGTTTTTAAACTTTGTAAAAAAGACTTCTAATTGTTTTCTTCAATTGTCTTTAATCTCTGACTTCCCAAAACTTTGTTAATATATAATGTTCATAATAAATTAAATCCCTCTCAAAGTTGATAATAACTTATAGTATCCCAAAATGATTAGTTGTGCAATATATCCCAAATTAAAACAATATGGACGGAGTGTTCTTATTCAGAATAGCCATTTAAGTCAAACTCAACTAAACCTAATCCAGTTTTGGCCAGCTACAATCAATGTTTGTATTTGTATGGTACCATAATACACATATTAATCAAATAAATTAAAAAGCCATGATAAATACGTTTCATAAAAGATGATAATATATAATAGTAATTAAGCTTACATAAAATAAAATTTATACATTGAATACTGAATGACGCGTAGATTACAACCAGATCTTGAAAAAGTTATTTCTGTTACGGATGTCTTAAAACTCTTTTGTAATGAGAAAATTCTAGTAAAATAAATTTGTGGGTAGCTACATAGATAGGGCTAAAACTCGGTAGGCTAGTTCTCTAAAACTGCTGCTCTATGCTTCTCAGTAAGAGTTCTACTTTCTAGCTCAGTGTACTTACACCTGTTCACTGAAATCTGGCGGGAGATTAGCCAGAAATAAATAGGGAAACTTCCATTACATCCCTTTCTGTAAATAACAAGCTACAACTGCTCCATATCCCACTCAACCTCTAAACATCGGAATCTGAAATGCAAAACTCTTGTCTATTAATGCAGGTAACACATTCTTCACATGAATCTCTCTTTGGGAGTTTTGTCACCTTGGAAAATAAGTGTTTACTGTCTAAAATGCTCCCAAGTTTTCCACAAATGGCATATGATATCTGTCACAGAAAGCTTATTTTAAATCAGAACACTTAATGAATATTTTACAAACTATTTTCAATTGACCTGTTAAATATCAGCCTATATTGTGTCTTCCTATGGAATTACTAATTTACTCAACAAATATTTACTTATTTAAAATGGAAAATGGACCAGAAAAAGTCTCAAGGTGATCATGATTTATCAGGGCATAAAACGAGGGTTTAAAATTTATAAGAACCAAGTATAGATCAGTGCTTGGAAATTAGAGATTATGTTAAGAAAGATGACAGTATAGATTTTAAATGCTGGGTAGTTCAGAAACAGAGACAAAGAACAGAATTTTAGTCATCAGTCCATATTTTCTGAGTTCCTTAATGATCTTCAGTTTGAATTCTTTAAACCTCTGAACTTTGTAGAGGCAGACTAAACCTTGATGGGACCCTTTTTGGGGTTGGACTAAAGACAGACAAAGTGTTTCTTTTGAGCACACCCAGGTGAGGTGCTATGCCAGCCTGTGGTTTGGAAGCAGGCAGAGCTCTTGTTGCTTTAGCAGTCTTCTTACTCTTGGAATGAAGCCTCTTCAGTTCTACTGGGAATGATTACTGCTTGCATTTTATTTAATGAACAGGCCACACAGGCAATTTGTCTGTCTTTGATTGATAAAATACAAAAGCAAAATGAAAAGAACAGAGTCACCATTCAATAGTGATCTTTTTTTTTTTTTTTTTAATTTTTTTTTTTTTTTTTTTTTTTTCATTGGAAAGGCGGATATACAGAGAGGAGAGACAGAGAGGAAGATCTTCCGTCCAATGATTCACTCCCCAAGTGAGCGCAACGGGCCGATACTATGCCAATCCGAAGCCAGGAGACTCTTCCGGGTCTCCCACACGGGTGCAGGTTCCCAAAGCGTTGGGCCGTCCTCGACTGCTTTCCCAGGTCACAGGCAGGGAGCTGGAAGGGAAGCGGGGCTGCCGGGATTAGAACCGGCGCCCATATGGGATCCCGGGCGTGCAAGGCGAGGACCTTTAACCACTTGCGCCACCGCGCCGGGCCCCAATAGTGATCTTTTTTTAAATTACTTTTTCCTGATAAATGCCATAAACTACTTTAAAACCGTTTTTGTTAGCTGCAACTCCTTATATATTTCTCTTACTGCAACACACTATTTCATTTCCTTAGAGTAAAAGATCTCTGCTTTCTATTCCCTTGGTTAAAATAACCACTTGCCAAAACGGTTGGGAGTTCTTGATTTAAATGACAACAGAAAGCAGATATAAGAAAAGTGAACAAGTTAATCTGGAATATGCCCCTTTTACTGCCATTCAGTAGAGGCAGAATGAAATGATGAAGGAAAGATACACTATTAACAAAGAGAAGACAGCAGGGCGCAGTCTCAAGAACTGTGAAGCTTAAACAAACAAACAAACAAACAAACATCTCCAAATTTGGCCAGGCACAGTACCCTAGTAGCTAAATCCTCACATTGTACCTACCAGGATCCCATATAGGTGCCAATTCATGTCCCAGCTGCTCCAATCCCCATCAAGCCCTCTGCTTGTGGCCTGTGAAAGCAGTTGACGATGGCCAAAAGCCTTGGGTCCCTGTACCCATGTGGAAAATCTGGAAAAAGCTCCTTGCTCCTGGCTTCAGCTCTGCTCAGCTTGACCATTGTGGTAACTTGGGCAGTGAACCAACAGATGGAAGATCTTTCTCTATATATCTCCTCCTCTTTGTGTATTTGCCTTTACAATTAAAAAGAAATTATAAAATCATAAAAAATGTTCTCACATTGGGATTTTAACAGTATCTCATTTTTCTACAACCACACATTCTTATTCAGGTAGAAACAGGAAAAATAGTGTCTCCAGTAAAGAGTAATTATCTGTCAAGTAATCTACATCCTATACTTTGTGATTTTGCTTTCACTCTCTTTCTGGGACTCTGTTCCAAACTCTTGTTAGAAAAACAAGCTAGCTCAATATCATACACATATTTTTAAGCTACAGATAAACCTACCTTTCACTTTTTTGCAAGCAAAGCTAAGTTATCTGTTTAATATATTTAATACTAGACAGATAATAGTCATGTTCCCATATTTCTGGCTACAGTCCCATTTTTTTTTCTTGAAGACACAAAATACAATCAAGTCTAGGCAAAAAAAATACTAATAGATTTGTGATGAATGTCCTCTTTAAGTATTTCTTCAAATACTTTTCTAAACGGTCATAGAGGCATGCTAACCCAGTTACAGGCTCTACTTCAAAATCCCTGATATTCAAGTGAATGGAACTTCATCATTGTGCCTATGAAGAATTAATCAGGGTTCTTTTTGTACAAACGTTTGCTCATTCAGCTGTAAATATGACATACCGGCTTTTCTCCTAGGGATGCAGAAAGGATCTGAAACTAGTGGATCCTGAGAGAAGTCTGTAAGACAAACAGAAGCACATATCAAAACAATTAAGTTTCTTGCATGCACTACACTTCGGTTACAGCTTCCTCCTGCTGTATCTAGGATGACACCGCAAGGCTTGGGTTCTTGTCACCAAAGGATGTCTCACATGTTTGATGTATAAAATATTGCATTGAAGAACTTCCCCAGTCACTCTTCCCTTAAAATGACAATGTTCTTGAATTATGCTGAATGTGGATGGATCATAATATGAAAATGGTAAAAAAATGCTCAGTGAAACTCATACAATCTTTAGTCATTATAATTTATCCCACTGCTGGCTATATGCTATAGCAGATGCAGGTACTGATTTTAATACAAATAAAGCAGTGGTTAATAGTGTGTCCCTGTGTGAGCTGAATGTAATCTACAAGTCATGAAGTGTTACCCAGTATTTCAAAAGCAATGGGACAAATGTTTCAGCTTTTGTTTTTGTCTTTTCATTTTGTTTATTTATTTTTTGCACCCACTTTCCTCCATAATTCAACCCATCTAGATACATATGTATCCCTTTCAACTAACAATATTAAAAAATAAGAAATAAAATCAGAAGAATCTGAATAGGAGTCTCAATGATGATTTCCAGGTCAGATTATTGCTTATTAAACATGACATAAATTTTGATAAAATATGAGTGGAAATGTTGTTTGCATCCAAGCTAAACAATCTATTCTAAAGCTGGGATTATATGCATTGAAGAGATATACCATGGGAACCACTGGATATTTTGCTTTTTGAAATTGCAATTGATATTTTAATCCTGAAATAAAACAAAAACAAATCCACTGTGTTGTTAGAGTAAGTGTTCTAGCTAGACTCATACCACAACAACCCATTGACACTATGAAGTCAATGTGAGAACCAGTATTAGTCTTTATCAAATAGTTTTCTTACATCAGAAACTAGTGTTGGCCTTTCCCACTGTCAGTAAGCACTAGCTCAGTTTCTTACAACTTAAACCCTTGGAAAGTGTTTAAGATATTTATAAATTGCAAAAGCTAAAGTTATTCACTAGATTAAAAAAAAAGCTAATAGACATTTGAGGCTTAAGAATATAAAATGTAGATTGAAGTTTAAAGAACATACTTGCTTTATTGAGAGAATGTCACAGAAACTAAAAAAAAAAAAACTTAAGTTACTTTATTTAAATTAAGACTGGGTGTCTCAAATATGAGCCCTAAAAATATAATGAAGTATCCTAACAATTCTCAGATTCAGTTCTCACTTAACAAAAACAAAGGCAATCCAATCATTTAGACAACCATCTGAGCACTGAGGAGCAAACTGATGCAGGTGAAGAATTCAGCATAGATCCTTACATACAGAAAGTATTTAATTACAAAGTACTCCTCTGATCCTGCTACTGTGAAATATGATCTGTAAAAGGAAACGTGGGTTGTAATGGAATATTATGGACATTCACTGGAGGCTGAATCCAGAGTGCAGTGAGCTGGGTCAGTATAGCCATGCAGTCTCAGTGGCATCACAAAGTATATTTTATCACTAAGCATTACTAAGCCCTTCTGGTACTTTATAGCTACAGAAGCAAATGCACCTTCTGATATGATCACAGGAATACCAAAACTGAGATTCCTAGAAGATGATTTTGCCTACCTAGAAGCATCAACATGTAATTTCTATGGCTTACTAAGGGTTTACACATATATTACATGCATTTATATTTACCTATATATATTTAGGGACGAAATGTGTGAAAAATTAACAGCATAAAATGGATATATAACTTTGGTTACAATAGAAAATGATTTCAGGAAAATTCTATCAGGTTATTTACAGATTTCTGAGACTATACTTCACCCAACCCTATCCTAGCCCAAAAAAGATTCAGTTAATATTGTAAGGAAACAGACACAGAACAGAAAAGAGAAAGATAGGGTAGGGATTAACAAAACAGATTTATTATCAAAGAGAAAAATAAATCCATGGAGAACAAACACGTGGCAGGGGCTGGGTGTTTCACACTTTCAGGATCTTGGCATGTTCTGAGGGGTGTGGAATTTGGAGAAATGGCAAAGTGGATAGGCATTTTTAACCTTGGTAGGCTTTGCCTCCTAGGAAGTTGGAAGGACGTGTGGAAGGCTAGGCTAGTCTATTGAAATGCATTGGAAAAGGTCATTGGAGACTGCATTTGTGAATTCTGATAGCTTCAAAAGCAGACTTTTGTCTTTTCCCCTCTAGGTATTACTGTAAAAAGTGACTAGACACAGACAAATAAAAATACCAGGGTGGAAACAAAGGGGAGAGGTGTGGAAAAAATAAAAATAAACATACCAAACTGAGTTCCATCACAAAATAGCATATTAACTGTGGAAATCAATATGGAGAGTGCTTGGAAAATTGGAAATAAACATGCCATATAACCCAGCTATCCCGCTGCTAGGCTTATACTCAAAAGAAGTTAAATCTGAATTTGAGAAGGGGATCTGTAACCCTATATTTGCAGCAGCACAATCTACAATAGCAAAGACATGGAAACAATCCAGATGTGTGCCCAAGGAAGAGTGGTTAAAGAAACTGTGGTACATCTACTCCATGGAATATTATTTAGCTATTAAGAAGAATGAAATTATTCCATTTACAACCAAAGGTCCCACCTAGAGACCATTATGCTCAGTGAAATGAGTCAATCACAAAAGAACAAACACCATATAATCTCTCTCATGTAAGGAAGCCAACATGGAAAGTGTAACTCCAATAGTCAAATCTGTACTTTTTTTGTGATTGATTGTTAGCTTTTTTGGCTGTATCCCATCTGTTTTGATGCTTTGATTTCAGTTTGATTCCTTCCAATTAAACTATTTTCTCCAGTCGAGTTCATCACGTGATCATGAATTATACAATGGAATCATTTTTTCCAAGAGACGTCTGTGTTTCCTTTTTGTCACTCCTGTGTTTGTTACTCAATGGCATGTTATTTTTTTAAGGTGCTACAATTCATTTTAGATGTTGTTGTTGTTGTTGTTGATGATGTGGCTGTCCTAACTCATATTGGTTGTTGACCTTGTTTCATGGCCTCTCACTTATGGTAATGCAGAGTGATGGAGTACTAGGAATTATCATATACAGACGTGGGGGTACAATGGAACATGCATCCCTGCATCCAGATGAAAGATGGATTCCCATTGAAACTACTGGACATGAGTCGAATCAATAATTGCAAAAACTTGAAACTTGGAAACAACTGAAATGCCCATCAACAGAAGACTGGATAAGAAAGCTATGGTTCATTTACTCCATGGACTACTACTCAGCTATTAAAAAAAAAAAAACAAGAAAACAAAACAAACGAACAAACAAAAATGAAATGCAGCCCTTTGTAGCCAAATGGGCCCAATTGGAAACCCTTATGCTAAGAGAAATGAGCCAATCCCAAAAGGTTGGATAATATATGTTTGTTTTAATTTAATATGAAATGATGTCAATCTGAAAAACAGTACCTGTAAACTGTAATATGATTTCAACCCCAAACAGTCTGTATCTCATGCAATAAGATATTGTGATGTAACCAATGAACCAACAATCAATGTGAGTCAGACTGCTTATGTTCTACATCAAGAAATTGCAAAACCTAATATACTTTCAAAACCCTGTGCTACTCAGAAATGGGGAGGGAGAGCAGAGAAATCTTCCATCTCCTTAGAATGAGTGAGGAAGACGTGAAGTATAACCTAACAGGAACATAACAGTTAACTTATAGACAACAGATGGAAATCAGCATTAGACAATAGTACAACTACAAAGACATACAGGGGGAATAGAGAGTGATCCTAACAACCTCTTAACAGGAGGTCATATGCACAGAGCAGGGTGGAACCCCAGAGTGGAGCAAGTGGACAGGGGGAAGCTTGTATCCCAACCTTGGAGACTCCTGGATCCTCACCAAGGACGGTCAGTACAGGCACCAAGGACTACATCCCAACTGCCAAAGAGACCACGGGGAAATGGAATGCCTTCAGAGGCCAAGGACTCTGAGGTCATCCACCCCACCAGATGGGATGGAAGAAGCCCAAATCCTTCCTCACAGGATCCAAGGTCATTAGAACAACAGCCAGGATCCCTGAGTGGTCCACAGAAAGAGAACAGTAAACTTCCTTTGGACTAGGGAGAGGAGCTTTCTCTGGTACTTACTTAGTTCCAACTTTGGATCCCTATCCTCTCTTGCAATGACCATCAGGGTCCCCCCAGAACATCCCCTCCCCAAACACACACACACACACACACACACACACACATTAGAATAGATAAGCAGAGAACAACAAGGGAAGCTTAGAACCAGACAGGAAATGGTCAGCATGGACTCACACACACCTTACAAGGTAGGACACAAAGATTAATTACTCCTCACTAAGGTATTGAAGATTTCTCTGCACACCCCTCCTAAAACTGTTCTGCACCTCAATTATTGGCATATGCCTCGTTAGAGTTATAACCCAGTATAGACTATCCTAAGATCTGCCAAGTTCAGCAAAATTATGCTTCAACACTATAAACTGCTAAATACTAAAATGAAAATAGACATGAGCCAGCTGAATAGTACCCTATAGCTATTTTAAGCTGTATAGCAGCCAGTTCTGTGTATAAACTAAAATTGAAATGTCAATGAAGTAGTCACAGGATGTGGTTAAGAACTTGCATTTTTTTTTAACACATTGGTTCCTCAATATCATCTCAATTAATTCCATAATGTTGTAAATTGTCGTTGATGTTATGCTGTGGCTTTAAATTGATCTGGATGGTATTCTGCCAGCTCTGCCTTCAGATCAGAGAAGGTCTCCCCAAGAAACTGTTGAATTTATCTGGACAACAAGATGCTAGACTCTATGCTTGGTATACTCTTGCAATGAAAGAATCTTGACTGAATTTGAAATGTAATACAGCAACAAGGTGGAGGAATCCACCATGGGAGGAGGCTAAGGGAGGGGTTGGGTGATCCCCAGAACCTATGAAACTGTGTCACATCATGCAATGTAATTAATAAAATATATATATATACATGGCAGGTTAATCCTCTGCCAGCATATCCCCAGGGTTCATTTGCAGAGTAACATCCTCCATGCATACACGCTATCAGATATTATGAATATTGCATGAATCATGAAGTTTCGAACCACATATGAGTTTCATTCTTTTACATCTAAAATGCCTTTTGTTTTCTTCCCTTGGAAATTTCTAGAAGGTATTGGCCTGATAACTGTAGGAAAAAAAAAATCAAGAATGGAAAGACAATCTCACAGAGAACATGAGCATAGAGAATGCCCAGAATGAATGATATATTATAGAAGGGGCAATTGCAGCCCTCAGAGGAAAAAACAAGGGAAACAATTTTTAAATTCCTTTAGGATTTCAGTCAGAACGCTTTACAAAAAAGGACGTCAACCATAAGCTAAAATAACATTAAAGCCAATTAATTCAATGGAAAAATTAGACAGTCTTTACATGTAAGGGAATTTGGGTAGCTGTTCATTACATAATTTAAATTAATCATTCTATGTATGCTTACTCATTACTGAGTTATACAAAAATGTGTTATAATAAAATTGACATAGGAAACTAAGAGAGCGCGACGATACTTGGTGAGAGATACAGTTTCAACCTGCTGGATTTGAAAAAGCAGAAACTCGTCATCACCACACAAGTGTTTACTTGTACTATACTATGAGAATATCCTACTTTTGTTTTACAGTTTTGTCACTTTTGTGACAAATATTCATGTTGAATTGTTTTCCTATTCATTTTGGGTTTTAATTTTAAGAATTATTCCAGTTTTGTATATTACAAAATCTCTGTGTCCCAAATTTTCCTTGACTTACATTTTATTTTTAGCTGAATCACATATGAAAATAATTTCTGAGTGTGCTTTTCTTTGTAACTGCTCCTAACCCTTTTCTAAAAATGTGTTTCTTTTTTACTCATTCTATAAAGATGTAATATTTGTTTACAGTCTTCCAAGGTAATACATCTCCACAGCTCTATTTTCTAGCTTCCACGGATGTAAAGTTTGTGTTGCTGGTCCCCACTTAATTTTAGATAAAGCAGAGTTTTCTGGGATGTTCATGTTTCTTTTTGATGAATCTTGCTGTAAGTTTATTTTTCACTTTTTCCTTAGATTCACAGTAAAACTAGGATCTAAGAACTTATACTTTCCACAGAAAAATCTCAGCTAACAGTTTCAAATATTTCACTTACTCTATCGGTAAAATACAAAATATTTGTAGGACAGTATCAACTCTTTATAAAAACATTTAAATACATATGCTTATGTCTTAGTGCACATATACTTGTGCACAGCTAAACATGCATAATGAGCACTTTGTATCCCATTGATGATCCACAAATTAGCCACTTGTTTCCTACTTACACATACATATTCAGGAGCTATAGCAGCACAATTTTGCCTCTCTTTTCTTCATTTAAAGTTATTGTGGCATACAATCTCCTAACATTCTTTCCTTCATTGCTCTGCCAGGATCACATTTATTCAGAACTCATTGTTTATGATCTTGACTATTAATGCATTAATCACTGACTCATTCAAAATACATGTAAGTTACTCATTTTGCTGTTTTCCAATAGTTCCCATTTAATAATAGCATTAATATTTTTAGCATCTCAAAACAAATTATGTCAGTAAAAGTTATCCAAGTTATTTCTGATTTTTGTAACCTTGCATTTCAGTTTTATTTAATAATAAAGCAATGCAGAAAACATTTGAATTATTGGTCTTATCTAAATTATTGCATGTTGCATTATTTAAGTTATAATGCTTTAAGTCACTTATCATTCACTGCATTCTATTAAGTCCAGCAGAATGTTTATCGAATTGAAAGGACTGGTAGCATCTTCAATGAGTGTCAACGAGCAAGGGAAGAACTTGTTAGGAATTTGAGCTCTGACACTTGAAGTTCACCATATCCCCAGCCTTGGATGGGGCAAGGAAACAGGGCCTGGGAACTTTCTAAGGAAAACACATTTTGGTTGCATACTTAGCTGATCAACCTGTGAAGTTAACACCTAAATCAAAACAGGGCATCATATCCAATACAGTTCAACTAGGATTTTGTAAAGGTTTGAGTGATTCCAGGCCACAAGTTACAAGTTAAGACATTTCACTGTATTCTAAATACCCAGAGAGTTTAATTTGCAAGGAAAATCCTTGTTTCTTTTGAAAACACAGCTTATTTCATTTCAAATGGCTGCTGTGGTTCTTTTACACATATAATGGTTGTGTCATCTAACTCAACTGGGAAGTGGTGCTATCTCAAAACAGTCCCAACAACCTTGTCTCCTTGTGGCAAAGTGAACTTATGCCCTACTAGTTATTTAGCTTTCAATAAATTCTTAAAAAGAAAGAGCAACTGATTAAGAAAAAAACACAGATTTTTGTAATAGTAATTTATTTTCCCACTATGACACATCATGAATGTTTTTGTAGAATAAAAGTTTCTTAAAGTAAGTGTGCCAAAACATCTAACTTCTGTTTTCTGTAAGGAATGCAGATTCTCGCTGGTTCGCTGACCTTTCTGTAACTCTTGGAGTTTTGCTGACTGCAGGTGAAATTCACTAAATTTTGATCATTGCCTTTCTCCTTCGCAGTCTAGACTCTGAGGGACAATCTTAGAAGTGTTGCCTTTATAAAAGAGATTGTTCACCAAATCAGAGAATCTGGTGGCCTCGGTTGTCACTTTTAGTTTAGTGCTGTGAAAGCCGGAGGAGACAAACCCTTCCTGAACCCTGACAGGCTCCCCATCAAACAGCAGGAGGCTTGAGTTCCCACTTTTTAAAAAAACCAGTGGGCTGGTAATCATGTGGAGTCAGTGGAGGTTTACAGTAAGTATCGCATCATTAGGAAGGTCTAAGGTCCTGCATCAGCATGTACAATTTATAGATCAACAGAACACTAGTTTTTCTTTTATTCCCAACATTTGTTCTACTCTCAGACCTGAGTTACTGCTGTCGAAATTTATAATAACTCCTTGTTGTGTGTATTTGAATTTGAACAGATTTTCTCAGTCAACCTCTGGGCTTCCTTGGGATTTGTGTTAAGTCTAAGTACTATCATGTGTAGGCATCGCTTTTCCAATGCCTCAAAACAACCTTGAATCCCTTTGATAACATGCAGAGACCCTTTGGTGCACCTGGAAGATTTTTAGAGTGAAATCATCCTAACAGAATTCTCCACAAGAGCTCTCTAGAAAAGGGCCCGTAAGATATGTCACACGTGAGATGCAGGTCACAAAAACGTGTCTTCATCACTGTCAGTGATTCACACTCATTAGTGACCTGAGATGGGAAAACGGTTCCCTTAGATGGTTTACAGTTTCTGATGGAGTGCAGGAGCTGAGCAGTAGCTATCATGGGACTGACTCAGGATTATTCTAAGGATTGCAACCTCAGTGGGACGATGTCAAATCTGCCCATCAACGAGATTTCTGGCTGTAGTTCTTCAGCATGTATATACTATCAAAGATGAATGCATTCCTTCTTTTGTAAGATGCAGAGATAATTTTTAAAGGATGTCCACGCATTTTGATCTTACATATTATAATATTGTCATAGCAGAAAGCATGTCTTGCTGGATCAAAAATTGTGTTCCACTTTAGAAAGAGAAGAGAAATATGGTACATAAAAATAAATTTTTCACAAAACAAATTCTATGGTATATATTCAGATGATTCACTGATTTTATAGCAATTTATTATATGTGTAAATTATTTATAATTGACTTTTATTTAAATCATTGAATAATTATTATATTAATCATCATGGAAAATAAAAAACAGATATATTATAATCGTCCGTGTTATTTCCAAAATTAATACTTAAATTATTAATGTATTGATTATTCTAACACTTGAGTTGCTACTTTTTTTTTTTTTAAAGATTTATTTTTATTATTTTTTTATTGGAAAGGCGGATATACAGAGAGGAGAGACAGAGAGGAAGATCTTCCGTCCGATGATTCACTCCCCAAGTGAGCGCAACAGGCCGATACTATGCCGATCCAAAGCCAGGAGCCTCTTCCGGGTCTCCCACGCGGGTGCAGGTTCCCAAAGCTTTGGGCCGTCCTTGTCCTTGACTGCTTTCCCGGGCCACAGGCAGGGAGCTGGAAGGGAAGCGGGGCTGCCAGGATAGAACCGGCGCCCATATGGGATCCTGGGCGTGCAAGGCGAGGACCTTTAACCACTTGCGCCACAGCGCCGGGCCCTAGTTGCTACTTTTCAAGATGCCAATATCCATCCTATAATTAGAGGAAAACAGAGGGATTCACCCTAAAAAAAGTCTGATCTCAAATTAGCGCTGTCAATAAAAAATTATATGTGCAGTAAGAAATAGATTTAAAGAATATTTTGAACGTCACATGGGATGCATACTTCACTTATGTGTAAGTTTTGTTATATCAGCACACTAGATATGTAATTGTGCTCGTATTTTAAGATGGAAGTGTAGGATGAGATTATTTTAGCACAGATATTTTAGAAATCCAGACATAGGTAAAATCATAGTATGTCCATGAATATTATGGAAAAAACTGGGTACATGTTTCAAAAATTCTGGAAAACTATTTGTATTTTAATTCTACATATTTTATCTGCAAGTCTAAGCAAATGTGTTCTAGATGTGTATTTGGTGACTGAAAAAAATAAAATTTTAAAGTATTCACAACACAGAACTGTACACTAATACTGGCAATGTAATAACTAAGTTATTGTGAATAAATTTGGATAGTCTACTTTTCAGAATTAAATGCCATTGCCAACATTTAAGGAATGAAGCAGCAGATGGAAGATTTTTCTGTCTCTCTTTCTTTCTGTAAAACAGCCTAATAAAAACGAAACAGTTCTTTAAAAACTGGATTTAACATAAACGATACCAAGAAGGTTAAAGCCAAAGTTTGTATAAGAAGTCTGGAAATGTATAAATCTTTCCATATTTCTATTACATCCCTCTCCATCAATTTCAGATCTGCTTTGTTACAGGTTTAACTATTTGTCAGAACAAAAAAAAAAAAAGTTTACAGAATCTGAGACCAGAAGAATGCTCAAAGCATTTTTGAATGTTTTCAGTCTGAGACTCTTATCCATAGTTCTCTCTGCATCATTCATTCTACATTTCTACTAATTAGAATGTCATCTTTGGTTACCCCTAAGCCAGCTGTTTAATCTCAACACACACAAATTTAGGATGAAGAAAATATCTGACCTACTTGTTAGAGATGTAGATGCCTCTTTTTATGAAGCTATCCTGTTTTTGAGAACAAGAGAATCATGATTCTCTAAAATGAAGATTGAGATACTATCTTTTTTCATCTCTTACATTAAGTGCTAAAACCAATACAACATTGTCCCATACATATGTTTGCTGTTAGTTTGCATCAACAGACTGCAGAGGCCGCCTACCACCTTGATTAAAATTTGGCTTTTTAAACAAGTATACAAAAGGATACAAATGTATTCCCTATGTTATATAATGGATGCTTCAGCAAGACACAATGCGATAGTAATTAAAATGAATAATAATGTATCTTAATCATTCAGCGTTTTCTACAATTTAGGTCAAAGACATAGACATTGGTTATGCGCCCCTACCACTTCTGAGAGAATTAGAGGTCTTAGACTTTGCAATAGGAAACCTAGTCTTTAAAAAAAGGCAAGTTCAATAGCAGATGTGAAAAAAAAAGAGAGAGAGAGAGAGGAACTTGCTGGAGAGTACAACAGCTGCAAACTGCAATTGTGAGCCTTGTATTGCAAAGGGACTATTTGTCATGGGAGTAGAAATTGTAAGTCATGAGAGTAAGAAGATTTGCTGTCTTTATTTTGTAACACCTACAGCTGGCAGGCATTCTGTACTTTGAACTTGTGAATCCTGGTAAATTGCCTTGTATTGTTATTCTTTAATTTTTACCCTATCTTTGGCTATTAGGTCTATCTATTTTGAAAGATTTGAATGCATTTCTACATGGCTCTCTAATTCTGGACACTTTCCTAATATTGATTCAATATTGAGTTGCATTGTGTTTTCGCTAGGGGTAAAATACAAATATTTGTTAACAATTTACCTGATATATATTTCCGACATAAGAGTCCAGCTTCCATTTTTGGAATTCTCACATTGATAAGACTGAATTATCAAGTCATTCCTTCGTTTATAATTCAGATTGTCCAAAAAAAAAAAAAAAAGCCAAGTAAATTTGAATTAGTTCACTTTTTTTTTTTTGAAAGTTAGATATACAGAGAGGAGGAGAGACACAGAGAAAGATCTTCTGTCCAATGATTCACTCCCCAAGCGCCCACAACTGTCGGATCTGAGCCAAACCGAAACCAGGAGCCAGGAGCCTCTAACAGGTCTATCAAAAGGGTGCAGGGTCCCGAGGCCCTGAGTCATCCTCAGCTGATTTGCCAGGCCACAACCTAAGATCTGGACAGGAAGGAGGGTCACCAGAATTAGAACTGGCTCCCATATGGGATCCTGGTACATGCAAGGCCAGGACTTCAGCCGCTAGGAACTGTGCTGAGCCCCACTGGGCTTTTTGATAGGGATTTTTTTTTTGTTATAATGTAAATTGTATTTTGAAATTTTGAAGATCATAATTAGTACCTTTAAAACTCCATGTGTTACCACTATTTTAACAGATAATAAGTTGTTTTTTTTTTCTACAAACTAATGGTCAATAACAGAATAAATAATCCAAGGTATTAGGTATATATCAGCTTCAACAGTTTACTTATTTGTATGGGAACATGCACAGGGTTATCATTCACACTATTGAGATGAGTTTTATCACAGAGATAAAAATGTTGGGTAATGGTTTTATATTGGAACTCAGAATTATTCACTTTACATTTTGGGAATCCAGCACTTTCGATTTTAGAATGAAGAGTAGAAGAAAGGAAATGTAAAGTCATTTTCTGCATTACTAGCTGTATATTATAAATTAGATAATTGTGGAGTTTAGTTATTTTGCACATACAAAATAAATACAATTTTAATACATATGAAAAGATATTGTCAATGGACACATCAAGTATTAACTAATGTCTAAAAGTATCATTTTTTGTAGGAGACTTATACAACGGAAATAGGAATAATTATGTTAGTTTCTTAATGTGTCAAGAATTTAATTTGCTGCGCTCATTTTGTCTTCTTTTTGTTTAAGGATTTAAGCACATGAGAACTTATTTTAGGTGAATGACGTACACATAGAAGTAATGAAATTATATCAGTGAATAAATTATAGTATTCATGCAACTTACATTTGAATGCAATATATTTCCCAGTTAAAATCAACAATTATTTGGTAAAATCTTAATTAGTTTATCTCAAATAGAGATCTTGTGATTATGACAAAATCTAATCTTTGATAGATATTACGTTTCTAGTGATAAATGTGTATTGATATCTGCAAAGCTTCTTTATCAGATTTTGTCTGCCAACAATCACTCTTGTACCAAAATTTAACTTAGCAAAGTGTTGACTTGAAAAGCAACAAAAACATAAAACATTTTGTTAACTAAATGATGATTTTTTTCCCCAAAATTATCAGAGATATCTTCTCTAGCATAAAGATCCTCCCAGTTATTTGTGTCCAAACAGGGAGTATATTGCAAAGATGAAGAATACAAATCTTGAAGTTTTGTTTCATACTTTTTATATATAAATGCATGGAAAAACGTAAGAGAATTTGAAGTTTTGGCAAACATGACTAGAAACTAAAAGAAAACAAAATGTGCATGTGCTTATGAATATACAATTATATGCATACATATATACCTATCTATAATATGTACAAGAGAATACAGCCTGTGTATATGAATATCTCATATCCTATGTATTTGTTATTCTAAATGAAATTTAATTTAAACTGTAACAGAAATGGAGATTTGTATATTACAAATGAAGTCTTTTTTTCAGTTTTCTTTTCTTTTCTTTTTTATTATTACATTCCATTATGTGACACAGTTTTATAGGCACTGGGATTCCCCCTACCCCTCCCCGAACTCTCCCTCCATGGTGGATTCCTCCACGTTGTTGCATTGCCACAGTTCAACTTCAGTTGAGATTCTTTCATTGCAAGAATCTACAAAGCATAGAGTCCAGCATCTTATTGTCCAGATATGTTCAATGGTTTCTTGGGGAGACCATCTCTGGTCTGAAGGTAGAGCCAGCAGAATATCATCCCTTGCAGTCAAAAGCCCCAACTTAACATCAGCAACAATTTATAACGTCATGGAATTAGTGGACATAGTATTGAGTAACCAATATGTTAGAAAAGCAATTACATTTTACAGGATTGGCTAAAGACTAGCAGACACAAGCATGATTTTATAGACACCATACCAAAACTGTATAGTGAGGCATTTCACCTTCACCCAATAACCAGATACTATTCCTGTTACATGTGCAAAATGATTTATTCTCTGATACATCACAGTAAAATACCAGCTCTGAAAATGAGCTGACAGGATCAAAAGCTGGATACAGCAATGAAGTGGAATTATGATCCTGAGAATGTCTCGGTGTTCTTCAAGCAGGAAATGAGAATATTTCCTATCTCTTACTGGTGTGATAAAGACTAAATCTGGTAAGCAATGCACTGCTGATCTCTGACTTAAAATGGTATGGTAAGTTCACAAGGATAACAACCAAACCACAACAACAAAACATTCAATGAGAATCTTACTTCAAATTTAGAATTCTGGGTTTTCCCTGGAGGCATGATAAGCAGCAGGATACTCTCAGGAAGAGGTGGTTCCCAGTCAGTCCTGTGCTCACAAGGTAAACAACAAAAGCAAGCCATGTCCTGTGCTGCTAAGCTATGACGTTCCATAAGCTGTGTTTGTTGAACGCATTTGACTTATAATATTTTTAATATATAATGAGATTATCAGGGAAATACCCCCATTACATATGGTGGCATATTTGTAATGGTGTAGCTTGGCACTCATAATACAGTTAAAATTAATAATTCACATAATCACACACACACAAAAATTGCACTCACAATGTGGATTTTTCCAAAATTAGAGATATTGCTTTGAAGTTTTATTTAAGATAAGTTCCTTTTGTGAGAGCTTTCACAAAAGGAAATTGTTTCTTTAGGATATATGAAATTATATATGCATAAATGAATTTCTAATCTCACTCTTAAAAACATCTTTGTTAAACAACATTCTGTAGTCTCTCAGCAGTAAAAATAATTTAATTATGTAACACTTTGTCTTCTGATGTTGTTTTTTTAAGATAAAGCTTTCATACAACTGCCATATGCTTGTCTGGCTTAATCTAGTAATTTAAACCTGGAAGTAGTAATTTCTAACATAATGCATTTTAAATACTTGGAGATGATAGAACATGCGCAAACACAATTATTAAAAATAGCAGTAAAGGTAATAATATTGACTAAATTTAAAGCAATTCATAAAATTGACCTGTGTTTAATATTTTTGCAGCTTACAAACATTTGATATATATATTTTTTAAGATTTATTTATTTTTATTGAAAAGATAGACTTGGGACCCGGTGTGGTGGCCCAACAAGAAGTCTACAAGGGCACTATCTGTTTCCAAAATGAACATCATGTTTGTGATAAAAAGTTATTTGATAGAAAGTGAGGACATAGCAAAATAGATTGACATAAAGATCGCTTAAAAAAACAAAAAACTAGGGCATTTTTACTTCTGTCCCTGGATCCTTAATTTGCATCCTGTTAGAGTCTACGTGATCCACACTATGCTCAACTTTGTCCCTTGATATGTAATAAAACAAATAATGATGAGAGGACCCTTTGCAAAAGTACTAATTTTCCATAATATTTGAAAACTCTTACAAAAGACCCATAAGGAGTCTCTCACTTTATAATGAATTTAACATGGTCAATTCTCCTAGTAAATAGATATAAACATCAAATATGATATTGGAACTCAATCAATTGAGTTCTAGAACTACTTTGTCAGCATTAAGCATATACTTGTGTAGTGAACATATGGGTGAACCAAGTAGTTAAATGGCAAATATGTTACACAAATTCCTCACATTAAAAAAAAAAAAAATCAGGCAGGGCTTTTCAATGTCTAGATGTGGTATCTGCTAGGTGAGTGCCTGGGCTTTACAGAGTTTTACAATTATATCACAAATATCTATCTGAAATCAGAGTATTTATCAACTAAGAGCACTATCAAAATTCTATGAGAAGTGCAGCAACAGGGTCAATTCATCGCATTGTACAGTTCAAGTACTCATATCTGGGACCCCATAGTGAGTCTACCAACTATAAAAATGCATTCAGAGAGAGTCTGGCAGTATGGAGCCACAAGTTAAGCCACAACTTGAAATGCCTGCATCTCATCCAAGAATTAGCTTGAAACTTTATTACTGTTCTTCCAAACTGGTTCCATTTGCATATTTCCCGGAAACCAATGAATAAAAGATCAATAACTACCCACATGGTACCCAGATGGAGTTTATGGCTCCTGGTTGTTGCTGGTATTTGGAAATTGAACCAACAGATACAGATTGGATATTGATCTTGTTAATTTTCTCTCTCTCTGCTGCCCTTCCTCAAGAAGTAAATAGAATCTTCAAAATTAAGAATGTCCCGAGCATATTCAGCCTAAAACTATGAAAAACAAGCACACGCACACGCGCACACACACACACACACACACACCAGATCAGCGTGAAAACAACAGAAAAATAACCTACGACAAGCTGGATGAATTAGCATTTCAGAGGGTTTGTATAAAGTGCTCTCTCCTCGAAGATCATAATTGAATTTTTGACTTCTGTAAGTTTAAAGCAATGGCAGAATGACTGGTTACATTTTACACTAAATACTTGACAGGAAACTAAAATTACAGTATCTCCAATAATAATCGGTCTTTTCCAAAATTATGTTACTACAATTTTACAAACATTTTAAGCAGTCTTATTAATACAATGTAAATGTTTTATTTAGCCAAAGATTTTTGGTTTAAAGATGAAAGCATTATTTTCCACTCAGATGCAGTGTATTGTACCATCATGATGACTAAGCCTACCACCTGCAGCTGGAAAAACTCCTTTCTCTGGAAGAAAAGTTTGTTATGCCCTAAGGTAAATGTTTTTTTTTTTCTTGAAAAAGATACAAAGAGAAAAATATAAAAAAGATGATATTTCAGACTTTAAACCGCAGTGGCCTGAATATGAATGTCATATTGAATCTTCCTAATGCAAGACAGGAAGACATCATCCAACATGACAGATGACAGCAGGAGCAATTAAAATGGGGAACATCTTTCAAAACTGGTAATTTCCAGGACCAGCTATATGGTTTAAAAAATCAAAATATTATGCAGACATTAAGGGAAGAACACTAAATTAGTTGAAAAAAGACGCGCCCATATGTCCCGTCAGCACATTTATCTTAGTAAGCACCTTCGTGTTCAGTCACCAACATGGCCATCAAGAAATGAAATGGAATACATAGGAGGCTGTGTGAGTAATAAAGAGAAACACAACCACCCCAGAAATTTGTTTACCGCATAATTAAAACGGGTGGGGTGTATGGTAATGGCTTGGTGTCTCTTTAATTGCCATTTTCACTAAAACTGCACATCATAACCCAATTTAGAACCAACAACAAAACAGACTGTGTATTTTACATTATAGCAGCAATTAACCAGTACTGAGATTAATATAAGAAAGTTGGATATAAAAATAAATGATGTATTTTTCGATAGAACTCTGCCTGTGGTACATGAAAGAGGATTGTAACCTTATGTCAGCTAAAATTAATTCAACAGTGTGTTTGAGAGGCAGGCATCAAGTACAAGCTGTTAAACCCTACAAATAGGTGAAAGTGAACATAAATATCTTTCCCCTGATACATCTCTCCCATATCCAAATACCCTTGCTTTAATGCTCTTGAAAAAGTACAAATATAAAGTATAAAATTAACCTGGGATAAACTTCACCTATTGTATCTCAAGTTAAATACAAATTTGTATTTTTCCACTTATCTGAGACATTTAATTAATAAAGCTAATCTTTAACATGTGGCAAAAACATATGCATTAATGTGATTTATAATAAAATGTAAATGACTGATTCGTTATTTCCCTAGGTGATTTCTGTAGGTAGCAATGTTTCCTTTAGAGAAAGCAACACAGAGAGTGCTTTAAAGTGTGGTTTATAAACATTTAATTAAAATATATATAGGGAAGAGCTTCTGAATTTAAATTTCCTTTCTGTAATATTAATTCGTTTTCTCCTTAGTCTATTATGCCAAAATTAACAACCCCAAAATTATAATGTGTGAGTGTATATATATATATATATGCTGTGTGTGTATATGTATATACATATATATGTCTATGCATGTGTCTTTAAAAATTCAAATTCAAATTTATAAAATCGGATGCCCAAGGGTCAGGAGGAGAAGGTCGATGGGAAAACAGACTTGGAAACACATGGTCTGCCTAAGTAGCAATTATTGCCAAATGGAAATTGTGAATCAGGTTTGCTAAATGATCCAATGCTTCAACAAGTAAAGCTGGCATTTAGACACTGTGAAAAATATGCTAATGCTTAAACATTGGCAATTGCCTCATTTAAAAAAAAAAATATTTGACAGAAAATTACAAAACTTCAATGACCCCACATTCAGGGATGGATCACAATGGTGCAGTCAAAAAGTTATCCACTGAAGTGTTCTGTCACTCACCCTTATGTCTCAGACAAATCTTCCAATAGAACAGTTTTCTCAATGTCAAAATGAAAGACAAAATGTTTTCTTGCAAACATTTAATTATTCTGTGGGCTATTTCATAGATGTCTGTAACCTACACTTCATTTGTTTACAGGATGTGTAGGTGTTAGATTCTTTCTCTGAATCAGAGAAACATAGTGTAGTTATACATTTTTCATTCATTCTCATTCAATGACATGGAAAGGCACTCTTTGCATATCAGTGCTTGTAAATAAATAACAGATACAGAGAACTGAAGGAGAATGCATGACAATGGAAAGTGAAATTGGGTAAAATAATGATGAAAGAAAATGGAGAATGCTGAGTGAATGTTTTAATGTTTTGTATGTGATGGTCACAGAAAGTCTCATTATGAATCTAAGACTGGAACAAGGAGCTGTAGGGGAGGAGTTCACAGACAATATGTATATAGGACAGACAAATGTTGCAGAGAGAAAAAGCATGGGGGACATCATCCCTGGAAACAGCATGTGATGGGAGTGTATGCTATATAGCAAGACAGATGGGTAAGTATCTGGAGTACCTTGTGGAATACAGAAAGCATAATGAAGTGTTAGGTCTGAAGAATTATGAGAGGAAAATGCTAAATGAGCATTGGTAGTTAGAGGGGCTTATTCTGTTAGGACCTCTGTAACAAACCACCTTAGCTTTGGTCAGTTAGGAACAACAGAGTCTTACAGTTCGCAGTTCTGGATACCACAACTCCAAGATCAAGGGGCCAGTAGATTTGATTTGGGGTAAGGACTCATTCCTTACGGATGGTGCCTTCTTATTCGTTTCTCAGATGGAAGAAGAGACAAAGAATATCTGTTAGGCTTGTTTCACAAGTACATCCACGGGGGCAAATGCCTCAACAGCACCCAGAGCATCCAACTGCTGAGTAACAATAGTTTCCAGCTTATGTCCCCCCGAAAAATATTTTTTGGGGGGAGAAGCATATACATCTAGACTGTGGGAAGGAGTAAATGTATCACCACTAAGGAAGTCAGAATGGAGAGTGCTGAGACAACTGAAAATTGATCTATAGTAGGACCCAGGTGTCCCACTGGGAACATATTCAAAAAAAGTGAAATCTGCACATGAGAAAGTGACCTGCAATGCTATATTTACAACAACATAATCTACAATAGTGAAAATATGGAAATAACTCAGATACCTGTTGAAAGAGGAAATGGATAAAGAAACTGTGGTTCATCCATTCCACAGAATACTACTCTGCCATCAAAAAAACAAAAAAATGAAATTCTACCATTTGCAACCAAATGGTACCAACTAGAGACCATTATGTTCAGTGAAATAGCCCAATCCCAAAAAAGGACAAATATCATATGTTCTCTCTAATATAAGGCAGTATTCACACAAAAGGCAAGATCAATAAATACATAGGTAAATATCTATATACCTATATTCATCTCGAGTATAAAGGAGACTACTGAGACATACTGAGAAGTGAAGATGCATTGCAGTATGCAGCTGTATTCCTGATTAAACGATGGACTTCAATGAAATTGTTAAACATATCTTAACAATAGGATGTTGGAAGAAAGTTATACCAGCACCTGCAATGTATGATACACTGACAGAGCAGAATGATGGACTTAAGACTGTTGCTGAACCACTACACTATTGTAATAATGCAGGAAAGTCAGAGAGGGGGAGGAGAAATGAGGAGAGTGGAGGAGAAATCCCTGAGCCTTTGGATCTGTATCATGAAAACTAAAGACCAAAAAATACATATTGGGGAAATAAACTCAAATTCCCCAATAACATTGTAAGAATGCCTAATTTTTCCTCCATTTCTGTCAACGTTTGTCTTACATGTGTCTAAGATGAGTCTTAGATACAGGAGATGTCCCTCATGTTTCTGTTTTTTGTTTATTTGTTTGTTTGTTGCTTTGCAGCATTCGTTTTTCCCATGGTTATAATTTGCCTGATGGATCTTTCCATAAATTGCCATTTTTAGAAAGGTTGTGATTTGATTATGATTTATTTTTCATGTACACAATTATAAGTTGCTTGAGATACAAGTAAAATTTAATTGAGAATTTTAGCATATTTACATTTACTTAAGCATTTGCCAAGATAGTTTTATGGCTATCAACTTGTCATACATTTTTGATCAGTTTTTTCTGTTTTTTATTGATTTGTTGTTTTTACTTATATTATTACTCTGGGCTGTATATATATAAATAGATAGAGTATATAATATATAATTTTAATAAAATATGTTTAATATATCAATATTATACAAATTACAATATATGAGATATTGATAAAATCAATACAATACAAATTTTGTGTATTAAATTGGGCTATGATTCTTGTATAATTTAATTTATGTTTAATTTATTCATACTTTTATATAATTTAATTATACCTGTGAGCTCTTGAAAATTTTGGTCCTATTACTTTATATTTTAATATGTTTCCTAAGAATGAAAATCTACATCTATTATGAACATATAATCACTGCTATTCACTTTGAATTAGTATAACATGAAATCGAATCACAGTATGACTACATAGATATGTGTGTTTACCTAATACAGAAGCCGTATTATTTTAATACCTTTGGCATCCTTTGTGAGACATAACATCACATTGTTCTTTTCCGTTTTAACAAGCAATTCACATCTACAGAATCAATGGGAAACAATAAGCTAGGAAATGCTTTATGTTACTGAACACTGTTCTACTTCTTCCCATGTGGACATCTGAAATGCCATCTTTTACACCATTGGACAGTGTGGGGATTTTCTTGGTGTTCATTTATATATTTATATATTTTTTTATTTCATGTAGAGGCAGGTATGGCAACCTTTGCTTTGTTTCATTCCCTAAACGCTCACAAAAACTGAGGACAGACCAGATGAAAGCCACAAGTCAAGGACACAGACCAAGTTTTTTTGCGGGAGCAGGGAGCTTAAGAATTTGGCCATCAGCCTCTTTTTCCCAGGGTAAGCTTTTGCAAGCAGCTACAGTCAGAACTGGCGCTTGAACCCCAGGTCTGCAATTTCAGATGCAAATATCTTGAGACAGAGTACGGGCTGTGCCAAGTATCCACTTTAGGGTTTCTTTTGTGTAGGTCTGCTGCAGACAACTTCTGCAATCATAAATATTTCACTTTCATGTTTAAATAATATTTCCCTAGATATAGAATTCTAAGGTTACAGGATTTTATTTTCTAAAAAACAAATGATGTCTTTTATTGATTATGATCAAATCTTTCCTCCTTAATAATTACATTTCACTTTGTTCTAGCCCACAGTGTTTTTGCTAAGCCAGCAATTATCTTCACTTTGTTTTTACTTGCAGTGTATTTTTTCTTCCCCCTCATTGTTTGTTTTTAATATTGCTGTTTTTTTTTAATCAGTGTTTAGAATTTGAAGGCCGCTCATATTCACTCTTTCACATTGGAATAAATTTTCCATGGCCTTGTTTTCCAGAAGGTTTCTATTTATTTTGATTTCTCAGTTCTCAACTTTCAGATTCTATGGCATTACTTTTTTTTTTCTTTTTTAAGATGTGTTTTCATTTATTTGAAGGTAGAGTGATAAGGAAGAAGAGACACACAAAGAGAAGTCCTTTGCTGCACAGTTGGTGTCAGGCAAGCTTGATGCCAAGGGGCTGGACCTCCATCTGTATCATCGTTGTAGGTGCAGGAGCAATCTTCTGCCGCTCTCCTAGGCACGTCTCCAGAGCAGTGGATTGGAAGTGGAGCACATTGGACTACAACTGTTTCTCCCATGGGAGAAAGGGGATTCATAGGCAGCAGTTTAATACATTCTGTCATGATGCTAGTCTCTGGAATTTCTTACACAATTTTATAACTACTGATTGGAGATTTCCATGTGTGTTCTAATCCATCTTTACTATGGTAAGAAAAAAAATTCATAAAGGTGTACGTCATTTAATAATGCCCAATTTCAACTTAAAATTACTATAGTTCCATTCTCCTAGGCCTATCAGCAAATCATAGCTACTAAGAAAGAAAAGAGAGAAAAGAAACTCCCGGAATCTAAGGATGCATTCATGTGTCTGGGTAGTGCCACTCGGAACCATGAAGAAAGAACTGGGGACCCAAGATTGCAATGTGCAGCAGTATTTGAGAGCTACAGCTAATGGGTACATCATGTCACTTGCTGGAAGAAATTTAGCACAAAAGGTTCTAGTTTGTCAAACATCATCTTCATTTCATCATATTTAAAACAACTGCATTTATTATATACACGCACATTGAGCTTGTGTTAATGGGTTTCAAAATACTATGAAGAAACAGAGTAAGCCGTACATGCAGGGGCCATTTGACCCATTTATACAGCATGGTGAAATCAAAGAGCAAACATGGTTATAATACACATCTCAAAGTATAAGACAAAGAGAAGCTCATGAAAGTTTGTAGTTTTGCAAAGATAATGTATATGTGAATTTTTCCTGTGTTTCTCATCTGTTTCTCCTCTTTTTTGTTTCTATTTCTACATAAAATTTAATCCGGTTCATGAAAACACTTTCTCAAAGAACCGCTCCTCTTGACATGGTGACCGACATCTTTATTTGTCACATTTAAAAAATAACTCAGGATGAGCGAAAGTACTGACACTGAGAATGTTCTAAATCACATACATATCACACAGAAACAAAGCTTCCTTTTTGGATGGCAAACACCACATGTTGTCTAAACATTAAAACTGTTCTACTTCTCATTACGTCTGGAAAGCTTAATTCCATTTTATAATTATTAATGTTTATAAAACATTACATTTAAAATACTCAATGTGAAAAATTGCCATTTCAAAGGAAATAATTGAGTGTTTAAAAATTGATATATTTACTTACCTGCATTATCAATTGAAAAATTGTGACCTAAGAAACCATATATCCTTACAAAAATTCTGAAACCATTGCTTCGGAAATGCCTTTGCAATGACCCTGGACTTTAAAGAAATTGAAATTATGAATCATATGATGGATTCAAGTTGTGCTTTATGCTGAAAAGGTGATGATGATGCAAGTACTCGTACAACCAGAGCTAACTGGCCCTTCATCAGCACATTCATGACTCTTGCTTAAGGTTTATATTTTCCTTTCCTATATCTAACACTTTGTAATTTATGTCTTTAACACAGTATTGGGTTAAATGACCTATAACAGGTCCCAATCATGTTAGAAATGCTAACAAGGAAACTGCTTTTTCTTCCCAGGTCTGTGTTCATTACCAGAGAAACTGGTGTTAAAGTGTGCCATCCTTCCATTCTGAGGAAAGCACACTAAGAATTGTCTTCTACATGATAATAATTCCTGGTCTCATTTTAATTAGCACAACAAGCTGGTTAAGAATCAGAGGGAACACAGTCCATCTTGTTGTATTTCGTTCCCTTTTCCTGTTTTAATATTTGATAGGGAATATCAAGTTACATGAGATTCAAATTTTCACCATTATTTATACAGTGGCTTTAATTTCATTTTGGTAATTGATCCCTATCACATAATTTTTAGAAAGATGCATTTAGATTATTTTATAAATAGATTTACTTATTTATAAGGAAAACAATAAGTGGAAATCAAAATTCCTTTCTTACAATCAAAATACAAATTTTAGGTTGAAAAGTTATAAGCTGGAATCTAATCTTTTCATCTTAGGGCCATTAACTTACACTAACTGACTTACATGGAACACTTTGTTTAAATAGATTCATCATGATTAACATAAAACCCAGAAGTAATTTTATGATCCAGAAGTGTAATTACTAGTGTAGTAATCGTTCTAAAGCATCTTTTTAGGGTTGCAATCCTGCTCATACCCATAGATGATGAAGCCTTGCTGTGGAATGCACCAGTGCTCTCATCTGCACTGTTGGTGTCAGAATCTAATAAATGAGCCTTGGAAATATCTAAGAAGGACGTGTTTGCTTTTGGAGGTAAGGGCAGTCAGTGGAAAGCCAGCTTCTTGCTACATGTAATACTGAATAGCTTAAGGCAAGTTTTTTTAAATTGACTGAAAAATGTGAAGTCCACTGAAAACTGCATGTAGTGTTTGGATTTTCCCCATGAATTTTTCAGGCTCCTACATATGACAGACTGACCTCCCCCAAATCAACAGTGTCCCTATAAAGACCTGAGAGGGGAAGGAAGACGAAGTGAAATACTGTACAGGAATTCTCTCTGTTTACCCATGTTGCTCCTTCAAATAAATAAAATTAAAATAATTATTCTTAAAATGAAAATACAGGCAAAGAGTAGCTTTTGTTAAGACCTAGTCATAATGTTCCTGGTATTCAAATTGTTAGTTCTTACACTGCTGAGTTGGTACTCCTGACAATGAAGAGAAAGAGTAACTATATTCTACACACGGTGAATTAACTGTTTCATCATTTTCAATAAATACAGCTGTAATTTACTTTTCTTATAATCTCACAATAAGGATGTTTGAGCAAATTGTCATTCTCTTATGACCTGCACATATTAATTTCTATTTAAAATAAATCAAATGTCTTTTCAGCTCTTCATTCATTAATCCATTTATTATTCAGCACTTTTCCTTCGAGACCACTCTCTGCACTTGAAAATGATATACAGATATAATTAGATAAGACAGTGCATAATCTACTCTTCATTTCTTTTACAGAATGACTACTTCAAATTTCTTGGGAACCAGTGTTGGCTGCTGCTGGCACACGGAGAGTGAAATGACAGACAGGAGTTTTCTGCTTCTGTATGTCCTTCTTTGTCTCTCTGCTTTTCAAGTAGATAAATACACAATTGAACACTGTATTTTGATTTTTTATGTGAGATGAAATATCAGAAGCACTTAATTGGTTAGGAAGCGTACCTTCTACAGTTGACGAAACATGTTGCTGGATGTTTTTCTAAACAATTGCTTAGAATCTCTTGCCACAATAATAGCTATATGTGTCTTAGATGTATCTGATTTTATAAAGTACGATGTCTTGCTTTAGTATAAATCCATGCAACTGTACTTTTTCAATAAGCGTGCTACACATTTTCAACATGTTTTCTTTCATCATTTTTATTGAATCACTACCTCCTTATTAATCACTAATATCATGTTTACAATATCCATAACTTGACTTTTTAAGCACTGCTCAATGAATGAGAAATTGGAGTTCATTGACATCATTAAAAATTTCTTTGATGACGATTTTGTCCAGTTTACTGATCACCTCTGAGAGTACGAATTTTGCAGTTGTGGAAAAGTCAAATGTCACATTTCTCTTGCTTGAGATGCAAAAGCCATCGATGTTGCCAACTTGTTCATCCATGTAAGTGAACATGTCATGAGCAGAGATTGTGCCAGCTGCAAACGACTGTATTATAAGGACTGACCACTGCCTATCAAGGATCATTCACTCTAAATTCCTCTGAAAATATTCCACACCCTTTCCTTTGCTTTCTGCTGTGTGCTGTCCAGAGAAATTTTTTTTTTAATTTATTTACTCTTAGATCTAATTAGCTTGGCCCCATGCTGCATTAGAGAAGTTCTGTGTTTGAGAAAGTACACAACACAACATTATTTTGGATAAGAATGTGAACTGGATGATGAGTAAAACATTAACAAATAACAATAACAGAAATCTCAAACTCGCCATCCAATTCAGTTTTCCTACTGTGAGCATGATCCGTTGAAAGAAAATATTTGTGAAACCAAGCAAAAATGTTGCTTGTAAACACGCTGCTTCTTATCTGGCTAATATATTTGTATGAACTTTACTGGTTTAAAATAATGAAAATCTGATGTTTTGCCTATCACAGTAAGTTTATAATTTTACCAGGCTACTATTTAATCACCTCTGAGCACAGGTCTTTTTGCTCTAAGGGTTGTCTCATCATGTGTAATCAATAAACTTTCTGAAGGTATCATACCAAAAGAATGATATTTCTCAGCATAATAAACTTTTTCTACTCTCAGATTTTTCAACAGCTGTGATAACTGGCAGAATCGCCAATGAATTTGTTTCTGATTCTGATCACTAAATGCTTTATCAAAGTGGATATTTTAAAAAATAATGTGACACATATTCTGAAACTTTGGTAGTCAAACTGTTAACTAATAGTAATTCATTCAATTTGTTCAACATTCTTGTTGTTCATGGTCACCACACAATTAAATAGCATGTATTTACTGGTCATTGATATACTCTTTAAGTATAGCATGCTTCATGCGTATGTTATTGTATGTTTCTATTAACTTTGTTCATCTTTTCAACATATAATTCTGTTTATTCTGTTTGTTGAGACCTAAAATGATAGGCATCTTTCTATGATGCTTTCATGTAGAGCCATTTAGCACTTAACTTGTGTTTATAGTTTCTTCAAAAACACATTGTATTTTTTTTATATATAAACAAAATGCTTCCTTTTTTTTTTTTTCTTATTGTGGTTCCCCATTATGTTATCTGTAGACCTTATTTGACGTTTGTGATAATTTTTTTTTTTGTGGATTCGAGCATCAAATAAGCAAAAAGTAAGTAAACAATAAAGATAATTCAGTGAGTAAAGCAATTCACATGGAGATTGTGGGGAGTCTGAAGCTTGCATGCTGTATGTATAACATTTGTCTAACATTTTGTGGCCTTGCTTGCAATGGGGAGTTTCAACATGTGTGGAAAAAGATATATTACTGCTGAATGGAGCAGGAAGGTCTTTTCCCCCTTGGAGACACAAAGTAAATTGTGTACTTTACACCTATAAATTTGTCACAAGCCATCATCGCCTTATTTAGTTCAAGTTTTAGACTGGATTGTAAGATATGGCATGCTTAACATATGGTAAGGTGAGCTGTAAGAGTCAAAGGTGGTATGTTTCATTTTATTCTTTAAAATATCTCAAGTGATGCTTTTTCCAAAGTTAAATCTTTTTTATTGAAAAAAAAAGTCTCCAGGTTCCAGGCAGGCTTAGTTACTGTGTTGCTGAAATCCTGTAAGAGCACAGGTTTGCGTCTTAGCATTCTACTTCTTTTCCCTTCTTATCCACCCAGAAAAACTGTAGAAGATATAGCCCATGTGCGTGTGTCTCGTCGCTAATGTGGGAAATTGAGATGGAATTCCCTCAGTCTGGTGTAGGCATGGCTGTTGGAGTCAATCAGTAGTTACAATGTTTGTCTGTCTCTAACTCTGCCTTTCAAATACAACGATTTCAAATCACATATTCCAATTTTGTAATTACAACTAATGCAGACATAAAAACTGATAGGGTACATTGAAATAGTCGTATAAAGAAAAGTAAATTTCAGTTCTTGGACAATGTATATGTATCAGAAGCATTACATATCTCTTCTGCTGGCTCACTCCCTAACTGCCTATAATAGCTAGGCTGACTGCAGGATTTTTGAACTCGTTCTGGGTCTCCCAAGTACTGAAATTGTACATCCATACCTTTGCTGATTCATTTCAGCAGGAATCTGGACTGGAAGTAGAGCGGCCAGCACTCAAGTCAGGCATGCTGACATGTGGAACACAGGTGTCCCAAGCAAGAACTTGGCCACTACACCACATGATCTCCATGAGAAGCCTCTTAGGCAATAATTCCAATATATTAATGTTCTATGGTGAGTGTAAGGAAGCTGTAAATGGCTTCAATTTCTTGGTTTCTATAGAATAAGGGATGAACACAGAGACACCATTATATTCATCTTTTCAAGAGATTTTATTTATTTCAAGTTCTTAAAGAGCCATCTGGCTCTTCTGTTTCTTAGTACAGAATCTATTTTTCCATTTGTTTCGAGAGTGCTCATAACTCCTTTTGCGAACACTTCAAATCTTTGTCAAATCATTCTAACATCTGCACCATATCAACTTTGGCATCCCTTGACTGCCTTCTCTCATGTCAGTTGACATTTTCTTTAATCTTCTTACATTACTGAATGTTTTCCAATAAATGCCAGGAGTTTTTAAGATTATATTTTGATATTTGAAGTTTTGGTATTTAAGGCATGTAGGAATACTGACTTATTTATTATAGCAATTAAGTTGGCCACAAGCTACATTAGCTGTCTGAGGGATATAGGTTCAGTGCCAATTCAGTTTTCAAAGACTTCCTAGTGCTATGGGACAAAATATTTTAACAGCTGTTAAAATCTATTTTTTTAATACCAAAAACCTCACATTTGCTATCCTAGTTGTTGAAATATGCTGGAAGTCAGTGGCAATCAGGAGAAAAGTAATAGTATTTTGCTAGGCAATTACAGTAATGCATTCATTGAAAACCTCAGAAGAATTAATGGATTTTATGAGTACATATAACATGACAAATCTAGCTACATTCAGCGGTAAAATATTTAGCAACGTGACTTAAACAAATAGAAAAAATAACTATGATCAGATAAAGTATATTCAAGCAGTGTAGAGCTATTTGAAAAGCAAAACATATGATAAATTTCATTTATATTCTAGCTAAACTGCAGAATTATATTAATAAATGCTAATAAATACTAATATTTTCTGATGAAATGATTTGAAATATAGAGCAATATGCAATACAAAAACGTATTTTCTAGAACAAGAATTTTAGTTTTGAAAAGGAATAGATAACATTTATTTGAAAAATCTATGAAGAATGAAATCTCCAAATTGTTGGTGTAATACAATTTATAATCAATCAGACATAATAGTTACATTAGTTACAGTTTTGAGGTAGCTTCCATTTGTCAGCTATATATGTTGCAGTAAAAATGAGTTCTTTGTCAATATTAGTGAATATATAAAACTAATAAGCAATAAATATGTTTAAACTTGTGAAAGAAATATTAAAACCTTATAATGCAATAAAAAAGAAAACTTAATGTAATTATAGGTTGGGCCATTTTATAAGAAGGCTACAAAATAAAACTTTACTCCATATTACATTTTAAATGTATAGTGTTTATAAGCACAATTGACAGTAAAATCATAATCTGAAATTGGGTAAGGTAATTCTAAAATTAAAGCAGAAGAAATATCATACAAATGTCCATATTAATTAAGGAAATTTACAGATTAAATGTGTTTCCAATCCCGAATGGGTTGTTTGGAGATCTAGAAGAAATGATTATATAATATATTTAAAAATGTAAAAGATCTCAAATTATTAAAACAATCTATAACAACAAAAATATAGTGAGAAACATCAAAACACCAGATTCTAGGATGTGTTACAGGCTACTTTTAATCAGGAGACCCTGGTACCAACAGAAAAATAAACTAAGCGATAATGTATAATAATGTATAATAATGTATAAATGTGGTTTGATAGAACATAGATCAACACATATAATTCATTCACTTAAACCAATGATTAATGAAAATAATATAAAATCAATCCCTGAAAAAAAGAATCTCTTCAACAAATTTTGTTGGGAAAATTGGATCTCCACAAACAAAAATACAAAACAGTGTCCTAACTATCTAAACCCAAAATGTGAAGCAATCAAAATGCTGGAGTAAAACATTAGAGAAACCATGAAGTACTTCGTCATAGGCAAATCCTTTCTGTAGAATACACCAAAAGCAGGAGCAATCAAAGTCCAAATAGACAAATAAGATTACTGTAAGCAGCTTCGATACTACAAAGGAAATACTCAATGAAGTAAAGAGGGAATGGAACTGTATTTGCAAACTGTGTATCTGACAGAGGGTTAACATCCAGGAGATACATGAGCTCAACAAACTCAACAGGAGCACAGTAAGCAATTCAGTAAACAAGTAGCAAAGGACACAACCATGTAATTTTCAAAGAATAAAATACAAAATGGTCAACAACCCATGAAAAACAAAAAAAGCTCAGACCCACTAGTCTTTAGTGAAATGCAAATAAATATCACACTGAGTAATATTTTAAAATCAAAATCTAGCAAATGCTGGCAAGGTTGTGGAGGAAAGGGACCCCAATTCACTGATGGTGGGAATATGAACTTAAACAACTCTTATTGGAACATGGCATGGAAATGTTTCAGATATTTGAAAACCGTATGCCATGTAATCCAGGCATCCAACTTTTGCAGTTGACCACATGAAAGGAAGTCAACATGTTAAAGAGATAGCCCATGCTTATTGTAGCTCAATTCATAATAGCTAAATATTGGGATTAATCCAGATGTCATTCAGATGATGACTAGGTAAAGAAAACACAACACATATACATAATGGGATAGCATTCCACCATAAAAGGAACAAAATACTGTCTTTTGAAAAAAAGTGAAAACAACAACACAAAAAACAGTACACAAGTAGAAACCATTATGTTTAGTGAGATAAGCCAGTCCCCAAAAGTCAAGTACCAGATTTTTTCTGATCCATGGTAACTAGCACATAGAAACAGGGAATGCAATGGAACTGACATCTTCAGAGTTTATTATTTTACATACTTCTAGTCTAGTCTCTTGAGAAACAAGCTCTTTCTACCTACTTTCTACCTACCTAAATATGGTTGAAAGTTTTTAATAGAGGGTTAAGTGTGTGATTATAAAGTAAAATGAAAATCATTGCAAAAGTTAAAAGAAAAATAAAAAAGGGACAGAGAGTAAGAGGGGAGGCATCATTACACTCTTGTAGCTCTGTATGTAAAATGCATTAAATACGTTTCCTTTAAAACTAAAAAAAAAACGAAAATGTAAGCCAAATAAGCAATTGAACTTAGCCTTGGATATATTAACATAAAATTTGGGAGACAGATTCTATCAAATATAAGCAAACATTTCATCTCTAACTATACTATCCAAGAAACTACTGGAATACAACATAACAATAGTTTGCATACCAGATATGTTATATATAATAAAGTACATCTCATAAGCAATATAGATCATTGATAAAAATATCTATCATGTGACCATTCAAGGACATGATAATGAAAAATGGGAAAATTTTTATGTAATGAGCAATTAAACATTTATTGAATGAATACAGGCCCAAACCAAACAAAATGACAAAGGATAATTTTGTGTAATATATTGAAATAGTCTCCATCAGGAAGTACTTCTGAATTGACTCTAACATTTGTAAAGGAAGGAGTTAGAAAAAAAATTAAAGTTTAAGTCAGTTAAAATGAGCTCACTGGTTTCTAATGGGAATCTACATAATCTATTTAAAGGAGATGCAGGGTGGGGATGCAGGTAGGTACATGAAAGACACCCTTTGTAAAACTAGAGAGGGAAACAGTGGAGAGGGGAGGGGTCTTGGGGAGAGGGACAGGAAATCCCAAGTGCCTATTAAACTGTGTCATAAAGAAAAATAAAAACAATAAACTTGATCAATGTTATGACATGCTTTACAGAAAAATTTATTTTCCTTAAGTTATCAATTATCCAACAAATGTTATCATGATTAAGACGTAGCAAATAAAACTCATGATTGACTCCATTATTTGCACCTTAAATCAAAATAAGTTTCAGATAGGCAATACATCTCAATGTAATGTCACAACTCAAATGTTTTTAAAGTTATATAATTTTAGCCTAAAAACGTAGCCAATTTTTTTTTCCCATTAAATTTTATCTTGGCAGTTTACCATTGCAATTACCTTACTTTGCATTATTTTACTTTGAAAAGGATGTAACATAACTAAAAAGTATCTATAAATCAAATAGCAATTTAGAATATTTTGAATTGGCATGAGTTTTCAGAGTAGCAAGTAGAGGATTATGGCAAGCCATCAAGATCAGTCTAATAATTCTATAGACAAGACTTTCGCAGGTTGACTCACACAAAGTAATCATGAGAACTGATCGGATTTTTAATTGATTTTGAAAAGAAAAATGTGTATGCGAGTTGAGTTATGCACATACACACACACAAGCATCCTTGGCATACAAATAATTAGAAGATCGTGAGTAAATGTTCTGGAGTAGACACACGCGCAGGAATAAGTGTGATTAAGTGGCAAATGTGGATTTTTGTGTTACATGTAGGTCACACTGGATATTTCCTCCAGAAGAGAAGCTAAGCAATCAAATAGAGCAAATTGCTTTGATCATTTTTCTGCCTGCTTGTTACTGACTATCCCTAAAAGGGTAGGATGGCTCCAGTGTACAGAGAAAGTGGTGAGTCCTTTTCCTCATAGAATAAACTCATGTATAACTTGATAAGTCAGTATCTGTGTATTCCACCTGTCAGCAATAGAGACCAAAGCTGATCTCCAGTATGGCCACATGGTGTAAATTCTACCGTATTCACACCTTCCCTTTCAGATCCTTCGCTTTCAAAGGATAATCATTTTCTTCTCACAGATACTGGTACTAGGCACAACATTTTGTTGTTTTCTTTAGAACCTCAGGAAATTTGCAGAATGATGATGCTGTAACAAGAAATTTAACTATTTAAATGGAAACTTTAGGGCCCAGCGCGGTGGCGCAAGTGGTTAAGGTCCTCACCTTGCACGCCCAGGATCACATATGGGCACGGGTTCTAATCCCGGCAGCCCCGCTTCCCTTCCAGCTCCCTGCCTGTGGCCCGGGAAAGCAGTCAAGGACAGCCCAAAGCCTTGGGACCCTGCACCCATGTGGGAAACCCAGAAGAGGCTCCTGGCTTCGGATCGGCATAGTATCGGCCGTTGAGTTCACTTGGGGAGTGAATCATTGGACGGAAGATCTTCCTCTCTGTCTCTCCTCTCTGTATATCTGTCTTTCCAATAAAAATAATAATAATAAAAAAAAATTTTTTTAAATGGAAACTTTAGAAAAGCAGAGTAGAAATCGTTAGTATGCTTAAAATATGTGAATATGGTTTAGAATACATTGGAGTAGGGTTGATAAAGTTTCTTTTCCTAAAAAGAGCTAAATAGCAAATGTCCTATTGTTCAAGGAGAAAACAAATGTTTTATAGAGATTTATGTGGCATGAGCAATAAGATATATCAAAAATATTGTTGAACTAAATAATCCAAGTAATATTCTAATATAAATCTACTAAAGATCTGAATGAAGTTATTTCTAACAGGAAAATATTTCTATTAATTGGAATTAAAAGTTTTTTTACCTGGAACAATCTGTTGAAGAGACTATGTTTACTCCAGGGATTGATTCCAGTTGACTTGTCCCAAATTATTTTGCTATCTTTGTGTGGGTGAATTTATGGAATTTCTATTCTCTCCCAATGGTCTCTATGTGTGCTACAGTGCCAGCACCAGACTGTTTTGATTATAAAACTTTGTAGTACTTTGTGAAGTCTTATACTGTGATGATCTCAGCTTTGTTTTGATGTTGTAGATTATTTTAGCCATCCAAACTCTCTTGTGTTTCCGTAGACTTTATTTTTTCTAGACATAAGAAGAATGTCATAGCCATTTTGTTTGGGATGACATGGAATGTGTAATTTGCTTTCAGTAGTCTGACCATATAAAAAAATATTAATTCTATCAATCTATGAAAAGAGAAGTTTCTCCATATTTTGTTTTTTTTCAAAATGTTTTGTAAGTTTCATCATAGAGTTCCCCCACAGCTTGGTTAAATTTAGCCATAATATTATATTTGTGCAACTACTGCGAACAGGACAGATCTCACAAGGCTTTTTTTTTTTTTTAAATCAGCCATGGGACTGTTTGTGTAAACAAAGGCTTTAATTTTGTGTGTAGATTTTATATCCTGCAACTTTCTAAAACTCTTAGAAGTTGCAATAGTCTAGTAGTACAGTAGTTGGTTCTGCTGTATAGAGAATGATGTCACCTACACACATGAATAGCTTGACTTTTTCCTTTCCAATTTCTTCCCCTTTGATTTCTTTTTCATGCCTAACGTCTGTGCATAAAACATCCAGGACCATATTGATTAGCAGTGGTCAGAGTGGGCAGCCTTGTCTGGTTCAAGATCTTATTGGCAATGCTTTCAACCTTTCCCACTTAACATGTTACTGACTGTGGGTTGCCATATATTGCCTTGATTATGTGGAGGAATGTTTCTTGTATACCCAAATTGATTAAGGGTTTTTCTATTATTATTATTAAAGGCTATTTATCTTAACTAGTGCTTTTATAGAATCTAATGAGATAATTATGTAATTTTTATTTTGCAGTTTGTTAGTGTGATGTATCATATTTATTGATTTGCATTTTTTGATCAATCCCTACATACAAGAGGCAAATCCCACTTGGTCTAGGTAAATGATTTTTCTGACGTGCTATTGGCTTCAGTTAACTAGTGTTCTGCAGAGGATTTTTGCATCGATGTCCATCAACGGTACATGTTCATAGTTATCGTTCTTTATTATTTCTTTCATAGGTTTTGGACTAAGATCAATCCCGGAAGAAAGGACAATCTCTTCAACAAATTATGCTAGGAAAACAGAATTTATGCATGCAGAACAATGAAACAAGTCTATTCCTTACACCTTATATAAAAATTAACGCAAAATGGTTGATAGATCTGAATCTATGACCAGATACCATCAAATTACTAGAGAAAAATGTTTGGGACATTCTGTAAGATATTCATATGCAAAGACATTTTGAAAAAGGTGCCTGAAGTACATACATTGAAAGCAAAATTTTAAAAAGAGGAATTCCATCAAACTAAGAAATTTCTATAATACAAAGGAAATAGACAATAAAGTGAAGAGACAGCAATTGAATAGTAGAACATATTCTAAAAATTTGCAACTGATATGAATTAATATCCAATATGCATAAAGAACTCTGAAAACGTAATAACAATAAAACAAATAATGCAGTTAAGAAATGAACTGGGGATCAGAGCAGAAGTTTATAAGGCTAATCCTCTGCTTCCAGAGCTGTTGCCCTCTTCAGGTGCTGGTTCTGGTCCAGGCTGCTCCGCTTATGATCAACCTACCTGCTAACAGCCTTGGAAAGCAGCAAAAGAGGGTTCCAAGTCTTGAGCCTTTGCCACTATGTGGGAGATCTGGAAAAAGCTCATGGCTCCCAGTTTCAGACTGCCACAGCTTTAGTTTTTGTCATTTGGGGACTATAATTGGGGAGTGAAGCAATGGATGAAATAATTTATCTCTCCCTTTCTCAATCTTTCTCTCTCTCTGAACCTCTGACCTTAAAGTATAATAAGTAAGTCTTTTCTTAAAAAAATGAAATGTAGAGAGGACATGAACAGGTATTTTTGAAGAATAAAATAAAATTGACATATTTGAAGTTGTAATTTACTAGTCATAAGAGAATTGCAAATAAAACAAATATTGAGGTTTTACCTCACCACATTTATAATGATTATCATCTGAAGTTTTTTTTTTTTTAATGAGAAATATTGGCAAGAATTTTGGGGAAAAGATATTCTGGATCATCTGTTGATGGTAATGTACAACTGTCATGAAAGTCAATATGAAGATTATCAAAGACCCAAAAAGTAATCTACCATGTGACCCAGCCATCCCACTTCTAGAGAATTTATCCAAATGAAATTAACATGCAAAAACGTTGCTCTTATTCCCAAGGTTACTTCAGCTCAAGTTGAAATAGTTAAAATACAGAATCAACCCAATTGGCCCAACAACAGATGACTGGAGTGAAAGTGTTATATACATACACTATGAAATAATACTCAGACATAAAAAAGGAAATCTGGCCTTTTGCAAAAAAAGAAAAATGGATATAACTGTAAACCATTATGCTTAGTGAAATAAGTCAGTCTCAGAAAAACAAATATTACATTTTTCATTCATATGTGACAGCAAATATAGAACACACAAAAAAGGGTAGGAATGAAATGATCACTTGGGGATATTATTGTAATTTTTAGTCCATATCTATACTCAAGTAGAAATGTGGTCTTGTAATCACTTTACCTGCCAGCTGTTGAATAAAGGACATAGAATAGGCAAAGTGAGGATAAGGGGGAGATGAAGCAGGAGGTACCACTATGCCTGAATTTAAAGTATACTGCTGAACTGTAGGGCTCAGAACAGCATGACATTGTCATGAAATGGGAAGCTGGTTCAATGGAAAGGATCCAGAAATCCCTATAGTCACTTTAGACATAGAAATAGTCTTGAAAATGCGTTTTCTAGTATCAAGTTTATCACATCATTCCACATTTTAGATACTTTTTTTTAAAACAAAAAAGAGACAAATGATCACTGAATATCCAAGAATTGTCAGTATATCTACATGCACAATAGTACATCAAGAAGGCCCTGTAACCACATTTTTTATTTCTATTCTTCCATGGAGTTTTTGAAGTATCTTTATAGTAAGCTATATCTACTGATATCCTCGTGTTCCATAGTTTCAGTTACCCCTAACCAAACCAAGTCTAAGCATTAAATAGGACATTCTAACAATATAAACCTCAGATATTTTAGATAACTTGTTGTTGTATACTATTATAATTGCTGTGTTTTATTTTTAGTGACTGCTATTAAACTCAAAGTTTATCAAAGGTATGCTATGTAAGTAAACAGACAGTACAAAATTTTGACACTGTTTATATCAGGCAATGTTGAATATCTTAGAATATATTTCTAAAAGATGAGGGGTTATTTCTCTAGCATATCAATAAATCCTCACAGTAATCAATATAGTAAGTGGCATTCCATTATAAAAACAAGTTACTTAATAACTGGACAGGTTGCTCTAAATTTGTCCTGTAGTAGCAAAGTAAGACTGATTGCTAAGCTACCCTATTTCAAACCCAAAATAATTCTGTTCCTGTTTGTCATCACAAAACAGCTGCATTCTTGGATAGTAAGAATTTAGGTATCTATGCAAGATTTCATATCCTAGAATAAAGAGAAAACTATCTTTTCCCCTGCAAATAAGGATGCTTTGTATTTGAGACTGTTTTCAAACTTGCCTGTTTCCTTATATTAGTAGAAAACGATGTCAGAATCTTTTTGTCTTTAAAAACGAAGCCTGAATGTTGTTCCCCACTTCTGCTCTTCCTTCAGTGAGCAAAACTTCACTTTGATGACTTCCATGTTGAAAGTCATTTCCTCCATACTGCAAGAAAGTAATGTCATTTTTCTACTTATGCAGCATCACGCTCCACTCTGAGTCCTGACTATCCTTTTGTTTCCCTAACACTGAGTACTGAGCCTAGTGTTCTTGAAAGTCAGACATTTCATTGTAGTATTTACTAATTGAAGTTACATAAAGAGAATATTAATCATTTGCATATTGATTAAATAAAGGCCACCAGGCACCTCCTGTCTGTTGACATTCATTTTTCTTCACTGAGGAATTCTTTCTTGCTTTATTGGAGAGTTTATAGAGAATATCAAAATCATTACTTTGACTTCTGGTGTTCAACCCAGTGTCCTAATCCTTCTAAGCCTGTATTCACAAGCCTCCTGGAAAGTGAAAAACTCTTTGAACTTGAAAATTGAAGTTCTAACATCATAATGTCCTTGAAAAACTGGAAAGAAGAACAGAGAAAACCCTCCCTTGAATTATTACCAACTAGGTTGGATATTCTCAAATTAGAGCAAGAAGGAAAATGAAGTTTAATGATTGCCAAGCTTTTAAATTGGAGATACATTTCATGAGACATACTGCTTTTCTTTGCCTTGTGCATTACTATAATCCTGATAGCTTTTTCTGAGCACAGAGCATCTCTTCAGATCATAAGAGGGAACATACTGCCAATGAACAGTGAGTCCAAACTACAATAATTCTTATTTTTTAATGAATGCATTTTTACCAGTCAACAACCATACGTTAAACTTATTTATTTATTTATTCATTTAGTTAGTTAGTTATTTTTAGTGATAGGCTATGATATATTCCTTGAAATTTCATTATACATTTGGGGAACAGAGACTGAAAATGTTAACATTTAAAACCTAAGAAATAAACATTTTTTTAAAGATTTATTTAATTTTATTGCAAAGTAAGATATATAGAGAAGAGGAGAGACAGAGAAATATCCTCCATCCCTTGATTCACTCCCCAAGCAGTCGCAGCAGACAGAGCTGTGCCGATCAAAAGCTATGAGTCAGGAGCCTTTTCCGGGTGTCTCACAAGGGTGCAGGGTCCCAAGGCTTTGGGCCATCCTTGACTGCTTTCCCAGGCCGCAGTCAGGGAGCTGGATGGGAAGTGCGGCTACAGGGATTAGAAACAGCACCCATAGGGGATCTTGTCCCATGCCAGGTGAGGACTTGAGCCTCTAGGCTATCTCACCAGACTCGGGACTATGTGTTTTAAGATATCCTTAAGACAGTCACGTACTGACTTCTGTGTATGAATCACAATGTTGCTTCCTGATCATTAATCATTGGCTGGTTATCATCAACATTGGCAATATCTATCAACTTTATGCCATATGCAATCCTGTAATTTGATTCCCAATGTAGTTCTATAAAAGATGGAGACAAGTGAGCCTTGTAGGAAGCAGTTCTCCCTTAGAGAAGGGGAATTTCCTATGGCTGCCAGCTTTCTTATGTCTTGCTTTTTTCTCTTTTCTTATTTTATCAATTGCACATCACCTTCTTTCCAACCCTGTTCATGAATTTTGGTAGCAGTAACAATTAAACCACAGTGGTTTTCATTGGCTTTTTCTTTCTTTCTTTCTTACTTTTTTTTTATTAATTTATATTTATTTGAATGGCAAATGATAAAGAAAGGAGTTGATGTCTTCAATCGGCTGGCTCACACCCAAAATGGCCACAATAGCCAGAGCTGCTGCACTGAACGGAAGCCAGGAACCAGGATTTTCTTCTGGGTCTCCCATGTAGACACAAGGTCCCAAGGCTTTTCACCATCCTTGTGGGCTCTTCAAGGCCACAAGTAGGGATATGAATTGGCAGTGGAGCTGCTGGTACACAAGCCAGTATCCTTATCGCATGATAGCCCCACAGACAGGTAATTAGCCTGAAATACCAGTGTGTCAGCCCCTTGTCTAAAATAGTTAACACAAATCAGAACTAATACAATATACTGACCTTTACTGGGCTTCTTCTAATAATCATTAATAGTCAGGCTATTTTGCTCTGTTTATTTCTCAATGCATCTGCCACATAATATTACTGATTAAACTCCAGTTGCTCCACGTCAACACTAGAACTTGGAATCATCAGGCATTTTAATTATTCCAGGGAGTTTATATTTGTGTCGTATTCTGGATCCAATTTCTACTTCCTGGATGACCAATAAGATTATTAAAAGTTTCCTATTTATTAGCAGTCTATAAAGTCTTTTGTGTTCAACTCACACCCTTATTTTTAAAGATCTGTCTTTTCTAATTGCTATTTAAGGGTTATGTTTGTATTTTTCATAAAAAGTAATGTCTGTTTAAAAAAATAAATGAAGTTACTTACTCCAATCTGTGAATTGATAATTTACTAAGTCAGTAAGGTTTTGAGAGAAATATATTAACTTATGAATTTTACATACACATTACCATTAAGAAATACTGTGAATTTCAAATTCTTTCCCCCCGTATTTTACCAATAAGTTATAAAGTGAACTTTAAACACATCACAATTTTGTGAGTGGTGTGAGAAAGGGATCAGGTTTCCTCAAACTTTTCCTATGGCATAAGCAATTAATCTAACACTGCAGTTTGTTTTAGGAAGCTTCATGTTTTCCTAATATTACATATTATAACCATAGTTCAAAATCAAGGTTTGTACTATATAATGAGTTTATACCTCATTACTTCTATTTGTTGATTCCTTTCTTCATTGTCTTACAATTTCCTTATCTTTATTTTTTTTTTCAGAAGAATCCCCACAAGAATCCCTACATTTATTCTATTGTTAAACTCCTGTTCCTGTATTTAGAGTTTTAAAAGAATAGTTAGTTTTCTTTGTGAGAAGTTTAGGGATGTAACTTTCAATAATACATAATGCTTGTTCTTCCTACAACCTAAATAAGATTCTAGCATGCAAAATGTAAGTAAAATAACTTTAATTTGTATACTGATGACTCAAGTAAGCTGATTTCTTTGAAAACTATGTGAGTAGTGTTCTAAAATCTACTGTGTGGGTAGAGATTCAGGAACAAAAAGATCGATTTTGGCAGATAATACATAATATAAAATATTTGCAACTCTATAAGCCATAATTTTGTACAACTCAAGATAATTAGTACTTTTTCTCACAATTTCTGAATGTCTCATGAATAAACAGAAGAAACATCAAATTTATTATTGAACATTAAGAAAAACAATAAAGTACTAAAAGAGATATGGTAATCTATTATCAGAAGACAAAAAAAATATGGAATGATCTGCATACCTTAATTTTCTAAATGCTTATATTATACAATAAAGCTATGTATTTGCATGTTTATACACTTTTTAAATCCCACCCTGGTATGCAGCAGGTGATGGTCCCAGTTTTTTACTTTCCAACATCTACATAGGAAATCTAGATAGCTCTCTGGGCCCTTGGCTTTGGCCTGACCCAGCCTAAATATTACAAGCTTTCAGAAAGTCAGTGTAGCAGCAGATGAAGCTCTGTCTCATTCTCTCTGTATCATTGCCTCTCAAATTAATCTAAGAAAGGAAAATAAAGAATGAAATGATAGCAAAAATCTGCAGCCTTTTAGAACAAGCCATCATTTGTAAAGGCTAACTAGTTGTTATGTTTTATTAATATGGACATAAATGTTAAATTATCTTTTTAAAATGATTCTGTGAATCCAAATTACTGCCACTTTTACAAGACATTTCAAATACACAAATCAATAAGTCAAGGGGCATAAAATTTTCCCGGGACTACATATCACACCATACTTTTGGCACAATGGGTTTCTTTCATCGGATAATCAACTCGCAAGGCATGTCCACTGGATTAGGATAGCATGCCTTGCAGTTCAAAGCAGAATCTATGATAATTTTTCTATAAAAACAATACTACCTCTTGCATCTAGTTGAGATTTTGGAAGAGTGTAATACATATCAGGTTTATTATGAAATAAAACAACAGGACTGTTTTCAATATCGGTGCCTATAGCCAAACACTTTCTAAAGTATAGCAAAACAAAACATTCTCAAATTTGAGTGTTATTATAGTTTATATAAAACCATCACCCCGAAAACATTGTTAAGGTATCAATTATTAGACTATAACAATTGAAAGCAATTGTGTAAGGACCATCTTTGCTTCTAGTTCTTGTGAACAACTCGTGATACACACAATTAATATGCAACATAACTTGTGACATGTTACATCACTTTCATGACTGGTTACTGTGCTTCTCTTATTTATATATCAATAACAAAAAGTCTAGTTATGCTGCCTCTATTTCCATATGATAAACCCACATGACATTTTGCCAAGCAAATGATCATGAAATGTTTCTGACCAACAAAGATACTTGAAGTTTTGTTACAAGTAAAGCAAATTAAGTAGAATATAAGTGAAGCTAAAGAAGAAATAGAGAATGGCATGAATAATCAATCTATTAGAGTGACATACTTCAGTAAAAGATCTTTAACATGTCAGCTTATCAACCTAAATGAGAAAAGATGCTTGTGGAGGATGACCCAGACAGCAAAAAGCCCAAGAATCACAAAGTAACTTTGGCAAACTCTTGAAGAAATTCTGACATGTAAAATTCTAAGCCCAAAATTTGGAAAGCAGATTGGAACTTGGACATTAACATGACGATTTATTAAGGAACAGAAAAGATTATATGAGTTATATCTTAAGAGTTGGTTTAAGCTAGCTGAAATAAATTAAAAGGAAAAGTTTTAATTCTCAGTATTTCTAGTATTTTCAGCTATAGAAAAGAGAATGGAAATTTATTTTCTATATTGCACTTCTTTAAATACATATACAAATAACAAGTTCTGAATTTTGTAAAAACTATTTTAAAAATTCATGCAATGGCAGTTTTCCCATTTATTATTAGAATCATTAGTCACCGTTTTATATTTTTACTATTTTTTTTCCATGATGCATACCAAGAACCCTTTAATTACCCCAAACGGATTTATTTCTTGGTAGCAATGTATCTCAGATAAAAAAAAAATGTGGTCAAAATCCAATGTTCTCATTCTACTTAGAAAATCAATTTATACCATAACCATTTTGCTACATATTTTTCAAAAATTTTCTTTGCATCTGTTGAAAAGCAGAGCCAGAACCAGGCCAAGTATAAAACAGCCAGGCTGAAATTCCATTTGTATCTCTCAGTTGGCAGGAGCTCAAGCAATTGAGCCATAGTCTTCCACCTTCCAACATGCATTTGCAGGAAACTCAATTGGAATAGAGTAGTTGGGATTTTTAACAAGGTCTCTGTTACAGGAAGGAACACCCAAGCAATGGCTCAACTCACTCCAATTTAGTGTCATAATAGAAAGTATAGTCCTGAAAATCTGGAAATGTAGTTTTCTTTTCCCAAAGATCCTTGTTAGAGCAAAAGGAGAATAAAATTAATGAGGCTGTGGGGACAAAATGAGATGAGATTCTCTAAGCTATGAGAAATTTGAAAGATACTGTTTCCAGTTGATTCATGTAGAAAGTTTTAAAAAATGAGCAGTGGTATAGCATAGATACATACAATAAGTAACATGTCGCATGCTTAGAGAGCTTAAAGATGTAAGAAAAAGACTGAGTTGGGAGCAATACTTTGAATAAGTAATAGGAAGTGAAATCTAAGGCATGAGTGAGAAGTTGAGCCTTAAATTATAGTAAAAAAAAAAAAAAGACTCAAAAATAGTACTGGAAGAAAAGCTACAAATACAGGTACAGAGAAGCTGTGTTGCTCAGAGGCGGGGAAATAGGCAGCTCTCCTGACATAAAGCGTGACCATTAGTGAAGATGAAGAGAAAGTAGAGACTGGCTGTACTGGAAAGTACAAAGTTTTAACACCATCACCAGGATTTGTTTATTAGACTGATTATGAAAATATGGCAAGATTGCCAGGAAATTAAAAGGGGCTTTTTCAGTTGCAAATTCACAATTCAAAATTTAGATTTCTTCCACTTTTGTCCCCTTTCCTCCACTTTTCATTTAAGTTCTTTCAATACATTTCAAAGTACGTGTGTGTGTGTGTGTGTGTGTTAGATGTCAAGTTTTTAGTTTAGATCCTTTGAATAAAACTGCAGCTGACCAAAGGGTTTGTGGGGAAGCGCATTCAGACATAATGATGAATCATGTAATTTCCATCAGAGAAAGGTGAAGTCAGGACTTGGAGGGAAATGCTGTAAAGTTAAAGGGGGGTGAAGTTAACCAGCCATCCCAGGCATTTGATGTTTTATCAGACTGCTTTAGTTCTAAGGGGAAATATGCTAGAATTTAGAAAGTGTCAGATGGTAGATGAGACTATTGAAATATGCTTTAATAGTACAGCTTTAAGTAATGACAAAATCGGGAACATTATCATAGACACTGGCGGGTAAAGTTAGGAAGGTGTGGAAATGAGATCTTAGGGAAAAGCTTAGGGGCTCAGCAGATGTACCAGATGAGCTATCTCCAGGGATATTAAATCTACTCTTAATGAAAATTGAAAATGTGGTGTGAAGAAGAGCAGTCCGCATGCTACAAAAATAGAATTAAAGGACATGATTGAGAGCATGATGGTAAAAAGAAAAAAATAAGGGGTTAGTATAAAATGTAGCCACTGTTTCGCAATAACCAAAGGATGTAAAAAATAGAAAGCAGATAGAGTGAGCAACAAGAAAAACATCTAATTCTGGGATGAAAATTTATGAGGTGAGCACCCAAAATTTCACTGTCACAAATTGTTTTTTTAGGACACAGTTTAATTTCTGATTTTAGATATTAATTATTTCAACATAGATACTAACATTTCAGCCACTTTGGAATCCTGGTTACATCACTAATAATTATTGAGAATTTGCATTCCTTTTGGACAGAAGATTGAAACTTCAGATTTGTGATTTTTAAAATTTTAATAAATTAAATATTTTTCTTGTGGCCAGTGTTGTGTCTGCAATGCCACCATCCCATAAGGGCATCTGTTCAATTCCCAGCTGCACCACTTCCTATCCAGCTTACTCCTAATGCAGCTGAGAGAGATCAGAGGAAGATGGCCTAAGTGCTTGGTTTCTGGAATTCCATCCACGCCATACAGTCATCCACGTAGCTATCTGAGTCATCATCTGTTGCCTTCCAGGATGTGCACAACATAAATGGTCAAACAAATGCATAGGTGGAATACCAGTGCTGGCTGTCTAACATAAGATGCATTAGTTCCAAGCTGTAGTGTAATAGGCTAGGATATAACACAAGCCCAAGACCAGTGCTAGCAAAGCTTACTTCTGGAGGCAGGCTGACTTCTATACAAGGCATATATAATGACACATACATATACCCTCTACCACACACCGTTACAAGTTACTTCATATTTCCAATAACCTCACCCAGCATAATTTTTGTACCACAGGTTACCAAAATGTATTCATTCTAACAGAAACTTGGTACCCTTTGACAAATATGTCCTTATTTTTCTCCAGCATCAGCTCCTAACATCGTAATTCTACTCACTGCCTGTTTTCTTTCCATGGAGTTGTCTAAGTTCTTATCTTGGGCAACAAACTCTCTTGACTGTGGCTTAACAAATGTTTCCATCCATTCTGTAGAATTTTGTCCATAGTTACTTTTGTAATACACAGATGTCCTATTGCAAGTCACAGTATTCCTGCCATGCTTTCTTTTTGTGGTTTCCCAGCTTTGAGTGTACATCTATTACAAACTCACAGGCATTAACACACTCAGAACTGAATTCCTCCATTAATAGGAAAAAGAACTAGGTGAATGAACTCGGTAACACCATAGGATATATAATTACCCAGTAGTGTTTCCACTCATTAATAACCTGAAATGAAAAAGTAGTGCTTCTATATATTAAATTTACTGAAATCCCAACACAATCCCGTTGTAACAGCATTTGACTGCTGTATTCATGGATGGATTAATCATAGCGCTCAAATAGCTCAACATCAACAACTAGAACTTTGATAAAAGAAAATAAAAATCCCAGTGACTGGAGAAATATCCATTTTCAAAAGTGCTAATAAAGGCCAAACATGTAGACCAATGAAAATAGTAGAATTTCTTAGAGGAAATCCATACTTTTTTACGGTGGATTCATCTTTGACAAAGTTACCAAGAACATTTAATGAAGGAAAGGACTGTCTCATCAATATACAATGCTGAGGAAAACAGACTATTTGCTTGCAGAAAATGAAAGTTGACATCTTGCAAAATACAGAGTCAACTAATAGGGATCAAAGATTTAAGTGTTAAGAGAGAATGTGATCATCTTTTAAAACTGAGAGTAAAGTTCAGAACAATTTTTAAGGGCATCGAGTATTTTTCTAATAGTGCAGTATATGTCTTTAGAAGCTACTGAGGTCAAGATTAGAAGAAATAATCGCAAGTGTATAAAGTCAACTTTACCAATTGGTTATCAATAAGAGAGATGTGACATTCTGCTGGTAACTGAATGAGTATGCGCTCCAAAATTATTAGTTTGTCCTCGGCAAATGGTTACATTGATGAACTAAAAATCTGTGTTATTTACCACTATCTTTCTTAAAGTAAATGTTGTCATTTTACAAGGTAAAGCTGTCCAATTTAGGCCCAGAAAATTGTAGAGAAGCATTTTTGTAGAGAAGCATTTTGTAGATTAATTAGATGCTGTGGTCCACCACTGAATTTATTTTGTGAAGTGCCTGACAGTAGGAATTTTCTTACAAAAATATCAAGTTGTGAGCAAGTATATAGGAGTGCATGAATTATGGAAATTTCTTGCTACAAAAATAAAATTTCTAAACTGAGTCTTCATATCAAGTTTTATATCACTTCAGAGAACAGCTAACTTCGGGTCTAGAATGTAGAAGCAATCAGGTATATCAAAAAGCTGACATTTTGGAAAGGGATATGATTTCAAAAGAATAGAATAATTTGAGCAAATATCAGAGAAAAGACAATGTAGTTGTAATTCATGTAACTTAATGAAAGGTTTTCAAAGAACACAACTTTTCTTCTTAACAACAGAAAATGAAAAGGAAATTCAACATATCTTCCTGGTGTTTTTAAAATTATTTTTGAAAGAGAAATAGGCTGTATCACGAAGTGTTTTAAACTAAAACTAATCTAAATATAATTTATAGTCTGATATTCATGAGCACTTGTAGATGTATAAAGGGCTAAAACCAACTATTCAATCACCTTCCATTGCACTAGGGAAAGGAGGGGCTGAGACATGGGTTCTTTTCAGTCCATCACTGAGTTTATTAACTACATGATAGTTCAAATACAGTCCAGGACTGTTCTGAACAGGAATAAATCAGAAGGGCCTGGTGCAACAGCTCAGTGACTAAAGTCCTCCGCTTGTACACTCTGGGGGCCCATATGGGCACTGGTTCTAATCTCAGTGGAATTGTTTAATGCTCCCTGATTGTGGCCTGGGAAAGCAGTCATGGATGGCCCAGGGCCTTGGGACCCTGCACCCACATGGGATACCCAGAGGAGTCTCCAGGCTCCTGACTTCAGATCAGCTCAACTATGGCCATTGTGGCCATCTGGGGAGTGAATCAGCATATAGAAGATCTTCCCCTCTGTTTCTCCTCCTCTCTGTATCTGACTTTTTAATAAAAATAAATATATTTTATTTAAAGAGAAATAAGTGAGAAGATTCCTATGCAAACTTAGAATATCATAAATTACTCCAATGGCTGAGATAAAACTGCCAGTCTCAGTGAAGTGCTGCTTTTCCTCTTATAAATATATTTTCTCCCTTTCAATTAGCTATATTTGTGTCATAATAACAGCTGCACAGCATACGTTGTCTGATTGTAGGAGCATGTCTGACTATTTGCATATGCCATGATTTTTAGTTGTACAGTAGTAAATAAGACATTTGAACCTTCGTTATTAGAAAATACACACACATTAGAATGGAAAAGTAAAATATATTGCACTAATGAAAAAATATCTCAAAGAATGAAACTGGAGCAAATAAAAAACACAGTATCTATTCCATCTTGGATAGCTGTTGCTAGTTTCTCATAGAACAAAAATTAAGCCCTTATACTCAGGGATTTAAATTAAAAGGGCAATTCTTGCAGTTTCATTTTGGAAGAAGAGTGAAAACTAGTTCAGGTTCCTGAGAACAGGATAATACTGTGTCATCATTTTCTCTTCATCCAAGTAAGACAAACAATAGAAGAAACCACAACTACATCATTCCCATTCTCGTTTGTATTCTAAAGGATTATGCAAGGAACAAAAATATAAATTAAATGTGTGTATATCATCCTGTCATAAGATTGAGATATTATTTGAATTTAGTAAAGTTCTTTGTCTTCTTGTTTAAAAGTAAAATACAATAAAGTTAGGAGATATATTTGGGTAATAGCTCTCAAACTCACTGATGTAACAATCTTCAGTATTTCTGTTGAATATTTGGTCACTTTACCGTTAATACTGACTTTTTAAATGCTCTAGGGAATGTGTAAAATTAAAATTATTTTTAAGTACACCAATGGATAGACACAGGATGCATAGACTACACTCAAAGTGCTAGTTTTAAAATAAAAATATCATTTTAAAAATGAAACTGTAAATGCCGCCACTTTATTTTGTATAAATATATTTGGGATAATTTACTAAATACTAGTAAAATCTAAATAAACAGCTTAAAAATATATGGCATGAACTAAGTACATAAACATTTAAAAAGAGACCCTAATACATAAATAGAATTATATTTCTCACGTTTGAAAGGAATGTTTAATTGTAAGTTGCAACAGACAAGCAAATTGTTTTGTTTATGGTAGAGACCTGATTCCATATAATTGCACTTGGTTTTAGCCAAAAGGAAGAGAAGTGATTATTCCATATAATTGTCTTTGGACCCCTTTGTGAGGTTGGTTTAGATTTATAGAGAACAACATTCAATACACATTTGAACATCATCTCAACTTTTAATTTTAATCAGGATTAATTTGTCTGTAGCTTAATTCTTTTTTTTTTTTTTTAGAGATTCATTTTTTATTTTCTTTATTGGAAAGGCGGATATACAGAGAGGAGAGACAGAGAGGAAGATCTTCCGTCCGATGATTCACTCCCCAAGTGAGCTCAATGGCCCACGCTATGCCAATCCGAAGCCAGGAGCCTCTTCCGGGTCTCCCACGCAGGTGCAGGGTCAAAGCTTTGGGCCGTCCTGGACTGCTTTCCCAGGCCACAGGCAGGGAGCTGGATGGGAAGCGGGGCCGCTGGGATTAGAACCTGCACCCATATGGGATCCCGGGCATGCAAGGTGAGGACCTTAACCACTGCGCCACCGCGCCGGGCCCTGTAGCTTAATTCTTATACAGTCTGATACCTTGTCCAAATAATATTCAGCAAGTTTCCATTTTGATATTGTACTGCTTTGTAAGCATTAATTGATTGATCTGTCAAAGCTGTTGAGAAAAAAAAAAAAGCTTACTCTAAATACGCGTAAAAACAGTCACGTTTGGTCCCTGTAAGTCATAACCCTCATTGTTAAATTTCAGACATCTACTATAGTTTTTTTTTGAATAACATACGAAAACAGTTTTTTGTAGTTACCCTTGTATAATTATTCAATGTTACATTCAAGATGTTTTAGCTTCTGCCTGACCCACATATTGAAGACTGCTTAGGAAAGGGCAAAACATCAATTAGCAGAGGGCTACACGGGCTGTAAAATGTTTTGGAAAAGCTTCTGGGAGTTCCAACCTCCATAAAGAAAACCAATTCAATGTTAATGAAGCCATTCCTAAGAAAGGCCTAGGGAATAAAACAGAGGAAAAAAGCAAAGAAAGACAGAATAGACTATGATTTGCCAAATTAGTAACTTAATCACTGGGGTAGACAACTAAACCCTCCTTGGAGCAGAAACACAATGGGGTGGGACAAAGCTCATGCAGAAGCAGCTTTCTACCATCTCTTTTCTTCTTCCTTGTACGAAAAGCACAAGCTTATTAAAAAAAAAAGCTAATTAAGAATTTTCCTAACACACTTTATCCTTAGGTATACTGCACTTAATAGAACACACTGGAAAATCTCCAGATTCCATTCTATCCATATCTTGCTGCTCAAAAGTCTCTGCGTGGCCTAGCGGCTTAAGTCCTCGCCTTGAATGCGCCAGGATCCCCTATGGGCACCGGTTCTAATCCTGGCAGTTCCACTTCCCATCCAGCTCCCTGCCTGTGGCCCGGGAAAGCAGTCGAGGACCGCCCAAAGCTTTGGGACCCTGCACCAGCGTGGGAGACCTGGAAGAAGTTCCTGGTTCCGGGCTTAGGAGGCTTAGGATGGGCATAGCATTGGCCATTGCACTCACTTGGGGAGTGAATCATTGGACAGAAGATCTTCCTCTCTGTCCCTCCTCCTCTCTGTATATCTGACTTTCCAATAAATAAATAAATCTTTAAAAAAAAAAGTCTCTGTGACAAAATCATGTACCAAACATTCAAATAATTCAGAATTACCTGATTGATGGACCTGAGTCCTCAGAGATTATAATTTTATTTTAAAAAAGTGAAGTCACTAGACCGGCATGTTAGCATAGTGGATATAGTTCTTACCTTGAATGTGCCAGGATCCCATATGGATGCCAGTTAAAATCCTGGGGCCCCTGCTTCCCATCCGGCTTCCTGTTTGTGGCCAGGAAAAGCAGTTGAGAAGAGCCCACGGCCTTGGGACCCTGCATCCACATGGCAGACCCCGAATAATGTCCTGTCTCCTGGCTCCAGGTTGAGTCAGCTCCAGCCATTGTGGCTGCTTGGAGAGTGAATCAACGAACAGAAGATCCTCCTTCCTGTCTCTCCTCCTCTCTTTATTTCTGCCTTTCCAATAAAAATAAAATAAATCATATAAAAAAGAGAAAACTGCTTTAGTGTGTTTGTTTAAATCTCATGTATGATTTTTGAAGGATCACATTGCCTGAGTCACCGGTAGAGGAGCAAAAGATCAAAACAGTAAGAAGATTAGCAAAGCAGATCTCCATCATGTCAGCTATTTGAACCGCTCGCATAGCATGCAGTTAAACTTCCACTGTCTTATATTTAAAAGGTAATTTTTAAACTATCTACTTAGGAAACACTTTTACTATGAGCTTTTCGAAGCACTGTGGGGTACTTAAAGAAGCAGCAGGGCAATGAAACAGTGCCAAGATTCTACCTTAAGAAGCATTACCTGACAAGGATAACTTTATCATCCATACTATAAGACCTCTGGGTCATTCTTTACATTGTAGAGGGCTTTCAAATCATTGATTTTGTTTGTAGGCAGTCTCAGAGAAACAGAGCAAGAGAGGAAGAATGAGATCTTCCCAGATCACGACTCTACAGGTTAGAAGTCTCACCAGCAGTTAGCATCTTTGATCTGGATATTTTAAGACTATGAGATACTGGTAGGATATGTTCTCATTTAGAGGCTTGACAAAGAATCTGTATCCAATCCCATTTGCATTACTGGTGGAATCTACTTCATTGTAACTGTAGACCTGAGAACACTTGGTTGTTTTTCCTGCTAGGTTTGGTCAATATCCATTTTTGGAGATTGATCACTCTTCTTTCCTTCTGTCTCCATCTACCTTCATATCTAGTAAGAATGCATCTAATATGTTTCCAGTTCTAAATATCCTAATCTTCTATTATCTGATCTCTGGAGCCATTTTGAGAAGTCTCATAAGATCAGGCAGTAGCCCTCTGCTGTATGTACCCTCTTAAATCACTTTGCTGTACAGAAGATCTGCACATAAGAGTAAAATTCATCGTAATCCTAAACCCGAGGTGTTCACTACATGTGCTAAGGAATAGGGATGCTGGAAATAATTACTGAATAACCCTTCCCATACTTTTTTTCTTTTCAGTGATTTCTCCTTAGGTTATACATCACTGGAGTCTTAGTTTCAAGAAATACATCTTGACTATCAATCTACATTCACTCCTAGTCTCTTCAATAATTTAACAAGCAGCTTTATGAAGTTACTGCATTTTAATTGCTTCAAATTTCTTATGTATGTACATGAATGTCTTACATGCATGCTTAGGAAGTTCAATTTACTAAAAATCAGAGGATAATTTGTCAAACATCATTCAATATTTAAAGAAGTTATCCCCTGTATGTCAGTGTCTCCAACTGCTTACTACAAGTCTACTACATATGTGTTTCCCATCAACATCTTATTTAATCCACATTATCTTTATTTGCGTTACTTTTTGGGAGTGGGTGGTTTAATGAGACAATCATCTCCAACATACAGCCAAGAAGAAAAGGACAGAAATTAAAGAGTTAAGATAACTTTAAAAGATATTTATTGTTTTCATACAAAGTTTTATTTAGTATAAAGCAGATTTTTTTTGTTTTTTTCTGATTTATAAATACTATAATTATTTAACATAAGTAAAACTACCATATATATATATATATATATATTTCTTTTTCTCTTGCGTTACTTAGAACTTGTTTAAAGTATTAGTCTCTAAAAATGGGAATTCCATAAAAACCTTTGACAAGGGTGTAGCACAGTGTCATAATAAGCTAGTCTTCCACCTGTGGTGTCAGCACCCCATCTGAGCATCTCTTTGAGCCCCAGCTACTCCACTTCTAATCCAGCTCCCTGATAGTGAGCTATGAAAGCAGAGAAGAATGGTCCATGGCCTTGGGCCCCAGAATCCATGTGGGAAATCTGAGATTCCATACTTCCAGCTCCAGTTCACTGCAGTACTGGCCACTGTAGGAATTTTAGGAGTGAATCAGCCAATCTAAGATCTCTGTTTCTTTCTGTCTCCCCGCTTTTCTCTGTAACTCTGCCTTTTATGCATGTATGTATTCATACTGGAAAGGCAGAGTTACAGAGAGAAAGATCTTTCGTCTGCTGTTTCAATACTCAAGTAGCCACAACAGCAGCAGCAACAGAGCTGATCCAAAGCCAGAAGCCAATAGATTCTTCTGGGTCTCCACGTGGGTGAGGGTCCCAAAACTTTGGGCTATTTTCTACTGCTTTCCAGGCCACATTCACAGTCATGCAGTTAGACGGGAAGTGGAGCAGCTAAGACTTGACTTGGTGCCCATATGAGATGCCAGCATGTGCAAGGTGAGGATTTAGTCACTGAGCTATCATGCCAGGCTCTGTAACTGCCTTGCAAATAAAGGAAATTTTTTTTTTGTAATTCACAATAATCTACATACATGAGCTTTGTAAAAAATCTTAGTCTTACTGTACTTAAGTAGAATCTCATATTACCCATTTTTGTCTACTGTATAATCTCAGTGATTAAAATTTTCCAAATTTGGATTGAGAAGGAAAAACCATCAAAGAAAAAAATTATAAAAAAACAGAAAACAAATTGAAGCAAAATTTAAAGTATAATTCTTTTTCATATAACCACAAACTTGAAATCGAATGAAACTTTTTACAATAATGCGATAATGACATACTCTCAATGTGTTCAAGATATATTGTGCTTTTAATTTACAAAATAATTTGGGTCTATGACTAAACAGAGATTTGGTAAGGTATACATATATGTATGTCCTTACCTTGAGACCAGAAATTTTCAAATATACTTAATTTTTAGCTCATCATGGTATACATTTTTTAAACCTAATTTTGTCTCAAATTTTGCAAAGTTAAATCGTCTATTTAAACGGATAATGAAATCAGCCTTAAAAACCATTAATTAGCTAGAACCCCACTGATGAATGCTTCATTTCCTTTTTCTTCCTTGTTTCTCTTCATTGAACCTGCCTTTATTGCACTTCAGTTGTTTGTATTAATTTTTGCAAAACCTTTTCTCAAGATACTTTATAACTCCACAATTTACTGAGCATGCACAACTTCTAGAGGACATCAATAAAATATCTCAGATAAAGGGGCAAATCACAATGGCACTCACCTAAGCACATGATTCAGCTTAGCGTTTCACTCGGATATCAATTGGTGCTTGTTATTTCTTTTCTCCATACCCTGAAAATGTTTGCTAATCTTTGCTCCAATAATTGCCTATTTATCCCAGAATGACATAATAATCACAGTTAGCACTTTAACCTTAGAACCCCAGAATTATTCTTTGTTGTCAGGGTACATGTCCCTTCTGTTGTCCTCAAAGCTTCTATTTATTCTAGAAGAATATCAATCCACCAATTATACCTGTTGTGTTATAGAAATAACACACGCATGCACACAAAATAACAAACAGTGGTATGGACCTGATAAACAATTTCATAGCTAGTACATTTTGAACTGTTCCATGAAAATTGTCATTATGTTTGTAAGTGCATTTGTAGATAGTTGTATCAGATCATAAGTTATACTAAAATTACATAGAAACATAAGAAGTTGTGTAATTCACCTTTGTTGATTTCTCCATACAATATTGCTGAAAACTAAGAGACACCAATTTACTTTCCCTGAAATAAAAGTGCAAAGTAATAAGACATGGATATAGAAGCTTCATCAAAAACCAAACATATTTGTTTTTATTTTCCTGGAGTATGATTTGGTTATAGCAAACTGAAGTCTTGCCATTTCTGCTAGGTTCCACAGGCTCAAATTTCTACATGCCATCTACCAAGACACAAGCTTACTAATGTAAAATTACACATTCCATTGCCCTTGCTGATTTTTAGTTAATTTCTGGAATGTGACTTTAAAAAAACATTCAGAACTGGAGGGTACAGATGAAGAACAAGACTCTTGACTACCCCTGCCCTTCCTTGCTGAGGATTTGTTATCACAGAAATGAAGTACTACAGAGAGATGCTTATCACACAGCTCGTGCATAGTGTTGTTGCACACTGCAGGGAGTATGAGATAGCTTCCATCTGATTGAAGTCAGAAGATGTGCTCGGAGGGTGAGAATACGGCCTGGTAGCTAAACTTCTCCGTGAGACAAACACATGTTATATACAAGAGCTTCTGTGTCTCAGCTCCACTCTTAATTCTAACTCCCAGCTAAAGCACACTCTGCGAGGCAGCAGTGCTAGCTCAAATAGTAAGATTTTTGCACATGTGGGATATTTAATCTGTGTTTCTGGCTCCCAGTTTTGGTGTCGGGCCAGCTCTGGTTGTTCAAGGCATATGACAGGTGAACCAGCGCATGGGGGTCTTCTCTCTGTTTTAGAGTGAAAAATGACAGCTCAAATGCTAAAAAAACAAAACAAAATAAAACAAAAAACCAAAAAATATACCTAATAATTACACTTCAGTTTTACTTAAAAGTGACTTGGTAAGGCCTAATAATAAGGCAAATGTGAAGCTCCTGAAACAAGACTATTGAATAAGGTCTGGTCAAGGTTAATTTCTTTGCAGAGTAATTTACAGTTTAAGTATCCAAAGAACTGATGAGTCTGAATGAGATATTATGCTACATAACATGAGTTGGATAGGTTTTTTTTAATTTAATTTAATTTTATTTTTTTATTGCAAAGCCAGATATACAGAGAAACAGAGAGGCAAATCTTCCGTCCAATAATTCACTCCCAAAGTGACCACAATGGCCGACACTGCACCGATCTGAAGCCAGGAGCCAGGAACCTCCTCCAGGTACCCACACAGGTACAGGGTCCCGAGGCATTGAGCCATCCTGAACTGCTTTACCAGGGAGCTGGATGGGAAGTGGGGCCACCGGGATTATAGTCAGCACCCACCTGGTATCCCAGCACATTCAAGGCAAGGACTTCAGCTACTAGACCATGGTGCCGGGCCCGTGAGTTGGATAGTTTTATAACATACTTATGTAATCTTGGGAGTGGGGATCTAAAGTATCTATTAAAATTTCAAAAATATGATTATGAGGTGTCAATTATGTTTTTCTTTTATTAATATGCACAATATTAATTAATCTTAATTCTTAAAGCACAGAAACAATGATTCAGCTCAGCTGATTATACTACAATAAAAAGCAAAAGGTTATCAAAATTCTTCAAAAATTTGCTTTATCTTTAGAAGAAATCCTGCTTAGGAATGAGTTTTGAAAACTAAGCAGGAAAGTTCATTAAGATATAATTCTGTATTGGTGGAACATGAAATACAATATTAGCTTTTTCTTTCTCAGAACATCACGCATTTTTGAACTTGTAGGTATAAAATACTTCATGGTTAAAGTGAACCTATCCCATGGAGGAATGCCTGACATTTCCCTTTCTTCTTAATGTTAGCCATTTGTAATTCTGTTCTGCATCTCAGGGTACCTAAAAATAATTTTCATCTCCCACTGTGCTTATGTAATAATAGTCATCTAAGTGAAACATTATCGATGCATAAAGATGTCAATTAAAATTTGTAGAGCACTAAAAGAAGAAACAAATGCATGTGTCAAATGCTTAGTGAATGCCTTGTTTGAGAAAATAGATTGGCAGATTGTACAATTGAAAATACTTGGTACATAGTCAAAAATGCAACATAAGTTGCATATCATTAGCCAAAAAAAAAAAAAAAGAAAAGGTAGCATAGTATGGTGAATTCCGTGTTTTCTTTTGCAAAAAAAGAATTCTTAAATTGAATATATCAGCTCAACATTAATAACACTGCTCAAAGCATATTTGTTACAACTTGGCAAGATAGCCCACTGAAAAATTGGCTTATGAATTCAAATGGTCCCTAATGTGTGAAAAGCTGCTTCTATGAAGCTATAACCACAGCACAACTGAGGTAAGACTGCATAATTTTGGAACTCTTGAGTTCTTCCAACATGTTGCAAATGAAGTTTTATGAATTTGCTTGTTTTAATAGATAGCTGTGTAGTTTTTAGCACTCAGACATATTCTGCATCTGGCAGTTTTCTCCACATAGAGCCAAGAAAAAAATGTCACCTAACATGAAACACTAGTACACTATCAGAATGTGGGACACATCAAAGAATACATCAAATAGGATTCAACTAATAATAAGGCAAGCCACAAAAGCACAGAATTTGAGGAAAGCAATTTACTTTGAATTGAAAGGAAAGAGGGGGAGGGCAAATATTGCTGGATAGTTTTGAGTAAAGATTCTATCAGTTAAAATCATCTTTTTAGGCAACTACAGACTGATACTATAAATATAAATAAATCCTTTTAGTAATGAAGCTCTTTATCCAAATTATGAAATTCCTAATTTCTGATTAATTTAACCCAGCATAGAGATATAATTCCAGAGAGGAAATAAGAAATAGCATAATTCTCTTTTGTGAAAATATCAAATAACATTTTTTTTTATTGTTAATAACATTGTATTATCTGATACAGTTTTATAGGCACTGGGATTCCCCCTACCCCTTCCACTACCCTACCCCCATGGTGGATTCCTCCACCTTGCTGCATATTCACAGTTGAAGTTCAATTGGGATTCATTCATTGCAAGCATATACCTAGCATAGAGTTCAGCATCTTATTGTCCAGATAAGTTCAGCGGTTTCTAGGGGAGACCTTCTCTGGTCTGAAGCTAGAGCTAACAGAGTATTTTTAATGAAATTGAATCTTAATGTATTTTAATTACTTATAAAATATAAAGCTATGTACTCAAGTGTTTTGGTGGTGTATAATTAAATAATACTAAAGAATAAAAAAATTTAAAACAGAGTAGCTAACTGAAATATATCTAGTATAATTCATAACTTTGATATATGCTCTCTTCACAAAGTTTCAATTTAGAAAAATAAAAAGCAGATGAAAATATGGCATGACAAAAATGATAGTTTTCTCAACTGTTAGAATTTTGCACATGAAAATAAAATACTTCCACAAATAAGCAGCATGTTTAATTTTCAGGGATTATCTGTTTTATAACTGTTTCACTCTTTATAAGTTTGTACCAGCTAAGGCTGGGAAAGGCTAAATACAGAAGTCAGAAGTCAACCCAAGTCGGCCATTTTGTTTCAGAAATGCACTGCTTGAGCCTACCTCCCTGAATCCCAGGGTGTGTCTTAACAGGAAGCCGAAAAAAAAAAAAAAAAAAGAGGTAGTGTCAGGTATCCAATTCAGGTACTCCAGTTTAGGACATGGGCACCTTATGTGATGCCTTAGTCACTAGGCTTAATTCTAATAAAAAAATATATATATTTGAGGAAGCAGAGTTATAGAATAAGAGAGGGAGAAAAAGAAAATGTCCATTCACTGGTTTACTTCCCAAAAGACCACAACAGCAAAGCCTGGCCAGGCTGAAGACAGATGCCTGCAACTGCAGCTGCGACTCCCACATAGCAGGTCGGGACCCCAGGAGTTGAGCTATCATGTGCTAAGTTCCTAGGTAATTTAATAGAGGGCCAGATTGGATCAGAGCAGCCAGGACTTGAACAGGTGGTCACACAGAATGTGGGAGTCATCAGCCGTGACTTAATCTGTTGTGACATAACACATTCCCAAAACATCCTTCCCTTTTAAACACACACACACACTCTCTCTCTCTCTTTCTCTCTTTCTCTCTCTCTCTCTCTCTCTTTCTCTCTCTCTCTCTCTCTCTCTCACACACACACACACACACACATGCATGCAGATAACTTAAAGATTATTTTACATCTTAGGGTATATATTTGATATTTAAATGTATACATACAGAATTTTATAATCAAATTATAATATACTCTGTGGTTCTTAAAAAATTGGCATGCCTCTTTGTCAAATGTATTTGTTTGTAGGGAAACAATAACCCAGTGCTCAAGGTCACATTCTTGAGTCAGAAATCCTTGGGTCCCAGGAAGACTACTAGGGTAGAAACCGGCATTTAATCATTCACCAAGGCATACAGTTGCTTTTTGGTTATATGATGAATGGGGAAAAGATGTGTATATGAATGTGATGTATATCATTATAGGGAAAGCATCAAACTTAGCATATGAACTAGCAAGGCTCTCCTTTGCTTTAAGGGTGTATTCTGAACATATGTGTTGAATGTTCCTGAACCTAGATTGCTGGATCTCTGCATAATGTGGAATAAAACTTGCCAGAAGTATCCATTGACCACATTGCATACTAGAAAAAAAGCATACTTTTGTGTTTTTACATAACGATATTTTGGAGACTGTGTCTTACCTTGAAATCAAGTTGTATAGAAATTGGCAATGAAAATGTGATGTTTTGGCCAATCAAATCTAAAATAGGTACCTAGGATGTCGTATATTGGCTAGGTAACTTATTCTAAATAAGCCTGGATTTTCTCATACTTAAAATCATGTTCAGATTGTTACTTATAGCATCTGGAGTTTCAAATTAAATATTCCATGTTAAGTACTTCATACAGTACCTGACATTATAGCCATTTCATTAAGTTTTACTACTATTAGCTTATGGTGGATGCAAAAGCCTGATATATTTTAGTTTGGTTACAATTTAGTGTCTGGAAAATTGAATGATAGATTTTGAATTAAGTAACTGAATAAGAGAGGATAATGGTGTGTAAAATAAAGAATAAAAGGTATTGGCACTACAGAGAGAATTCAAAGAGGCAGCTATATCTTCAATATGCTTTTAAATTTTTAAAATAAAATATTCTCACTTGAAAGGCAGAGAGGTGGAGAAACAGAAAGAGACTGTGATCTGCCAAAATGCTCATTTCTTGCCCATGTTTCTGCAATAGCAAAAGCTGAGTTGGGATGAACCCAGGAACCAGGAACTCAGCCCTTGTCCCTCACAAGCATGGCTGGGACCCATTCATTTGGGCCTCTCAGAGTGTATGTTAGAAGAAAGATGAAATCAGGACTAGAGCTGAGTCAAACATAGAAACTGGTGGGAATCCAGAGTGCCAAGCAGCAACTTAACCACTGCATTAGATACCTGTTTCATATGGAGCAAAGAGGTCAAGCCAATGCAGTGCTTATGGCCCAAGGATCACAGATTTTTCTCCAAATTGGCCACATTTAGGTACAATTAAGATACACCCAAGAGCCAGAGGGGTCAATACATTGAAGATATTCTAAGTGAATCTAACAAAATGGACAAAGTGCAATTCACAGTAATGTATGATGACCTGGCACTACTTTGATGCAGTTGTTAAGATGGTCCCTACCATGTCTTACGTCCCATATTGGAGTGTCTGCATTTAACTCCCAAATCTGCATCTGATCACAGTTTTCTGCTAATTTGTACTTTGGAAATCAGCCAATAGTGATTCAGCTGTTTGGGTCTCAACATCATGTGGGAGATTTGGATTCATTTCCATGATCTGGGCTTTGGGCTGGCCTCGGCCCAACTATTGAGAGCATTTGAGAAACAAATCAGCAGATAGATTTTCCTCTGCCAATTTTATCTTCCTTTTAAATAAACAGTTTAAGAAAAAAAAAAAAACTGTAAGAAAAGTGCTTGTTGATTTTTATCATAAAGAACAGACAAACCATAAAAAAGGTAAGAAATTGCCAGATTTTTTGGGCTCACACAACATACATGATTTGAAATATTACACTCTAGTCCATAAAAAGATACAAATACAACTTCATACAATGTTTAAATGTATATACCCTGTCCCCATTTGACATTTCAGACAGGCATCAGTAGATGGCTCAAGTATTTGAGTCCTGCCATCAACATGGAAGACTCATAGAAAAATTTAGGCTTGCAGATTGTGGCCCAGCTGTGTGAATTGCCGGTATTTGCACAGGGAAGAAGTTTTTTCTCTCTCTTTTTCTCTCTATCATCATCATCATCTCATTCTCTATCCCTACCATGAAATAAATTAACTTCTAAAACAATCTGTGATTTAAAAAAAAAAAAGTATTAACATAAATGCAAAGTTAGATTCCTATTAAGAAACTAGTTCCAGTTGGAGGCCTATTTGCAGGAGGCCCATCTTCTTGCTATTTCCATACCTCCTACTAGCCAGGGAGGGCAGTCTGCTTTACCCAAATGTCATCTGTTTAATTTAAATGTCATCAAAAACACCTGCTAAGTTACAGACAGAAGCCATCCTTACACATGACAAATAGAAATATGTACATTAGAGCATGAATGAAAACTGAGAGTATAGCAGTTCACATCCTAGGAAACCTTAAATCTCATGAAGAAGTCATAGCACAACTCTAAACATGTATGAGCGAGAAGAACAGTTGAAAACCGTGGAGATTTGTAAAAACATATGTATATGAGTGTAATGGATGCATATTCACCTGTTTGTATGAAAAACTAACAGATAGAAAGTTCAGCAATGCAGCATTTACTTTTCAGACATTAGAAGAAACCAAACAAAAATACATAAAAATATTGTTGTCTTTAATGCTGAGAGATGCTAAAAATTAAATATTATAAAAGTAGAAATGCATAAGCCCCAACACAACATCTGTCATTAGGAATTTGGGAAGCTTTTTCAGTGACCTGCTTTCTGTTCCCTCACCTAATCATTAGGCTGTTACTCAGAACACAACCTCATTCACAGAGCTTCCAGGAACTCTAAGGGAGCTTTTAAAAGGACAGTCACGGATCCATGCTCGCATGTCAAATCTCAGCAACCAAAGACAGCAAAATCCGCAAAGAAATAACAGGTTGATCTGAAGCCCATGGTGATGATTTCGGTACTGATTCAAGTCCCAGATGTTCTGCTTTCAATCCGGCTGCCAGCTAATGCAAGTGGGAAATGAGGGGAAGATGGACCAAGTGGCTGGGATTCCTGGAATACTTGTGGGAGGTCTGGATGGAGCTCCAGGCTCCTGCATTTTACATGGCTAAAGCCAAGCTGTTTCAGGCATTTGGAAAATACTAGGAGATGGAACAACTTCCCTACCTGCCATCCCCACATCTCAATCATTCTGTCTCTCCTTCTGTCTCAGTAACTCTGCCTTTCAAAGAAGTATTTTTAAAAAAAAGCAAAAATTATCGGAGGCTAAAATAAAGATCACTCCCAGAGAATAATAAAATAGTTAAGGATGCAAATTGTTTTCTTTTCTGAAATATAAATAAGAGGCAAAAACATAAAATATACATAATCAGCAATATACATTATCATTTACCTAATAGTTTCAGAAACAAAAACGAAAACAGAAAATTAAGGAAAACTAAAAATATCAGCACTCCTAAATCCTGTTTGAAGTGCCCACGGATGTGTTCACAAGATGAAAAACCTTATAACCAAAGGAATCAAAACCCACAAGTATATACAATCCTTTATTTTATAGTAATAAGTGAGAAGTTAATGAGATTTCAAAGAGACAAATGAAATTGACCCCTAAAGAAATTTAAGTATCAAACTAGCCTCAGTGTTTAGATCAGTGACATCAGACACTTGAAATTCAGAGGAACACAACTTTTAAAATAATCACAGACAATAAGAGAAAGGGAATACTGTACACTGATATTACTCACAATGTGGTAAGAAATATATCAGTTGTATCTGGGTGTATATGTGTGGATGTGGGTGTGTGGATGTGTATGAGAGAGAGAGAGAGAGATGTGAAATTTTCACAAGTTTAACATCCTGCAGTTACTTTCTTAGAATATCATGTGAGGCTATGCTTCAGCTGATGGTAAGGAATAAGAAAACAAAGAGGAGACATGGAACACTGGGAATCCAATGCTAGACTCTAAGCCAGCCTAGAGAGTAACTTCACCTTTTTGGAGTATCACAGTTTGCTCTGGAAGGAGATAGATGGAAGCAGGGCATATTATAAAGGCCAAGTTTTAGAGGGATCTTTGAACATGACACATGCAGGGAAAGAAAAACAAAATTGGTAAAAAGCAGTTGAAAACGTCATGATGGAAACATTTCAGAAACAAAATGTAACCATAGTACACATTCTAATATTTAACAATGGATATTTAGATATTCATTATGACTTTATAATATATTAAAAATATTTAATATATTTACTGTACAGAACAAGCAATTCAAGTTTATCTAAGATTTTATCTCTGAAAGCTAACATCACTCAAATTTATTTGGAAGGTAGACATATGTTACAAGGTTAAGCATTTGGGGACTAAATCAGTATATAAAAGATCAATTGATATTTTTCTTTTTCTTCTCTCTCTTCCCTCATCTCTTCATCTAAACAATTAACTAATGGAAAGCAAGCAAAAATAGCACTTTGAAACATGTTGTTAACAGATGAAACAACATCAAATGCAAAGGTTGGGGAAACTGACAATTGCTATAGCTTTATTCAATATCTGAAATAAAAGTGCTACAGTTCTTGATATGTGAATTTAATTTTAAGCGCATTAGCTTAAGATACAAAGTTAGAAGGATGCTAAAAGGATGCTTGCAGAACAAAATGTAAAACAGAGGAAAGAGGGTAGGTGGTATGAATTAGCTAGCTCATTATTAATGAGAAAATCAATAAATAATGTTTAAGTCATGATATGTCAAGCTGTGATACTAAACTGGTGGTTTTTAATGTTCAGTTTGGCTAGGCTGAACTACATTATCATGAATTTCTATTTTTTTATATTTCCATTTAGCATAAGCCACAACGACGGTAATTGGGAGACAGTACAAGGAATGGAAGGAGCAAGCATTCTGTGGTTTACACAGAAACTGAAGATATGTCTATGGCCTCATATCACTGGTGCCAGGTTCTCCAGGAGCCTCCATGTTTTTTTGTCTGTTTTTGAGTCTTCATCTAGGTATGTTTTGCTACGTAGAAATGTGGCCTCCCCTGCAGCAGGACACAGTACTGTGTGAGATACCCCAAGGACTGATTTGGGTTTGGTCTGAGATTATTGGCTCCAGCTCATGCTGGTGAAAGTGAGCTTGCTCTTGCTTGCTCTCTCTTTCCATTCACTGCTTGTGTCCAAATGCATGCACTGTGGACTTCAGGCACCAGCATCAAATGCCACTTGGCAGCTTTGTAGAGACTGCTTCACTGTCACTACAATTCCTTAAGTTCCAGTCCTGCATCCATGTAATGCATACATATGCCCAAGTAATCCTGCTTCTCTTGATGAAGCCTAATACATAAGTTAAGTAGCTAAGAGAATAATTGTAAGTATTTGCTGTATCTATGGTTTTCTTTAAAACCTCCTATCGGTTACCTCAGAGGAGCAGTTATTTCATTCTAATATTTAATAGTTAATTACACATTTCACAAATGTCTATGTAGCTTTTCATGAACAAATCTGTCCCACAGAATGTGCTTGTAAATCTGATTCACTACTCCTACTCTTCATTAAATATACAGTTCCACTTACCACTGAAGAAGACTCTCGTTATTAAAATGGAATGCCTTGCTGGTTCACAAACTAGGCATTTCAAACCTGTTCTTACTGGTTCTTACTGGTGAATCAGATCTATTTGAGCTATTTATTGTGGTCTAACCGTCTAAGAGGTAACGCTATGGCAGTCTTCCTTCACTTCCCGGGATGCTAGTCTCCATTACACAGTTCATCTGCAATATGCACACACTTGTTCCTCCGCTTAGCTATTTGTTTTGTATTTTGCATGAAGATCACTTTATATCACAGAGCACATACGATATTCTCTGCTCCTGAATAAAAGGAAGATCCACAGCAAAACGGTTAAATACACCTTGACACTATGATGCCAAGTTTTTTACCTTCCCATACCTACAATGCCACGATGCACTTAAATAGCAGAGTGGTAAACTTGTAACTGTTACTAAAGGACAGTATGAATGGAATAATACATGGGAAATGCTGGGAGGGGAAAATAGTGAGAGAAAGAAAAAGTGAAGGAGCTAATCCCTGAACCTACAAATTTGCATCATAGAAAATAATAAAAATAATAATAAAAACGGAAAAAAAATAAGTTCCAATGTCTTGGTAAATAAGGTTTAAAATTGTTAAGTATTCTAACCTTCCATTTTATATTGTACCTGAGGTATGTGACATATCTAGATGCAATTTCAAAAGATTTGTTTTCCCTTAAGCTTGGTAGAACTCTGACTGAAGTGCTGCTCTGTGTCAACGTTGCTTCTTCAGGGTTGATTTTGCCTTCCTGGGGACACTGTCACGTCAGCACTTCAAGCCTGAGGGCCAAAGGAGAACGTAAATGCTACTGCCATCTGCTGGTCAAGTCAGGGCTGTTTCTAGACATTCCACAAAATATCTCGGTTTCAGTAAAAATGTGACCTGGAGTGGACTCTTGGCTAGCAGTTAAGCTCGTGCCCTACCCAGTGGAGTGCCTGGGGTGATCCCTGACTCTGGATATAGACTTCAGCTTCTTACAGATTCAGATCCTCAAATATAAAAACGATAGTTTAGTTATCTGCCTGGCTCCTGGCTCTGACTGTGTCCAGCCTTTGTGGATATTTGGGAAATGAATGAGTAGAGAGGAATGTTCTTTTTTGTCCTATGCTTTTATTTGAACAGAAAAGGAGAGACTATATAAACTCACTTCCATCCTCTAGTTCACTCTGCAAATACCTACCACACCTAGGACCTGACCAGGCTAAAACCAGAGGTGGAAACTCCCCATGGATCTCCAACATGGGTCGCAAGAACCCAAATACTTGGAATATCATTTGCTGCCTTCCAGAGCTGGATCAGCAGAGGTGGGACAGTCCGCTAGGCCCTCCAATATTGGATGTGGGCCTCTGCTGTAGTGGCTCAAGCTACACACAACATTGTCTGCCCTTAAAAACTGTTTAAAAGAATTTCTACTAGAGGATGTGATTGATGCCTGTATAAGGACACTGTTCTAGAACTTACATTCGAGTAACTAGTATGGGATCCATTCATTGTCTTTCTTTAGGTTGGCTGATGGAAGTAATATGTATGAAGACATATATATCTCCAGCAAGCATATGGCATGGACTTAGGATTGCTTGATATTCAAGATATGCAAAATAAATTATAAACCAGCTCATGATGCCACTTGACAACCAACAGCATAGTTATAATTAAACACATTATCTGTTACTTGTTAGAATATTCAAACATTTATCCCACATATTATGGGATCTAAAAATTAAACTTAATGAAACTTAGACACTGATTAGGCAGTAATAGTTATATCCACACCAGAAATAAGCAGTATCGCTAGAAAATTTAAATAATTTATAACATACATATGTAAAGAATAATACACAGCAGTGAAAAAGGGCAGTTTGCTACATGGAGATGACTGGATGGATGAGTGAATTCTGTGTGCAACAATCTTATGCAAAAGAATAATGAGAAGGAGTGCATCATATCATGCTTCTGACAATTGTATTGCTTATACAAGGATACAAAACAACGCAGCACTAATCCATAGCAATAGAGGTGACGCTGGCTATGAGTTTTGGAAGTGATGCCCAAAAGTCATACCTGCTGATATGACTATTTTCAGCTTAGAAGTGATTACAAATTGCATTCATTTTTGTGCATTTAAAATTGTAAACTTCATTGTATTGAAGAATATAATCCTTAACATGAAAATAATTCATGTTACCTTAAAGAATTAAGTTATTTCTTTTTTTTCATGAAAATGATAGCATATATTCTGAAAATGTAGTCAGTATTTTAAAAGAATCTGCATGAAGATGTATTTTAATTAGCAAACATTTTTTCCTTAATAACACATTAAATACTGTGCACTGTATAGTAAGCGATCTTAGACTTGCTGAACATCTATAATGTTGGGAATAATCACTAGGAACTCAGTCCTGTGTACTTATTTTACTTTTTACTGTTGGACTTGATGACCCCAAGTGCAGTCTTACCCTTTAAGGGGCATAATACAATGTGAAAAATATTGCAGTGATTAGATGTTCATGTGTATGGCCTTTTGAACAAAGATACAATCAAGGGCTTCATATATTGTATTATTTCTGAGGCTCACAAGGTGGTGAGCGTCCAAGTGGTAAGTAGGACGTTGGCCACACTTCCACACAGTCGCATTATACAGCTGTGATCACTAGAGAAGAAATCTTAGTCTGGCTGGACAGAACATGAAAACATTCCTGAGATCAGAAGGGGAAGTGATTGCTTGCAGGGAATCTCAGAATGTGGATTGTCTGGTCAGTGTGGTTGTGATTCCTTAAGAAACTGCTTCTCATCTGAGGGGTCAGGCTTGCCCAGCAATGTCTATCCACTGGTGCGCTCACTGCACTCAGGCTTGAACAGTCATACTCAGCTGAAACTTAACAGGGACTGAAAAAGGCAGTCACATTTATTCACAAGAAGAAAGGTGAACAACACATGTTCACCGTCACACTATAACCACTTATTTGACCTTTCTACCAAAATAATTGTGCTTTGTTTGGATCAGGAAAAAAAAAGTCTAATTCTTTAGAATAATTTACAATATCTTTAGTAATGAGCCCCCTTTGAAAATTTTTCTTTTCCCTTTCTGCCACGTAGTTTTGCCTCTACCTTATCAAAACACATACATTTCTTCTGAATAGTTCACAGCTTCTACAGGTTCTTGCTCACACCACTCCGATTTTACAAATATCCTTTCTCATCCTAAACTGATCCATCAGAAACAACTACAAGATTCTGGAGGTGAATGTAATTTCTGTTGCTCACCAAAACTGAATTGGGTGTTCTTCTCTGCTAGACTCATCGTTGATATGCACTGTATTATAATATCCTTTAAGGTTTCTGTTTTCTTTCTCTGCTGAGATATGACATTCTACACATAAAAGAGCTACTTTGTCCAGGGATAAATTTGTAAATAGTATGACGGTGTCTGGCATATGTATAGCAAATATTTTGATGCATGAATACACTGCCTTACTAATTAGTTAATAATCCAATTAGTTAATATGCAGCAGTAAGGGGCACTAAGCATCAAGAAGCTGGTCAGACATTTTATCAATTACTGTAAACTGGTAACAGTTTACAGCAATTGTTTATCCAGAAAAGGTGAAACAGTAAGTGTAAAAAAAAAACTTAAAGAGAATGTGATATATCTGTGGATGAGTTTCCTGTCTGCTGTGGCAAGCAAACTTATATTAAAGATTCATGAAAATATATATTAGGAAAATATGTATTGATTCAAAAAGCATTTTTCACTAAAGAAGTTCCTACTAAGTTATTATGGGTAAAGTGGCCACTGTCAGAAGAATTAGGAAAAAGCAGGCAGATTGAAATGAGCTCCTGAAAGAGTAACATTGAATTCTACTATAATTTCTGCTAAAATTGAGCCAAGCGCAAATTAAATTGATTGTAAAGCTTGCATGGAATCATGTTTTGGGAAGCAATGGGGATAAAACCCGAAACAAATCAGTGTTTCACACAGGCACATTAAAGATCATGTCTGCATAGCAGATAATCCCCAGCAATTCATGAGCAAAAAGCCATGTTGCTCACACCTTAAAAGAACGGGCCCTGAGACTAAGGTCAGAAACATGGGGAAAACAGCTGGAGAATTCAGCTGGATACGTTATGAATTTCTGATTAAGAAATTAAACTTGAACAAATGTTATACTTAACAGGAGCCGAAACATTTGTATCCAGATTAGCTGTGGACAAAAGTAGAGTCTTCAACATACAATTTGAACGGGTAGGCTCAAGGTTCTGAAGCACTTCTCTGAAGAGCTAGAATACAAAATAAGATGTGGATTTATCAATATGATCCTAAAAATAAGCACAACCAAAGCAGTGGCTACCAAGAGGTCAAAGTGGTCCAGTTAGAGCAAAAATAGAAGAGGTAAAAGTCAAAATCACAGTAATAGTTGATTTGGAATTCTTGATATATTGTTTGTTGATTTAATGAAAGGCAATACAATTTGCATATTCTGAGACTTTTAGGAAACCAGAGAGCCCTTGTGTGTGATGTGCCACTGCTCCTGCTCATTCCTTTGCTCAAACAATGAAATTTTCCTGAAGACTTCATTGTACATAAGCCTGAGCTAGTGGTTCAGGGGGCCTGTCTGTCGGGATTGGGATAACTCAATTAACTAGATATTGATCATGTGTTAGTACATGGAACTGATAAAAAAAGTTCTTAGGAACAGTCAGAAATAAGAAAAGGACCCCAAGAGAGAACACTAAAACTACAGACAGAATAATCACGTAAAAAAGATTATAGGTGTTTGAAACACCAAAATATATAATATGGCTGGATATTAGCATTTAAAACTGTGTTATGCAATCTTTGGGAGAAAACAGAAACCATGCAGTAAAGGATACCCTGCTTTAGTTAGTGACAATTGAATGAGCTTAGAGTTTAAATCAGAAACACTTTGATATTGCACCTTTTCGTGATGGGGTGGTTGGCTTCTTCATTTGCTGCAGTGCTGCACTCAGACAGCCAGGTTCCCTCTCCACTGCGGTGAGTCTGACTCCAGCCACCTGAAATCAAAGAAACGTTCCATCATTGGAAAAAGCTTGAGTCTCAGAGATACGCATAATTAATCATTCTTAGCAAAATAAATTTGCCACCCAGGGGAAAAATGGGCATAGAATATAGGCTTAAAAAGCAAGCTAACAAAAATATTTATTGCTTAGTATTTGTCAAATGAGGACCAAAACTCTATTGTGATTTTTTTTATGAAGAGTTGAGGTGATAGACAAACCCACACATCAGTTACAATCCACTAGAAGGATGCCAGAGGTGTGGACATATTGCACAGATTTTGAAATGAAATCAACTGTTGCTGCTCAGCAAATAAGATGTCACTAACTAAAAGTAACTTAGATCCTTGCGTATGTTATTGTTCCAACAACTGAAGCAATTCTATGAATGTAAAACACAAGTAATTCTTTCTTTCACTTGGGCCTCATGATTCAGAATTGTAATGACACTTTGACTGTTTTAACTTCCTGATAATAAAAAGGGATTCTTCTAGTTCATTATCTTTCAAACTAAAATTCGATATCAGAGGCTAAAGGAGTGGACACTATGCACCACTCAATTCGAAACAGAATCTAAAACAAATCGTCACATTAGCATTAAGATGTCATTCAATCTGTCTAAAGAATGATACACTAGCTTAAGCTTGTAATAGTTCTATATTGTCTTGTGATTTAATTGTTTTTTAGTAATGAAAGTGGGGAAAATAGACTTAAAGTCTATCATGACTTACTAGTCCATTGGCTGTCATGTGCGATCTCAGGCATTCCAAGCAGGTAACTTTACCTACTACAGCACAACACTGATCCCTACTTAAAATTGTAGACTTTTATTCACATAAGTAAATATATGAATGCATAGTAAGTAAGTCCTTCACATTCAAAGTATGTATTGAGAAAAATGCATTGTAGTTTAAAATGATGTTTTGTCTTATAAACTTAATAAACGTCAGCATGAATTCCGGGAAAATCATTCTTCTAGCCAAAGTCCTTTCTCAGATTTGTAGTATATCAGTATTTTTTCAGAGCTTCATTTCTAAATAGCATTACGGGTGCCTGAACCCTCTAGTTATTATCATATCTTATGAGTCCAGTTAATTCAGAAAATCTTCTCCAACACAAATTGTGCCGTATCTGAACATTGCTTCTCTGTTTTGAAGAATTCTTTAAAAAAATTATTTATTATCATTGGAAAGGCGGATATACACAGAGGAGACTGAGAGGAAGATTTTCCATCCAATGATTCATTCCCCAAACCGCTGCAACAGCTGGAGCTGAGCTAATCCGAAGCCAGGAGCCAGGAGCATTTTCCATATTTCCTATGAGGATGCAAGGTCCTAAGGCTTTGGGCCATCCTCTACTGCTTTCCCAGGCCACAAGCAGGGAGCCAGATGGGAAGAAGGGCTGCTGGGATTAGAACCGGCGCCCATACGGTATCCTGGCACGTGCAAGACCAGGACATTTACCACCATGCTATCACACCAGGCCCTGTTTTGAAGAATTCTTAATTGATTCTGTAGTACAACAATTGACTGTTTACAGCATACACACTCATTTAAATGAGCAGCAACTCATTATATGTGTGTGTGTGTGTGTGTGTGTATTATCTCTTTCATACCAAGTGCAAAAATTCAATTTTTAATAATATTTAGCAGCAAATTGAAAGATCTCTACAATGTATTCTAAAACATTAATGAAATCAATCATTGAAGACACACAAAAAAAGGAGATATCCCTTGCTCCTGGAGTGAAAAAATTCATAGTATTAAAAACTTTACACTCCTTAAAGGAATCTACTGCTCCAATGCATTCTATTTCAATATTCCAATGACATATTTTACATAATTACAAATAATCTTAAAGCTATACAGAATTACAAAATATGTAGAATGAATAAAGGGATTCTAAAACTAACAAAAAATGATGTGTAGACATCATGATACTTTATTTCAAAGCATAATAAAACTATATTAATTAAATGGATTTTTATTGGCCTAAAAACTGGTATATGGATCCTAGTGTAATAACATAGCAGATAAAGTCCTCACATAGCATCCTCCAGGATCCCATATGGGTACCAGTTTGTGTCCTGGCTGCTCTACTTTGTTCCAGCTCCCTGCTTGTGGCCTGGAAAAGCAGTCGAGGATGGCCCAAAGCCTTAGGACACTAATTCCTCATGGGAAATATGGAAAATGATCCTGGCTCCTGGCTTCAGATTGACACAACTCTCACTGTTGTGGCCACTTGGGGAATGAATCAGTGGATGGAAGATCTTTTTCTGTATCTCCCTCTCTCCATGCACCTTCCTTTCCATTAAAAATAAATGAGTCAAAAAAAAAAAAAAACCTGGTGCATGGTTCAAAAGGACACATGGAGGACCCAAAAATTAATCAATGCATTTATGTAATCTACGGATTTTGACAAAGGTGCTAAGAATACATATCGAAGAAAGTATTTTCAATAACTGGTGCTGGGAAATCTGAATACACATATGTAAGTAATGTAACTATGTCCCTGGAAATTTGTAGGTGATGGTCTAGGGAATTGAGTCTCTACCACTCACCTGGGAAATCTAGACTGAATCACCTGCTGCTGCCGTTGGTCTGGCCCACCTCTGGCTGTTTCAGACATCCGGGTACAAGTGGACAAGTAAATGGAAAATATCTTTGATTCTGTCTCTCTCTCTCTCTTCCTTTTAAATAAATACAATTTTAAAAATGTTAAAGATAAATGCACTTTGTGCATTTTAAGCTCCTAAAAAAGATCCTAGAGCCTACAAATATGCAATGATTTTATTACACATTTTTATAATTTGTAAATTCATCATAGAATCTCTGTTCCAGTACAACAAAATTCTACCTTAGAATAGGTGGTAGTAGCAAACTCCATTTTCTCATTTATTCAGTAAGTAAAGAAAATGCTCATTGTGAAAGCAATACACACACTACATAGCAGTGTGGTATTAAGCAGTAGAGATACAGGGAACAGATTTATTGCAGACTTAGTTATTGCATTCACAGACGTATGAGTATTCTGAGAATCAAATCACCATAGTTCCTTTTTCAACATTTAACACACATTTAATTGTAAAAACATTAGTATGTCTGCTGAGAAAAAAAATATGATAATACGGAGTATTGCTATTAGGGGCAAAAATTATAGGACGCTTGGAAATATCCATTATGTCATGCACACAAACACCACAATCCTGTAGCACTTGCCTAGCCAAAAATCAAAAATATGTTCTTTTACAGGTTCAAGAATGATACACAAAATATTCATGGAGGCATTAGGGGCCATAATAAGAAGTAAACAATTCAAATGTTTTATCAATGAAATAAGTTTCATCAGATCAATTTGCAGTAGAGTTAAACGGCAGAACATCACATGTGCCTGTATAAAAGAACCAGAGCTCGTGAATCAATGTGAATACATTTCACACACACACACAAAAATAGTAATAAAATGGAGATTTCAACTCCTACTTTTTTAATGTTTTCCCACTCATGTAGGCAGGGACAAGATGGTCCATGGAATAAGGGGATGAGGTGGGCAGGACAGACTGCATCTAAGCTGGGAAGCACTCAATTTAATGATCCTTTTAAAATGTCTGCATATTAAATATTTAACAACATCACACTTTAAGATTAAATATTCATAAAGTTTAGTATCTAGATAATAACAGATGTTTTAATAACAATTTTTGACATTCTAAAATATGGCAGAAACTTGCTTATTCTGTTTTTCTACAAGATACATAAGTGCATATCAACCACTAGAAAAATAAGAGATGAAATTAAAAATCCTGACAACAATATGAATGCAACAGGAACTGTGGGTAAGAATGCAAATTAGCAGAGTAATTAAGGGAAAAATATAGAGATTTCTCAATCATATAAGTCTAGAAATCTGATTTCAGGTCACATATCCAAAATAAGTGAAAACAGAATGTGAAAGAAATATGTACACTCAAGTGTTCAGTGAGACATGATTTATCACAGCCAAGATGGAATTGCCCTAAGCATCCATCAGCAGATGAATGGATAAATATGACAAACATATGACACATTGGAATCCCACTCAGCCTTGGGGCAGGAAATCTTATTATTGCTGAAAACATAGATAACCTTAAGCAAATTTTGCTAAGTGCAACAAGGCTTACAAGGACAAACACTGCATGATTTTAGTTGTGTGTGGAATCTAAAATTGTTGAACTCGTGGAAAAAGGGAATAAAATGATGGTTACCAAGAGCCAGTTTAGGGAAGGGGAATTGGAAGAAATGTTGACCAAAGCTTATAATATTTAAATGGTAAAAATAAGTTTGGAAGATTTTATATAAAACATGATGATTAGAGTGTATTACACTACATCAAGTACTTGAAAATCACTGAGAGTAGATTCTAATTATTCTCAAAGAATTATAGATATGGTTGGTAGCTTGTAGGTTAACAGATGTAGAATTTTAGAATATAGGAGCTGGTGTTAAGACAAGTGATGCCACCACATGTGATGCCAGCAACTTCAATGGGAGACGTGGACGTGGCTCTGGACCCTGTGCTTGATCCTACACCAACCATTGTAATTGTAGTGAACCAGAAGGTAAATATCTTTAGTAAGAATATTACAATGTGTACACATTTCAAAAACAGCATGGTATAAATTCTAAATACATAAAAGTTCAGCAAATTAAAAATTAATAGTAAAAGAAAAAAAACATAAAATTAACTTCCTGCAACTCAATTTAAAAGTATAAACCTTAGTTTGTTCAGTGTGAATTTTCTACTTATACTTTGGTTATACCTACGGCTCGGAGAGTTTGCTCTGTAGAATCCATGTATGAGTTATCTATGGATCATTATATGATTGTCATTAAAGCACACATTAGTAACTGTCATGGAAAAATACTTAACATGATTATACAATTGCAGCTTTATGATTTGAAAGGATTATGAAGCTGTGTTTGCAATTGCTAGTTTAATCTCTAAATGTAAAATGAGTGTCATCCCTCTACACATTTTTCTAAAAGGATTCAAAATCAATGAACTATAATCCCCTTAATATTCCAAAATTTACTGATATAAATGATCAAAATAGAAACATATAATAAGCTTGATAAAAACTCAGCAACAGAATTATTTTTAATATTTCACTAAATATAATAATAAATCTATTATGCTATTAAAATGTATCTCAAATTTATTCTATTTCACTTGAAAATAAATATTTAAGGGCCCAGCGGCGTGGCCTAGCGGCTAAAAGTCCTCGCCTTGTACGAGCCGGGATCCCAAATGGGCGCCGGTTCTAGTCCTGACAACTCCACTTTCCATACAGCTCCCTGCCTGTGGCCTGGAAAAGCAGTTGAGGATGGCCCAAAGTCTTGGGACCCTGCACCCGTGTGGGAGACCCGGAAGAGGTTCCTGGATCTTGGCTTTGGATCAGCATAGCATTGGCCCGTTGAGCTCACTTGGGGAGTGAATCATTGAACGGAAGATCTTCTTCTCTGTCTCTCCTCTCTGTATATCTGATTTTCCAATAAATAAATAAATCTTTACCAAAAAAAAAAAAAGAAAACAAATATTTAATGCTTCAAAAAGGTAGAAAACATTGATTATCAGTGTCGTAGTGGCAGGCTAACCACTGCCAAAGGTGCTACCATCCCATAAGGGCACAAGTTTGATTCATGGATGCTCCACTTCTGATGCCACTTGTCTGCTAATGACCTGGGAAGACCGCAGAAGATGGTCTAAATCATTGGTCCTCTGCCACCATATGAGACAACTGAAAGAATGTCCTGATTTACAGATTCAGATCAGCTCAGCTCTGGCCATTGCTGCCCTTTGGGGAATGAATCCGTGGATGGAAGACCTTCTCTATCTCTCTTTTCCTTGTAAAGTTTACTTTTCAAATAAAACTACATAAATATTTTGAAAAAACAATAATCGTCCCTCTCCATTTTTGTTTCTCTAGTAGTAAAGTTAACTGAAAACAACGTTAAAAACAATCTATATTTACCTTTCTGCCCCAAAGAAATAGGGCCTGTGTTTACGATCATCAGCTATTGTGATTGGTTAACAAGAGAAAGAAATAGTTTCAACAGATATTAGATGATCTACAACCCCTTTTACAGACTGTTAATGAAAGGGGATGCTGAATGGAAAATCAGGACAAGTGGTCGAAATTCAAAAGAATTAATTACTTTGGGAGGAGACAAATAGCATATTCATTTCAATTCAAAAATAATTTGTAATATGTCTCCTTTCAGAGAAGACAAAAATCTGAACATTGTGAGGACTAGAATGTATAAACTGAATCTTTGTAATTGTCCACAATCATACAAGGCTATTTGCTGTATAAAACTTGTGAAGACCAAACCCCAAATTATTAATCATTAAAGACTTAATCATGTAATTTTTATTATTTCAACAATAACTTGGATTTCTAGGGATTTATTCCCTCCCTAATATTATCTCTTGTCCAACTAAAACTTAGCGGAAATGTTCCCTCCAGATAGAGAATTCTTAAATTTGAAAAAAAAAAATCTTGATCACCTAGTTGGGGTTTTTGGGGGGATTATGGAAATTCTAGCACAGAAACTAAAATTTTCTTGTAAATAAAAAGTACTTTAATAGTCTACATTCTGATCAACAAAGAACTGTGAATAAAAGGTTCAGCAGGCAGTAACGCAAGTAAAATGAAATTTGCAAGAATTGAAATGCGGGAAAAACGAACACTTAAACTATCAATGCTACCTTTGAGTCTCTGAAAACCAACTGTAAGGACCATGAATAACAACCTAATTGCTTATTCAATTTCTTATAATTTCAAGAAGCATGATAAAAGGTTGAAAGGCACAGGCGTGCCAATAAATCAGATCTGGACTCAGATATTCTATATTTTCACATCCTGTGTTTCATTATTTAGAAAACTGATTAAAGAGAGAGGACTGAATGAAATGATAGAAAGCACCCATCATCGTTCCTAATGTGCATGAAGTCTTCAAAATCATTGCTCTTGAAAGTGTAATATTATGCATAATTATGATAGCATGTTTAAGAGGTATTATCTAAAATCAACTGTTATTTAAACAATGCCTAACTAATGCAAAACTTTTGCTGGTATTATTTTTATTATTTTTATATCCACTTAGGCTTAGAAATGAAACAGTAGCTTTTAAGGGAGTCAGTAATGAAGTATTTAATGACACTTCTAAAACATAAATACCTGAATATTGTGTTTTCTGAAACAGAAAGGGAAAATACAGAATGAAGAGGTAACTAATTTGGATTCCACATCTATTCAAATTTTAAGCTTTAACCATGCAAGAGTCTCAAATGTCTTGAATTATCCTTGTATCTCCATATTGTAAACAATTATAAGCTATGATTAAGCTTCTACCTTATATCTTTTGTAACAACGTTGATCTTAAACTTTCTTATTACAAATTATGATATGAATTTTGTGCAAATGACACTACATGATGCTATGAGATTTGTATCATATGAGACACAATATATTTTGTAACATTGCATGATAGAATGAACAACTTTAATGTGTAAGTTTCCAAGTAATGCAACAGCCTGAATAACAAAGCTTGCTTTATTTCCAATAAAATGGCTGAGAAAATTAAAAAAAAACAATAGTGGCTACTAGACCTAAGAAACCATGCTCAGACTCCCTAGCTGTCAGGAAATTGCAAGTGAAAACCACACTGAGATTCCACCTAACTCCAGTGAGATTGGCCTACACCCAGAACTCGACTAACAGCTCTAGAATGGATGGGGGGAGAAAGGTACCCTCTTACTCAGTGCTGGAGGGAGTGCTGGCTAGTATAAATACTGTAGAAGTCAATATGGAGAGTGCTAAGAGAACTAAAATTTGATCTGCTGTATTACCCATCTACTCCTCTGCTGGGAATATATCCAAATTAAATGAGATCTGCATATGAGAACGGGATCTATAATCCTTTATCCATAGCAACACAATCTACAATAACAAAGACATGGAAACAACCCAGATGCCCTTCAAAAGAAGAGTGGATATCCTCACTAGGGTATTGAAGATTTCTCTGTACACCCCTCCTAAAACCGTTCTGCACCTAAGCTTTTGACAAATATAATGTTAGAATTATAAGCCAGTCTAGACTACCTGAAAAACAGCCAGGTTCAGCAAACTTATGCTTCAACGCTATAAAATGCTAAATATCATAATGAAAATAGACATGAGGCAGCTGAATCGTAATCTATAACCATTTTAAGGTGTATAGAACCCAGTTGTATATAAACTAAAATTGAAATGTCAATGAAGAAGTTACAGGATATGGTTACGAACTTGCATTTTTTTTTAACATTGGTTACTCAATACTATGTCAATTAATTCCATAACGTTATAAATTGTTGCTGATGTTATGTTGGGGCTTTTAATTGATCAGGATGATACTCTGCCGGCTCTACCTTCAGACTAGAGATGGTCTCACCAAAAAGCCATTGAACTTAACTGGACAATAAGATGCTGGTCTCTATGCTTTGTAGATGCTTGCAATGAAAGAATCTCAACTGAACTTGAACTGTGGTAATGCAACAAGATGAAGGAATCTCTATGGGGCGGGGTGGGGGGAATCCCAGTGTCTATAAAACTGTGTCACATAATGCAATGTAATTAATAAATAAATAAAAGGAAAGAAGAGTGGATAAAGTAACTGTGGTATATGTGTCCTATGGAATATTACTCAATCACTAAAAAAAAATTAAATTCTATCATTTGCCACCAAATGGTCCCATTTTAGACAGACCATTATGCTCAGTGAAATACATCAATCCCCAAAGGACAAGTATTAAATGTTCTCTCTTAAATAAGGTAATGCTCATGAAAAACACAAGATCATTAGCCCATTCAATACTGTTTTTGCTATGTCTCAGGGTGTTTGATATTGTTGTTTTCATTTTCATTCCTTCAGAAAGCTTTTTTTTTTCTTATCAATTTCCTCACTGATTCATAGTAGCATCATTTGCTTCAAGAAGGTTTCTATTTTCTTTTTTGATTTCTTCAGCTGCACATTGCTCATTCAGTAAAATGTTATTTAACTTCATGCTGTTTTTAATTTTCTATTTTTTATTCCTGTTGTTGATTTTGTCTTGTGGCTTTTCATTTCAGGGAGTGTATAGTAACTTTGTAATAGAGACTATCCTTTTCAGATGTGAAGATGTGCAGAGCGTGCATGTCTACCTCCAGATCAAAAATGAACTCTCAATGACACTGTTAAATATATCTTGACAATAGGATGCTACACTCTCTGCCATTATCCATACCTACAATATCAAGATGTATTTAAATATTAGAATGATGGATTTATGACTGAGTTGAAGACCTATTTTATTGTAATGATAAGGGTAAATCTTGCAGGAGGGGAGAGGAGACAAGGTAAAGTAAATCCCAAAGCCCATGGAACTGCATCATACAATAATAAAGAAATGCAATATAAAAAATAGTGAGCAATCCTGGCATTGGTCTCTAACATATCATAATGCTAAATTGCATGGAACTTTTTGTTTACTTTAGTAATTTTACCTAGTAAAATTATGAATATATAGAAAGGAGTCTTGATTTGGAATTCATCTTCCTTTGGGCTTCCCAAGTTGGTAAATGTGCTTTAGATTAAGATACTATTCACAATTTCTAAACCCAGAAGAGGAAGGACTAAAAGCCACGTTAATGATAACACCTGGAGCAAAAACCTTCACAACCTCATCCTACTTAAATTTACCCCATCATTTATTTATATGTTCCTACTATTTATATTTTAAAGACTTCTTCAATCATCCCCATCATCATTAGTGTTTGGAAAATTATTTTGGGGAGCAGGTTTTTATCTTTTTAAATGATTAATTTCAGGTTTCCTTTCTGCATCTAGAGAGCAAGCACTGAAAGCACTCACTAAACATTTGTTGATGCATATGTCTTCGTCCCTACTACTCTAAAATAGCAGAGGTCCCCTGATGATCAAGCAGTTCTTACTCAATTTAGATTTCACAATCCAAAACCACATGGCAACTCAATGCACTTCTTTGGAGAGTTTCAATTCAACTTCACAAACTTTACACTAGTTCATTTTATTTTAAATGTCAGCAAAAGGTAGGTGATTGAGTTTTAAATGTCTGGAGTGACTCTTCTATCAGCTTTAAATTATTAGCTTTTGGCAGCCCATGAAGTTCACAACATACATACAATCCACTCAGTGGGTAAGCTAATAAAGATGTCCCCAGGATTTGCATTACCAGCAGCTCCTATCAAATTCACCTCTGTGGGATCCTCAAAGTAATGTGATGCTTAAATGGATTTGTCTCTATATGTTTCTGTCCAGGATCTGTCTTACAAGCAAAAGCACTTTAAGTTCGAAGTTAAAATAAAAATTGTAAGCATCTCAATTAGATAATCAAAGGGTGAATGAAGATCATGCTAAACCAATTTAAATTATAGTATCTCTATAGGGAAAGATGTGGGAAAATGATATGTTTGAGACTTAAAACATAAATTAATTTTAAGAGAACAGAAAATCTTGGCAGTTGTCTCAGTCAAACTAGTATTTCAGGAGCTGGAGTGATAACTTATGAAAATGTATTCTACCAATAAACCCCCCCAAACATTTGTTTTTGGTTGCCAATGATATATCTCTCTATATAAATTTTATAGAGCTATTTTCATTAATTACTATCAAACTCCAATAGCTCAAGACTAGCAACAACACCAATACATATATATGTGTAAAATCTAGCATGTAAACATGTAAGCTTAATTTTCTGAATATTTTAACTTGCATTAATGTCTTTGCAATTGCAATCTACCAGTCAGATATGAACATGGTACAGGAAAATATAATCAAGTCAAGAATCACATTAGTGATATTATCTAGTAATCGTTGGTAACATTATTTAATACTTTATTATTTGGAAGCTTATCTAAATAATGATAATGATGATTTTGGAAGTCAGGAAAAGGTATCATTTAATGTCCACTTCATACGTATTGCTCTTTACTAACGCTATTTTTAAAGCTATCTTTTTTAGGATACTATTGCAATTTAACCAAAGAATTAGAAAGGACAATAAGGAGGAAATCTGAAGCAACACACTTTAACAGTAGAAAAAGAAAAAACAATTGAGAATATTCTAATATAGTAACAAAGTATTTATGCACTGAGTAAAAATATCTGAAAAATATTTATTCAGACTTAATGGAAAAATAATTAAACTTAGAATCGGGAGAGCATGATTCTTATGTCAGTTTTGCCCTGAAGAATATTTAAACTATAAATTTTTATATTCTAGTCAATACTTGAGCCCAAATGTACTAACAGGAGAGTTTAAAATTTGTTTTTCAGTTTACTTTATACTTTGAGAAGAGCTGTACTATTCTACAGATTTTCAAGCATCAACTTTCCCAGGTTTGTCATTGTTGCCATTTTACATAACCACAATATAACGCCAGTACAGTATACGCAAATAAAAATTCATTCAAATTTTGTATTTTTTAAAATCTGTTTTTATTAGAAAAGTGAAACAAGCAACAGAAAAGGTAACCAAGAGAGTTTTTTTGTTTGTTTGTTTGTTTTTAATTGCTTATTCCCTGCCCAAGTGCCAGCAATGACCAGGGCTAGACTAGGCCAAAGCTAAAAGCCTGACATTCTATTAGGATTCCTACATGGGAGAGAAATGCCCAATACATGAGTTGTTACTTGTTATTTCTCAAAATGTAATTACCAGGAAACTACATTTGAAGTGGAGTAAGTTGGCGCCACGATAGTGGCATATCAGGCTAATTTTTCACCTACAAGCACCAACAACCCATACGGAAGCTTGTTTCTATCCCTGCTGCTCAACTTCTGACCCAACTTTCTGCATATGGAAGTGGAAAGCAGCAGAGGATGGCTCCAGTGTTTTGGCTCCTGCACGCATGTGGGAGATACCAAGGAAGCACCTAACTCCCAACTTCAGATCAGCTCTGCTTCAACACTCCTGGCCTTTTGGGGAGTAACTACCAGATGGAAGATATAGCTTTCTCTTTGTTTTTCCTTATTTCTGTAAGTCTGCCTTTCAAATAAGTCTTTTTTTAAAAAAAAAATAGGATGAATAAATAAAATGAAGCACCCTGGATTCAGACAATAGGATGTAGAGATCTCAACCAATAACTTTCCCACTGTGCCACAATGCCCACTCCAGATTTCAAGTTTTTGTTGGTAATGTTTCAACTAAAATGCCTCTACCAGTTTCTTACAAACCACTCTCATTTATTCCAGAATCAAATCCAGGATTTCATATTTATATTTAGTTTTTTCCCCTTAGTCTCCTACACTCTAAGACATTGTTTTCCTGGATCTTAGCACTTCCAAAGAATATTGAGTATGTATTTTTGTCAAATATCAATTTGGATATGTCTGAGGTTTCATGAGTCAAGTTACTTAGTTTTGTCAAGAATGTCACTGAGCTAATGTTGCATTCTCAAAGACTCAAATTATGGGATTTGGCACTGATACATCTCACTTTTGAGTGTATTTTCCTGCTCAGTTTCACCATCATGAGCCTATTGTGTTATCCTTTGCTATGTACACACACACACACATACACACACACATGCATGTGAAGTCTGTTTTACAGGTGGCACTGTCTGAGCTTGAACCTTGCATTTTTCACCAACCCTGCATCTTCAGAGCCTGTCCTTACATGTTAGTCCTACAGAGAAATCATAAACTATTAGATTCATATTGATAGGGATAGAAAATAAATGTGTATTGGCAATGAAACAGCATAGTAACCTTTATCTAAGCACATGACTTCTATAATTCAGACAGTGAGAATTATTGTAATAAATAAATGCCCTGCACGTAACCCAATGAAGGATTGAAAACAACCAGGGCACAAGGAAACTCAGAAATAAGACACACCCAATAATAACTTAACCTAATTCTACTACTGGCAAAGGAGAAAAAAATAAAACAGGACTATCCCCAGTAACTTTGTAAACTAGCACCTAGACCGGAAACTGTAAGATAAAGCAAAGTAAATGCCCTACCTATAGAAATATGTTCTCAGCAGTGTGGGCTGACAATTTGAAAACAATGTTACATTTACAATAACAAGTAAACACACGTAGCAATAAGAATCAAGGTTTTAAAATTATTTCTTTACTTACTTAAAAGGCAAAGTTACACAGAGAGTGAAGAACAGGAGGGTCGGGTGGGAGTAAGAGAGAAAGAGGGTGAGGCGGGGAGAGTGAGAGAGAGTGAGAGAGAGAGAGATGTTCCATCTACTGACTGTTTCTTCCTCCCAACGGCAGCATCGGATTCCCCCTCTGGCCAAGTCTGTGCTAGATCAAAGCCCAGACCCAAGAACTTTATCTGCTTCTTACAGGATTGGGACAGGGGCTCAACTACTTGAACCATTTTCTGCTATTTTCCTAGGCACTTTAGCAAAGAGCCAGATCTGCAGTGGAGCAACTAGGACTTGAACCAGCAGCAATGTGAGATGCCATGACTGCAGGAGGCCACTTAACCAGCATGCCAGCCCCAAGAATCAGGTTAGGGAACTAAATGTGTGCAAAAATAAGATACAAAACTGTTGATGATGTCCTCACCCCGTATCTAAGGGCCAGTTATAGTCTTAGGTATTTCTCTTCCAATCCAGCTTCTTGCTAATGTGCCTGGAAAACAGCAGATAAGGTTCAATCACGAGTTCCTGCGACCCGTGCACAAAGTTCAGATGGAGTTTCTGTTCCTAGCAGACATGTGTTGCACTACTCTCGTGGTATGTAGCAAACGGAAGTCATCTCTCCTTCCCTTTCCTTCTCTCCCTTCCCCCATTTTTGTTCCTTGTCATCCTGCCATGCAAATAAATAAACAAGCAAATATTAAAGAAAAAAGGACCAAGTATGTTACTATTGCAAAGTTGGGGAAAAAAGACTAGAAAAGAATTATATTGAATTACAAAGAGATTAAAATTAGTAAGATAAAAATATTATCTACATACATATACACATATGATATTATATATGTACATATAAGACATTATCTTAATACATATATACATATCTATATTAGTATATCTAAACACAGAAATCCCATAATAGTTGCAAAAATATAGACACTTACATACATATATACATGCCTATATTCCCTATCTCTTGCACTGATGAATCCTAAAAACAAAGATTCTCAGTAACATTGTAACCACTCACACCCTAAATTTTGGCTTCTAACTTCTGATGCAAAAGTGTATCAAGATTCCTGAAGATCCCAGCCTCCTGGTAGAATAAATCAGCAATTAAATTGAGTTTAATAGTCCAACTCAGAAGTTAGTTTTGTTCCTTCGGTTAAGAGCATCAAGGCCTCAAGCAATTTCTCTTCTATTAATTTTAAAGGAATTGGAGAAGAGGTTTTTAATATCACAAGAATTGGAGAACATATATTCTAATCATATCAAGGAAAAGAAAATGAGTGTTGAAGATGCAAAGTTAGAATAACCAGTAACCCAGAATTCCGCAAATCAATAATTTTAAGGCAAGTTTATAATACATACAAGAATGCTTGTTCTGTCAATGATACTTAATACATTTCTAAATCATAACACACAAAACCAATAAACCAATAATACATTTAAGAATTTAAAATCAGTGTTAGAAATATAGCCCATCTTTGTAAACATGTTTCAGCCATCTCTTTATTTACTTACTCATCTGAAATTCAGAGAATCTGAGAAGCAAAGAATTCCCTCTGCTGGTCCATTCCATAAATGTCCACAGTAGCTGGAACTGGATGAAGCCAATGACAGTGCATAGAGTTCAATACAGGTCTCCCTTGCAAGTGGCAGAGACCAAAGCACTTGAGCCATCACCTGTGGCTTTCCAAATTATATGTTAGCAGAAATATGGAACTGGTAGCGCTTCAGGAACATGAACACCTACACACCAATTTGGAATGGAGCAATTCAAAGTAGCATCTTAAACACTGTACCAAGTGCCCACCTCATTCTTTTGCGACAACCATACATAATAAGCACATAAAAGCCAATATACTGGCTGCATTTTTAAAAAAGGTATAAATGCAGCACAAACTCTATTTCACAAGTATAGTGTACAATCAGACATCTGAAGATTACATGGGAAATAATATGTATTGTCAGACTTTACAAAACCTGTGTTCTGGAAAATGGATATAAAGACATAAATAAATTCTGATGGAAAGGTACTCTCAGAGAACCATGGCATTTGAAGGGCATTAGCAACGATGCGATGTGAAAAGGGCATGAGAATCTCAGGCTGAGAAAACCTGATGCGTCAAGATGCTGTAAAAAGGTTGACTATTTAGGTATGTCTATAATTCAGGCTACTCGAGTACTTACAGATAAAAACTAGAAAAATCTTAAACGCCTATTTGTTAAAACTCACTGTTATTTATTCCCAGACCTGATCCAGGCTGGGCAAAGATTAGGCAACTATCTTTGTCCTGAAGAACCCATAATGATGCCTGATCATGACTTTCTAAAGGTTGTAGCTTTGGTGAAAGACAGCAACAAGCACCTCGTGCCCTACCTGCCAACAATAGATGTAGCTAAACAAGTCACACAGCCAAGCACACAATCAAGAAATACTTTACTCAAAAAATCTTATATAAAATGTTTCATTCATGTTATTTCCATCAAATAGCCCATACATTTTACTGAAATTCTTAACTTTTCACTCACATCTAGATGTATTTCTGAATTAAAAACAACTTCTGTGTTTCATCAGTCAAAAGGAACTTCCCTTTTCTTTGGTAACTTTTGATACTTCTGTGGTAATTTTTTAAGAATTAAAGTGTACAATAGTTCAGAAAACACCAGTTTTGTATTTTATTAAACTCTGAATCTACTGGAAAATTTTTGACAATGAATCAAGACTGAACAATTACTGGTGGGAGAAATATAAATGGTACAGTTAATTTGAATCATTTCTTGTAGCTCAAAAATATCATGAGAGTCATATAAGCTGGTATAAAATATTGTCCATCATGACAATTGCATGCCCTGGTATAGATTTAAAAATAAAAAAGAGCAAAGTCATTTAGTAGCTATGGAAATAAGAATGAATTTATGATGTTCATTAATCCACATACTAAATATTGACTGAGTACCTATAAAATGCTGTCTGTTATATAATAAGAGACTGGAGCAAGATAACTTTTTTTTCTCTGGCCAAATTGTACTGCTTCTCGATAGTCCTCAGCCTAGACTTGAAATGTTTTAAATTAATCTTGGCTAGTATCTTATTTTGAGTAGTCATGAATGTTGCCAGTTTAGAGAATATTGCCTTCTGCCTTATGAGGTATATGGATATATAATATTTTTACGTACTACTGATCAATTAAGCATATTTAAGAAGTCCAACCTCATCATACATAAGAATTTGATTGTGATACAGTATCTTCTAGAAAAAGCCTCAGTATCCAAAATTATTAACCAATATAGGGTTTTAAATTGGGAGTTTGGCTGCTGACAACCACTCTTCATGTTCCATTGACAGTAATTTTCTAATCTTTGATGCTAGTGAACTTAATTCATCTCATTAATTTCATCATTTATTTGTGAATAAATATACACTGGTGGAAAAGTGTAGTACAATAAAATATAATGAACTAATAATCAGGTCCACCCTTGTTTATTTTTTCTTTACTCAACAATGTTTAAATGCTAACATGAGTCACTTTGAGTTGTACACCTATATCTTTCCACAAGTGCATTTAAAGTTATTTTTAAGGGTCTTGTAGACAGTTCATAAATTTTAAAAGAAGTTAAGATTTCTCAAAAGAAAATATTAAAAAAAAAGCTATGACTCTTCAAATGTATAAGTGATACAAATCATCAACTTACCCAAAGAAAGTCATTAGGTTTTCTAAATAATTACTTTAGAACAGTTTGAGCAAGCATTGTGGCTCAGCAAGTTCAGACATCACTGGTGATTTCTGCAACTCACATGAGAGTTCCTGGTTGAGGCTGCGGCCACCATGCATCTTACCCATCTTCCTGCTATTGTGTCTGGAAAAGCAGAGGATAGAGCATGAGTCTTGAGATTCCTGCCACTCATGTAAGAAACCCAGCTAGCGTTTCCTGACTTCAGCCTAGGCAGGACAGGCAGGTTTTTGCAGCCAATTACAGAGTAAAGCTGCAGGCAAAAGACATAATTCATTCTTTCCTCTCTGTCTCTTCTCTCGCAATTCCTTCTCTGTCCTCTCCGTTGCCTTTCCTTTTGTATAAAACCTTAAGAAAAAGTGTGTCTATACATGTATTTCAATTATTTGCAACTATAATATCATGCAAATCATTTCAGATTTAAATAGATCACATTGTATTCAAACATGTTAAATCATGGTAAGAAAAAATCAGTAATAAGTATTGTAGGACTTGTATATTTGTATTCCATTTGAGGTTTTGAGATTATATTATCTCCGGGATAAGATTATGCCCAATTTTAATTTTAAAATATTTTATAAAATTTAAAACAGGACAATTGCTCATGTATGTCTGTGCTGAAAGGAAATATTAGCAATTGTTAATAAAATATTCAGTTAATAATTGATAACATATAAACATTATTACAAGATAATCATGCCTGATTTCACGGTCAGTAGACTAGAATAGTCTGTGACAGTGTGAGTTTGTAGTTCTTTGAATTTTCAAACTACAATTATAAATGATTGTTGGCCATAGTGTGCTATAAGTACACTTTAGCTTTTTTATATGACACACAAAACTAGAGAAAAGGGGAGCGAGAAGGAGAGAGGGAAGGAGTGGGGAAGGGAAAAAGGAAGCAAGAGGCAAAAGAGACAGAAAGACAATCTTCCAAGCAATGGGCCAGAAGCTACGGTGGAACTCCATCCTAGGTACCTCAGAATAGGATGCTTGTATCTGAAGCAGCTGCATAACCTGCCAGGTAACAATACACACCCAGCCAGCATTGTAATATAGCAGGCAAAGCCACTATCAACAACTCTACTATCCCATATGAGTACCATTTTGAGTCCTGCATGCTGCACTTCTGATCCAGCTCCTTGTTAAAGCACCTAGGAAACCAGCAGAGGATGACCCAAGCATTTAAGCCCCTGATCCCATGTGGAAGACCTGGAAGAAGCTCTTGGCTTCTCTTCAGTCTGGTCCAGCCCTAATTGTTGCAGGCATTTGAGGACTAAATCAGGAATTGGAAAATCTCTATTTCTTCCTCTCTTTTTGTAATTCTTTCAAATAAATAAAATAGATTTTTCAAAATAAGAAACAAAACATAGTACACAACATTCTGCTAGGTATTATTGTTTGAAATGTAATATTTTACCCCATGAATGTAGGTGTTAAAAGACCATGGATTCGTGATCTGTGCCCACTGCTCTTAAAACAATGTTGTCCTCCACAGCCTCTTATGTTATTACACTAATTCTCTTCTAGACAACAGTCATTGCTTTGAAATCTCTACAGTATTAGTGCTGAGAAAAAAAAAAATTGTTCAAAAGTGTCCAACAGAGATCTTCACTGTAGGGAATAGGGAATTTGTCACATTTCACCAAAAACATGGTCTGTTTTATGAATAAGTCGTTTATTCTTCTCTGTGTAACTGTGTAACTGCAATTTCCAGAAGAGCATTTAGGTGTTTTCTTCAGCCCTTAGCACAAATCCTCTTAAAAGCTTTGAGGATGAATGAATGTTGTCATGGTTGCTTAGATTTTGAATTGGTGACAGTAGACGGAGAACAGACCTGGCTTGTACTTCATGGCAATAACGATATTGCAAACAGCAATTGAATGCCCCATAGCATGCAAGGGAAATAAAAGGACAATATCTCTTCTCCACTCCTGAATGCCCCACAGAGCTGGAAATCTCAATTGAATGTCTCTTCTATTCAAGGAACACCTTCATTGTGAGTCAGTAGCTCTGTGGTTAGTGGCAGTTACATACAAGAGATGCTGGTTTTCCCTCTGTGTCCTTGCTAAGGATCTTTTGAGAATAAACCATCAAAGAGATGCTTGTCTCCACAAACTTCAGGCCTAATTTGTACCAATATGATACTTGGACTTTGGATTTCCTGTTTTTCGAAGACATAAAACAATCCTATTTTTGTGGTTGAAGAATTAGCCTTCCTCAAGTTTCACTTATCACCTCACCTGTCCTCTTCAGGATGTCATTTCACGACAGTTGAAACTACATTTGCATGTGAGTGATTAAATGGATCAAAAGTTGCCTTTTAAATGCATTAATTTACACACTACTGAAATTCTAAAAGTAGACAAATGTCTACTTGGTGTTGAATGGGTTGTTCTCCTAACAGTGATTTATTCCCCATTTTTTATCTACATCATTTGGTAATCAGGACCGTCCGAGGCCAAAATGGCTTAAGAAATGTTTCAAGAACCTATCTTCAAAGTAACTAATTTCCATCAATATCCTATCTGTCAAAACTTAAGACACACATTTCCAACTTCAATTGCATGAGAATCTGGGAAATATAGCATGTGTCTTTGTTCAGGAACAAAGTAGCGTAAGCTGGCATAAGGAATCGGCTGTGTTCTCACGGCTAAAATGAACTTTATGTCTAAAATGAGTGGCATCCACATTTAACTAACAAGTAAGCAACTTCAAAGCAATTACCCAAGTCCCAAGGAAAATATCACAAGATGAATGCAATTCCTATGCCAGAGAATTCAGAATCCTGATCTTAATTAATATCTTCAGGATAAATCTACTTAATGATTAACACTTTATCTTTAAAAATCACTTAAAGTCATTCATAATAATATATTCAGTTGTATTTAAGTGAGTTCTCATAACAGTAAAACCTTTATATTTGTTTTATATATAAAATAATACACAGGCACTCAAGGTAGTCTTGTTTTGTTCCTTAGCATAACACTTTTTCTCTTAAGTTCTTGAAAAAGAATAGAGAACTGAAATGTTTGGTACAACATGATATTTGAAAAAAACTGCAAAATGCAGTATGGATGGTAGGAATATAGGATAGATTGAGGGGAAAAAAGGGCAGTTTTAACACCAAGAAGATGCAGGTGATAAATGCCATCACACAAAATGTTGTCTAATTTACAAAATTTTTTCTGAGCCAATAGTAATTTCCAACAGAAAATTTCTCTTGGCAGGGAAAATGCAAGTAGCTATTTTAAAGATGCAAAATGAAAGTCAGGGTAGGCACCAACTATTTTGACACAAAGAGACTCCACAAATTGCATAGCCATTCATGCTTTTTTTAAGGAAGGATGCTTTGTTCTTCCATTTCTTAATACCTTTGGTTTTTGTTCTAATTTAAATATATACATACTCCTGATACAGAGAAAAACAAATATGCTTCTGTTGATATTAATTGAGAATCATAAAAGACAAAAATAATTGTCTGATCCTTCTTCCTTTCTTTTGGCAAATTTAAAATACCCAGCCTATAATATTTTCCCCAGCCTAAAATGCTTTCATGCTCTTGAAAGAGGAGGAGAGGGAGAGGGAGAAAGAAAGAGAGAAGGAAAGAAAGGAAAAAAGACAGACACATCTCCCATTTCCTGGTTCAAATCCTAAATGCCTGCCACAGTAAGGACTGACACAGGTGTTCAAACATCTGTCAGGGCTCTGCCATGGGTGGAGGTGGCAAAAACACTCCAGCCATCAGATACCGCCTCCCAGGAAACTGTTATCAGGCAGTTGGATGGTAAACAGGCTAACCAGGATTCAAAATAACACTCTAATATGGCTTACAAATATACCAAAGAGTCTTAATATTTATGAAAACATACAGCTGTTAAAATTTCCAGAATGATAAATTCAATCACAATTTGCCACATTTCTCCTCTCTTGTAATTACGCACCATTCCCTTGCCTGTGACTTTCTTTCATGATCATATTCACCACTTGCAATGAATTAATATAACTCTAAATAGAAAGTGCCAAATTGGCAAGGGAGTGTCCACCAAAGCTATTTGTCTACTTCTTTTTAAATTAATTTGCACATCAATTCAGTAAGTCCTTAAACCTCTGCCATCTGCAATGTAACACTTTCCCTAGTTTTTGGATGATGAGACACATATTCTCATTTTATTACATTTAGACATGTGGGCCCATTTCCAACTCAGCAAGCAGAGAATAAATTCTGTGGTCTGATACTTTAATCCACTTTGGCCAAAGCAGAAACTATTTGGAACAGCAGATTGCCAGACTTGCTAGTAAGTAATCAGTTGGTGTACATCATAGATAAATTTATGCTTATGATACAATGTTTACAGATCTCTTGGCCTTTAGAATTGTTTCTCATATTTTTTCTATATATATATGTATATATATTACAGATATAGTAAATATAATACTTGAATGACATATGACTATTACATGTGTATATACTTGCATGAATGTGTGAATGAAAGACTACAGAAGTACAGATTCAGAAAATAAACACTGACAAGGTGATAAAATAAATGGTCCCCGTATGAGCCAGTACTGTGTGTATACTATTTCTAGCTGCCATTGGCAATGACAACATCCCATTTGGGTGCCATTTCATGTTCCAGCTGTTCTATATCAGATCCAGCGCCCTGCTAGTGGCCTGGGAAAAGCGGAGCAGGGCCTCGAGTTCCTGGCTTGCTGCTCCCATGGGGAGCTGAGCAAAAGGTCCCTGGCTGCCTGCTGACTCTGGTCTGGTTCCCCGGCTTGTTGTTGCGGCTGTTTGGGGGGAAATCTCTCTCTCCCTCTCTGTTTTTAAAATAAATCAATGAAGATCTTTTTAAAAATATCCTTATAGAAAATGACTTTTTCTGAAAAGAAGGAAAATAGTCAAAGGGATCTAAAAGTGAAAGACCCCCTTTCAGTTTGTTCCCATGATTACACATACAAAGAGACGGACAGTTAGGAACTGGGGGGGGCATTGATAAAGAAAACAGATGTATGAAGCCAATTCTCGTCTCAAAGTTGGCCAAATATATCATTCAGGCTTGAGATTTTATACCAGATGCTAGAAAAATTTGAATATTCTTTTTTTAAAAATATTTTTATTATTAATTTTTATTGCAAAGTCAGATATATAGAGAGAAGAGGAAAGACGGAGAGGAAGATTTTCCGTCCGATGATTCACTCCCTAAGTGACCGCAATGGCCAGTGCTGGACCCATCCAAAGCCAGGAGCCAAGAGCTCTTCTGAGTCTCAAATGTGGGTGTAGGGTCCTAAGGCTTTGGGCCATCCTTGACTGCTCTCCCAGGCAGCATCTCCCACCTTGCCTGTGGCAAGGTGCTGGATGGGAAGCAGAGCTGCCAGGATTAGAACCGGCACCTGTATGCGATCCCGGTGCGTTCAAGGCCACTAGGCCACCGCGCCAGGCCCGAAAAATTAAAATATTCTTAGTGAACTGATAATTACAATGAAATAGAACCCTAAACACATATATTTTATTGTCCTCTAAGTAGCATCCCATAATACTAAGTAGAAAACATGAATAAAGCTAAAAATGTTTAGCCAACAATAACTGTATGTGAAAACGGCCCAGCCAACCTGGATTTTAAATCTCATGCCACATGACTCAACAACATCCATTTAGTACAACAAACTTACCCGAGTCTCATTTTATCTTAAATACATATGCAAACCTTAATTTGAATCGCATAATTTGAATTACAATTTTTACATTTTAGATTTTTATGATCCTTTTTATCCTTCAGTATTGTGAGACTGCAGGCTGGGTGTTTGTAGGCAGGGTTAGCTGCTGCTTAGGATAGCAACATCCTAAATCATTAGGATAGCAATATTCCAAATCAGAGGCCTTGGGTGTGAGGCCCGTTTCCAAAACTAACTCAGTTTTCTGCTAACGTAGTTCTGCGAAATAGTGGGGACAGCTCAAATACTTGGTGCTTGTCACCCAGGTGGGAGAATCAGGTAAAGATTCTGGCTATTGGCTTCAGTCTGGTGCTGCCTGGTTTTTGTGTTTATTTAGGAAATGAACCAGCAGATAAATCTGGATTTGTCTCTGCCTTTCAAAAATAAACTTTAAAAATATGAAACTCTCAACCAATTCAGCTCATAAAATAAAGTTCATATGATCAAGTGGTTTAGGCATCCCATAGAAGCATCAGTTTTATACTCGGCCATTTTTTTTTAATTTTATTGTTGTTTACATTGTGGTGCAGTTTTATAGGCGCTGGGGATTCCCCCCTCCCCTCCCATACCCCTCCCCCCATGGTGGATTACTCCACCTTGTTGCATAACCATAGTTCAAGTTCAGTTGAGATTCATTCCTTGCAAACACATGCCTAGCATAAAGTTCAGTGTCTTATTGTCCAGATAAGTTCAGTGGTCTCTTGGGGAGACCTTCTATGGTCTGAAGGTAGGTCTAACAGAGTAAAGTTCTGGTCAGTTAAAAGCCCCAACAAGACCTCAGTATCAATATACAACATTATGGAATTAATTGAATGACATAGTATTGGGTAAACAATATGTTAAAAATAATGCAAGTTCCATTCTTCGAAACATCTGGGTTGAGACAGTATCAATGACAGGTTCAAAAAATAACAAACAACCAAACAAAAATTACAGGTTAAATCAAGGCAAACATGTGGTATCTAACCTTTTGGGATTCGCTCATTTCCCTTAGCATTATAGTTTCCAGTTGTGCCCATTTAGCCACAAAGAACTGCATTTTGTTTTTTTTAATAGCTGAGTAGTATTCCATGGAGTAGATGAACCAAAGCTTTCTTATCCAATCTTCTGCTGATGGGCATTTCGGTTGTTTCCATGTTTTTGCAATTACTGATTGTGCTACAATGAACATAGGGATGCATGTTGGTTTGTCGTAAAACAGGTGGTTTGCATATATTCCTAGGAGTGCTATTGCTGGGTCATATGGTATGCAGATTTTGAGTTGTTTGAGTGTTCTCCAGACTGATTTCCATAAAGGCTGTACCAATTTGCAGCTCCACCAGCAGTGGAGTAGGGTTCCCTTTTCCCCGCATCCTCGCCAGCAAGCGTCGTTGGTGTTCTTGTTTATGTGGGCCAATCTTACTGGTGTTAGGTGGTACCTCATCGATGTTTTAATTTGGATTTCCCTTATTGCCAGGAACTGGAACATTTTTTTATATGTTTGTTTGCCATTTGGACTTGTTCCTTTGTGAAATGTTTGCCCATTTCCCGTGCCCATTTCTTGAGTGGCTTGTTTGTTTGGGTTTTTTGGTTGTTTTGAAGTTCTTTGTATATCCTGGAAATTAGCCCCCTATCGCCTATATCGTGTGCAAAGATCTTCTCCCACTCTGTGGGTTGCTTTTTTACTTTGTTGATTGTTTCCCTTGCTGTACAGAAGCTTCTTAGTTTGATGAGGTCCCATTTGTTTATTCTGTTCTCAACTGCTATTGCTTTTGGTGTCCTTCTTAGAAAGTCGGGACCTACTCCTAGGTCTTGCAGGGTATTTCCTACATTTTCTTGCAAGAGTTTGAAGGTTTCTGGATGCAGGTTAGGTCTTTTATCCATGTAGATTGGATCTTAGTGTATGGTGATAGATGTGGGTCTATCTTTTTGTTTCTACAGGCTATCAGCCAGTTGTCCCAACAACATTTACTAAAGAGGCCTTCCCACTTGCTTGGACTGTCATTGGTCTTTTTGTCAAAGATTAATTGGCTGTATCCGTGTGGGTTCCCTTTTGGTGCTTCTATTCTATTCCATTGATCTTCTTTTCTGTCTTTGTGCCAGTACCAGGCTGTTTTGATAACCACTGCTCTATAGTATGTCCAGAGGTCCGGGATTGTGATTCCCCCTGCTAACTTCTTATTTTTCAGGATGGTTCTAGCTATTCGTCGTTTTTTGTGTTTCAGATGAACTTTTGAATCATTGTATCCAGTTCCGTGAAGAATGTTTCGGGCAATTTGATTGGAATTGCCTTGAAAATGTATATTGCTTGTGGTAGTATAGACATTTTAATGATATTGATTTTGCCTATCCAGGAGCACGGGATGTTATTCCATCTTTTGAGGTCTTGTTCAATTTCCTTTTTAAATAGTTTGTAGTTTTCTTCGAATAGGTCTCCTACGCTTTTGGTTAGATTTATTCCCAAATACTTCATACTTCTCTCTGCTATTTTGAATGGTATCCTGTTGGTTAGATCTTCTTCCATCTTGGTGTTATTTGCGTACACTATGGCTGTTGATTTTCGTTCATTAATTTTGTATCCTGCCACTCTGCCAAACTCTCGTATAAGTTCTAGTAGTTTCTGTATTGAGTCTCCTGGTTTTTCTATGTATAGGATTATGTCATCTGCATATAGTGAAAGCTTGACTAAGATTTATTTATTTTTATTGGAACAGCAGATGTACAGAGAGGATGAGAAACAGAGAGGAAAATCTTCCATCTACTGATTCACTCCCCACGTGACCACAATGGCCTGTGCTACACTGATCCGGACCCAGGAGCCAGCAACCTCTTTCCAGGCCTCCCAAGCGGGTGCAGGGTCCCAGTGCTCTGGGCCATCCTCGACTGCTTTCCCAGGCCACAAGCAGGGAGCTGGATGGGAAATGAAGCTGCTGAAATCAGTTCACTTTTCACTCTCACGTGGACTTTTCTAAGTTTTTTAAGTAATTTTCTTCCCAATCTATGATCTCCAAGCACAGGATGATGGTTTAGATGCTCTTCTATTTTCTGTGTCCTGCTGACAGTTCCCAAAGTTCCTCAGATCCACATCCTGAAAGTCCACAGAGTGGCGAATATGCATATGTAAGGTGCTGGGATGGATGTTGCTGGGGGGAACATCCAATCTAATTGACTCACAGCCCAGGATACAACATAGAAAAGAAAATAGATTTGAAATGTCTCTGCCATCCAATGAGCATACACTGTCAAATTTTAGCTTGCTGATGATTTTTTTCCAACACTTACAAATCTGAGCTTACATTTGAAATACTGACAAACATCATATTCAAAGAAAACTATCAAGTTTCAGAATAGATCTATTCTCATAAATTGCCCTAGTGCCCTTTTTCATCAACCGTGGGGGAATTCTATAATCATTTTCTTATGATAACATAATTTTTTTTTATTTGCTTACCTCAAACATGTTATTGGGTCCCCAAAATACTGGAAATTAAATACCTTTATGTCCACTGTGTTTTAGCAAGACTAACTACCGGAAATAGGATCTCTTTCTCCCCATTAGTTTCTGTCACCCAAATACAGAAATCCTGGATGTCTATTCATTCTTTTCATCTTGTCATTACTTTTTGAATTAAAAAAAAAGCTAGGGCTCACTAGACTGTGTACCACACAAAAAGCTTCCCATATCTAATTGGTTCCCACACACAAAGTGGCACAAGTTTTAAACAGCAGAACTGCTGAAGAGATAACGGCACAATGCCATGAATTATTTTTAGCTCTCCTTCTCTAGTCTCAGTTACAGAATATTCTAGCCACAATAGCAAGGTCTCACAAAATGAGATGTCCATTCTTGTGAATTTCAAATTGCAGGTCGTTGGAGGCTCTGTGTCCTAAAGTAGCATGTAACCCATCTAAGGCAATCATTCATAATTTCCAGTCCATTTCACTTCTCAAACTGGCTTGTTACCAAATAAGGGAGTGAGGCCCAACTGAGGCATAAAGACTTGTTTTACTGATCAAAAGGTTGTAAGTTGGCATTTCCCAGCAGCATACACCTGTGAATAGGTGGCTTAAAGTACTGGCATGTAAACAACACAGATCCAAATCTCAGTGGGACAGACACTGCTGCTGCTGTGAAGAAAAGCTGAGAATTGAGGAGAAAGAAATTGTTTCAACAAAGGAATCAAACCTGCAAATAGCAAAGTGATACCAGGCTCGTGATGCACTTAAGTAACTCTATTGAGCATAATGGAGAAACAGACATAGTGAGGAAATTAGAATCAGCCTTGAAATTTCATTGGTGAGAACAAGGCCAATAAACAAAAGAAATCATTGATGTAAAAATGCAGAAATATAAAATCAAAGTTACAAGGCTTTGTAACAAATGGTCAAATTACATTTATGTAATTCTTTACATTTGCAAGAGATTTTATATTAATTCATCTGAGACTTTAGGGGGAATGTTATTATCCTGCGGAGAAAAGAGAACCTGGAAATTTGAATATGTCCAAAATATTACACAGTAAGTAGTAAGCAAAGCCTTTGGTTTAGAAGTGAGTCTCAAAATTTCATAATAATGTAAAAGATTAGAGGACTACAGAACCCTTTTGAGTGATGAGATTTACATGGTGAAGGAAAGGGCAGTAAATGAATGAGGCTTAGACTGACGTAAAACATTCAATTTCTGAATTACAATGGAAAAGAGGTGAGCAGAGGTTCAACAGTTGTTGCCATGAGCCATCTACATCCCATATCCGAGTTCTTGGAGTCAGATCCTGGCTCCATTCTGAGTCTAGCTTCTGTAAATGACAGATAGCAATGATGGCTTAAGCAATTGTGTCCCATGAAACCACTCCAGAAACCTGAATTCAAGGTCTAATTCATAGTAGATAATGACCAGCCCTGGGTGTTGCAAGCATAAAGAGGAATGAACCAGTGGGTGAAAGGGAAATTAATTTGTTGTTTTTCTCTTTTTTGCTTTCTCTGCTTTGCGATTAAAAAGCAGTTTTCCTGATTATATAACAACATATTATTTGTATATTTGTGTTTGGAAGAACAGGCATGTTCAGAGGTTTCTTGAATGTACTTTATATCATTCAACTATATAATATCAAAACTTACTGCTTTCAACTCAAACCATGACAACTTTAAGACTTTGTGGCTCCTAGCACACATCCACAACTTTTGTTAATCATCATTTTAAGTTTCTCCTCCAGTTCTCTTATCACCCTAATGGAGACAAAATATCCTGACTATGGCTGGTTCCAGAACCTACCACTTTTTATGTCTTTTGGCAGAACGCGCCCTCGAGGGTTCCAGTGGTTTTTTGATTGCCAGTCCTTGTACTGGTACAATTTCCAATAAATACTGAATATAAAACAAATGTCCTTTAATTCAGTTCTTATACCAACTTTTCTATTTCCTTTCTGAAGACCTAGCTACAATACCTGACTGAATTGGTGTTGCAATGCACACAGCTATGTTTCACCCAGTTTTCAACACCAAATGAATCTGAGTAATTTTTCACAAGCTGCCTTATTAAAATTGTAGATATGCCAATTACATGTCTAGTCTCTCTTAATACCAATCTAGCACATTGTTAACTATAATGAAGCTGCACCACTTAATGAGTTCTAGAGTCCTGATCAAAGGTAAATGCAATCTGGTGTTGCAAATTTACATAGATCTGAAAAGATAGAGATGGCACTGTATTATAAACATGATATGGCTGCAATTTTTAACCTATATTTTCCCAGTAACTTTTGCCTGTGATATCCAGAGCTCTATTGCCTTTTCTCCAAATTTATTTAATTTACAGTTAACATGGTGTTTTAAATTTCTTCTTTTCCAGTTTTTAATATCACTTGCAAAAGATTCATGTGCCATCAATGTGATGATCTCTGTGCAAAAAAAAAATTATATTGTTTTTATACCAATTATTGGAGATTTTCATGAAATATGTTAAAAAAAAACATGGGAGGCTGGGCATATGCATAGGCAATTATTTTAAGGAGATGACTTTTACCATATAGGAAAGTTCTTTCTTGTCTGATTTTCTGCCCATCCCCCTGTATGTTAAAAGCAAACGTAACAATGTTTCTGGACAAAAAAAAAAAGATTCCTGAATCAGAATTTACCTAGCCTTTTTATGAACAAATTGGGGATCGTGTGTTGATTTGAGAAGAACAGGGAAAAAAGGCAGTGATACATTTTACAAAGTAAAAAAATCAAATAAAAATCCCTGAGAAAATTTCACGAGTCAGAAATGAACCATCTTCTTGCAGGAGGTGGATTTTGGAATTACTGAGGAATTAATCTGTGAGTATCAAGTTCATTCAGATAGACTGTGATTTCATATCAGCTCGAATTATCAGTCTCATCTTTCAAAGGGCAAAAAAAAAAAAAAAAAAGATCCAATTCAGGTATCCTGAATGCCTCAATCTGATCTAAATATCTATGATTGCCCATAATGTCAAACTCCGTGGTTGAATTTTGTTTTGTTTTGTTTTTGTTTTTCAGAAGAGTATTCCCATGATCAGCACAAACATTTGAAAAGTAATGCTGATATCAATATGCAGAAATAAGCTCTTCTCTTTGCTAGGCAGTTGGATGAGTGACACTGCTGGAGAGATAACAGGAAAAATACTCTGATGTATGTGTTTCAGAGAAATGATTACATAGGTAGATTGTACCATTTTGAGATAAATTAAAATGTTTTAAATGACGCAGTGGTATGAGATTCATTTGTACTACATTGTTTAAAGAAGTTGCCGTCAAGGACATTTTCAAAGATTGTGTTTGTTGCTAATTTAGGCTTTTCATCAAAATCATCAACACTAAAAAGTATAGATTATAGAACCCTTTATTACTTAACAGATCAGTGATATTATATGGCGTATTATATTCCTTGTATTAAAAGACAAGAAACAATGTACAGAGGAATGTCTGAAGAGTGAGAGGCAATACTGAGCTGAGCCACAGAACTACACCAGAAAAATCACAAGGACAGTATGCATTGGAGGCTGATTGAGGAAGAGTTTCAGATGAGATGGCATTGAAATGAAACGAAACTTCATGGGGCACTACGGAGGGCAGACAGACACACAGACACAACTCTTACACACACAGCAGTAGCTTGGCTGGGAAGTATAATATTCCCGGGGCAAAGTACGAGAAGGCTGACACAGCCCTGCTGGTGGATCTGACAGGAAAGATCCCATGGTCCTCACTGTGCTTTATTGTTTGATTTGGTTTTATTCAGACTTACATATTTTTAATGGAAAGGCAGGTTAACAGCGCAAAAGATCATCCACCAGTTTGTTCACTCCACAACCGCTGGAGCTGAGCCCATCCAAAGCCAGCAGCCAGGAGCTACCTCTAGGTCTCTCATGTGGATGCAGGGTCCCAAGACTGTTAGACTATGCTTCATTGCTTTCCCAGGCCACAGACAAGGAGCCTGGTAAGAGGTGAAGCAGCCAGGACCCAAACGATGCCTACATGGGATCCCAGTGCATGCGAAGTGAGGACTTAAGCCACTGAGTTATCGCACCAGGAACTCCTCAATGGTTCTGCGTCCAGGCTGGAGACCTGGCGGGAACTGAATGACTACTGTGCTCTAGGATGGAAGACAATATTGCTCCCTGCCAAAAATACCAGAAGTGGAGCTACAGTCAATCCTGGTCCAGTGTTGAAGAACATGAGGAAGCTCATACCGAGTACCTGCCAACTCACGGAACATACGATGGATTCCCTATTCGCTGTGCCTCTGAGAGCCCTTGCATAGATCATGGAGATGAGAAGGACTTGGGTTGTGATCGGCTTCCTGCACACCTGCAAGGTCTAATTGCAGAAACTCAGAGATCCCTACACATTGGAAACACTTCTAGTGGAGGGCTTGAAGGAACACTGTAGGGTGGGCTGAGTGCTATTTGCAGCCACTGTGAGCTCAATTTTTCAGATGGTGAGTGTTGACACAGGGAAGGGCTGAGTGACTTTAGCCAAAGTGCTCTATTATGCCCAACTTGGGTCTCTTCAGGACTATTTCCTCAACCACAAATAGTATTGAGATCATCCTGGTCCTACCCAGAACACCTCTGGAGCTTCAGTATAAGCCACAGGCACTCCACTGTGAATTAGGAGGCACATTTCTAATCATAAACTTCCATTTTAAAAAATCACCCATAGGAAACAAGAAGTGGTCTCTTAAATACATAAAAGATTAATGCAGAAAAACAAAAGAAACATGAGAAAAGGAAGGTGGTGTGACTTCCCAAAGAAACAGAGTAATTCATTGATATTCAACCATGAAGAAGGGACAGCTAAAGAGATGTCTAAAAGGAATCCAAATAAATGACTATGTGGTAACTTAAACACAGAGAAACAGTTAAACAAAATAAGGAATTCCATACATTGCATCAATTGACGATGAGGATTCAAAACCGGACACTGAATAGTACAAACAAATGCTGAAAATAAAATGTGGAAAAACAGGAGAAAAAAAATATCTGATCTAGAAGAGGTCTTTTGAAATATTTCCATTAGACCAAACACACACACACACACACACACACACACACACACACACACACACACTATCCAGAAAAAAGAAAAATGCTTAAAGATAACATATAGTAATCAGGATCTAAGAGATTATATCAAGTAACCAAATACACAAACTTTATTAGTTCCTGGATGTGTGAATAAAATGTTCAGAAAGTTTCAGCCAGAGCAAGTAAACAACAACAACAAAAAAAACAATGGGATACAATTTGGGGAAGAAAAATTCAAATCGTTGTTTGCAGATTACATGATTTCCTCTGTGTAGTTATCTAAATACTTCACAAGAGGCTGTTGGAAAGCAAGACAATTCAGAAAGCTGCACTATACACAGTCAACACAGAAATATCAATGCATTCTTATTCAGGAGCAACACTGTTGCTGAGAATGTAGGCCGAGAAAGAACTTGTAAGATCAGTTCCAACAACTATGGTAACTTTAAATATGCTGGGATATATTTAGTCAAGGATGTGAAACATCTCAATAATTAAAATTATAAAGCATTAATGGAAGAAACAGACGATTGCTCCACTCCTGATCCAGCTCCTTGCTAATGCACCAAGGAAAGCAGCACAGTTAGCCTAGAAGAAACTTCTGACTCCTGGTTTCAACATGGCCCAACCTGGACCACTGTTGTGGCCATTTGGGTGTAGGAGAATAATTAATTGGATATCTGTAAGGAGACAATTGATTTGAGCTATAGGACAAAACAGATATTTTCATGCAAGAATGTGGGGACAATTGATGGGAACTCCCATAATCTCAATCAACTCCCTATTTTTGCTGATATGTAAGGGCTATGCTGTTATTAAATGTTGGCTATTGGCTATCACTCAATAGTTCAAGTGTATGACTACCAGCTCTTTGCACCAAGTCCATCACTGCCAGACAGGGAACAAATACTGGCGCATGAACTAACAGATGAAAGATTTTCTCTTTTTATAATTTTGCCTCTCAAACAAAATGAAATAAAATTTTAAAAGAAAGATACCTTTAAAAACAAAATCATAAAAACAAATCTGGGAATATCACCATATCAGATTTCAAGATAAACCACAGGCTTGTTGCAACAACAACAAAAAAATTGGTACCAGAAAATGAAGGAAAGAAGGAAGAAAGGGAAGGAGGGAAGAAAGAATAGAACACAGAGAAGGATGAAGGGAGGGAAGAAAAAGAGAAATGAAGAAAGAAATGAAAAGAAGGAAGAGAGGGAGAAGAAGAAATAAAAAAAGTAAACCAATTGAACAGGAAAAATAACTCTAAAGTTAATACAAATTAATCCATGCATCTACAACCAATTAGTATATATATATTAATTAACCTATATATATGAAAAGAAACAAAGACAAAGTAGCTAGATGCTTTCCTGGAGAAAGGAGTCTGTTCAACAAATGGTGGTTGAAAAATTGGATTTATCATGCAAAAGCTTTAAAGAAGATCCTACTATACACTCCTAATAAAAAATCATACAATGTATCAATACTCTAAACCTAATACCTTAAACCAATCAATGAGTTACTAGAGAAAAACACAGAGGAAACAATGTAAGACATTAGCATAGGCAAGGGATTCTTGAATAAAAGCCCAACAATCTAGACAATAAAATGCAACGGATTGATTAATGGGATTACATAAAGCTAAACAGCTTTTTCACAGCAATTAACATAGTGAAGAAGCAATCAGGGCAGAAAGAGAGAAAATATTTGCAAACTAAAATCTGATTAATGATTACTATCTAGAAAATGCAGGGAGCTCCCAAAATCCAACAACCAAAGATATTTTCATATACTGTTGTTGGAAATGTACACTGGTAAGACTACAGATTCCACAGAATTCTAAAAGCGAATATCCCAACAAGCTCACTCCTTGGAGAGTTACTGAAGACAATGAAATCAGTATATAAGAAAGCTGCTTTTGCAACTACGTTTATAGAACCTAAACTAATAATTGCTAGGGCATGGAATAACCCCAATGTCCATTAACTGAAGATGGCTAAGAAAATATGCTATACATATTTACAATGGGATACTATGTAGGCATAGAAAAAAAGTTTGTGTTTAAGAAGCAAAAAGGAGGGCGATGTGTGGCTGGCACCACAGAGTAGCAAGCTAAGCCTCTGCCTGCAGTAGCAATATCAAATATGTGTATCTGTTTGCGTTCTGTCTGTTCTACTTTTGATTCAACTCTCTGTTAATGTGTGTAGCAGATGAAATGTGCCTAGTAAGACAGTAGATGACTTTGGGGCCCGAAACGAAAAATGGGAGACCTGAAAGAAACTCCTGGCTCATGGCACTGGGCTCCAGACCTGCCCAGATCCAGCCATTGTGGCCATTTAGAAAGGGAACCATAGGATTGAAGATTCTCTGTCTGTCTCTCTTTATCTCTCTCTCTCCTTCTTTAACTTTGCACTCACATAAAAATAAATAAATCTTTTAAAAATACATAAAACTGGAGTAAACTGTACTTTTTTAAATGAGACATATCTAAAAAGCAAAAAAAAAATCATATTTCCCTGATTTGTAATACCTAATATGGAGAATATCAAAAAACCCTGCTGAAGTATGAGTGAAATTGATTTATCAGGATTGGATTATTCTTAATAGGCTTTATCCATATTCCTGAACACTGGTCTTTCTACATTTTACTTTCTGAGCTCATCTTAATGGACCATTAAACTAGTAATTGAGTGAAAGAAAAATGTTTTTATTGTGGGCTTGGCACTGTGGTACAGCCAGTTAAGCCCTACCTCTGATGCCAGCACCCATAGAAGCTTCTGTTTGAGTCTCAGCCATTCCAATCAATATCCATCTTACTGATAATGTATCTGGGAGGGCATCAGAAGATGGCCAGAATGCAGACTTCCTCTCACTGACGTGGTAGACCCAGGTGAAGCTGCTGGTTGCAAAATGACTCAGCCCCAGATACTGTGGCTGTCTGGGGTATGAATCACTGGATGGAACATAGCTCTCTCTAATTCTGCCTTGCAAATAAATAAATCTTTGTTTTAATGTTATTACAAACATTTACAAAAAAAAAATAAAAGAAGGAGCAGGGAGGGAGGAAATTATTCTTAGAATTATATCTGTCAACCACTTAAAATCCGTATCTTTATACTAATGAAAGATAAAAGCAAATGGGCAAAGGATATGAATAAGCATAACTCATAAGTGAAGCACAGGTGGCTATCAGAAACAAGAGGAAATACAAAAGATCACTGACCATCAGCAAAATGCAGACAAAAACCAGAGTAAGATACCAGATCACCCACGTTTGAATGGCTATCATCCGAGGACCCGAAACAGCCAGTGCAGCTGTACATCAATATCTCAATCCTTCAACTGTTAGTCTTGAGCAAAATTTTAAATTATGATATGTGAAATTATTAATGTCTTCATATAATGCATTCTGCATTTCCATGTGAAGTTTCCTTTTATTATGATCATCATTGCATTGCTGAGTTAGTATCAAATGTTTTATATCAACTTCTCTTGAACCCTATATTTTATTTAAAGATAGAATAATTATTATTGCATTTCACTGCCAATACACATACTCTGATGTAAAAATTACATGTGTTACAGGATCAAAGAGGATTCTACCTAGCACAGTAAGGAGATGTCAGTGCAGGAAATGACTGCTTATGATTTCTGTTGCAACTGTTTTTCTGAGAATATTTCCTGACAGTTGTTAATAGTATATAACTCTACTCTGAATGAATAATGAATGTTGTTATCACTTTCCTGGACTCTGTATACCCAGAGTAAAGATAAGTCATGTAAACTTTTTTCCCATTAGGTGGTCAGCATTTCTCATAGCTAGAAGTGGTAACTGTGCTTCATGTTATCAATAAGGTGCCATGGATTATTTTCCATGCCATTGACAAAATATTAAATGTGTTTTTGAGACATTCTTTTTATTTAGTAAAAGTGTTTAAACTGTAAAATAACATTTTAAAAATGTTATTCTTTAAGTTTATAGTACATCTGTATCAACTAACCTTCTAAGTACAGCAAATATGTGGACAACTCATGCTTCTCAAATATTCTAGTATTGTAGTTTACACGTAGATAAGTTGCATTATTAAGATCGATAGCAACATGTCAGAAGGTACTATGTTTAAGTATTTTTAAATGATTTAAGCAATTATTGTGTTGTTTTGCAATAAATAATTGATATCTAATACACATTACCTTAATGCACTCAAGATGAAAACTCATAAAATATTTCCAGATACTATAATTTAGAATTCATAGCTTTTCAAAAACTATTTAGACACAAGAAATCATAGAACCAGCAACAAAAGTGTTAGACTTTACACATAATTTAATCTAAGTGTGTCATAAAAATTCGTTTTCTATTCACAGTTTACATCTAAGTATTTTTATGCTTCTATTTTTCTGTATGAATATTTCAATTATATTTATACAAGGAATGTAATAGACATCCGAGAACTATCAGATCTGCAATTTACTAGTTAGTATTTTGATGAACAAGTGTACACCACAATGAAAATGTGAAATTCTGGAGGGCCTGTGATATTACCCAGGGTAATTCCATTCAAAAGAAGAAGATATTTAAGTTATTTTAGATTTCTTAAGACTCTATTGAAAAATTATAAAGTTTTATCATCTGAAAAGGATATGGCTTACGATAAAGTTATATCAAAAAATTCACTATTGAAACATTCAATGAAGACATTTACTATTTTGGTGAATAAGACTCATGGCAATTGTAAAACAGTTTATAGACTTCTGTGTATTTTATCCAAACTGTCAATAAATAAGTGGTTCCTAAAAACCGATCCAAAATGGGAGATAAAATCTAATAACATTGCAAAACAGACAAAGTTTAAACTCTGAAAGTAGCTATCTTCATTGTTCTGTTTCTATGTTGGGAAACTGAATTTCATATACCTTTTGTCAGGAGGGAGATTAGGATGGAAGTATTATTATGCTTTTAAAACTGTATATATTAAAAACATTAAATTTGTTCACTTTGTATAAATAGAAAGGCAAAACAAAATTTTTAAATCAAACACATTGTTAAAAAAGAATATGTGCTTTTTTCCCACCTTAAATATCAAAAAAAGTTAAACATATAAAATACAGCTGTGAGCAAAGTACAAGTGATTGTATTCTATTATTATTCTTCATAATGGTTGATAGGTCTGTGGTGTTAAATGAACAATAAAATAAAGATTTAAATGATTTCCAAGTAAAATATATTACATTGTGTCAAATAGTTTTCTTTATTTGAAAAATAGCTTAATATTTTATACTATTTAAAATTATTTTGATCATGTAATTTCACTACAAGATGAGAAAAATTAAAAGGGAGAATTTTCAAATTATCAAATACCTAAATAAAGCTTTTACTAGTCACCTGATGATTTTGCTTACCAAAAACATTGAATCAAATCAATTTTAAAAATTCTTGGGCCTGGCTCCGTGGCCTAGTGGCTAGAGTCCTAGCCTTGAATACGATGTGATCCCACATGGGCACCGGTTCTAATTCCAGAAGCTCCACTTCCCATCAGTCTCCCTGCCTATGGCCTGGGAAAGCAACGAAGATGACCCAAAGCCTTGGGACCCTGCACCCGCGTGGGAGACCCAGAAGAGCTCCTGACTCTTGGCTTTGGATCGGCGCAGCACTGGCCATTGCGCTCACTTGGAGAGTGAATCATTGGACGGAAGATCTTCCTCTCTGTCTCTCCTCCTCTCTATATGTCTGACTTTGTAATAAAAATAAATAAATCCTTTTTAAAAATCTTGAATTTATGCATCAGTATAGATTTGTCTGGAACATGATTCAAACAGATGCAAAGATAATCAAATTTTGCCTTAAAATACTCAAACGATTTTAACATGAATAAAATGTCTCGATTGAATATTCATTCTTCTACTTATTTTTCAATATCCATATTAAATTACATAAAATAGGTGCAAGTAAAGATTTATTTTTATTTTTATTCATGTAATATTCATGTTTATTCTTATTCATGAATAGCTTTTTTGAAATTACAATGTGTACATATGAGAACAGACCTACTATGAACATAATGCAAATTGATGTTGTTAGATTTGTAAAAATTGTTAATTCAGTGACAAAGAGAACGAGACAGAGAGGTGCTCCATCTTCTGCTTCACTCTCCAATGTCCACTAAGGGCAGAGCTGAAGCAGGATGAAGTCACAAACCTCAAACTCGTCTTTGATTTCCTTCACAGGGACGATTACCCAGGTGCAGAAACATGAACCGCTCTATCACAAGAGCTCGGGTTAGTGAGACTCCAGCATCGGAAGCAGTGCTGGAACGTAAGCTCAGAGCATGCAGATACGGTACACAGGCATCCTAAGCAGTGATTTAACCACTGTGCCAAATAGCCATTCCACTAAATTTTCTTTTGATATTAAAAACACAGAAACGCAGAAACAGAGATTCCCCACAAGCACCAGCAACAGCCAAGGGTAGGCCTGTCTAAAATCAGCAACCTAGAACCGTGGGGGTCTCACACATGGCTGGCAAGAGTTCAAGTAATTCAGCCATCTCCTGTCATCATTATTACATGTCACACTCTAAGTAAACGACACTTTTATCAGATTGCATATTTTGGGAGGCAACAACCTTTCAAATGCTTTCTTAGGGTGTAGTTGTGCAATCGCTGGTTATTAAGCGATTGCCTAGGATGCTCCTTTGCCACTTCTGATCCTGGTTCCTGTTAGTTTGCATAGGAAAGCTGATGAAGTTGCTCCAAGCGTTGGATTCCGTCCACTCACACGAGAGACCCAGATGGAGTTACTGGATCCTTGCTTTGGTCTGGCACCAGCAAGGCTGCTGTGCCCATTTGGAAAGCAAATTAGTGGATGGCAGATTTTTCTTTCACTCCCTCTCATTCTGTAACTTTGTTTACCCAATAACTAATCTTTTAAAATATTTTAACTTTGTACTAAGGTTATGTCTCGATTTTTGTCCAAAATGCCTCATAAGAATAAAACCAATTTCCACAATTCCAAAATGCTGCTTAAATACAAAGCTGAACTATCAGAAGTTCAAAGTGTGGTGCAAGTGTGTGTGGTGCATAATCTCTGCCTTCCCACACCTCAGCTGCTCCACCCAACATACAAAGTATATATCCAAAATAAAATAATTAAATCAGGAATATTCTCTGACTTGTAGAACACACATGTGCATTCACCACATCAAAAATGGTGAAGTGGTAACCTTCATTAATGATACTGAGTTTGACAGCAAATGCATTATAACAGAATGCTCAGTGCTGGAAGCCGGTTCCTAAAATACTCTTCTGTCCTTTCTACTGCTACAAAAACTTGAAAGCAAAACAGTTACTTAGCTTTCCAACTTCCTGGCAGCTAATCCTGGCCTCACATCACAGCACAGCACACTTCTCTTTTCAGAAGTCACAAATGAGGCATAATTATCCACATTGACCACAGGTAAATAGCACCCTTGGACTCATCAGCGTTGTCATTTCTTTAACATAACAGCCTACCCATCAGTTTGAAAAGCAAAAGTCTGTGCCTGAAGTTAGAAGAAGCAGTTCTGTCATATTAGGCAGTGATATATCAGTGATTGGGAGGACAGAAATTGATTCAAACTACTTGCCAACTTCTTGAAAAGAATTTCAACAACTCTCTATTTTTTTTCAAAAAACTTATTTTTCCCTAACTTTGTTCTTTCCCTTCTACACTTTCCTTCAAATTCAGAGCTGTCCCTTCTGTGTTTTAAGAACAACTATAAATATAGGTCTCCTATTCTACTCTCCTGTTCCCTTGGGGTTTCTGATAGGCTAACTATCTACTAAATATTACCCCTCATGCCTCTCTCAATGGCGCAATTCACAACCCATTTCTAAACACTTGACTACTTTTTTGGCCTGTCCTTGCCTTATCTTGTCACTCACTAGCAAATTTCTTTCCAAAGTAGATATGATTCGTGTTTCTGAAACTTGATGTATTATGACTCAGTTCCTGCCTCACCCAGCATATTCTGATGGATTCTGATGCAATTATTTGGGTAGAATACAGGGATATCTATTTCTAACCCAAACGAGCTCCTAACAGAGTTTTGCAAAACACAGTCCGTCCTCTGCCTCAGTCTCCATTATCAGCATGCTCAAGGCATGCTAATGTCTTCTGAACTGTAAATTCCCCATCTTACCTTAAATTTACCCAAACAGTTTGACATTTTCCCTTCACTTCATTATAATCATTATTTCTTATATTGCAGAATTCTGCACCAGCCATAGTTGAATCAGTTTTGGAATTCTAACTTGATTTACTCGAACTTTTCTCTCTCTTATTTCATCTTCCTTTGGCTGTTTCGTTATACTCATTCCTAGTGTTTGTGTTGCATTCTTGATTCTCTGCTGGCTGTCTCTCAGGGTTTAGACCTGCCAGCAGGCCCAAGGTCACCAAGGGTGAGGCAGAAGGTGGCCTTCTGCTGCAGGAACCACTGGAAACAAGCTGGTGAGGAATGTCTGCTTTGTTATGCACAGGTTGCAGGCTTTAAAGGGTAAGGAAGAGGAGGGCAGGAGGAAGCCTTCCAGCCCATCCCATGCACACCAATGACACTGCAATTGGCTGTATGACATGTCTATTTCTCTAGATCGTCCAGTTATGTCAGAGGTCATGTTCCAGGTGTACTTCCCTTGACCTTCTAGCCATGTTGGAGGTCACACTCCACATGTAGGCCTGAAAGCTGTGTCTCAGGCCTTGGAGAAGGTTAGGCTTAAGCAATTCTCTCCAGAAAGCAGGACGGGGGCCTGGGACAATCGCCCTCAGCTGTCTTAGTGATATAATTGCCCATAGTTTCAATCACAATCCTGAATTAAATATGCATGTGTAGGGCCCGGCGCGGTGGCACAAGTGGTTAAGGTCCTCGCCTAGCACGCCCGGGATCCCATATGGGAGCCGGTTCTAATCCCGGCAGCCTTGCTTCCCTTCCAGCTCCCTGCCTGTGGCCTGGGAAAGCAGTCGAGGACGGCCCAAAGCTTTGGGACCCTGCACGCGCGTGGGAGACCCGGAAGAGGCTCCTGGCTTCGGATCAGCATAGTATCGGCCCGTTGCGCTCACTTGGGGAGTGAATCATCGGACGGAAGATCTTCCTCTCTCTCTCTCCTCTCTGTATATCCGCCTTTCCAATGAAAAAATAATAAAAATAAATCTTTAAAAAAAATATGCATGTGTATATATACAGACATACACATTATATACACATATGCATACACCCCCCCCCACACACACACATACATAGTGTTGCTTTTTCCTTTTATTTCTCTTTATACATTTTATCTCAGGTCTGGGACTTTCTCTGTTGATGAATTATCCCTTTTTTCCTCAGTCCTTCTAACTTGTCGGTCTTTCTAACAACATAAAAGCAACAGAAAACCATTTCTGGGAAATCTGCAGATATCATTCATTCCCATGGGGGGGGGCGAAACACTCAGAAACAATGGGATGTTTAGGCACAAATGTCCTAATCAATAGAATGTGGTCTTATTTCAAGTGATTTAGGGAAGGACTTAAAATATAACTTAGCTTTGAATTGATTACTGACAGAAAATGAATGTAACGTATAACTATGGATTCTAGTAGATTATAAGAAAGTCAGGCTAGATCAACAACACAGATTGTGAGGCAATGGCTGCTCAGATGAACTGGACAAAGGTGATATTTGATGTTTGGTGACCTCTGTAATTTATATTTCATGTATGTATGGATTTATTGAGGCATCTTGGTTTGTGTTGAGTGGACGGGCTTACAGAGTGGCATTTTGTGATTTTAATGTTCTGTGAAGCTTTCAATTGTAATAGGAATACACCATAGCTTACTTGCAATGCTGAATCAATTTGTAAGACACAAAAGCTCGGCTGATCATAACAGGCCAACTACAGGATGTTCAGATGTTACTTTCCTCTTTCTTATGTGTTTATGTCTTATGTTCTTGTGCTTTAGCAATTGAGTGCATCTAATTTTGTCTTGGAATCTGCCTCTACAGGGACACAAAGTAGATCAAGTGGCACTGGGAATGGTGTGGGAAAGCAAGTTGTTAAGATGAGGATTAGGGGACAGCTTCCTCTTAGCCCACCTAGTAAAGACCTCCCGAGTGGAACATAAAGCAATGATAATCCTGTGTACACTTCTGCAGGACTAATTTTAGAACATTTCATCAGTAACCTGAGAAAGCATCTTACTTTACAAGGCTCAGTGAAATAATGAAAACATTTGAAATATATGAAGAAAATAATGCTTATTTTTTTTAAATAGTAAAATTGTTTGTTTTTTGGTAAGTTAAACACATGTCCTGTGGTGTGAGAGGAATAAAGTGAGGGGGAGTTGAGACCTGGTTTCAAGCCCCCAGCCCTATGTCTGGGCAGGCTTTGTCCCTAATCTCTCTACACTCCCATCCTGCCCCTCAATCCTCCCTTGAGGTCTTCTCTGATCAACTTCTTCTTTGAGCCCTACAATCCTGAAAACTACCTCAAAAACTCATGTAGCAATGCAGAAACCTAAAGCCACTGGGTGAGGCCCTGAAAAGTTGGCAATTATAAACCAAGACAGTCACGTCTCTTCATACTATTCTAGAACACTGAACAGTTGATCGTTCACCAACCATGAGTCTTGCTCCCATGTCTGATCATATCCTGATCGAACAAAACCAGACAAAGATTCAGGATATGACTGCTATCTGGGATACACATTCACATTCCTGTGCATATGTTGTATGTACATGTGTCCCCATGCATGCACACACACACACATTCATACTCAGAAGAGCCTTTGTCTCCTGTAGTATACAGGAAATCAGCACAGAATTCAAGGTATAATAAACATGATATAAGGGGTCCAGGGATATTTAATTGTGGTGAAAGCATGCCAGATACACTAAAATCAGGCATAGCTTGTAAAAATAGCACAATAAATTTTGGGCTAGTGCTTGTTCATGGAAGTTGTTAGGCTTAAGAGAGCAGAAGTGCCTCCACCACTTTGCCCAAAGCTGGCTGACATTCTCATCAAGGAATATTTGGGATACTGGATCATCTTGACCTTGTCTCAGCACAGAAAGTCAACACCTGCAATGACTGCCCTGTGCTACACATCACACACATGCACAGAGCTTGTGCAGGACAAGGAGCCTCCACCATACCTTGTTTTGGCCCCATTTCCCATGTCCAATGTCTAAGATACTTAAAAGCCCGGGGCTGTATACCCTGGATACCCACGTTCCTTAAATGACCACCTCCATGCAGAAGTGTCCAGGGCTGTCTCTTGCCAAGGAGTGGCCAAACTCTCCCCTGATTAATAAAACCTTTTGCTTGGATACAGACCTTTTTTTCTCAAATTAATCTGAGCACTTCTCAACAGAACAGAACTGTTTAAGGATTTATTAGCATGAAGATCCATTCTTAAATATACAACCCATCTATGATACGGAGTTTCATTTTTCTGCTCTGCTAAACACTTAAGATTTTTTTATACAAAAGATGACTCTAATGAGTCACTGTACTCATTCGCAAACCCAAAACAGGAATTGTCCCATGTAGGTTGTCTAGGGAAATCGTGAACTCAATCAGGGTAGAAAGTAACTATACACCAAACTAACTGAAAGATCTAACTAGCATACCCCACGTTGAGGCAAGAAGTACTGATAAAATTCAAACTAGGATGCCTGTTCAAAGGGACTAGAATACACAATTGGATAAGAGTAATCATGAGACATTTTCTCAGAATGGGAATTATAATGGTCTGACAAGGATCAAGAATATAGCAAACTTTTGCTATGGAGGCTCTTAGTATCCTGGAGAAAGTCCGGGCACAAATTACCAGAGGATAGCTACCTGAATGGTCCTGTTATTTTGTAAGAACAGTCTAAAAAATTCAGTTAACTGCTGACCAACTAAGTCACATTGGTCATAAGACCCCTATCCCATATTCTGTGTGATGGCTACTTATCACACCACTTATCACAACCATAACAAGAAAAATAAAATATTTGATGGTTCTAAGTTTATTGTTATCAGAAAAAAATAGGACTTCAAGTAAACGTGACAACTAAGCATTATTTTTTAACTTTTACTATGTGGTAATATATCATGGTGCATATTCACTGGAGATGTAACCATATGTCAGGGATAATGGTGGCAAATGAAGACATGGGGCTGGGAACATTATTAGCCATGGATTGATGGGGCACAAACTAACTGATGACAGATGGTGGCACTTAATTTCCAGAAGTCATTACACAGCAAATTCCAAAATATTAGACCAAATTAGAATAAGCTGGAAGGTTTGATCTGCAGATCGGTGTGGAAATAATTAACGTTATAGCACATCCTACGGACAAGTAACAAAAAGAGTTCTGTTATGTAAGAAACACAGAAGATGTTAAGAATTAACAGCAATCGGGCCCGGCGCGGTGGCGCAAGTGGTTAAGTCCTCGCCTTGCACGCCCGGGATCCCATATGGGCGCCGGTTCTAATCCCGGCAGCCCCGCTTCCCTTCCAGCTCCCTGCCTGTGGCCCGGGAAAGCAGTTGAGGACGGCCCAGGGCTTTGGGACCCTGCACCCACGTGGGAGACCCGGAAGAGGCTCCTGGCTTCGGATCGGCATAGTATCGGCCCGTTGCGGCTCACTTGGGGAGTGAATCATCGGACGGAAGATCTTCCTCTCTGTATCTCCTCTCTGTATATCCGCCTTTCCAATGAAAAAATAATAAAAATAAATCTTTAAAAAAAAAGAATTAACAGCAATCATATGAAGAAAATGTTATTATCCAAACTGAAGTCTAAACATCAAACTGTAATCTAAGGTTGGATGAATGTCTAGGATAGTCACAGGGAAAATATGTAACACCGTGACCTACTGTACACCATAGAAATTTCATCAATCACATACATACTCACACTACTCGAGTGATATCACACTGAGAAAGGAGAATACTTAGATATGATGAGCAGTGTTGGACAATTTAGCCTCAATATTGGTATGTGGTGATTCTTCTTCTATAATAGTATAGAATTGTGATGTAATAAATGTATATCTAATGCTTCTCTTAAAGTGGGCCAATTGAGACATGTGGGTAATTCTGAGGGTATAATAAAAGTTGACTTATTTGCAAGTTGGAGTAAATGCCACATTGAATATTGTTCTTAAAGAAATGTGCTATTAGAATGTATGAAGCCAGGTTGAAGTTTGCATCAATGTTCTTTGACTCCAGTCAATTTTAATGAATGAAAAATAATGATAAAGGGCCATTGCTGTGCTACAGTGAGTTAAGCCATCAGTTGTGATGCATGTATCCCTGCCGAGTGCCAGTTCATATCCCAGCTCATCCACTCCTGTTCTAGTTCCATACTGTCTGAGAAAACAGAATAATGTCCACGTGCTTATACTGCTACTCTGAAGGAGTTCTTGGCTCCTGGCTCTGGTCCCTGGGTTTTGCCCTGGCACAGCTAGGTGTTATGGTCTCTTGGGGTGTAAAGCAATGGATAAAACATTAATCTTTTTTTTTTCTGTTTCTCCATGTTTCCATCTAACTGTCTCTAAATCTGCCTTGCAAGTAAATAAGATATCTTTAATATTTGATGTTATATACTTGTTAATTATCAGTGACACCATTAAATTCCTAAATGATCCAACAGAGGCTGTTCATATGTCCTGAAAAAGTTACAAACTTTCAGCAACTCAACAAAATATTAGCACATTTTAACTACTAACTACTGCGTAAGACACAACATTGATGTTGACTTGATTCCAGAATATCCCAAATCCTTTGTAATATGGAGAGACCAGTACAACTCTCAACTTGGATGAGTTGGCAAAAGAAGTGTTATCCTCTAGAGAATTAGAAGGACCACTTGCCACAACTCTAAATAAAGTTTTCTCAATATGATATAGCTTCCCCCAAATAGTAAAATTATAAATTTAAATCTTCAAGTCCCCACAAAGCAAGTCCTCCTTTGCCTTAACAATCTTAAATTTCAAGTGCATGGAACTAACACATAAACAACTGGAGAAAGAGGAGGAGAAAGAATACCCTTATGATACCTTGGCCTTCCAAAAGGCTCTGTGCTACAGAACCAACCACATCCAAGTTAGTAGCTTTAAAAGCACACATATTTTTTTTTATAACATGCTTCTGTGGTTCAAGAAACCAGGAATTGCTTCCCTGGGCACTCCACAGAATGCCACACTAGAAGACAATTAGAGTCACACCCAGTCTTGGGATCTCATTATAGATTTAATTCAGACATAACTAAGACACCCTAGCTCCGTTATGTCATTGGGATGAGTTACTGCTTGTGCCTTTAAGACTTTAATGGCAGCTGATTTTGGAGAGGAAGGTAGGTATGTAAGACTGAGTGAGACAGATGTGCTTACTCCAGAGTTGCTTTATTTTTCTTTTTTTAAAGATGTATTTATTTTTATTGGAAAGACAGATCACAGAGAGTAGCAGAGACAAAGAAGAAGATCTTCCATCCACTGATTCACTCCTCTAGTGGCCACAATGGTCAGAGTTAAGCCAATCTGAAGCTAGGTGTCAGGAGCTTCTTCCGGGTCTCCCACACAGATGCAGGGTCCCAAGGCTTTGGGCCATGCTCAACTGCTTTCCCAGGCCACAAGCAGGGAGCTGGTGGGAAGCGGGGCAGGAGGGATATGAACTGGTGTCCAAATGGGATCCCTGCAAGTGTAAGGTGAGGAGTTTAGCCACTAGGCTATCAGGCTGGACCCTGAAGTTGTTTTCTATGTTCTTATTTAATTACAAGCATCTTATCACACTTATCACATTGTGATGCTACAGGAAATCATGGGGCATGTGTACACTGAGTCATACAGAATTGCACAAAAGCATGGATAGCAAGAAACGGGGCACATGTGTCACAGCTTGAAATATTTTTGTCGTATTAAGTTAAAGGTTGAAATATGTTTTCTAGAAAACCATCAGAAATTCAGTCACAATCTCAGCACCAAAGTTTTGATGATGAATAGCAATAAGACTGATAAATAGCAAAGTGGCTAGGCTGGGAGGGTCGAAAGTGGGGAGGAAAAAAAAAGTAGAACATCTAAAAGCTGCTTGAATGAGGAACTCTAATGTGTATTATGAAACTGAAAATTTTATGCTTTGAGTATAAAAACATCAAAAACATTTCACAGATCATACACCAAGTTCTGCAGCAGAACAACTCCATGCCCTGTCATTAAAACATTTGAAATTAGTCTTGCACTTCTCATGACTGAGTTAGCGAGAAAGCTAAGTCAACCACATATCAGTAAAGATTCGCTTACCCTCTACTATGCTCAACATCATTTTGAGAATAAAATTTTAAAACTTATGAATTTGGCAGGGAAAAAAAAAGGAAAAGAAAATATGGGCTACGCATGGTAGATAAATAGACTGATTCCCCACCTTACAGCCACCAGCATTCTATACGAGCACTAGTTCTAGTCCAGGCTGCTCCACTTCTGATCCAGCTACCTGCTGATGTGGCTGGCAAGGCAGCACTGCATGGTCCCAAGGCTAGTCTGCACCCACAACAGAGACCCAGGAAGATCCTGGCCTGGATTCCAACCAGAACTGGCTCATATTCACCTACTGTGGCCATTTGGGGAAGTGAACCAATGAAAGAAAAATCTCTCACTATGTCTTTCCATCTTTCCATAACTTTGCCTTTTGAATAAATAAATACATTTTTTAAAAACTGACAAAAAGATAAATATTTATAAAATTACAATTAGCCTATTAAACATTTTAATGAAAAGAGTTACTAATACATGTGAACAAAAAAAGGCTTCTTCAGAGAAAAATTATTTAAGATAAAATAGTAAAAGGGCCCAGCACTAAAGCTCAGTAGCTGAAACCTCAGCTTGCACCTGTTTGGATCTCATATGGGCACTGATTCATGTCCTGGCTGCTCCACTTCCCACCAGCTACCTGAAATGACCCCAAAAAAGCTCTGGCTTCTGACTTTGGATTGGCTTAGATTCTGCCATTGCAGCCACTTAGGGAGTGAACAAGCCGATAGATTTTCTCTCTATCTTCTTCTCACTGTATATTATATTATATATTATATATGCTATATGTAAATATTTTAAAAATTAAAAAAATAGTAATGGAAGTCATTAGTACATACATGTTAGCAGAAATAGAAAGGATATTTGACGTGACTAACAACATTATGGATTTAAATAAAGAACCTATGGGGCCCAGTGGCGTGGCCTAGTGGCTGAAGTCCTCGCCTTGAACGCGCCAGGATCCCATATGGTTGCAGGTTCTAATCCCGGCAACTCCACTTCCCATCAGGCTCCCTACTTGTGGCCTGGGAAAGCTGCAGAGGATGGCCCAAAGCCTTGGACCCTGCACCCACGTGGGATACCTGGAGAAGGTTCCTGGTTCCCAGCTTCAGATCGGCGCAGCACCGGGTGTTGCAGTCACTTGGGGAGCTAATCATCGGATGGAAGATCTTCCTCACTGTCTTTCCTCCTCTTTGTATATCTGACTTTGTAATAAAAATAAATAAATCTTTAAGACAAAAAAAAGAACCTATGAAAGTGAAGTTGGATTTAAAATTAGAAGTTATCAAGAAATGAAGTCAGAGGTGGGTAGGATGGACAAAATCAAATTATCTGACATATGCGTAATTGGATTCTTAGAACTATAGCAGAGAATAGGACTGAAGTAATGGGTAAAGACATAATACATAAAACTTTCCAAAATAAACGAACCATAAATCCAAGAAACTTAGCAAATTTCAAAGAATATTAAAAGGATGCATGAAAATATATATGCAGGCACTTTGTAGATAAATGACATAACATTTAAATGGAACTTCTTCAAGGCAGTGAGAGCAAGGGTTATATTCTACAAACAAAAATGAAATGAATGATTGCTGACTTTTCATATCAAGTCAGAAATACAATGGAAGGATATCTGTAAAATGATGGAATAAAAAAAACCCCTAAAATTATGTACCCAATGAAATTACCCTTCAAAAGCAAAGGTGAAGTAAAATAGTTTTCTGACAGACAGAGTGAGAGATTTCATTTCTAATACTTATGAACATCAGTGAATACTAAATTCCTCATAGTAATGGAAAGTGATAAAAGATGGAAGACCACATCAACAAGGAAGGATGAAAGGAATAAAAACAAAAGAATATGCATGTACTGGTTAAATGTTTTGACAAGGGAAATGAAATTAATGTATTGCTAGGAAAACTAACTGTATGCTATTTTCTCTTCCAAGTAAATACAGGCTCATTTTGATTCTATAATCAGAATGCAAACAAATATATTTGAAAACTCTGAGATTTTCTATCACATGAGATGATGTTAACTCTCTGCAGCACAGAAACCATACTTGATAGAGGGGCCGACATGAAAGCTGCCGATGCTTGAGATGATGGTATTCAATTATCATGCTGCAGAGCTCATCTTTTTGTAAGACTTGGACTTCTACTCCTATTTCCTTTAGTTCTTTAAAATGGTTTTACTTTACCTTGAAGATGCGCTTTATCCAATTAAAGTTTTGGCTATGGAGGGGAAATTTTAGAAATGGTTATATGTAAAGTTTCAGATTATAATTTCTACCATTCAGGTGACATATCGAATATAGTGGTTGTGACTTAAACCAAAAAATAAAAAATTTTGATTACATACATTGTAGTTAAATAAATGACCATGATATGATTTTTCACACCCAATGGATTCAGTGTGACTCTGAATCCAGTTTAGTGATTGCCTGTTTTATCTCCCAAATCTATAATCAGGTACTGGGATAAAGGATTATCAAGAACTAAGTAGGATTTGACATGCACTCTGCTTAGAACTAACAAGCCAGTATTCAGCAATGTCAAGGATGATAGTAGAAGTCATGATACTCATGGGTCTAAGAAAAACAATTTTGTTATGCCATAAGAGGATATTTGAATTCCATTCTCACATGAATTCTCTCTGTCTTCTTAGTCTCGCTGGGGCAATGGGGTGGAGTTGGAGGGGAGGTTAGCCCTGATAGAAAGAAATTCACAATGGGTTCACATGACAGTTGAGGGATACCAAGCTTATGAAATCATTACATATGATACGATGACTGACAAAACTTGCTCAATATCTCCCCACAGGTAGACTGAAATACTCAAAATAAGCCATGGCAGCACTAATCTGAAAGCTTTTTTTTTCTCAAAGACATGGGAAATTGGGAATATGAAGTCTGAAGGCTTATTGGAATAAACAAATGAGGAAATTTTCTTGGGTGATGGGATTATTTTATGTCTGATTTTGAATGCTTCTGGACACACATAATCTAAATGAAAATTATACCAAAATAAAAACACAAGAACTCAGATTTGTTTGCATATAAATTACACTCAGAAATATTAAAGAACATATTACATTGCCCTGCGACATTTCACTTTAATGGATTGGGTATGAACAAACCAAAAGACTGATTTATTTGTTTTAGTTTTACTAGCCTGGCTGAATTAAGTCACTGATGATTTATTGTCTGGCTCGCATTGTGCCAGTAAAAGGTTTTACTTGATGTTTTATCCATTTTATGATTTTTTTTCCAACAAATTAAATAATTCACATGAAACCCACAGCTACTGTACGAAATATTTGCCACAATAAATATTTATTGGAAAATCTACTTGTGCCAAGGATATTTCTAGGAGAGTATCTAAGTCAATTAAACAAATATCTCTGCCATTACGGAAACCATATTCTTCTGTTATCCCTACTTAGTAAAAGTAGTCATTTTTATAGCACTACTTTCTTTTATTAAACTAACTTAACATTCTTATTCAGATATTATATATCAACAGCATTTATCTTGGTGATATTAAATTACTCCCATAGTTGTATATAATCTACAAAACCCAGTAATTTTTAAAATCGTATCTCCATCCCACCTTCCCAGACAAGAATAAACTGTCATCTCCAATTTTGGGTTCTACAACTAAATACCCAATAAGCAATTCAAGTATGTAATACTGGGGTAAACAAGGCTGCACTGTGATACAGTAAGTGAAGCTGCCACGGACAATATAGGCATCACCAATGGATCTTGGTTCATTTTCTGATTGTATCCTGCACCACTTCCAAACCAGCACCGAGCTAATGGACTACACAAAGCAACAAAAGTAACCCCACATGCCTGGCCCCTCTTCTTGGGTCTCTGCTATCCACGTAGGAAATCTGGAAGAAGCTCCTGACTCCTAGTTTTGGATCACTGTGAGTGATCTACTGTCCAAATTCATTGACATTGGATCGGCTCAATCCACAGAAATGTAATGAGCCATATCAGAAGGCACTGTGGTCCTATTGCATAGTAACTATTAATTGCCTGTTTTCTCAGAGACTGGATAATTTCACTTATAAAAAAATCAACTCCATGATTGTTTCCTATGTGCATCTAAATCCTACTTGTTCCCTCTGCTACCCTATCTCAACGTTACTCTGGTATCATGTGGCAATCAAACAGACAATTCCTCATTGCTTTGCATTCTATACCACATTTACTCTTATAATACATCTAATCTCACCCAGCACAAAAAAATATATCGTACGTGCTAATATCAATTTAGTTATCTAACAGGTAAAGAATCCCTGCCTCAAAAGAACTGGCCATTTGTCGTGATCACTCTGTGAAACTTAATCTCTTAGCATTCAGCATAAAATCTTTACTGCATTCATCACTCGTATGTTTCATACATGGGCATGAATGAAAACTTTTGCTGAAATGAAATCAATCTGAAATACTAGAAATGAATAATTGAATATATCAAACAAAAATACAGGGAAAAGCCTTATAATAGACAAACTGAGGCAGAAGAAAAAAATAACTGAACTAAAAGACAAATCTAGAAAAATTTCAGTCAAGGAAAAAGAAGAAACACCGAAAACAGTGTTTGAGATTTATGGAATACTGTCGAAAAACCTGACATATTGATCCTAAGGGTTCCTGGGGCGGTGGGAAGAAAGAATAGATTAGAAGGTCTAGTCGGTGAAATAACGCAGAAAACTTCCCAAATTTAGCCAAGAAAAGAGACATTCAGGCACAGAAATACATGAAGAAAATATCCTATTATGTGCACAACTGAAACTCTATCATTTCTTCCATGTTTAAGTTAAATTTAGAAAGCTATTTTTTTCTAATGCATATATGTAATAATAAGCAATAAAGCAGGTGAGCTTGCTTGGTATGTTCCATTTGTGAGTGAAAATAGCATAGAGAGATGTTATTTTAACCTCTCACAGATCAATCCCCTAAAACTGATAGTATGGCCAGTTGTTTTGCTCTGTTTTAAATAGGAGATAAACTCAGTAAGTTCTTAGGTCATCATTCTGGTAATTTAAATATGCAAACTCTTTTCAAGCTTTGCAATTGATTCACCTTAGGACTCGAACCCTACCATTATACAGTTACAAATCACCAGAAAAAGATTCATCCATTGGCTTCTCTCTTAGATACAACCTTTAACTCTATTTACCCATCAAAATATCATCTGTTCAGCTACCTTCTTTGGCTCATTGCACACAAAAGTGGATGTTGAGGTAAACAGAAGTGGCACCATAGGCCACAAACAGTAATCCCATAGCACGTTCTAATTTCTTAAACTTGCTGCATCTCCTCTAAACTTCAAAATAAATTTCTCTTGTCTCCATGATGGAAAAATGTCTGCAGAATTTTTTATGAGAATTTAGTGAGACGATTTATATAAATACTTGCCATGGTTTCTGCTATTAAAGCTTCAAAATGTTTAAACTATTACTGAATAATTTAAAAGATACCCCGTGTTTACAAGTAGTTAGTGATTATAACTGCTGTACTAGTGGATTTGATGGTGACATGTACTGTCATAATATGTACTTCTTTATTTTTTTAATTTTAATTTTTTTTAAATTTTGAATTTCATGGGACAATTCCACAGGGTATGGAATTCACTCCCCAAAATTCTCAATTCACAAACATTTCTATAGGCATATTATGCTACCATAAAAATATCTATTCTTTTTTAAAAGAAAATGTACAACAAGGGGCCTTTGAAAACGAGGTAACCACAGTTTCATATTTATAAATTTTGGACCAGGAAATGTAAGTCCATATCATTCAGAAGTATTACAAAAATATAAGTTTATAATTATTTTATAATTTTAAACTCATAAATGTTTTAATAAATTCAAGTAAAAACGTGATATGCAGACTTGTTTTCTATATTTATATTTAGTTAACTGGAAAAAAGCCTAAGAAAACACGTTACCTACAATGAGTATAAACTGAAATTGCTAGTGACATTATTTTGTAAGTATGAGGCAGAGTGCATTTACACATGTGATAAAGATGTGGAAAAACAAAGGTTGGAAGTTTTGTTATTGTATTGGTAAAGAGATTAGAAAAACAGACAAAGTGTACCAAGTTAATACGGATTTACTTGGATACATAATTTAGAAAGGTGATTACCTCGAAATCCAGGATTAAGACTAAGCATCCGTTTTATAAATTACCATTAATAGGTCCTACATATTTAGAAGTTCAAGGTTGTAGAAAACATTACATTTTGGTGATAAATCGTAAGTATCATATTCAATTCGTGGGCATTCCCACTGGACTGTCTAAAAAGAGAACTAATAGGTATCTCAAAAGTGAAAAATAATGTTCTGTTTATTCTCTTCCCTTAACATACTTTTATTACTATTTATATTTCTCAATAAAGTCAAAGCTATTTTTTTCAATTCTTTAGGCCCACAATTTTCAATCATGTTTGAGTTTTCTCTTTCAAATATCATGGACAAACCTGCAGCAAATACTGTCAAATCTACCTCAAAAATAAATCCAGATCCTAACTCTATCTCAAAATTGCCAACACCTATGCCCAGGTGGAAGGTACTGTCAAGTCTTTCAAATCTGTGCCCCTTTTATTATGCCCGTATGTTCTATCCTCAAATCCAACAACCAGAGAGATACCTCTTTTCTGAACAACCAAATACCTTCTCCTCTCAGGCACACTAATAAAAAAAAAAAAAGTAACTCTCTACTAGACCAGCTTTGTCACCTACAACTTTTATACTTTTGTCACTTACAATACAGCTTTGCCCTATTTTTCTCAAAACAGACATCATTTTGTGATATGTAGCAATTTATATGTCAATAGACTAGCATCTCTTTCTGTGAGATAATATCCTATCAGGTTTTATGCAGGGAGGAAGTTTACTTTTACAGCTTTAATTACATCATCTCCAAATACTGGAATTTCTGTTACAGCAGAAAAAAATTAGAACTTTTGGGCAGAATAAAAATGAATCCATGCAAATTATTCATAAAAATATAAATAAGTTGGGGCTTGTATGTTGGTATTGTAGCTTAAAATTCTACATGATTCGTTACATCCCATGTTGGTAGCAGTTAGATTTCTTGTTGCTCCACTTCTAATCTGGTTCCCTGATAATGGCTTGGGAAAGTAGCAGAGGATGATGGCTCAAGTGCTTGGAGCCTGCACCTGCCTGACTGACCCAAAAGAAGCTCCTGGCTTGTGGCTTAGAGTGGTACAGTGCTGGCCATTGTGACATTTAGGGAGTGAGCCAACAGATAAAGGATCTCTCTCTCTCTCTCTTTTCCTCTCTCTTTCTGCTTGTAAATGACTTTCAAGTAAACTAAGCAAATATGTATGCATATATATATATGTATTTTAAAAGCTGCACAAGTGGACAAAGCAAACACTAAAAATAATCCCCAAAGAAATCCTTTTTAAAATTGATGTCCAAAAAACAAATACATATTTTATGATTCCTTAAAATTAATTTATCTTATATTTTACACATAAGATTAACATGAAAGAAGAACAAAAAATATAAATACTCTCTGGACATTCATAAAATTATGAAACACAATTTACAATTTGTTTATATTTATTTATTTTTATTGCAAAGGCAGATATACAGAGAGGAAGATCTTCCATCTGTTGATTCACTCCCTAAGTGGCTGTGCTGAGCTAATCTGAAGCCAGGAGCAAGGAGCGTCTTCCAGGTTGCCCACATAGGTGCATGGTCCCAAGGCTTTCGGCTGTCCTTGACTGCTTCCCCAGGCTACAAGCAGGGAGCTGGATGGGAACTGAAGCAGCTGGGACATGAACCAGCACCCATATGGGATCACAGTGTGAGCAAAGGCGAGGACTTTAGCCACTAGGTTACCTGAGCCAGAACCACCACGTACAATTTAAAACATATAACATGAAAATCAGAAGTAAATGACAGTAAATCTAGAGAAAGGATTCACTTTAGTGCCTTTCAAAAAATAGTAAGTGAACAGTTTGCATTGTAAATATCTAGATTGCATATCCAATAACCAAACCGCAATTTTAATCCAGATCTAATAAGAAATAAATCTAAAGATGAAGCGTGTGAATATTCACTTTTACAATCAATCTCCTAGATCTTATCTGTACAGCCTAAATTTTGAGAATTGCTGTATCATAGAACGGCCCAGGGAAGACTCTCCTGGCTCACAGATCAGGACCAGTTCAGCTCCAGCCATTGCTGCCACGTAGGAAATAAAGCAGGAGAGGAAAGCCCTCTCTCGGTGTCTGCTGCTCTCTGTAGATCTGCCATTCGAATAAAAATAAATATATCTTTAAAGATGTATCCTGTGTTTGAGAAAATATCCAGTGTATCCGACATTAATTTATTAGATATAAATTAGTAAAGAAAGCTATATTAATGTTAAAACTTTCATGTAATTTATTGAACTCCTTATTATGAATATTAGCAACATTTATTTTTACTCGCAAAAAGGTCACTGAAAAATTAATATTTCTACCTAATTCAATTATAAATAAACAGGAAAACTTCTCAAAATTTAATTTCTTCAACACTATAAACTACTAAATACAGAAATGAAAATAGACACGAGAGAGCTGAATAGTACACTATTGCCATTTTAAGGTGTATAGCAGCCAGTTGTGTATAAATTAAAATTGAAATGTCAATTAAGTACTCACAGGATGTGGTTAAGAACTTGCATTTTCTAACATATTGGTCACTCAATACCATGTCATGTATCTCCATAAGGTTGTAAACAGTTGTTGATGTTATGTTGTGGCTTTTAATTGGTCGGGATGACATTCTGCCTTCAGACCAGAGTTGGTCTCCCCAAGAAACTGTTGAATTGATCTGGACAACAAGATGCTGGACACCATACAAACTACATGTTTGGAATGAAAGAATCTTGACTGAATTTGAAATGTAATACAGCAACAAGCTGAAGAAATCCACCATGGGGGGAAGGTACAGGGAGGGGTTGGGGGAATGCCAGAGCCTACAAAACTGTGTTGCAAAATCAAATGTGATAAGCCGGCTTCCTGGTTGTTACATACATGCAAGGGGTAAATAAGCAGATGAAAAATCTCTCTCTCTCTCTCTTTCTCTGTAATTGTAACTTTCAAATAAATACATTTTAAAAATGTATTCTCTATAAAGATAGATTTGAAATAATGGATTTTATCATGCAAATGCATCCAAAATGACCTAGCATAATGCCTAGACAGAATTTTTGCACAATTAAGCATTACGATGAATTGAATTTCAGACATTTTTCTTGAAATAAAATGATTTCTCTTTAAAACACCTAATTTTTAAAATTTTAACATCAAATTAATCTAGAGTATATCCTTTAGATAACTGAGCAATTGTAGTAAGTGAAATAGCATAGCACCAAATTAAAGAAAACAAAAGCCTTTTATAGCATAGGTGCACACAAATTCATATATGCTCAATACTTATAAAAATATTGACCTGATTGGTCATGTATCAATGAGTAAAATGAAAAACAGATCAGATATACTCTATTGTTTAATTTTGAAAGTTACAAATTACTATATAACATCCAATATAAAAGTAGGTATGCAGAGGATGTATAAAAACATGCAAAATGAGACAAAATTGATTACTTATGTTTCAGGAGATGCAGATTACAGGTGTTGTGTTTTTGTTAATACCCTAAGTTACTATAAATTAAATAGATCTTGAGTTGAAAACTTAATGTGTTCAAATTAAAACTCTTCTTATCATTTTCTCAAAATATATGCTTATTCTATAATAGTTGATCATCATTTTGATCTAAAATTATAATATTGAATTGTAACTTGGTAACATTTTTGTTATAAAACAGAAACCAATTTTTGTATTTTGAATATGATTTTGTGCTGCTGAATGTATTTTAAATTATTTACCTTGTATTACAAAAAACATTCACCAAACACTTAAATCACTAAAAACTAAATCAATTGAGAAGAAAAAGTGCTAAGAATAGAGCAATAAAATACCACAAGACAAGATCAAATGCTATCTAGTCACATAAGAAGATACACAGTTGTTGGGCCCGGTGCGGTGGCGCAAGTGGTTAAGTCCTCGGCTTGAACGCCCGGGATCCCATATGGGCGCCAGTTCTATCCCGGCAGCCTTGCTTCCCTTCCAGCTCCCTGCCTGTGGCCTGGGAAAGCAGTCCAGGACTGCCCAAAGCTTTGGGACCCTGCACCCGCGTGGGAGACCCAGAAGAGGCTCCTGGCTTCGGACTGGCATAGCATCAGCTGTTGCGCTCACTTGGGGAGTGAATCATCGGACGGAAGATCTTCCTCTCTGTCTTTCCTCTCTGTATATCTGCCTTTCCAACAAATAATAATAATAATAAAAATAAATATTTTTTTTTTAAAAAGAAGATACACAGTTGTTGTTCTTATTTAAATAAATGTTTAATCTAGAAGGTCCAAACAATCAGTACATTTCATTGCAGTGAAGCTCATCAATAAATATAGCATGCAGTCCAATGATGTGTAAAGAAGAACTCATTTTTGTCCAGTTTCATTGTTGAAATCTTAGTTGATTTCTATTTACTTAAAATTTTCTTGATAATTTTACCTGAAAGCAGATTTACAGGGAGAAGAAGAGAGAGACTTTCCATCCACTGATTCATTCCATTCATTGCCTGAACATCGGGAACTGAGCTGATCTGAAGCCAGAAGCCAGTAGCTTCCTCTGTGTCTTGTAAATAGGTGCAGGAGCCCTGTTTTACCAGACCACAAGTGAAGCAGATCAGAAGTGAAGCAGCTGGGACTTGAACCAGAACCCATAGGGGATGCTGGCTTCACAAGAGGCTTCGCTTACTCCATCTGAGTTCTGGTGTCTTCTTTCTACTTTTGAAGGCATTGTATATTTGCAGTATAATGATCATGATATATTTTTATAAACAGACTTTTTAATATTTCTACAGCAGAGGAAGAAGCAATATATCCCACCGATGAATTCTTCACAACAAAAGACAGATGTGCCTTTCCATATACAATGTGTGAAGGTAAAAGAAACTTATGAATGACTATGAGTGTATTCTTCTAACAGGGAAAAGAAAGTCTATTTCTTCTGTAGTTTGAGGGGAAATTCTGCCATTTCCTCAGGTAATGTCTGGGTAGAAATTACATTTAGATCTGTTTCTAACCGTAGGTTTTTAGATGATGAAAATACCTTTAGTATCGCTTTTACCTTCTCTGTGAAATTATTTCAGGATTATTTTCTAGCATATAACTGGCCAATTTAAACACATGTTAAAAGCTCACATATACTGAGTTATTTTTTAAATATTTACTTATTTTTTAATTACAAAGTCAGATATACAGAGGGGAAGACAGTGAGGAAGATCCTCTGTCTGATGAATCATTCCCCAAGTGACCGCAAAGGGCAGTACTATGCCGATCTGAAGCCAGGAACCAGGAACTTCCTCCAGGTCTCCCATGTGAGTGCAGGGTTCCAAGGCCCCAGGCCATGCCCGATTGCATTCCCAAGCCACAAGCAGGGAGCTGGATGGGAAGTGGAGCTACCGGGATTAGAACCTGCACCCATATGGGATCCTGGTATGCTCCAGGCGATAATTCTGGCTGCAAGGCCACCATGCCGGGCCCTGTATATTGAGTTTCTAAAATCTAATCTAAACATAATTTAATTGTTACAATTTATATTTGTTAACTTTATTTGTAAAAGGAAAGATACTGAGATTATGGAAAAGAAGCAAGAAGGGAGAGAATGTCTCATTCACCATCATTCCTTTCATATCTCAGCTGGGTCATGCTGAGCCAGAAACTCAGAACTCAGTTCTGGTCTCCCACATAGTTGGCAGGTCCTCAAGTACTCGATCCATCTCCCATTGCTTCCCAGCATGTTCTAGAGTGAATAGCTCAAACCAGGAACAGAGCCAAGTCTTGAATGCATGCACTTGATATGGACTTCGGTTTTCACTAATAGCACCTTCAACATTGGTTTTAAACTCCAAGACTCTGGGTTAGCAATGGTTCTCCTGACGCATGGAATGGGAGTGTAAGTCACAGATAAATAAACTGACAGGTTCAAGCAGCTAGTGAAGATGTTAGGTTTAAAAGCAGACCCTGTGTTTTAACAATTACACTTTACCATCAAGCTCTGCTAAACAACAAAAATCGACTAAAAAATTATTTTGAAATGTTATCATAAGTAAATATGTGATACAGATAAGTTATTTCCAAATTTTAGTAATTATTATGTACTTGAATTGGCCCAAATAGCTTAATTTAATAGAATATTAATCAAATAAGTATTTTATTTTATATAAAATGCATATTCAATGAAGACATATAAAAGAAGTCTGTTTCAAATCATCAAACACCCTAGAGTTTTTCAAGCATAAGCTGTGCAAGCAAAGAATCAATAATGCGCTCAATTTATTCTGACCCTGGAATTAAAAATTATAATCCTCTTCTGTGAAGCACTGAGATGGGTGGAGACACACAAAAATGGTTTATCATTAAATACTCTGGACCAAATTAAACCAAAACTCACTGGATTTCATATAATGGAGCATTATAAAAGTGATTGAGGAAATTAATCAAGTCATCTTTGATTTTGGTGTTCTGCCATTTGAAGAGAAATGCTATCAATACCAATATTTATTAATGTATGCATGATAACAGTCCTCTTAACAAACATTTTTGAGGCTATGAACCACAAGAACAGTGACAATCACTTTGTCACAGAGAGAAATAGAAATGAGTTCTAAAATGCTAATATTGTCAGCTGCAATATACATGTGTGTTCACATACACACACATCCATTGTTGCATCCTCAAAATTCTTTGTGCTTGTGCTTAAAAAAATCACGCAGATTCTAGGATCCAGACCAAGATTCAGCTAGCCACACACAGCCAAAGACCAATGTGTTTTTTTTTTACCTGTTTTTGAAAACTATGCATGTTTCGTGAGTTAAACTTTTTTTTTAATGCTTTGATAAATGACTATGCTGCAGTTTCCTAAAAGGCTGTGTTCAGTTGTAATCCAGCCATGATACTAGATCTAGTAGCATGTAGGATAAAGGGTTGCAAAAACACCAAAGTAGGTCAACTTTTGAGCTGGCTCTGCAAAATGTGCACCATGTGTTATCTTTGTAACTTCCAGTAATTCTTTAACCACCAGATACCTGTTACATAATTATCTGGCTTCGAGGTTCCTGGAGCCTTGAGGACATTACAACATACCTCCCACTTTCCAGATCTGCCCACCCATGCATATCTTCCACCCAACTGTACACTCTTCCAATGGCCACAGTGGTAAGGGCTGGGCCACTCCAAAACCAGAAGCTACGAGCTTCTTCCAGGTCTCCGACATGAATAAGGGGCCCAACTGCTTGGGCCATATTAATTACACTGTTCTCTCACACGTATTAGCAGGAATTTGGAACAGAACCGAAGCAGCTGGGACTCAAATTGGTGACCATTTCACATGCCAGTGCTCCAAGGAGTAGTTTTATCTTGCCAATTAATTTTTTAAATTTATGTATATACTATTTCTAATGATTTCACATATACCCATGACTTCTTTAATTATTTATAATACATTTGGCTATCCCAAAATCATATTGCCACCTCCAAATTTCCTGTTGATAGCCAGATCAATGTTTCTCAGTATATTTCAATGTCTGTCTTCTTTATGCTTCATGGCTAACTCCACTACATACCACAAACCTGTCACCTAGATTTACTTCACTTTTCTGAGTTCTCCTTGTATTCAGTATTATCAAAAACAATAAATAAAGACAATAACACTAAAGACAGAAAGAAGGCCTTCTCCCCTCTACTGGTTCACTTCTCAAATATTTGCAGTAGTCATGGATGGGCTAGGTTGCAACACGGAACTTAAACTTCACTCTTCCTATGCTAGTGTGGGTGTCGCAGACACATCAACCAGAGCCATTACTTGATGTTTCCCAGGGTGCACTTAGCAAGAAGTTAGAACTAAAAATGGATTCATTATTCAAAAACAGGTATTCTAATATAGGTCACAGGCATCTCAGGCCGTCTTTATCATTGCGCCATTGTCCATCCTAAATATTCTCAATTTGAGTGAATAACATCACTGCCCTTTCACTTTTCAAAAGTTAAGATATCAGCTAACTTTTCTTTTGTAGGTACCAAAACACCTGAAGGCCAACATTTATAACTTTCCCTTCTAAGCATCCCTGAGTACTCTTTTTTTTCTTGCTTTCAAATCATACGCTGATTTTGGATCTTGGTATTTTTATTAGAATCTAGTCTACATTCTTCCTCAAGTCATTTATCCTACATAATGTTTCTAGAAATGATTGAACAAAATCATGTGTTTTAAAACACTCAGTCTTTGTTGCCCAAGTAAATACAAATATGACATTATGGAATAAAGAGCTCTGAGAATTTGTACCATCCATGCTAAATGTACCTACTTTGGATTTTAAATGCAATATATAATCAATCCAACCTCATTAAAATAAGGACATATCTCAGAACCTCCAAAGCCATTTGTGTTTCTGGGTCTTTCTGTATAATGTTTTTCTCTACTTGGACTGTTCTCTTACTTTCCCTACGAATGCATGTTAAAGCTTTACTTTGTTGTAATATCATTTTTGATCTCTCTAGTGTTGTCAGTACAAGTGGGAGAATTAAGAAATCATAAATTTCAAACTTGTATAGAGGCAATTAAAAAAAAGTATAAAATTAACCTCTTTGTAACACTAGAAAACTGATGAAAAACTGGCCATAAGCCTTAGTATATGTAAAAAGAATATCTGAATGTAATAAAATTGTTAGGATAATCCTTGATATTAAATAAAAGAATATCTGAATGTCAATGGTAAGAGAGTTTTGTGTCATTTTAACTCACCATGTGTTCTCATTCCGAATCTGCAGCTACATGATGTCTTTGAGGAAAGCAACTCACAATCCTTGAACAAATGTAATGCAAAAGAAAACAGAGGAAACTGCATGCGTAAACCTTGGTTGGTGGTTTTGAACGTGGTGTTTCCTGGAGGACCAGTTCCAAGGTCTTGTTTTATTCTTGATTAAGAAGGAACTTATTTCTGAACAATAGTGTTCTGGACTTTCTACTATTGTGTATGCCTACAAAGTCAGGGTGCATTTAAATAGCAGGATGATGGACTTATAACTGTTTGCGAAGTACTACACTATTGTAAGATTATAAGGGAAACTAGTGGAGGGGACAAAGGGAACGTAAGAATGAAAATTTCTGAGCCTAGGGAACTGTATCATAAAAAAAAAAAGAATTGCTCCAGTGCTGAGAGGGCTATCTGGGACATTTGTGAAAAGCATTTACAGGAAGCTATATTAGTTGTTTGTGCTTAGGATATTTCTTAGAGCAATGGATTAACTAAAAAATTCCCAGTGCAGGACATGCTTGACCAAAAAAAAAAAAATGTTTTGAAAGCTCCAGTTTATTCCTTAGAATATGGAAGACAACCTTAATTTGCAACAGTGTACACACTTAGCAAACAGCCCCATGGATGCCTTAAGCCTTCATCTCTATGTGACCAGCAGCCTCTACACAAACAGTATGTAAAGGTTAATACCGTGATCTGAACTGCCTGGCTGAGCATTGAAGGCCACTGACAAAGATGAGAGCCTATTGTTTCCAGGTATTTAAGGAAATTGCTCTCTAACATCTAGTGCACACAATGAAACAGAGACATTGGTAGTCACACATAGCAATATACACCAAATTTACTAATGTTAAATCAGAAAGGTCACAAAATAAACAACTACAGCGAGGAGGCACAACCAATCCTGAGAAAGAAAACAATACTATCAAACATCTTTACTTAAAAAAAAAAAAAAAAGGAAGAAGAAGAAGAAAGAAACCGGTTTGCAAGTAAAGTGTGGCCTAGTAACAGACAGGAAAGTAATAAGAACTTGAGGAAACCCAAATATTGAGCTTACCAAACAATATCTGCATACATGTGTAACACACAAATTGACTTCACTAGGATCATTCAATGTAGAAGCTCATAGAAGCCTACTAGAAATTTCTCTGTGACCATAAGACGTTATGCCTTATGAGTATAAGCTATAAACTAGCTTTAATTTCATAAGGCCTGATTTTAGTTCCAGTGTGCTGGAAAGAGGCCTCAAAGAGAAATGTGGCAGATAGGATGCCCAATCACAAAAAAACCTGCAATATTAAAATATAAGGGGCTAATTATGTTGTTGGAAATCAGAATGACATAAAATACAAGAGTGAGTTCTATAACAGGTGCTAATGGAAGAGTTGGACATAGGTCCGATACTGAAACTTTTCTGGTGGAAATGATTCACCAACGTTCCATCTGTATACAGGGTTCTTCCACGTCCAACTGGGTTGTTATCAAACTAAATGTGATTCACAGATGTTCTCAATGTCTAGGACTGTTAATTGAATAGAGGGAACATGAAGACATTTCAAAATTTTCATAAATTTGCCAAATTTAATGGTTAGAAAAACTGCATTGCCTCAAATAGAACAAAGAAGAAAAAGAGATACTCCGTTTCGAATGAAGGCATTAGGATTAGGCATGTTATGCTTGAAAACTAAATAGAACACAGATATAAAAATGCATTTCAAAAGTGAAGCAGGGCCCCAGAGTTTTTGCAAATGTAACTAGATGCTCCTTAAATTCAGTATAGGACTTGTTGCTTTAACAGATACACAAAATTTCATGTAACAAATAAGTATATCATTAAAATACACTCTAATTTGTATCTAGTTTGTATAATGACTTCTGTGTCAATTCATATAATATTTGTCCAGGAAGAAATTGATACAAAAACAAATGCTGTAGACAGTTAGGCAATCATTGTTTACATAATATTTGCCTTTAGATTATGTAATGAAGAAAATTTTAATCAATATCAGTCAAGCAAGATCTTAAACCTGAGATTTTTTAAAAAAATGTATACTGGTGTGGGCATTTAACCTAGTTGTAATCAGTACCAAGGTTTTAATTCAAGGCTGTAGTTTCTGACTCTACTTATTATTTTTATTAAAAGATTTAGTTATTTAAAAATCAGAATTATAGAGAGAGGAGGAAGAGTCTGTGTGTGTGTGTGTGTGTGTGTGTGTGTGTGTGTGTGTGTGTGTGTGTGTTGTTACTCCCGAGTGGCCACAAAAGTCCATGCCAGACCAGGTCTCCCCAGTGGATGTAAAGGTTCCTGGTACTAGCACTATGATTTGCTGGTTTCCAAGGCACAAGAGCAGGGAGTAGGATTAAACATGGAGAATCCAGGACTTTAACCAGTGCCCATATGGAATGCTGGCAATGCAGGCAGTGAGTTAGCCATCTACCTTCCTTTCAGGCATATAATGGAATGCAATGATGATAGCTCAAGTAATTAGGATCCTGCCAGCCACACTGGATATTGGATTGAGTTTCCAGTTTCCATCTGGCCTGACCCCAAGTCATTAAACAAATTCAGAGAGTAAAACAATAGATGTAAGCTCATTCTCTCCCTGCTTCTTGTAAATGAATAAGATTCAAGTGAAAAAAAAAATCAGTACGTTTCATTAGAAAATTGTCATCACATTTTCCCTCAAGTTTCTGAGTTTAATTTATTATTACTATTAATTCCTGGCAAACTCCATATGCTACCACTGTGGAATCACTTTTTCTATGTTGTGTAGTTCTGAGGTGCTCATGCTGGCTTGTTAGTTTTTGTTTAATGTTTGTACTAGAGAAATGCTCAGTGAAATACTGAATGTTAATTGTTGGGACACCATTTAGAAGACAAGGATATCATTAGGTACCAGATGATTTCCTGGGAAAGAAACATTATCTCATACTTTAAAAATAAAAAGTGAAAAATATGAATTATGTTATGAATAAAATGTTTGGAATATCATCTGTATGTCACACTCAGTATTTTAATTTGATTCTCATATTACAGAGTGGTGGTGTCCCAGGATCATAGATATTATGACAACACACTAACCCAAGGCTCTATTGGTGAGGACAAGTTGAAATGAAATAGCTTATATCATAATTAAAGAGTAGACCCACCATTCTGGGAAAGTAAGATTGTAGTATTTTGTTAAATTAAAATTACCTTGACAAACATGTCTTTCCTAACATTTCAAGTTAAATCATTTCAAGAGCATCAATATTAATTACACACATTTAAGTTATAAATATCAACAGATATGTTAGTATAGAAAGTAAAATTGTAATAAACTAGGCTGTTGACTGATGACTGTTTATAACCTCTACCTATATTTTTGAGGAATAGTATTTTTTTCAATTTAATGAGTATAAAAACATTTACATAATGAAGTGTTTACCCAGTGATTTCAAGGTGAAATGAAAGTATGCCATTGTAAAATAAAATTGAAAAGCATTAAGGAAATAAGACCATGGTTTGGAAATGGATAGTAGGAAGGGTAGAGTGGCAAGTATAATTTTTTTCTTAAATCTTTATTGTAAAATTTATTCACTTTATGTGATTAAAAGTTCTAAAAAATATGATCACTTATGATAAGATGCATTGAAAAATTTTATAAAAGATATAAAAGGAATAAAAAAAATAGACATTTAGGCTAGCCATAAGATGGCCATATTCTATATAACAGAACTGTGGTTCCAAGCTCTGACTCCCGATAATTCGTATCAGGCAGGAAATGGTAAAGACACAAATAATCAGGCCCCTGCCTGTCATATGAGAGACCAGTACTGTGGTCCTCTATTCCAGTCTTGTTCCTGACTCAATCACAGATTTTTTTCAGGCAATGGAGAGGAAAGTAGCAGATGGAGGTTCATTTGCCAGTCTCTCAGATTTTAAAATAACTTTTTGAAAAAAAAATCAATTACCATATACTCATTTCAAACAAGTTTGGAATAGTAGTTTTAAAATGTACTGTACTAAGCCACAGATATTTTCACATGGCTAAAGGAAAATTATTTTACAAATTAATTTTGAGTTCTTAAACGCATGCCAATGACAGATAACTTCCACTCATATTATTATATAATGGATTGAAATTGGACAAAAAAAGTCAAAGAGTATATAAAAGGGAGGATATTACAGTACCAGCAGTGTAGGCTTACATAAAGAAGTGTCAGTGATAGCTATGGAAAATGATATGTGGTTATACTTAGCAAGAATTTAGTGATTATAAAGGTTATGTTGGGCAACAATAATTGACTCAAATTTTTGATCTTTGCATTCCCATGACTCTTTAATTGGCAATGAAATTTCATTTTATGTTTCTTACACAACTAGAGAATTCTAGGGTTTCATGTTATATGGGATGGTTGGCCATTGCTAGAAAGTAGAAATAAAAGAATACTCAGACCAGGCATGGTAGCCTAGGGGTTAAAGTCCACCCATTCCATGTGCTGGAATTGCATATGGGCACCAGTTCTAATCCTGGCGGCTCTACTTCCCATCCAGCTCCCTGTTTGTGGCCTGGGAGAGCAGTTGAGGACAGCCTTGGGATCCTGCAACCACGTGGGAGACCTGGAAGAAGCTCCTGGCTCCTGGCTTTGAATTGGCACAGTTCTGGCTGCTGCAGTGGCTTGGGGAGTGAATCAATGGATGGAAGATCTACCTCTCTGTTTCTCCTCCTCTCTGTATATCTGATTTTCCAATAAAAACACAATAATAAATCTTTAAAAGAATATTCTCTTATTCATTCTTTCCCAGATAGTACGATACCAGGATAAAATACTTTAACAGAAAATGCTTTATGTACTCTAGCAGAAACATGAGTTTCTTTTTTTTTTTTTTTTAAAGATTTATTTTTATTATTTTTTATTGGAAAGGCGGATATACAGAGAGGAGAGACAGAGAGGAAGATCTTCCATCCAATGATTCACTCCCCAAGTGAGCCGCAACGGCCGATACTATGCCGGTCCGAAGCCAGGAGCCTCTTCCGGGTCTCCCACGTGGGTGCAGGGTCCCAAAGCTTTGGGCCGTCCTCGACTGCTTTCCCGGGCCACAGGCAGGGAGCTGGAAGGGAAGCGGGGCTGCCGGGATTAGAACCGGCACCCATATGGGATCCCGGGCGTGCAAGGCGAGGACTTAACCACTTGCGCCACCGTGCCGGGCCCGAAACATGAGTTTCTTAAAACAAAAAAAAAAGCCAATTGATTCACCTTGATTCACATGTCTATCCTTAAATCAAATTTTTTATATGAGATTGAGTTCCATCTGGGTTGACCTGGGTTATGTAAAAACTATCTCTCCATCCAACTATAAAATCCTTTCAATTGGTTTGTGTCTGTTTTCTCCTGCTGAAAACAGCTACTACAAAATTAGAAGCTTAAAACAAGACCAAGTTATTTTCTTCTTGCTGCCACAGTTAGGCCTAATGTAGCTGGGTTCACTGTCCACAGTCTCCCAAGCCTGCAGTTAAGCACGTGGCTGAGTACGTTTTCATCTAGACAGATGAGGAATATTCCATTTGCAAGCTCCCTAGGTTTTTGGGAGAATTAACTTACTTTCTGGTTACAGGACTAAGTTCTCAACTTTCTTCCTGACTGTCAGCCAGAGATCAATCTTATCATATAGAGATTGACTGGGTTCGAAGATGTAAGGATTGCACAAAGTGACAGCACACACCTTCAAATTTTGGAAGACAATTTCTTCAGTGTAGTATCCATTTTGACTAGATGACATCTCTTAAAGTTTTATAATTGCTTTCCATTTTACCATGCATTTACTTAACATATTTTGAGGATTCATTTTACAGTTAGAGAGACATAACAAAAGAAAAAGATGGATAGACAGATCTTCCATCTGCCAGTTCACTCACCAAGTGGCCACACGGGTTCGGTTATCCATTGCTGTTTCCATAATCATTCATAGGAAGGTGGATCAGAAGTAGAGCAACTGTGACTTGAATCAGTACTTCCATACAGAACAGTGGCACTGCAAGCAGTGGCTGAAATGGTGGTGCCACATACCAGCCACTAGCTAAAATTTTTGCACTAAAAACAAAAACCTTCTTCCAAGGTGATTTTATACTTTTGCCCAGATTTTTTCAGTGACTGTTTTTTAGAGATCATTTCAAGGCCCTCTCTTTACAATCATTTCTTGTATTTATGAATTTTTCAAGTTAATACCTCATTTATAGAAGCAGTCCTTAAAACATTTTTAATCCTGTGACTTTCAAGTAATAAGCAATTAACTGTTCAAAAGCACTGTCCCTGGATGAATCACATCATTACCACTCTTGATCAGCCAGATAAGACTACTGAGGCAATGGACCCTTCGAAATTCTAAGTCAAAAACCTTATCTGCATTTATTCTTCATTTTTTGATTAATTTCTATATTGGGTTCCACCTTATATAATTTCTATTAGTGTACCTATTGTTTCTGAAATATCAATTATTTTAAACAATGGAATTATTTTCTATAATGTACTAATTTATAAATGTTTACTCTGCAAAACACTATGGAATATTAAGGGGCTCAACATAATCATTCAGTAGTTAAATCCTCATCTTGCAAGCACCTCATGTTGGGTACTGGTTTGTGATTTTTTTAATACTATGTCCACAGTAACTAGAAAACTACATACAAGAGGGACATCAGTAACATATGCTGATGAAGGTACACATTATTTTTAAAAAACATGTCAATCATCATAGTCCTCATAAAATTCTGGCATATAAAGCACAATAAAAATATTTTTATGAAACATTTCTTTCAAAATTTCTTCTAGATCTTACTTTACACTTGTTTAATGAAATGTATTTTCCTTCCATTGTATCTGTTAACATTATTTTCTTTTATTCTGTCCTCAAGAACTCTACAATTACAGTAGTATAAAGACTTATGTAAGAAAGATGAGATGTCAGAATCTCTTTTTACTGTGTTCATTTATAACTCTGGTTATAAATAATGTAAAATCTCAAAATAGAAGGTCATAATACGACTTTAAGTGGTTTTTGCAAGAATACTCAATGCATTTTACCTTGGCTAATAGATTTTTCAAGCTTCTAATTTCATTATAGACATAGAAGCTGAATTCTTTACCTGATTTTTAAACTTTTGTTAAACAAACATTAATAATTAAGCTTGAATATATTCCTTTCAATAAACAAGAATAATATTAGCATTCTTTTGGTGAAACTATGTAAAAAGAAAGATGCATTAAGAGATTTAAAATGCTAGAAGACCCATTACGAGGTTTAAAATGCATTTACTGTAAATGAATACTAAGAACCTCACTGTATCACATTTAGAAATTAAAGTTCAAGAATCATTGAAAATGGAAGTAAAAATTATCACTGTATGAAAGTCATTCGAGTTTAGTGCCAAGAATTCATTAGAAATAATTTTGCATTTGACCTAAGGACTCTCATCATTAGGCTACAGGTGTATACATGTACCTTTGTGAAATTCAATGAATTGTCTTGCTTTATTATCAGATTTTGTTTTTCTTTGTCTATTAAAAATAGAGTTTACTCAACTGATTTGTTTTACATGACATTTAAGAATTTCATTATTGATTAATCAAGATTTTTATTTGCAAATCAGTGTTAAAACAGTTATTTCTTGCCTCTGAATTAATGTTTAAGAGAATTCTTCTTTAAACATGTATGTCCTGATAACAGTGACTGTGAATTAACATGCTCTCATACCAGTTGTCAGGGACCAGAGCACAGATACTTCCACAGCTCAGACATCAACACGCTGAAGATAACCGAAACTCAACGCTGCTTGGAGTAAAGACATAAAGGCTTGGTTCTCATCCAAAGGACATCTAAGGGCAAATTGTTGCGAAAAGATGGAGATAAAGGATCGTCCATCTGGTGATACACTCCTCAAACACCTGCAACGCTCAGGGCAAGGCAAGACCAGACTGAAGCCAGAGAAGGGAACTCAGTCTGGGTCTCTAACCTGTTTGGCAAGTATTCAACTACTTGGACCATCATCTGCTACCTCCTGAAATGCACTAAGGAGCTAGATTGGAAATTGAGACATATCTTTATCCTAGTCACCCTGCCATGAGATGCAATCATACTAAATGGCAGTTTAACCTCTGAGCCGGAGCATCTAGTCCAAAGATGACTGCCTTTTTAAGGAGTGACAGCAGAGGTTTGTGTCAGCGGCCATGAGCCAAAGACTTCCCTGTGGGCACCTTGATCTTGAACTTTTCACTTTCAGACCTGTAAGACTATATATTTAAACTATGAAGCCTTTAACATTTTGTTACAGCACACTCTTGAACCACCATTATGTTTCAACATACCGGCATTCTTCATCTCCTACAGAAGTGGTAATCAATAGCACTTATCCACAATGTGTATCACTGTTGGTTCTACTGATTAAAAGTGACAGGAGAACACAGTTGGCTACTGCATCGTACTCCTGATAGTGGAAGCATTTTCAGTGAGGCGATTCTGAATGAGGATCTCACTGTTTCAATCCCCCTAGTTTTGGTATTACCTACAAATAAATTCCAGTTATATTTAATATCCTTCAAATCTTGGATACCTCCCCTTTTACTACTTTACTTCCGAACAGCTTCAGATTATTCCACCTTGAGTTTTCTAAGCAATTTGTAAAAGACATGCCTAAATAAAGTCATTTTCTGAGACTGGTGGAGCTTTGAAAGTAAATATTTTAATATGTAAGTATTTACCATGATCACCACAGGAGAACCCAATGTGGAGATAAATAATTCTGGTCCTATATTTGGTTGTTTCTTTTGTCAAAAGTCCACATTGCCATTTAGTGGAAGAGAACTTTGCAAATGAAGGAATAATCACTTCGACATTTATGAGTTCTATATCTTATATAAACTTTTGATGTGATTTCTAAAGAGATGAAGACCACATACATTCATATTGCATGGCACTATTTTGTTTTAACCACATATCACTCTAATCCCAGTTCTTTGACAAACTTCTTCATCCAATCCTTGGAAAGCTTTCTTTGGGGAGTTAAGATAGTCTCAGACATCTAACCATTTTAGATAGCACTACATTATGCTAATGTTACTTAGGTCACTAGGAAATGAGTTTGTTTAGATCACTTGCATTCCTGAGATTTACATAAATATATAAGATATAAAAATATAAATATTAACCATAAGGTGATATGGCTGATTTCCATTCACAAGTGCTTTGATAATCATATAAAATTTTACATGTATTGCCATTTGATTTCACAAAATAACCATATGATGCTGAAGTTTTACAAGTCATCCTTCAGTGCTCATAGAACTGAAAAATGTAAGCTCTTACAATGTGCATGAAAAGCAAGAATTTATTTAGATCAAACTTTGGAAGCTTCTGTTTATAACTCCAACACATTCAAGGTCCGAGGCTCAATATTCTCCATCCATACTTGTCTTCTTTCTCTTTTAAGCAAGTTTGAGGATAATATTTATGTTTTATATTTCAGCATAACATTTATCTATCATCTGTTATGTACCAGATTACATTCTATGTACTGTTCTCTGAAAGTCAAAAGCTAGAATATTAAGATATGGTTAGCTATTGAAAGGATGCAAAGGAATGGAGAGTGAAAGCTAACTGGGCAGCGAGTAGTCCTGTTGAGAACAATGGTACGTCCACAGAGTTTACAGAACGCTGATATGCATTAAAGAAAATGTGATTTACCTTGTGTGTAAAACAGGCAGTTAAGTAAATTTTAAGATGAGAAACTGTCAAAAAATGTCTAAAACCTTTGAGCATTTTCAGGAATGTAGAATAATATTAGTTGTATTAATCAAGTAAAAAGTGTGTTGGGAATGAAGCAATAATATGTAATTCCAAAAAAAGTACACTATTTGATAACAGGGGATGGCTGTAAGTCCAGATTAAAGCCTCCTATATTCATGTTCTGACTTTACCACTCACTGAAATTGTTACATGGTAAAAATTACTAAATGTTTGTTAGCCTCACTTTCTTTCATAGATTGATAAAATAATGGCTACCTATTAAGCATTGCAGGTATAAATGAATACTAAATAAATGAGTTATTGAGATACTAGAATTTAGAAAAGGCTGAATCTTAAGCTTGTACTTGTGCTATAGATAATAGATTCTGTTACGAATTACCTTCAGATGCTCCTAGGTTATATATTGTTAAATACATATGTTGCCATTTAACTCAGTTTTATGTACTTTTGAAACAGATTAAAATAATAGTTTTAACACTTGATCACAGATATACTTTCCAAAAATGATAATTTATATACTTCCATTTTTAATATTTACTTTTCTATTTTAAAAGACAAGATGACTGGGTCGGGGTATGGGAGAGACACAAGTAAAGAAAGAGATGCGGGTAAGAGATCCTGCACCTGTTGGGCTATTTCCCAAATGGCTACCATAGCTGAAAGTGACCAAGGCAAAGACAGGAGTCAGGGACTCCAGCCCCGTATCCCAGAGACTGAGGTGCTCGCCCTTAGCCTCTCCTCCACCACATTCCAGGAACATCCGCAGGAAGATAGATTAAAAAGCGGTATAGAGAGTGACACACTGATACGGCATTCTGGCATCAGACGTGTCAGCTTAACCTTCGTGTCACAGTGCTGATCCTTATATGGTAACAAATTGGTTTTATACTAAATATGTAGCCCAGACTTTTCATCTATAATTCACATGTGTGTATGATGTGTGTGTGTGTGTGTGTGTGCATGTGTGTGTGATATGGGAGTAATTAATAGTGTTCCCAATAGCATCTAATCAGATAATAGCAACAATTCTTGTCATTTTCTTTCATACAATGACTGTAAGTGGTATATCAACAATTAATTTATTTGGCTTAGAAAAAGCTATTAGGCATTAATCCTAACTGTAGGAGAGAAATTAGATTACAACCTTGAATTTTCCCTTTGCTCCTCTAAAGATTTAAAAAAAAAAGTGAACATAAGTCCAGTACTGAGTTCATTATGTATTAGCTTAACATTTATATTTGAAAATTTAAAAATTTATAATATAGTTAAGTGCATTGCTGCTGTTTAACTTCAAGAAAATACAGTCACCTCTAGATGCTTGGGCTGATTCCAGCACAGTTTTCTCTGTGAAAGTTAAAGCAGCCTTAAATCCTAAGCAAGCAATTTTAATTATTGATCTATCATTTCTTTACAAAATTCCCCCTGGTCGTTATCCAGTTCCATGCCTGAATTTCAGCTCTCTCTACAATCAATTTGGGGTCTTTTTGTTCTTTGCAAGTTGTGGAGTCAATACCCTGGGTGAATTCTAAAAAGTTCCATTCTAAAATTTTTAAGGTTATATCTGGATCTTTTGAGGACAAGAATTCATAAGTAGGTATATTATCTTAGCGCTTTAAGAATATCATACATTTACTTTTTTCATCATTTAATTTCTCACTAATCACTTGTGCCACATTAATTTAATGTAAATACCCCTCCATTTTATTTACTGTTTTAATCATTAACTGCAATGTTAAAGGTCTGTTTTTTAGAAGATATAGCTACTCCTAAGCTATTTTTCTTTTAGACTCTGAGGCTGTTGTATATTCAATTCTGAACTTACTGAAATACATATCTCTCAAGGACAAAGTCAGCAAAGTACTTCATTTTGTCACTTGTACGATTTCATTTTATTCTGTTTATTCATTTTCCAAAGGTTCAATTATTTTGCAAATACTTGTTGAACTTTTACCAAATGCTAGAAACTGAACTATGTTATAAGTCTGTTACTACAATTAATAGTCAGTATAATGTGACAAAAGTTAGGCATAATGAAACAGTTTGCTCAAAGAATAGAAAATGTTCCAGATTGGGTTCAGTAAATGCTTTTTGGAGGAAGTAATAATCTGGAAAGTAGTTTTGATTTTAAAACAATGAGTTCTGGAACAAGAGATTTTAAATACATTGCTTTCGCTTATTTTTTCACTATCACTTTTGATACTGCCTTTCTTCAATGTATTGGAAATTACAATGAGTGTGGGTGACTCATAGATCAGAAAATATGGGTCTCAGCCTCAAAATATTGCTCAGAATGTCACAATAGGCTCAAACTTGCTTGTCTTCTCTTCCGTGACAAGGTACTGTTTCACTCTTTTATCTTATATTCCCCTTTCATACATTAGGCATGATAATATTTAAAATACCAGTTACTATATGGTTTAGGAAAACATGATTTGGTATTATGGTACAGCAAGTTAAGTACCAGCCTGCAAGCCTGGCATTCCATGTCACAGCATAGTGTCAAGTCTGCCCTGTTTCCATGCCAGTTGCTTCCTAACGTACCCGGGCAGCTCCAGAAAATGCCCAACTATTGGGGCCCCAACACCAAACTGGGTGACCACGATAGAGTTTTGGGTTCCTGTGTTCAGCCTGACACTGCCATGGTTTTTGTAGACATTTGAGAAGTAAACCAACAGATGGCAATTTTTTTTTTCTGTCTTTCCCTGCCACTGTCACGTTATATGACTGATACATTTAAGAAAAAAATCATCAATGTGTAACTCTGCTTTCAAATTATCTCACAGCTTAATAGGGAATCATTAAAAACAATAAACTTGATATTGTTCTTATCCAGTTCACTCACATCTCTTAGTAATTCCCTGAGTAATATCTGGGTAAACCTCTTGAACCGATTACATAAAATTTAGCTTTTCTATCAAAGAAAATGTGACAATGGTCCAAATGATATGTACCTGTTAGTTCGAGATACATGATAAAGACAAGTGTAAAATGAATTTGGAGGCAACAAGGTGTTTTTTTTTTTTAAGAAAATCACTAATCTGTGGCAGATGCAAGGGGTCAATAGTTATTTCTCAACTTCCAAGCACTGGGATCCCACATAGGCACTAATTTGTGTCCATGTGAGATGTCCATATCGGAACATAGCAGCTCCTCTATCCACCTTAGTTCCCTGCTTCTGGCCTGGGAAAAGCAGTACAGGGTGGCCCAAGATCTTGGGAACCTGAATCAACATAGTAAACCTGCAAGGAGCTCCTGTCTCCTGGTTCCAGACTTACTCAGCAACAGCTGTTGCAGCTATATTGTGAGTGAACTAGTAGATGGAAGATCTTTATCTTTGTCCTCTCTGTATATCTTGTCTTCCTTTCCAAATAAAATAAATATACTTTTTAAAAGATATCAAAAATCCACGATGAGATGAGGGATAGTAACAACAAAACAAAACAAAAGAAAAGTCCTCTGATGTTTCTGGATAATCATTCTAGAGAGGTAAATATCATGCATTGATACATATTATACTAACTAACTTATGGCTCTGAAGATAAATTTGATGTTTCTTTATTGAAGTGCAGGATCAAAAATTGCAAATCATACACTGTATCATCAAAATTCAACAAAATGAAGATTACTTCTCATTCAAATGTTCACTATCATTGAGAACTGACAATCCTAAGTAATTATAATATTAAATAAATTGAATTTCTGCATATAAGTGAGTAGACAACATACTCATTAAACATGCTGATTTCTGTGAACTGATTCCATATTGAAATCACATCCATTTTTTTTTTCTAAAATAGCCACCTATAAACCTTTGGCATTTCCTGTAGCAAAATATTTGTCACATCATGGTAAGTGCAGGCTTACTGTTTTAGCTCATATTTTTCTTTCTTTCTTTGTAATGGTTTGTTTGTAAAGGTTTATATACTCATGTTTAGCTAATGTTTGGTGGAATGGAAAGTTGAAATAGTACATTAAATGGCATTTGAGTAATATTACATGATAGTAGCTTTAGTATCTTTATTCAGAAGGTACCTGAATATTAGGTTAACCAAAGTTTGGGTACCAGGTTTGTTTTTTTTTTTTTTTTTTAGTTTATATTAAGAGAACTGAACCAAATTTACTGCTGCAAAAAAATATTTATAAACTATACAGCAATATGAGTAAGAAAATGAAGTGATGTGCACACAATAGTTTATTTTTGTTCCTGAAAACAATATTTAAATATTTATAAAGTGTTGAGTAAGAATCTATCCCTGTCTTTAAGCCATTGGAAAATACAGTTGAAGGACATAAATAAGCTAGAATAAATTAACACCTCTAGTGAAAAAAGGAAAACGATGGTGCGGTGGAGAATTATAGAGTCCATGAGCTCTAGGTAGCCAGCTTTAAAGGACGTGTATGTCTGAGAACACATAGGGTCAATAACAAATCTGAAATCTTAAAAATCCATCAGTTCAATCATGTTGCTTAGCATTAGCAGATCTTAATGTGCTCAAGACTACTCTGGTTCATCCAGTTTCAATATTTGCCTTAATGAAAGGTATCTGGCTTAGTTGTGGCTGATTTTCATTTATCTGTTTATAATTTACAAGTGTAAGACTCCTATTTCCTACGTTCTAATTAAATCAAACCATGGATTGGACATCAAGAAGTAGACTAATAATAGTTCATTGTAAAATTGTCCTCCCATCACATTTGATCAGTTTCAGCACAGATATTTTAAGGAGTACATGCATATGGTCTTAAGGAGATTCATTCTGCAGTCACCCCATCGGAAACACTCTTATCAAACACTGTTCATGCCTCTGCAGTCGTAGTCCAGAGCTTTCTGGTGTCAGCTGCATTACTTAGTACCTAGGAACTGTAACTGTCTCAAATAGCAAACTCTAATGCAACCCCCAAATCGTTCTGGCCTTAGAACACACTGATTTCTGTCAGCAGAATGTATGACGTTGAGTGGAAAATTCATCGCCAAAAGCAACAACAGGAACAATAAGTATGTTATATTTTATAATCTGTAAATAATGTACTACATAAATTTCTGAAATGGCACCTAAATAAAACATATATTTATCAATATAAGAACCATTAAAAACATGTAGATACCAAAGGGACAGAATTAAAATTAAACTCTAGCAACTTGACAAATCCAGAAGACAGAATTTAGAGAAAATATAACCAGCGCCATTTCCCTCAGTATACTGCTCCAGGAATACACAAAATGTTGTCATAGAAACCATGCCTAAATAAAGTAAAACTAGAGATGAAAAGTTGGATATATATATATATGTGTGTGTGTGTGTGTTTGCATGTTTATATACACACACATATATATGTGTGCATTCATATGTGTGTAGATATATGCAAGCATGTGTATAGATGCTCATATGTGTGCATGTATTTACATATATGTATATGTACATGCTTATATATACATATGGAAAATATATACTACGAAAAATATGCATGGGTATCAAACATTTTTATACCAAAATAAAATCATCTTTAACTTAAATTTTCAAAGACTTTTTGAGGTACTGTTGTGTTTTTACATATATTTTTTTCTAAGTGTAATTAAAACAGAGCAAAAACACCTAGAAGAATCAAATACCTTTTCTTGTGCTTGGGCACACAGTAACTAACTAATCCCACCAATATTCATTAAGAAGAAATTTAGGATTTCTAATTAAGGAGATAAAATAATGTGGATTTAGATGTTTTAAAGAGTAATTACAGACTGTATCTTTTTGAATATATAATTTGCCTTTATAAATCAATAATAAGTGGACAAATAGTTTTATCTATTGTAACTAGAATGTCAGTCTTCACCTGTGGTTAACAAAATGTCATAGAATGGTTAGATGGTCAATATATTAATATATATTTTTAAAACATATTCATTAAATTATCACTGCAAAATATATAAACACAAATAATTTGGTCCAATTCAATAAACAAAGAAATCATGTTTCAGATTCACAAAAAAAGTTTTCTTTATATTTGCTCCTATTGAAAGTTTGAAATGCTAGAAGTAGAAAAATTTTTAATCATTTTATATACAAGACTCCTCTGTTAACATTTTTTTTAATTGGAAAAAACTGATTTACATAGAGAAGGAGAGACAGAAAGGAATATCCTCCATCCCTTAGTTCACTCCATATGTGGCCCCAACGGCCAGAGCACAGCCAATCAGGCCAAGAGCCAGGAGCTTCTTCCAGGTCTCCCACGTGGGTGGAGGGTCCCAAGGCTTTGGGTCATCCTTTGCTGCTTTCCCAGGCCACAAGCACGGAGATGGAAGGGAAATGGAACAGCTAGGACATGAACCAGTGCCATATGAGATTTTGGCGCTTACAAGATGAAGATTTACCTAGTGAGTCGTCATACCAGTTCCAAAAATATTTTCTCACAGTTACAAAAATAAAAACCACCAGCACAAACTAGTTTCTATACATATTGCTTCTTAATAGATAATCCAATGATAAAGTAATGGATCAGGTTATAGGTATGAAGTTGCATTTTTTCATTAAGAAATATTAACTTTCAGTAGAATTCATCAAAAATATTTTCCAGGATTTAAGATAATTTTTTAAAAGTTAAAGATTTATTAATTTTTATATACAGATATGCAGAGAGGAGGAGAGACAGAGAGGAAGACCGTCCGTGTGTTGATTCACTCTCCAAATGGCTAGAACAGTTGGAACCAAGCCAATCCAAGGCTAGGAGCCCAGAGACGTTTCTGGGTCTCCCACATGGGTGCAGGGTCCCAAGGCTTTGGGCCGTCCTGGACTGCTTTCCCAGGCAGTAAGCAGGAAGCTGGATGGAAAGTGGGGCTCCTGGGGTTAGAACAAGCGCCCATATGTGATTCAGACGCGTTCAAGGCAAGGACTTTAGGCACTAGGCTACCGTGCCTGGCCCAGGATTTAAGATCTCACTCCAAAGGCTGGCAATGTGTCGCAGCAGCTCTACTGCCTTTTTTAGCACTGGCAACCCCTATGGGCACCAAGTTCAGTCCCTGCTACCCCACTTCTCATTCATCGGCCTTGTGCCAGGGAAAGCAGCAGCAGTTGGCCCAAGTGTGCAGACCTCTGCCATCCATGCAGGAGACCTGGAGAAGCTTCTGGCTTTGGTGTGGTGGCCTAGTCCTGACCATCGTGACTGTTTGAAAACAGCAGAAAGAAAATATTAATATCTCTGTTTCCCTCACATATAACTTCCCTTTTCTCTTCCCTGTCACTGTACTTGAAAAAAAAAAGAAAAAAAAATTTTAACCTTATTCTAAGATTCTTAATGAACACAGAGTTTTATAATTCTCTAAATTTCAGATTCACAAAAAAGTTTTCTTTATATTTGCTCCTATTGAAAATTTGAAATACTAGAAGTAGAAAAATTTTTAATCATTTTATATACCTCTAGTAAAACTTTAAGAGTTTTGTCTTTTCCAGTGTTGGTTAATGAAGTCATCTTCATCAATGTATACATTTGATAAACCATTTATTTTTCTATTTACATTACAAACATACTTTTGTTTACCCATTTGATTTACTGGTGATTTTCACATCCCCAATAATTACATAGAATTTTGCACATAGTAGGTGTTTCAAATTATGTGAATTTTCTAAGTATTTTCATGAAGTTTATAGACTATATTTTCTACTCTGCAAGAAGTAAAATAGAAGTAAATAGAAAATGAGAAAAGTCATTTGGTATTCAGTTGGAGTAAACTAAATAATATAGCTCAATGATTAAGAGATGACATCAAAATTAGTGTTGTCATCTGGCACAAAATGTCAAGAATAGACCTCATGCTTAGAGACCGCCCACACAGAAAGAGTATATGACAGGAAAATTTGACAACAGTCTTTTTAATTGCATTCTGATAGCTTTTCTTAGTGCAAATTTCAAGTTAGCAGTTTGACATGATTTTCTGGTTATTTAGAATAAAGGAAAAACTTCAGTCAACTTTGTCTTAATGAATCAAGGGGTCATGCATCTGCTAAATGTGAAAAATGCTTTCAACTTTTGAAATATTTAGAGGAATTTTCAACAATATTAAATTTATATAATGTATATATTGTCTGTAAATATGAAAAACATTTTAATATCTAAAATAGACATAAAATGTGCTTATGGGTTTACTACATAATGTTCTGGTGGAAATATTGTCCAATCAGCAAAATTTGTGTATTCTTGCAGCCATATAACATTTCTTTATGATAAGAACATCCAATTACCACTTTATCCACTAGTTTTCAAAAGATGTGTGTTTTTAGGCAGAAAATTACAAATACAGGCGCAGATGAGGTATTCAATATCCTTTTCTCCAACCCATTCAACATTTGGCAACATGAAATTGTGCAAGTATAATTGCATATCTACATCTAGTGTACTATTATAGTCATTTTTCTAAAACAAAATAAAACTCTCCATACACAACAGAAATTTCAAACCTTATTTCAGGGTTCTAGATTTCACAAAGTCTGAAAACCACCTTCAAATTATTGATTGGGTGGATGTACAAAATCTCCTATGTATCAGGTCTATTCTGGAGATTATAAAAAGTATTGCACATGACTTCTAAGTATAAATGCAAGGATATCTTCTTAAATATTAAAAAGCATAGGGTTGCTATTCCAGTGCAGCAGGGTAAATCACTGCTTAACACCCACATTTCAAAGGACATTCAAATCCTGGCTGCTTCTTTTCTGATCTAGCTATTGGCTAATGTGCTTGGGAAGGCAGAAGAAGATGGTTAAAGTGTTGGGCCTCTACCAGCTGTGTTGGAGACAAGAATGGAAGCAAGTAAAAGGCTGATTGAAGATCGCTCTTTCTTTTTTGTTGTTCAGTCTTTCAAATCAATTAATTGTTCAATCTTTTAAAAATATCTAAAAATTTACAGGCCACAATAGACTGAAATCAACATGGTGGATTAGTAAAACAAGTAAGAAAAAATTAATTTGCTGAATATATTGATAGCCAAATCAAATTTTAAAAACTGATGTGGAGAAAACTATTGATTGCTAAAAAAGGTAAAAGCATGAATCTGATAGCAAGAGTAACTTCACCAAATTAAGAATGAACTTTACAGAGGACCTATCTAAAACACAAGAGTTGCTTAAAACCTGTTTAGTGGATACATACAAACAAATCTAAGCATGGCAATTTATCATACAAAATACAATTGCATGTCAGATTTATTATATTATTATATGAAGTCAGGAAAATATGCCTTGCTACTATTCTACCAATGATCATTTGAGTTATAAAATGCATCATCCTATTTGTACAGGATAGGTGTTATCAGAATGTGTCACAGATCCCACGTCATCCCAATTTCTTAGGAAAGAGGGTACTGCCTTGTCAGCTGAATTTTATTCAAGGATTCTCTAACAACTTCAGATAATTGTCCTTAAGCTGTTTGCCCCTACCCTGCATCCTTTGCCAGAAATTACAAATGAACCCCTATCTGTCCCTCAACCACCCTTCTCTACTTACCTACATCCCAGAGCAAAAGCATTTCCTCTAACAGCCTTTGATCATTGTCTCCTGTCTTGAATAGTCCTGAGGAGCCTACACCAGAGGAAGAAACAGAATAAAAGCATATTTTGGATTCATACAAGTATTATCTATCTAGAATATAAAAGAGTTCTGGAATTGTATAGGCTTAAGCAAACAGACTCAATACACATAAAGCAAAAGCTATTTCCAATACAAGGACAGGTAGACAAATGCATAACCCTAGATGGAAAATGTAACTTGACGTCATAGAGCAATGTTCCCAAATAAAGTATAAATTATTCAAGAGATTGTTAAACTAGCATTAAAAAAACTTATAGACATCTGCACCTTAAGGGAACATAAAATTATGTAAATCAGAGGAAATAACTTTTCATCTGCTAAGTATAAATTTTGGAAATTAACTATTTATAAGAATTCTGCCATCCCCACCCCCAAAAAACAAACAATTTCTTCAGAATTCACTGAACCCAATGAATAAAAAATATCAAGCCAACAGGACTAAATACATATGAAAATTAAGACATTTAGATTTGAAATACACCCTTATCTATATAACCCTAATGATAAAAAATGTCAAAATGATTGTCAATTTAAAAAGTAACACTTATCATAAAGGAAATATACAATCTATCATTTCAAGTTAATTTGCAATATGAAACAGTAGGTGAATTTAATAATACAGAGAATTATAATAATAAATGAACTAAGATTATTTTTTTTAATTTTAAATTTTTGGAGATAACATTTTATGTTAGAGTCAAAAGCATCATGGTTCATTACATTTTGCTCAACAAATAAAAGTCTAACATTTTAAGAAAAAAATTATAATATTATGTTTGCTATTGCACTAATATCATATACCATAATATTTTATAAGTGGTCATTAGTTCTTATATATATTTATGTATTTTTCATAGTACAGTTTAATATGCACAAAGATTCTCCCATTGGCTCTCATTCCTTCTCTCCCCACTGTGTCTCCTCTATATTACTGTAATAGTATACTGTTTCAGCAAGACTCACAAGTCCAACATTCTGCTAAGTGTATCATGCACTGTAGGTCTATACAATGTTACAAAGTCTACCATCATATTGTCAAGATATATTTAGCAGTTTGGGACTCCTCCTTTTATTCAGGAGTAGAGATGCCTTCTGGAATGTGTCTTCACTTCGTAGTATGCTAGTCTTCATCCTACAGTTCATCTGTGAGAATATATGTATATACATGCTTACCCTTATATTATTTAACTTGTATTTTGCATGAAGGTTGTCATATATCAGAGAATATGTGCTATTTACTAATACCTATTATAAAATACATTGAATCATTAATTGTATCTTAATGTATTTTTGCAGAACTAGGCCTGTTAGACACAAAGTAGGGTTTTTGTGATTTTTAGAACTATTACAACCATAAATATAATAATTAGCTTTGAGTGTTTTTGCAGTTTCCTCATTGCCTGAATTGATTCACCACTGCGCTGAAAGTTCATAAATGTTCTAGCTGCTTTGTGAGTTCATATTGTCAATGTTTCATGCTAGACATTCTGATAATTATGCATCATCATATTGTTCTGATTATAATAGTCTGTTTCTTAGATAATGTGGGGAAGATTTTTGTAGTGATTATCTGGCCATTCTCTTTTACAAAGTAATTTTTATGTGGTAACCCATTTGAATTCCACACTTAAAATAAAAATTTAAAAATGTAGTTTATACAAATAAAAATCCATGTGTATTTATGTTTATACTAATAAAATCCACTCATATTTATTTGGGATCCCGTTTGCCAGCTACAGTACAGTAAAACTCCCCAAGACAATAGTGTATTTTTTCATTTTATTAGGTGCATTTGATATCAATAAATTCCAAAGTTAAATATGCTTAAATTTATTAGATTTTACTTCATGGTTGGGCTTTTAGTGTTCTGATTTTTTAAAATGTCAAATTAAAAACTATTATATTACTGTTCTACAATTTTTATTAAATGGGTTATTGCGCTTTTCATTTTTACAGACACAGTTCATGTCACATTAACATGTATGTACAGACTGAGTTAAGTAGGACCTGATGTTTTAGCACATCACAGTAAGCCACAGCTCACTAACCCCTACTTCATAGCAACATGTCTGCTTGGAGTTCCACTTCCTCCACGTCTGACGCAGCTTTCTATCAACAATCACCCTTGAGGTTTGCAGATTCAGGTTCAAGTACTTCAATCCCTGTGACCCTCAGGGGAGGCCCAGATGAAATTCCAGGCTCTTGGTTTCAGCCTGTTCTAGCCCCAGCTATCATAGGCAGGTCATTTTTAGCCCATATTTATACTCCACTTTAAATGTGGTCTTGCGGTCTTTTAACTCATTGAATAATATAATCATTAGCACGTTAAGACTGACAACATAAAGTGACTTAAAATTATGACTGCCCTTGAAGAGAGGAAAGGGAAGAAGGGGCAGTTGGACAAGTCATGAGAGAAAAAGAACTGAAACTATACTAGGGAATGCAAAACATCTGTTCTCTTTATGTTAAATAAATACAGACAGAAATGGTCTATGGGAGACCCCTTCTTTCTTCTATTCCTTCCTCCACCCTCCCTCTCTTTATTGCCTTCTTTCCTTCTGCCTTTCAAATAAAAATACAGAGCCAATTTTAAAGATATTAGCATGGTATATATATGATAAAACACCTATAGAGAATGGATGTACAAAACGCTGAAAACTGTTATAATAGGCAAACAAAAAAGGAAGAAAAATGTTTAAATAGACACTATATGAAAGAGACCTAATAGAAAATAAGCTCAGGACATAAATTTTCAATTCTATTAGGTATTAACTAAAGTTAAAGTAAAACTTAATTAATATTTACATGACCATAAAGAAAATGAATATATATAGAGAGAGTTTATTTATTTGAAATAATAAAATAGTAAAAACAAAACAGAAATAGACTAAATGCTTAACAAACAAATGTTCATCAGAATGAATGAATGGATCTCTGATATTTATCAAAACAGACATGAATCACAAAGTAGTGAAAGAAGGCAATTCCCATTAGCCATTAGGCTATCATGCCAGGCCGAAGCATGCATGTTTAAATTGTGTAAGGAAATGTTTAATAAGAAAAGAACAAGGAAGCTATTTCTTACCTTTTTAAACCCATATATAGAAACATACCATTTAATTTATTGTAAGGTAATTGCCTTAACTAAGTCTAAACTAAAAACCTGCAGTTGCTCGAAACCTTGTACACATTTATGCATCCTGGTAAGGCTACAACAAGAGCTGCTTTTTCCTCTTTCTACTTCATTCCATCTGAAATGGTTAATCTATGCCATGTTCTTTTTAAATTTTCTATTCATTTTGGTTTTGATTGAACTGAGGAGGAATTAGAGGTAGAAGACAATCGATGAGGAGTGGAGAGGAGGCAATGAAGTGTTGAGTAGGTTAAAGAGGGCAGGAGATAAAGAGGGAGACAAGAGGGAGAGGAGAGATTAAAAATCAAGAAAGGATGCATTAAATAGCAGAAAGATGGACTTGTGACGGAATGTGAAGGACTATACTACTGCAATCATGTGGGACAAATCAGTGGGTGGGTGGGGATTTGATGAGGGGAGACGGGAAATACTGGAGCTTAGGGAATTGTGTCATGGAATAATAAATTAATTGCATTAAGAAAAAAACTTGATTAAGGGATCCAGTATGAGTGGCTGGGACTCAAGTGCTTGCACCATAATGTAGCAAGCTGCTTGGGAAGCTCTAGCCAGGATTCAACTAGTCACTCAGATATGGGAAGCAAGCGTCTTAACCCCTGCACCAAATGCTTGTTCCTCCTGTGTTCTTTAGAACATAAAATGATCTTATAAAGGCTGTTCTCTGGGTTTGGAGTTTGCACTTAGTGCGTTTTTTGAAAGGTAATATATAACTTTCAAGTATGTATGAAATCCTTCAGATTTTCAAATATGGAATACATCAGAGGTTTGGAGATAAAACCATGTTTAAAATTCTAGCAAAGTTCCATTTATTGCACTAAAAGAATGATGAAACTTTAGCATTATCCATGCATCTCAGATATTATTGTAGCTAATATTAACTGAACAAAAATTAAATTTTTAATTTAACACTTGCTTAACATACATCTACTTTTTGATTTCTTTAATTTAAACTGATCATGTATTTTTTGAACCATAATTTCTTCATGGCTCTTAATACTTTGAGGACTCATGATTTCATTATCCTTCACCATCATTAATTTTAAAATATTCATGGAATTTTTATGTTGCCAGTTAGATTCACTGTGCAACATCTTTTGAAGAATAATTCAAGGTGGGAGTTAAAGACTACATTTTCTGCTCAGGAAGCAGTACATTTTTCATTGATGTCATCCTATTAACAAACAAGCCACTTGCTTTCCAGTGGTTTCAAAATGATATACACAGAAACAATTGTTGTGTACTGACCCAAGAGTATCATAAATGGATATATGATTGTTGGTCTCTTCAGGAATGCAGCTACAGAAGTGATTGATTTAAGCATCATCAATAAATTCAATCACTGATTGACTATAGAATTACTTGGTAAGCATTTACAACCTAGAAATGGATGAGAATCAGTCTCAGAGATTCTATTTAACTTGTCATTTCCTAGTGTGCCATAAAATCTATTTGAAATAATTCTCATAAATTTCTAGGGCTAGGAACGAACAATTGGAGAGTATAGTATGTTTTTTTCATTTGCATTTATTCATTTCATTTTTTTTTTGTCTATTTCTGCTACTGCTGGGTACTCTGCTACCATGCTCATCCTTTCAATGGGAAACACGTAAGCTGGATGGGAAGCTAGCATGGAGGAACTAAATGCAAATACAGATGTTATTTGGTCATACTTTACACAAATTGTCTTCAGAATTCACATCTTCTGATATTCTATGTGAAAAATGGCCAGGACAAGCCTTATCAAATAAAGAATTCATGTGTATCTATGTAGAAAAGAGAAAAGGGAAATGGAGGGGTTTTAAACATGAGTATACAGGCAGAATCTAGTGGAAATATTCCACCATGGATTTATCATAAATACCATGGTATGCTTTTCAGGTAATTCCTGCAGAACTGAAAATGCTAACTACTGTGTATACTATAATTGAATTTTCTGGAAAAAAAAATGTCTTAGGCAGACAGAACTCTTTCCTCAAAGTTACTTTCTTTCCCCAGTAAAGTCTGCTTTCAGTGACTATTTTATAACTGGGATATCAAGCTTCCTTCTCTATTTCCACTCATCAGCCCTCCCATTTCAATCTAAGATATCCCTGAAGAGTTTAAAGATATTGTTCCATAAGATTTTCCCAAATATCCTTAAGATTCCATTTTACATGAAACCAAATTAATAGTGACTGAAAACGCCACGAAGAAGCAATCTTTTAAAATGAAACTCGGGAGATGGATTAATACATATCCAACAACCAGAAAAATGAAATTGCTAAGGTTCACCTAAGAATTCTAATGTGGAAATGATATCCAATCAAAATGAGCAGCTATCCTTATGGATATGCATATGCATTCTAAATAAATGGGCATCAATGTACACCTGTACATAAGTCAGAGAAACAAGGACCATGAGCTTGACATTCTTAATTATGTTCCACATGGAATATTTGGTTTATTTCTTTATAACTTGAGGATTTGCAGATCTAGAACTCCTGGTTATCACAGGTAAGATTCCACCAGAGTAATGACAAAATATCAAGTCACAGCTGTCACAACACATTGCCCTATATGTGTTAAGAGACCAGAAGAGATGTTATTACCTTGACCTGATTTTCAGAGGAAAACAGACCTGTACAATTATAGTAAGAATGGAAAAAATACATTTACTACATGTGTAATCTAGATAGTTTATTGGATTATCACTTCCTTCTTAGCACAATCTCATAGATGTATAACTAGACTTATGCAGAGAGGTAGGCTAAACATGTAAAGAATCCAGTCCAGACAGTTGAAAAAGTTAGTAATATGAATATGTTGCATATATGAAACTAGCTGCTTTGTCACAGGCAGTAACAATTGTTTCTATTCTCAAAGAAAAGATAAGAACAACCATAATCCCAATAGAAAAGATCTTGATTTACAAAGTAGACAAATTCACTTTACAAAATATGTCATGTATCTAGCAGTTGAAAACTTGCTATCAGGAATGATTGACAAATAGTTCTAAACTGACCAGCAAATTCTTAGACTGTGATCAGAAAGACGCCTACACCCAATGACTGACTAGGGTCAATTCAAAGGACTGATTCACTGTGACTGTGAAGTCTGTCTTTGTGTTGTCTGAGCTTCAAAACTATGCAATAATGGCATTGAGACTTCTGTTGCAAATGTTCTCTTTTTTCATCATTAGTCTACAAGTTTTTAGGTAAAATGTCTGTATGTAATCACTAGGCTTACGACAGACCTGAACAACAATCTACATCCACTCCTTCACTGCCCATCTCAAGCTCTTTGGAGATACAAAAACAGAAACAAAACAAAACAAAAAACCTCTGGTCAGTCTTTTCTATAATACAACGTTCATGACAACCTAATGGGATTGACAAAAAAATAAATACTTTTATGGGTCCTAAAATATACCAATCTGACATGTGATGAAAACAATAAGTATTATTTGAATGGTGGTATGGCTCAGTGGGTTAAAGTACATCCTATAATATTGGCATCCCATATATGAGCATTGTTCAAGTCTGGGGTGTTTCTCAACCAATTCCTGCTTAGCCATCTGGAGAAACAGTGGAAAATGATACATTTTCTTAGGCTCCTGCATTTACAGGAAAGAGTGAATGGGGTTCTAGGTTCCTAGTTTCTGCCTGGCTTAGTTCCAGCCATGAGGTCATTCAGGGAGTAACACAGCCAATGGAAGACCTCTTTCACATGTCCCCAAAACGTTGAATAGATGAATAAGTCAATGAGTGAACAGGGCAAAAAGTAAGTTCCTCAATTATTATAAGCAATGTGATTGAAGAGATGGGTTCCACTGATTAGTAACTGCTAACTATATTTAAAATTAGAAAATTGTTATGCTATTAACCAAGATCTCTTGTTAACACAATCCATTCATTCCATTCAGCAAATAGTTATTCAGTGTCAGACTCTACGTGGATACAGAGAAAACACAAGCATAGGCAATAGATAAGAACGATCTTTTTGTATCATGAAACTTTCAGGAAAGCTCACAGAAAAAAAAAAGAAAATGCAAAAATGTGTGAATTACTCTAGTAAAAGAAAAGAAAGATGATATTCTGAAACATCCTTTGGAAGCAATTTTTGATAGAAAGCATAAGAAGGAAGATATTTCAGAGCAGATGAATTTCCAATAGAATTTGAAGAGGGCATTCCTGGGTATGGTAGGCCATCTTTGAAAACAGTCCTTCAATCTTTCCCACCTCTTGGTATTCATCCTCTATGTAATTACCTATTCCCTAGAGTATCAGTCACTTGCAAGTAACATATCATTTTTAGAAAAGACAATGAACAAAACACAACACTGTATGTTATTGCCGTGATTGAATGACAAAGACTGAGACTTCCAATTAGCTAGAATGTTTTGTCTTCATTTTCATGCTTTGATAAAGTAAATTAGCATAATGAAAAAGCCCATGTGTAAGAAATCAAGGGAAGCCTGGGCCAACAGCCATAGCAAAGCTGAGTTTCTTGATCCATAGCATGCAAGGTACTCAATTATACCAACAGTAATGTGGGGTTGGAAGTATATCTCTCCTTCATCAGCTGTTTGGACAAGATCCCAGATCTGGAAGACATCTTAATTATAGCCTTGTGTAAATATCAGCTAAGATGACAATAAGTGATTGGGTTTCTGCTTTCCTTATGGGAGATGTGAACTGAGCTCGTGGATCCTGGTTTCGGCCTAGTCCAGTGCTGGCCACTTGTAGGCATTTAGAGAGAAAATCATTAAATGTGACCATGATCCGTTTATCTCTCTCTCCTCAATATTTATTTTTAAATGTGGACAGAAAGGGTAGGGTAGCCACTGGAAAAAAAAAAAACACTATGATGAAAATTGGATGTTGTAAGATCTATGCACTAGCTGGTATCTCTGAGAGATGGTAGGTAAGATGGAAGATACTTAAATATACCTTCAAATGGCATGGGATAGACAAAGTAGCACTCTGAATGCAAACATTAGGAATTTGAGTTTTACAGGTGCAGTATAGTGAGCTATGCTGCTTACTCTATATTTGGTTATTACGCAGAGAAGCATTCTATAAAAATGGAATATGTGATATTGTTTAAAAACTTATTGGATTAGTTTTTAAAATCAATTTATCCATATTTTATGTATTAGTAGATTGGTGCTGTGTGACTGAGCTAGAGATTGGGTTTCCAAACTTACGACTTAACTGAAACATGTCATGAGATTGCTGGAGAACCAACGGCATAGAAAAATGCATAAGAAACCACTGGATCCTTTCACATAATATCTATTCCTGAGATCCAATTTATAATTTAATATAATTTAAATTTCATCAGCTATTTAGTTCAATTGTTTGAACATAAATACTCAAATATTATTCAAGACTTCATTAAAAATTACTACTGCTTTCAACACATAAATATGAATGAATTTTATATGATCATCAACATCATTAACAAATTTTGGTAATATGGTTAAATTCTTTTCTGAGAAAGGCAACTTCTTGTTCTGGGTTTGAAAATGCTCAAACAGGAGCAAAACAGTATCTTAAAAAACTTCACTTAAATAAATTTTGTTTATCTAGATGATTTTCTTTTATTGTCTCAAAAATGACCTTATGCATTATACATAGAGCAAACAATTATGTAGGTGTCAAAATGAAGCAAAGGTTTGACATCCTTGGTAACATTGCCAAAATATGAAAATCCACCTAACAACTAGCAAACCTGTCAATGTCCAACTTATGATTAAGATTAAAAATATAACAAGGAAATCTCCATTTTACAAAACCAAAATCCTCATAGGTTTCACTGGTTTCTCCAAATGTCATTGATGAATTAGCCTTGGCAAAGTGACTATTAAAACTGACCATTATCCTATATTTAGCATGTGAGGATTAAAGTGAGATCAAGTAGGTACAAGAGGAAAATGCTTACATTTATTTTAATTAACTCCTCTTTAGTTTTTCTATCCTTGAGAGGCTTCCAAGTACATTTGATGAGTGAGTCTCTTATTTAACTCCTGAGTCCATCCATCCCTATTCCCTCCCTACTTGGATCTCCTAGTCCACATTCAGACATTTAATCGTCATCTTTACCAAAAGAAATTTCAGCAGACGTTTATTTTTAACATTCATTTTTGAGAATGAGAATAATGCATTCCCAAGCAAAATGAGACTATTCTGTTAGGTTTTCAAATAACATCTTGGAGCCATGCCATACATCATTTACAACAAGGTTACGTATATTTGGACATAAAGGAAAATTTTGACTTTTAAATAATCTTAATAAACATATGCTATCTTAACCATCAAACAAAAGTGAATATATTACTGAAGTCCTATGTAAAGAAAGGAAGAATAGATGGTATTTATATGTGTAGCAATGGTGTCTGATGCTTTCCATGCTTTCCATAATCTAAATTACATAAGTTATATAAATGGAACAAATTTAATATATAGCCTTTAGGGGTTAATAATATTTCCCATTCTGTCCTGCCTTACTTCATTGCTCTCACCCTTCTACCTCCTTTCTTGGTTATTTTAAAATTTTATAGCATACATTGAAATTATACTCTAAATAAATAACTCACCAAGTCATTAGCAGAAAAACTACTGTTCCTTAAAAGAATAGGGCAATGAACGATAGCTAAATCCCAAAATGTCAATTTTGTTCATATGTATTAATTTTTCAAACTCAGTATACTAGTTATCATAAATCAGGGAAAAATATCAATATCTATTTTTGGAATGCTATTAATTTTCCTTACCATTATTTTCCAAATAAGTCAGACTCAAATCAAAGATGAATCTCAGCTATAGCAGTAGATGTATGATAGCTTCAAAAATGATTATAGTGTGACACGTGTTACTTCATAGCAAAGACTTACAACACTGTTCTCACAGAACCTTTGCCACAGATGTGAACTCTAAGTCTCTTCTTATATGAACTTGACATCCATTATATAATTGGCCTTTTGGGAATATGACTCTGAAATCATATGTATGAAAACATAGTTTTCTATTGTTTATTAAAAAGCAGGAGACATGATAAAGATCAAATTCTAAATTAAATAAATATTAAATAATTAAAATATATGTTCCAATCAGTGGTAATATTCTGCCTGCTGGGTAAACATGGAACAGCTCCAGTAGTCTCCGGAACATTCTTTAAAGCCAAGGAAGATGAAGATCCACAACTTTTCTCTTTCCCTCTTCTTTCATATTGTAAAAAATGTGAATATGTTGAAGCATTTTCCCTGTCCTTCAATTGACATAACGTTATCTAGTAAGTTTGTAGACCTTGCTAGGTGGATCAATTTGAGCTTAGCAATTAAGAGATGTAACAAATCTGAGTCAATAATTCTACCATAGCTTTAAAATCACCACATCCCTATAGAAAGGGATTAGAAAAAAAAAATAAGTGAATAGTTTTAAAAAATAGCAAAGTAAACAGAAAAGATATTGTATAATTTCCTGACCCTATTCCAATCTTACCAACATGAGAACTCTCATCAGTAAATCACCACACATAATAATTAATCATTAGAGAAAAGGAAATGATCTTGAGAGATTATGTGATGCAGACTCTCATCTGGACAGAGTACCTGGGTTAATGCAATTGCTTGGAAGATGGACTTAATATAATTCTGTGTTTAACACTGCTTATTAAAAAGCAACACTGTCTATTTAAAATTTAGAGAGAAAAAACACAAGCATATCACTCATTTTCAAAATGGGCTGAGTTCTACAATATTCAGTATCATTTTTTAAAACACTATATGAAGTCCTCTCTAATAACATTACTTGATTCTCTCAGAAATAGATATTAAAACTAACTTGTATCTATCAAACATTAACAGGTGCTGGAACGAGAAATGTTAGGACTATTTCTATTGTCCTTAGAAAATGTCCAGTACAGTAGTTGAGATTCTGCTTAGGACACTCAAATTGCACTTTAGAATACTTGAGTTCAAGTTGCTTCCAATTCTACTGTCCTGCTGCTGCACACTCCGCAAAGTAGAAGGTGATGTTTCATACACCTGAACACACACACACACACATACACACACACACACACACACACACACACACACACACACACACACACACAGAGTAAATCCAAATTTCCAAGCTCCTGGTTCGCCCAACTGATTCACTGTTGTGGGCATTTATGCAGTAAACTATTGGGTGAAGGATATATCTCCCCACCCTCTCTTTCAATTAATAAATACATTATTTCCATCTGTATACACAGAATGGAACAGTCCCAGTCTAATCTGAAGTCTCCTTTGAAGTCTTTTTGGAATTCTAATTAGAAGTATAATTATGTAAAATCACTAAAATTTTGGCAAGTACTGACAAGAAGAAAAGATGAAGCCACAGAGAGGTGAAGTAACATTTTTAAATCTCGACAGTAATTAAAATAAGTCAGAAAATAACCAAAGCTGTCTAATTTTAATACCTGTATTCTAGAATCATCACTTGCTGAAGAGATCCAGAAGAATACGTTTCTGAGTGGTCAGGGTTCTTCGTGCTGTGCACAATTATCCTGACAGTTTGATTTATTGCCATCTGGAAAGAGCACTTCATACTTAAAATGCAATCGGTAAGCCTTTTCCTATGCATTACTTCTTAGCTCTAAATGTACCTGGGTGAATAAATATTTTTCAGCAAAAATAATTTTGTTGCAAGCACTGGGGAAGATGCAATTGGTTCTAATCTAAGTAATTTTCTTACTTTCCCAGAAACCAATACTAAGTTAGGATTCACATACTAATAGACCACAGATACAAAAGGTACTGTCATAACAAAAGAACAGAACAAAACTATTCAATTGTTGCTTTGTTTTGCTCAATTCAAATTAGCTCTCATTTTGCCAATACTTCTATGATTTCCTTTTTTATGCCTCGCAGAGGACACACGCATGCATATAGTTACATAATATGTAAGAAGTTAGAACTTGTGAGAAGGCTAAATGTAATTATTACATAACTTCCTTTAAAATGTGTGTTCTAGTGATCTAAGAGAAAACTTTGTATTTCAGCTAAGATTTTGAGAGTTGAGCTGTTGCTTACCACCCTATTCACTTGTGAAAAACAAACTAAAAAAGGAAAACCTAGAAAACAGAACAACTGCTTTAGGTGAAGGCATTGAGGTTTCAAAGCAAACAACTGACCTAAAATTTGCTTAGAAGCAGGTAACTGAGGGTTAAAAACACGAGTGAGACATGTGACCTGGGTCTTAGAAGCTACTACCATGATTCAGCTTGTCTAAAATCAACAAAAATAGAGAAACAAAAACGATGTGTGTATATTTTCAAAACCTTCAACAGTCATCACAATATTCTTCAGACATTGAAAACATTTGGAAGCAATTAGGAAATTTCATGTAGCTACCTTTACTATATTAGAAATTCTAACAAAAATATTACTGAATATTAATAACCAGATCCATATTTTAACAGAAAGGAAAACCATGAAAAAGATTAAATGACTATGTAAGAAATAAAAGAGAACCAAACTGAAACAATATAGCCAAGAAAGAAATCAACAAACCAGCCAGTTCAATAAAAATCACCCAGAGATACAACAAAGCAACAAACATATAAAAGTATCACAGACAAGAGCAGATAATCGGTGTGGTATAATTTGGAAATGTCAAAGAGACATGTAGTAGAAGGGAAACAATAAAGAGGAATTGGTTGAAGAGCTTTAATTTTACACATTTTTTTTTTTTTACTGACAAACCACAGACACAATATTGAAGAATGCCATGCTATATAACACATACATACACCCCAAACAAGACCCTTAGATATATTATAATTAATTAGTGAAATGCATAAATGAAGAGAAAAATCCTGAAAAACGTAAGTAGAAAATTGCTACATACCCATAGCTAAATGAATGATAATATGTAAATATTAACATGACAAAGTATACACCAATAAAATTTAGTTACAATTTTATAATATTTTCCTCATTTGTAACTGTAATAACCATCTCCCAAGCTTGAAGAATAGTAATGCAAACAGAACCCCCTTTATAGATATGTACACATTCATGCACACACGTACACACACACACAGAGACAGCTTGGGCATGGAAGATAAAAATAGGTTTACAAGATAACTTTGATGAATACTAAAAATATTAACAATGAATCAGATTTAGTATTTATGCTCAATTATAGGAAAAACAAAGGAACATGTAATTTTCCACAATAACCCTGGAACCAGCAAAAGATAGCCGGTAAGGAACTCTTCCGAATAAACAACCTGATCTCTGTTACAATGAAATTGCAAATAAAGAAATAAAAGTTGGAAGGAAATGCTATAAATTAGACTTAACACATATTCATGCTGTCACAAATAACGTATTAAAATCTATACAGGTTAATATACCTCTATACATTTAGAAAAAAAAAACTGAAAGAAAACAGACTTTGCCAGATAAAATAAAAATCACTAAATAACTTACTTGAGAAGTAAATAAATAAATGAAAAGAATTGGAAATAAAACAAGAGAACATAAAACACAATTTACCTTAATTCCTCTATAAAGAATATTTAAATCATAAAAATAGGAATAATACATTGTACTTCTGTGTAAAATGGGGAAAAATTAGTGCATGACAACATATGTAGAAGGAACAAGTTGAAGCAAATATTGAGCAGATACTGTGGAACCAGAGTTTATGTTCACACCAGAATCACACATGAAATAATTGATATAAATATTGAGGCTAAGGAAGCATCAATGGGGTCAACAAACAAGTTAAGACAAAATGGTACAATATACACACAACTGGACTCAGAAACAATAGACAATACGGAATAGAAAGCAATTAGAAAAATTGGACTTCAACCCATTCATATTATCAATCATTTTAAGCATGAATGGCCTAAACATAAATGTTTAATGTGGAAACGTTGAAAAATCAAGATGTCTGCCTTCTACAAGAGAAATACAAAAAACTATCAGAAATTGCCAAAACTAGCTTGGAAATTGGCAATTATTTATAGCAACTAAACAAATGTAGATAACAAATTAAATATGATATGAAAGTGCTATGGATCTTGAACTACCCTTTGCTTTTCCATGATGCTGATACAGCCTTGCAGGCAAGTCTGTGCTTCCAGCGTGTGATTCTGGTAACTAATTCCAGAAGGAATACAGAAAGCTTTATTTGTAAATCATTGCATAGATCCTTTCCGAAGCATCAGTTACTTGAGCTATTGATGCAAGTTGTTCATCTCTATTTTGCCTGATGTGGAACCCACTCTCCATAAATATCAGATCTCGTTGCTCAAATGAGTATGTGATGAACAGAATCTCATACTAAATGTGATTGAAAAGATTCAGCAATGAGATAGAGACAGGTTAAGCTGTGTTGAAGAAAAATTGAGGATAGTTTCTATGAGGCATCAAAGAGCTAATAATAGCAGGTTTATGAAATTCAACATAGCCAAGGAAGGATATGTCAAAAACTTCTGCCGAAATTGGTGGTCACTGTCTCTACATGCAGACAAATGAAGAATAAGGCTGAGTTATAAATCCTTTAACTAAATGGTGAACACCCAAGAGAGCAATCTATAAAAATGTAGAGTTTTAATTTCCGAATGGTTTTTGTGATGTGGTTAAAAATGGATGATCTAAAAAATATTGCTTAAATAGAGTTTTGGGGCTACACATCACAATAGATGTCAAAAGTAGAATGAAATGCTAGTAAACCAGTGGATATCAGCCTAATTCGACACTCCAGATCAGCAAGTTCATTAAAAATGGAGAGAACCAGATACATACTTACCACAAAGGAACAATCAAAGATCAGTTTTCAACAAAATGTCATAAATCAAACAGAAACAGGCTCTTTGGTGAAAAGCAATGGACTTAAATCAACCCCAAGATTGCCTATCTTTCATTTAAACAATTTCCCTTGAGCTTTCCTGTTTAGCTTCTGAATTATTTGGAGATGTATGGAATAATTTGGTATTATAGAGATTTTTTTTGTTACTGGTTTCTAGTAGAGATATATTATGGTGTGAGAGAATGTTGCGTCTTATTTTTGTATTTTACTATTTCTTATAATACTTCATGTTTCTATGATCTATTATAATACCGTTAAAGAATCATTATTGACCCACCGCCATTAAACAATATCAAGAAAGCACTATGAACAAATCTATTATTATAAATTTCCAAAATCCATCTAACCCTGATATTGTACTTGCTTAAATACAGCAATAGGTTCCTCACATTTGCTTTGTCAACACACTAAACAAGACATATCAGTCTGAGTTTGAAATCTGTGCACGCCATGATTGGCACAATTCAAAATTTAAATTCCACTATTCATGTTAATGCTTTCACATTACAAACCAAACTGGATGACTTACAGCTACATCCACAAAGGGATTATTTGCATATTTTTCTCTCTCCATGTGTACATCCATAAAATGTTTGAGTTTAAGCCATGCATTAGGCACTCTGCCTATCCTTTAGCACTGGAAATAAAATGATGGGTAAAATGTGTTTTCTGTTCTCTGAAGGCATAATCTACTCAAAAGATACTCATGTGTACCTGGCAGAAAGCAAATCTAACCAGCTTAAGCCAAAAATAGGATTACTGGCATGATATCAGCGTGAACTGCAACTTTAACACAACACTTAGGGAAACAGACAGTTGATTAATAACTTATCATGGCTGAATAATAAATTGAGCCATAACTTATTGTTACTCATTTCTCCCCTCTCTGTGATCACCATCATCTAGTAATCATAAAATCATAACAAAAGATTTATTGGGATAAGGCCACTCTAATACTACTGTTTTATTGCCACTATGATAATTAGGCCCACCTTGATTCTAAGCACCATCATCTGTCCTCTGTTACACCAGGATACTGTCGAGCCAAAACTCGTGGAAGCACCACCTGTTTTCAGTCTCAGCCTGCATAGAACAGCTACCATCAACCTTCATCAAATACACGGGATTTTAAAAAAGGATATGAGATATGAAATTAAAAGATAACACAAATCCCGTATAACTTTTCATTTCCCCTTGCACTTTCATGATAAGGCATGGCATACTACTGTACTGTCCTCTTGACATAAAAACTGGCTTAGTCCAGCTTGAAAAATAAACTAGGGTCTAATATACTAAGGATACTTTCTCAGCCTCCCTAGTATGAACTCTGCCTTACTACTCAGAAATATGAAACCTTCATATCACTTGCTATGGTTGAGTATTGCCTCTGAGTTTCAAGAAGCCTTCCAAACATTAAGACTTGCACTAGGGGGTTATGTATACAAAATATTATGCTTTATTTCACTGAGAAGTCTCTCTGAAAAAATAAATATTTATTTTCTACCCTTGCATTATATGCTTGAAACATTCTTAATATCCACACATATTTTTTCTACATCTTCTAGTAAATATGAATCCATTATGCTTGTTTTGTAACTTGGTTTATGAAATTTATAACAGATTATTTTTGCATACAGGCTTATACAAATAGACATTTATAGATTTGATTTAAATGCATGAGTCATTATAAGGGTGATAAATATAAAGTGCTAGCCTCACATCATTTTTGTACATTACCCACAGACAAGTGACGTTTGGTGTCCAGCAGTGATGATGTTACTGCTTCTCCCTGTCCAGACAGTTCAAAACTACCTAATGATCTCAAATTTCCAGGTCCAGTGACTCATGAAAGTTCTCAGGTCCTCCTAATTCAACACTGTGTCTCTCATGCCAGGAAATTTCTAAAAACAGAACACTCCATGTATGTGTCATTTGTTCAACTCTATGCTCAAACTTAAACTGACTGTTTTAGTTCTAGCTGTTCTCCAGTTACAAGTACTAGACACCGTAAGGAAAGTCTGCTGATTTTTGTGCATAACCTGGTCATGATGTCACAGCTGGCTGAACCAAAGCTGGAACTACTAAAGAAGCTGAGACCTCTTTGCAAGCCATAGAAATACCTTGCTCCATGGCTTCCAAATGCTAGTGCTATTGTGCAAGCCTGTTTATCACATTCCACCTCCAACTGAAGTAAGGCACGAGGCAAAATCAGCATCTCATTTATCACCAGGCCTGGTATTCTTGGAACTACGAAGGAGCCAATATCAGAATCTAATTTTGAGAGACTGCTTTCTATCAACACTCTCAGCAGCTACATCCCAAGGTTTAGCTTCTTCCCCAAAAACTAATCATGAAAATAGCACTTAGAATCATTGAGTGGGTCCTTTTCTATTATTATTTTTGAAGGTGTTTGATGACAAAATGGAGAAAGTAGGAAGACGAGTTAGGGTAAAGAGTGAAAACAATGATTGAGCAATGATGACTTGATTACTGACAGATAGTGTATACTTGATACTCACTTGAAGAAAAGCAATTGACAGGGCCCGGCGCGGTGGCGCAAGTGGTTAAGGTCCTCACCTAGCACGCCCGGGATCCCATATGGGCGCCGGTTCTAATCCCGGCAGCCCCGCTTCCCTTCCAGCTCCCTGCCTGTGGCCTGGGAAAGCAGTGGAGGACGGCCCAAGGCTTTGGGACCCTGCACCCTGTGGGAGACCCGGAAGAGGCTCCTGGCTTCGGATCGGCATAGTATCGGCCCGTTGTGCTCACTTGGGGAGTGAATCATCGGATGGAAGATCTTCCTCTCTGTCTCTCCTCTCTGTATATCCGCCTTTCCAATGAAAAAATAATAAAAATAAATCTTAAAAAAAAAAGGATTTCCTTTTAAAAAAAAAAAAAAAAGAAAAGAAAAGCAATTGACATACTATAGAACACACCTCAAAATCTGCTGAAGAATACAAAGAAATGAAACATCTAGCCAGATTACAGCATTTATTGAAACTAAGTATTAGAGCATTAAATTCCCCTTCACCCCCACATCTCTGTAATTGCTCAGTACCTGAAACATACCTGAAATATCCATACCTGAAACATCAAATTGAACACTTGGACCAGGTGATTATTCACCCCTTTTTGAGATGGGTCAAAAGTATGGTTTCAGGAGTCTAAAACTCAACTACTGCAACAGCATAGCACCTGTGTCCGTACACAGCACTTGACAGCATACTGATTTCAAGAAGCCATGACTAAACATCAGGTGATGAACATTCAATCTGGTTACATTCTGATAAAACCACATACTTAAAATGTCTAGCAGAAAGAAAAATCCATATTTTAAAAATTCATTTACAATGATAGATATTTGGCCCAGTGGCTAAGCCACCACATAGGAAGCCTTCATTTCATAGGGAAGTGCCTGTTTTTTGTGTACTGCTCCAAACCGGAATCCAAATTCCTTTAGCATATAGACTGGCGTAGGCAATGGCCTGAGTTCTTGGGTTCCTGACATCCACTTGAGAGACTTAGAATGAGATTCAGGCTCTCATTTTCAGCCAGACCTTTTCCAGCTGCTGTGGGCATTGGAGAAATGAACCAGTGGGTGGGAGTACTCCCAGGCATTTTCGCCAAATTTCAAATAAATATTTTTTCAAAATAAAAAACCACATTTACCTATTATTGACATAAATACATTAAAAAGTATTTTTCTTCAATTATTTCTTTAGTTGTGAAGTTTTAGTAGCTAAAACCCATCTCCTTCACATCATCAGCAAACACTTTCTATTTCTCTGTGCTGTGCTGCCTGATTTATTGTGTATGCTTTGCATCTTGTATTTCAAAAAGTGTGTTTGTCAGTTAGGAAAACGACTGGATTCTTTTGTGCATTAATGTCAAATGTTCACAGTATTCTTATCATTTTTAGGCAAGTGTCTGCGATATATCTTTTGACATTGATGTTCTAATATAGCTCATTCATGTCAGCTTTCTTTAATCCAATCTACCTTGGCTGGAAAATCATTTGAGGGAGGTAGGTGGAGGTGGGGGAATCATCTTTATGCTTGCTCATGCTATAATTATTTCAGAGGCTGAGGAAATTTAACAATGTGCTGTACTTTAAGCACTTTGTGATAGTCATCATCTTTGATCAATGTTTTAAAGCCTCACTGCTGATAGAAAAGATGAAAAGCAATTATACAGCATGACTGTTGAGTTGTTATTCAAGGTCCATCATGCTTTTCATTATTTTCCCCCTTTGCTCTTAAGCGAAATGTGTTTTATAACACTTCGACACAAGCATCATATTTGACTTTGAATGGTAGCAAACCTCCTTTCCTTCCATTAGTGGAATTGATATAGCATCCATGTGTTGGATTGAACTGCTTCTTCTAAACAGATTTTGTTTATGCTTATTCTGTGACATTTTTTTCTTTGCAGGTTTATGTTTTATGTTTCTTTTAGCTCTGGCCTTAACTATAATAAACGAGCTTTGAAGCTATTCTGCTTTCCATCCTGATTAGTAAATTAATATAGTGGGATACTTAAATTCTTACAGTGGTGAAGCGATGATTCATTAGATACACTGACTTTGCATGTTCGATGCATTCAATACAATCAAACATGAACTGAACACAAACATTCCATATTGAGCATGTTTATTTCATAAATTTCATGGAAAGTGGGTATTAGGAAAAACTGTAGATTTTAAAAACATTGCATCATAATAAGCATATTGTCAATTCATTTTCCAGGGATGTTTTAAATACCTTGTTTTTAATTATGAGGTAAGGATAAACATGGGATATTTAGTTAAGAATATAAATGAAATGCTTGATTTTCAAAGTGATATTAAATGTAACTGAAGTTTTATCATTTTAGAATGTTTTTACTTATTTGAGAGTAGTAAGACAGAAATAGAGACAGAGAAATCTCTCTGCTAATTCATACCCCAAATGCCAACAGCAGCCAGGGCTTGTATAGTTCTAAGCCAGGGTCCAGGCACTCCATACCTGTACCCCAGGTGTTGATAGGAAAGCGATGTACTTGGGTCATCAATCATTCCTTCATGGGTGCATTTGCAGGAGGCTGAATTAGAACCAGAAAACCTGAGACTCAAGCCTGTGCCCTGAAATATGATGCGGGTCTTCCAACCAGTGTTATAACTAGCACTGCCATTATATCCACACCAAAAGTTTTAGTTTCAATTTTAGCAGTATACTTAGGCCAAAGGTATTAATGCAGTTTGGGTCATAGTAATTTTGCTGTAAGATGTATAGTGAACCATCAGTTCAGCACTTTGAGTAATTCAGAATTCTAAGGGCTAGCCATTTAGATGTCAAGTGTGATAGCAATCTAAAAGGAACTGAACAATAGATGGTGTATCTTCAATGTTAAACCGAACTAACTAGAGGCCTGGATTTGGCACAGATCAATTCACTGCTAGCAATATTAGCATGTCACTAATGTCTAATTGAGGCCTGGGTAATCCACTTGCATTCCAGCTTCCCATGAATATGCCCAGGGAGGAAGTAGATGGCCCAAGAAGTTGATATCCTGCCTCCCTGTGGGTGCTCACTTCAACCTGGCCAGATATGCCATTGTGGTCATTCGAGCAGCAAAGCAGCTAGGAAGATCTCTTTCTCTCCCCCTCTCCCTTTTTTGTTATGGTTTTCAAAGAAAAAATATTTTTATTTAAAAATGAATTGGGGAGGGGCTGGCGTGGTATCCTAGTGGCTAAAGTCCTCACCTCTCACACCACCTGATCCCATATGGGCACAAGTGCTAATGCTGGCAGCCCTACTTCCCCATCCAACTCCCTGCTTGTGGCCTGCAGTCAAAAATGACCCAAAACCTTGGCACCCTGCACCCACGTGGGAGACGTGGAGGAGGCTCTGGGATCCTGTCTTCAGATTGGCTCAGCTCCAGCTGTTGCAGCTGCTTGGGGAGTGAATCAACTAACAGATGATATTCCTCTCTGTCTCTCTTCTCTGTGTATCTGCCTTTCCAACAAAAATAAAATAAAAAACTTAAAAAATGAATTGGCAGCGCATATAGAAAATCAAAATGATACAGGGACAATTAGCATGGCCTTTGTACAACAATGACACATGAATTTGTAAAGCATTTTATGGTTTTTTTTGTAGAAAAACATGAAATTCACCTAAATGATTAAAAAGTCTTTAGAAACATGTAGGATTATTCTTTCCCCTGTAATCTATACAAATGTCACATTCTTTTTTTAATTTGAGTTTAAAACAGTTTTAATTTATACAGTTACTAGTTTCTGATCTTCCTAATTTTTTTCCCAAAACCTGGAACAGACTGTTTTTCTAAGGCATCTTCAGGTCAATTAACACACTTTTTTCTCTCTGAAATGCACACACCTGGCAGCTGCACTGTGTCCAATAAACCTTGGTTAAACCACGTTTGCTAAATTTGGTATGTGACATTTGTCATTATGAAAGTTATGATTATCTCTGCCTCCTTTTCAAGTTCCTAAATATTTCTTTTTAGTGCTGATTAAACAATTTTCATGGATTCTCATTATTTTCTTCACCATTCTCAGCTCTACTACTAACACTGATTCAAAACCCTTCTCTGTGTTAAATCTTGCTCTCTACTCCTTCCTCCTTTCTCTTTGTGCTTCCTTCCTTCCAGCAATGTTGTACTTTCTCAGTGCAGAGAAGATAGCACTAACCACATAGGGAACCAGATGGAGAAAACCTCTACTCTCCAGAGAACATGACTGGAACAAAGATGGGAACAGTGTGATGTGGGAAATAAAGAAGATTCGTTGGGATGAGTGAATATGGAAGGCATTTGTACAAAGATTAGAGGTGGTACAGATATGGCTAACAGGTTTAACTGCTGCCTGAGCACCAGCGTCTCATAGGAGCTGGTTCAAGTTGTGTTTGTTCCATTGCTGATCCAGACCCCTGATAATTCAACTTCAAAAGCAGTGAACGATAATCAAGCACTTGGGACACTGACACACATGCCAAAGAGTGGGATGGAACTCTGGCTATTGGCTTTGACCTTGTGAGCCTTGGCTCTCATGGATATAGTTGAACCAGAAGATGGGAGCTGTCTCTGTGTCTTTCCCTCCATCTCTGCAGCTCTTTCAAATAAACAAACATTTTTTAAAAGGTTCGAGCTGTGCTAAGATGAACTTTATAATACAGAAATTCACTAATATGTTCCTGAATATGGTTAGTAATTGTTTAGGAAAACAATGAAACATATTAGCAGCCAACTCAAACTGAGATGTCTATAAACCTTTGCCTTTTCTTTCCCGAGAATCAGATTGTCCATGTTGCTTTTGTTTACAAATGGAAGAGCTTCATGTCAAACGTAATGTGGTCAACCCGGTTTAACGAATTTTTGTAAATTATCCTATGTCTTTTTAATCACATGTTCCTTTATTAATATTTGCAAGATATTCATGATGAATTCATGAGGATTTTTCACTTCTTATTTAATTAGAGGATAACTGAGTTCTTTTAAATGACTCTGATAAAATGTTGCTAAGGCTACATTTTATGATCCAGGCTTATTTTTCTTTTATCAAAGAATGTCACAATAGTTGTTTCCCTTCCAAGTTAAGAAAAATAGACTTAAGTAAAATAACCACAGGGTCTCTTGATAGTACCTCACTTATCCAAAGTTGTTTATCATTTCTCAGTTGATTCATTATTTTAGTGAAAAGATAGGCACTATATTGCATTTTTGGAGTTCTGTTTTATTTCTACTATTTGCCACACAGGCACACACACACACACACACACACACACACACACACACACACACACACACGTACACACACATATCTGAATATTAGGATGCTTCAAAAGTTCACAGAAAATGGAATTAAATTAAATTACAACAATAGGACTAAAGGCAAGTTTATGTTGGTACAAAAAAAGCAAAACAAATGGAATATACCCTTGGCTCTGTTTTTCTGACTCCGTTACTTCCTCTTACTTCAGGACCCTAACTGAAGGAGAACATTTCATATCCAGCCAACTGCTTCCACGGCAACATAAGAAACTTGCAAAATGTAGGGACAGCCCTAAGAGGCTCTGCTCAGAATTGCCGTATCTTCACCTGTGCTCAGGTTCTTATGGCCAAACACCCAGTAGCTGCTTGCTATCATCAAGAGGAATAGTGAAGGCTCATAGTCATGTTGTCACAAATAGGAATATGGGATTTTTCTTAATCACTTTAGAGAAGGGGAGAAATAGCTCATACATTTTTATGTGCACTAAATGCTACTGGTATATTTATAACTTCCTGTTGAATGGACTTTTTTTTTTTACTGAAATCTTTTCAAAGGATTTCATGTTGCCTTGAGAAAACTGCAACGCTTATCTGCCTGAGCTAAGAGCTCCTGGATAACACTCATGGATTCCTGTCATTCTATGCTCATCTTTGCAATAAAGCTTCCAACATCAATAGTATTTTTGTAAGTATATTTTCAAAACCTGTAATAATTGAAGGACTTTGGAATAATTATATGAGTCTTTTCATATGACCAAGAGTTCACAAGTCATTGTGTAAATATCCATTTCTGTTTTTAAATACAGATCACAAGAACTGCCAATCTTTCCCATAAACTATTTGTAACATATATATATATATACACACACACACATATATAGATTTATACATACACACATTTTTTTTTCCTTCATCAATTCCTACTTTTAAACAAAATATATTTAAAAATTGCAGGGGAATATCTTCTGCCACACAAGTGAGATGTATTCATGTGTATACCAACATCTATTATAATTATATATATTATTTATTTTCCCTTTACTCAAAAAAATTGAGAGAAACCAAGTATAGAGTTAAAAAATAAAAACAAATATATCCATATGATTGTCTTTATTCCTTAATCTTCAAGCCTTGTTGTATTTTAAGTATGTTTCTTACTTCTTAACCTACTTTATTGAAACGTTGAATGAAGCGATCAACAATCATTAATTCCCCTAGTTTTCTCATTCCTTTTTCATTATTTTGTGTGTGTCAGGAGAGTGGTAGAGGAGGGTATACATGTGTGTTTAAACCTACACATCTATTTGCGTGGTACAGCATTTAACCTAAAATCTACCTTCAAACTCAGTGTGAAATAGAGCAAGTTGTATCACCACCTGGGATGCCACCATTGTATATGAGCACCAGTTTCAATCTGGCTACTCCACTTCTGATCAAGCTCCCTCCTAATGCATCTGGGAATTAGGGAAGATGGCCCAAATACTTGGTACCCTGCCATTCATTTGGGAGACCCTTATGAAGTTCCTGTCTTCTGAATTCATCCTGGACTTCTCCATCTATCTCTTTCTCTCTCCCTCTCATTTTATGTATCTTCCTTTCAAATAAACTATTTTTTGATGAAAATATTCATCCTCCTCACAAAGTGTAAGTATGCAATGAAGCATCATGCTATGTCATGGTGCTGCTCATAAGTTTAAATCATTAATAACACTAAGCCAAAAAATAATTTCTTGTCTTTTTTCTTTAGCTAATTGGCATAAGAGAGATGATTTATCTAAATCAATATGTCACATCTATATATTAGAGGAAACTGAAAAAAATTCAGCATTGAAAGGTAGTGATAATACTTCTATAAATCATAATCTTTGTACTTAACATATTTATTTTTCCTGAGAATAGTGACTCAAATATGAAGCACAATTTTTATTTACTATTGTTCTTGAGACCATGTAAGTAACTATCCACTAAGATGACTATGTCCTGTACCAAAATATGTAACTATCAATGCCATCTGGGGGGTTGTCCTGCCATAGCTGTAGTAACTGGGATTCTGACACCCATATTTGAGACCTGGATTGCATTCCTAACCTTGACCCTGATCCTAGCCCAACCAAAGCAAATATGAATACAGGTTTGTATGGAGTGAATCAGTTAAATGCAGTTCTTTGTCTCTCTTTGACTATGTATTCTGTCTCTCTCTCTTTGTTTCTCAAACAATAGAAAGTTAAAAACAAAATAATAGTTTCCAAATGTAACATTAATAAAAGCTATAAAACATAAAAAAGTGATTATAAACACCAAATACCATGATGACCATTTTAAACTAAATGTATGAATTGTTTATCTTCTGTTTACATATTAAGATGTACATAACTGACTGATGTTGTTATATACATATAGAGGTGTGTTTGTGTCTGTGTTGGGTGTGTATTATAATTAAGCTTGTTCTGTTAAAATTAATTGATTCTGAAAAGCATAGCGTTTGTAACTGAATAGTTCTATGTCACTTTGGTGTCTTGTAATTCATCTAAATATTCTATCGGTAGGATGTATACATATATCTTTGAGTAACACTCTTTTGAAAACTATTTCCTGTAATTATACTTCTTTTTTATTTGATTATATTTCTTTTTAATATATTCTTAGTAGTAATTTCTAATGTTACTCAATATTAAAAGTTCAATTCTTAAATTATTGATAAATATTTGCTTTCTGGAAAGGTGTTTATTTACATTTTACAATCAAGTAATTATTATTATACTAAAATTTCAGTAAATTTTGAGTCAAGTTTACAAACGAAAACCACTTTAATTTCATTTTGAAGTTTTCTAGTGTCTTTTCTTGTGCGTGATGAATGCTGAACCCAGATATCTGGCGTATGCAGCTGGAGCCCCTCCTGATATCCTGATATTATGCTTAGTGACAACCTAGGAGATAAATACTGTTTATCATATATTCTGGATTTTACTTAAATTAATCACACATACTCAACCACAATTCCAAAATGAACTAAAAAATGCTAGTGGCCATTATCTTCTAAAAGTTTTTGTTATAAACCATGTTGGGGTTTTTAAAACATCTTTATTTTTATAGAAAATGGGGTTTTATTTTATAAAAGTTGGGGTTTTTAAAACATCTCTATTTATATAAAAGGCACAAATATAGAGAGAGGTTGAGACAGAGAGAGATCTTCACATGCTATTTCACCCCCCAAATGCCTGCGATGGTCACTTGGACAGTGCCAGGCAAAGCCTTGAGCTGGTAATTCCATCCTGGTCTCCCACACAAGCGGCAAGGTGTCAAGTGCTTGGGCCATCTTGTGCTTCCTTTCTAGAAGTATTAGCATGGACTTTTGTGAGAAGTGGAAGCACTTGGCACATGAACCAGCAACCATGCGGGATGCCAGTGTCACAGACTTAACTAACTGTGACACAATGTTACCTCCATCGCAAAAAGGTTTTCTATGTCCTATCCATCATCACACCAAAAGGGAGAACATCGTATTTTAATGTCTGTTTCAAAAGAAATCATTAAATATATACAACTTCTTGAAGAAACTAAGAGATAAAAGGAAATAAAATACTACTGATTACAATGTAAGTTTACAGAAGCAAAAACAAAATAGTTTAGACAATCAAAATTGAGACTTTGGAGAAAAAAACAATCAGTAAAGAAAAGACTAAGATCTAAAGAGATGGGACACTGTGGATGTTATATCCAGACCTTGAACATTATGGATGCCCTAGCTCTAACAAAAAGGCTCTGATGTAATAGCTGCTGTTAGAACCAATTATGGATGAAAGGCATTGAAGAGTGATTTTAAATGTAAGACAAATGAATTTAATAACCGAAATGCATGCAATAATCTACTATGGACATAATATACACTTACTGTGCAAATGAATAACCTGAAAGGCTTGAAGTTCACTGCTGTTGCCCAGTCACAAAGAGTGTAGGGATTTCGGCTCATGCAGTTACAATTCATTTTATGATAACGTTATTGAGGTATAACTGACAAACTTTATAGTTGGCAAATAACATTTATATAATGGAGTAACTTGATTTTCATAGTGCAGTAACTACCCTCTCTGGAAGATCCTTCATTTCTTTCATTTAAATGTCTTTTTCATTTAAAATGAACCCTTTACCAAATCCCCGTTATATTCTATGGTATTAACTACAGTCATATTGCAGTAGATTCGATTTCTAAAATTTACTAATCCTGCCTGAGTGGAACTCATCAACATCTCCCAATTCCTCCCTCTACACCCAGCAAGCATTTACTTTACTATAAAAAAGTAGGAGCATGCTATCAGGGGTTTCTCCAAGGAAGGCATAGCAATATCCAAAACATACACAATAGGATACTCTGAAGCATTAATCACCAAGACAGTGTAAATTAAAATCATGCTGAGATATCTCTTCACACATGTTAGGATAGCTATATCAAAATGACCATAGGTAAGTTTTGGTAAGGAATTGGAGAAAGGGAATCCTCCTACCCTTTTGGTGGCTCTGCCAACTGGTGCAGCCACTTTGATAGCTGATGCAGACTTTCTCCAATAATTAAAAGCACAGTAATCATTTGAATGAAAGATGTTGTATTACCCTTCTTGCATCATCAGCTATGTTTGCTTTTCTAAGAGCATCCTTTGAATCCACTTGTCTTCATATATCCTCAAATCACTGTATTTCAAGATACTTATCATGTCCAAATATTTTTTCCAGAAAATTATTTAACTCCATCATTTGTAAACTATTACTTTCAGTAGTACTGTGTTTTTAACTAGCTCAATGCTGTCCTCTAATGACTTTCTCCATTCTTTCCCTACTGCCATCATTAACGATTACAAAAGCAATGTAAAGAAACAAACAAACAAGACATGCTTCATTCATTGATTCACTTGCCAAATTCCTGCAACAACAAGAGCTAGAAGTGACTGAAGCACTGAACTCAATATAAGTTTCCAAAACTGGAGGAAGGGATTCAACCTCTTGGGTCATCACCGGTTGCTTCCCAGGGCCTGATTCCTGGAAAGCTGCAGTCAGGAGGTGGGACCAGGACTGCAATCTAATAACTCTGGTATAGGATGTGGGCATCCCGGGCGACTTGTTAGACTCCATGCTAAATATCCTCTCCCAGACTTTAAAAAATATTCCAGTTTTGGAATTTCACAAAGCCCCAATGCATTAAAATTTATTAATGAATTTTAATATTTTAGTCACCCCTTGCTAGTACTATTGTTAGACGTTCTAGATCGCAGGCACCATTGTTTCAACTAAAAATTGGAAAATTTCCCAAAATTATTCAGTTTTAATTTCCCCCAACATTTCTTCATTTGGGGGGGCAAAGATTGAGGGGTCTGGCTTCTGTAGAAAAAACTAAAGTTTGTCCATATTTTTAAATCTTCAACCTTTACTTCAACTAGTCCGAGACTACTGATTGATTTGAATTAACAATTTGAAACCAAATATCTTTATATTCAGTGGCATTTAGGCTTTCAGTTCTCTTCTATTAAAGTAGAAGTTCCTTTTTTTGAATCTGAAATGTGTTCTCTTTGGATTCCACTTAATTTTATTCCATTTTGCCCATACAAAATAATTACCATTATTAAAAAATTCTCATGTTGATTCTTTAGTGTGGGAGAAAACTATCATGAATTTATGCATCGCCTCACTATTACCTGTCCTCTGTGTAACCCTGAGCCATCAAATTCTCAAATGTATAGCTTTTTCCATATTCTCACCTCTGCCTCGCCTCTCTAAAGTTAAGAGTTTTGCTTCTTCCTTGAAAATTCAGCCAACATAATCCTTTAAATTTCATAAATGATTTCTTGATGTTTCTTCCAGAAATGGTAGCATAAGCACTCTCCAACCTATCTTTCACAGCAATGGAAAATAAAAGATTATTAGGCAACAGCCTATTAATGCAAGATTGCATGTGAATGATGATAGTCACTGACAACTAAGTGCCCAGAAATGAAATGCCTTAATTTATTTTATCTCATATATGGGGATTGTTTATTATGCAAAACTTAAGCATGGGTTCCCATTTTTTCCACAGCAAAAGGAGCTTAGCTCTTAATTCCATTTTTTCATGTTTTTTTAAATACCCACTATCCAGCAGCCTAATACATGCAGATAAACCACACAAAAGTGTGCCTAAATGGCAGCTGAAGCAACAGAAATATTTGCAATATTTCTGCTTGATTCTGGATGAATACTAAAGCAGTATATCATTCTCCTTTTATACAAAATGCAGAGACTTTGACAAAGCTCCATGCCTATTTTTGTCCTATGATAATAAGGCAATATCTCTCTTTGACTTCAATGGAACTGATGGAGAGTTACATGTCTTCCATGACCTGCAACAGTGAGGGAATCACTTCGCCTATGGAGAGCCTGGGGAAAAAAGAAGTGATCCTTCAAAATTTGCAATAACAAGGTTGTATTCCTGTGTGCTTTCATTAGGCATTGCATCTAAGGGTGGTGAGAACCCTGCCTACCATGCTCTCCCTGGAATAATGCAGCAATACTCCTTTTCCTTTCAGGAAGATTGCTGGGAAGTGACGAACTTCAAAGAGGAACAATTAAGGATACTTAAATCCATTTATACATTTCTAAGAAAGTCTGGGGGTATTCAATACATGATACCAATCAGACATAATCAGAACAATATATAATACCAACCTGACCCAAAACCACAACTGAATTGATAACTGAATTTTACTGTGGCGTATCATGCATTTTTCAATTGGGCTTCTAGGTAACATACTTGTGAATTAACACAGTATTTCAAAGGCTGTGAAAAACCAAAAGAGCAAGTTAACCACTTTCCACAAATTGGGCCAGGGTATATGTTTTGTAATTGGACAAATTATGCCCAGAGAAAACAGACTTAAGTATGAATGAGACTTATAATACTCAAACATAAATAACATAACTTGAATTTACACATCACTCATAGAATCAGGAAAATTTCAACTCCCAAGTAAACACAACCAACATTATAGTTCTTGGATGGCAGACACTATAGAATCGCCTGATAAAATTTTAGCATTGGACCATCTGCAAATATGGTCCTGTAAGTATTATAAACATTATTGGAACATGAAAAATAAGCGGAGGATTGAAATAGGGGATGACAAATAACTGAATAAAATTTAGGGCGTAAAATATGCAATAATTACACTGAAAAACTCAATAGTCTCAGTAGACCGGCGACAGAAGAAATAATGAAGTTAAAACTAGGTCAATGAATGTTGGCTAGTCGGAGGAACAAAGAAAATGAAGTGTCTCAGAGACTCCTTTAGAACAGTAACAAAAGTAACTTCATTTCATTCCTTTTGTTTGAATTCCATGGCTCCTCAGGTTCATTCCTTTTAACATAATCCCTCAAGACAGTACGCCTTTTTTAACCTATTGTCTAAAATAATCTTCCCCTGTTCTATACTTAGTGATTTCATAGCTTTGAAATCTCCTTTAGAATTCAGTGACTCATTTTTTAAATGTTTCATAATTGAAAGCAGAAATGGAGTGAAACACTCAGAGATGTAGAAATAGTAATTAATATAATCATATCATATAGTAGAGAAGAAAAAGGGACTAAAATATAGTAAGACTTTTCACTGAAGGAGGTAAATATTGACATGGTTTTTTTGTAATAAATTATGCATATTAACTCTGTTCCCTTGACTTTTAGTGGTCGCAAAGTGGCTCTGTTAGGGTAAAAGCCCACCTTCCATCTATTTTTAGAAGTAAAACTCGATGGCTCTGAAATGATACTCATATGTACTGGTATTATTTTTGTTTTGTTGTTGTTAGATTTGATAGCATTGGCTTAGGGCAACACAGAGTACAAAACTACATGCTATAAGCAAGTCCTAAATTATGCTATCAAAAATCATTTATATACTAAATGTATATTTTTTTAAATAAATTGAAGTAATTAACTGATGTTCCAATAACAGACAAAGCTTAGAGAGGAAACAACTGATCAAAAATCAAAGAGGACCAGAGGACAGCCATTCAGCTCAGTGGTTAGAGAACTCGTGCTCCCTAAACCTCAGTACCTGTGCTTGTTTTTGTAATTCCAAGTTTCTGCTGACATAGAGTCTGGAAGACAGCAGTGATGGCTCTGCCACTCTTACAGGAGGCAATGAGACTCCCCTGTAACTCTATCCCATAATTGTGGACATTTGGACAGTGATTCAGTGGGTGAATGCTCATGCTTGGTCTCCTTGGCTTCTCAAATAAAGAGAAACTTTAAAGAAGCCAAAACAACATAATAATACCATGTTTCCATTTTGTTTATACAAATTATTCTAATGTTTCATTTCCGTTTTGAAATTTCTTAGAACCTAATTCCTGTGAACACATTTATATGAGAGTATGTCACTGCTTCCTAAAATACCTTTTCTTTAGCTACTTGTGGGCAAGAATGACATTTCACGGTTTCAGCAATTATTTACTGAATATTATTGCTTGTGGTAATTCAATGTTTGAAGATAAGCTACCTCAAGGTGTCTGTGTCTCATCTGGGTGAATAACTTCAACCACAGTCTTGTCCTGTGGGTATTTTTTTTAAAGAAGGATGAGGGACATTTAAATTTCAATAATTATTTTAATATCTTCTTATTTATTACAAAGGATCCAGCAATCTTCTCAGTAGATTTAACAGTGCTTATAATGTGTGCTGTTGTACAAAATACATAACTCTGAAATAGAAATCTGATGTTATTTAAAATGTATAAATGAATGTGCAATTATAATAAATAAAATAATTTAAATAAATGTTTTCAAATACATACCTTTAAAAAGTCTTAATGTCTCAGAAAAAAGGGGGGTATGAATGAGTGAGATTGAGTTAAAGTAGAAGAGAAACACTTCCAAAGAGGTGCTTGCTCTGGTGGTTAAGGTGCATCTTGGGACACCCACATATATAATGCCTGAATTCAGATTCTGCCTCCATAGTTGTTTTTTTCAGACACTTATGGAGTGAGCCAGCTAACCAGATTGGTCACTATTTTCAGAAGGACAAGTAAATGAATAGTAAGCATAAGGCAGGGGAAAAAAATAGTTACAAAGAGCATATGTTCAGGGAATGATTAGACAGACACAAATGAAAGGAATACAATACAGTAAGTTTACAACTTTAGCAGGTGACCATCCAACCCAAACTATAGGATATATCAAGTGTCATAAAATCTAGAATTTACTGTAATCCTTGTGCCACGGTTTTGAGTAGATCAATCAAAGCTCACCAAGAGAAAGTGTCACAGGAAAGTTTAATTCACTTTTCACAGCTCTAAGGCAATCAAAACCATCAAATCAAACTAATCAAATTAAATTAATTAAATTAAAATTAATTCAAAGAAGACATTGAACTGAGAAATTTAATTTTAGCATTGAAATTAACAATATATCAAATCAAAATGTTGCAGTCTACGTTTGTGCTAAAAATCCATTTCCTAGTTTCTTGCCACTTATTTTAAAAGCTTTTAAGCACAGGCAACAACATGGCATAAGCAACAGGTAAAGTTTGTGCAAAGAGTGATGAATGCAGATACACATGGGCCATGCTCATGAAGAGTGAGTCAGGAATCTAAAGGGGAAGGGGGAGAGATTGCTACCTCTGTCCTCAGTGTCTGTTCATGGGAAGCAAGAGAGCAAGCAGATAAGCAGATATAGGGGAAGCCAAGAGCAGGAGTGCTGAACAAAGCCAAAGTTGCAGTGACTAAACACATGACCAAAAGCGAGACAACAAGCCTCTTGCCAGCAAGGGGTTTTCGAGGGCTTCAAAAGGCAGTGGTTATACAACAGCCAAATTCTGTAACACCTCTTCCCATTTCCCAGATAATGATGGGTAAGCAGCCACTGATACAGAGGTGGGAAAAAAAAGAATTACACAATCATGGGAGGCATGCCTTCCAAACTCTTGATTCTGAGCTAGCTGACAACCTAAGAGCATATCAAAAGCTGCAATTTCTAAGAAGAAATTGAAAATAAGCATGAGATTCAACTGGATTGGCAGAGTGGAAAGATGACATAAGACAATGCATGGAAAACACCTACTGTTTCTGTGCTTATGTTAAGCACAGAAGTGCCTTTAGAGGTAGAGTAATGAAAGATTTCAAAAACAAGCATAGAATGAAGTTATTTTGGTGCTTGTCCATGCATATTGTTGAGCAGTTTTGAAAAAAAGGAAGCATTTGTCTCTAAAATGAACAAAGCATTGTTAGATCTCACAGCGTAACAATACTTTTGAACATAAATCTAAATTCGGGAAATGCACTCAAGAATTTAGCTATCCTAATATTTTAAGACTGGGCAATATGGAAGTACTGAAAAACTGAAGAGAATGAAATAACCAAGAAGGAGACAATCACCCCTGTACAGATTGAAGTAGAAATTTATTACCTTAAAATGACTGTTATGTGTGTGTGTGTGTGAGGCATTTTTTTTGCTGTGTATCAATTGATGTAGCTAAATATTCTTTTCATTTTTTCAGTCACACATTAATTCATTTTTTATGATAGATTACTATGTGAATCTAGGAGTTATAAGGAATCCTAAATTTATCATCCCCATTTTTCATGGTACATCAATGTCATTGATTCTCTATGAATTACACATTGTATCACATCATATTATATCATGTCATATCATATCATATCATATCATATCATATCATATCATATCAATAATACCATCCCTTTACATTTCTCCCTTTATTTTATTAATTCTCCCTCTAGGGGACAAATTTCAAAATTATTAAGTAGAAAGTTTCAATTTTAACAGATCCTAACGTATTGAATACCCTCCCATAGAGCATCGTGCGTGATGGAGCGTTCAGAAGCATGAGGACATCAATTAATTTATAACTAATTCTAAAAGTTTGGCAAAAAGAAATATGGATTAGTATCGATGGAAACAGATTTGATTTTCAAAAGCATATGGCTTTTAGTAATGGAAGGCAGAAACTATACGCAAAAATATTTTAATGGCATGGTGACTGCTGCTGAATCTAAACAAAAATGAAACTAGATAGTGAAAAGTGACACATCCTACTTTAGTTTCTTAAAACTCACTGAACAAACTATTTGTAGAGCAACCATAACTTAATAGCAATAACTTTTCAGTTATTTTTCAATATAATGAGAAACAAAACAATGACCACAATAGCAAATGATATACAATGTGCTGTGTACTGCTAAGGGTGAAAAATCTAGTCACTTGTGAACTAGTGGCATTATTATTTGTGCTTTCTCCCTTGCCAAAAAGCATTTAAAAACTTAAATCTAGTTACTTAATACTGATTTTGGGTCTTAAATTTTGCGAAACATAAAAAATACACCATAAGGAAAACAAACACTATATGATAATACACACCTAATAAATAATCATTTAATATTAACACACTTCTTTGCAAAAAGCTTCATTTACATAAAATTCATTACATAATGCATTCTATGCATATTTAGAGTATTAATTAATTACATTTTTAGAATTCCACTTACATGTTAAAATATTGATAATATTTTAAGGCAACACTGCTGAATATACATAATTATTCTATACCAATGATTAATAATTACTTTATTATGCTCTATCATATGAATGTTCCATAATATGGACAATTAGGATTCCAATACTTCATGTTTTTAAATTTTCTTGGAATAATTATGGATTAGTCATCTTTATATGCATTTCACATAATTTACTTGGGTTCTAATCTCAGGTGATTAAATGATTGTTTTTGATATTTAGAAATATTTCACATATTGTACAACAACTTCAAAAGGAAAAATGCACAGACTGGCTATCTAATTTGAAAGATGGTAAAATAACTTTTTTTTACCCTGTTCTAGTGTTACTAGTGATAGTCGGTGATATGGAAGGCACAAGATCTTTTTGGGGAATCAACTGCTATGAAAGGAAGAAGCCAAATTGGTCAAGTAGAGAGATTAGCAACAACACAGTACTGACAAAGCATGCGCTAACGCAATGGAAACCTTGATGCACACAGTGTTTCTTAAGATATTTCCTGTCCTGCTGAAATGACCATTATATTCCCCACGGTTAAATAAGTGCTTAGACTCCCATGGAAGTCTGGGACGCTGGGTGATAGAACTCTGTGGGAGAGGCTAGTGTGATGCTAACAGTTGAACATGGTCAGTCACCTTCCTTATTAGAGGGCAGCAAGTTCTTTGGAGTTAGATTTGGATGGTTTAGATTGCATGTCCAGGTTGGTCATATTCTGACATCTGTGCAAAGTTCAGTGTCACTTAACTTTTCACACTTGAATTTCCATGATGCGATATCTGATCCTAAAATTACTGTGTGCATCTTCCTGGAAACCTTAGAATCTCTCAACAAGGATTCCTATATTGATATGATTATACCTAACTATAGCAAGAAAATCTGAATTATGTGTCTACTCTGAGAAACAAAAGAAAGGGTAATTGTCATATTAGCATTTCATTAATAAATTATGTAACACTATATAGTGACTTTAGAGCTCTCCCCCCATAATTTTAACAATTACTTTATTAGTTTAACAATGGTTTATTTCCTGATAGACATCTAATATGTAAAGATCATTAAACATTTTCACTGAGACTTTTTTTGCATGAAAACAAATGTACCTTGATCATTTTGGCACCTGCATTTTAAGCATTACATTGATTTAAATTAATTAACTTATTAATGGGTTAATCTCAACCATTAATATAGTTAATTAAATTTATATTAAGTATGTAATTAGCAGCTGATGTTAATAATATACAAATTGTTTTTGCAAAACTTTTTTTTTGCTTGTGATTACTTTTATTGATTAAAACTTCAACTTGTAGTACATTGAAAGAAGACTTCTTCAGTTTTTGAAAATAAAATCTTTGCCTTGGCTTTGTTGTGACCCAGCTACATAAGTGTTCAGAAGTTATTATGTCTTGGAGTTTCATTTTTGGAAACATTTTTTTGTATTTTACCTTGATTTCTAATTAGTAGTCAACAGATTCCCTGTGATTTGCAGATACAATTCTAAGAACATAATGTGATCTCATCCTCCTATAAGAGTATTATAACTTTATGATTTATTTCTAAGCTTCTAGAATTTGGTTTATAATCTTCCCCCCCCCCACAGATATTTTTCTCTTACTAATTTTCAGTGTTGTTAATAAGTTAAAGCTCTGTATGATTAATTGTATAACCACTTTCTGGTTTTATTAGATTTTTACATTTTAATAGTTAATTTATTTTATTTATATATGTTTCATAGGCTCTGGGATTTCCCCCAACCACTCCCTATGCCTTCTCTCCATGTTGGATTCCTCCACATTGCTGCAGTAGTACAGTTCAAATTCAGTCATGATTCCTTCATTGCAAGTTTGTACCGTGCATAGCCTCTTACTCTCCAGATAAGTTCAACAGTTTCCTTAGGAGACCATCCCTGGTCTGAAAGTAGAGCTGGCAGAATATCGGATTTATTTATTTTTATTGGAAAGTCAGATATGCAGAGAGGTAGAGACAGAGAAGAAAGACCTTCCTTCTGTTGATTTACTTCCCAAGTGCGGCAATGGCAGCAGCTGAGCCAATCTGAAGCCAGGGGCCAAGAGCTTCTTCTAGGCCTCCTATGAGGACACACAGTCCCAAGGCCTTGGGCCATCCTTGACTAATTTCCCAGGCCAAGCCACAAGTAGGGCGCTGGATGGGAAGTGGGGCTGCTGGAATTAGAACCAGTTGCCATATGGGATCCTGGTACATGTACAAGGCGAGGACTTTAGCCACTGGGTTACTGTGTTGCACTCTATTTTGCAAATCTTATACCATGCTTAGTGCTAAAAGTAACAAAAATAGGATTTTCTGATATTTAACATGAGCAGATACAGTGTGAAATGCAATATGGAATATCTCATTTAATATTTCTGGTAATTTTTTTTAATCAGAAATTGATAAATTTACATTTCATAGATAGAGAAGCTAGAGGTCTTTATTCTTGACCTAGACCTGAACCTTTAATCTCTTCATTGTGCTGTTGGATGGTACAAGAGGACCATACACCCCTACAGAGAATCCTGATTTTCCAGATAAGAATTTGAATTCTTCTGGGAAGAGTCAGATCCATTTGGCTATTAAAAAAATACGAGTTAGACTTCTGAATAGTTGGCTGTATTACAGAGAATATATTTGATGAAAATAATTGCTATAGTTATTATTAGTGGGAAATTGGTCATACTCGTGAACTACACTCAATTTTGGTTCTCTCAATGTGAAATATGATAGAAAATCAAATATACTGAAAAAATAATAAAATTCATAAATTATGAATGTTGTGCAAGTTGTCAGAAAAAGTTCTTCAAACTTTGTTCAATATTTTCCAAGTGAAAGCAGCTTGAAACTCATAGGGTTTTATATAGTGATGTATGTATTTAATTTAAATATTGCCAGTGACAAATTTGTTCTCCAGAAAGTACTATGAAAGATGATGCAAGCATACTTACCATGATTCTTCCTTTTTGCAGCAGGATTTTCTCTGCTTTGGAGTTCAGGCTCTTTACTGCGCAAATCCTGCAGAATGAGGAGCAAGCTCGCCATTTGGAGAAAGGTCCCTGGGACACTTCCATGAGAAGAGACTGCTCGAGCACTGGATGGATTAGCAAGAAATAGCTTTTATTAAGGAACAGCATTTATTCATAATACCTTAGGAAGATTCACTCATTCCAATATTCTATGTTCTAGACAATGAAGTTTAAAATCAAGTCAAAAAGGTTAATAATGATCATAATTTCACATGAAATACACATAATTTTACTATAAAATATTATATATGAGCCAGCATTGTGGTACAGCAGGCTAAGCAGGCTTGCAGGATGCCAGCATCCTGTGTTAAAGTTCCAATCCAGCAGCAAATGATGGTCCAAATGCTTCAGCCCATAGCATTCATGAACACTTGAATGAGTGCCCGGCTTTTAGCTTCGGTTTGGCCTATCCTGACTATTACATTGAACTGAAGACTGAACCATGGAATGAAAGGTCTCTCTCTCTCTCTCAGTATACCCTTTTCAAATAAATAAATCTTTAAAAGTTATATAATGCTATATACTTCTTTGCCTGAAATTATTTATTTTTCAAGGAAATCTTTGCAGAATTCAGCTCAGAATGTGTGTTTTCACATGTTGTAAATTTTGTTTCTTTTTCTTTCGACCTTTAGTCTAATTTCAACTGGTGTCCTGGAATACAACTTTCTAAAGACATATAACCAGGGTAGAAACTGAAACATTTCAAAATCAAGGGTTATTTATTCCACATTTTTGTACAGATTTCAGAGATTCTGGTGCTATGGCTTTAATGCACCCAATAAAGTGAGCATAAGGCAAGGATTCATGCAAGTTTTAATTCTTAGACATGGCACTAATGAAAAATAGGAAGGCATGGAAGAAATAAAATGAAGAATGAAGGAGCATTATTGGCGTCCTTCTACTATGGACCCTCGGAGCTCATTCCTGTCAGGGATTCTATGGAGCCATTCTGACATGTCAAACAAGACATGAGAGACTAATTCTGTTTACTCATTTTAATGTATATAATATATATAATGTGTAACTATTATATGAATGGTGTATATTGAGTGAACATAAACATGAACCTTCTTGAGTAAGACAGCTTTACCAGTCTTTTAGATCAGCTGTAGCAGACAATCTCCATTCATAAAACAATAAATGTGCTACATACCCATGGCAAGAAGCTGTTAGGCAAAGTAAGATAAAATTTGACAGAATGATCAGATAAAGGTCACCTACTCTAACCCTCTTAGGGCTTCTTGGGCTATGACCTTTGTTCAATACCACATGGGCTTAATAGCCAACCTCAAAGCATACAGAACCCTGTACAAGAAAACCATAAATGAGTAAAACAAAATGTCCAGAGATGTGACCGACTCCTGGCATTTATTATTTCCCTGTTACATCAGATATCCTACATTACTTTTGCTTCAGCTGGTCTCAGTTGTATTGTAATCACATGTTTATTTTTGAAGGAAAACTGCCTTCGTTTGCACCCTTTTCAGGTAACCATTGTCATGATGGCAGATGGAATTATCCCCAGGAAGAGATTATCAAGTTACTTTAGTGAGCTCTTACACACATTTTTGAATCTCTGTCTCCAGAAAGAAATTCATTCCTCTCTGTGTCTTTAACTATCTCAGGATTACTGCAGGTAGTTTTATTTTAAAGGGACCTAATTCACATATTTTCAGCAAACAAATTATTTACACTTGATGAAATAAAATCATGGGAGTCATGGTACGTCATATCCACAGGGTCCTTCCACACTGAAGGGAGCAAATTACCCAAGACAGTGGGTCAGTGTACTTATTGTTTAATTCTATCCACAGCTGTAGCACCAAGGCTTACAGAGGCTCCATTTTCTTTCACACAGGAAGAGTTCAAGCTATAGCCTTAGTAGTAGAGTGAAGCCAGGACAGCATTCTGACCTCTCCTTTGAAGAGGGGCCTCCAGCATGCCACGTCATCGGTTATCTTCAAACTTCAGTCATATTACAGGCCCTTGAAAATTTAGTGCAGTTTATCCTCTCATTTTCCATGCCAAATCTTACTAAGGCATTCAAGGTATGTGCCATTTCTGTTCAACAGATTCAATGAGCAGAATGTCAGTCACAAAGCATGGTGTTCTTGCAAATGTCAATGTTCATATCCCTAGGAATTATATATATATAATATACATATATAGTGTATAATATATAATATATGCTATGTGATACTATATATGATGAATATATAATAATTATATACCATATATAGTATATATTTAATATATTTTTATTGCAAAGTCAGATATACATAGAAGAGAGACAGAGAGGAAGATGTTCCCTCCAATGATTCATTCCTCAAGAGACTGCAAAGGCTGGAGCTGAGCCGCTCTGAAGCCAGAAGCCAGGAGCTCTTCCAAGTCTCCCACACAGGTGCGGGGTCCCAAGGCTTTGGGTCATTCTCTACTGCTTTCCCAGGCCACAATCAGGGAGCTAGATGGGAAGCAGGGCTGCTGGGATTAGAACTGGCAACCATATGGGATCCTGGCACATTCAAGGCAAGGACTTTAGCTGCTAGGCCACCATGCTGGGCCCCTAGTAATTGTATTTTTAAGAATATGAACATAGGTGTAAGAGGAAGTTAAATGTGTACCTCTACCCATCTCACATAAAAGAGAAATTGCTTAAAACATATTTCCCAAAAAATAATAGAAAATGTATATTAGACTGTCAGCTGCATACCACATTTCCTGAATCTCTGGTAGTTCTCAGACAAAGCTATTAATTCATCTCCCGTTTAGATTCTTGATTCAGGGAACCAACCCATATATTTGAGATAAGGATTAAAAGGAGAATTATCCCTTTGCCTCACTTCAAATGTTCACTCACTCTTGAAATGATTATTTCTCTGTCTAGTCCACTTGGCTGTTTCCCTGCAGAAGTGCATCTGATAGGGCCCGGCGCAGTAGCCTAGTGGCTGGAGTCCTTGCCTTGCGCGTGACAGAATCCCATCTGGGCCTTAGTTCTAGTCCCAGAAGCCCCAATTTCTGCCCAGCTCCCTCTTTGTGACCTGGAAAGGCAGTCAAAGATGATCAAGACCCTTGGGATCCTGCACCCATGGGAGCAACCTGTAGGAGGCCCCTGGCTCCTGACTTCAGATCAGCACAGCTCTGGCCATTACGGACACCTAGAGTGGGAATCATCAGACAGAAGATCTTCCTGTCTCTCCTCCTCTCTGTATATCTGACTTTCCAATGAAAATAAAATAAATCTTTTTTTTTTAAAAAAAGAACCAGATCAGATAGATTGATAATCTGTCACATTACCGTCGTTCTCCGACAGACTCAAAATGTTGATGTGTAAGTATCATTTTATTTGCTAAAGCAGCAACAGGAAAGGGAATAAGTTCATCACTTCTTCCCCCATTCACTGTTCTCTCTTTTTGAAAGTCTTGAGTTTTGGTTTAAATGTTGGTTATTCCTGGTGCAGGGTGTGGTCGTAGGAGTCTGCACTTGGAATGTCCTACCTCCTATCGGAGTGCCAGGGATCCAGGCGCTCCTCCATTGCTAATCTGTTTGCCCCTGTGCACCCTGAGTGCCAATAGGTGATGTTTCAGGTTCTTGTGCCCCTAGCACCCACATGGGAGACAAAGGAGGGGTTCCTGCTGTCCCTTTGGCATGTCCCAACCCTGGTTGTTGTCCCCAACATTAAATTTTCCAAAGTAAATTCTTCTTAAGAATATATTTATTTCTTCTTCCTTCATACCGCAGGTGTTTCTTCCCCAAGAATTCTCTCAGCTTTCCTACAGTGATCCCAACTGGTTCAGGCCTGACAATTTTCTCCCTGTCAGTTCTTTCATATCCTGTCTGGTTTTTGTATTTGCCGCAGAGCCTCAGCTGCTGGCAAACTTCCCGGGACCTTGACCCACTGCCAGAAAACATTAATCTCTCAGACATCCTTGCAATTCAGAAGGGGGATTTTTTTTCTAATACAACAGGCTGTTTCCAAATGGAATTAGAGTGTAAGGAAGGTTTTTCTTTCTTTTTTCTCCTTGATTTCAGTGCTTCTCTGTTCCCTTCTGACAGGTGAACCGGTGTTGCAACTAGAACGGCTATTCCTATGAGAACCTCATCTTCCTCTTGCCATCACTCACAGGCTGAAATCCTCCTTTAAATCTCTAGCAATTTCTCCAGATTCAAAAGCTCTCTGTTATACAGTGGACCTGTGCCTTTCAAGATATTTTCACATATCTGAAAATTTTCTCAAAAGACTGTAAATTAGTTTTTACAAAGTTAGGGTGCTTTAGTTTTCCACTCTTGGCTAATGCAGTGTTGCTGTATTATATTGTATTTTTGCTTTGGCATTGGCCTTAGGGCTCACAAAATTTTAGAAGTCAGTGGACTACAGTATGCTAGAGCTCATCTCCTCATAAAGAAATTTTAAAAACAAAACAAAATTAAAAACACATATAGCTTCTGGTTACCAGAAGTTTTCTTTGAAGCTAAATCTCATTTTAGGTTTAATCCACAGCACAAAAAAAATTTTTCAAAGGAATTTCTCTCTCCAGGACACTCTACCTGTTTAGAGGAGGTTGTGGGATTCAGGCAGTGGAAGAATATCTGATTTTTTTCCTATGGCCACCATCCTGCCTTTCAGGGGCCCTACCTAATGTATTTCAGGCAGGAATATGTCGATGAGGATCCCTGAATCAAGAATTAGGCTCAAGGGACATTTGTCACAGCCAAGCTTGCCCAGCTGATTGAGATCTTGGTCTCCAGCCCCCGGGTAGCTCAGGTGAATCTATCTGGTATATTCAAAAGGTCATTGTTAGCGCACAAGCAAATTCATTTCTGAGGATACAGCAGTTGTAATTTTTACCACGGATTAAGAGTATTTTGCAAAGTTCCACCTTGCACCAGTAATTTTATGCTCCCCTACCACATACAAAAAGAACTGCCTGCATTATAAGAATATATATTGCCTTATGCTAGCAATAAACACTTGGAAATGGAAAATTGAAAAGGGAAAAATTAAAATAGCATCAAAAACATACGGTGCTTACAAATTTTTTAACATAACACCTGATAGATCAGCATCATAGATACTATGAAATATTCCTGAAGAAAGTTTTAGAAGACCTAAATAAATGGAAAGAGACACACATATCATTTATGGAGTAGAAGATTCAGGTTTATATATCAGGTCTCACAGAAAATATTTAAAATATTAACATATTTAGCATCAAATTTTAAAGGAAAGTACATGTAAGGAAACATAGATGCTTTGCCTTTGTTAAGTTGTAAATTCTATATAATCAACGTAAAATTGTTTCCAAATTTTGAAATCAACTATTTCCTTTGCTATTTCATTTACCAATGCTCTGTGCTATAATTGATTCAAGACTGAAGAAAAGTTCTTATGATTTCTTCTGAATTATTATTTAGAAAAATGGACAAGTGTGTGTAATACCTATATATCAAAGCTCCAACATAATAATAATCATTGTGTAGCCATCACTTCAATCATGATATAAACTATCACAAAGGAGCAAATAATACCGTTAAAGTCAGTATTTCTGCATGACTGACTTAAAGATTTTATTTCTTTTTATTTAGAGATGTTAATTTTCTTTGTTGATTCTATTTATTCTATGTGATATACATATTTTGAGAGCAGTTACACATTGAAACTATCACACTTTATGTGCTTTTCTGTTTTGTTAGAGCATGGAAGAATTATGCAAGATATTTATCATATGATATAGAAATAAAGCATTTTAAGCATTAAATACAATTAAAAATAATCTTTAGCTTTTCAAATATGCAGAATTACCCAAATAAAAATTGAAATATTTTGTGAAAACTATGATTCTTTGCTAGTTTTTACTATTTTATTAGTATTGACCTGAGTTCCACTTGATGTGTATAATTTTATTGCTTAAATAAACCTTTTACATGCATTTTCAGTCTTGCTACAGTGTATATCTATACTATTTCTGAAAATTGAAAATAAAAATTTTGTGAAAATATAATATTTCTCCTATCCATATTATTTTTTAAAAAGTAATGGAAAAATTCTTGAGAAGAGATCTTGTCTAAGACAACCTAAACCATAGCAAAACCAAACAAGCTAATAATCACTACTGAAAATGTGATAATTTCATATCCTCTTCACTGTTAGACTAATAATTGAACACTTGATATTTAATACTTTGGCAGAATTCCTTGAACAAATAAGAAATATGTTGGATATGGATTATTTTTGTCCGCAAAAGACTGAGCTGAAATTTTAATTGGCAACATACCCTCAACCTATAATAGATGAAAAATCAGAGTTCTCAAGTATCTTGATTTTTAATTCAACCACTTGAATTATAATTCCATTATTGGTTCTAAGCTACAGTTTTAACTTTGAAAGCCCTGCTATCATGATGGGAAAGTCAGTAATTTGTAACTACATAAAGTTTCTCTGTCTTTTTCAGACTTCTTTTCTTTATATATCTATCTCATTTCTCTTTCATGCACATACACACAAACACATGTGCACTTTTCATCATCATAAGAAGTATTGTTTTAAATGGATCATTAAAATTTTCATAACATTTCTCCATGGGTAGTTAATGAAGAATATTTCTGCAAGTTTAGATTAACTATTATATTATTGAAAGGCAACCTGAATTTCAATTCGCTACTCAAACACAATAGCGAAATAAAATCATACACACTACACTTATCAAGTGGCTTCATAATTCTTTAACATTTTTGTGATTTCAATATGCGTTAAACCACTAAACAACAGGATATAGAACTTATTTTTTATTGTCAACTATATTTGAAAACTGCTCAATGATCTGCAAACCTGCACTTACATGTAGAAAGCTTACTCAAGTTTAAGAATAAGTTAAGTAAGTTTGATATGTTATCATATTTTTCTAGAATATGGTAGTTAATATAGAATACAAAAATATATAAGAATAAAATTTAAATCATAATTTATGATTTTAGCAATTGTCCACATTTCTATGAAACTATCATTATTCCACTTCTTACTTGTTCAACACTGCAGCTATTGACACATTAAGCATGTTACAATAAAGCAAACTAAAATTGCATTACTGCAAATGTTAAAGTAGAGACAAAAGGGAAAAAAATAAGATAATTCGAGGAAGGGAGAAAAGTACGTCATCTTCTTCGAATTTATGAAATGTATAACATATGTTCTCTATACTAACCCCATTTTTAATAAATAAAAACTGTTACTGATAAAAGGCAATGCTGCCACAGCATTGCATGGAAACATGTTTTACTCAACACATTACAAGTGAACCAAACATTTCCTTATTAATTTTTGCTAAATTATTTGTAAATATTCCTAAATGGCAAAGAGACTGAATGACTGGGTTAGAGCAAGAATTATTACCACTGCACCTGAAAACTTAAATTATTATTATAGTGTTTTCTTATTGTCTACATCTGTGTAATTAAGTGTTATTTTACGAACTTGATCTATTGTGTCCTGTTATTAAGAAACAATATACTGTGAATATTTCAGCAAGCATACAGTTACATATGGTATGGGTTTATTTTTTCTGTGTGTCATATTTATATCATATTTACATCAGTACTTTTGGAATGCAAAGTAAATTGAAATATGGAAACATTTCTTACTTTTCCTAGAGCCTGGAAGTCTGAGAACAAGCTGATTTCAGTGTCTGGTAAAGGCTTAGTACCTTTTGCTACATTCTCATATGGTGAAAGAGGCAAATTCCTCCTCGCTTCTTTTATAAAGACATTAGCACCTCTATAAGTCCCTGCCTGCCAATATCATTGCATAGATAATAAGGTTTAAACGTATGAGCTTGTGAGAGGATAAAAACCTGTGTATAATAAGAATATACTGTGTCATATACCATAAAGCATGTTATACTCAGCTAAATTTTCCATCTGATGGTAATAGCTAACCCTACCATATGTAACACATTTCCACCAGATTAAACCAAATAATTTATTTGCCTTCAGTGTTGTTTTAAAGATTTGCTTATTTATTTGAAAGCAAGTGTGACTGAGAGAGGGTAACAAATCAAAGGGAATGGAAAGAATTTTCAATCTTCTGGTTCATGCTTTAAATGGCCCCAGCAGTCAGGGTTGACAATTTCATTTTTAATTTTTATTATTAATTAATGCACTTTTTATTGGAAAGGTAAATTTCCAATAAAGGAAAAGTAGAGAGAAGTAGAGACAGAACGAAAGATCTTCCATCCACTGGCTCACTCCCCAGATGGTCTCAATGACCTAAGGTGTGTCCATCCAAACCCATGAGCCAGGAGTGTCTGCCAGATCTTCTATGTGGGTGCAGGATCCCAAGGCTTTGGGTCATCCTCTACTGCTTCCCAGGATCAGAGAGAGCTGGATGGGAAGAGGAGTAGTCAGGACACAAACTGATGCCCATATGGGATCTCAGAACTTGCAGGCAAGGAATTAGCCAGTGAGCCATAGAATCAGGTCCCCAAATTGAGATTTTATCCCAGTTTTCCATGTGGGTAGCAAAGACCCAAGTAACTGAGCCATCTCCCACTGCCTTCCCAGGTGCAGTAACCAGAAGTTGGGTCAGTAGTGAACAAGCCATGACTCAAATCAGCACTGCAGTATGGGACACAGGCACTATAAGGGGCAGGTGAACACACTTGGACGACAATGCTAGCATTGTAATTTCTGTATTGTATTGGTTGATAAATAAATCTTTAGAATCAATAATGTTTAGATTCAAATATGAGAGATAAAAATACACATTGTTTTTCATTGTAAAATATATATATATAAATTTATTTACATATATGTATATATAAGAAAAAAGTGAACAATGCTATAAAATGATTTTAAAATAATGCAATGCAAAAATATACACATTTAAATATATTAGATATTAAAATTAATTACTTTATAAAAATGAACTAGAATGTTTACAAATTTTGAAAATATAGCATTGCTATCATATTTATTAATAGTTAAGATTTTAAAATGTCTGCCCAGTTTGTGTCATCCTCTAGAAAAAAAAGGGACAAAAAAACAAATGCAAGAAAAGACAAAAGGAAAATAAAAGAAGCCTAAAACAATGTTAAAATCATATTTTGTATTCTAGTTCCATGGAAAAAGTAATTTACATGTGCTTTTTCACTGAATGTAAATACAAAGACTGGGAAGAATCTCTAAACACTGTTTCAAGAATTCTGGAAGTTAAAATTAACCAATGACGTCTGTCAGGAAGATATCATAAGATGAAGAAGAGTCAAGTAACAAAATAAGAAACCCAATTGCTCCTATGCATATGCAGTTGTGCATAGTCAAACCGGTACTTCGGGAAAAAACATTTAATGTAGTGGTTCAGGTGCCTTATAGGCTGCCCACATCTGGTATTGGATTGTTTGATATCAAATCCTGCTTACATCTCTTTTCTTTTTTAATTTACTTATTTTTAATGGAAAGACAGATTAACAAAAAAGAGAGAAACTGAGAGAAAGATCTGTCTGCTACTTCACTCCCTAAATGGCTGTCCACAGCCAGTGATGAGTTGATCTGAAACCAGGAGGCAGGAGCTTCTTCTGCATCTCCCACACAGGTGCAGGATCCCAAGGCTTTGGGCCTTCCTCCACTGCCTTCCCAGGTCACAGGCAGGGAGCTGGATGGGAAGCAGAGCAACAGGGGTAGGACCAGTTCCCATATGGGATCCCAGAGCTTAGCCACTGAGCCATTGCACTGGACCCCACTTTCACTTCTGATTCAGCTTCTAGATAATGCACTCCATGACTGAACAGCAAGGGAAAATGGCTCAAGTACTTCTATCTCGGTTAACCATGCTTTATGGTATATGAGCTCATATTTCACACTATTAAATTTTGGATGCCTCTGTTGACAGTCTGGGTTGAAGTTTGCTCTGACTTACTGTACATATTTTAATATATTCTTCTTATAGTAAGTATAGATAAAACAGTATATGCACAATAAGACATATGCAATATAAACTTTACAATGATCTTGAAAATTTACTATTTTAAAATAAACTATTGAAGTTATGACCTACATACTTAATGATAAACATATTTTTCATTATAAAACTAGAATTGATATCCAAACTGCTGATCCATCATACTGAACCCTTCACATGTTGGTTGAAGACATAAATTTAGCAAAAAACAGGAAAATATATAAAATATTAAAATGGTTAAAATCAATGCCTTTGAGAGATAAATAAACCAAAAATCACAAAGTGTAATTAATATAGGTTTTCCAGTTTCAAATAACATTATTGGAAGGGGTTATTATGGGTTTCTTAATTTTTTTTCCTTCCTGGCTAACCCCGGATTTTATCTTCTGTATCAGTTTTTCCAGAAGCAGTTATGCAGCAATTTAAGGGTGAAAAATTTTTAAGAATTTTGTCGTACACTCCAGTAGATTAAGCTTGTTATTCTTGAGATCCAGTTGAGTGACCACATACTGGTTGCACTGGGATGAGGGAAAAGTTAGTTATCCCACAAGGGTGTAGTACAAGTCACGCTCTGCAAAGACAACAGACAAGACCATGAGTTCTCCCGCAGTTGATGCTTTCCTCATTCGGGTTCTGGAACTTTCAGCTTTAGTCCTTGTGACCTTGAATATCCTGAGTGGAAGTGACTAGACCTTCACTGTGTCAATATTACACATGAGTTATTTGATACATCAGTCTCTCATTTCTTAGTGCTAAATTAACTTAATGTTTAAGGAGATCATCAATCCTCATCCCAAGATAAAGAAGACATGGCAACGATTTAAAATAAACTAGTAAAAACAAACAAGAAGTCAAAATTGGATGGTTCAGAGAAAAGAATTAATCATAGAAGAAGCTTTATATGGATAATATATATATAAATAACAATCATTGCCTTATAATTACTATTTATATTAACTATATTATTAATGTAATATGTATTATATATATTTCATATATACATTAATATTATAGTGTTGAGGTTTACTTTAGCCCTATATCAAAACAACAGTTCATTGAATCCACTAATGAGGGAATGAGGACTTTATTTAAGACACATTGAAGGCTATGGCAATAGACCAGTGACTAAACTGAACTCTGCTGAAGCATGAAACAAGAGTTAAATGCAGGAGAGCTCGTGGAAAAGTACCAGATTAGAGTAAGTGGAAGGCTGGCAGAAGCGATTAAGTCATCTATATTTGCTAACTGGCTCTTAATTGAAGTTAGGCTCCTACCATCCCAGACAACTGGAAGATAGGGGCTCTATCTTCCTGAGTGACTATATTTCAAAGGGATGGCATGCAGGTCCTCAAGAAAGATGTTCTTGCACTATAAAAAAATGTTTAGCAATTCGGAGCAGATTTATATCTTAAAGGGGCCATGTAAATTTCCTCTAGTAAATTCTTTAGGAAAGAGATGTGATGCCTAGAGCAGGGAAGAAGTGTGCCTAAAATTGTGTCAATTAAGTAAGGTGATTAACACTTCCTTGGTATCTTCTGATGGTAGAAAAAAAGTGTATTAAATTCCCTTAATATTTTTTTATGTTTCAAAATAGTACAAACTGCAAAGGATTACCCATCAACCTCAAACTAAGACTCTTAAGTTCTCCCTTTCTCACCTATTAAAAACCAGAGCCGTTCTCCAAACTGTCATTCTTTAATTCATGTACTTGTAGGAATGAACTGCAGCACTCCTGCTGATCAATCAGGGGGGGAAAAAGAATGCTTGTTAAATCAAACTGCTTGATTTCACTTGAGCTACTCTTGCGTGAAGTCTGTGAACCTTGGTCTGGCTGTAGCCTGTTCCCGACCGCAGCCCTTGTTAACAGTTCCCATTGAGAATAGTCTAAGTCAGGCTTGCTGATCCATTCCTCTGGTAAGTCATCTGTTTCGGGACATCTCAGCACCTCCCTGAAGTCTGTGGAGAGATCAGCAAACCCTTGGAACACCTCTAAATATTTTAAAGTAGAATGCATTCACCATAGCGATTAATCCTTCTCATTCTGTCTCAACAGTCCTTTTCTGTCTCTTACAAGGATTGTTCTGAATAAAATTCTTCCTTTATAAGTCTTGCTTAGTTTCTTTAACAAATGTGTTAAAGTTTTAATTTCTATTTTTTTCCAGTTTCTCTTTTTTTTTTTTTTTTCCGAAACCTATACTCCACCTGTGCATATCTAGTTACTGGTAACCACAGACTATCCAGCAACATGTGGTCTTTGTGACAATGAGATCATAGCAAATTTTTAAAATTCAGAATGTCTTCTATAAATAACTAGCATAAAGAAATGGCATGTTGAAAAAAAAGACCTCACTCAGAAACTAAACAATATAACATTCAATATAAGAACAATTGAAGTGGTATATATTTTTAAAAGGCTATTTTATTTGTATTTGTGATCACATCAACAGATAGGTTGGGGATTTTTCTTAGCTGACTAGACTAGCTTCCCAGAGTGCCTGAAATTCAATCCTGGCTCCTGTTCCAATTCTACCTGTCTGCTTCCGTGCATCATGTGGGAAAGTAGGTGGTAGTTCAAACAGGTGGAAAGCTGTCACCCATGGTGGAGATCCAGCTTGAGTTCTGACTAACTTTCCCTAATTACAAGCATTAGGGGACAGAACTACCAAATTGGAGATACCTATCACTGTCTACCTTTGGATCTCTGGCATTCAAATAATGAAATCCAGATATTGAAAACTCAAAGGGTATTTGAATATAGCAAAAAAATAATTTTAGAATTTTTTCCTAAAATTCAACAACAACTCTTTGAAAAAAAATTAAAAGATATACTTTTGAATTTGAAACGCAGAATGACAGAGAAATTGGGAAGCCAGAGAGAGGAGAGAGGGAGAGAGACACAGCTTATCCTGCATGCCAGCATGTGTTGGCTGATTCTGCAGCAGAGCCCAACCAACACACACACACTCTGGCTTATGCATGTACCAACAGGAGCAGTCAACCCAGTCTGTAACCCTACCCTGCCTGGTCTACTCCCATCCCAGTTTTCACAGAGGAGCTTCCCACAGCCCCTCCACTGGGTACTCCCAACAGCCCGCGAGCTCACGTGTACTGATTGGGTGCTGCTGCCTAGTCTTGTATGGATTGCCTCACCTCAGCATTTACCAGTGGGTTCTATATCCTGGTCCAGCCCAGCTCACCCTCCAATTCCAGCTCATGCTGGTAGGAACTACAGCCTAGTCCAGTTCAGCCCAACCAGGCCAGGCCCTAAGTCACAGGCATAATGTGAACTGGCTGGTATGTGGCCAGACCTGGCATGAGCCACTCACCATTCTGGTGCTCAGATTTACCTGCAGGTGATATGAACTGGCCCACCCAGGCTTGCCCCAGATCTGAGCCAAACATATGCCAGTGGGTACCATTACATGGCCTTGTCTGGGCTGCTTCCTTTCTTGGTTCTTGAGCTCACCCGCAGGGACAATGTCCTGACAGACAGAGGAGTTCCCCAAGCTCCTCCATCAGAACCTCTCCCATTGCCAGATCTCACGCACACTGGTGGATCCATAAACCAGCCCTTATGTAGTTTATCTCCTGTTCTAGTAGGAACAGTGGCCAGCCCTACTTAGTCCACCTCCTGTCCTAGCAAGAATATTGTTCTTTCCTAACTGGCTTTCACCCATTCTGGTTTTTACTATTGGGTGCTACAGCCCAGCCATGTCTGGTCCACACTCAGACACAGCTCACACATGACTCCACAGGGGAAGAGACCTAACCCAGCCCATCTTACACCTACCCTGGTTCTCACCAGCACCAGTGGGTGCTGGAGTCTAACCCATTTTGGCGCACCCTAGACCCAGTCCACACCTGTGCTGAGGGACACTGCAGCCATGTTCAGACCAGCTTGCAGCCCCCATTCTGGCCCTCAGGCTCACCAGTGGGAACAAGAACCTAGTCAGGACAAGCCCTTAGCTCCCCAACTAGGTCTGTTCCCAGCCACATATCTCACACATGCCAGAAGTGGCTCTGACTGCTTGGCATAGCCGTGCTCTCCCCCACTTCTTGGCCTTTGCCTTTGGATGATGTAGCCTCTCCTGACCTGACAGGCCCCCAGTCCCAACTCTTGCTGGCTGGAGCTACAACCTGGCCCTGCTCCGACTTCTTCTATCCATGGCTCATGCAAACCAGTAGGTGTGATAGCTTAGTCAGGCATGGCCTGAGCTCCAGCCTGGTTTCTGCACTTGCCAGTGGGCTGATTTGCTCAGCCCTGCCTGATCTGCCCTCTTCCAAAACCAATCCACACACTTGCCAACAGATGGAGTTACCTTGTCCAGCCTATTCAGCAACCAGGACTGAAACATGTGCTCACCAGCAGGAGCTACGACACACTAGGGGATTTTCCCAAATTCCCCCACTTGGCCCACTCCCAGACCCACTTGGCCCACTCCCAGACCAGATCTCACACATGCTGGTAGGTGCTAGGTCGTTACCTGGCATAGCCTGCCCATCTATGCTGGCCTTTGTATGAGTTAGTGGATGTTGGGCTTGCTCCACGCCCTGTTTATGGTGCACATGCGAGTGCTGCAGCCTGGACCTGCCCCATTACCTGTGAGTGTTGACAGGTACCATGGTCACACCTAGCTCAGCCCATTACCACCCCAACTCTTAAGCTAACCAGTGAGACTTGTATTTCCACAGTGTTGGGCCCACATATCCGCCACAGAATCTACCCCAAGACCTGGTTCTGTCGTGTGCTGGTAAGTGTCATGGCCTAGCCCAATGTGACCTGTTCCCCGTTCTTTCAAACGGGCACTGGGATCTAGCCTTGCCAGTCATGCTCCCAGCAGTAACTCTCATGTGGGCTGATGTGTGGTGGTTAGCACTGTTCCATGCTAACAAGCCCAACTCCAGACTCCCATATAAGCTGATGCATCTATCTTATCCGTACAGGTATTCCAGTCTCTCCTCCAAACCACCAGAACTCAGTCCTCTCACCTACTTGTAAGTGCAGTGGCCCTGTTGTTGGAAGTCCCTCAGCAGTCATTCCTCACATACATGTATAGCAGCCTTATCCATAGATGTCCCTGAGCAGGACGCCTTCACCCCCAAGTCCCCCAAGGTCATCACTGGGTGGCCAGGACACAGTTAAGCTGCTTGGGAATTTGGGCTGCACTCCTTCCCACCAACCTAAAGTGGTCAGTGCGGTGGCAAACTTCATTTTGTGCACCCAGCCCAAGCCAAGAAAGGACAGAAATGTTATATGAAAATTGATTTATAATAAACATGAGTGTAAATTTTAAATCCAAAATATTTTCTTGAGTGTAAAGCTGTTTGAAATACATGCCCAGTTTTATTTTTTTTCATAATATGCATTTTCCACGAGTATTTGCAAATCCATCATGTATGGCATGCAAAGAGACAAATTTGAGGTCAGATTAAAAACACTGGAAAAATAATACACATGCATATTTTGATGCTTTTTAAAAAGCAAAAATGCACACTAAAAGTGACAACACTACTTTTTGTTGGTAGCATATTGCATCTAATCTGTATCTGCGCATTGATTTTCTACTCAGTGTAAGTCAAAATAAGAAATAACAAATGCTTTCTATGTCTGTCTCTGAGATGCCTTTAAAATGTAACAAACTAAGAATAAACCATTAAAACCAGAGTGACTGAATACGTTGCCATTTTGGCAGATGCTGTAAGGATATCTACAATAACATTTTCTTGATTGTACAACAGAAAGTAAAGCTTTTAGAGTCATCTTTCTTGCTGAAAGGAACAGTAGACAGAGAAGTGCATTTTCATTCAAGAGCTAGATGTTTCAGATATTACAGCAAAAAGCTTAGATTGAGTAATTTATAAACAAAAAAGTTTTTCTTCCCATATTGTTGCAGTGTAAGAGGCACTGGCAGATGTCATGTCCAGGGAAGCCATATTCTGTCTTCCTCCACTGGGTACTTGTGGCTACGTGCTCACTGAGCACAAGGGCATGTCAGGAGAAGCCATTTCATTTCACCATGCTCTCAAAATACAAATACCTTCCAAGTAACTGGATCATCCACGGCAAAATATAATCCCAAAGGCCTCAAGTCTTATTGTCATTTTAAGGTTTAATTTCCAACATACAAATTTTTTAAAGATTTTGTATTCAAGTCTTAGTTTATATATGGATACATTGCTTTAAAATCCTTAAAATTTAAGTATTGTATACACTTCAGAGCATAAATAATCATCAAAGAACTTTTTAAAAGTTCTTTTTATGTTTTTTATTTAAACAAAGGGAACATATTTCATGCATTTCAGATGTATAGTTCTAAGAGCATCATGATACTTCCTATCCTATATTTTTTTTCAATTCCACTCTTCTTTTCTTATTCTTCTTGTAATGTTACAATGACATACTTCATTTCATATCATTATGTTACACAGATAACATATCATATGTATCTAACATATCATATCATATCATATCACATATATATATATCGGTCCACATTGCTTGATAAAACAAAAGTTTATCATACATTTCTACTTCTTTATATTCTTTCTGTTTTCTGTATTGGCTTAAAATGTATTCCTAAATGAAACTGGTCTAGATCACTGTATTTGACATATAATACCCAGTTCTCTATAAAGAATCATCCCATGTCCATTTCAGGTTTACAAAGCAGCTACTCCTGAAACAACCAGTACATTTTACTTTCTCTTTTATCTAGATTTCCTAGTATACTCAAGTTAAAAATTATTTTCTTAATCCATGTTTACAAGTACTGATATTTATAAGTAGATGTCATATCCCCTGGCAGACTTTGTGCACTCTACTTCATAAAATTTGGGTTATTTTAATCCCCTCTAATTAGTCAGCCTACTCTTCCACTTAATCTTTCCTATTGCCATTTTTGTGAGCTCCTATTTTTCATTTACTTATGGCTTTCTAGGATTTGACTATTTATACTCGCGCCTACTCATACAGGTAAGTTCACAGCAAAGATGAAGGCAAGTCATTATTTTCAAGTTTGTCTAACTTGACAAAACTACAAAATAGCAGAAGACCTGTCCACATTAATCATCCCTCAACATTTCGCCACATAATCATTATATACCTTATATAAAAAGCATCAAATTTATCTTTTAAATAGGTTTACCTCTTTTCTGTTTATTTAAATCATTGGCATTCTTTAAATGCTCCAACACATACCTCTGAGATTAAACCAGGTGTCCATATTCTAAAATAATTGAGTCCTAATATTCATTAAGTATTCACTTCACTCTTGCTAGTATCAATGATACTGCTTTCTGGTTTGTATATGGTTTAAAACCCACAGATAGGAACACGGCAATTACTCCAAAAATTGTAACAGTTGGCAGGAAGCTCAAGAATAACGATGCATAAAATCACATTTTGAATAATTGCAATCCTTTTATTGGTAAAAATGCATTTGTAAAAACATCACTTCATAAAAAATCAATCCTTTTAAATACAGCAAAAGGTGAAATTCATAATAAAAATATTGCAGTTTTAATCTGTATTTCTTATGTCCTTATGGAATTCTATTCAAACGCATTTTTAGAAGGTCAGTCATAGCTTATGACAAACTAATACCAAAACACAGTCCATATCTCCCTACTGGTAGATTGAAATAAATAAAAGATTGCTTGGTCAGCTGAAACTATGTTTAGGCCAAACATTCCATTTAATCCTATATTGAAGTCTGGTTATTTGATTACCAAATTTCACTAAATGAACAGTTAATGAGTACCCACCACCTTCACAATATATGAAACCAAATATGTGACATAGCGTATCAGGCTGCCATCTGTGTCCTGGCGTCTGCTATGGGTGCCAGTTTGAATCCCAGCTGCTTCACTTCCTATATAGCTCCTTGATAATGCATATGGGAAGTCAGAAAAAGATGTCTCAAATGTTAGGGATCCTACTACATATGCTTGAGAACTAGAAGCTCCTGGCTCTACCTTTAGCTCTGGCTGTTGTTGCAACCATTTGGGTGGTGAAGTAGTGGATGGAAAATCTCTTTCCCTCTGTCTCTCCCTCTACGTCACAGTAACACCATATTTTTGATAGTTTTCCTTAAAAAAAGTCATTCTGTAATCACCTAATACTGTGAAAAAAATTCTATACACAAAAGTCAAGGCTATTTATTTGAGAGAGATATAGTTCTCTTACCAATCAGTTCACTTAGCAGACATCCATAGCAGCGAAGAGCAAAGTTGAACAGGATGAACAGGAGTCTAGAACTCATGCCTTGTCTCTCACATGGGTGGCAAGGACCCAATAACCAGAGCCATTACCTGCTACCACCTGGGTATTCATTAGCAGGAGGCTTGAGTCAGGAATAGAGCCTTCCGATTTATCATAGAAGCATCCCAAATACTAAATTAAACACTATGACAAATACTTTCCCTAGAGCTCTAATTTTATACATATTCTAGAAAATTTTGGATTTTGCAATAGATCCAAAAATTTAGTGTGTGCAGGAAAAAAAATCACAACTAATTTGGAAAATGGTGTGAAGAGATTTGACTCGCTGAGGAGTTAATCAATGAAAACTGAGATTATCTCTAGTTTGTGGTGACCACAGCACCAAACACAATATTCATGGAAACTTAGAAAGTTGTGTTGCGAAGACCTAAGGAACACCATTTTTAATTGTCACCATAATTTCTCATCTTGTGTGTGTGTGTGTGTGTGTGTATGCGTTGTGTGTGAAAGCTGTTAAAACCACATAACCATATAGGAGGCTAAAAGCTGCATAGATTTCAGATGAGAAGAACAATCCCCTAGTTGTTCCTGATGCAGTGTTTGGGCCCTGCCTCATGCTACTGAGTGAAAGAAGACATCCTGTATCTCCCCGTGTGGATACGTCCTTACGCAAAGTACTGCAGCATATAAATGCACTTCCAAAACCTCTGGGATATGGGAGGGGTTTCTTTAGAAAAGAATATACATAAGAAGATTTATAAAAATCCAGGATTTTAGCCATGTTGGAATTCCTAATTCAGAAACCCCAAACTCTCCCTTTCTCCCAGGAGCGAATTAATTTCTCTAAGTATCCAGGGCTGGTGTTCTGCTTCAGTGTGCTAAGCTGCCACTTACAACCTCTGCGTCCCGTGTCAGAGTACCGGTTCTAGCCCTAGCTAACTTTCCTTCTCTTATAGCTTCTTCTCAACGTGCCAGGGAAGGCAGTGGAAGATTGCCCAAGAACTTGGACCTGTGCCACTCACATGGGAGACCAGGATGCGATTCTTGATTTCTGGCCTCAGTCTGGCCCAACTCGTCTGCTGTAGCCTTTCAGATGTGAAACTGTAAATGGAAAATCTTTCTGACTCACTATTTCTGTCTCTCCCTTTCTTTCTGCCATTCAAATAAAGCACATATTTTAAGATTCCCCTAGTTTTTCATGAGAAGGTTCCCTTGGCCCTGGAATTTCCTGATCATATTTAGCAAGAAGTTTCTACACTCTATTAAAATAATGGCCTATTATATAAACAAAGGGCAAACTTTAACAATTACACAGAAACCAATAACCATTAACAATAACCTGCCTTAAATCTTTACAAAGAAGATTTACTTACAGGGGGTGGGTAAGAATAAATGAACAGTTCAAACATACAGAAAAACTTCGGCATTCTTTAGTGAAACTACTGTTCAATTGGTATTTATGCAACAATATGACTGTTCACCCTGCAGGTGCCGTGTATAACACCATAATTATCAACAGCAGAGGGTTGAAGATTCACAGCACGCAGACATACTGAGAGATTCCTTAAAAGCCCAGAGATTTTATCTATTTTCTAGAGTTAACAGATTAAAGACTCAAATGACAATGGTAAAATCGGATCCTGAAGTCCATTGTCTCCCCTTTGTTGACTTTTCTACAAAAGCATATTTGATATCTAGTTCTACCTATTTTGCCGTTTCCTGCTGGTTACATGGCAACTTAAACAAAGATTTAAAGAACACTTATTCTATGTTCTATATGACCCAAAGTTATAATGTACATGTTTTTCTCAAAAATATGTAGTTTCTTTTCCTCCCATGATTAATAACCAAAGCTATGTCCATACATGATAATAGCATAATTAGGCTATTTCTGAGGTTAAGTATACCTGTTACATCTGGTGCAATACGTATTATTGGTTGCTGAAAATGTGATCTAAGATAATGATTGATTTCATTCATTGTGAAAGTTTTTCTTTTCCCTATTTCCTTTTCCTTTCTTTGAACCTCTGCACAGTTCTTCTTTCTCCATGTTTTCTCCATCCTTCCTTCTCCTGTACTCTGTTCTTCCCTCCCTTCGCATTCTTGCTCTTCTCCTTCCTACCTTTAGTGTCTACATTTTTAAAGGTAATTTTGTAAAGGTTATTTAATTTTAATCAACAGTCACGGTTACAGAGAGAAACAGAGACTGAGAGAAATATCTTCTGTTGCCAATTTACTTCCCAAATGACCTCAATGATCGGAGCTGACCCAATCCACGGGCAGGAGCCAGGAGCTTCTTCCGGGTATCTCATTTTCCTGTCTTACATCCTTTTGACATTTTATTTTTCTCTTTGTTACTTAGTAAGTAGGTAGAGATCTCTAATTATCTTTTTAGGTTATTCAGAACACAGAGATACTGATCTTTATCTGCGTAAGAATGTGCGTGTTGAATATTTTTTCTGATTAGAAAAAATGCAGTTACAATAACTGACTACCTTAATTCTTCAAGTTTTATTAGAGATTTTTCAGAAAAATGTTAGCGGGTTGTGAAGAGCTGCTGGTGGCAATTTACTTTATTGATAGTCAAAAATCTAGTTCAGAGTGTAACATCTGTTTGAAAATAAATTTTTGAATTTACAAAATACCCAAAATTTAATTTAAATACATTTTTGCTCTTGAAAGGATTTTGATTAGTTTTACCATTTCAGTAAATAACAACCACAGATGTACTTGAAAAGCAGGAAATAAATCTACATAAATTCAGAAAAGCAAAGCTCTTTGAATTCCTATTGGTTTATACATTCACATATATATTTTGTTTTCTACTTTTGTCAGCATTTTTGCTAGCACTGTACAAAAGTACACGTGCATACACAGATGCTGAAACTGCATAAGTCCTTATATTTCAGGAACAGACGGTTGAGTAAATGTGACGTATATGTAAATATATGTAAATATATATAACTGATGTGTAAATTCATTTTACTCAGTAGCATAAATATCCCATTAGTAATTCTTTATCATATTAAGTTACCACATTCATAGATGACCTCAAAAGCTCTGTGGAATGCTAAAATACAGTGATGCTAATAACGAGTCAAAAGTGACACAAAGAGAAATATATTTGGAGACTAACAAAATGAAGTCCATTACTAAAAATTTTTTTTATTTCATATTATTTTCTCCATTAGTTTCTCCTCTTTTTTTAAGATTTTTCAAAATTTTTATTGCAAATTCTGATATACAGAGAGGAAAGACAGGAAGATCCTCTCTGTGATGACTGACTCCCCAACTGGCCACAACAGCTGGAGCTGAACCAATCCAAAGCCAGGAGCCATGAGCCTCTTCCAGGTCTCCCATGCATGACTTTTGGCCGTCCTCAACTGCTTTCCCTGGCCACAAGTAGGGAGGTGGGAGATAACTGGGGCAGCTAGGATTAGAACTGGCATCCATATGGAATCCCAGTGCATGCACAGTGAGGATTTTTATCCACTATGCCACTGCGCTGGACCCTCTCCATTAGTTTCTTGCAGTAAATTTTTGCTAGTGCTCCTCCACTATGCACACTACATCATACAAAGCTGAAAGGTGCATAGAAAAAATTAAGAAAAAGAAAATTTGAACTAGATCCTAAATGGACAGTGTTTTTACATTTACATCTTAATAGAACGATAAATAACATATTTTCCTTCGGTATGATTTAAAAATTTGAATAGTTGTATTTGATCAGAAAGGTAAAGCTGAGACCTGAGACACTGTCATACTGCGTGGGCAGCAGTTTTAGTCCTGGCCGCTCTACTTCTGATCTAGCCCTGTGCTAATGTCCTGCAAAGCAGCAGAGCTTGGCCTAAGTTTTTAACCTACAGGACGGCCCTGGCTATGTATTGGCCAGCCCCCATGACACCAGCCATTAGGGGAGTGAAAAAGAAAGGAAAGATCTTTCTCTGGCTTCCCCTGCAACCGCCCCTACCACCTCTCTGTTAACTATTGCTTTTAAGTAAATAAAAAAAAAAAGTCTTTTTAAAAGTTCTCTCAAACCCATCACAATGGCTCAATGGCTAAAATCCTCAACTTGCCTGTGCCAAGATCCCATATGGGCATCAGTTCCTGTCCCAGATGCTCCACTTCCCATCCAGCTCTCTGCTTTCGGCCTGGAAAAGCAGTAGAGGACAGCCAACACCCTTGGGACCCTGCACCCCTGTGGGAGAGCCAGAAACTCCTGGCTGCTGGCTTCCAACTGGTTATACCCACCTGGGTACTGAACTAGTGGAAAGATCTTTCTGTCTCTCCTTCTCTCTGTAAATCCGACTTTCCAATAAAAATTAAAAAAAAAAAAAAAACTTTTAAAAAATAGTTTTTTCCGGGCCCGGCGCGGTGGCGCAAGTGGTTAAAGGTCCTCGCCTTGCAAGCCCGGGATCCCATATGGGCGCCGGTTCTAATCCCGGCAGCCCCGCTTCCCTTCCAGCTCCCTGCCTGTGGCCCGGGAAAGCAGTCGAGGACGGCCCAAAGCTTTGGGAACCTCCACCCGCGTGGGAGACCCGGAAGAGGCTCCTGGCTTCGGATTGGCATAGTATCGGCCTGTTGTGCTCACTTGGGGAGTGAATCATCGGACGGAAGATCTTCCTCTCTGTCTCTCCTCTCTCTGTATATCCGCCTTTCCAATGAAAAAATAATAAAAATAAATCTTTAAAAAAAAATAGTTTTTTCCAAGATTACCAACTTCTTTCCTTTACTGTTGAATAAGAAATGTTTCCTTGTTCATCCCCATGTCCCTTTAGCATTGTTACAGCGTTCCCTCTTTGGAGAGACTTGGACACACTTCACATGTCTAGTGAGCTGTGTTACTTTGCAGTTTTTCTGCGAAGTTGTCCTAATATTATCATGATTTTGCTAATCCTCAAATTATTATTTGACTTACTTTATAAAAAACAACTAAATAATTAGGTACCACTGAAATAACAACAAAAAGTTTTTCACCAAAACATATTAAAGCATATCATTATTATGACATGTAACAGAATTAATGAATTAGGAATGAATAAAGGAATAATGATTGTATCATTAATTTTTATTTCAATGTATTGACTGATTTAAAATTTGTATTATGTTGATGTTTCCTTTAAGAATTATTTCGTTTAATATTGTCATAGTTACACCATTTTGAAATATTTTATTAACATTTGCTTGTCATATCTTTTGATTCCTTTTATTGCCTATTTTATTTTGAGTTTGATATGTACAGATATGCTTATTTTATAAATTATCTGAATATCTAGTTATTATTAATTAGCAATTACTAAGACAGTTGGGTAAACCTGCCATCTAATTATTTTTAGTTAGACTCATTTACACCGTTTGTTTGATTTAATCCTGTGTGTACATTTCAATAAACAAAAAATGTTCATACCTTTTTTCTGTTTTTAGCTACATTGTTACTAAACTTATTATTTTAGTGATTTAATAAGCTGTTATGATTTTTGTCTTTGATTAAATAGATGGAATGCCAGTTATTATCTTTACCACTTCTTCTGGTACGGTTATATTTGGAGAGCATTCCAGGGTAGGTATTGTTGTTTAAGTAACTTCACTTTCTCATATATTTGAATCAAATCTGCCATTACAGTTATTGCTTTCTAGTTCCAATATCTATCCATATTTTGTTCACTTACCATCTCCAATGGTTTTTAATTTATTGGTATAACTCCTTGTTTTCTTCTGTCATTTTACTCTAAAGGAAAAGAAAAAAAAAAGAGAGAGAGAAAATGTAAAGATAGCTACTGCAGAGAAAAACATAAACTTAACCAAAAAATGTCAACTAAAAACTTTTCTTCGTCAGTCTCATAATTCATACAGAAATGTTCTGCCCTCCCATTTCAAACTGTATATCTCGTAATTCATGAATACAATGAAACTTTTATCAAGGACTTAAAGCAATCTTTAGGCTCAACACAACCACCTGAATTCAAAAAGAGAAGTGATTACATAGATTACATTAACCATTTAGAGTTACATCAAAATAGAAATCCACAATAAATCTTATTATCTTACCAAGTGATTGTAAATGCAAGCATAAGAGGCAATTCATGTTTAGGTACTGTACTTCAGTGCAAGCTATTTGGAAGTCATCACCATGATATTGCTGTAAGTTTTATATTACTAATTTCACAGTAAAGTGGAGTAATTAATTGCAATTCCATGCACTTGCAACTTAAAACATCAAAGGTGATTCTTAATAGCTATCAATATTTGGGTACTATTAGGTATTAAAGTGCCAAAACACCTCTACAACAATAAAACAGCCAAGAGCATCTTTATTGTCAAATGCAATTAACTCTGTTTGCTAGGAAGCCTACTGGAACGTGCATGTTTAGGTCAGTGATAGTGGATATCAAAAGGAAATGACATAGACAGATATCAGTATTATCATTTATTTCCCAGCTGGCACATACTCTATAAATTAACTCAAGAAGTACTTTTATTAGCTTATATTTACCTCACACAAAGGACTTTTCTTAAGAACCATAGGGAATTTACCTGCTTGGCTATCTTCTTTCTGCCCTTTCTTTTTGGTTAATTTTCCATTCATGGTAAGCACATTTCCCAGAACTTTCAGTTTCCAGCATTCCAGATCTTGGCCAGTTTTTGGAAGCCACATTCCATGCTGTATGGTGCATGGTGCATGCCAAGCTTGGAGGGGTGCTGAGGGCCAGTGGGTGGCATGGGCCCTGGGGAGCTGGCTTAGAACAGGAGTAGTTCCTGGCACCAGGAGGAGGCAGCTGGAGGGTTGGACCTGGTCAGGGCTCTCATGGCTGCTGTGCAACAGGGAGCACTGCTTCTGCCCTCTCTGCACCGTGTGGACTGGGAAGAGCATGGTGGGGTGGAGCTGCTGCCTTTTTGGAGGTTTTCTAGGCAATCCCTGGGTCCACCCTCCAGACCAGCACACTGAGCATTTCTGGGGCTTCCTTACCAGCACCAAGGGCACAAACGAGGAAGGAGTCAAGACACGCAAAGAAGCACATGACCTTCGTCAGTTTTCTGTGGTAAGTCATATTCATTAGGAATTTAAGTCTAACAACTACCCTGTGGAGGTAGACAATATCCTAAAAACCTGTTTATAAATGTATTCAAACAAGGGACACTTTTTGAGATTATGCAATGTAAAGCCCTATCAGAATAATTCCATTCCCTGTGTTTGCATTAGGCCAATAGTCATGGCCTGTAGACTACAGGCAATCAGAAGGTTGCTGTTAAAATAAGATGCTATAATTAGACAAAGAAAGATTTCCTCAAGCACCAGCGTGCTATACAAGCAGTCTAAAAAATTCAGGGCCCAGCACAGTAGCCTAACGGCTAAGGTCCTCCCCTTAAACATGCAAAGATCCCATATGCGCGCTGGTTCTAATCCCGAGGCAGTCCCACTTCCCGTGCAGCTTCCTGCTTGCAGCCTGGGAAAGCAGTCAAGGACGGCCCAAAAGCCTTGGGATCTTGAACTTGCATTGGAGACCTGGAAGAGTCTCCAGGCTCCTGGCTTCAGACAGGCACAGATCAAGCCATTGACACGACTTGGAGAGTGAATCAACAGGCAGAAGATCTTCCTCTCAGTCTCTCCTCCTGTCTGTATATCTTACTTTCTAATAAAATTGAAATAAATATTTAGAAACAATCAACCAAGGGTTGGATTTTTTTTGTATCTAACTTTTAAAAATTAACTTTTTATTAAAATAGTGCATCAGAAATTTAGCAGAGGATTAAAGAAGCCAACCACTACAAGACAAAAAGCATGTTTTCTCTGGTATGTGGTAATTATTATAAAATGCAAAAAGTAATGCTCACATTGCCTGATGGAGTATGCAGGTTGAGTTCTAACTTTTCTGCTTCCTATCCAATTTCCTGCTAATGTGGACCCAGGGAGGCAGGTGGTGACTGAGCATGTAGCTTGGTTGCTGTGACCCAAGTAGAGAGTCCAGATTGGGGCTTAGGTTCCAGGAACTGGTCTGGCCCAGTCCTGACTTTCACAGTGAATCAGCAAATGGAAGATCTCTCTCCATCTGTCTCTGTTTTGTTGCCTTTCAAATAAAATGAAAATAAACATTTTTTAAAATAAAAATCAACTACCATTGTGAAACTTGAAAATATAATACAGGGCAAATTCATTCATTGGATTAAATGTGGGTTTTAATAGAAATCTATTTAGTCATGCAGAAAAGTACGACCATAGTTCTAGAAGCCCAAGCCATTTTCTACCTAGTAAACATATTGTTTATTGAAAGAAAGGATGTGATAAATAGGTGATACTAAGTCAATTTTTCCTCTGAGTTCTTATTCAAAGCCAGTTTCTGTAACATTCTGTCCAATAGATGAGACACACATTGAACTGCAAGGCACTGAATTCCAGCATTCTCTGAATGCACCTGTTCTGCTATGTATGCGAAACAAGAGTTAGAAATCATTTCGCAGCATTCTGAGTGTCCTTTCCTTCTGTGTATCTTTCAATGGAGCAGAACACTTCCAAAACTCCACCACACTGCTACTCATAGTTCAGGCATTCTCATAAAACGCAATTGTATCATTCTGTTTTCCTGCCAGCTAACTATTATATCTCTAAGGTTTTAATTAAATTCAAGTCTCTTATTCTAAGAAACCATAATAATGTGAATTGAATGAATACAAATTTTTTAATAACTTTTGTTGATGAAAAGAAGCCAGTGTTTGGAATACGCATAATTAAATGGTTCACTCAATAGCTACCCTGACTAATAAGACATCAATAATCAAAACAATGATCATAGAGACCTGGTATATAATTACAAAGCTGCTGTTGCATGCCCATGTCACTTCACAACATTCCATTTGTTCTGTTTTGCTATCTTTTGAAATGATCAAAGATTTACCTTTATGCAAGCCAGTTCCTTTACACTTATTTTAGAGTTACCTTTAAGTATATGAATGTATGTGTGAATACATTGGAATAACCTTAGCATTTCAAAGGGTAAAAATGGTGGCAAATGGGAAATTTTATTTTAGGGGTTTTATTTTCCTTAGTGTTCATATTTGTGACAATCAATATAAACTACTGTATTATTAGCAACTAGCTTAAATGGCTTTCTTCATATACATTTTTTAAAGATTAGCAGTTTAGAAATAAAGTTTGGCAATCTAAGCAGTTAATACTATGTCTCCATAAACCAAATTTAATTTTCTCCTACTAATTTTAGAGAATGTAATATGCAAAAGAAGAGGCATTTCCTGCTTGCTGTGAATTATTGAGCTTCACCAGTTATATTCCACAACACAGCACTAAAACCACCCAAAGACTTTTAAAACAGTACAACAGCCAAGTGTATCTATTGTCACATGTGGTATCGTCTCTAATCAAAACTTTTCCTGGAATGTTACAGTATATTATTTCCTTTGAAAATTTGTAATGTACAATTTTTTTTAACCTCTCTTGGAATTCTTCCCAAAATCTGAGTTTGAGAAACTCTGTGATTCTGAAGTACCCACCTAAGGAAAGCAGATACTAAGCTATGCTAATAAATTTGTCATGAAAATACAGAATAAGAAGACAGAAGAATAAAGTGCAGGAGAAAAAAAAAAAACAACACAAAATAAATTTCCATTGATATTAATAAATTAAATATTTTAAAAAGAATGAACTTGAGTTAACCAAAAATAATTCCACGGTCTTAAAAGTAAGTTTCTTAGAAAATGATCTCAATATTAATTAAAATTAAAATAGGAAAGAAAATATAAATATAATTATATTTTATATTTGAATATTTTAAGTTATTTATTATGGAGATAAAAATGTATGAACCAGTAGAAATAGTATTTGATATTGGAGACTCACAGAGCAGATATTATAAGTAGCAACACTTTGTAGGAACAAAGAAATATTCAAAACATAGACATCATTTTAAGTATCAAGTATGTAATTATAAATTGGAATGCATAGTTTGATATATTGTCATGGACAAACTTTTTATTGTGAGTCTATAAATTTTTAATTAACTAGAGACATGTTATTAAAAGATAGCTTAAAGCGATGACTAATGTTAGGATATAGGGGATGGACTGACATCAAAAAAGTACAGCACGTAACTGCAAACCAGGATGTGAGTCTGAAACATACTTCCTTCTCAAAATCAAAGTCTGCATACATATGTAGTCATATATTCACTTGTCACCCTATAAAACTTACTGTTGGGTCTGAATTATATCACCAATGAGTTAGCAAAAATTTAGTTTAGCAGCTGAACTTCACTCAATGACATTTTCTTTCTTTCTTACCTTCAACGCAAATTTGGTTCTTTTAACCAACGAAGAGGGAGAAAGCGAATCATTGAATACTGCCTGAGCCCAATGCTCAGTCTACCAAGAATTAAAGCTATTCTCTCACTTTCTTTTTCTCTCTGTATATGTATTTGCATATATTATGTATAACATATTTAAATATATTTATAAGTTCATTCATATATTTGCTTCAACCAAAGAAATGCAAAAGCTAGAAATAACTTCCAGGGCTCATCTTGTTATTATGAAGGGAAATATTAGCAACAAGTAAAATTTGTATTAATATTTTAAACTTCTGAACAGTGGGTAACCTTTATTTAGGTAATTTGCACCTGTGTCAATTTAAAATATTTAGTGATTTGCTATATGAACAAGCATTCTTCTGGATAATTGGGAAACTGGGATGAGTAAAATGAAAGGAATACCAATTTTATAGACGTTTTCTTGCAATAAGAGGGGATACAAAACAATCACATGTCAAGATCAATCTATAATTGTTACAGATAAAATAAAAATAAAATATATTAATTGAGGCAAAGACTGCATGACAACTTCAGTTAGGTTTCTAGAAAAAAATCTTGCTGGGGTGATATTAAGTATGATACTTGAATGAAAAGCAGTTGCCAGTCATGCCAAAATTTAGGATATCAATAGACTAGAAAGAAGAAATGGGTTATAGAAGGGCCTAGAAGAATGGATTAAGGAGTTATAGAACTAAACATCAGTGTTATCAAACAGTGTCAATATGGATTTAGCTAATATTAGGTATTTCAAAATATTTTATAAAGTTTGGGTTCTAGTATAAGGTTAATCGGGAGCCACTGCAAGTTTAAACAACTATTCCAGGATCTAATTGTCTATGAAAAAAACATAATTCTGGTTGATGTAAAGAAAATTAATGACTAAGTTTGTGGGAAGTAAATTGAAAGAAGGAGCATTTGGAAGATGCAAACTACAAGAAAATCCCTCTATTACTCTGGGGATCTGGAGCCATGCAGAACCCTGAATGATGAATTTATTAGAGACACACTAATGGAAAGAAAGACATATGCCAATGTGTTTTGTAAAGGCATCATTCTAATTTGCCAACAAAATGTATAATGAAGAACAGGGGAAGATAGGGATAAAGGATAATTTTCTATCAATTCTCTGAATGGGAAAAAAAACTAAAAAGATTGATGATGAATTATTTTCAACAATTATTAGAAAAATCAAGTGAACTCATTAAGTACAAGAGCGAATATATATCTTTGAATTCTGGAAGAAAAAAATGATGAGTCTAAAATGTTGAAGCCTGTCAGTGACTAAATGCTATGGAAACACCATATTGTGTTGTGTAATAGTGCCTTGGAAAATATTTAGTGCAAAGATAAAGAATGAAGTATAAATTTATCAAACAGAGAGGTTTTTTTATGCTTGAGAATCGTTATTTTAGTTCCCTCTAAAGTGAACACATTGTTGTGTTGATGCCAACACTAATTTTGCTCTTGACAGCACTAATCACAATTTACCTCTGTATGAAACAAGGATTCATTTTTAGACTAAGCTACCATATCCACATTTAAGTATAATAGTTTATATTGCAAAATTGATTCTGTTTGGAGTTAGTGGTATGTATGGAATTCAGTTATATATCAATTGTGATAGACAACCCTCAAGTGACATGGGCTTAAATGACACACACATACATACACACACATAAAGTGTATTTACATCGCATAAAAGTCAAAGGTAACATAATCTAGGACTTTCTCTTTCAAAAACTTCTATGTATTCATTTTATTTATTTGAAAGGAAGAAGAACAGAAATCTACCACCAGCCAATTCATTCAAAGCCCAGGAGTAGCTAAGGGTGGCCCGAGTCAAAGTTGGGTTCCAGGCGCTCATCTGTCTCCCATAAGGATGTCAGGTTTACAGATGCTCCATGTCATCATTCAGGGTATACATTTCCAGGAAGCTGACTTGGAGAGAAGAGTCGGGACTCTAACTCAGGAACACACACAAGGGATTCAAGCATCCTAAAGTGGCTGAATAACTGTCACACCAAATGCCCACCCAGTTTACAACTTGTGTGATAGTCTAAATGGAAAAAGAAAAATGTGTGTTCAGGAACTCACTTTAAACTCACTGCGCTACTCACATTTAGGCACAATCAGAACTTCATTCAGATATTCCAGAGGGCATCTGTGTTCAAAAGCAACAAAGTGAAAATAGGGATGGCAAAGATGGATTCCAAGTGCTACTCAGTTGTTCTTAAGGAGAGTCCACAGAACTGGCATCCACCAACTCTTTTTATATTCCATTGAATTACTGCAATCACACCCCATCCCTGCCGCTGCCACCCACAGTGCTTCAGGAAATGAAATGTGTTTTTATCACAAGTGACAGTGTGTCCAGTATAAATTCCTTTTTTCTACAGAAAAGATTATATTAGCAAAGAGTGATCTTTGCTGATTTCATGTGTTTAATAAAAATTGTGGTGCTCAATTATATAAGGTTAAAAGGACATTATAAAGGTGACCATTATTAACTAGTCCAGTGAATTAGCCCAGCTGTCACAAAAACTGTGAATTTTATGTTAATTTTAATTACTGAATGTGGGAGATCCCCCCTCGATCTCTGCCTGCTGCTTAGTGGGCATCGCTCACAGCTTCCAGCCCTGAGTGTGGAGTGTAACCTGTGACATGAGTGGATGGTCTAGGGGAATAGATGTACCTGCAAGACAATTACAGTGTTATTGTTAAAAGGGGGCCCTTTGGGGAGACATCCTCATGCTCTCTCCTTCCCTAGCCTTTATATGCTTGTAATTTCTTCGCAATAAAAGGACATTCCTCACCAGTTTGTCCCAGGTGGTTCATGCAGCCAAAGGGACACTATCACCTCACCCCTCAGTGATGCCAGGGCTTACTGGCAGGATTTTGTATAAGAACTGAATTGCAATTTATTCGCATTAATGCAGAGGAGTGCATTTGCCTCTGTCCTTTTGCCTCTGAAATATAATACACAATTAATGAACAAAATAAGGTACAATTTGGTAGCAAGTGACAATAGGAAATTATAGGACAGAACCTCTGAAAGTATTGCAACAAAGTAAAATCTTTGGATAAATTAAATCTGAATGTTTAAAGAGAAATTGTAATTCAGATAAAATAAACAGGTCTGTTATGTATTATATTTTTAAAAAATTCCAGTTGACATCTTCATTTGCCACCTAAGACTCAAAAAAGTGTTTATTCATGGTAAACATGGTGTAAACAATCAACCGAGGAGTGTCCCCAAAGCATAGTAGTATTGGGGAGAAAGGGAATTCCAGAAAGTATTTAGTACTGATGATACTTCTTTGATGATAAATCTTTGAATTTAAGCTGAAGGATTGAGTATTAAAAGTGGATCATTGAACTTCATCATTGAAATTTGTCTGCCTCTATTTAAAGGAGGGAATCCTTGCTTTCAATAAAGGAACCAAAAATCAAGTTAGAGCACTTCCTTCTGGGACAAAACGATGACTCAACTCCAATCATTTTAACATTTACATCAATAATTCAATAAAACTGTGAGTTGTCTAAACTTAGCTAAAATGTCTGAATACAGTTAAGTCTAATGAAAGCAATTAAGGTGGAAAATTTTTGCATACAATGAAAATCTGTTAAAGATTCTAAAGAAAAAAATAAAAGGAATTTATTATATACATATAACATAAATGATAGAATAAATGTAAAAGTATATCCTAATATGACTAAAAGTATACTTATATTAAATTTTAATAATATAAATACAATTCAATAGAAGCATACCAATAAACTGGATTGTGTAGCATTTTAGGTTTTGTGGTTAACTGTTGTAGAACTTGAACTTAACTAGGGAAAATTCATGTTTTTTCTTCTTTAATTTAATTATTCTTTTATTCCTTTCTGTGATACTTTTGCATTTGCTTTATAGAAACATATTTATGTGTGTGTGTGGCACATTTATTTAATGAAACACAAAAAGAGTCATCATAACTATAAGAAATGTAATTGTAAATCTATCATTTTTAAAAGTGAGGAAAATTTGCAAAATGAATTGAGAGGTGTAAAATCTATATGCTAACAAAAATGTAGCTAAGTTTTCCCTTAGTATGTAAAAATGAGAAGTCTGAAAAGGCCTGTAGAAACGTGTTCATTGTGAAATGATCTATTAGAACATCATTAGTGTTTGTTGATCTTAAAGAACACAAAGATTATCCCTTCAACTCTGCAAACAAACTGTTCTCTTGATTTCCCACTGCCAACTCCACAAAAGTACAAGATGGATCAGTCGAGATGCTTTAAAAAAAAAGAAAGATTAGTTTGAAAGTCAGAGTTCATTTTTCTTAAGATTTATTTTATTTTTATTGGAAAAGTCAGTTACACAGAGAGAAGAGACAGAGGAAGATCCCCAGTCTGCTGACTCACACTCCAAGCAGACACAATGGCCGGTGCTGAGCCAATCCAAAACCAGAAGCCAGGAGCTTCTTCTAAGTTTCCCACATGGGTGCAGGGTCCCAAGGCTATCCTTGACTGCTTTCCCAGGCCACAAGTGGGGAGCTGGATGGGAAGCAAAGCTGCGGGAACTAGAACTGGAGCCCACAGGACATCCTGGCACATGAAAGGCAAGGACTCCAGCCACTAGGCTACCGCAGCCAGACCGGAGTTTACTTAAAAAAAAAAATTATTTGAAAGTCAGAGTTACAAAGGCAAGAAGAGACAGAAAGATGGGCCCTTCATCTGCTCATTCCTTCCCAAGAGTCCACAATAACTAGGCAGTTTCAGGCCAAAGCGAGGAGCATGGTGTTTCTTCCAGAAGTCCCATATGAGTATTAGGGTCCCCGGCACTGGGGGCATCTTGTGCTGTTCTTGCTAGACCTTGAACAGGTGCTGGATCAGAAGCAGAGCAGCTTGCCCATAAACCATTGCGCATAAGAGATGTCACTGATGCACATCAGGGCTTGATAGTCTATGTCATTGCAATGTTTCTTTACACTTCATTCACAAAAATTAATGGTCACCATTCTATGCATCAGATGTGGAGTATCTTTAACATAGGTATCAAATCTACTTTGTCTTTTTTTGGTACTAACAGCTATTTTAAGCAATTTCCATCAGAACCATTACTATAAGGCTAAAATACTGTATTCCTGCCGCCGGTAAAGATGGGCATACGAAACTAAGTGCTTCTCAATTTCATACAATATGACTTCAGTTAGAATAGCTATTATCAAGAAGCTAAGAAACAGCACATGCAGGCATGCGGTTGGCATAAATGGAATTATCATACACTGTTGATGAAAGTGCAGATTAGCAGAGCCTTTATGGAAAACCATACAGAGACTTCTCCCAAAACAAAAATACATCTACAATGTGAGCTGTCCATTCTAGAACTAGATGAGTATCTGAAGGAAACAAAATCAGCATATGAAAGGTACTTCAAGTCTAAGTTTATTGCAACACTGGTCATAAAGGGCAATATATATAATCATTGCACTTATCCATAGATGAATGAAGGCATAAAGAAAATGTGGCGTATACACATATCGCAATGCTATTTGAGCACAAAGAATGAATCCTGATATTTATAACTAGTGCCCATTATTAACTGAAAAATGCCAGAGACAAAAAAAGTTTTACCAAGTCTATTATGATTTCTTTAGGTTTAAACCATGTGAAAAAGGCACCAGTTCAATGACTCAGTTGCCTAAGCCTTCCTCTTCAAGTTCTGGGATTTCCTATGGGTGCTGGGTCATTTCCCAGGCTGCTCATCTGGTTCTCTCTGCTTGTAGTGTGGAAAAGCAGTGTAGAATGACTTAATACTCACAAAGGAGACCTGAAAGAAGCTCCTGGCACCTAGCTTCAGATCAGCTCAGCTCCAGCCATTGTGGCCATCTGCAAAGTAAATCAGCAGATGGAAGGTCTTTCTGCCTTTCCTTGTCTGTGTAAATCTGCCTTTCCAATAAAAACAAATAAATACTAAAAGAGAGAGAGAGGTGAAAAAGTGTGATAAAGCATGTTTACATAAGAAGGCATGGAAGTAATAATTTCTATAGCATAGTAAAATAACGGTTTAATAATATTGTATTATATATTGTGTAAATAGCTGAATGAGTGAGTGAAACTTACATAGAAGAAAATGAAAGAAGAGTCTGTTAAAACATTTATGGAATAAGCAAGTGTTTGTGTGGCTAGGACACAATTGTATTAGACAGGCTTTTGAATGGAATTGTTGGCCAAGTTCAGAGTGTCAGGGAATCCAATGTTGCCATCAGACCACTAGGCCAGGAAACGCAATCTGACTTCTATATTTATTGCTAACCAATTCTGCATTCTCAGATCAGGCACATGACACCTTCTGATCTCATTTTCTGTATCTGCAAAATGAGGATAACGCTGTTCATTATACATACAATTGCTTAAAGGATTCAAAGCAATCATACACAAAAGCACACAGAATGAATGCCTCTTAGATAATAGAAGTTCTCAAACATTTAAGATGTATTCTTGTTACAAAGCAATATGGACAATTAAATTACACAATTAAGTAAAAATAAACCTGTACTATGCACAAGGTTCGGGGAATTGTCCTAATAGAGAAGTGTGTCCTTCCTGTGTTTTTCTTGAGTTTAGCCCTTCAGTTAATTTTCTTCCTACAGGCCTGGAATTGGTCTATAAATCCACAGTGCTTCAGTAAATGCCTTAGCAGTAGTGATGAGCATCACATGCCAAGACATTTCCCTGCAAATTTTTGTTACTTTTTTCTGTTAAAGTAGAGTTTGAAACAATTAGTCGCTTACCTCTGAGAAATTAATTGTATCTAGATTGCTTTTATATATTTTTAAATGTACAATTTTTATTTGTCAGTGTTTTTTTTTTCTTAGTTTAATTCTTGGGAGTAAAGGGAAGCGGTAGAATTATTTACACATTATTAATTCCCTATAGCATTTGCTTCATTTTTTAGCTCTAACTTTGACTGGCCAACTCACTCACGCTGCAGTTTTCCACTTAATAACACTGGTGAATGCCAGAGGGTTCAATCCTATTTCTATTAAGTCTGGGTTTATATATCCCTTGAAATATCCCTGCTGCATCAACAATACTATATTTCTGTTATTGATTTGAACTGTGATTTCTCTGGTTTTGCTTCTCTGTACAATCTATAATTGTGTTCTTTGCTGAAAACTTTCTGAAAATTTCTTGATACCCTGAAAGCACTGTTCCGTGCTTGCCTTTGCTTTCGTAGCTGGTATCTGATCTCTTTGTTCCTCGTTATACTTTTCTTGGAATTTGGAGGTTTAGAGACTGATGATCATGGTTTGTCTGGAATTTTGTCTGGTGTTCTAGAGTTGATTTTCTAAAGCAAAGTGCAATTACCTGTGAGGATAACTTTAGAATCTATGTGCATGTCAATGTGTTACATTCAGCTTCAGGTCATCTATTAATTTCATTAGCACATTTCCCATGTACCCAACCAAATTTGCTGATAAAGATGCTTCACAGTGTAATATTGAGAATTAGGTCCTGTGCTTCAGTTCATCCCAGCTTGACCTTGAGTCATTAATCAACATTCTCTAGAGATTGTCATTCAGACGGTACCAAGTATAACTGATTATACTATCAGGCAGTCCAGAATTCTCTGCTCATTTTAAAATAAAATGTGCAGTAATTATATGTCAATAGTTATGCTAATGTTTTACTTTGTATTTTGTAGCATTTCATTTAAGGTCCTCCCATTGCTGTTGCCTTGCTTCTGACTGGACTCCTCACAGGACTCGTTCCACCTGATCGTAACCTAACAGTTATTCCTATTAGTCTTCATCTGATCTGACTTCTTCATCATAAAATGTTTTCTTTCTTCAAGTTTCATAATCAAACTCTTCTTTCAGGAAATGCTTTTCCCATACGTAACAGCATGCCGTACCCCTTTGTAGGCTAAAGACTCTGGTGAACTCTCACATTCTCATAGATGCCTCTGTGATGTTTCTATGACAAAAGCACGTTCTTTACATCACATTTTACCTGATGCTAATTTGACCCTTCTTGTAGTTGCTACTACCTGCAACTCTACCTCACAAATCATACATATATAAGAAGATAGAGATCTATTCATATTAAGAAATCATGTTTCTATCCTTTCTTCATGTGTCACCAATAGGACAGGTCATTTATATTTTATTCTCATATTTATCTTCTGTACATGAAAGAGTGCCCACCAATCAAATATTTTCTGCTAGACAAAAATCTGAATAATGGATTAAAGAACAAATCTGATTTATCTTTTAGTCTAGCAGAAATAAAATTAATTAGCTTTGTTGATTCCTCTTTATTACTCATGGATCACTTACTGCCTTTGTAATTGTTGCAGATAAATTTATTTGAATTTTTAAATTAAAAAATTTCAACATTTGACTCAACTTGATTTATCCGTGGGTCTGACATTTATCTTGCTCACTTTAAGAAAACGCTATCTTTGAGTATTCTTAACAGTCTGTGCCTTCCTATTAAGACAAAAAAAGCAAATCAGACAGAAGTGTAATAGTGATGTAAAAAGTGAAGTGGTTGTTGAAAAACTACTCATATTAATAATTATTAGATTGTGTTAGCTTTTGTAATACTTTTCAGTGATAACTGATAGAGAGTCATGCGCTAAGGAATTAAGCATTTGAACTTAGTCTGTGTTCCTGGTTCAGCTATTATTTGTTATTGCTATTTGACATCCCAAGTTTCTTAATGAATACCCTAAAAATAATACTTTGAAAATTATAGTATATATAATAAATATAAAGAACTTAGAAGTGCTAAGCAGTAAATAAAAACATACTAGTATAATCTGTTGATGCCAAACCCAAAGCTTGGGTTTAAACAAAAGAATCAAGTGGCTGTTTTTCTCTTTATCCTTTTTTCTTTTTCATGTCAGTATTTTCCTACAATTTTCTTTTCTGATTGCCATTCTATTTGAAGAAGGAGAGAGTAGTTTGATGTCTTTTCTTTTGTTTCATTTCTGAAGGTACGTACCCTGTGACAAAGTACTGTGTTTCGATTTCAGCTTCCCAGTGTGTGCACAGTAGCAAATGGGCAATTCTAGAGGCTTCTAACATTTTAGTCATGATTTGTGCTTGTGAGTTCTACTAAGAACTTTCTGATATACAAGATACACTAAACTAAGAGTTCAATTTTTATTTATAAATGTTCAACTTTTGCACAAGTATTGACAGTTGATGAAGGTGTAGAGGGAAAAAAGTGGGTATTATTGATGAGGATATAAACTGATGGAGCTGTTATTGAAACAATAGCAGTGTAACTGAAATCATAACAACTAAACCAAATGACACCAACAGTCCCTCTTTGGAGTATATATCTCAGGTCTGAATCAGCACTTTGTAGACATATCAACATTCCCCCATTGATAACATAATATTCACATTAGCCAAGGCATGGAAACCACCTAATTCAATAGCAGATGATTGGATACTGTTTTATTTATACAGATATGTGCATGTATATACATATCTATATAAAGCACATATAATTTTAGAATATGGAATATGTTACTCCATTCTCTTTTGGCCTGTAGAGTCTCCTGGGAGAGATCTCCAGTGAATTTAATTGGCATTCCTCTATAGGTCAATTGAATTAAGAATCTTTTCCTGATATTCAGTTGATGAGAGGTTGATTATCATGTGTTGTGGTGAAGATCACTTTTGGTCATGCCTGTTGGGAGTTCTGTGCCCCTCCTGGATGTTGTCTCCCAATTCTTTCTCTAGATTAGGGAAATTTTCTCTTATTATTTCATTGAATACACCTTTAATCTGAGCATCCCTTTCTGCACCTTCTGGGACTCCCATAACTCATATATTTGACCTTTTAATAGTGTATTTCAATACTGAATAATTTTCTTAGCTTGAAATGGGTCTGCTTCTAGCTTTTTGCCTGTTTCCCCCTGGTCATAGGAAATATCTTCCAATTCTGAGATTCTTTCTTCTGCTTGCTTCATTCTATTTTGGAAACCCTCCACTGTACTTTTAATTTGCTCCACTGTATTTTTCATTTTTGATATATCAGCTTTCATTTGATTCATTTCTTGCATAACATATTCCTTAAATTCCTTGAACACTTGCTTTACGTGCTTCCTGTTGTATAAATGTTTTGACTTCTGCATTCCCTGTTTTCTCTGTTTTCCGCAGTTGACTCTTGGGTTGGCAAAGGTTTTTGCTTAATTGCAGGGGAATTTTCAGTAATATTCCTTATGCTTTTGTCCCTTCTTTTGCTTTGGTCATTGTACTTCTGGTTATCAGATTCTTTTCTTTGGGGCAGATTTCTAAGCTATGTCACCCTCAGGTCTACAATTCTAAAATGGAAAGATTATCTGCCCAGAATAATATACACAGCAAAACTTTCCTTTGTCTTTGAAGATAAAATAAAATTCATCCACAGTAAAGAAAAGATAAAAGAATTCTCCTCTTCCAAACCTACCCTAGAAATGATACTTAAAGATGTTCTCTTGACAGAAAAAGGAATAGCATCCACCAAAACCAAGGGCAAATGCGAAGAACATCCCAGTTAAAAAACAACAGAAGACTAAATCAATGAACAACCCATTGCTGAAATGACAGGACCAAATTACTACACATTCATATTAACCCAGAATGTAAATGGGTTAAATTCATCAATCATGCATTGTAGATAAGTAGAATGGATTAAAATAATCTATTTTTTGCCTATATGAGACATATTTTCTCAACAAACATCAATGGAAATGGTATCTCATGGATTTAGATTTCCCTTATTAGTTTTATCTCTTCAAAACACTTTCTCATTAAATTCTTCGCTGATTTACAGATCATACAGAAGCATAATTTTCTTCAGGAAAGTTCCTGGTTTTCTTTTTCATTCCTTCAGTGACACATTAGTCATTCAGTAACATATTATTTAACTTCAATGGAATTTTTAACTTCTTTTTTCCACCTGTTGATTTTGTTTTGTGGCTTTTCATTTGAGGTGATGCATAGTAACTGTGTAATGGAGACTATCATATCTAGATGTGAGGATACAATGCAGTATATATCTCTACTTCCAGACAAAGATGGACTTCCAATGAAACTGTTTACTATATCTTGACAATAGGATGCTGGACTCTCTGCCATTGTCCTTGCCTTCAATGATGGACATATGCCTTTTAATGATGACCTATACTATAGTGATGATATAGGGGAACTCAGCGGGGAGAGGAATGGAAATCCCAGGGCCTATGGAACTGCATCAAAAGCATGCTGACAATAATTAAAAAGAAATAAAAAATACATATGATTTAAATATTATTTAGTTAAAGAAAATAATAACATTCTTTCATTTGAAACAACATGAATGATTCTGTGGAACACTATGCCAAGTAAAATAAGGTAAACACGGACGGAAATGTACTGAATAGTGTATCATACTTAGATATTTAAAAAGTGCCAGATATGCATAGAAAACATAGAATAGTAGTTTACAAAGTTTGAGAGTGGAATAAGTGAAGGATGAGTGTCAGTGATGAGGAGATATAAGTCAAATCCTATAAAGTTTTATACTCTGAATAAGTCTAGAGATGTACTATATGACACGAGGACTACAGTTAACAAAATTGAACTACGTACAGGACATTTTCCAAGAAATTGAATCTTAAGTATTCTTACAGAAAGAAAAAGATCCCAGTGTTGTTTTCACAGCAAGTTAGATCATTGCTTGGAACACCCATATGTGATATTAGAGTGCTGATTCAAGGTCTAGCATCTCCACTTCAGATACAGCTTCATGCCAATGCCTCCTGATAATCATTGGAGAAAAGCTCAATTGGTTGGATCCCTGATATCCACACCATAGTTCTAGATGAAGTTCCAGGCTTCTGGCCATGGCTGGCATCTGGCAAGTAAATCAGAGGATGGCAGATTTTTTCTTTGTCTCGTTCCTTCTCTCTCTTTCTCTATCCTACACACACACACACACACACTCACACACACACACTCACACACACATGCATGCTGTTGTTTCACCTATCAAGAATGCAAAAACAGACACCTTTTCTTAAAACCATATCATGTAAAATATACGTATTTATTGGCTTATCTATAGTACTCATTACACCATGTGCACATGTATCAAAACGTTATATGACATGCCTTTAATACATGCAATAAAATGTACTTACATTTTTATATTTAAGTTTTTTAATATTTTATTTTAAACATTTAAAGTAATTAAAAAGCTTTTTTTAAGTTTACCATATTTGAGACATTGTGAGATAGATCACTGATTGGGAAAGGTATCAGTTCAACAGGGCAGCTGAGAAATTTCAGAAACCCTTCCCTACATATATGCCTCTGGTGTATGACAAAATCACATCGAAAAACACTGAGGAAAACATTTCTGTTTAACAATGGTTCTGTGTAAATCAGACATACTTACAGAAAACAATCTTGAATTTTTTTTCCTCACATCATACCTTAAAATTTCAAGAAACATACTTACGTGTGTAGTTATATCCAGACATCAATTCAGCACTAGATATTTGAACGTAGGGAAAATGCCTAATGAAAGGCCATTAATGGAATTATAAAAAGCATGGAACTTATGAATTGGTAAATTTTAGATGATATTGTGGATGCCCACATCTTATATCAGAGTGCATAATATCAAATTCTACCTCCACTTTCACTCCCGATTCAGCTTTGTGTTCATGCATCTTTGGGACAATGGACAACAGTTCAAGTATTTGGGTCCTTACTTCCACTTAGATGGGAAATGTAAGTTTCTTGTAGCTTGCTTTGGTTTGGCCCACCCATAGCTGCTTCAGGCATTTGCAAAGCAAAGCATAGGAGAGAATATCACTTTTTCTCTGTGTCACTCTGCCTTTCAAATGAACAAAATCAATATATTTAAAAATCAGCAAATTAATAAATCCTACTAATTCATTGACAGCATTTAAAGAGTAAAATCAAAGTATTACAGTGGGAAAAGAAATTTTAGTAGGAAGTTTGAAACAATTTCAAACAGATCCCCAAATTCATGTGAAAATTTGCTTCACCTCAGGAGATGTAAGATAAATTAAAGCCAAAGCAGCACTCTATATTCACCAGTAATAAAATTCTTATAAAATAAAAGAAAGTGTGTACAGCTACTGCAACAGTCTTACACTGCTATTGGAGAAAACTGATGGATAATAATATTCTACAAATGCATAGTTAATATGTGAAATATTATATCAAAAAAGTACTTATAAGCCGAATGTGTATAGACAAGAAAAGATACGTACAGAAATGATCATTATAGTACTGTTCATAAAATCTTCAGGTAACAAAAGCTCATCAATTTGGTTAGCCAGGGCACTTTGGACATTGAGTGAACATGTTTTTATTATTGTCATACAATTAGCAATACACAGTCCACCAAAAATGTCCATTTCGTTCCCCAGTCATTTAAACATACAAAATGTTCCCATACATTTTCAAGTAAGGTGTTTTCATTCGCCGAATGTCAGTAATATTTCAGTAAGACACATACACAGAGCATTGCCCAAACATGCTTGATGACTGAAGTCCCTTTGAGTAGAGACAGTTTTGTCCACAGACTTAACAAGGGAATACATTAAGATCATTTCAGGAAATGTGCAGTTCAGAACAGTTCAGAACGTTTTCGTTCTTGAATTACAACCCCATGATAAAGTGACCATCAACTTCAGATTTTCCCTGAGAGTTTCAGTGCCTCTGTTTTGATAATATTGGAGTAACCTGCCCCAGATCTTTCCACTGTAAGCAGAGAGAAGGATCGACCTACCACAGTGGCTGCTGCAGGAGTTCTCGCATTGAAATGGTTATAGCAGAAGACAAAAGATCTGACATCCAAATTGCTATAGCGCGATTGGGCTAGGGGAAGCACATGTGTGGAATCATCTCCTAATCACGGTAACTCACAAAATAAGGATCTCTCACTCACAGCAAGTCCCTTTCCCACAGCAGTCTGAGCAAGGAAAGTGATAATATGCCACCTTTGTTTTTACTGAAGGCTATCGGGGAAGTGTTACAGACTAAAGGAACCTTGACTCTCCAAAATGATGAAGGCACTTAAATCCAGATGTCTTATGTGATCTGTTAATAGATCGATGCTAATTTTTGGCAGAATAAATTTGGGGGAGGCGAGACTATCCTTCGGAAAGTAGCTTTCTCCAGAAGGTTGAGACTTAAATCAGATTTTACCTAGCTTTTCCTTCTCTGCTTTTTCCTTTTTTTTTTTTTTAAAGAATTATTTATTTTTTATTGGAAAGGAAAGGCAGATGTACAGAGAGAAGAAGATGCAAAGGGAAAGATCTTGCACACTCTGGTTCATTTCCCAAGCAGCCCCAATGGCCAGAGCCCCAATGCAAGGCTAGGGGGGTTTAACTACTAGGCTATTGCACCGGACCCCTCTCTGCTTCTTAACCCACTCTGTAATCCTTTCTTTATATTTGCTATATGCCAGGCCACTCAGTCTTGAACTGTGAATCTTCAAAATGCAAGGCAAAACACAATTGTCTTTTCCCAAGAAAAATTTCCCAAGCATTTTAATTAAAACAGCCAAAAAAAAAAAAGTGTGTGTGTGGGGGGGGCTGTATCTAATACAGAATGGAAGAGGCTGGTTTGCACAAAACGAACCTCTCAACTAAATCCCTAAATGAAGCAAAAATTGTCCAGCCTGTCTTAGATGGACATAGACCTGCGAGCCAGTCGAAAGATCTGGGGTAAGTTACTCCAATATTATGAAAACAGAGGCACTAAAACTATCAGGGAAAAATTGAAGTTAACGGAGTATGACAGACTCAGGTGGCTGAGCGTCGGGGTGTTCCTGGCCCGAGTGATTGAAGCTTCAGCAGCACTGAGTCTGACGCTCCTGAGTCTATTCTGCAAACCGTAGGACACACTTCTTTACAGATTTTCTCTGACATTATCACAATTCAGTTATGATGATTTTCCTTTCAAGGATGATCGGCACTGGATGAAAATGACGTATTCATGAAACTAACGTCATGACTACTCCTAGCTGAAATGATCACCTCATGCTGTTTTCAAACAAATTAAGTCTAATTGCATTATTTTTCATAGTTATCAATAAGAATCTCTACAATGAACTCGAATAACATCAATATACTGTAGTGGGAACATGTGTAAATACAATTCAATAAAAATATGGAAAAGATATTAAATTTAGTATAATGCTTACCATTACTATTTTTAGAAAATTTCAAAAATGTATCTTTTGTGCAATGATGTTAAAAAAACAAAAATAATTAAATTTCAAAATGAAACCCTCTTTCTCTGTGAAGCAATGGTTAGAGCTCTAAAAGCTTAATTTAAATTTAAAACCACTCTACCAATTATCTTAATCTATTAGTGCTTTGTTAAACAGGTACTCAGTGCAAGTAGGAGCTAGAATTTTTATCTTCAGAATTATCCAGTTTCTGCCAAGTTCCTGAAGTTATTTAGTCTATTTCTGAATAACTTATGGGCCAGTATTTTGATGCAGCACGTTAAACTGCCCATTGTAATTTCAGGATTCTATGCTAGCTCAAGGGTTGGGTTGATCTGGCTTTGTGCTAAAGCTGTAAACGATGTATTGGAAATTTGGAAATACTGGAAAGCTGTGAACGATGTATCAACTATCTCAATCCCTAGTACTCATTCACATTTTGAGACCAAGATGGAATTGCTGGCTCCTGGCTCCAGCTGAGCCCAGCCAAGCCAAGCCGAGTTATTTTGGTGAACGATCCAATCAGTACATGGGAAACAATTTTGTCTCTAGCTCTTTCTCTGTCACACTACCTCTTAAATAAATAAGTAAATAAATATTTTAAATAAATAAATATCTTAAGAGCTACATTTATTCATCAAATAATATTGAGTATTTCCAGTATAATAATCACTTTCCTAAGTTCCTAGGATGTTTCAGTGAATAATAGCATGCCAAAAAAAATATATATATATATGCTGTCCTGTATTGGAAAGTACTGTAAACTATTTTAAATACATTACTCAAATTATACACAATTTCAGAAAATGTTTTTGAACATATTTTTAAATTTAGGTTAAAGACTCTAGTGAGTATTGGCCTAGTAGGTACAAACCACAGGTTTCTGCATAGCAGTCAGAGAAACCCAGTTGAGAAGCTACTGTTTGAGCACACCCCAGGAGGTAAAAGTCTTTGGAGAGTGAGCCATGCACTCGCATGGCCGAGACGAAAGCATGGCAGCCATGACAAATCAGACCATAACGCTTCACAGGAAGCACTCACTTTACCTCATCATGTAAACCAACAAACTTCATCTCATTTTAACTTTTTCTAAGTCTTCTCTTAGCTTTGGCATGTGTACCAGGGTATAAATAATGCTGGAACTTCTTACAAAAGCTATATTCTGATTATCTAGATTTTTCTCTGCCAAACATATCTAGATTTTTAAATAACTGGATATTTTGTAATAATATTTAGTGGGGTTGTCTTCGATTATTATGCTGTCAAAGATGCATTTTGGCAGGTCATTCTATCTACCTCTGGAATTTTTTTTTCTTTTTTCTTTTGAATTTGCTTTGGGATTCAATCACTATTTCTCAATTACATTTAAAAGACATATTTTTAATGTTTTTTTAAAAAAAGAGGTTTGATATACTGCCTATCAATTTAGTCTGACCTTTAAGATCTCATTTTCCTCTTGGTTATTTCTAATCTGTCCTGTAAGATCTCAACCTTTTCCTTAAGAATATCTCTCTTGCTCCAATTCAATCAGCCTAACTTTGTTTTGTTTTGTTCCTGTACTGCTTCTATTTTGATCATCAGACTGAAGCGCTCTTCTCAGATCAATCAAGTTGCTTTTCAATTTCTAAGCAAATCTGTCTCCGAGATTCAAAACACTCCACAACTAGCACATTGTCTGATTTATTAGTTTGCAATACTTCTTTATCTTTCAAGTCATAAAAATGTCATATTGTTTGAATACACCGGCCATCATTAATACTGTTTCATAGTCTATCATTTTAATTGGTGAATCCATAAGTTAAGTCATAGAAAAATCAGCTCTGATCAGAGCTTATCCGATTGAAAAATCCAAAGTCAATTTGTGCAAAAGTTATTAGGATTGATATCTAAGAGCTCATAAATGTATGTAATAGATCCAACATCTGTATATGCTGTGTATCCTGTATATCCCTGATTTTGAATGTGCAACTAAATGTAAGAATTCCCCTCTAATAGTGTTCAAATAAACTTGCAACTAAACCACAACTCTCTCTGGCCGTCTTGTCCTACCTAAGGGTTGGAAGGAACCTGTGAAGAACTTCTCAAGTTCACAGCTCAGAGACATAGTCTCAATAAAAGAGTGGGAGTTGCCATAGATACATTGAAAACAGAAACTCCCTCACATCTTAGAATCATCAAGAAAGGTCTGTGCAACTGGGTTCCTTTGATATACCATGTCCAGATTTCATCAAAAAACATAAAACTGCACGAATAGAAAAACACAAGGTTGGAAGAAACATAGTAAACATCAAAACTAGAGATAGATATATCAGGGATGTTAGAATTATCAGATTAGTAATTTAAATCAATGATGACTAATACAGAAAGGATTGTAACAACAAAAGAACAAACAAAAAATAATAAAGAACATATGGGTAATGTAAAAAATGAGAATTCTACAAAAGAATGAAACAAAACTCTAGAGATCAAAAGTACTGTAGAAAAATGAAAAGCTATTTGTTAGATTAAATATTTAACTGAATATGGCTATTGAAATAATGTCTGAAGTTAAAGGCGTTAAAACTGAGCCTTCCAAAATTGTAAGATAAAGAAATAGGAAAAAAAATGGAACAAAAATCAGGCAAAACTATGAAGTATAAAGGTATAAAATATAATGGTAATGCCAAAAGAAGATGCAAAGGGTCAGAAGAAATGTGTGAATGCATAATAGTCATAACTTTCCCCAAATGAATGTCATGTACACAATCACAGATCTAGTTTTCTCCAAAACAAATACAGAATAAATTCCGAAAAATGACATCCCTATCCTTATCATCCACCAAATTCTAAGCCTGCAACACCTGAGATTATAAAAAGTAGTTAACACATAAAGACCAGGAGTCCTCAACTGAGAATCATTTTGCCTCGCAAAAGTCACCTCTCACAACATGCAGATGTTTTCAGCAATCATGTTGGAAGGAAGGTACTGATGGCATCCAGCAGGAAGGGGTCAGGGATTGTGCTACACCGCTTAGAGTGCACAGAAACCCCTGGACGGAACACAGGAAGCCATTCTACCAAGCTCGTAAAGCTACCAACTCTGGACAACAAAACCACTTGGTTTTTTGAAGATTAAATGCAATTTGTCGTGACAGCACCAGTTAAGAGCCAGAGGATGTAAAGTCCTAACCAATATAACAAGAATCACCACAAGCACAAGTTTAAAATTACCCTGAATACATCATGGAGAGGCTGAAGCCCTTCACTAGGGACAGCCTGAATTATGCGGCTGTACCCCTCAAAAAAAAAGCTATAAAAACGATGTAAGAAGAGATAATAACCCAAACATGTATTACTGATAATGTTTATTATTTTTTTCCTGATTCTGGATTTCTTCTTTTTAAATTTTATTTATTTTAATATTTTCTCATACAGTTCCATGAGCTCTTGGAATAACTTATTATAAATTATGTATGTATATGATTATAAATATGTGTATCTGGAATATGGTACATATAAATATGATCATTGCATCCAGGCATTATTTTATGTTAACAAGAATATTTTATCAACCAGAGTGAGGATTTTAATTTCATCTTTCATAGTTACTGAAGGGACGACACTCTGTGATTTATCTTACCTTATCCAAGTTGCTCATCATCTATAAACTGAGGACAGTTAGAGTTGCTACTGGTCCATTTAAAAGCTGATACACTGAAAGTCCAGTGAAAACATCTAACATGTAGCAAAAACAAAACAGATGGTGGCTAATACATCTATAATATGCAAATACATATCTATTTAGGACAAAGTGTAAAGGCTTTTTTGAAATTAGGACATGCAATTTTTAAAAACAAAGTTCACAGGAGTAGAAGTGACTCTCCAAAAAAAAAAAAAAAAAAAACACGTGAAGTACACCGGTTATCCAAAGATCATGTATGGCTAGTGATACTAAAGGCGGTAGGATGCAGAGCAAAGCAAGAGAAATGACCGGAAAAGAAGTCATGAATTTTGTATGTGTTATAACTGTTCATTACAGTTAACCCTGACCAAATATTCTAAGCATACCGGCATGCTAAACATTAAATCAGTTACGAATTTGGAGTGCTATTGTTTCATGTAAGATAATTTTCCATCACATTCCAAAGCAGGTAGGAATTTTTCAGGTTTGAGCTTCAGATAAGATTTCTAAGACCAGCACTCTGGTTCCTAGGACTAGAAGCTAGTTAGTGCGCATTGCTTGTAATGACTTAGGATTCCTCCAAGGGGAGGGACTTGGAGCATTTCATTTGTTGCCTGTTACAGAACCCTCAGTCATGCAGTTGCTTCCACCCTCCTCCACCTTTGAGTGTGGTTAATTGTGGTTCTGCAGTAGATCTCTCGAGGTTATTCATATGTAACTTTTAGTTGCCACACAATCCAATTCCCTGTGGAAGAATCAATATCAGAGTAATAATACAATGTAAGGTTGAGGAAAATTCACTATGTATTATTTTCTCTTAGATAAACTTACATCTTCTAAATGTCACAATTTGTCACAGACTGTATCACATGGTTTTTCCTATAAGTTTTCCTATAAGTTGCTATGATCCTGTATATATCAGCGATATTTTTTCTTATCTTGTAAAAAAAAAAAACCTACATACCAGATAAGAAGAAAACTGTTGAAGAGCGTGATGAAATCTGTAAACAGCTCTAGGCTTCATGAAAATTCGACCACTAAGTAGAGTACAAATTGAGTGACTTAATTCCTTAAATACTTTGCATTTTATCTATCAAATGAGGTGAAAACACAATTTTCTACCACTGTTACACAGATTAAACTTGATAATTGCTGCAAATGGTCTTTAGCATATAGCCACTAAAACACATTCAGAAAATTATTTATCGTGATTATGGCAATGATACTAAATGTCTCATATTTAATCTTCATATTCTTCATAATTTTATCCTATGGTTTAGAAAGCAGAAACTTGTACGGAGTGAATCACTGGTCTACCATGTCCTTTTGTACCCAACCAATAGACTTCAGCCACTGACCTTAGACTGAAAGAAGAAATGTAGAAACACAATATCTGTTCCCATGATTCTGAGTCAAAGGCATCTTTTGTGCAAAACGTTCCTTTCAGTCACTAATGTTACGCTATTCCAACAATTTCTCTACATTTCCAAGCACATCGCCCCATGGTTTTGAAGAGTCCCTTTGTCTAACTCTCCTCAAAAATAGCTAATTTAAGTGTCAATTCTGTTTCCTGACACTACTTTAAGTAGAAATATTATTAATTGTGAAGAAAATCATGATGATGACTGTGTATTGATGAAACAGTGAGTTCAATAGACTCAAAATCTCTATTTAAATTGATATTTTACTTAAAATCCATAGCACTATTAACATACAATTCAGATACAAAATAAAATTGATTCTTGTGATTTAATTGGATTTCCATTGATATAAAAATCTGCACATCACAAAATGATAATACGCACATAAACTTAGAATTGTTAGTTGCAAGCAAATAGAGATAGCCTCACATTAACATGAAGGCTTATAATATTTTCTCCAAGTATTCTCAGCAAAAGGTCTACTAATCCAATTTTTTCAAGCATTTTGAAATCTTAAAAAAAAATCCATTAAGTGTAACAAATCCTTAACATAAAATTTAAAAGAGTTGATAAGCTCCTCATATTGCAGTTGTTAGCTTTGGTTTCTCAAGAGATTTCGCTCTGAAATTAGATACAGTCGCTTTTCCGCCTAAGAATATTGCACCAACTTAACGAAACCGTCATTGATTAGACCAAACAATATACACATCATAGAGACCAATTTTTATAGCTTGAATTTCAGAGTTGATAATGTTTTATTCTAATATTTAACAAGTTTATAAAATCCTAGCATTCTTTTACACATGGAGATCAATTTCTTTCCAATAGTAAAAGGCCCGTTTATATCTAAAGCATAGGCTTTCAGTTCTAGGTGGTCATACAGTTTATGACACTAATGGTGACACTCACCAAGTATACCAGGAGAGATTAATAATTGTGAGGGGTAACAAGTATAGATTTGGGCTGTAGCAAAAACAACATTGACTCTCAGTTAAGTTTCATCTGAACTAAACAGATTATTTCCCTTATATTTCTGAATTCTCTCTTCCCACCCAAAAGTAGTGTTAATCTCCAGAATGACATGTCCCCAATATCCCACTGATCGTGCCTTCCACAGGATGTCAGTGTGCTTTCTTCTCTTGTTTTGGAAATGTGTGTGTGTATAAACCCAGTAGCTGCTTAAGAAAATTCTTGGCACTTCTGTTACTCTTTACAGCTGGTACAAAATTAGAAACAGAGCAAAATTTGTTGTGATACCTAAGGTACCTAACTCTAGAGTAGTAATTACTCTTTAAAATCATAAATTTGACTTTACCCAAAATATATGTAATGAATCAAAGTTTCTTATTTAACAATTTGAATGTTATTACAACTTTTATTGACATATTTCAAAAGTGTTAGAAAAGCAATTAAGACCAGCAATGTTATATAAAGAGTATTTCTTTACAGGTAGATGATTATCATTTTTTTTAAGAATAAGGATGACTCTTGGACAGAGAGAGAATACATAATGTACCTAATTTTTTTTAATTGAAAGTCAGATTTACAGAGAGAAGGAAAGACAGAGAGAAAGATTTTTAATCTGCTGGATCACTCTGCAAGTAGCTGCAGTGGCCAGGACTGAGAGCCTAAAGCCAGGAATCTGAAGCCTCATCTAGGTCTCCCACGCGGGTGCAGGGTCCCAATGGCTTAGGCCATCTTTTACTGCTTTCCCAGTCCACAAGCAGGGAGTTGGATGGGAAGTGGGGCTGCCAGGATATGAACCAGTGCCCGTATGGGATCCTGGTGTATCCAAGGCGAAGATTTTAGCCACTAGAGTACTGCACCGGGTCCTGATTATCAAATTTGTCAAGTTTATATTTATCTATAAAAAGAAGCATAGATAAGAATGTTGTGAACAAAATTATCTCCAATTATAGAATGAACCGATTAAGGCAAAAACCCTCAGTATTATCGTCTGTAATGCAAATATGTACAGAATCAGAGCTCCAAATACGCTACTGATGCTACTGACACAAAGTGAATTAAATACAACCTTGTAAGTACTCATGTTTTCATCAAAATGTGACCATTTTTTTCATGTGGCATTATGGTCCTATTTTGAAGCAATAAATTATTATCTATGTATGTAGTGGTCATCTGATAAGTTTATTAAACATTCTATTATACCTTCACAAAATTAAAGGTATGTGTTTTGCTAGTTAACATAGGAAATTGCTTCAAGGTTGGTAAAATAAGCAGGGTTCTAGTTAAAAGCACAACTTAGAGGGTCAAAGCAAAACAATTCATCCTGCAAATACCAACACCTGACATTCAAAAACAGACATACTTAACACATCACTCATCCAAAAATTTTTACCATTATAACCACCATCTATTTCTGCATGACAGACAAGTTAATACAATAATAGAGAGAGGTCCTGAGAATTCAAACTTGTTGGAACTTCAAGAAAATGTTTGTAAGAAATAATAGTATGACTGATCCGAAAGAGCAGGTATCTTGAATGTCTGGAATATTGGGTTTAGAGGATTCTGGTGCCAAAGACCATGGTCAAACTATGTTACAATGTTCCACAAGCAGGATATTCTTCAGGCAGTCATGTACTGACTTCTGTACTTGGGTCATGCTATTATTTCCTGATCATTAAACATTGGCTGGTTGGGCCAGGAGCAATAATGTAGCAGTTAAGGTCCTCGACTTAAATGCACAGGGATCCCATATGAGCGCTGGTTATAATCCCAGCTGCTCCACTTCCCATCCAGCTTCCTGCTTGTGGCGTGAAAAAGCTGTCAAGGACGGCCCAGAGTATTGGGACCCTACATCTGGGTGGGAGACCCGGAAAGAAGTTCCTGGCTCCTTGCTTCGGACCGGCACAGCACCAGCCCTTGCACTCACTTGGGGAGTGAATCATCAGACGGAAGATCTTCCTCTCTGTCTCTCCTCCTCTCTGTGTATCTGTCTTTCCAATAAAAATAAAATAAATGTTAAAAAAAATGGGCTGGTTAACATCAACATGAGGCATTGTAACCATGTTTTGCCATATCAATTTCTGTAATTTGAACTCCCCAAGTAATGTCAAGCACATTAAGAAATTATTTTACAATAGCCCTTGAGGAAAAAAAAAAATATTTCCACTAATTATAAAGTGAGAAATTTGGTGAAAATTTTATTTTAGTAAAGATGAATAATTGGAAGGGCAAAGCTTGAATTTAGTCTTTGTCATGCCAGCTTATAAAGTCAAAATTGACAAATTATAACACCTTAACAAATGCACACTTATGGAAATAAGCTAAATAATGCCTAAAATAATAGTTGACAAATGAATAGTTCCTAATTGCATATTTTTTTTAATTCAAATCTTACATAACTTCTAACCAGCAACAACTGCATATGGTGTGAATGATTTAATGGAAAAACGCCAGTTAAGGAATTCCAGTTAAATGTAGTTTTGTCTTTCTTCAGTTTTCTGGTAACTTTCACTGAATACCTTACACCCTGGAGAAATAGAGAGCCAGTGTGTCACAGTGAGATCACACACATCCCTACACAAGTACAGCTGACAGTGATTTAACGACCTTCATGTGTTCACATATACTGTCATGAATGCAGGTGCATGCTGATGTGCTTAAATTGTGTAGAATGAAGAATTGAATTAATGAAGATGAAATATTTTATGGTTTAAACTATCCTAATTAGCAGTCTAGTGTAGCATCCCCATGACGAATGAATGCCTCACTCGAGTGATTCAAGTCACACATTGAAAGATTTATTTTAAGTGTCAGAATGAGAAAGGTGTTGGAATAATAGTACCAGACAAAATTTAAAGGGAAATATCTCAATTGGATAGTGTAAGTTAAGGAAAATCAGAAAACCAGAAAAACTACTTTGAAATTTTGCTGGAACCATATCCTTGGCTAAGGAAATGCTTTTCTATTTATTATCATATTAGGTCCTAATAAATCTATTGTAATTTGAAAAACAAAAAGCATAAAACAAAACTCTGTCAATACATCTAACATACTAAGCCTCATTACTTAGCAACACCTTACATTCAGAATAGCACCTGTTTACTCTCAGGATCACATGACAAGCAGGTAGCTGCAATGTCTACTACTGAAGAGCATCATGGGAAGATACACTGCACGTATATGTTCCAGGAAAATACCCACATTTGAGACCCCAAATCCAGTTTCTACTGACTATTTATCACTTTGGCGACATTAGAAAAATAGGCCAACGGTAAGTCTAACCTTTTTGGAGACTGCTGAGAAGGATCCAGAGAAATGGGAAACATTGGAGAATGTGTGAAGCATGTTGAAGCCAGAACTAACCATTTCCGCTGAGTGATTAGGTGCAAAAATTACTGGCAAAAGAAGAAGAGAGAACTGTCTCGAAACTAGGTTGGGGATTTGTAACTTGGAATCAAAAGTATCCAAGCTCTAATAACACTTTTTTGTTTCTTGCTTCATTTACAACTTACCTTGGAAAAGCATTCTGTGGTGTGTTTCCTATCATGGTGACAGCTAGTAACGTTTTATGAAAAGAACAAAAGGAAACAGGTATTTTTGAGAAAACTATTGTTTGAAAATTTTGCCTAGTTAAAGTGAAGCGCTTTTGTTTGGACATCTCAGTGCATCTGACTTTGCAATGTGCATGGCAACCAAGAAGAGAATTAGCACTTGACCTTTTACACTTTTTTCCAGTGAATTTTCTCAATATATAGTCAAGAGAGCACATTTAGGAAACATAATTTTCTAACGAGATCATAGAATAGAGAATTATAATTAAAAGGAAATGAGTGACTAAATACATTTAGATGATAAACACACTAGTTGAATGTGGGGAATGATGAAAATAGTTTAATGTGTAGTTAAGATAGACAGTATAGGGCAATAATAATGCTTGGGGAATGTTTGCAATTTATAGAGAGAAGTGGGGGTAAAGCATACCAAGGAGCCCAGTTCAAGTGAAATGAGAATATTAAGGGATTCAGAATAGCATGGCATCACTTAAAGAGAAAGGGAAAAAAAATGAAATAGGAAGATTTTTCCAGGAAACAAGCAATATCTGGTACACAGATTGTGGAGAACAAATACTTGAGGGATGGCAGAAAGAATATTTCAATCATTGTAAAAAACAAAACAAAACAAAACAAAAAAACAGCTTTTCAAGCTTACTATTGTTTCAACAAAAGCAACTTCAGAGAAGTGGTAGAGCCAGAACTGGGACTGAAAAGTGTAACAGAAAGAATTGAGCAATGTGAGTTGGGGATTTATCACAATATTTAAGTGAAATATTTAAATAGAAGTTGGAAGAGTTTACAGATTACATAAGAGAAAAATAGAAACTAGGACCTGAGCATATTGTTAATTCGCAGAAAATCACTGCTAGGAGAAAAATGAGTTCACTTAGAAGGGGGAAACAAAAATAGAGACAGACAGCAAAGAAAAAGAACAACTGAAACAACAAAAAAAATCAGAAGAAAAAGAAGTGTATTTTTGTAGAAAATCAAAATGAAAATTCCACTGGAGAGATTAATTCACAGAGAAGACAAAGACAGGCAGGAGCAAGGTCACTACATGCATGCAGTTTTGTCTAGGTGGAAGAATGCTGGGTTCTGATGAAAAGATTGTTGTCTTTAGAAATAAACACACACAAAAAAAGTCTTGCATCTCTCTGCAGTCACTTTGTAACCATTACTTGATCACCTGTAACTTTTACCCATGTTTTTGCTGTTGTGGTCCATTTTGGATACTATAACAAAATAATAGCACCTGGACAATTTATAAGGAGCAGGGAATTATCAGACTCAAAGTCATGGAGTTTGAGAAATAGAGATGTGCAACACTTGCTTGGACTGAAAGGCTTCCCTCGGCATCATCCCATGACAGAGGCAACAAGAAACAAGCAAGCATAACATGAAATGCAAACAGAAAGAGGGGTCTGAGGTCATATATATCTGAAGTCGTTTGTTTACAATATAGTTATTTATTTGAGAGCCAGAGAAAGAGAAACAAAGATCTGCCATTCATTTCTCCACTTTCCAAAGAACCACAGTAGCACCTGCGTGGCAGTAATCCAGGAGCTGGGAATTCAATCCAAGTTTCCTACAACTGTGGCATGGCCCTGACTACTTGAACCATCCATCACCTTTTGCCTCCTAAGGTACACACTGTCAGAAAGCTGAAATCAAGAGCAAGACAGGACTTCACGTTCCCTAATATGGCTGTTAGTGTCATTTTAATCAGTAGACCAAACAAGCCTGTTTGCTTTCATAACAATCTTGTGATAAGGAACTTCCTCTTGAGATAAGACAGAAATCACTCAGAAAGGCACAATCCTGCAACACCGATCACCTCTCCTTAGGATCCATTCTCAGCTCTGTTGTAACAGGGATTATGTTTCCAGCATAGAAGCTTTCAGGGACACATTCAAAATATAACAAGCACAAAACATTTGATGCCAATGAAAGCTAGAATGCCCACAGAAAGAAACAGGAACATCAGTCTTTTCATCATTTTGTCAAGAAATGTTTTCTCCTTCAAAACATTCTGCTGGATTTCCAACAAACATTGCTTTAGGAAGTAAATGCATGCTCATAGGTAGTTCCTTGTTTCAGATGTTTGCACCGTGAGTTTGGTTCGTACTTGGATGCTGGAGGGTCACTGCTTCTCCAAACTCCCCTTTCCCTTTCACAGTGCTCCATCTCCTGGGAGGTTGATCTTTGTGAGCTGCATCAGTGAACTTCTTTGCTCTCTGACTTCTTGTTTGATTTTACCAGTAGGATGACTTCCAGAAGACTGAACTGTGCAAAGAAAGAATGACCAGAGCCACAGGATGGCTGCTTGCATCTACCAAAGGCCGAAACTCCCATTGAGTAGTTTTCACGTATAACCACTCTGTCTCAATTCTGAGCATTGCTTCACCACTTCTCTTCTGCCGGCCATGGGGTGATAACGACCCCACTCTATTGCCTAGACGTGCTTTTCATAATCATTTCCCCTGCCTCCCCACTTTAATGCTGTCTAACATTCTGTAAGCAGTCGTATTTTTCCATAAATTATTGCCACTTATAAAGTTCATGTGTGTCAGTCTTTTTCAGAAAGGACCATGGAAGATGAATTTTGAGTGTATGTCTGTGTGTGTGTTTGTGTGTACACGTGTGTATTTTTACACAATCATAGGAACATTCACATGGGCCAATGAAGTGTTTCCACATTTGAACAGTATCCCAAATCAAGGCTAAATTACTAAATTAATTTTAAATAATTTTTTTTGAAGAGGCAGATTTAGAGAAAAGGAAAGACAAAAAGAAAGATCTTCCATCTTTGGTTCACTCCCCATGAGGCTGCAGTGGCCAGAGCTGAACTGATCTGAAGCCAGGTGCCAGGAGCTTCCTCTGAGTCTCCCACATGGGTACAGAATCCCAAAATGTTGGGCTATTTTCCAGTGCTTTACCAAGCCAGAAGCAGGGAGCTGGATGGGAATTGGATCAGCCACGGCAAGAATTGGCACCGATATGGGATGCCAATGCTTGAAAAGGGTGAATTAGCCAAGTGTGCCATTATGTCAGGCCCTAAACTTATTTTTAACTCCTTTATTTTGAATATGACAGTAACAGAGAAAGTTGGGAGAGAGAGAGAGACAGAGAGAGAGAGAATCTACCATCTGCTTGCTCAATCTCAAGTGGTTTTATGACTAGGATTAGGCCAGGATAAAGGCAGGAGACAGGAGTTTCATCTGTGACTCCACAGGAATGCAGGGTCCCAAATGATTGGGCCATCTTTCACTGGGCAACCAGCAGAGTCCTGGATGAGAAGTGGAGTAGCACATGGAATGGCTGCCCATATAGATTCCTTTTGTTGCAGAAAGTGGATTCAATTGTTAACCACAGCTCTGACCCTTGGACTAAATTATTCTTCAATCAAAATACTAAGTTCTAGAAAGGACAACTTATTTTGTTAAAGTTTATTTTTGTTAAAGTGTGTAAGTAATTTATTGTTAATTTAAGCTACCATGTCATTTTATTTTTCTCTGTAATATAGATGACAGCAGAGATGCAGATATCTAACAAGGATTATTTGGTTCAAGAGAATATTGTATAATTAACCTTGAAATAGTTGTTTCTTATTTATAAACTAGAGGTTTTTTCATTCCTCCTGATTAGTAATAGGTTTTTTTTTTTTCAGTGTATTAAGTGAAAGTGTAGGAGAACTTTGAGTGATGTTGCATTATGGTTTGCCAGAGAAATAGACCCAATAGGATAGAAACAGAGACAGCAATAGAGATAGAGTTAGAACTGGAGATAGATGAAGAGGGAAAGAGAGAAAAAGAGAGACCCATTTTCTACATAATTGTCAGACATTAATTGTCAGAACTGTTTCAAACACCTTTTGAGGATGAGCAGTTGAATAAATGTGCCATTTGCACACTGAAAAACCCAAAAATTCATTAAGGTGATTCTACATTAGAAGTTCTACAACCAGAAATCCTGATGTCCAATATTTAAAAAGATGGGTGTTCCAACTTCAGAAGAGGAAGAGGATTTATCCTGCTTGGGGCTTTCTGCTCTCCTAGGGGCTCTCAACATAGCTGATACCTGCTCACATTGGTGAAGGCAAGAATTGTTAACCAATCTAGTGATTCCATGCAAGTGTCTTCTAAAAGGATCTCACAGTCACAATCAAAACAATATTTTACTGAGTATTGTCACATACATCCCTTGGTCAAGTTGATACATGAAATAATCCATGGCAAGTGCCTTGCGGGAGCAGCGTTCTGCTGAGGCAGTTTATTCTGCTATGTGTAAGGCCAACATCCCATATCAATGCTAGGCAATTGGTGACAGTTCCACTTGTGATCCTGCTTCCTGAAAACGCACCTGGGAAAGCAGCAGGAGATGGCCACCAACGTGGGAGACCTTTACTGAGACCGAGGTTGATAACTTTGGCACGGATCGTCCCGTCCATTGCCAACATTAGTGGAGATAGCCAGTAGGTATAATTCTCTTTCTTCTCTCTCTCTCTTTCTCCATGTATCTCTCTATGTCTCTATAGGTCTACCTTTCAAATAAATAAGCATGAAATACTTTTTAAAAAATTATTTGGATATAATAAAACATATTGAAATGTCAATTTACCTTTTTTTCTGTTTTTCTTATCCTGATTTTCATTATTTTTTAATATTAATATTATCATCACCCCAAGGGAATAGCCATACCAGATATTAGTTGCTCAGGGATCCTCCTGTCCCTTCTGATGAAATATTCAGCAAACACTGATCACTCACACTTATTCATCAAGGTAAACTCCATGACTATATGCCATTTACTTTATCGAAACCAGAAATATAAGCTTTTGAATTAATGAATCCTTACATAGAATGATTCCCACCTAGTGCATTATTCTCCCCTATACAGTCTAATTTTCCTTTGTTTTTTGTGCCCAAAATCTCCCAATTAAAACCTCTTAAAACCCCATCAATCATCAGCAAAACTTGGAAATTTTTCAGATCCTTCATTTCATTAGCTGGTATACAATCGTTTTGTAGCTTTGAACCTACTGAACTGAATGTGCAAGCCAATTCTCATACATAAAAATGTAAAAAAAGTCCAAGCTTTGCAGGGCAGGCTGGCAAGCAGAAAACTTCCCGAGCAGCATTTCTATTTTCACTTTTCAGTGAGAATGTCTTCTAGAAAAATAGAGTTTTGTTCTTATGATTATTAACTGGTTTGATATGATCCATCACATAATTGAGGGCAAATTCCTTTATTTACCACACACTAATCTTACAGTAAAATACTTGCAAAATACCTTCACAAAACAATGCTTGTTTAGACAAGTATTTAATATGGCTAAACAAATATCCAGCCACAGTGACAAAAAATTAAGAACCACATATCAATAAATTCTTTTCCTTAAAAAAATACTTTATAAAAAGCAGAATGAGAAGAGACAGAGAGAGAGAGAGAGAGAGAGAGAGAGAGAGAGAGAAGCTTCCATTCAGTGATTCCCTTTTCAAATGGCTTTGATAACCAGGATTGAATCAAGATGAAATGAGGAGCCTGAAACTCCATCCACGTCTTCCAAAAGGGAGGCAGCAGCCTCCATACTCTGCCACACTCTGCTCCCATCCCAGGCACATTAACTAGAACCTGGATGGAATGATAACTATGAATTAAACCAGCACAATGTTACGGGATATCAGTGTGGACAGCAGTGTTTTAACTTACTATGCGACAACTCCTGCCTCTAAATTATCTACTGCTATTATATTAAATCAGAAAAAGTTCAATTGTGATTTATTCTAACTTCTTGTCATCTTATGTCTCCAGTAGTGTCATGTTCTCAATCTCCAAAATATTTTTTTCTCATTTCAACCCTTTAATATATTTTAATTCTGCCTCCTTTTACTAACAGAAAAACACAGAAGCAAAACTTCATTAAAACTTAATTAAGATAATGAGTTATCACAAAGAAACACCCTCATTTCCTCCTAACTTTTCTATCATTATGTTGTTAGCATTTCTATCTTATGGTCTCTATTTTCTCTTCCAGTATGACAGTCAAAACAAAAACAAACAAACAAACAAACAAAAAAACAAAAAACAAAAAATAATCACCAACTCTCATGCCCAATGTCTCCAATGGGGCTGTGTAACCCAGAAACTCTTGCCTCTTGAAGGAATTTGTTCCAGTAGTGAATTATCAGTCATTCACTTGTCCCTAGACACTTTCTTCCATGTACTTAAGAACAAACGAAACAAAACAAAAGAGTAAAATCGTACATGAACAAAATCCTTCCATGGACTGGAACGAAAACATATTGTTATGTTTCAGCACTGTCAAGCATTTTTGAATATCTCATATGGAGAAACTTTGGGCCTCACTTAAAATGGCAACAGAGATATTGCATTTACCTTCTGTGAGCTGTTTAAATTTGAAGAAGTATATACTCTGATTTGTAAACTACATGACACATAGCTTGTTATGTTGCTTGAAGCCAGAGTTTTTGTGCCAAAGGTTAAGAGTCCAGGATCTCTCCCTTTTGGTTTCCAAGACCGTTTTTATTACAAAGCATCACGTTCTGTCCTGTTCTATACTGGGGAGGTTCACCTATGGTGAATCATATGACAACTTTTAGCTTTCATCATATCATCCTTGAAAAGGAAAGTTATTAGCTTTATAACATTGCTGAAAAGTGTGATATAGATCTATCAAATCAATATATAAGGAATAGTCATTTTGTAATTTTGAAACTGTCAATGATACATAAAAACATTGGTTTTCCTAATATCCACATACATATTCAATTTAATGTCTAATTATTAATGACAAGATATTAATGTTGAGTCAACATTTTGAAATTTATTGCCATTGCATTACTTGTTAGGAAGCTTCAGAAATGACAATAGCTCACTAGTTTTAAAGATCAAGAATAATGAAGTATAATTAGAATTTTGATTAAGTGCATTTTTTAAAGATCAGTACACGGATTGTAATTTATAAGTAGATCATATAGCAATGACACAGTATCAAATATATGGTTTCTTATACATAAAGTTTTAAGTTAGTGAGGAGCCATGCATTAGAACTAAAGTTTTAAAAGAGAAACAGTTTTGAAGAATGGGCTCAACTTGCTTATATAAGTTGCAATTCATATATTTAAAATTGTTTGTATAAATCGCATAAATATAAAACTATTGCAAAGAAAGCTTTTCAACATTGAGCCTTGCATCTCATCAGTTCCTTGACAATCATAATGAATTTACTGCGTTAAAAGAAAAATGGTGCAGCTCAATCAATGGGATTAATTGAAAAATGAGGGAACTTCATAAATGGCTAGTTTTATGTTCCTGCACCCCCCAGGTCGAGAAATTGTATCATCTAGTTTATCATTAAAAGCCTGATAATCACACACGTACCAACGACAGTCTTTATTGCTATCTAATTCTCATGTAAAAGAAGTAAATGGTATTTTTTGAGAACTGAAATATATCCATTTAGTTTAACACTTTATTTTTTTTATTTGCTTGATTTCAAACTTATGATTATATCTTGGGTCTGAATTTTAATTATGTGTAAGAAAGGAAAACACATTTCCATCACAAATCTCTATAGCAGTTATCATTTATAACCCATAATTCTTATGAAAAATGAGTTGGAGTGATAGATTTTACCAATGACTAAATACTTATTTCCCAATTTTTCCAAAATAACATCAAAATAACACAATTCATAGATATTGAGAATAAAAGTAATACATGCTAGTACTGAAGCAAGATGTTACCAGTAAGTCAGAAAATTTAAAAGATATCTATATAGGACCTGGCATGGTGGCCTAATAGATAAAATCCTTATCTTGAAGGCACCGGGATCCCATATGGGTGCTGGTTCTAGTCCCAGCAGCCCTGTATCCCATCCATCTCCCTGCTTGTGGACTGGGAAAGCAGTGGAGGATGGCCCAAAGCCTTAGGATCCTGTATCTGCGTGAGAGACCTGAAAGAGGCTCCGGGCTCCTGCCTTCAGATCAATGCAGCTCTGCCCATTAGGGTTACTTGGGGAGTAAATCGGCAGACAGAAGATCTTCCTCTCTGTCTCTCCTCCTCTATGTATATTGGACTTTGCAATAAAAATAAATAAATCTTTAAAAAATAATCTATGTATAATGCAGACTTCATTGACTATAGAGTGTTTGTTGCTTTGTTTCTAGATGATCTACTCTGAAAATCGGCAAATGCTTGAAGAGGAAAAAAGACATCCAGAAATATTAGGCTAAATGGCTATGAATGCTGCACATGAATGAGTAATTACAGTGATGATAATCTTGCTGCTTAGCTACTTGCGTTCATTGCTATTTTAGATTTTTCTTGGGCTAGGCGTGATAATGTAGTGCTTAATGTCCTCGCCTTGCACGCCCCGGGATCCCATATGGGCAACGGTTCTAATCCCGGCAGCTCCACTTCCCATCCAGCTCCCTGCTTGTGGCCTGGGAAAGCAGTGGAGGATGGCCCAAAGTCTTGGGACCCTGCACCCGCGTGTGGGAGACCCGGAAGAGCTCCTAACTCCTGGCTTCGAATTGGCTGAGCTCCAGCCGTTGCGGCAGCTTGAGGAGTGAATCATCGGACGGAAGATCTTCCCTCTGTCTCTCCTCTCTGTATATCTGCCTATCCAATAAAAATAAAATAAATTAAAAAAAATATTTTTCTTCACTAAAAGCTCACTATTTACTGTCTACCAGATGCTTAAGCTATATGAAAGCTCATTAAAAGTTATAATCATGAAAGTTATTAGTTAATATATTTTCAACCTTATAATACATGTCATACCCTTCTGAATTCTTAACATTGCTTGAACTATTACATAGATTTAATAATTAAACAGATAGTAAATATTTTCTGGAAGACTTATAATAAAGCTATAAAAAGATAAAGATAACAAAAATCCAGTTAATGAAAGATCAATACGAAATTGAAACTGTAATGAAAAATTAAGCAACCAAGCATAATTCTCAGCAAAGTATTGTACCTATCAAATCACAAGAATTATATTTTGTGATGAAATTTAGGATTAATCTGAATTAATGAGAACAAGAAAGTAATAAGAAGATCCTGGAGTGTATCGCTCCTGGGCCTTTTGGCTAAGATCAAATGTAAAAGATCTTGGAGTGGTGGGGACAATCAGAAGAGTATTCTAATCAAATGGGATGGTGACTTTCAAATATCAGAAGTGGGAAACAGATTGGCTCCCCCTAGGGACAGAAAACCTATAGGCTGGTATTGTGGACAGATGGTTAAGCTGCTACCTGTGATGGCGGCATCCCATAGCAGAACCAGATGAGTCCAGGCTGCTCCACATTTAATCAGGTTCTCCTTGTTAGTGTACCTGGGAAGTTAGCAGAGAATGGCTAGTGCACTTAAAGCCCTACCACCCACGTGGGAGTTCCAAGTGGAGTTCATGTGACTGTTTGGACTGCTGCAGCCTAAGCCATTGTCATCAATTTGAGAGTAAAACAGTGGATGAAAGATCTGTCTGAGCTCTTTCTGCCTGTCTGCCTCTCTCTCTCTCTCTCTTTCTCTCTCTGTCTATGTCTTTCTTTCTATATCTGTCTCTCTCTCTGTATGTGTGTGGGTATATGACCCTGTCTTTCTGCAACTCTTCCTTTCAAATATTCTTTCTTGAAAAAAAATTATATAATCTCCTCCACACATAATTTCATCTTTCTCTCCCATGAGAACAATATATCTCATTATTTAGTTATTTCAAAATTCTAAAAGACTGAAAGCAGAATTTTTAGACAGTGGCCAAGCATGCATTAGAATATCCAAAAACTCAACTAATGATTATTACGATTATTACGATTATGATGAATTCTTAAAAATCTAAAATGCATACCATCTTCACAAAACAACATATTATCCATCAAAGCTTACTTAATCACATGGCAGTGAAGCAAGTGCTGGAAGAATTCAAATGACTATGTGAAAGATATTTGTAGCATTATTTCTTTATGCTACAATGAAATTTTAAAGAAAAATAGAAGTCATCAAATATAGCATGTTTTAAACAAACTTGAGTAAGAGGCCTGGGTTCAAATTAAAGTTTTGTTGCTGATTATCTTCTTGCTTGTCAATCATTTCTTAGGTTTAGCATCTTCAAGGTCACTTTTGGCTAAACAAAACAAAACAAAACAAAACAAAACAAAACAAAAAGATCCATCCCTAACAATGTGAGTGCAAGCTCTCAAATCACATCATTTTACTGTGAATGTAATATCTAATCACATTTTCTCTTCATGTTTCCTTTAAGTTTTCTTTGAAACTACCACAGCTAAAATGTAAATCCCTCACTGAACATTCTTTGGGGCCCGGCGCAGTGGCGCAAGTGGTTAAAGGTCCTCGCCTTGCACGCCCCGGATCCCATTATGGGCGCCGGTTCTAATCCCGGCAGCCCCTCTTCCCTTCCAGCTCCCTGCCTGTGGCCTGGGAAAGCAGTCGAGGACGGCCCAAAGCTTTGGGACCCTGCGCCCACGTGGGAGACCTGGAAGAGGCTCCTGGCTTCGGATCGGCATAGTATCGGCCCGTTGCGCTCACTTGGGGAGTGAATCATCGGATGGAAGATCTTCCTCTCTGTCTCTCCTCTCTGTATATCCGCCTTTCCAATAAAAAAATAATAAAATAAATCTTAAAAAAAAAAAAAAAAACATTCCTTGCCCATTATGCTTTCATCATGCCTCCAATGTGGAAATGATCCCATCATCATCTTTATTGACTGAATCAATGAAAAAATAAGAGCTACCTCTTCTATTTAAGCAGTATGTCAATGAAATTGAAAACGTGCGCTTTTATCTTTGCATTAGTTTTGGAAAGTTTAAATCCCCTGAATACAGGGCTAGGAGGTGCCACTATGAGACACAAGAGATGAGGGCACCATGCAGATCTCCTGGGCTGCAGAAGGCAGAGAACAGGCAGAGCAGTTGGACACCTTAGTGACTGACCAAAGAGATAAACTGGGACAATGTGGAGAGTACGAATGTGAAATGCTTTACAGACACATTGAAAATAGAAAGGCTCAGTTAACACTCTAAAGAGATATGAATAGAAACAACTTTTTCAAGTGAAATTTAAAATAAAATGAGTCATTCTGTAGAACATAATTATGAGTTCCAGGGGTAACATGGCAAATAGTGATTAGAAATACTCACCAAAGGAAGATGATTATGTGAAGGCTTTCTTGTAAAGACCACTAATTGCATCAGTTTTTTGAGTCATGCTCATTCACATTCAATAACAACACGATAATGAACATCAGCTTTAAACATAAAAAGGCATGAGTCATGAAGAATCGGTTCTTTCCTCCAGCATAGGTACACTCAATTATGAGTTCCCGGTAACAGTTCATAGATTTCAGCATAAGAGAACTGGAGATTTTTCACAAAATTTTTCCTTCGAGCATCCTTCAAAACTTAAAAAACAAGTACTCAATTGTACATATCCAAGCTTACTATCTAGACTGATTAGCCATAATACATTTCACAAAGTGTGTTCTTCAATGTTTATTCATAACACACTCATTTAATATTGACATAATTTATTTTAAAATATTTATTTGAGAATCAGAGTTTCAGGGAGAGAGTGGAAGAAGAGAGGGAGAGATTCCTCTGGCTGGTTCATTCTACAAATGGCACAACAGCTCGGACTGGGCCAGGCTGAAAACTGGAGCCAAACTCCCTCTGGGTCCGTCACATAGATGGCAGGAACTTCAGTATTCAGGTCATCTTCTGCTGATTCCCAGGTGCGTTAGCAAGAAATCGACAAGAAGAGTAGCAAAAAATCCTAATCAGCATTCTAATACAGGATGCGGAAGTCCCAGAAGACTACTTAACCAAATGCACTAAAATTATCACTCATTATACTGACACACTTCCAACAAGCTCTCCATCCCTAACCAGAATTATCTACATAAATCAGCAAATCCATTATGTTAGATTCCTGTGAAAATTCCAATTTACAGCATCCTTTTGGAAAGAAGTATACATTCGTTAATAAAGATATGTGTTTTGATCACTTCAACCACAGATATCTATGGAAAAGTCTCTTGAAGACTTAAATTCATAGGATAAAAACATACTTTTTGACCCAACTATAGTATTTTTCAAGCTATATGGGATGACAATATTTTAAGCCATGTCAACAATATAAAATATGTATGCACATTATTCATGTACAAAGTAAACACTACCATAAATAAATCAAAAGCTTTAAAATCACTTGCATAATAGAGTGTTTGTAAATGTACAGTCACCTTACAAATGCAGAGGTGCCTCTGATGTTTGTCTTTCTGGTAGTTTGGATAAACGTCCTTGAGGAAGGCGCACCTATAAAATACTAAGAGTATTTTTTTTTTTGCAAAATTCTCAACTACATTGGTATAGACAGCAATGTTTCTAATTTCTTTTGCTAGGAACTTCAAGGTTGTTCATTATAAAAATAGAAGATAAATCTCCTATCTATATATTATTGTACTTAAATCCCTGGAGCCTCCCCATACCCTAGAAGCAAAGAATAGCCTATAGTACAGGATAGTACGTGAGACTGGGAGTATGCTGACATGGACCCTTTAACACACAAAGAAAGAAAAGCCAGAAGAGAGCAAAATTAATTAACTGCTTTTGAAAAAAGAGGAAATAGTTTAATACAGAGCTCACAAGAATGGCACAACACAGTATGTGAATCAAGATTTTCAAATACCATCTATTGTTATTCCCACTAAAGCACAAAACCCCAGGTGCATTGGACATAAAAATGGGAAACTCCAATTTTTATAAACACCAAAAAACAAATTGTTTATATAATATTTACAGGGATGAATAAAATGATTCATATATGCATTTCACATTTTAATAGTAATATTCTCTTTAATATTTTATTTGAAGGGCAGTGTTACAGAAAGAAGAGATGTTGGGGGGCAGTCTTTCATCTTGTCTTCACTTCTCAAAGGGACACAAAGGCCAAAGCTGAGCCAATCCAATACCAAGAGTCAGGAACTACTTCCATGTCTCCCACGTGAGAGACTTGGATCATGCTCTGTTGTTTTTCCCGGGCTATTATTAGCAAGGAGCTGGATCGGAATTGCAACAGCTGGGACATAAACTGGCACCCAAGAGGGATGAGAGCACTTCAGGCAGATGCTTAGCCTACTACACCTTGGCTTCAGCCCTCAATGATCACATTTGATTTTAAAATCTGGAATGTGTCACTGCACCCTCTCATGCCATGTAGGGATTCCTATAAAAGGTCACCTGTGTCTCTAATTGCCATTCCTCTATATGCCAATTGACTTTTTTTTTTCATGTGTACATTTAAGGATCTTTTTCTTATGCTCCATTGAAGAGAACTTGGTTATCATATGTCATGGTGAAGATCACTTCTGGTCAATCCTTTTGGAAATTATGTACATCTTCTACATCCTGCTTCCCAGTTCTTTTTCCAGATTAAGGAAATTTTCCTTTCTTATTTCATTAAATACATTTTTTTAAGCCAGCTTCTCTTTCTGTGCCTTCTGGAACTCCCGTAACTCTTATATATGGACTTTTAATAATGTCACTTAATTCTTGAATGCTTTTTCTAGCTTGACCCAACTCTACTTCCAATTTTTGAATCGTTTCCCCATGTGGCAGTGAATATCTTCCAATTCTGAGATTCTTTCAGCTGTCTCATTCATTCTATTATAGAGACTTCCCTCTGTATTTCTAATTTGCTCTATGGCATCCTTCACTTCCAATAATTGGGCTTGGTTTTGTTTCAGTGTTGCTATTTCCTGTGTGACATACTGCTTAAATCCCTTGAAACCCCTATATGTGCTTCTCACTGTGGATAAGAAGCTTTATAGTGAGGTTTCTGAATTCTGAATCCCCCATATTCTTGATGTATTCCTCAGCTAACTCTAAGATCACCAAAGGTTTTTACTCCTTTGCAGAGGAGTCTTCAGAAATATTCATTTTGGGGCCTGGCGCCGTGGCCTAGTGCCTAAAATCCTCACCTTGAACGTGCCCAGGATCCCATATGGGCGCTGGTTCTAATCCCAGCAGCTCCATTTCCCATCCAGCTCCCTGCCTGTGGCCTGGGAAAGCAGTCGAGGATGGCCCAAGGCTTTGGGACCCTGCAACCATGTGGGAGACCCGGAAGAGGTTCCTGGTTCCTGGCTTCGGATCGGCATAGTATCGGCCGTTGTGGTCACTTGGGGAGTGAATCATTGGATGGAAGATCTTCCTCTCAGTCTCTCCTCCTCTCTGTATATCTGACTTTGTAATGAAAATAAATAAAATCTTTAAAAAAAAAAAAAGAAATATTCATTTTGCCCCTGTCTCTTCTTTTACTTTTGTCATTGTACTGGTTATCAGATGCTTCACATTAGGGCAGGATTATAAGCTGTTTCACCCACATGTCTACAATTCAATTTTGCTTATTGTGGCTGGTACCCGGTTCTTTGTTTGCAGTCACTTGTGCCACTCCCTACAAGAGTTTCAATCAGGGCTCTTGTGTGAGACTTCTACCATGGTCTCCACAGCCCCAGGTCCTGGCTCACAAATCTCCATTTCCTGTGATCCCATGCTGAGGCTGCACCATTGTCTGTGCTTTCTCCCACTTACAGTTTGAGCAGTTCCCAGGATTAGGGAGACACTAGGTGTCCTATATACCTAGGTTGCTAGTGGTATTGATCTTGCTGGAACCAGTCTTAGGGCCACCTTGACCTATTTTGAGTCGTAAGATGCCAAAGTTGGTATTATTTTCAGTGCAACGCACTGAGGTCAGAGAGTACACTCCCCAGCTCGGCACATGCTCAGGTCACTGTTGTCCCCGCAGTCTCAAAGCCTTTGTCAACCTATACAAAATGGCACCTAATATGTCACTTCTGGAGTTCTTGATCTGCTGGCTGTCAGGTCTAGTGGCTACCAGGATGTATTTTATGTGGAACCTGTACGATGCCACATTGTTGCAATGCACTGTGCCAGAAATGAGTTCATTCCCAGCTTAGTGCATGCAAAATCCTGTCCCACAGTCTTTGCCTCCCTACACAAAATTGCACCCAAATTGGCTCTAGTGTGAGACTGGGCTGTGAAATCCACCCTGTTTCTGCACTACCAGTTCAATATCTGCTGCTCTGTCTCTGCTCTTGGTCAAACAAACAAACAAACAAAAACAGCAGGATGGACAGTTCTTTGTCTTGGTTCACCTTCTGTGCTCCTGGTGAATTCCCTTTTCTACCTGGCTGCTGGTGGAGCTCCAGGCACAGGAGTTCAGATTGCCACTTACTGAATGGCACTGGGGTATCTGGTCCCTGCAACACCACACTGCTGTTTCCTCTGCTTTCCTAGGTCTGTCAGTCTCCAGGTGCCCCTCTCGAATTTCCTGTACTGTGCCCTCTCTGCTTCACCTTGGCTAATGTTTCTCCATCTATTTAAATGTGTCTTTACCCTTTCCATCATCTAGATTCTTTTTCAATAATCACATTTTAAATAAATCCAAATATGGTATGGTATCTGCAGGATATAGATATTAGAAGTAGTGACAAGGAGTAATACATATTAGCTTATTTTTAAAAAGAAGTTATATAATTAATTTGATTTGTCTTTGCAGTTAGAATGAGAAAAGGTCATATAAATGGCTGAAATTGAGTCCTAGTGGGTTGGAAGTGCCAACTATAAAGACAGTATCCCAAATGGGCTCTGGTTCTTGTCTCAGCTGCTCCACTTCTAATTCAGCTCCCTGTTAAAACACTTGCAAGGGTAGTAGAAGATGACCCAAGTACTTAGGCACCTGCATCCAAATGAAAGACCTGGAATAAGTAACCATTCCTGGCTTCTACCTGGTTCAGCCCTGGCCATTGCAGTCTTATGGGGCATGAACCAGTAGATAGAAGATTTCTCTCTCTCTCTCTCTCTCTCTCTCTCTCTCTCTCTCTCTTTCTCTCACTCTCCACCATGCTCATTCTCTTTGTGTGTCCCTGTCTCTGTAGCTTTGCCTTCCAAATAAATAAACAAATACTTTTTTTAAAAAGCTTCATGCTAAACCCTCCAATATTTTTAAAATTCTACTTAAAACCTTTTGAAATAAATCTAGAGATAAGCAATTTATAACCCAAGATTTCTTAGCAGAAATCTTAGACCTACAAAACATGATGCAAGTCATAGTAATACTTTTGCTGACAGATAAGAAAATGTTTGAGGGATTGGAGAGTTTGACTCAGCTTTGTATTGACTCAATTTTGTCTCTCTTAAGGTTGAATTTGAGAAATACTACTCCTTTAATGCTACCCATTCTATCTCCCTTTTCTGTTATTAAATCACCTTATTATTTTTCCAATAGAAAAAAAAATCTACTTGCTACTGATAGGCAACCCTTACATAGGAATGCCTTTACTAATGATGAATTCTCGTAAGAATAACTCATAACAAGTGAATGTACCTGCCAGGGATCACATTGTAATATAATTTAAAATTTCTGTGACTCAACGTTTTCCTAAACATTATATTGGTTTGTGTTCCTTTCTTGTCTTCTTTGTTTCATGAGGTTTCATTCATCCCTGCAGTCTGGCAACTATTTGATTAGCCACATGAAAAATACAGTTACAAAGTGATTCCCATTAAAATTTATTCTGTTCAGAAACTGACAGTGTAGCATCAAATATCTATCAGGTATTGTTATAGAGAGTTGAGGTCTCAATATTCTTTCTTGCTTTTCCTTTTATTTGACATTTCACAGAGAGGTCATAGGAAATACCACATGGAGACCTAAATGACCGAGTGATCTGGAAGCTCATGGCTGACTGTTATTTGGTTGCCCAGGAAAGCTCTGACTGAAGCTTAGAAGGAGTGACTGCTGAAAAAATGCTCAGCTGGGCAGAACATGTGCTGAGACTAAATGGCAGCAGGGAATCCAGACACCTGCTGTCTGCTGAACTGAAATAGGCAACTGCACACTAGAAAAATAGATTGAAAAACAGACAGCAAAACCACACATCTTCAAGAAACTCTGCCTTGGTCAGACTGTGCTCAATCTGAGTAAAGATTGTGTCCCAATGATCTGTTTAGACCTCAGAACAAACAGATCTGTGAAAAATAGAACATAGACATTTTGCACATAGCAAGTTGTTTGATTCCCATAATATAGCTGAATACTAAAGCACTGCTCTTTGCAAAAAAGTCAAGGTCTTCCTCCTACTGTGAGTGGCATTAGGCCTTTCTCCTGAGGCACAAGAGAATGAAAGCTAAGGCAGTGGGTAAGGCAAGATTATCAGGAATCCAAGAGGATAATAAAGAAGTGGAAACAAAGCCTTGTCCTCTCCTCTCCCTTTTCACTAGCGAATAACAACTATCATTCCCAAGTCCATTCTGAAGTAGGCCAGGAAGCACTTATCTATTTTTAAGCCTAGTGAACATGAAAGCCTACTTTCATGAAGTAGACATGGGTCTTATGAGGCTGTATAGGTCCAGAAATGCAGCGAAATAATAGAAAAGATATCATCGCAAAATTTTTCAGTGAAAGTAAGAATGTAGTCAACATACTGAAAGCTGGCTATCAGTAGAAACTAGCTAATAGCCAGGTCTATGTACACTGCTACACTATTTACCAGGGTTCTTCTTTGACCTGAGAACATAGAATTTTAAGCATCCAAATGTCTAGGAAAGAAGAAACGCAAGAAGCAATCCAGCTCAAGATAGTATCTGGAAAAGCTTTTTGCTGATAGGGCTGCAAGAATGTGTATAAGTAGGTCTTCCTATTGGAGTGAAGGATATGTGACTGTCACTTGTGTTAAGAACAAAAACATGCACCTTCTTGTGCAAAATTCCAGAACTCATAGACTTCTTGAGGTTTCTTGGGAAAAGGGACAAATGTTACTTGTGCAGATTCTGATGTAGTACTTTATCAAAAATGGCCTTGAGGATCACACTGATGAAAAGGCTCACTACAAATAGTGGAGGACAGGATAGACACTCTTCTCGTACTAAGAGGATAGGCAATCAACAGCAGTTTACACCTGTTGGGTCTGATGAGAGGCCATAAAGACTCAAGTCTGAGGAAGCAGAAGTTGGCCCTGGTGAATATGGGTCACAGGAAAATACAGGTACGCAAACAACAGAAAAGCATTTAGTAGCATCACTTCCAAAACCACAGCGGCCTTGATAAAAAAAAAATTGCCAGTATTTGAGGTCTCAGAAGAGACGCTTAGGAATCACCAGGTGTGACCGTCTTCTTTAAGTATCATCATAAGGAAGAGTACTAGAGGTGACTTCTAAACAGAAATACGATACAGAACTTCTTCTCAAAGCTGACCACTCTTAATTTTTGCCTGTAGAAAACCTTGAGAGGCCATTTTTAAAGTGACTCTCATAGGAGTTGGCATTTAACTTAGCAGTTACGAGGATGTGTCCCATATTAGAGTACCAGGATTCAACTGCTCACTAAAGCCTTTGACTCAGTTGCCTGCCAGTGCAGACTCTGGTAGGCAGGAGAAATGGCTTGGTTAACTGGGGCCCAGTCATCCACATAAAACCCTGTGATTGAGTTTCCTGGGCTAGTATTTGGGGAAGTGAACTAAAGGATGTAAGTCTCGGTCTCTCTTCTATATAAAATATAATTCCCACTCCATAATATCTATATATTATATACTACATATATAGATCTACATAATCTGTGTTATTACCACTGCCAAATCAATAAATTTGAAGCATTTTATATTAAACTCATTAAACCAATCAGAAGAATTCATTCCCATAGCAGATGTAGTGCCTCTGATTCTGCATCTGAGCTCACTATCTCCAGTGATTTTCATTACTACAGTGGTAAGTCTCATGCTGGCACATAGTCGTGCTACTCCATTGCCCTCCACGCTGTGATTTTTGCTTTAGCAACATATTAGCAATACAGGAGACATTCCTGGGACTCCTCGGAGGTTAGATGAAAGCCATCACTGCCTCTTCCTTCTCCATTTCTGACACCACAACTGTTTCACCATCGCTGAACTTGTCAACATGGTGCTTTCTGTGCTACTTTTCAAATCTGACTTCCTAGGCCATGAGATTTGTCAGGATGCCAATTCCCTGCCCCAAAGCCAGGTGCTGAAAATAAGAATGATAATCTCTCTATTGCTTTGCAAATCCCAGAGGCCATTCTGCAGCCAAAAAGCTCACTGATTTCTGACCTACTAGACCAAACTGTTCCAGCCTCTGCTGCTTCTTCCTTCTTTTGGCTCAGTCCTCTCCAGGAAACAGTTCTGCTTTGTCAATCGTGGCCACAATCCAAATGCAACGTGCATACAACTAGACAGAGGTTAAATAAGTATACACTGTTGAAAGAAGCCTCAAGAAGGTTTTGTAAATGCAATGAAGTACACTTTTCTTATTCTATCACACATGTCTGTATATGTATGATTTCCCCATGTTTCATTTTAATTACACAAAAAATCTAATCTGGGATTCACACCTAGAAATAATGGGTTTTAGAAGTAAAACAGGCACTAATGGATGCAACAGCAGATATTAGTGTGCATCTCGAAATACATGTGAAAAATAATCCATCAAGCCTGTGATTTGTCTGCTACAATATAGATTATCACTGCCGTATGATGACAGCTCAAATGTGGCCTTCAACATCTTGATATTTCTCCCAAGAGGTCAGGTGCATTTTTGTGTAATGGTGAAAAAAATGCTGAACAGAACTTCTATTTATGAAGTTTCACATTATTTCAATGACTCTAAAATTGAAAAATGCTTGCTCAAAGGTGTTGCTGCATCACATGGTGACAGGGCGGTCCTTCCTGCTTTCTAGGGTTATATGAGAATTCTCAAGGTGTGGTTTCTTATGAGATGCCTAGAAAATAGAGTTGAAGTGTTTAATATACAGTCCACTAGTAGTAGTCACTGAGATTTTATTTCAAGAATGTATTGTCACATCAAGGGCGCAGCTCTGGGTTTCCCATGCTTTAAACTTCATTGAATACCAATAGCTTTTGGTGTTCAATCCACAGGAATCTACTACCATCAAATCAGAAGTCCTCTTGGAATCTGCCACATTACCCCCTTCTTTGTAACCCTTTTCGTAACTTTTTTCACATAAAGAAAATCTGTCTCTTCTAACCATCATTTAATGTTCCTGTGTATACTTAAAGCCAATGAAGGCATTGGAGAGTTATTCTGCGGCATTAATATAGAGACTCCATAAAATAAAATATCCATTTTAAGGCAGGACAGGACAGCAGGCACATCTGAATTCTCCCTGAAACAGAGGAGAACAAGCCCTGAAATAGAAATTAGACTGTACTAGTAAAACCATTACAAAATAATAAATTTATACAGTCTTCATTTCATTTATCATGCTGGCCTCATAGAGCAAGCTTGGGAGAATTCCTGCCTATCAATTGTTTTGTATAGTTTGAGAGGAATTTCAATCAGTTCATCTTGAAAAGTTTGATAGAATTCAACAATAAAACCGCCTGGTTCTAAACATCTCTTTTTGGAGGGGAGAAATTCTTTAGTAATGGTATAGTTCCCAAATTGGCAGTTACTCTAATCAGGTTTTATATCATTCATAAATAAGAGCTTTTACAAGTATGATGCTCTTTGTTGACTTTTTTTTTCTTTTTAAAAAGTAAACTTTGTCTTTCCAGATTTTGATTGGAAGTCTAATTGGACATCCATTTTTTGATATCTTCTTAATGCTTGACTATGGAAAACTTGACTATAATATGCCATGGTGAAAACTTTTTTCTGATTTTGGCTATTGTGAATTCAATGTGCTTTCAGTACTTGGAAATATTATTCTTTCCCCATATTAGGCAATTTGGCGGAATTATTTCACTGACTAGGCTTTATAATCTAGTTTAACTTTGTGTACCTTCAGGAACTCCTAAGATATGTAAGTTTTGTCTTTTGACAATAACCCATAAAATCTGGACACTAATTTTGCTTCTCCTTATTTGTGTGTCTATATGTGCATGCCTGACTAAAATATTCCCAAAAATTCATCTCTAGCTTAGAGATTCTTGCATCTACTTTATCATGTTTGTATACATTATTCTACCATAAGGGTAATACCATTTTTGCAAAAAATATTTATAATAAGAAATCTTACAATATGACACATTCAAGTAACTACCATTGGGAAAAGAAAGTCTTGCTATCCCTAAAGCAAGCTCCTAAAGATCTTTCCCTCATGGAGTATGAAATTTTAAATATATGAAACAAAAAGCAAATCATATGGAAGAATAGGAACATGGTATATTGATATAAGGTCCTTCAGATTATTAGCATTATTGCTGATCAGTCTGACAGCACCAGGCAATATAAACAGCTATGAAAATAATTTTTGTTTCAATAATAAGTACTACCGTCTAAAGACAGCAAAAAAGAAATATGTATATATAGTGGTATTTCAATATTATTAATATGGAATTAAACTGGGTTTTCTTATTTTATTGCCAGAAAGATTTAAAACTCCATGTACAAGGGTCTTCTAAATGTTTATGGGAAATGGATGACCTTTTTGAAATGCATTTGTACATCTACATTTCTGCCCATAACTTCATACTTTTCACTGTTTATACAATCTAATTTTCACTAGTCAAAGTATTTTCTTGTTAAAAATATTCTGAATAAACAAAAGAAAAATACTTACAGTGTAGCAAATCAATTTTCATGTCTCTAAGTTATTTTTAAAGTAATTTAAACAAAATAATATTGTCTGAGTACAAACCAGACTGAGACTTTTGAAAGCATGTGAGATGAGGGTCCGGTGGGTAGCCTAGTGGCTGAAGTCCTCACCTTGAATATGCCAGGATTCCATATGGGCATTGGTTCCTATCCCAGATGCCCCACTTCCCTTCCATCTCCCTGCATGTGGCCTGGGAAAGCAATAGAAGCTTTGAGGCCCTGCACCCGTTGGGACTGACGCCAAGGAAGCTCTTGGCTCCTGGCTTTGGATCAGCTCAGCTCCAGCCCTTGTCGCTACTTGGGGAGTGAACCAACGTATGGAACATCCTCTCTGTATGTCCTCTTCACTGTATATCTGACTTTCCAATAAAAACAAATAAATAAATCTTTTTTTAAAAGTGAGACCAGCACTGTATTTGCTTATGAAATCCCTACTCTACAGAAAAACATCAGCTTTCTGTACATCCTTTGAAGTTTCAGCAACTGTGTTTTGAGTCCACCTGTACCACCATCAAACAGCTGTCTTGCCAAAAGAAAAGAAATTACAGGGTATTCTGGGCAGATTGTTTTCTCTAATGAAATCTAATATAGATATTTCTTTGTTGTATCCAAGTATTGTGATGTCTCCACTTAGGATTAGTTCTGTTTTTATTGAAGTTATTTGTATGCTAGACAATGTAATGTCTCATTGGAATTTAAAAATATAAAATCGTAAAACCTTTGTAAGGAGAACACATAGTATGTTACAATCCTACTAGCAATTCACAAATCCTACAGTATGTTTGCCCACAGAACGTTACCTTTTGCAACATACTTCTGAGAACTAAGAGAAAAAATGGCATACTAATTAATTTAGTTTACAAATACACAGACCTCTAAACTGTCTGATACACACAAATTAAGTGGTGATTGATACGTGTGAAATGTATATTAGAGTCAATTGTGCATTACTACTTTTGTTAACATGAATTATAGACCACCAGAAAGAAGAATGAAGCAATATCCAATCAGACAAACACACTTCAGATTATTAATGTCACATATCTTTCACAACCGCGTCTTACTCAGCAAAATACATTTACTGAATTTGTACCACTAATGAATCTTCTCTGTTATTTAGCAAATTTTTTTCTCATTTTATACTCATGTAAGCATTACTACTAAGGTAAATATAAGTTTTTTTTTCAGATCTAATTTGGATAGCTCTTTCATTGTTCTTGCCTACCCATAATATTTATTTTTAAAGCCAACATTACAAGGTATCACTTTATCATTTTATATGTTTTTTTTTTATTTAGGTAAATCTTTTTAGCAAATAACTTTCTGTTTTATAATGTCAGTCAAATACAAATATCCAATGCACAATAAATTGTGTACAATAATTTAGAGATACAGAAATCCAACATGAATTCTGTAACATCACTTGCCATATTGACTTTTTATCATTTTTAGATGCATATCCTTTTTGCATCACTTAATTTTCTTTAAATATTTTTTTATTTTTATTGGAAAGGCAGATTTTAGAGAGAAGGAGAGATAGAACAAAAGATTCTGTCTGCTGGTTCACTCCCCAAGTGCTCACAATGGCCAGAGCTCACTCAATCTGAAGGCAGGAGCTTCCTCTAGGTCTCCCAAGCAGGAGCAGAGTCCTGAAGCCCTAGTCTATCTGCTTTTGCTTTCCCAGGGCACAAGCAAGAAGCTGGACGGGAAGTGGAGCAGCTAGGACACAAAGTGATGTCCATATGAGACCCCAGTACATGCAAGGCGAGGATTTTGCCACTAGGGTATAGTGCCAGGCTTTTAATTTATTAAATTTATTTGTAATCACATAAATGTTTTACTTTGGGAAAACTGCACACCTGAAATAAGATGCTACTTTTATTGGTATTATAGTTAGTATTATTGAAAAGGAAGTGAAATAAATAGAAATTAAGAATAGACAGACTTAATTAAAATTGAAGTTTTATAAGAACACTAAGTAGAGTTTTGAATTACACTACACATACAAGATCCAAATATTCAAATAAACTGAGCTTTCCATGTCAACAAGAAAACTAAACTATGCCGTGTCAGTAAAAAAAAAGATTCCCTTTCTGCTATTCTTTCAAAAAAGAAAAAATAATAATAATTGTTTACTTATTCACATTTCGAAAGTCTGTGTACATATGCAGCATCAAGCTCACCTTTGGTTTAATTCTGGATAGACAGTTCTGGATCTGATTCTCTATTCTGGGTATCAGTATGTGGCAGTTTCCATAGATACGTGATGACTAATTAGAATAATGAATTTTTAAAAAATGTATTTCCCACATAGCTTTTAAATATTGAACTGCATTATCATGTGTTGGTTTTCTACGATCTTTTAAAAAAGAAGCAGTTACCTTTTGTTTTTATGATCTGCAGGAGCTAATGCAAAGAGGTAAAATGCTATGACAATTATGTTTCCAATGATTGTTATGGAAAGTGAGATTAAAGGGAGTTTCATGTTTTTTGCACTGCTATGTTTAATGGCTTGATTTTGCAAACATATATGATGGGTCAGACTTTAAATGCACTCATTCCTTGCAAACAAAATTATTAAAGACTTGCTGTATTCTCTAGACAATACTTCTACAGCCTCCAATGTTTGGGGTTTTAAAGGAGAAATTTATGATCATGATAAAAACTATGCTTTAAAATCCTCTGTAGAATTAGTTGTTTTGAATGTTAAAATGCATATTCACTTAAATATTTTTAAAGTTTTATCACATCCTTTCATATTTGAGGTTTCAAAGGTATATAATGTCATGGCAAAGTATGATTAATAAATAATGAGTACACTCTTGGGCAAGTTAATAATTGGAAGTCCAGTTTCATAGGCTATAATTGTACTCATAAGCTGTTTGAAACAAACTTTCAGATTTAACTCAGAATGTCCCAGAAATTAAAATGGAAAGTTCAACAAGATGCTTAAAAGGCAGCTACACGATTTAAATGAAAACTATCAACTCATCAAGGGAAATTTTGCTGCTCATTTGGCTTAGGAACCAGCTTATTATCATGTCTGATTATTCCTGATGTATGTTTACACTAAGTTTTACATGTGACAGTATCTCTATAACCATGGAGTTAAACTTTAAGATCTCAAATTCTATAACTGAAATTCCTTACATGATTTAAAACAGCTTCGCAACAAACATTGTGTTAAGGACCAAAAGATGTACAATCTGGCAACACTTTTTAATCCAAGATTATATGCATGAGTATCTCAGGATATTGACTTTGGAGTATATGTCAGTGGATTAAGAAGAAAGCTGGAACAGGGGAGTGCAAACCCTGCATTCTGATTCGAGATGATGCTATTCCTAGCAACATTGTAACTATTGTATTGGACCCTGTCTCAGCCCCAGCCACCCTTACTTCCAACTAACTGTATTGAAATAATTGCAATTACTGTTCTCCAAACTGGATATTTAAGTAGATGTTAGTTAATGAGCAATTAAAGGTTTAGTTCCAGCCTGAAACCTCATGTGTTATGTTCAGGTCTACACATAGGCAAAAGCACATCCTGGCCTGGGAAGGCTGACAAGAAAATGATCCTACACCAACTTTGTTGCATGGTCAATAGAACTCAGGCTTCCTGGACCAGCCAGGCCCAGACATATCTGCAATCCAAGCCTCAACACCTTCAATAGAAGCCAGCTAATGAACAGGCTCAGCTGAACTGTTTGTCTCCACTCAGATTCAGCATCTTTGAGCTTCTAGCCCCTTCCTGTCCTCTGTCCTCTACTACCAGTGCCCATAAAAAGTCAGGAATGATTCTTCTGGGTCCTCAGAGACAAAAACATCCCTGCTTTCCACAGTACAATGTTCTGGTTCACACTTCTCTGGGCAAAATGGAACTCTGGGGAGACAGTGCCTCTCCTTTTGGCCTCTTGTTTCTCATCGTCACAGTAAATAGATAAAAGACAGGCAGATCCTCTAAGCTTTGTTCATTGTCGTAATTGTCCACTCTCCTATCTGGAATTTCAATAAGCAATTCAATATTATTTTTCTCAGGCTGGAGTATGAACTATAGAGTCAATTGGATTGTTGACTTAAAGCAGAAACATATTTGAATTCAGTATTTTGAGTACCAATGAATCCATAACTATGGATCTTCTGTGAACTGGCTCATAGAGATAACGGTTGAAATAGAAGTTAGGCTATAGCATGGCATAAAGCTTAGGATAATTGGGAATGGCAATCAAACTGACACTTTTGTAATAGAACAGACAAGAAGTTTGCTTGACCTTATACTAAAGCAAACATTTCAAAACTCAAAGTCAGTAGGAGGAAAGATGCAAGTCCAAATTGGAAGCAGGGCAATAGGAAAAACAAGAGACAGGAGTCTGGAAATAGACAGCATGACAGGGATCAGTTCAGGGAAGATAAAAAGAATAAAGGGACTAAGATATTCAAGTGTGAAGGATAACAAATGCATTTTAGGTCATAAATGTAACAGATGTTGGACACAAATTCAATAGAAATAGAAAAAAAACAGGAAAGTATTTGAACACTGTTGGTTGGGGCACACATGAAATGCAGAACTTAGAAATGAAAGCAAGCCCAGTGCAGGAGTCTAGCATGCAACAATATGTGATATGGGCACCAGTTCTAATTCTGGTGGCCCCGCTTCCCATCCAGCTCCCTGTTTTGGGGCTGGGAAAGCAGTCGAGGCTGGCCCAAAGCCTTGGAATCCTGAACTTGCATGGGAGACCAGGAAAAGACCGTAAGTTTCTGACTTTAGATAGCCACAGCTCCAGCCATTTCGGCTGCTTGAAGAGTGGATCATCAGATGGAATATCTTCTTCTCTGTCTCTCCTCCTCTCTGTATATCTGACTTTCCAACAAAAAAAATGAATCTTAAAAAAAAGAGAAATGAACACAGACACTTGCAATCTGATACAGAGCATTAGCAACCAGCAAAGAAATTGGCAATATAGTTTAGTGTGGAGGATGTGGAACAAGTGGCATGATAACCAGGTTTAAGAAGGAAGGGCTTTCACATATGCTATTTGTGTCAAGCTGGTCTGCAATTGCCGAGGACTGACATCAAAGTAGTAAACTAAAAGATTATAGGAGGTTTTTCTTTAATAAGGTTTTCTAAAGTTGACTTAATCTATATCTTACTTGAAGGATTCAAGTAATTTCTCAAGGTCCTATCCTACTTTCTCTCCTTCTCTAATATTATATTCCTCTAAATAGTTTTCAACACCTAAAATATCCTCATGGGACATGGTTATTGCAACACTAGCAATATCTAGTCACACCTCCAGGGGCAATAAGAAGAAAATCTCTTTGTCTTGAAGCTTCAGTATTGACAGTGTTAAGGTTGCTTGTGACTGTACTGGCTATGAGCCATGCTGACCCTGAAGGATCAGTGTCCCTGGAACAAAATGAAACAGACTGATGGAGGCTCTTGATCAAATGAGTGAACAGAGAATAAAACACATGCATATAGCCCAAGTTGCATTACAATGTCACCTTTGCATGAATGTAGCTTCTGAATTCTCTTCTCTAATTAAAATGGAAGATACACAAAACCATAGATAGATAGATAGATAGATAGATAGATAGATAGATAGATAGATATAGCACATCAGTTTCTGTCTGTAAGCAGAATTTGATATATGCTGGGTGTTCAGTGAGTGCTGAATATTGAAATTTCTCCTTTTAAGAAGCTCTCAATTCATTTCATTAAAAAAAATCAAACAAAAGAAAGTGAAAAGAAACTTTTCAATGAATATTTCCCATGTGCTTGTATACCATCTCTGATTATTAGATCCTTGCCAAAAACAGTGATATTAACTTTAAAAGCAATCAACCTAGGCATGTATTTCACTCAGTGTTTAAGCGTCATACGTGTTGCTGACACTTTCTCTAAGAATGCACAGGTTTGAGTCTCAGCTTTGATTCTGATTCCATCGTCCTGCTAATGTGCATCCTGGGATGCAGATGATGGTTCAAACACTAGGATCCCTGCCATACATGTTAGGCCCAGACTAAATTTGGGGTTCCTGGTTTGAGCCTGACCCATGCCATTTGGGAAATGAACCACTGAATGGAAGAACTCTCTGTAAAATTACAACAAATGCATTCAAAAATTTTTAAGTCATGAATCTCCTCTTTGATATTCTGCCTGTGGTAGTTAATTATCCTTAAGATTTCAATGAATTTTTTCTTTTTCCATTAAATATTTCTTGACCAACTTTTCTGACCTTTCTAGTGAGATTCTTATTTTCTACTAAGGCCCAGGGACGTGAGATATGCATATATTTCCATAATACATCACAGTAAATGCCTTTTAATAAATGAGTAGTTAGAACCTTTACAAAATTAAGCAGTTCACTGAAAGTCAACTGGTATTTTCTAAGGTAAATAAAAGACACTCTTCTTATTTAGGACTTTTAAGGAATAATCTGATAAACATAAAATATTTAAACAGGCTTTAAAATATGTAAGTAATAGACAATATTTTTCTAAGATAACTGAAATGATGGATAATATTCCAACTAGCATGTAGGTAGAAGTGATTGTATGTGATTTAATTTGAATATTATATATCTACAAATATGTATCAAAGGTATATAAGAGAAAGGAGGCAACAATGCAACCAAAAAGAGAAAATTTACTTCCTTAGTAATAACCAGTATTTTGAAATAACACTAACCAGTCACAATGAACTTTCATTTCTACCGAAACCTATTTCAACATTCTTGTGAGAAAAATCTACCAAGTAATGATAAGGGTGAAATTGGTATTTAGTAAATTTTAAACATAATAATTACCTAAATTTTAGAATTCAAGATGAGCATACTTCAAAATCATTTATTCTTACTGAATTAAAATGTAAAATCAGTAATTTCACCCAATACATTTAGATAATCAGATATCATGTAGATATTGATCAATTATTTCCAAACATTTTACCCCATATTGGGTAAGTCGATGTAGCTTCAGGGACTTATTTTAGATGATTTTGAGAATATGCAATAAGTCATCAACAGCCTGGGTACCTTCAACTTCCTAAATGCAATACAGAAAAGGTCAATTGATCACACTTTATATATTTTTTAAAAGATTTATTTTATTTTTACTTGAAGGGAAGAGTTAAGAGAGCATGGAGGAAGACAGGAGGTAAAGTCTTCCATCCACTGTTTCACTCCTCAGATGGTCACAACGGCCAGAGTTGAGCCGATCAGAAGCCAGGAGCTAGTACTTTCATTCCAATCTCCCATATAAGTGCAGGGGTCCCACACTTGAACCATCCTATGCTGCCTTGCCAAGTCATTAGCATGGAGCTGGATTGGAAGTGGAACAACCAGGATAAGAACCAGCACCCATACCAGATGTAAGCACCACAGGAAGAAGCTTAGCCTACTATGTCACAGCACAACCCTGGTTACCCCTTGAATGCTATGACATTGTTACTTACAAAAATATCTTATTATCCTGTCTCTGAAATTAATGATTTATGTTGATTCTTTTGTTGATTCTTCTCACATTCACCTTCAAGGTTAGCTTTTGTTTTGCTTTCCTCTGCTTTTGTCTAAACTCTGCTACAATAATTTATAAGATTAGGTAGTGTGATCTTGAATGCGCCTGAATTGCTTACCATAAATTTACCAAGATATTTATAACCCCTTAAAATGAGTAAAGGTGACTAAATATATCATTTGGGGTGTTAACAAAAATACCAAGAATAACAGGAGAAATTTTTACGGATCTTGAATTTATTGATTTGATTTAGCTTGATACATTTTTATGAGTATTAAAACAACAAAACTAGAATAATAACATAGACAAAATTAACTTTAGAAAAACCTAATATGTTCATGTCATAATTCAACCTTTTATAGTTTTTTATTATTTTGAGAGGTAGAGAGACAGAAAAACAGAACTACCATCTTCTGGCCCACTCTTCAGACAAAAAAGGAATTGGGCAGGTCTAAATGTGGGAGCCAGAAATTGAAATTGGATTTCCCATATGAGTGACAAGAACCTGATTACTTGAGCCAACATTGTCTCAATCATCAGAAGTAATCTGCAGCCAGAAAATACAGCCAGACTTGAAATTCAGATACTCTGCAATGGAATGTGAACCTCTTAAAAGGCACCTTAACTACTAGGCTAAATGCCCAACTGAAGTCATGAATTTCTGAGATTGAAAATATTATAATACATCTGAAACCCATCAAGATAGCAAAGCGGCTAAAGTCCTCACCTTGAACACACAGGGATCCCATATGGGTGCTGGTTTTAATCCCAGCAACTCCACTTCCCGTCCAACTCCCTGCTTGTGCTCTGGGAAAGCAATCGAGGTTGGCCCAAAGCCTTGGGACCCTGCAACTGCGTGGGAGACCTGGAAGAAATGTTTGGCTCCTGGTTTTGAATCAACTCAGCTCCAGCTGCTGCAGCCATATGGGGAGTGAACCATCAGAAGGAAGAGCATCCTCTCTGTCTCTCTTCCTATCTGTCTCTCCTTCTCTCTGTATATATGCCTTTCCAATAAAAATAAAGAAATACTTAGAAAAGAAAATTTTATAATACAAGAGATTTTACAATCTCAAATAATGTTCCCCATACTTCAGCCCCTGAAATTCATTGATACATCTGATAAAAACTATTAAAATTGCACTTAAGAAATGCAAATTACAGACTTTCATAATTAACAACAAGAACCTGGATGGAATTTGACTAGCAATCATCATTTGAAATGTCTATATGATTTAGTCTTTCAGTTGACTCAGTTGTGTTTTAAATGTCACTTTCTGTTTAAGGGCATTTTGGAACCATATAACAAAATATTAACTCATTCTTTCTCCAAACCATTGTTCACATTCTATTTGTAGTACTCACCAGTTGATTTACTTTTATGATAGAAACATTCTAGCCATGTTCCCCTATGGCTTATCGAAGTCCCAAAATATTGTTAGTATTGAAATATGGCCGATACAAAAGATTGACTGAATTATTAACTTGATTTCATTTTTGTGAACTTTATTGTGGCCACCATATTTTACACTGCAAATTTCTAACATTTATCAGCATCCAAGGCCTTTGATATCCATTTTCCAAATTAGAACAGAAATGTTAAAGTAGGGATGCTATTTTAATTCTATATCCACGCAATCGTTCATAGAACATAGGAAAATGTACTATTTATTTCTGTTACAATATAGAGTTGTAATCATATTTTCAACGTACAATGATGTACAGTTTATGTTTTAAGTAATCACACTTTACATTTTACACTATTATGCCCAGTATAAAGAACCAAACTTCATTCTTTAAGAAGATGAATTTTAAAAGCAGAATTACTGGGAGAAAGGAGATAGGGAGAGGAAGTTGGAGAGAAGAGATTGATCTGCTATCTATTGGTTCATTTCCCCCTATAGCAGCAACAGCCAGGGCAGGACAAGCCAGGAGCACAGACCTCTGTTGGCTATGCCACAAGAGTGGAGAAGCCTAGGCAATTGCATCATCTTCTGCTGCTCTCCCAAGTGTATTATTCAGATGCATAGTAGCATCCCTGGAATCACTGAGACAGTTGTTTCAATATTAGGCTCTCAGTAATTCCTTAGGTATTAAATCATGATAAAATCATGCAAGTTGATTTTAAAGTAATCACCACCAGAAAATCAAGATGGCAGAATAGGGTAAAGACACATTTAAACAGATAGAGAAATATTAGCCAGTGTGAAGCAGAGAGGGTTCATTCCAGAAAATAGGAGAGGACAGAACAACAGCAGAGGGGTACCTGGAGACTGATAGACACAAGAAAGCAGCGGAGAAAATGGTGTGGTGGTGCAGTGACTGGCACCTTAGTGGCATTCAGCTAATGGCAATCTGAAACACACCAGCAGCTGGAATTCCACCAGCTGCAAGGTGGGAAGGGATGTTTACTAAGAACCTCAGAGATGAACCCAGACAAAGAACTGTCCATCCTGGAGGTCTGTTTGATTTGACCAGGAGCAGAGGCAGAGCTGCAGATCCCAGACAGGCAGTGTGGGAACAGGGTGGATTTCACATCACAGTACACCTCCTAGAGGCAAATTAGATGCCATTTTTATTTGGACAGTACTGCCCATACACTGAGCTGGTTCCTATGTACCCCAGGCTTGTTCAGTCTGGCCCACATCCCCTTTTAGCTCTCATACTTGTCAATGGGCATTGAAGCCTAATTCAACCCAACCAACCTACTATCCAGCCCACACACATACTGGCAGGTGCCTTTCTGTCTAGCCAGCCCCACCCCAGTCCTGGTTTTCATGCTTTCCAATGGGAGTGGTTACCCATGAGGGAGGTGCCCACTATCTCTCTACTAGGCCACTCCAACTTCCAGATTATGCACTCTCCAGGTGATTCTGAATTAGCCCCCAGTGCCAGCCTCTGCCAGCTGATGCTGTGGCAAAGCCCAACCAACCCTCACCGACTTTAATTTTTGCTTGCACCAGTCAAAACAGTCAGCCCAATCTGGCCCTTCCCCTAATCTAGCTCACATGAGGCCCACAGGTGTTGTAGCCTTGCCTGGTCTGGTCTGCCCCCATCCCAATTGATGCTCTCCAGTGGGAGTGCCTGTCCAGCAAGAGAGATCACATTCCCCTGCTGGCTTTGCATTCTCCCTGCCACTATGGTTCTCACATGTGCTATTTGGGTGCTACAACCATATTTGGTACAGTTCACCCCACCTTGGAATTCCTTAATGTGCTCTGGTATGTGTTGCGACCAAAGCTGGCCTGACCCACACTCTATGCTGGTGCTCGAATTCGCCAGCATTTGATGTGAACAGGTTCAGCCTGGTCTGCCTCCCACCTATGCCATATGTATGATGGTGGGTATCTTCCTCTGGCCTGGTCTGGGTTCTTCCATATCATGGTTCTTGCACTCACTTGTAGGAGCTGTGTTCAGACAGAGGAATTTCCCATGCTCCTCTTTCAGAACCTCTTCCTATGCCAGGTCTTGCGCATACTGGTGGTTCCATGGGCCAGCCCTCATTGCTGACCTTTAACCCATTCCAGTTCTTGGTGTTGGCTGTTTCACCCCAGCCAAGGCTTGTCCATACCCAGACACTGCTCACACATGGCTCAGTAGGGGTAGAGACCCAGCCTAGTCTATGCTACATCTACCCAGATTCTCCAGAGTGCCAGATGGTGCTGGCATCTAGCCCAGCTTGGTGCACCCAGCCCCAGTCCACATTTGTGCCTAGGAGAATTGTAGCCATATCCAGACCAGAATGCAGCCCCCACTCCAGCTCCCACACCCACCTGTGGGAACCCCAACCCTGCAAGGGTGTACTCTCACAGCTCCCCAACCGAGTCTATTCCGTGCCCTAGATTGCACACGTGCCAGTGAGTGCTCTGACCCAGTTGGCTTAGCCCCTGACCTGTCTCAGCCTTTGCCTTCTAGGCTGTGCCGCAGTATTGCTGCCTCCTGAAGACCAGTTGGGGATAAGAGCCTAAGTCAGAATGACATGTGCTCCATCCTGATTTCTTTTTTGTGAGTTGAAGGTTGGTTGGCCTTGCCCAGTCCGTCCCCTTCCAGTTGCAGCTCGGCTCACCCCACATCCTATTTTAGGATGCACCTTTAGGTGGTGCTGCCTTGACCTGCCCAGATTGCCATTGGTTCCTTCACCCATAAGTGATGGCAGGTGCCATGGTCACTCCTAGCTTAGCCCTTTGCCACCCCAGCTCGTGAGCTAACCTGTGGGACTTGTACTTCCACAGGTTTGGGCCCACATTTCCCCCACAGAGTTCACCCCTGGACCAAGTTCTCTCATGTACTGGCTAGTATCTTGACCCTGCCAATGTGACTAGTCCATTGTTTCACCACCCAGTCAAGTAATGGTACCTAGCCCTGCCAGACAGGCCCCCATCCATAACTTTGGTGTGGACTGGTGTTTGGCAGTCAGTGATGCTCTACTCTAACAGCCCATCTCAGGATTCCTAATTTGACTGATGAATCAGTCTGGCTCAATAGATCTTACGGAAATTCCCCTCCAAACCATCAGGTCTCAGTCCTCACATTTCCTGTAAATTTCATGACCCTGTTACTGGGAATTACGCAGAATTCATCTTTCACCTACACTAAAGATGGCCTTATTCATGGGTGTCCCTAAGCAGTTATTTCATATCCTAAAAACCCCAGAGCTTGCTGCTGGGCAGCCAGCAGGCATAGCCTGGCACCATTTAGTGCACTGGCAGCCCAAAGCCAAGGACTCAGTGACTGCCTTTCAGCAGTGGTTTTGGCCTGAGTCCCCAGTCTTGGATTCTGCCCAGCACGGACATATCCTCACAGCCACCACACTGGAAGGAACTGCAAGCCACCCCCAACTCCAAGGTGCAGACCCCTCCCAGACTCATCCTGCTGCAAGGTGTTGGCGGCAGGGCAGGGCAGAGCTAGGACTTTAATCCACTTCCCAAGGTTCCCTCATGGTGTACTTACCCTGAGGGAAGATTCCTCTTGGGCCTGGTGAAAGCCAAGGACTTGTTCAGTGCCTTTCAACAATGGCTTTGGCCTGAGTCCCCAGTCTTGGATCTAGCCTGGCAAGGGCACCCCCCGACATTGCCACACTGTGGGGAGCTGCAAGCTGCCCCCAACCTCAAGACCCAGACCCCTCCCAGACCCATCTTTTTTAATCGAGTCTTAATCTTGAGTTATAGAAAGCATGACAATGTTTCCAGTAAGTCAAGCCCAATGTTAAAATTACAATTATAAATGTAGATTCAAGAGGTACAGATAATGTAAGACCTTTGAAAAAAAAAAATTTTAGTAAAATTCTCTACATGTGGATACGTTGTGAGTTACTCCATGTAAATAGTAGCCTATAACCCTTTCACTTCAACTTTTAAGAGCTGTCAACACAAAAACCATAATAAACAAATGCATTTTAGGCATTTACAAGGTAGTAACTAAGATTGAAAGAGATATTTTACCAAATAATAATGTATAAGTAAGACTTTTTCAGTACTTGCCAACAAAATGTAAGGTAAATTTTTTTCTTACTTAAAAAGTAAGAAATAAGCCAGATTCATAAATCTCCAATGAATCAGGTAGAAATTGATTGCAAGTAAACAAATACAAAATCTAAGATGTGTTTAATAGTTTATGAAGGGTACAAGTAGATGGCTTTATGTTTTCAGCTTCTCAGCCTTAGCATAGAGCAGGATCTAAGGGATTAAGATCTTACAGGACAGCATCCGCAGAAAAAAATAATTGTTAAACTCTACATCAAGGAAGAAAATGCTGTCAATCAGTTTTTAAAATATTTTAACTTTTTAAGTCTTTTTGGAAGAATTATTTTTATTCCTTTCCCTAGTACAATCCCTAAAGGAGAGAGAGAGAGAGAGAGAATGCAATGTTCTCAAAGAAATAACCCAAAAAGTAATTTAATTGTTTGGACTTGGTAGAATCCTTATTGAAGATCTATTAGCAAGAAAGGTAAGAATGATTCTTGAATCAGGTGTTGTGGTATTACAAGTAAAGCTGCTGTCTGCCAGGCCAACATTCCAAATGGTCATCATTTTGCTTCCTGGCTGATACACTTCCAATTTGGATCCCTGCCAAAGGTCAAGGAAGGCAACAGAAGATGGCTCAAATGTCGGGGATCCCACCCATGTGGGAGACACAGGAAAAAAAAGACTCCTGGATCCTGACTTCAGCCCAGCCCAGATCTGCCTGTGGTGGCCCCGTGAACTGAAAACCTCTCTCTTTCTCTCTCTCCCTGTTTCTGCATCTCTCCTTCTTTCCCTCTCTCTAGAGCTCTGACTCTTAAATAAATAAATATTCTAAAAATAATAAAACAATTGCTTTTGGGAAAGCAACCACATGTTTTGACATTCATATAAAAATACTATTAAACATTAAGTTCAACAAAAATGTAAAATGTAATCCACATTTATAACAAGCCATATCTTTAACTCAGCTTTATTATGTGCCATACAATAAAGAACAGTTGTTTGTTGATTGCTTAATTATCAAAGGGTTTAAAAAATCTGTTCTGTAAAGCCTTCTTAATTCAAAGAGGATGGGGATCACTAATGGAACATATGGAATGAAATAAAATAGTCTAAGAGCAAAATTCAAGTTCCTATTTTGTTTTATCCTCACATGATCTGTCTACAGCATTTCTGGCCTACAAAGCACCCATTCTACCTGACATATTATAATGAAAATTGGAAAACAAACGTGCTCTCAGCATTTCAAGTGAAAAAGAGCATGGGTTTAGAATCTAGGATAATTGGATTCTTAACTCTATGGATACTTATGATCCTACTCAATCAAGAGTTCTGTGAAAACAAAGCTTTATCTTATGCAGGTGTCAATTTAAATAATGCTCACCTATGAACATCTTATGGCTATTCTTTTTTTAAAAAAAATATTTATTTTTATTGGGAACACAGATATACAGAGAGGAGGAGAGACAGAAAGGAAGATCTTCAGTCCAATGGTACACTCTCCAAGTGAGCACAACTGCTGGAGCTGAGCCAATCCGAAGCCAGGAGCCAGGAGATTTTCAGGGTCCGCTACTCGGATATAGGGTCCCAAGAATTTGGGCCATCCTCAACTGCTTTCCTAGGCCATCTGCAGGAAGCTGGATGGGAAGCAGGGCCGCCAGGATTAGAAACGGTGACCATATGGAATCCCGGTGCGTACAAGGAGAGACCTTTAACCATTACGGGATCACGCTGGGCCCGTCTTATGGCTATTCTAAGTACACATTTGTTATGGTGTGTTAGATCTGTGATAATAGAGAACTTGTTTCTACATCTTGGCTCCATAAGTATAAAAAAAAATTGAAAATGAACATGAGGAAAGTCTTGCACTGTATCATGGGTGTGCCTGACACCAAGCAAAATGTTGTATTTGTATTTCTTTTTAAATATTCATTCACATATTTAATTGAAGGACAGTGTGTGGGGAGTGGGGGGGGGGGAGAGAGAGAGAGAGAGAGAGAGAGAGAGAGAACTTACAGAGATCTTCCATGAGGTAGTCCACTTCCAAAATGCCCTGAGCAACCAAGTCTTGGCCACAGGAGCCTGGAACTCTATCTGGCTTTCCCACCTGAGTGACAGGGCCCAACATTCTCTTCCCAGGTGCAATAGCAGGCAATTGGGATGAAATTGGGGCAGCCAGCATGTGAACTGTGACTCCAATATGGCTTGAAAGAAACTGTCTCTTCCCCATCATGTAGTTAAAAGGCAGATAAATAATGTGCCATGGGAAAAACAACCCTTAGAGTCCAGATAGCAGGCTTGAAATTGTTTCAAATGCTAAAGTTGATGCTATTTGTAGGTGTATTTATTTATTTATGAACTTTGTGGTCATCCTGCTTTCTTTCCCATGAATGTCAGGTGTATATTAGCCCTCATTCCTAGTCTGCATTCAGTTTTGTAAACATTCCATTAAAAATCATCTCTTTGCAGTTAGAGGCTACAGGTCAATTTTTGTCACTTTTACTTTCTAAAGTTATCTGCTCTGTTTGACAAAATAATCATTTTCAACATTATCAAGCCTCCTATAGGAATTGCAAAAGTACATGTAGTCTTCTATGATAATATTTTAAGGTGATTCATAATATTTCAACTTCTCATTTTGTTGGTGCAAAATGTTTTCTAAAAGTAATCATCGTGTTTAGATATCAGCTTATCAAAGAGTTAAAAATTAAGATAAATCTTTATAAAACATGTAATATCTCAGGAGCAGATCTTTATCATGACAAGGCACAGACATATAATATGCCATTTTCAATTTGTTGGATTCGTTTCTTAATTAGCAACATTAATATTAGTATGAATATTAAAGACTTGTGGTGTGTTTTGTATATAGTAACATATACTGAATTTCTATTTACTTGTTTCTAGGTGTTTCAAAAATATTTTAAAGCTCTTGAAGACATCTTTTAGTAGTGCAAATATAGAATTATTCAGCAGAGTTCAGCACAGAACTACTCACATTGCAATCTATATGTTTTCAAGTATAACTGAGAAATTCTGAGTTGGATTGCATTTCCCAGCTGATATCTTCCTCTTCCAATGCAAAATTAAACAATCTTCTCAGCCTTGAGAACACAATAATAATCTTGTGCATCAGTCCGATTTAGTCAAAACTATTTTAGTTCAAATGATAAAAATATTTTGTCCAAGAAAAGCATTTTAAGAACATCCAAACTTCTGCAGAAAACTATTTTCTTCTATCACTGACTTTTTAATAAAAATTTAAGAATAAATTGTAACTTTTTCTTCTCTTCATTTATTCTGGCTCCTTATTTCTATTATTTAAGATATCCGGTTCATGACTTCAGCTTTTGCAGCCAAAAGCAAATATTACATGACCACCCTTCCCAAAATATGAATATTAATTAAAATGTCATTCGTCCTGAAATGCATACAAATGTAGATCTTAAGGGATGTGTGGGCCTAAAGTTTCTAGTTATTTCTACTGGAGATAAATCCTGCATTTTTGTTAATATAGCATAAGAATATATATTTTGAAAACTGCAGAATCAAAAAGTCTTCAGAAATGGCAAATATGCTCAAATTCTCTCTGGCAATAATGACATAGCTTCCAATTGAGTTCAAAAAATGGAGAATTTGATATGACTATAAAAATACTTCTTTTATAAGTTGTCAATACCTAATCCAATATACACAGTTTTCACATTTCTCAGTTAATGATTTCCATTTAAGTATTGGAGTTCTGTTGTTGGAAATGTTGGCTTCTAGGAGAAGAGCTAAGGTTTGGCAGATCCTTGCCAGCCTGCCCAACAGCATCTACCAATGATTAACAATTCCATCCAAGTTAAGATTTGACAACCTTAGAAGATCTGGGGCCTGACAGCTCCAGTGGGACTTTCATTAGATAGATCCTTGCAGAACAATGCAATGGATTTTATGGATCCCCACTGGCCCATGAGAGTTTTTGATTGACATCTTCAAGTGGTATATGTCATGACATCAACAGCCAACCTACTATGGGTCAGCTGTAGCTGGTCCATTTGACAGCCTAGCAAACAATATGAGTCCCCATTTTTGCACCATTCAGGATCCTCTTTCTGTGCTTGCATTCCTGGGTCTGGGTGCAAGACCACCTCCAGTACATTAGCAACTCCTACAAATCTCCAGGTAGAGGAAAGACAGAATTTCATAATGTTACAACTTGAATCCCATGCTAGCTGAAAATATCTGAAGTGGGCCCCAGATGTTTCCCCACCAGACCCTTACTTCATTATAATGCATTAAAACAAAATCCCCATAGCGGCACACCCACTTCTAATGTGTACCTGATGCAATAACACTTATCATGTTTCTTAGAAAGGGCAGAAAATGCCTGATATTCTGACTCTACCCTTAACTGTGCCCCTTTTAAATGCTCAATAATTGAATTTTACCTTTTGTCTCTAGACAACATTAGGGTAAATGTCACCTTTCTTATGAGGATTTCCCCCTTTGTTATAGTATTTTTTTTCCTTTGTGGGTGGCCTTTCCACTCTCAGAATTTTTTCCTTGGAGATATATGTATATTTTTTAACTTGAGGTCTTTTGGTAATTTTAGCTATTTATCTATGCACAACTTGGTTCTTGAGCTTGAATTTTTATTTTGCCCCAAATAAATCTTGCTACCTTGTACATCTTTACCTCTCAAACGTTGAAGAAAGAAACTGATAGCTATGAGCTCAACTCCACCCATCCCAAAACAGTTCTAATGTTAAAACTCCATTAATCCCTTCTATTACTAAACAGGCAAAAACAGTTTAATACTTTGTTATCTTCAAAACTACTAGTTGATTTGCCCATTAACTTACTATTAGGTCACTGGTTTGGGGGATGTGAAATTAGCTCCCTCACTGTCATGATAAATAGCAGACCTGAATGTGCCAAAACCCTGCTCTAACTCTATTATATAACAGCTTGCTATGTGCCACTAGTGTCTACAAGCCTATACAAGAGATGTGAGGTGTTGTGGGTTGGGAGGGAGGTGGCACAGATGGAGGTTAACCTCTTGGAAGCTCAAGTGCCACCACAAACAAGAGGATGGGTTTTCTGTGCATGTGAGATGTAAGCTTGTTCTTTGATCTGTGTGGATCTAAATCCAATTTTTCTGGAGCTCTGCCCTGGTGTTACAAATGGTTTTCAAAAAAGGCTACTCATCAGAATCTCTTAGTTTCATTTGAATTTTTTGAAGTTGGAAAAGGCTCTATGGTGCAGCCAGTTAAGCCAGTGTTTTCATCTCACTGTTCTGGTTCAAGTCCCATGAGTTCTGCTTTCTATTAGCCTGTTAATACATTTAGGTAGGCAACAGACATGGCTCAAGCGCCTGGGTCTCCGTTATCCATGAGATAGACCCTGATGGAATTACTGGAACCTGGATCTAGACTGGCCCAGCCACGGATGTTTTGAACATTATGGTAGTCAACCAGGAGATGCAAGATCTCTCTCTCTATTCTCCCAATCTGTCTGTCTTTCCTTCCTTTTATGTCACTTTCCCTTTCATATATATCTCTCAAAATTTTCTGAAGCCCTAAAGCCTGGTTCCTCCATCAATAGCTCTGATGTGATTGGTTTCATTAGGGTCCCAGGAAAGTATTTTCCAAAGCTTCCCAAGTGATACATTAGAATTTATAACCTATTCATAAAAGTTTCATGAATATTGGTGAAAACACTGTCCATGGAGGGAGGACAGAATGTATCAAACTGTTCTAACCTTTAACTACTTTATTGATGGAACTTAATACTCATTGCCTCATTAGTGAATACTTAATTCCTATATGTCTCATTAGTAAATATTTAGTAATATAGAATAAAACCTTTTACTGACTTTTTTAAAATTTCTCACAATTCACTCAATCTGATCCATAAAGGGAGAAAAGATTTTATATTTTCCATCTCATAAAAATAAATATTTACATATATTAGAACTGTAGTCTTGGGAAACCTAAAAACAATAATATTAGAGCCCTACAGGTAAAAAGTTTTTAAATATGGAATCAGCATTTAGTATTTTTCTATTCTGGTCACAGATTTGTCAGTTCTATTGGTACTATACTGGCCTAGTTTTTATATTGATTGAGCCATTTCATTTCTGAAAATGAATATTTATAGAGAGGATAACTTAGGGTAGTCAAATTCAAGTGTTCATCTAATTTTACCATCACAAATTTTCAAATAACAGTTTCCATGATAACCAGGTAGAACTGGATTGAGTTCCTAACTTCCCACATGGTGTCATTTGAGGAGTAAGCCACATGATGTATGCTCTCTTAATATATCTCTCTAATAAATACATAAGATAAATTCACACACACGCACAACTCACTATTTTAAAATGTATCATACCTGTGCTCGCTTTGGCAGCACATTTACTAAAAATGTATCATACTTGCTTGCTGGTATGTACAGCACTGATCCAGTCTGTCCCACATCCAATTCAGCTCTCATGCATGTCAAAGGATATCGAAGCCTAGTTCAACCCAACTAACCCACTATCCAGCCCACAAACATGCTGGTGGGTTTTGTTCTGTCTAGCCACACCTGCCACTGTCCTTGTTTTCACGGTCTCCAGGGGGAGTGGTAACCCAAGAGGGATGGTGCCCACTATTCACTGGGCCACTCCCACTCCCAGATCATGCACTCTTCAGGTGGTTCTGCAGTTTAACTGGCAAGCATGGAAATCAGGACACGCTGAAGGTCTGATGGGGGTTATTGTGGGTCTCTCTGACTAGGCTGCAGCTCCCACTGGTTTGTGTGAGGACCGAGTGTGTGGTGGGCAGGATCAGGCTGGTCTGCAACATCCATTGGTCCGTGTGGAAGACAGGACTGGAAACAGAACTGATCCAGCAATTGCAACCACCAGCATGTGCATAAGCTGATTGGTGTGATGGACTGTGTTGAACCCTGCACTGGCAGGAAAACTAGAAAGACAGGAGAGAGATCAGCGATTGCTGGAATTGGGAAGGTGTGGAGGTTTGGGGGAAGAAATGGAATTCATGATTTTTTTGGTCAAACAAATCTCTTTCATAGAGTATTTATAATACTACATACATTGCATGATGTACCCAAATCCACAAAACTATAAAACAAAAACAATAAACTTTAATGTAAAATAAGCATTTTAGTTAATAACCATGTATCAGTATTGGTTCATTAGCAATAATAAACAGAACACTAATGTAAGATGTTAATAATAGGGGAAAATGTTGAGAGGTAATATATGGAAAGTCTTTATTATCTGTTTAATTTTTTGGCAAATGTTATACTAATCTAAATATAAAATCCAGCCAATTAAAACAAATTAGAAAATAGGGGCCCAACATGGCCTTGGACAGATGTCATTATTCATGGCCTATAAAGTGGAGTCAACTATGTCCCCCTCACTGAAAAGGTAAAACCCATCATCATATACATCCTTTTGCTCTCGCCCATGCCCTGGGTGCAAGCAGCTCTTTTTCCTGCTGTCTAACCTCAGTATTACTGTCAATTATCAAGGAAATGAATTGCTACTTTGTGTGACAATCACAGGATAGCATGTGTTCCTTGACAGGCACTGACAGGCTTGTTCCTGTAGGTGAAAAACTGTGCTGTGATGGTCAAAGGCATCTATAAGCAAGAGACACAGTGTACCGGCACAGATCCTTCCCCCTCTCTGGTCTGTAACTTTGTGTCCTCAGTTGCACAGGGATTGCAATTGCATTTTGTATCTTTCTTTACCTGACATCCTGGAGTGAATTACCCACCACATAATTGTAATGCAAGTAGTAACTACTATATTATTAGCATTATAATATCACATATTTACAATATTACTTAATATAGTAAATAATAAGGCGGGCATGTCAAGGTCTACTTAAAATCTAGCATAATAATTAATTGTAATAATTATGACATTCAGTAATGTTAATGGGCATTTATACAATACCATTTTTAGCAGTAATATATCATTTACACTCATAATTAAGTGATGAAATTATAATGATGATTCTTATTGAAACAAAACAAGGATTTGAAAAGCTAACTAAATATTTTTCCTAGAACCTCACACCTAGTAAGTGTTTTAGCTAGTGATTAAACTAAGGTACTATGGCGGCAGGACGGCCTGAGCCAGGCTGAAGCACCTGCTGGTTGATGCCAAGGTGAGGCAAGCCATGACAGTAGGGGGCAGTGGGAGCCAGCTCCATGAGCTCTGGGGTTGGAGGGTCCGGTGGGTTCTGCATCACCTGGCCCGGGTCCTTTGGTCCAACTGAATGGTGGGTACCAGGTCCGCAAGTCCCCAGGGATGATGGGGTACAGTAGGGTCCAGGTCGCATAACCTGTGTCCTAGAGCCCTCCTGCGTTGTGGGTGCCAGGTCCGTGAACCCCAGGAGCTGATAGTCCAACAGGGTCCAGTTCACCTGCCTTGGGTCCTTGGGCCCACATTTGCGGTGGGTGCTGGGTCGAGTCCGATGGACAGAGGGCCCAGCAAAATCCAGGTCAACTGGCCCAGGTTTGTGTTCCGACCTCTGTGGTGGGAGCCGGGTCCATGAGCCTCAAGGCAGAGGGGTCTAGCAAGGTTTGGGCCACTTAGACCAGGTCCTTGGGCTGTCTGCACAGTGTGTTGGGTCCATGAGCCCCGAGATTAGTGAGTATGGCGGTTTTCAAGCCGCCTGGCCCCAGTCCTTGTTCTTGCCTGTGCAGTGTGTGCCAGGTTCATGAGCCTCAGCAATGGAGAGTAGAGGAGTATCCGGGTCCCTTGGGCTGGGTCCTTGGGCCCACATGCACGGTGGGTGATGAGTCTGTGTGCACTGGGGTAGGGGGTGTGCAGGGCCAAGGTCATCTGGCTCGGGTTCTTGAGCCTGTCTGTACAGTGGGTGTTGGGTTTGTGAGCCCCAGTGACAGGGGGATCCAGCAGGGCCTGGATCACCTGGCCTGAACCCTTGGGCCTGCCTGATAGAGCTGTTCCTCCTCAGTGGGAAACACGGAGTAGTGGACGGCAGGACCGGATCCACATAGAGGATACGGCAGCCCACTGTGGCCCGCAGAAGACATCTGTTACCATAGCAGAGGAAGGAGAACAGAACAAATTGGACAATTACCCCAGCCCAAATATGAGAGCAAATATCTAGGCAAACGGAGAATCTGAGGTCGACAATGTCAGCCAATGGATGTTGAAAGCATTCCCACATCCTTGGGTTGGTGAGACTGAAAGCATTTCAGAACTATCAAACCACCTGGGCAGAACTCTCAGAGCATATGCCACATCAGGACCCAGTTGTACTGGGTGGCCGTGCCCCATCCCAGGTTACTGGGGTGGTTGGAGGCTGAGTGTGGCTTCTACTCGGCTCTCTCCCCTCTCCCTCAGATACAGGAAAAAGAAATAGAAAACTTGAAAACAATGACCACACCCTCTTTTCCTTAGCCCTCGATCCTTCCCACCTGATCAACTATGTAAACATTATATAAAATAATTTTTAACTAAAAAAAAGTCTTCAAATTTTTTTTTTAAATCTAAGCAATATTACTTCAGGGTCTGTGTTTTACTGCCTCCAACTGCTGTCTCCAGAGAGACATTTTAAAATCTTCCAGAGAATGGAATGTATGTGAGAAGCACCATGGTGCAGAGAGACTGAAGTGGCCAGGGAGCCAGAGTTGTCTCATAATTTGTGATGTGGCAAATCACTTGTGTTATTAAAAATTCTTTCTTTTGATTTATAAACTGTAAAGTCAGCATTGTGGCACAGCAGGTTAAGCCATTCCTGGCAACACCAACACCATATCAAAATGTGATTCAAGTCCCAGTGGCTTGGATTCGAGTCCAGCTCTCTCTATTTGTTATAAATAAATAGATAGAAGAGAAATCAATAAATAAATTACATTTTTTAAAAGGCCAAAATCCATCACTGAAAGACATTTGTTTGTTATTTTCCAAGTACTCAGGCAGATTGCATAACTTCCTTCTCTAGTACATTCTTGAGTTCTAGAATTGCTGTCAGGAATTTCTTCTCCCTATCTAATCTACATCACTCATGCCTCAGCTAAGTCCTTTACCTCCGTATTTTTCCTGTATAAATTGTGAACTGCTGAAAGAGAGCTGATTTAAGATTGGAACAAGCTGAATTGTAGTCTGTATTGATATCCCAGAAAAGCATGTTATAAAAATAGAGCAATTTTGGTAACCTAAATAGAATTAAATATAGAAAATCAACATTAATAAAATAATTCACTTAATAATTAATACAATTTTTGAGATATAGCAGATTGGTTGTGAATTTACTTTTTCTTGGTTTATTACTGATAATGTATTAGGTAAGCACAAGTAAAACTTGTTAATATTATCAAAGCAAAGAAAATTAATCATAATTAGGCATAAATCCAAATACTTTAGAATATGTTCAGTTTCACATATGGCATTCCATATATTCTCAATATTTAAAATTTTCAAAGAATGCAGCTCAAATTTCTGTGAGTGTGTGAACTTATTTCCAGAGGAATATCATAATTCCCATGTAGGTTGGTAAAACAGTTACAAAGGAAATACAACCACTAAGGGACTGAAAACCCGAGTTCTAATTTTCTTGGTTTGTTTTGTCAAGCTACAGTCACACAACTTGTATTATTGGTTCTATCTAGTTCAACTGATAATTCTGTTCCTATGACGCACTTGTTTCAGTGTTTGAGAAACTAGGAAGTCCTCTCATTGGAAGAACTGTCAGATGGACATGAAGTTTGCTGTTTTGAAGAAATGGCATTTTATATATACTTTGTACCAATCTAGATATTTCTATAGCTTCCAGGACTGACCTGAATTTGGATGCGACTACAAAGAAAAATTGCCAGATCACACCAAACTTGGAATCTATGACAAGCTAAACAGAATGTTAACTGAAAGGGAAAAGTTACATTTAAAAGATCACGATTCAGACAGCCAGAGTTAACTACGTGGCTGACATTCCAAATCCTTTGTACTTGACATGACTTTGCAGAATCAGCTTTGGGAAAGGGGATCTTTTTTCATGTTCTAATACTGTGTGACATGAAACCGTAAGACTTAGGCGTTATTCTCTATAAGATTTTGTTCATTCTTAGACTTTTCTAGCTGCTACTTCAGTGTATTTTATGCAGTCAAAACATTTATACGTTAATTTTTTTCTTTTGGACAATTCTGTTGACTTTTAAAATAATTTGTGCAGAGATGCAGAATAGACATATGGAGGGAGAAAAAGAGAGAAAACAAATTTTGTCAAGAAGTACCTCATAGTCAAAAAAGAAATTCCCATTCGATCAAAAACATTCTAATTCCCATGAAGGAGAAGAGCCAGCAACAAAGGACACTTAAACTAAGAAATACATCTCAAATTTATACAAACTCCTTACTCCGAAGTTAAGATTTTGTTTTCTGAAAGTATGAATTAGAGACAACTTACGTTGCCTTCCCTTGTGGTACTGAAGATACATGTTTCTGTTCATTAGCCCAGACTGCTAAATAAAAATCTTTGGAGACAGATCTTAAAAATTAGCATTTTTAATAAGCATCGTATGTGCTCACCAGAGCCACTAAATTTGATAACTACCCTTGTAGCATTGTACAGACATGGGAATAAGCAAAACAAAAACGTATCATGGAACAGAAAAACTTTGACTATGTCTAGCTTTAAATCCCTTTGGACTGATTAGTTTGAATGAAGCTGAGGATTCCTTCCTCTGGCCAGAAAATTATCTAATTAATGACATTGTTGGCTTTCAGAGCAAGAGAAAGCAAGTAAGAGAATACGAGCAATCGACCAATGCAGGAATGTCCTTGAAGAGAGTGTGGCTTGCGACTGTGAGTCCAGCATACACTAGGCACATAAATATTTGTCAAATGCATGGGTGAACATGATCAGAAAGCTTACCTTACCAGTCAAAGGGCAATCAAGTGCCTTATTCAAAATCGAGCAAGTAGTTTCCACAATGTATGACTGGCTACCACACCTTGAATTATATGCCTCTTAACTGTGTTGAAGGCTTTGGTGTGTGGGGGAGAAGAATGGAAAATTATCACTGAGAATAAGAGCAAGCTGTGTTCATGACCTTCTCTATGCTTTGTATTTATCCTAAGCATTTGGCACTAGGACTGTTTTTGTCATTCCTGCTTGCAATTATCATTCTTAACAATTTATTGATAGAATGTCATTCTCTCTTCATCTTTTTATTGTATTTTCCCCTTTAACTTCTAGTTTATTTTTTTGTATGTGACATTGCTTTATTGCAATGGGAAATAGACATTTAAAATAATGAAGCAGTTGAGACTTCACCTGCATATCTTAACACATTGATTTTTACGCATTAAATTTTTGGCATAAGTTAAGTTCTGCAAAGGAGAAAAGAATCGCTATGTAGAGATTAAGTGAAATGTTTGGCAAAAGCTAATAATATGATAGTGGACCAATCCAAATTGATGAATAGTTTCATAGTCTGAAGAATATATAAGAATATATACAGATCATAAATTCACATAAGGTTTTTTATAAGATGAAAGTTCATATTTCAAACTTAGAGGAAATTGATGCAAATCATTTGATCTCCTAAAGTCCTTTCTGAAAACTTGGTAAGATGAAATTCAAGATTACTTAAGCATTTTGCTGAAACAAAGTGAGGAACTAAAATCAGATGGTTTTAAACTGGAGTGGCTTTTGTAATCCTAGCAAGTCTATAAATATATGTCAGAATTTAGGACTTACATTTTTGATTATTTATTTATTCATTTGAAATGCAGAAGGGATACAGGAGAGAGAAAGATACAGAGAGAAAGAGAGAGAAACTTCTATCTGTTGGTCACTCCCGAAATGGACACAACAGCAAGGGGAAAGCCAGGAATTTAGAACTCCATTCAGTTCTCCCGTGTGGATAACAGAGGTCCAAGCACTTGGAGCATTTTCAGTTGCTTTCTCAGGCACGATAACGGAGAACTGGGTCAGACATGAAACAGCAGACTAACAGCTGCTCATATGAGATGCCAGCATGGCAGGCAGGGGGCCTAAAACCACTACACCACAATGTCAGCCTATCCTTTTAAATTTATATACATTATGTTTTTCCAATACTACATACTATTTATAAATAGATAAGGCATGCATGATAATCTAGTGTTATCTTTAGAAATGATACTAATTCATAAAAATATATTTTTCCCACAAAACTTTTTTGTATTCTCTTTTATAGTATTAAATCTTAGAACAGGCTTCAGAAGAATAAGGATAAAATAGGCATGAAGTACAATGAATAACCTATCTGTAAGAAATATTTAACAAGTTCAATGACACTATTTTTTAATTAATCATCAAAATTTTTAAAAATTGACATACATTAGATAGAAAGAGGGAGGGAAGGTGAATATATCAGATTTTTTCAAAGCCCTGAGGGGTATTTTTAGGGAAAAATATTGTGGGTAGGTGCTTGATACATCAATTAAAATGCAACTGGTCACACACATCTTGTATCCAAGTGCCAGAGTTCAGTCCTCACTTTACCTCCACTTCCAATTTCTGGCTAACATGTCTCATGAGAGACAGTAGAGATGACTCAAGTGCCTGGGTCTCTGTCACACCACGTCACCTGCTCAGACCTTTTCAAGATCCAGGCACACCTGCAAGCTAACTGCCCTCTCTATTACTTTGCATTTGAAATATAACTCATTTGTAGTTATGACTCATTTGTCATGAATCTCTCATCAGTAAAAAGTACAAATTGAGATTACAGCTAATTGTAAAACACACTTAGACTCAAAAACAAGAACACAACTCTGGTTAACCATCAGTTTAATAAAAATCTAAACCTATTTCCAAGTATGCAGAAATATTTTTGTTATTTTTATCTTTGCCTCCCCTTGATTTTTTGTCATTGAGTTTTGATTCTAATTTTTAACCTTACCCAATACAAGCTGGTAATGCTATCTTTAGCTTTATCTTATTTGCAGTTCCCTAGATTAACAAAATGACTAGTTGACAACACAAAACCTTTTTTCTAAATCATTATATATTTGATAAATAAAATCATTGAATTTTCCTAACTTGTGCTTAAAATGCTATCAAGGACCCATGAGCTAAGATAGCAATTTTTTATGTAGTAAACAGTGAATAAATATGTATAGAAAAAAAACTGAAAAAGAAAAAGAATGCTTCCATTTACGGTTTTCAAGTGATTCTGTATTGAGACCTTGACTCTCTTTGCCAGTCCACTGGCCATTTGAAGTCTACCATCATGAGTGATCCCATACTGGGGTGAATAATCCAATGCTCAAAAAAATAAATAAATTCATGTTGCTTTTCTGCATCCAAGTATAATAAGTTCAACCATGAAAGAAAATAAATCAGAAGTAATAATGAGAAAAAGTTCATTAAACTTTTCAACTTTATGATAGCTGAAAGTGTGGGGAAATGGAAGTTTGCACTTTCGATGACCCACAGCATCTGTTTCTAATAATTTCATAATGGTAATTTTCATTGTTAAGTGCATCCCTTCTCAAGGATGCTGTTTCAAATTCATCACAGAATCCTGTGAAAGGTTGGAAGTTTATTGTTGCCTGGCTTTTAATGAACTTGAGCATTAGGGCAGTATGTTAGGGATGATTTGGTTGCTTTTGTCCACCAGGCCAGGAACTGTTAGTGGAGTCCCACCAGATATGAAGGAATAAAGTCTTATCTGATGTCTTGCTTTGTCGAGGTCAGGTTGAGGACGTGCTTGCAGAATGGCCCTGGTACTATAACTTTGCCTCATGTTTCATTGTCATGCAGGTTTTTTCCTACATAAAAGTTGGATCATTTCAATTCAACACACACACACCACCTAACACACTCACACACAGGAGGACAACAAGTCGCAGACTATTGTAGCTGATTATTTCCCTCCCTCGATTCTTTACAACAGATCAGTTCATTATCGTACCAATTTATTCTCTCATGCAATCATTTGAAACACTTCAGATTGTTAAGTACAGTACAGTTAGAAATGAAATCATCTTCAATCTAAAAGAAGATTAAAATCAGTAAACTATTATTTAAATGTTGGATTATGAACTATATTTTCTTATTTTTTTAATTTTTATTTAGAAGACTTTTTAAAGTTTTATTTATTTATATTGGAAAGTTAGATTTTCCAGAGAGAAAAGCCAGAGAGAAAGATCTTCCATCTGCTTATTTACTGCCCAAGTGGCTGCAACAGCCAGAGCTGAGCTGATCTGAAGTCAGGAACCAGGGGCTTCCTCCAGGTCTCTCATGCAGATGCAAGGTAGCAAGACTTGCAAGCTGTTCTCCACTGCTTTCTAAGGCCACAGACAGGGAGCTGGATGGGAAGTGGAGCAGCTGAGAAAAGAACCAGCACCCATATGGGATCCCAGTGTATGCAAGGCAAGGACATTAGCCACTAGGCTACTGCACTGGGCCCATTATTTAAAACAGATTTATAGAGAGAAGGTGCGACACAAAATCTTTAATCTGCTGCTTCACTCCACAAAAGGCTATAATAGCCTGAAGTGAGCCCATCTGAACTCAGGTGCCAGGAACCTCCATGGGCCATCCCAAATGGGTGCAGGGGCCCAAGGGTTTGGGTGGTCTTTCAGTGATTTGCCAGGTACATTAGCAGAGGGCTTGAATGAAAGTGGAGCAGGTGGGATTTAAATCCGTGCCCACATGGGATGCCAGCACCACAGTCAGAAGCTTAGATTGCTATGCCATGACACCAGCCCTGAGATATGAATTTTAAGAGAAACAAATACAAAGCACACTAGTGGGACAAAAACAAGGATATTTTCAAAAAATACATATATTTGGAGAACTTTTACATGGGAAAAAGCTGACTTGTGTGTAAAAATGAGATAAAAATTATCTTAGGAAGAATGGAGTATAAAATAATGTTAACTGACTGGAGAACCTGAGAGTAAATTTGGCTAAAATATATCTTATTCTGGAAGAATAAGCATCAAATACTGTATTACTAGAGAATTTTGGAGTAATAAGATTTTTAGAGCAAAACTGAGTCGGTCAATAGGGATCATTAATAGTAAAAATAGAAATTGACATGATACTTAGCTGAAGAAAATATCGAGGTACTTCATATGAAAATGAACAAAAATGTTCAACCTGTTAAACACTGCAATATGTTGGATATAATTTCTCCTAATGATTATTTTATAATGTTCATTTTTCTGAGTATTCGAAAGATACAAAAAAAAACACACATCAACTGGAGACTGGAAGACAGTTTTTATTCCCACAAACAAGAGGGGTTATATGAAAACCTTTATTTTATCAAGCTTCACATTTCTTAGGATTGGGGAAAAATATTCAGTCAAGTGCATTGGAAAACCAGGTTCATCCTCCATCTATAGTGCCTAATTCCCTCTGGGGCAACCATGAGAATCTTGGCTGCTCCATTTTGAACCCACCTCCCTGTTAGTGCACCCAGTAAATCACTAGAGGATGGATGGACCAAGGACTCGGCTTCCTGCATTGGTGTGGAAGACCCAGCAGAAAAAAATCCTGACTCCTTTCAAAACAGCACAGCTCTGCCCACTGCAGCCTATTGGGAAGGGAACAAGGAGATGGTAGACCTCTCCCCATCTCTCCCTTTCTCTCTGTAATGCTGACTTTCAAAGAAATACATATATTTAAAAAAAAATTCTCTTTGTATCAATCTCTAAGTGTTTTCTATAGGAAACTATAAATAAGAATTACTTTCAAGGAGTCTGTGTAATATAAAATCAATGTATTTTAGATTTCAAAACAATCCTGTATACAAGCATGCAATAAAAATTATCCCAGACAATATCAATGCACATCTCTAAGTTTTGGATATTTATAGCTTTCCAGTGATCTAGAATAGAGAGACCCACACAATATTCATGTGGTTAGTCCAACAAAGAAAATGGACTGTTTTCACACTTTTTCCCAATCAAAAGATTAAAACGGACATGCCCCCCTTGAATATCCATAAAAATATTTTATTATTCAAAGTTCAGATGGCGTAAATAAGATTGCAAAAGAACAGCCCACGTTGCCTTAAATTTAGACTCAATCTCATTCTGACTCTAAAACACGGCCAGGCAGTAGAAAAATGACACTGCAAAGAGAAAGAAGAATTCGACCAAATGCTCAAGCCACCCATTAATCTAACAGGAGTTATTTTTACCCCTAAAAATCTTATACCTAAATTTCTACCCATTGAACTTTTTTTTTTTACCAAACTTCAAATGAAACAGCTATGGCAAAATAGGTGCCAATTGTCTTTGCTATGTCACCTCAAAAATCTGTCTTGTATGTGCTGTAAAATATTACCTGCAACTGGTAAGTTATAATTTCCATTATAGTACTAAGATTCATAAAGGATAGAATTGGGGTGAAATCAAACAAAAAGAATGCACAGGCTATAAATTCCACAGTAGTCATCATCTCACATGTCAAACCAAGAGATAATGAGCAAAAGCTCAGTGAAAATATGAATGATTTCAACGTACTTCAAAAGAACTCTTGGTAAAACTCCTATTACAAAATCAATCCAAACCTCAAGCTGAAAGCATTCAGATTCATTAATTGCCAATAGCCATACCAAACTGCAGTGTGAGAGCTATGAAGGCTAAGAAACCTGTTAAATGTCCAATTAATTGATACAAATGTCTTCAAATTGAAATGTTTATGAGCAAGTTCTGAAAAAGAGGAAGAAAGAATATCAGTCTTTTGGTAGAAAATATTGAATAGAAAGCAACTTTATTCTCTGTACAAGAGCTTTCCACTCGTTCCCTTCTCTTCTTGCTAAGTGAATGTTACTGACAATGGAAAACATCATAGTAAGCAACATAAAGAAGTGAAAATATAAAAGAATAAAGAGCAATATTCTTAACTCCTTTCTTTATGTCATATAAGCACTCAGGCATATTTCACTCACAGCATATTCTAGAACTCAAGCTGCAGGTATCACATCTTTCCTTTCATGGAATATTACTATACAGCCTTAAATATCTTGACTTCTCTGTTTCAGCGTTCTTGCAACTGGTCTCCTGCTGGTTCCACTCTCCCCACCTCTTTCATTCTTGGCCCAGTTTCCAAGTAGTCTTCAAAAAATACAAAACAGATCAGCATATACTGCAAACACTACAAGGACCCTAGTACTCTGTTTTATGTCTTTACTCACTGCCAGTCTGGATAAAGTAAAATGATCTGTTTAACATGTGATATGGTTTCAGGATATTTGTCTCCTCTAAAACTTACTTTGAAATTTAGTCACAGAATATGTGGGCTTTAAGTGATTGGATGGAATTGTCACTTCTGTAAAGTGAGAAATATCTCTTTGTCTTATGTTGTTTGCCATGTAAGGATACCAATACCACACCATGTTAAAACAAAAAGAATGACTTCATCGTACATCAAATACTCACTAAACATTCCCCAGGCTACAGAACTCTGAATCAACTTGTATTCATTTATCTAGCCCATGACATTCTGTCACAATAGCACAAAACAGACAAAATTATTATGCCTAATCCAATGAGTTTTGTCAAATATATGGAGCCATAGATTCACCAACATGATAAGGAAGGGATGAGGAGGAGAGTAAAGGAGAGGAAGGGGGAGGAGAGGAAAGGTAAGGGGGTAGAGCAAATGGGAGAGAAGGGGAGGAGTAAATTCGATTTTACAAAGTAAAAATAACTAATAGTAATTGCTCAGCTGCTGAGTAAGCTTCTGAAAAATGCTTTACTATCATCATGGAAATCCTCTAAGCAATAGACATATCTTGGTGCACACATACACGTTAATGGACACTTACAAGGGAGTCATGTAAAGATTTAGAGGCATAACTTTAAAGCACAATGAATAAAAGCTGAATAAGGATCAGGGTGGCTATGTACACTGAACACTGGGACTTCAGTATGATGGTTGTATTGTAAATAAGATGAAGAATAACAGTACTATCTTGAAGATATATTAGATCAGTTCTTTTGAAAGGTCTTATAGAAATGGTGACAACATTGCATCTTTCCCAATTGGGCATACATAAAAAGTGTATTCCTTGACACTTTTTTAAAAAAAAGATTTATTTGTTTTATTGGAAAGGCAGATGTACAGAGAGGAGGAGAGCCAGAGAGGAAGATCTTCCATCCGATGATTCACTCCCCAAGTGGTCACAATGGCCGGTGCTGTGCCAATCCAAAGCCAGGAGCCAGGAACTTCTTTCCAGGTCTCCCACGTGGATGAAGGGTCCCAAGGTTTTCGGCCGCCCTCTACTGCTTTCCCAGGCCACAAGCAGGGAGCTTGATGGAAAGTGGAGCTGCTAGGATTAGAACCAGCACCCACATGGGATCCCGGCACATTCAAGGCGAGGACCCTAACCATTATGCTATCATGCTGGGCTCTCCTTGACACATACTAAAGGATGCTGTAGCCATTTCCAGCACAAATTGAAAAAAGTGAAGTAAGATCAGATTTTCAGCAGGAATAATCTAGCAGAAACTAGGTTTGAAACTTTTGCATATTGAGTAGATATTAATGAAGATGTTAGAAATGAATGAATTGGAAATGTATTGTGTGATTGATGGAATAAAGTCTTATTTGATTTTCGAGGGTTTGGGAAAGTACAAAAGGACAGAGAAACAAAGGATGCTTCTGTGTGCCTAAAATGGAACCAAAACTAGTAGATACGAAATGAAGATATTTTTAGGCAACAATTAACCTGCCTTATAGTTGTTTAAGATTATTTAATAGATATGAATATAATTGTACAATCATGGTAAATTTTAATTACATTCACATTACTTTGAATATACATTACATTACTTTGAATATACATATATGTACATTGTTATTGTACATATATATAATTTGTTTTCATTTTTCAGCTCAAGTGATGCCTCCTGTGGGGCTTCTGTTGATGGCCCCAGACTTGTCACACATCTCTACTCTTTTCTCAGATTACTCTAGTGTCAAATCGACTTTCCGAGCTGAGAACAGATACAGTTTCATTTGTCATCCTGAGCAAAGTGTATGCCCTACGATATATTCAATTTAGAGAGTCTAAACGCATGTTTCTTTCTCACAGTTTTATTTTTAATCATTTTCACCCCAAACAAGGACTTTCTACTCATAATATTTTGAAAATATCAGAGCATCAGACAGCCACGCTAGGTTAAAAGGAGCAAAAACAGCAGGGAATAGAAGACAAAGAGAAACATCAAAATACAGAAAAGGTTAGAAGAGAAAATTTGCTTTCATTGAGTGGGCAAAATACAGGCAATGCAAATGTTCGCCCAATGTCAGCTGCACTGCTTTGCTTTCAATTTGTCATGATGTTTTATTAAATACGCCCTGGAACCGTTTCCTTTATGTAACAATGTGCTCTCATTTTTGGTGTTCTGTAAATTTGATATTTTTAAATGATAGTTATTTATGCTCTTTCCATCAATGTTAGAAATATTTCTTTTTTGTAGATTTCCACTTTAGTTAACATAATCTTTTAGTTCTTTCTGATACAAGACTTCAAGATTCCATTTGATTTAGTTCTCAGTGAATGGTTTTTGATTAGCAAATATTGTTGAAAATGACATGAGTGTATATGGTAAAACTATAACTTTCAATTATTTTTTCTACTCAACAGGTATGGCATAACTCAGCATAAATAACCTTTGATCTTTGCAAGTGAATTTTACTATTGCACTTATATTAATCTTCTTTCTTAACTATTGGTGTTTAGACATCCCATCAACCTGGCTAATGTTTTAATAAGATTACATCTTTTCATTAAACTTACAACACTGGGTCCAGCGTGATAGCCTAGCAGCAAAAGTCCTCACCTTGCATGAACGAGGATCCCATATGCGCACCAGTTCTAATCCTGGTGGCACCGCTTCCCATCCAGCTCCCTTCTTATGTCCTGGGAAAGCAGTTGAGGATGAACCAAAGCCTTGGGATCCTGCACCCGCATAGAAGATCCAGAAGAGGCTCCTGGCCTCGGATCAACTCAGCTCTGGCTGCTGTGGCCACTTGGGGAACAAATCATTGGACAGAAGAGTTTCTTCTCTGTCTCTCCTCTTCTCTGCATATCTGACTTTCTAATGGAAATAAAATAAATCTTCAAAAAATAAATAAACATACAACACTAAAGCAATCTAGTATAAACATTACAACAGCTATTATAAAGAAGTAACCTCATCTTGAAATGATGTTGTTACTTCTAACGTTTAACGCTACCATTACATATCTATTAACCCTAAAAAATGTCACGAATCTAATAAACTCGTGAAGTTCCTATTGACCGCTACACGTAAAAACAACATAACCATGAAGTTAGTGTATGGTTCTAGCGACCTCTTCACAAAAGGAGGAAGATAGTCTTCTAAAAAGGCATATGGATTTTTAAATTTAAGGAAAATATATCTCCAAATATCTATTCTCTTGGGGTTTTTTAATCCATGGGTGTTCATGCACTCCAGTATATACAAAGCCTGAGCATTTTATTATGACATATGTGTAAGACATTTCATCCAGGAGAAATATGTAATCTTATATCCAGAAAGGAAAAGGAAAGGCAGACAAAAATGAATATTAAGGTTCAATCAAATTATAATAATTTTCTAATATATTTTGTTCAGGGAAGGAAACTGATTAAGAGAGGCTGGTGAGGACTTGCAATGTTTGGTATGCCTCAACTGGTTTTGGCAAGTACAACAGAGTATCACAGAGTGGGTGAGTCATGACACATCACAAAACGATTTACTGGATTTCTTCGAAGTTGAAAAGCCAACATCATAGTGCCAACAGGGTGTGTTTTCCTGTAAACATCCCTTCCAGATTGTAGGTGATAGTCTTATCCTTACAGCCTCACAATGCTGCAGAAAAGCCTCTCTCTAGGGCTCCTTTGAAAAGGGCATTCTGCTTGCTTCAAGAAGGTTTTTGATTTTCTTTTTCATTTTATCAGCCATTCAGTAGCATGCTATTTAACTTCACATTGTTGTAAATTTTCGATTTTTCTTCATGTTGTTGATTTTGTTTGATGGCTTTTCATTTAACAGGATGTATAGCAACTGTGTAACATGAAGTGCCATATCTAGATGTGAAAATACAAAGCAGTATTCATCTCTACTTCCAAACCGAAGCTGGACTCTCAATGAAACTGTTAAATATATCTTGACAATAGGATGATGGCCACTGTCCATACTTACAATGTCAGGAAACATCTAACGAGCAGAATGATGGACTTAGGATGCTTTTGAGTGATTTTACTAACTTAAAATACGTGGGGACTCAGTGGAGAGGAGGGAAATCCCAGAGCCTATGGAACTGTATCCTATAATGATGATGATGATAAGCAAAACTAAAGTACCTATGAAAAAAGTTTTTTTTAAAAAGGCATTCTTCAAAGAATTGTAAAATTGTAAGGCTCTAAACAAGATGGAAGAATCCACCGGGGGGGGGGGGGAGCGGGTTTTGGGGAGGGGAGGGGGGAATCCCAGTGCCTGTAAAACTGTGTCTCATGATGCAATGTAATAAAATAATAATAATAATAATAATAATAATAATAATAAAAATAATAATTAAAAAAATAAAATAAAAATAGAACAAAAAAAAAAAAAGGCATTCTTCACATTGGAGCCAGTGCTGTTGTGTAATGGGTTTGGCTACCACCTGTGATGCTGGCACCCATTGCGGGTGCCAATTTGAGTCTTGACTGCCTCATTATAGATTCCCCTAATGCACCTGGAAATGGAGCCGGAGCTGGCCAAGTTCTTGGGCTGCTATACTCATATGGGAAATCTGTAAGAAGCTTCTGATTTCTGGCTTCAGACCAGCCCAGACCCTAGCTGTTCTGGTCATTTGGTGAGAGAACTAGTAAAACGGAAGCTATCTTTCTTTGTTCCGCTCTTTCTTTGCAACTCTGCCTTTTAAATAAATAAGGAAATAAATCTTTAAAACAAGAAAAAATCACTATTCTGTTAAAAGGGGGGTGTTACTTTCTAATAAATTCATTAAAATATCAATTTATGAGGAAGGAGAGGATACAAGTGTCCAGTCCATTGCACTCTGAATACCACATACCACAATATCCTAAGTATAGGCAATAAGCCAAATATGAAGAAGATAAAATGCTATAAAGACTACAGTCTTTTTAAAGAAATTCAATACCACTGAAAATAAACAAAAGCTATCATTTCCAAACAATCAATATCAAAAATAGGCATTACTTATACTAATTATTATCTTCATAAAGACCTCAAATAATAAATAGTACATGCTTCACCAATTAATTCTGATTGACTCAATAATTATTTCACTTACCTAGAAAGGCTAAAGTAAATAAGACAAAAGTCAGTGATAATTTTTTTTTATTTAATATGATATATGTTGCATAATCATATATACAGGTTTTGCAAGATTTCAGAAAAATATGTCATATGCAATATATTCATTATAAAGTAAAACTTAAAGATGTTATGGTTTAAAAAGATAACATAAATTTTTCTGCTGATAATCTCATAATTGAAATGATGATCACTGTGTTTATGATGTACCATTTCTGTTAATATTTTCCTAATTGCTTCAAAGTTTAGTCAACTATTTGTTTCCAAATGACAAACTACATAGTATATCTGGAAATCCAAATCTCGGATTTTTGAAGATACTGAACCAGAATTCAATCAGATCTTCTTACATGAGAAATGATTGTGGTAAGTATATACTGCATGTACTACAAATCAAATATATCAAAGAGAGATGCACTAAAAGATTCTCCTGATTTATAAAAAAATCATCATGTTCTCCTGATAATACATTTTCTTCTTTTTTAAGATATCCTTATTTGCATTGGAAAGGCAGATTTACAGAGAGAAGGAGACAAAAAGATCTTCCATCCCCTGGTCCACTCCCCAAATGGCTGCCATGGCCAAAGTTGAGTTAATCTGAAGCCAGGATCCAAGAACTTCTTTGGTCACAGGAGTGAAGGCTCCTTTTAAGCCACAAGCAGAGGCTGGATAGGACACAACCAACGTTCATATAAGATGAAAATATTTAGAGGTGAAAGATTAGCCAGTTCTATCATTGCACCAGTCCAAAACTTTGCTTTCACAATTGAGAAACTATTGTACTGGGTCACTTATTAAAGCTGTTTTATGCAAAGCATTGGTTCCTATTATGAAATATATCCTATTTTCATAGAGAAATTATTTTAATAAATGTCCATGCAAAACATAAATTAATATAAATATACTTTACATAACCTAAACAAATAATTATAGTTTAATCTCAAATATGTATTATTAACATTTTCACACATTAAGCCAACTGAAATAAAGTTAGGATGTTGTAATTTCCATACACTGATTCATTTTTTTATTTGCTTTTTGTTTAACAGAAATATTTGGTTTAAACCCTATATAATGCTTATTTATGATATCTTATTTACAGCTCTTTATGCATTTTAAACTATGTTTGGTAGTTAAAAGTTACTGAAGCAGTGTGCATTGCCTTATTCTTAGCAGGGGAAATTGTGTAAGCAGCTTATCTTTCACAAATTCCATCAACAATACCCACAGCAGAAACATTGTGGGAATATAGAAGAGATGAATGGAGCAACAGATAAAAACAAGAAATGTGTTTTATGATATAATGTACTAAACAATAGAAATAAATCAAGCAAAGACAACTGAGGCTTCTGTTTTGCTCTGGAACCTAGTATCATAGTAATATACATACACCTAGCATCATAGCATACACACACACACACACACACACACACACACACACCTGATACAGCAACTCTAAATGTGCACTATTACAGAGTATACTAACACCTGATTATATCATTCAAGAAAAAAATACTATTAATGAAGTATGCAGTTATGAAAATATTAAACCTGGGTACTGTTATAACAGGGTATTTCCCTGGTTACCATGAGCAAATAAGTAAAGCAGAAAATTGGAAGCAACCAAAGTCTGGTCAAGCAAGCGTCACTCTCCTCACCCCTACACCTACAGCCAGCAGCTGCCCTGCAGGAATGCAGTACTATGGGAACTGGAATCAGATAACAGTCATGTTAGGGGGCTGTGTGTCTCATTTTATCCCTAGGCAAGGTCTCATCGCACAAAAACCTAGCAAGAATGATTTTATACTTTGATCACACTTACTGAGGAGTCAGGGGGAAAAAGACATGATTCCTAAGTATCCACTCCTTTTCCCAGATTTTCCAGCCCACCCCCGCAAAATAAAAACCTTAAACAAATCACTCTTAACAGTTTAGCTGTGCCTGAGCCAGACCCCACTCCCACGTACGTCTAATTTGTAACTTTGTGATGGTTGCTTTTGTTTCATTAATTGGAACAACTAAATGGTAATTGTTAGAAGATTTACTAGAGAAGTTGAATTCATTTTGCCAAGATGTGTGAGAGAGGTACAATCAGGGACAGGAAGATTTATATGCTACCCTAATTTCACAATTCCTTTCCCATTCCAACAATTTACCATTTAACCTTATACCAGATGAATATTAAATACATTTCTATTTCTCTGAAAAATTAGCTGAAGTTATCACAAAACTTTGGTTAAAAACCTGCCTTAATATAATCACAAGATGGTCATGGAGATATTTTTGAATATATTTTATGGTTTAACATAATATGCAGAGAACACAGAAATGGTGATATAATGCTTACATTTTGCAATGGGAATTAATGCCTGAAATGGGTTGCAATGAATATAGCTACCATGAGTAGCTATTAGAAGAAATTGTTTCTCTGAAAAATTTTTATGAAATAATTACATTACTTTGAAGGCATAAAATGAACTGCATAAAATAATTTGGAAAATTTTATCAGTGAATTGGGAAAGGAGAGAATTTGAAATTAATTATTAAAGAGGAAAAGTTAATATAATATTCAAAAATAATTAAATCTGTGATGATAAAATAAACTTTGCGATTTTTTGCCAGGCCTGTGGCTGGCCCTTCTAATTTACACAAAATCCCAAATTGATAGAGCTGACCCAAGCAGAACAGACATATGCTCATCACATTACCAAGAAATCCCCTTAATTTTTCTTAACATCCAATGCCAGCACAAGAATATAATGAATAATCTTCATAGATTGACTTTAAAAAAAGATGGGTAGTATTTAATTATATTACTTTTAGATAACAAATGCATACAAACTGACAAGTGCAAAATTACCCACAATTTTTTCTAAGATTTGTTTTTATTGGAAAGTCAGATTTACAGAGTGAAGTAGAGACAGAGAGAAAGATCTTCTGTTCACTGATTAACTCCCCAAATGCCCAGGATAGGCAGAGCTGAACTGATCTGAAGCCGAAATCCAGGAGCTTCTCTCAGGTCTCCCACACAGGTACAGGGTCCCAAGACTTGTGCTGCCGGAGACCAGCTCCAGCTGACTGAGAGCTTGCAAAGGATGCATGGATCGGCGAGACGATAGGAAGAAGAGATAAGACACGGACCCCTATGACATGATGCTCATAATGGACAACTCAGAAAAGTTACCTTCTTTATACATAAATCATCACAAGCTTTTGCACAATATCCAATTGTTTCATTTTCACTTCATGGTTAAGAGAATACAAAAAAACAATCCTAAGGAAAATATTTTCAACAAACCATTACTCAATGAAACTTGCAGTCACCTGGCTGAAGCCAGGAACTCCACAGATGACAGCGCATGTGGTTACATAGTGACAAGTGGTTTACTTACACTCAAAATCAATTTTCACTAAACACAAACTGATATTGTTTGAAATATTAAGAGTACAGAATTAAAAGATCATAAAGGAAAGGATTTTATAAAAAGATATAACATAGATTCTTTCTTAAATCTTATAATCAAATCATACATTAATTACCATCACCTTCATCTAGTGCTGATTCAGTTGTTTTTTGTTCTTTTGTTAAAGGGCAGTGAAAGGGATCAAGGCAATTCAGCCAATCTACAAACAGAGGGCTCTTACAAGAAACTTTCTTTTATCTTTATAAACTGCTTTCTTTCCCTAAATATAAATGCCAATATAAGATAGAGATTTTAAGTCATTTTCAGGAGGTTCACATCTATTTCTTTATAAAAGATGCCCCATATACTTTTGCTTTCTGTGGTAAGAAACTAAAATGTGTCATATCATGTGTTGTAACAGTTTGAGGAACATGGTAAACAAACTGTTTATACCTCCATGATTGCCATCTGTTCCAAGATATTTTCAAGCCATTTCTTAAGGAAAACATTAATTATATTAGGGCAAACTTCAGGACAAAGGTGGGCACATAACAGGATGTTTGGAAACATTGTGGGCTCAATTATACTATTGTATACTTTTAACTGTGTGTCATAGCCTTACATTACTAAAGGTGCTTTTATCATAACATGATTGATCAATTTGAGGTGTCATATCAGTTACAGGAATCACTTCACATTACCAGAAAAACAACAACACCCTCAGAAGAATTCTATGAAACATCAGAGAGGTGATTGAGTTCCATACAATGGGGTGAGGCAGCAATGAGGTGACCAGAGACATTCTGCCGGGCCTTGCCATGCAGTCAGAAACTCCTAGCAGCCTTGCTAACTGAGGAGCGGTGCTCATCACACACCTATGCCATCTGACCCAACTGCATGGCGCCCCACGTTGCGCCATCCTCCACTGCTTTCCCAAGCCACAGTTAGGGAACTGGAAGTGAAGTGGAGCATCTGGATGTGAACTGGTGTTATATGCAATGCCAGTACTTGACAAAGGTGAATTAGTCAGTTGAGTCATTGTGTCAGCCCAAAATTGGCCACACATTTGAAATACTTGTCTATCTATTGTATCTTCAAACCTAAATTTAGGACAAAGAAGGCCATTAAAATTCAGCTAAATGCATGATTTGGCAACCACCGAACTCTACAAAATTCCGAGTTTGGGTCTTTAAGTTTTGGCTGAAACTAGAATTGGAAAACAAAATCGTTGCTATCATTACATTCTGAAATAAAACCACAAGAACTAGATGCCATGCCAAGTTTTAGAAGAATAAAGCAAAGTAAAAAGTGGACTATAAATATGTGTTCATTGTAAAGTATTACCTGGGGAGCATTAAATATTAATTCCAGATTTAAAACAACAACAAAAAAATTACCTACACTATGCAGTCAGATATCAAAGCAAAACTTTGACAAAATAAAATATTTATATATAAATAAAAGTGTCTGTAAGGACCTGCCTCTGCCATTTTAATGCTAAAACATCCAAAGGACATCAGGATGGTATTAGTCTAGTCTGACAAATATAACTTCTTAACGATTATTCATGGTGCTCTAGTAAAAATAAAATACATGAAAGAGAAAGGTTATGTTGTTGTTAATTTAAAATTTCCTAAAGCATTTATAATTTATAGAGAATTTTAAATGTTTCATAATCATTTATTTTATTCATTCAATTATAATTTATTTACAGTTCTAGATGTTACCAGTCCTAGAATTTTTATGAAGTTCTTGCTCTTCTGAAGTTTATGTTCTAGTTGGTAGTAAGTAAAAATAAAATAATCATCAAATGTTTAGAACATTTCAGGGATAGAGTAGGTAAGCTACCTGTGATGCCCGCATCTCTCATGGCTGCTAACACATGATCTGGTACTCCAATTCCAAAGCAAAGTGATTGGGAACCTGCAACCTACTTGGGAAATGGGAGAAAGCTCCCAGATCCTGGCTTCTGATTCTGCCATGCCCATCACAGCCATCTGGAACATGAAGAAGCAGAGGGAAGAATTCTCTCTCTCCCTCTCTCAGAAGAAGACAAAGGGGGAGGGGAAGAAGTTTCCAATGGTTCTCTAACTATTATGACCATTTGTGGAGTGAATCAGTAGGTAAAAGATTTTTTTCTCTCTAGTCTGCCTTCCTTCATTTTCCTCCTCCCTCTCTCTCTCTCTCCCTCCCTCCTTCCCTCCCTCTCTGTAACTCAACTTTTCAAATAAATAAAGCTTTTTAAAGAAAACTTTTAGGTGGTAAGAAGTCTTGAATGCAAATCTTACAAATATAAAGGCTTCTTTTATTTCCATTGCAGAACTTACAATAAACAGGAATAAACATGCCTTTTCAGGCACTGGTTTATTTCCTCTTTGCTGCAATGTAATGCACTCTACAAAAGATGCAGGAATATGTTTATGATACTATCTACTGTACAACTAACACTATGATTTGTAGATAAGTAGATACAGGCAAAAAAGGTGCAATGAAGGAAAGAAGAAAGAAAAAAGAATGGAGGAGGGAAGAACAGGGAGAGATAGGCTGAAGGATAGAAATTAGGGAAGAAAGAAATGAAGAGAATGAGAAAAGAATTGCACGGAAGAATAGATGAGAGGGGAGAGGAGTACCAAAGGTAATTTAAGAACTAGTTATTGAGTATCTACAAAACCTGTGATGAAAACAAATCTACTTGGGCCCGGCGCGGTGGCGCAAGTGGCTAAGTCCTCGCCTAGCACGCCCAGGATCCCATATGGGCGCCGGTTCTAATCCCGGCAGCCCCGCTTCCCTTCCAGCTCCCTGCCTGTGGCCTGGGAAAGCAGTCGAGGACGGCCCAAAGCTTTGGGACCCTGCACCCGCGTGGGAGACCCGGAAGAGGCTCCTGGCTTCGGATCGGCATAGTATCGGCCCGTTGCGCTCACTTGGGGAGTGAATCATCGGACGGAAGATCTTCCTCTCTGTCTCTCCTCTCTGTATATCCGCCTTTCCAATGAAAAAATAATAAAAATAAAAATCTTTAAAAAAAAAATCTACTTAATTTATACTAGTAAATAGCTCTATGGGTGACTATTTCTGTGAATGAAACAACAAATAAAGTACATAAAGTCAAACAATCCTGTTCAAGGAAGAAGTATGAGAACAATATTTTAGAAATGTATCGTTGACTTCTGCTTCAACTGTTTGTCCTTGAGTCCACAACGAGATTAACTATAACACTAGCATAATCACTTTTCACTCATGGTCAGGTGCATATATCTAATTATTAGGACTTCACTAGGGGCTATTCTATAATAATACACATTTGATATGTACAACTTGCTTTCTCATCTTATTTTAGAAGCCTCTTTCCATACTGAATTTCCTTTCTTATGAATTATACAATCCTTGTCTATGCCAAACACTTGAGGATACTTCCCTTCTTAGTGTTCCTATGTAAGATCAATTTGTTTGTTGGTTTGATATTTTTTTTTTATTTTAAAGGCTACCTGACTAGCATTTTCATGCCTATTCTTAGAAGCTTTATGCTTTACCTTAATTGTATATATATTTTTTAAATTATTGTATATTTATTTAAAAGGGGAGGAAGTGAAGGAAAAGAAATACATATGAAGAGAGAGAAACACAGAAAAAGAGAGATGGGGCTTGGCATGATAGCCTAGTGGCTAAAGTTCTCAACCTTGAACATGTTAGGGTCCTATATAAGCACTGCTTTTAATTCCAGAAGTCCCACTTCCCTTCCAGCTCCCTGCTTGTGGCCTGGGAAAGCAGTCAAGGACAGCCCAAAGCCTTGGGACCCCGCACCCACATGGGAGACTCAGAAGAGGCTCTGGGCTCCTGGCTTCAGATTGGCTCAGCTCCCAGCCATTGAGGCCACTTGGGGAGTGAATCAATTGATGGAAGATCTTCTTCTATGTGTCCACTTCTCTCTGTATATCTGACTTTACAATTAAAAAAAATAATAAATCTTTAAAAAAAAAAAGAAAGATGTTCGACTCATCATTTCCACTTCTCAAATTGCTGCAAATGTCAACAACACATTTGACTGAATAATAACCAACTAGAAGAACAGACATTTTAATTGATCACAGTCCTGTTAGTTGAATGCCTAAGCCTTATTGTTCTGAAGCTTTTGTTTGGGGAATAGTCTAAAAATGACCAAAAAGGATGCTTACAAAAGCTTGGTGTTTCAACCATTCTCCAGATGACCTCTTTAGGGTGGCTACTCTTGTCATTTTTACAAGGTGAATAGGATTCTTGAATGGATGGGCAGAGCCAATCACAACCCTTGAAAACCAGTCCTAAAACTGAAACAGCATCACTGTCAACTCTACGCCCTTGAATGTAAAGCATCACCAAAAATGAAATGACATAGATTCTAATTTTTGATGGATAGTGTAGTAAACAGTCAAATAGAAAAACAATGAAATACTTGATAGTATTTCTGCTGTGAGTGTATCTGTTAGAATGAAGCTGAGATTTGTTGTGCAGAGGATCAGTGCAGTTTCTCTTTAGGTGGACTACTGAAGATTTAAAAAATTTATTATCACAACAATTCATTACATTGTATTAATTGCTGAGATGGAAAAATCGGTTGCAAGCATTTGAAAAAGAGATTTCCTTTTTGAGAAGGAAATAGGCAGCCTCTGATGTAGATTACTATGCCAATGAATGGTTACTTGTAATTAAAATACTTTTGAATGTTTCATTATATATGAATAAGGCATTCTAAACCATAGTTCTCATCATTTTCTTTTCTTAAGAAAATTCCAAAAACTAAATTACTCCAGGTGTAAATTTGAAAGAAGTAAACGCTATGTATCATTCGTCATTAGATACACACACACACACACATCAACCTCGGTTTGGTGATGAATAATTGGACTGTAATTGGAAAAAAAAGTTGTAATTCAACTATAGAAATAAAAAAAAAACAACCAATGGGCATAAGCAAATCATGTTTTATAAAAAAATCCAATATACATTTCTAACAAGTAAGCCAAAACAGCAACAACATCCTTTGAAAATTCAAATCTGGTCATACTTTGTCTTGATTGACTAATATTAAGTCTTTCTTTTTCACTTTTAACTGTGAGTGTTTACTACACTATCCATCAAAAAATAGAGTGTGTTTTGTTTTGTTTTGGGTGATGCTTTCATTCAAGGGTGTAGAGTTGAGAGTGATGCTCTTTCATTTATAGGGCTGATTTTCTTTCTTTCTTTTTTTTCTTTTTTTGGCTGATTTTCAACTCATGGTTCTTTGAACTCCTAGATCCCCAAACCATAGAGGACAGAATGGATGTCATTTTTTCCTAGAGATCTCTTTGGTTTGGAGCACATCCCAATAGTCTGACTTGATCAGAAAGAAACCTGTGAAGAGTGTCTATGAAACACTGTTTCCTAGGACATAATCTCCAGTAAGTGCATTGCAATGAGTTAAATATGCTGACTGTTAACATTTTGTTGTTGTATGATTTGGCAATAATGTTTTTTATTCTGGTAAAATATTGTTAAATGCTACAGTGATCATGTATTTCATGTGCCACATTCACTGAAGTAAGAGCTGCCCAGGTACCTGGTAACCATTATCTCTGGGTGTGACAAAGTTTTCTCAGGTTTTCTTAGGAAGAGATTAACATTTCAATCAGTAACCTATGTCAGAAGATTCACCCTTATCAATGCAAGCTGGCATCATCAAGTCCACTGAGGACCCAAATAGAACAAGAAGGAAGAAAAAGAGCAAATATTTTTACTTCTTGAACTGAAATAGTCACCTTCTCCTGTTCTCAATCCTAGCAGCTGCTGATTCTCAAACCTTTGGATTCTGAAAGACGGTGGCATTTCTGGTTCTTTAGCTTGATGTACTTCCAGGAAGCCTAAGCTTGAAATAGCAAGAGAATGCAAACAACTGGCCAGCTGATCCTTGATTCATCCAAGGTCACAGTGAACACTGTGCCATGTATTTGAGTCTTTAAGTTACATAGCTTGACTGACAAACAGAAGAGTCAGTAGAATATAGAAAATTTTCCTGGTCCTGTGGAGATCAGCACACAGTTGCTTTACAAAGGAGTAAGGCATAGATTTAGATTCATGGACTCAGTCTAACAAGGGTGGCACTGGCTGCCCTTTCAGAGACTTGGAAGCAGAGAAACGTCTCTACCTTTCCTGGCTTTCTGTGCCAACTAGTGTGTACTAAAGGATCTATGTCACAGCACTCAGACCCTGGTCACTAACGACACCATCGAAGCCCTGAAGACTGATGCCTATAACAAATTGAACATAAAATATATCACCCTGACTCCACAGACTTGATGACAAACACAGAAATTAGAAGGATGTGCTCTCAAGAAAAGCAAATAAATAATAAAACAGGATCATGTTTGTCATCATTTTGAGTGCCCGACTAAATGAAAAAAATCTGTGTAGCTGGAACAGTAGAAAAAAAATAGTTTTAAAATAGCTGGCTCCCTTCTCTCTTGACTCTAGGCATTTTGGCTTTTTAGCCTGCTAGTAAAACATGAAATTAAAATAAAAGGTGACAATCTAAAGTCAGCAAAATGTGCAATTTCCCAGTGGCTTTTACTGACTCAATATAAGAGTCATCTGAGGTTTTCCAAAAGAGAAATGAACAGGAAATCACCAGATCAGGCATCTGACTGGCAAGGAAGCAAACACTAGCTGGTCTTAGTGGCTGGAAGGAGATAGACACAGCGGCAATACTGCAGAAGAAGGACTCTGAGCCTTTAAGGGCCCACCTGGCAGGCAGCGTCTTTTTAGAAAAACTTTTGCAAACTGCTGAGATATGAGAAATAGAGAAGTTTTATGAAGGAGTTGAGAAACACTTTACCTCAATAGGTCTAACTGTAAAATGGAGAAAAAAAAATGTTGATGGGGCAGCCACATAACAGAAAGGGCAAAAAAAAAAAAAAAAAAAGCTAAATCTTTGGTATTACTTTTAAAACACTTATGCATATATTCCAAACAATTTTGGTATCAAAGCAAAATTATCAATTCCTTCTGTTTTTCTTAATTTTTGAAGTGTCCATGTATGTGAGTATATGATGAGTAGAAACCATCCAATTTGCAAAGAATTCTCAAAAATTGTTTCATATTTATATGTATGCTGGATTTAGATATATCTCAATATATTTGCAAGCAATAGTATGTCATTGAGACTCCTATCCAGAGATTTTGATGTGTACAAAAAAACAAAAACAAAAACCAAAGTATTTAATACATTATCTGCATGCTTGATTTTGTACTCTGGAAATCAGCTTCATTACCTCAACAAAAAGGAATACATAGTCACTTTTTCTGGGTAAAATAGTTTGACAAAATTTAAAGCTGGCTATGTTGTTTTGTCCAGGATATGCTCAAGATTACTACAGGGGAAATGAATTACACTGATAAAAACTTTCCATGGACTAGCTACTTTGAAGTCATATCCACTTGATGGCTTATAGTAAACAAGTCCTCTTTTTGCTTTCAAATGAAGATCTACATTCATGCAGGGGACCCACTCTACTAGAGAGCTTTTGCTTTGTCATTGTCACATGGGAGTCATTCCCATTAAATGCTAAATCTCCTGGTAGGAAGCTTTCTTGAGCTCCATTAGGTAAGGTCTCCATTCAATACCTCTTTCACAGGAATAGCATTGGCAGTGAGTGTACCTACACTCTTGCCTACTTTTTTGATTGCTGATTTTTTGTTTATTTGCTTGGTTTTGTTTTGGTTGGCATCTAGGGAACTGTCTTATGCTGTTCAGGCTGCTATAACAGACTACCCAAGACTGAGTGCCCTTCACAACAGAAATTTATTTCTTACAAATCCAGGAGCTGAAAAGTTCAACAAGGCCCTGGTGCAGGCCTGACTCCTGGTTCATAGATGGCCATGTTGTGTTGTGTTTTGTTTTGTTTTGTTTTTCTGTTTACTTACATAGCAGAAGGAGAAGCAAACTGCTGGGACTCACAAGGAAATGAATCCCAGATTTAAAGGCTCCACCTTCATGCCTTCAACTGTTGCTGAACACTATCATCTTAAATGGTAGGATATCAATACAGGAACTTGGTGGACGGGCTGCATTTTCTTAACAAAATTATTCTGTTTGTCTTGTTATTTCCCACCTGGCTTTTTCTTTTCTTAAAATTCTTTCCTGTTATCTTTTAAAGATTTCCTGGCCTATAACATAAATTTGAGCTACCTTTTACTGAAAGTGGACCTGTATATTTATCTGCTTTGGATCTTGTCAGTATAGAAATGAAAGTTTTAAGTCAGATTTTTTTAAATCTATAAAACAAACAAACAAAAAAACCCACCTTTTTTCTTTAGTTTGTTTCATCCGAGCATGGGTTTAGACTTAAATCCATCTCATTTCAATTAATTTCAGGCTAAAGAACTTATGTCTCCCTTATGAAAATTATATCTGACTGACAGCAGTCAGACCCACACTACTGGTCAGGTCTCATCCACAGTCCACTATGTTTTAAGATGTTCGTCCAAAAAGAAATTACTGTTTGCTGCCACTTACAATTAAAATTTCCTGTATCAATTAAGTACTTTTAGCTTTGCACTTGAAGGCCACATGGTCTAATTAGAAAATTATTTCTGATACTCTTCTGAATTATGTTATTTGTAACCCAATTAGTACACACAAAGCACAGTGCTCCAAGGCCACCACTTTCATTTTAATTTATCTGTAAAATTTCAAAAATGGCTCACACATCTTAAGACAGAGTTACTCAAAATCATAATATCATTTAGATAAAAGTTCTAAAGACTGTTCCTATAATCAATTTAAAAAATTTTGTTATTTTGCTTTTTATTATAATTTTCATTAACACTTAACATATTAAGCATAATTCTAAGAACTCAGTGGCATTCCCCTCCTCCTTCCCTTGACCCTTTCTTCCTATTGTCACTTCCTCTTCCCATCCATCTTTTTTTTTCATTCCTTTTTGAGATACAATAGTCTACACTTCCATCAAAGAAAAGTCTTAATACATCATCAAACATACACAGACAACAGGCACTTGGAAAAATGCTCAAGATTACTAGACATCATGGAAATGCCATGAAACAACTGAGGATTCACCTCATCCCAGTTAGATGGGTCTCATATAAAATCAAAGGAAAATGAATGCTTGTGAGGATGTGTGAAGAAAGGTACTCCAATCCACTCTCATTGATCCAATCCATACTTGCTGAGCATTTAAACCAGTACAACCACTATGGAGGAGAGTATGGAGTATTTCAGAGATTTTAAAATAAATGTTCCACATGACCCAGACATTCCATCCCTGAAATATACCTAAACAAAATGAAATCAGCAGATGAGAATTATTTGTACGCTCATGTTTATTGCAACTCCAGTCACAATAGCTAAGACATGAAATCAACACAGATGCACATTTAAAGATTAATGTATACAAAAACGGAATACTATTCGGCCATTAAAAAAATGAAAGCATGCTTTATGAAACAGATACAAATAAAATCATTATGCTTATTGAAATAAACCAGTCTCAAATGTATACATATATATATATATACACATATATACATACATATACGTATATGTGTGTGTATGCTTTTGCTGATTTGTGGCAGTTAGTAAGTACATAATACAAACATTTATGGGAATGAAATAGATATCTTGTGATGTGATTGTTGCTTACTACCCTTTTAATACTCCTGTAGAACTGCTTTCGTGAATTAAACTGGTGATTATAAATTGGTTTGAAATTACGTTTTTGTACAAATTAAAGAAAAGAGAAAGTAATGGAGGAGGGGGAACTGAGGGAGGAAAAGGAGAAGAGAAGGAAATATGATTATCTACCTAAAAATTCAAATATGGAATGCTAGAAATCTTTTCTCTTTATATTAAAAAAAATTTAATGTAAAAATATTTTAAAAAACAAAGGAAGACTAAGAAACTGTAACAGCAAGAAGAGCCTAAATGCAATGTGATATCCTAGATGGATAAATAAGTTAAAATACTATAAAAACAAAGAGGCTTAAATACAGCTCTTGAAGAGTTTATCAAAGTTCTCATGAACAATATTTTCATGGAGAAAGTGCCATAAGGTTAAGAAAAGAGAAGATGGAAAGTAAAAGACACTGTAAACAGCAGATTAACTTAGCAATGGTATTGAATGAATACTCTACTCCAGGTAGGGAGACGATAAAGTTGTTTCACATCAGTGTCTTCACCTTCAAAAGTCTTTACAGTATCCTCCTCACTCTGTCTTTTAAAAATGTTTCATAGCACGATTAGTGAGAAATAATGTCACATGGATTACTTCAATGCCAATTTTTACATGCATATTTTTACTGTATATTCCACTCTATGTGGTTGATAATTTAACAAAATGCAGCTGTCAACATATATTAGTTATGAAAGCTTTTCAATAAATTTAGAGACAATTACTTCAATATTTTTCAAAAACAGTGACTAATGGAATGTTAAGGTCATGTAGTTCATAAGAGCCCAGCTGTCTTTTATGGGCAATTTATGCATCATCAATTATACAGTGATCCAAAAACTACTGTGTCCCTCAGGAAGCACTATTATGGGGAAGAGAACTTTCAGTTGATATTATTTGAACTTAGACATCAATTTCCAAAATTTTCTTAATGGAATTTTCTCTGTTTAATTAAGTCTACTATGAACTTGGATTGCTCACAAAGGGGTTAGCATTATTTACAGGATGATATTTTAAATGGAACATTTGCTAAAGAGAAGAGATTGTCAGGATAGAACATTACTCACGTTTTTGTTACTTTAAATACCTGAGAGAAGCTTCTTACAAAGGAAGGTGGTTAATCTTGCTTCACAGTTCAAACACTCAGGGTCCAAGACTGGGTGGTCCCATTGACCCGGGGTTTGATAAAGGTTTGAAATTTTACAGCACGTTTCTTCCTTTGTAGATATAACCAATCTTCCTCTGATAAATTCTTAAAATCTGGTCATGTGAATGAGTCATTCCTAGGCACATTATTGTAATTAACTGGTGCATAGTGAGTTTTTTTAACTGCACAGACTCTACATTCAAAATATATGTTTCATGTTCTACAGCATCTATTACTTTTAATTTGATTTCTCTCTAAGATTGTCAATTATTTGAGTTTGGGGATTTATTTATATACTTCTGTATGCATACTCAGAACTTCGCTATGTTTTTTTTTTTCTCTTTTTCTTTTGTATGTTGGAAAACCATACGAGTTCTCTACTTCACCTTGTTTATTTTTTACATTTTTGGCATCTTCCTAACTTTTGGATTTAGATCCCACTGTGATACTTGTTGTTTGTTTTAACAAACAGATTTTACATTGCAGGAAGTTCCTTCAGATGCTTTCATTATAACCTAAGAGTTACATTTTTGCAAATTGCATTGAAAACCCAATAATAAATATTTCTAAAACTATCACATCCATTGAAAAATGTACCTTTCAGATATACTAAATTGGATAATTTTACTGTACATTTCTATAAATATACAATAAACCCAAACCCAAAATATAATATTTGTTCTGGCATATACAGAAGAGGGATATGAAAGCATTGTTGCTAACTTTATCACACTGCGTAGTTGATCAAACAATAGATGAATTCTCATACTCTTGCAGTTTGCTTTATATTCACTCCAGAAAAGACTTGGTGTTTCAGGATGCAAGGCAAGTGATTAGTGACATAACTGAGAATTGCAATCATTATGGTTAACACCTGAATGTTGGAAACCAAGGAGAAGCTGAGCATCACTATGAATCAGAGTGAACGGTATCAATGTGCTTGACCATGCCTCACAAAATAGGCAAAGCAGTATTAAAAGGGCAGATAACTTCTAATTTAAAAAATGATAAATTGAAGAAATGTCATATTCTTTTACATGCCTTTCCTTAATGGCTTATACATATTTACACTTAATCTGAAAATAATTGTGTGAGAGAGATATTTTCTATTCACTCGTTTACTTGTCAGATAGCCTCAAAGACCAGCCCTGCTCTTGCCTGCATCCAGAAGTGATGGATTTCTTCAAGGTTTCACAGGTGGGTGGCAGACCCAGGAAATTGGCCCTGATTTCCTACTTTTCTGGGCCATTAATAGGGATCTGGATAGGCAGTGAAGCAGCCAGGACATGAGCCAGCCCCCATATGTGATGCCTCCATCACAGATGGCATACGGCTATACTACATCACAAAACCAGCCCCTGATATCAAAATTTATATTGAAATAAATTTTGCAGAAATTTCCACTAGCTTTCAGTAAGCATGATTGAGGTGACAGAATAAGATAGTGGCCTTATAATCTATATCCAGTTGGAATGTTCAGTTTCCAATGTTGTTAAAGAATGAGGAGCTTTGGTTGAGTGGAGATTGGCAAGGGGCTCGTGTATTTTTCCTGGCATCAAATATAGGATGTGACTATGAAAAGTGGAGCAGGATGTAATCTACTTAAAAGGGAGTAACCCACTGGCAAAATGGATTTCATATTTAGCCAATAAATAATTGCTTAAACCACAAAAGGCATATCAAAGTAATAATGCATATGACTGCCAAAATACTACATGCTAACTGAGACTTCTGTAGCCAATTGAGAATTACTCAGTTTGTTTTATTTCAACATTGCCCTTGCTCTATAAAGTGTTACAAGATAAAAAGCAAAGGAAATTTACCCAGCTAATTAAGATATGCAAAATTTAAGTGAATATTGTTCTGTTATTTATGCAAGTTCTAATACTATTGTTATCCATTTTCTGCTTTAAACATCAATTTACACTGAGTTTTCACAGTGTAAAAATAATATCATTAAGTAATCTGTGGACTTCATAGTCAAGAGAAAGGAAAAATTCTTTCATAAAAATATGCTAGAATGGGCCCAGTGTGGTGGCCTAGCAGCTAAAATCCTCACCTTGAACCATCTGGGATCCCATACCTTGTTCTAATCCCAGCTGCCCTACTTCCCATAAAGCTCCCTGCTTGTGGACTGGGAAAACAGTCGAGGACGGCCCAAAGCCTTGGAACCCTGCATGCAAGTGGGAGATATGGAGGAAGTTCCTGGCTCCTGGTTTCGGATTGGCGCAGGTCTATCCGTTGTAGTCACTTGGAAAGTGAATCATCAGAGGGAAGATCGTCCTCTCTGTCTCTCCTCCTCTCTGTATATCTGATTTTGCAATAAATATAAATAAACCTTTAAATAAAATTACGCTAGACGTTATCACAATTTACCCACAAAATAAGTCTAGTTTTTAAATAAAACGGTGTAAGGGGTATTTACTGACATGGACTAATTAAACAGGGAATAAGTACACCGTGGAATATAGCTCAGCCATAAAAAGGATGAAATCCTGTGTTTTGCAACAAGTGGATGCAACTAGAAATCATTATACTTAATGGAATAAGCCAGTCTCTAAACACACAAACACAATTATGTTTACCCTGATATGTGGCAGCTAATACAGAACATGGCAAAGTCTATGAATGACATGGTCACTTTGGGATAGGATTATTGCTTTTAGCCTATGTCTATACTACAAAATGGAAGTACTACAATTGTGGTCTTTTCTTTTTTACTTGTTGAAAATCATTATAAGTGGAAAATTAAGCCTGTGGTTATACAGCATATTAAAATTAATAATGTATAAACATTGTTGAAAAGAAGGAAAGAATTAAGGGATATTGGGATGGAAGCTGAGGAGCAAGGGAAGTGTGATTGTCTTTTTAAACTGCACATATGGAATATGAATAATCTGATATCAATAAAATTTTAAATTATAAAAAAGTTTAAATGCAAGTAAATGCTAAGATAAGTATATAAATACAAAAAAAAAGATGATATGGGAAAACTTATGACATATCCTTTTATTTAGAAAATGTATTTACTGGAAGAAGCTCCTAGCTCCTGTCTTTGGGAATGCTCTGACCATCACAACCATTTGGGAAATAAACCAGCAGATGAAAGATCTCTTTCTATCCCTTTTTATTCCCCAATGTTTCTCAAACGCAGAGTCACAGAACATTGTAATTTATACATAACTCAATCTCTTTTCCTTGTTTCTTCTGAAACCCTTATTTTTTCCTATTAGAATCTAAATTAATTAGCACTTTCAGAACAACTTAAATTGTAATTTTCATCTTGTTCTTGACTTTAATAAATCAGCTGTTGCTATTTGTTGGAGATTTAGCAAATATTCTTTATTAGAGTTCGGAGAATATCTTCCAAGTTCAGTAAAGGATTTTTGAATTATACTAAGTGGTATTTTCTTATCTACAGAAATAATATTTTTGCTTTTATTATTCTTATAATAAAATTATTTATTAGTCTCCTATTATAGGTTTCCATACACAGATGGTGCCTAAACTTCTGTATAAACCTTTAATTCCATATTTTAGCATACTGGTCTATTAATGTGCTGCAGAAACATATTAGCTAATTCATTTACAATTTTTCATTGCTAATAATTATAAATAAAAAAGGTCTATAATATTTTTGATTTAGAAAAAGTTGGGGGTTTGTATTGCTTTCTGGAAAAATAGAAATTGACAATGAAGTGATTGGTTTCATTTTCAGATACATTTAACATTTTATTTCATAAAACATTCTAGACAGAAGGTGTGAGATTATCAGACTCTTATCAGAATTTGATCACATTCTTGATTGGACAATTTTAGCCTCATGGATTAAATTCCAGTAATTTAAAAGTGTAATGATTTCATCCAGCTATTCAATACTTCTATGAAAAGTTTTACAAAAATTAGAAATAATGTTAAATATTATCTCATTTAAAATATTTAATAAGATATTATTCGTCCCGCATTAAATTTTTCCAATCTTTTTTCACGTTTGTATGTATTCTTGAAAAATATGCATTAATATATCCTCAGCATTTTTTAGGTATCTTTAAAAAAATTCATGATTTGTATTATTATAATTATCATAATTTTCCTCAATAATTTGAGGATTTTATCAAACTTTAATTTTTCTCCATATTTTCATGGTTTTGCTTTTCCTTAGCTATATCCATACAGTTAAGTATTTCTAAATTCCTATTATGCTACCATTCTAAGCCAGACATTGTTATCACTGCTGTGTGAACTCTTCTCTGAAGATATTCCTTCAATCTGGTTAGTCAAATCATGTTTCTTTTTCCTTCATAGCACGGGTAGCGTTCTATTACGTGCCTGTAATTGACTTAATGTTCTATTTTTTTTAATGAATCAGTGATAGCTATCGCTCAATATATCCTGGCTTCTTCAGTCATTTCTTGTTTTATTAGATCCGTAGGTGCTTTTTCTCCTCAAAACATGGTTCTGTGTGTTGGATTTAAACCCATGTTATTTTATTCATAAAATGCTCTTGTATTTTGTTTGCTTTCCTGTAAGTAAATAAATAAATACTTCTTGGAGGATCATTTTTTTGTCCTAATGTGAGAACCTCTGCTGACTCGATTAGCACTGAAAAGGGTGAAAGTTATTAAAACATAAAGAGATAATGGATTCCAAAAAAAAAAATCTGTAATTGCAAAGAACAAATGAGTGAATGTCAAGAAAATGTACTGGTAGAAATTTAGCCTAATTCGTAAGATTTTAGGTAGGTACCCATAGTGCACATCAGAGCACCTGGCTTCAATACCCATCTCTGCCTCTGACCTCAGCTTCCCACTAACTCAGAGGTTCAAAGCATCTTATTCCACGTTTAGGATAGTTAGATGTAAGCAAAATTTTTGGCAGTAAGGGTTATTATTACTATTACTACTTCCATTTTCCAATCACAAAAATGTACCTTTTATCAGTATCTGCTCAGCCCCTCCCTCCCTACTCCCATGTAACTGCATTTCTGCTTTTACATGGCTTGGCAGCATGGCAGCTGACCACTGCTGGTTGTTGATTCTGTCACTGTCATCATTTGTGCGTAGTCAATAACAAAGTATCTGCCAATACAAATTACAACTGAAATACACTGTCTCTAGGAATCCACAAGAGAGAACAAAAACATTCTAAATATCTTACACTATTTATAATACTAAACACTTACACTACTAAAATGTACTGATTATTTTTAATTCAACTTAATAATCTGAAACAGAATGTATCTCTTTACTGAATAACTAGTCATTTCAATGCAAAAAAATTGATTCTATAAACCCATAGACACGATAAACATGTTTTCATAAGTTGAATTATTTCTTTAATTGAGAGCTATGCAGTCTTCTGATTTTATAATTGCACTCATTATTTTAAAAGACATTCTTCACTCAAAAGAAGTAAATTTGTCCATGGAATCACTGTCAAAAAATATATTTTGAGAAGTGATATGTTCAGAAATTACAATTTGCCTTCCAATGGCACTGATTCTTAGATGAGTATTTGCATATCTTTAAAACAAATTTGAGGATTTACATCTAATACTTAATCAAACTTTGGAAAGAAGAAAACTTTTTATTCTCTCAATGTTCATAGCATTGCCAAAATACTTTTAGGATGACCACCTTTTGGAAGCATTTTCAAATATAAAAACAATACAGCTATTTTCTTGTGTGTGGTTAGTGTATTTAATGCAGTCAGCACGGGTCAACATATGAGTTATGTAATTTGGCTTGACGAGAAAGGCCCTGGACTCAATCTCTTCTCATGAACTTATTAGCTATGTGTTTTGAGTATATGCTTTAATCTCTTTGACGATTTCTTCTTGAAATTATTTTAAAATTTAAGAATCAGATTGTAAAGACATAAGCAGAAAGCCTGGCTCAAAATTGAGGCTAAATAAAAATGCTAGCTTACTCTATATTTGAGACAGTAATGTTTTGAAGAGTTTTATTGGTATTGCATTTTGGCCTAGTATTCAGGTCAGCTCTGTCCTTCCTTCCTCCTCACCTTCTCTTTTGCTGTCTTTCATTTTATAAACATCTCAGTTCTCAGCCTTCACTCCCCCCGGGGAGAGACAAAACAGTAAAACACAAAGTTCAATTCTTGCCTTTTAAGTTTAAAAACTACATTCCTTAGAGTAATTATTTAGAAGAACAAATACAGTAATTGAGGAGCCAGATTTGCCTCCAGAGAAAATTTCAAACAAACTACAGGTAATGTCTGAATCCATCTGCACACAAAATGCAATGCTGAGCACCAGCTTTTTGTCGGAGTGGAGCACACATTTCTCATCCTGCAGCAAGAAAGAGTTGTCATGACCCTTTACCCAGGAAAGACACCACAGCAAGGACCACCGGAAGATGTAACTAGCACAAGGATGAGGCAATATAATGTTTCTACTCCCTAAGCAGAGTCTTAAAATGATCTCAGAAGTCCCAGCACCTAGCTGGATTTAGGATGTTTAACATGTTGATGGTGTCACTATTATTGTCAATTCATGCTGCCATATCAAAGTATCTCAGACTGGGTAATTTATAAAGAGCAGAAACTGACTTCTCACAGGCACAGAGGCGACACTTTCCAAAGCCAGCTTGTCGACAGATTCAGTAATTGATGGTAATTCTGCTTCTCAGATGGTACCTGGTATGGTGTACTTCTATTGCAGAAGGCCACGGGGCAAAGGCATCAACACAGCCTCTAACCTCTTTCTTTAGAGAACTAATCTACTCATGAATTTGGAGCCCTCCCTCACAATCTAGTCACATCCTAAAATGTCCCACTGCATGCCATCACTAAGGCGTGGGTTCCAACATGCATGCTAAACATAATTTCATTATAAATGACATAAATTTGTAAAATGGGTATATATGTTTCCAGTAACTGCACAGTGGAATTGAAAGAATAGCACAGTGTGTGTGTGTGTGTGTGTGTGTGTGTGTGTGTGTTTTCATCAGAGTGAGATGTATGAAGCACAGATTGAACCAAATAAGGAGAAGTGCTTCTATTAGGATCAAGAACAGCATAGACGCAACTAACAAATTTTATGTTTAATCAGAAAGTGAGAATATCAGCGTGTGTGAGGCTTATGATGCTCATGAGCCCAAGGCCACCTTTTTTCTCATTATGGTTTTGTCTTTCTAAACCTTCCATGTTTTAACAACAAAGACTGTAAATGTAACGAAGCAACAAGCTGAAAGTGATTCCATGTCTAATACGTAGTAGAAGAAACTCTCATATTTGACCTAGATATAGATAAATTCTGTTATATATCCTACATACTTGATTGTCTATGGTGACAGCCATGTATTGGCATAGATAATAAAAGTCATTTTATGTAGACCCTATGTTGAGGAATATTTTCTGAGAAGTAACAAAATGTGCCTCCAAATAAATAAAAGAACTTAAAATTGAAGGCTATTTGACAAAAAAAAAATTCATAAGAGTAAGAAATGGATTTTTAAGAAGTCAGAGTAGCAGGCACCTGGATGATCAAAGTTTTAACTAAAGGTAGAAATAAAATATTGTCTAAACCTACTAACCTCTAGTAAAAAACAATACTGATTGTCTCTGCTGGGAGAGAATAATCTCCTAGACTGGACTAATTATAAGTACATAAATTAAGAGATAATTAATTAATTCTAATATTGAACATATTACAGCCATTCTACAGATTTTCTATTAGCCTTCATGCATCTACTTTCAAAATCTTCTTCCAAAGATTAAAAAAATTAATAAATATGAGCATTATATATATAAATACTGCCAAAATCTACTTTATTATACACTTGATAACATGAGGATGTGATACATGTTCTAGAATATGCAAAACTCTGAAAAATATGTGGCACTGGAGAAAACAGCCTAGTAGAGAACCAAGACCTGTGCACAAATATCTGTAATATTAGATGCACAGCAGTATGGCAGAAGAAAAGAAGCATTGTTACAATTAATTAAAGCAGAGCTTCTGAATAAGGGATCAGGGAAATTTTCTCTCTATTTAAACAAGCTAAGATGGAAGAAAAGTCATTCTCAGAAGTAAAACCATGTGGAGGAAAGGTACCCAGATGACAAATTGAGGGCTTTGGAGAACACAGAGATATCCCAGACAAGAAGTTTCGAGAACTTAAGGAAGTTTACACATAGTGCTGTGAAGATGAGAATGTCCCATGACCACATAGATACCAACAGCCCACATGAGAGTATCTGGGATCCATTTTGGGGTCCACTTCCTATCAGTGGAGACCCTCGAGGTATTACATGATGACTCCAGGAGCTGGGTTGCTGTCATCCACTTGGGAGAAGCAGATTGAGTTGTCCGTTCTCAACTTCAGTCCCAGTCCAGCTCCAACCATTAAAGGCATTTGGAGAGTTTGTGGAGAGAAGCACACTCATAGGCTCTCTCTCTTTCCCTGTGCGTGTGTGTGTGTTTGGAAGTGACTCTCAATTAAATTCTTAAAGAGGAAAAAACTGACTGATGTGTGCTAAACAACAAATTGGCAACCAGCCACACATTGTTACTGAGCACTGCAAATGGAGCTCTTGTGACTAATGAACTCAATTTACAATATATTTAATTTCAATTATCTTAAATTGAAATTTAAATGCGGATATTTTTCAACTTACATTAAGGGTACATATCAATGAAATCATTCTAAGGTTAAAATGTTGTAACAAAAATATATTTAATATATCTTATTAACCAAATATCATAGTTCAGCCTCACCCACCTTAAATGTACTCATATTATCTAAATTAGAATATCATAAGGACAAATTATCTAACAAAAAGCATATTCTTAGATAAAATATATTTTGTGCAATCTAGTGAATACTAGCCTGAACATCACAACATAATCATTGAATCATCATTAACCAGAGGACCATCTGTAGCCTATGTGTTCATGTGCAGGGATTACAAAAGTGGACACAGTGTTACTTTTATGTTTATGAATTAGAGCTGTGATCGACAAGGGTGAATATAGTCTGTGCATTAAGCAGAGATCAGCAAGCAATAGGAAAAGAGTACTTACACAAGAAATGTAGAAAATAGCAAGAAGAGTAACCACTGGGCCCAGCGGCATGGTCTAGTGGCTAAAGTCCTCGCCTTGAACGCGCCCCGGATCCCATATGGGCGCTGGTTCTAATTCCAGGAGCTCCACTTCCCATCCAGCTCCCTGCTTGTGGCCTGGGAAAGTAGTCCAGGACTGCCCAAAGCTTTGGGACCCTGCACCCGTGTGGGAGAGACCTGGAAAGAAGTTCCTGGTACCTGGCTCCGGAGCGGCACAGCACCAGCCATTGCAGCCACTTGGGGAGTGAATCATTGGACAGAAGATCTTCCTCTCTGTCTCTCCTCCTCTCTGTATATCTGACTTTGTAATAAAAATAAATAAGTCTTTATTAAAAAAAAAAGAGTAACCACTGACACATTTGTGAAAGAGTAGACGAAGAAAACAAGTAAAAAGAAAGGGACCTTTGATGCGCATGATTGCAACAGGGTGTTCCACAAATAATGAGAGGCATAATTAGCATATCGCTTAAACTGTGGAATGTCAAGCTAAAGCAAGGGATCTTTCACTGGTTCTTGGCACCCCTCTCTCAAGAAAGCTCTCTGACTCCTACTCAATTTTTCCTTGCCTCTTCTCACTTCACTACATCAAATGGGTGTTTCTGGTTGTCATAGTGTCCGTGGGTATTTCCATGGTTTCATTTCACACAGCTGTCTCTCTCTCTCACCAGTATGAGAACCACAAAGCAACAGAAAGTGGTTTAAAAGCCGGGCAATCTTTCAGTGTTAAGTGACCTGAATGAGTAAGAAGGGGGGAACTTACCCTAAACTAGTTTTCAAGCCTGAGTTGCTAGTAAGGTGGTGATTGTGTGAACAAAAATGGCAGCTGCAGAAATTGAATGGTTTCAAAAGAGGAAGCTGATGAATAATGTAAACAGGGTGGATATGTGGGTTCTGCCAACATTTCAGTCATGAGAAAGAATTTAGTTGGAAGTTGGGAAAGTAGGAAGAGTTAGACCAGCATATGAAGAATTCACCAAAGTAATGACAAAAGTTAGAATTGTCTAGGACACTACCAAGAATGTATGCAAACAGAAAGAAGGGAAAATAAGTAACATAAGATAATTGTTACATATTCCCTTAATAAAATAAGAGATTCACTTATTTGTTTAATAAGAGTAATATGACATATAACTTTTGAATTAGTTCCCTTAGTACTATACTACATCCCTACATAAAAAACAATAGTTATTATTTTTCATTACATCCACTGGAATGCTAATATACCAGTTTTGAGACCAGATATCAATAACTCAATATATAAATGTTTGTTTATATATATACATAAACTGGTATATATACATACATAGTGATATGATATAATGAAAAGGGTATGGATTGTTAATATGCTAGATTTAATTGCACATTTTTATGCTTTTTCAAATATTACATCCTAAAGTTTTAGTTAAACATATTAAGAAATAAATATAATTTAATACAGAGAAACTAAATTCTGGGATAAAAACCAGATCTGATTCTGAGGTATGATTTATAAAATAAAAGGCTACATGAATGTTGGCATATCAGTGTCACTAACATATAACAGCCAAGTAATGACTGAACTGAAATATCTAGTTCACAAGCTGGATTTTTTCCTCTTAACAAATCTTGATACTCTTCCATCTTATACTAAACAAAATAATTTTTTCTGGTTTACTCTACTATAAAATGTATCATGCTATATAGCTAATTCTGATATTAAACACAATCCTCATAATATTCCACTATCAAATTATAAGAGATATACTTCTATTAACCCTATTAGTAGGTACATACAAGATCTCACTTCCTGAATGAATTAATAATAATTAATTTAGATGTTGATATCTTATAAGATAAACTGTATTTCAAATGCTTTGTAATCAGATACTAAAATTATGAAAGTACTCTGTAATTAGTCTATGAGGACTTTCCAGGTTGTGATTGCTTCCTCTACTGTATATCTTCAACAAAAACGGCATGCTGGTATCAGCAGACAGCCTGTCATATCTTCTGACTTCAGATTATCTTTCAAAACACCTACCCTCCAAACTCTAGCTAAATTAAAACAAAAACCCAGCTATGACATGCTGTGTGTAGCATCCGCACATGTCACCTTCTGTATTCATGGTGGCTTATGCTGTCAATAACCATTTTACTTTTCCATGCTACAATAGAGCCAGCCACTCTGCTCCAGTTTCTCTGTCTCTGGGTTACTTCATGTCTGTGTGGTTGACTTTCTTGACACTATGCCTTAAAATTTTGCTTTCTTGGGCCAGGTGGTGGCCTAGCAGCTAAAATCCTCGTCTTGAACATGCCAGGATCCCATTGAGTGCTGGTTCTAATCCCGGCAGCCCCATTTCCCATCCAGCTCCCTGCTTGTGGCCTGGGAAAGCAGTCCAGGATGACCCAAGGCTTTGGGACCCTTCACCCACATGAGACCCCTGGCAGAGGTTCCTGGCTCGTGGCTTCAGATCAGTGCAGTTCTGGCCGTTGCGGTCACTTGGGGAGTGAATCATCAGATGCAAGATCATCCTCTTTGTCTCTCCTCCTCTCTCTATATATATATTTTACTTTGCAATAAAAATAAATAATACATCTTTTAAAAATTTGCTTTCTCTTCATCTCTAGGAAAATTTTTTATATTCTTCAATTTTGATTCTTGGTATCCATGATCACATTTAGACATTATCAAGACTCACTGAATTGCTCTAGTATAACCATCACAGTTGCCTAACTATGTTAATCCACTATTCTAATTTATCACTACCTTGAGACTTTCAACCTTGTGTTTCCTTCCTATCTTTGACATTTTTTTCATTCGATTTTATGGGTCTTCATCTCAAACTCACATTTTCCAATTACCATAATTCCAATATGTATTCAGTATTTAAAGACATTAATTAGAAAATGACAAAAGCAGGCTAATTAGAAGATAAAATCATTTAAAAGTCAGTGGTTCTAGATTAATTTCTTTTAAAACTCAATATTTTATTCTTTGAGATAATGTTTTAATAGTATGCTACAAAGGCCTATGACTGTACTAAGTAGTTCAATAAATAAAAACTGAAAATTTGGTACACCAATAACAAAATAGTCAAGTATTACAAATAATGACTAAAAAAATCAATGTCAAACTTCGCTCATATCAATTACATTTTAAAATAGTCAAAAAGTTATTAAAAGTGTAGTATTATGCATTTCTAGAAATTTCGCACAAATTTAAAATAAGGTTTGACAAAATTCTGTTTTTGCAGCAAAACTCATCATGACTGATATTTGTTTGCTTTTTTCAGGTTTTTTAAATTTTTATTTTAGTTCCCACATATAAGGGAAAACAAGAAGTTTTAGTCTTCCTTTAACTGGCTTGTTTCACTCAACATGATGTACTCTTGAAAATAACTGGATGGTAAAGCACTCAAAAATTAATTGTTGTTTAATTAAATGCTATCAGCAACTTCATTTTGTCATTAAAATATCAAGAAATAATCATGTTCTTGTCTTTGCATGATCAAGTCATATAAAAATTCCAATCTCATCAGTGTGTGAATTTCTACCTTTCTTTCGATTTTGCAATCCAATGTGAGCCTAATATCCACTCCTATCTTAAGTTTTAGGTTAAAGAGATTTTTGTGATGCTATAAAAATTTTCCTAAACACGTTGGCATTAAAACCTCATATTCCATCCAGGAATAATAATGCCCTATCATAATCTCTTTCATTTCTATTTTAATTTTCTTCTCTAATAAAAGAAAAAACACATATCATAACATTGTTGTTGGTAGTATTATAGTTTCTAGAAGAGAATTTATAATACAGACATTTGCTAAACAAATCACTAAATTAATAAAGTGACTAAAGGATGTATCATCATTTATTAAGCATGAAATCAGTAAATCAAGTGAAAACAGAATGAGGGTAAGTTAACTTTTCAAGGGTCATTCACTTGAATCAGGGTAAGTTAACTTTTCAAGGGTCAGGGACTATTGAACATCTCCATCAACGACAAGAAAAAGAAAAGGAGTAGAGTTTAACCAGCCTCAGAAAAACAAAACTCCACCAAATGTTTCCTTGATGGGCTATTTCAGCATAAGGAATTTGATGTTTTATCTAGTCCATGAAAATAAATGTGTCTTTTTAATGTACCTTAAAATTTTTTTTAAAGATTTATTTTTATTTTTATTGGAAAGGCGGATATACAGAGAGGAGAGACAGAGAGGAAGATCTTCCATCCGATGATTCACTCCCCAAGTGAGCGCAATGGCCTATGCTATGCCAATCCGAAGCCAAGAGCCTCTTCTGGGTCTCCCACGTGGGTGCAGGGTCCCAAAGCTTTGGGCTGTCCTTGACTGCTTTCCCGGGCCACCCGCAGGGAGCTGGAAGGGAAGTGGGGCTGCCGGGATTAGAACTGGCGCCCATATGGGATCCTGGGCGTGCAAGGCGAGGACTTTAACCATTGTGCCACCGCGCCAGGCCCTATGTACCTTAAATTTCACACTGATACAAAGTGACCCAATTTGACTAATAGTAAATGCTTATTTGCTTCCATACTGGCTAAGGTAAAGATTTTAAAACAGCAAATGTTTATATATATGAAGATGATTGTTTTAGAAATATAAGTGTAAGAATATAAAGTAATAGTGCACTCAAGTGTACATAACTAAAGTGTTAAAAGAAACAAAGATATAAGCACTAAATTTTATGTAAAAGCCAAACACAATTAATATAAATTGGTTAAAAAGATGGCTTTGTTTAAACCAAATGTACATGTTTAAAGTAACATTAGGAAGCAGAAGAAAAATTCTTGAACAAAGCACCATTGTCTGAATGTGTCCACTAGCATTCATGTATTGGTAATTTAATCCTCAAGAGAGGTGTTTGAGTCATCAGGAAAGAGCTTGCGTAAAAAAATGAAGGCCACCATCAACTGGGTCTGGAGAAGCCAGTGCCCCTTTTCCTTTGTGACAAACGCAGCATCCACTCTTTTGGAGGACAAAGTAACAAGGTGCTGCTTTGGAATCAGTGACTGTGTCTGCCTGCACTTTCACCTCATGTATCCTGCCCTCCAGAAATGTGTTTTCTTTACAAAGTATATTCTGTTATTAGCAGCACAAAACAGGTTCAGATACAGACAAAGCATGTTAAAAGAATACCAGCCCAAACACACAATCTGTGACTTAATCTCAATCGTATTTACTCCCTATTTTAAACCTCATTCTCCCAGAACAAACACTGAGCTTTGAGCCCAAGCAGTTTATAATGGAAGCTTGCCCAGCAAAAAAGCAAAAAATGTTTTTGGCAAAGCAGGAGGTTGATTAGGATGTGGGGACTGAGGCACAAGTGTCTGGTACAAAATAGAGGGGGTGCCAGAAAACACTGCAATCAAGATAAACCACATTTCAGTGCTCTATTAAATATAAGTGAAAGGCAACATGAAAAAAGTCATGATGAATGAAAGTTAATCATTCATGGATAAAGACAGGTGTCCATGCTGTTCTTGTTTTATGGCTTTCTTATTGAGCAAAAGTAGCAATCATTTTTAATCAGAATGTTTCCTAGCCTGCCTGCCAAGTAGTTTTGAGATAGCTAATTGGCATGAAAAGAAGTTTTACAATACAAGACTTTACACATTGTCATTCTTTACTGAACGTCTATAGTTACTTCTTCCACTTGGTTTAAAATGTAGGGAAATATTTTGATAAACAGACGGGCACATGCTTTTCCTTTTGCCTCAGGGCATGACATGAGTAGACATCATAAGTAGCATATCCAACCTTATTCCTTAAGACACACTGGACATTATACATCACAGATGAAAATTTGCTTTTCTCGATATTAAAAGACCTTATCAGCAAAGCATTGACAACAATTGGACAAAACCACTCAGGCCTTTCAGACTGTCCAGAAGACAGATATACATGAATAATCTTCTCAGGAAGAAAAACAGCAAAACATGAAGAATTGGGATGAAACTTCTTAGCAGCAAAACACTCAAGAGAAAAGACATTTGGCCAGGCCTATAGATAAACCAGTTTTACCTGCTCACTAAATTTGCCATTTCGCCTTCAGTAAGCAATTTAATCAGCAGATAATTCCACTGATTTGGTGTAAACAACACATATGAGAGGGCAGATTAACTCATGAGTCTCAAAATTTATTACCAAGCAATACTCATTAACAGAGTGTAGAGAAAGATGACTTAGTAACTAACCACAAAAGATTGTGAGTGATTAAATAAACATTCCAAGTTTCACACATTGAAATTCATGTATTTCAGTCATGGCTGTCATTCACATTTCTTCTATCAGATCATATTAGTGCGTTCAGTCAATGCTGCAAACTCTTGCATAATTGGAATAAACAAATGTGAAAGTGAAAGGTCACTACTCCAGGTAAACCCACACGCAGAAGGGCAGTGTGAAAGGATAGAAATCAAGAGCAATTATACGTCGGCCAACTGAATTATAGAAATAATAAAAGTCATATTACTGGTCCCAACTATCAAATCATCGTGTAATCTTTTAATAAATACATGAACACACAAATGAACATGCCTGCATATGTGCACTCCTATGTTCACTGCAGAATAATTCACCGTGACTTAGACATAGAATCAACTTACTATACTACAACAGATCAATAGGTAAAGACACCGGTGTGTGTATGTACACAATGAGGCATCATTCAACCTTTAAAACAACAAAGAAAATCCAATCATTTGTGGCTATACAGATGGATTTGGAGAATGTTACATTGTGTGAAATAACACTGGCAAAGAAAGACAAATGCTGAAGATTCACATTCATATGTGAATAACGATACGTAAAACTGCAAAACAGAACATATGTAAAGGAGGAAACAATACCACTTCACTGAGAATTACATTTTGTTGCTCTACTCAACACCCCTGAGGAAAGCTAGTGTCAGCACAATTTCCAATGTAAGTACAAATAGTCTTAAATTCAAACAGTGTAATATTCAAGCAGTAGGCAGACCCTCATTCAACTTAATGTGGACAGTCTCACAGATCTGTTACCAAATTGAGGTTAAAATACAGAAACAGATTCTGGCTAGCAGTTCAAAATGGGAGTTCATTAGGGGAACCTGAAGAGCCTGAGAAGACTCTACTTTTTTTTTTTTTCTTTTTTTGAGAAGCTGATAAGGTTTACTTGGGAAAGTGAAGGACCAGGCAGGACAAATTTTAATCCACTGAACAGGAAGCATTTTATCGGAGTATTTTGTTTTCTAGCAGTATTATAAACTAGCTGTAATCGTTTTTTCAGTCTTTGTGACACTGTGCAAATTTCAAAACATGTAAAATATATTAACAAATGAATAAGAAGTAAAAATATTTTTATAAGACTGTATTTATTTTTTATTGGAAAGGCAGATATACAGAGAGGAGAGACAGAAAGATCTTCTATCCCCTTAGCTCACTCCACAAGTGGCCACAATGGCCAGAGCCAAGCTGATCCAAAGCCAGGAGCCAGGAGCCACTTCCAGGTCTCCCATGCGGGTGCAGGGTCCCTAGATCTTGGCCGTTGTCCTCGACTGCTTACCCAGGCCACTAGCAGGGAGCCAGATGAGAAGTGGAGGAGCCAGGATAGGAACTGGAGCATGCAAAGCAAGGACCCCAGGCACTAAGTAACCACACAGGTCCGAGAATGAAAATTTCAGTGAATTAATACCCATTCTTGACTAGGGAAATTCACAAGGAATCTTGACAGATAGATCTAACAAAGTCAGACAAGAATAAATTAATAACCAGAAAGGAAATTAAGGTATGGTTATCATCAGAATTAAAGCAGATTTTTATTAAAGATTTATTGCTTTTTATTGGAAAAGGCACATTTACAAAGAGACAGAGAGACACAGAGGGAAAGGTCTTCCATCCGCTGATTCACTCCCCAAGAGGCTGCAATGGCTGGGGCTGAGCTAATGCAAAGCCATGAGCCAGGAACTCTTGCTGGTCTCCCACATGGGGCCAGTGTCCCAAGTTTTTCAGCCTTGCTCCATTGCTTTCCTAGGCCACAAACAGCGTGCAAAGTGAAGCTGGGACATAAACTGGTATCCATATGGGAACTTGGCACTTGCAAGGAAGAATATTAACTTGTTAAGTCATTGCTCCAGGCCCAAAAGCTGATCTTAAGTTGTAAAACAATCAGAAAAACAAACAGAAAAAGAAAAACAAAATGTTTAAAACAGATGTCTCAAAAAATCTATTAAGTAAATGCTACTCATAAGTGCACAATCTACAGTAGAGGAATTTCTGAGTGACTAATAATCTCATGGAGGACCAAAAACAAAATGGGAATGAAAGGAGGAAGCCCCTATTTTGGAGCTGTCCTAAACTTGGAATTCAAATTTGGCAATCAAAGCATAGCAGTCTTTTCAGAAATCCATAATCTAACATTTTAAAAAAGTGCTAAGGTTTTCTTCTTCAACCAGCAAAGTGTTTTTAAGTGTAGGAAGTATTATCTGCAATTTGGAACAATTTCTATTTGGAGCAATTTTTAAAAATTCTATGTAATGGTTTGTGATTTTTACTTTTTGATTTTAATTTTATTAATAAAAAGGATCAATTTTAAGCATTACATAGGTACAGTTCTAAGAAGACAACTATCCCCCCCATTCTCCCACTTTACTTAAAGGCATCTATATTAATATACACTCAGAAATGGCAAAAATTCTACGATCAAAAAAGATTTGCTGACTTTTAACATGAAAAAAGTTATATTGGCATGACAAATATGCAATACTGGAAAGTTGTGTTGTCAAAATGGCATGTATGACCTATCAAAATATTGGGATTAATAGAGCAATCCAACTATGCAAATTTTATGTTCAATTATCAGAGTTTAGTGTTCTGCCGTCATTCATTTTTATAATAAGCTAATAAAACTGAGATATTTCCAAATGCTCTTGCTGACATACAACTCCAGAAATAAAACCTAGGTTTCTCTGCAAAGTAAAGAATTCAACATTTACAGGTGCATTAAACAGTATGTGCTTGAAGACTGAGTGTCATCTTCAGGACTCTTTTCCATGCCTGTACTCTGGTGGAGTCAAAAGATTGCTTCAAAACTCTTTTATTTAAACAGTAGCTTGACTTATCAACAATTTAGCAACATATTCTTTCCCTTTCCCATTCTAGCTGTGTCCCAAATTCGGGCGTTTGTTGGATTAATATGGTTTTCAGATATTATGACATGTGTGCCGAACATGATTTTACAACTAGTACTGAGAAAAATCAGTTTTTTAATTTATATGCTATAGCTAACAATAATAGCTTATAAGCCTTTCTTACAGGTCACACATTCCTGTACTTATTTTTTTTTTCACCTAGTGATAGCCCATAACACCAGGAAGTGTATTTGGGTAGGCCTGGGTGTCCATGTTGATACTGAACGACTGATCCTTGTGAAACTCAATGTCCTTGTTTAACCTCTACTGCAACGGAGCATGGACATGTAAAGGCTCTGTTGCCATTTCTTTTGATTCAGGAGCCTGGGGATGTAACTCGAGTGTCTAGAAATAAATTCATGAAGTCATATTGATGAACAGCCAAAACTTAACACTTCACCAATTTATTGCAACAAAAAATCCATTTGCTGCTTCTAGAGGTGGGGGAAAAAGTTGTTCTATCAAAATTTGACTAAAATGAAATCTTGACATGCCAGAAAAAAAAATGTGATTGTATGCTAACATCTCTCTGTAATGTTTTGTGGAATGTCCAGCAGGTAGCTTACCATGCTACATGTGAGGTTTCAACATGATTTCTATGAATCAGAAACTTGCTATATTTTCCTGTATATTTTGTCTCTAGCATTTTCTACCTTCTCAAACACTTTTAAACATGTACATTTTATTGTGCTGAACAGGTTTTCCTATATATTTTTATGCACTTAAGCCAAACAGAGTGTACATAATGTATCTTGCCCATGACAGATCAGACAAATGTCAGACTAAAGAAAAAGCCAGCTGCTTGCCTCTGTAGAGAACAGCAAGTGAAAAGAACCAACTGGCGTGGATGCTGTCATACCAAACTAAATTTAAATAAAAGCATCCCAGGCAGCTGACTTGGCTGCCCTTATAGACATTGATTAGAGCTGCTTAGAACCTATAATTGATTAGGGGCAAATTATTCAGCAAATATTTAAAAACAAAATGAGAACAAATGTTATTTTAATGTATATTTATGTGCACATTAACACATATAAGATTAGTTTCTTGATTTCATTTACAGAGGTACCTTAACTTATCCTGTGTGAATTCTTTGCTCCCAGTTTAATTTTAAAAGTAGTTTTAAATTCATACATTCAATGATCTATCAAATGTTTAATACTGCAGGCACTGGACTAGTAAGTGAGTCTTTGGAAGAAAAAAAAAGTCTACCACATAGGACATCAAATATTAGTACAAAGACTAAATAGATGAAAGTGATAATACAGTATGATCACTATGCCAACAGGAACAGACATAACTGCTTGCAGGTACATGCAAGAAGATCTTTTTGCTCAGACAAAGGAGAAATAAAGATATCCTTTTCTAAAAAAGAAGTCACCTGAATTTTACTTTGAAACCCTTTCTAGATTGTTCTAGCAAAGTGAGAGCAGAAATGAGGAAACACATATCATCAATAAGGGAAGCGTCAGTAGCTGGCAGCAATGAACGAATCTCCTCCAATGTATTTTAAGCTGTTGTAAAGATGTTGGGGAAATGTAAGTAACAGAGTATTTGTTCAGAATTATGTTTTAGCAGGATTATCCCTGAGTTGAAGGGACACCAACTAACCTGGATGTATACAGTGTTGAGAAATATACAATCATGACATCCATCTGGGAGATATTAAGAACATGAAAGAGGAAGGAAATGGAGGAGTCAGGTATAATTCATAATGGTCCTGCTTGGTGCTTGGATAAGATGTTATAACGCAACAGTTCAAGGCTCCAATTGTAAAATAACTAAGCCAATAAAATGAAGACGAAATGATAAAGTCCCATGAAAACTTTTGGATAACATTTCTATCACCACATATAATCTTAGGAAGATATTATATTTGATAACCCAGCACTGGCCTCAATTTTAATCCAAAGGCCAATACGGTCATCAATGAATTACTGGGTAAATGCATGGCCAATATTAATAAGCCACATTCTACTATGATTTACTAATCTGAGATCCAGCAATGTACCCATTATACACACCCCAATAGGTCTTCCTCATCCTCCATAAATGAATTATGAATAACACAAACCCAAAAGCTGTTTAAGAGATAACAAGAATTAAAGAATTTGCAGCAGATGGTACCAGCTGTGCACATTTAATTCCAGCTCAAACAATCTGCCAAACAGTTAGACAGAACTGCTTTTGCATGTGAAATTGAAGTGTCTCAGAGCCAAGGAAGAAATGAGACTAGTCTCTCTGGCATTATTTATCAAACCTTTTATTATAATTAATGTCAGTGGATACCAAATTTCTTTGCTTTCATTGCTTTCTTCGTACCCATGTGCACCCCCGCATCTCTCCCTCTCTCTCCGTGTATTTCAAATAAACATAAATATAAATGCACATATGCACATGAATTTGCCAATATTTGTACCAAATAAATGCTAAAAGAATTAATTTGTTAAAATGCAGTACTTTAAGTACTCAACAAATATTCACTGAATGGGTATGACAAAAAGGGTATATTGGAATTGTTTTAAAGGTAGTTTCCACACAGATTGTAAAATAGTTTAACAGGTTTATATACACATTAATGGTAAACAGTAAAGCAGCAAGATAAAATGCATATATTTATTTAGAAAAAAGTGTGTGGGCCCAGCCCAGTGGCCTAGTGGCTGAGATCCTTATCATTTATGTGCCCAGGATCCCATATGGGCACTGATTCATGTCCCAACTTCTCCACTTCCCTTCCAGCTCCCTGCTTGTGGGCTAGGAAAGCAGTGAAGGATGGTCCAAAGCTTTGAGACTCTTCACTTGTGTGGTAGACCAAGAGAAATCTCCCGGCTCCTGGCTGCATAGGGAGTGAGCCAGCAGATGTAAGATCTTTCTCTTTGAATCTCCTCTATGTAGATCTGCCTTTCCAATAAAAGTAAATAAATCCTTGGGAAAAAAGTGTGCATAAAGCCTGTAGCAATAGACACATACAAAAAATATAAACACAATTAGAACAGAACTCAGAGGTGAAATGTAAAACTTGAAAGGGATAATAAAAGATCACCAATATTGATGGCCAAAGTAGCAGCATGAACAAAAGATCTGGTGCAAAGATGCAACTAGATTTAGCATGTGAGTTTTATCAAAATAGATTCACTAGATTGAGTAAACATCCATGTAAAACATGTTTGCTTATTTCTCTAAGACCATAGGTTTATTCTAAATCCATTGATCATGGGTGAAAACACAAATGTTGCCAGAGAAGATGAGATCCATGACAAAATAATTATACTCTGAATTATAGAATGACACAGACATAGTGAGTCCTGAGACAGTCAAGCTATGGGGAGCTCTTGTGTACAAGAGATGGCAATCTGGGGTAACAGGACATTGATAGAATAGTCAGAAAGGGATATAGTGGTGGCTAATGCAAAGGACACACATCCAGGGATCCAGAAGACAGTAGTATAACAATAAATATTGAATCCAAAAACTGGCAACATAAGGACAGTGATTACACAGGTCAATCAGAAGAAACAAATCTAGGAAGGAATCGTATAGCAAAATAAGCTCTTTTAAGTTTGAATGTTAGAAAACAATTCGTCATGGCTAGAGCTCAATTCAGGGAAGTGCTAAGTCAGACATGAAGATTTATGTAAAATGCATGCTAGAAGTAATTCATAGTCACAATATGTAAGTGTTTGTGGAGTGGGGGAACTAACAGTAATAGAATCTTACAGAAGCCGGGGAGTTTCTGGGAAGAATGCTCTTTTTAAGGCTTTACTAAGAATATTCCATGGGTGAAAACAGAAAAGATGGGCCCGGCACACTAACCTAGTAACTGAAGTGCTCCCTGGCATGCAGCAGGATCCCATATGGGTGCTAGTTCATGTCCTAGATGTTCCACTTCCCATCCATCTACCTGCTCGTAGTCTGGCAGAACAGTCAAGCAATGCCCAACGCCTTGGAATCCTGCACCTATGTGGCAGATTTGGAAGAACCTCTTGATTTCAGATCAGCTCATCTGTGGCAGTTGAGACCACTTGGGGAGTGAATCCGTGGATGGAAGAACTTTCCATCTCTCCTTCTCTCAGTAAATCTGACTTACCAATAAATACACTTTTAATAAAAAAAAAATAAAAGAGAAGGGACACTTTTAAGGTTCATTTTGTTCTATATACTTATATGTTGGTTTATTTGAAAGGCAGAGATTCAAAGAAAACAGACAGAGGCCTGCCATCCTGATTCACTCTCCAAATGCTTGCAACAGCCAGGATTGGATGAGACCAAGACCAGGGGCCAAGACCTCAGCCCAAGTCTTCTATGTGAATAACAGGGATTTAAGCATTAGCACTGTTGCTTCCCTACATTAGCAGGAAGCTGGAAATGGGAGCAAAGCTGTGGCACTCTGATATAGGATGCTGGCATCCCAGGCTGCATCTTAATCATTGTTCCCCAGTGTATGTCCTCTAATACACCTTTCAAATTTCATTTGTCACATGTTTTCCAAAAGCATATCTATTTAATTAATTAATGATAGTAATAACTGATTGCCTAAATGCACATATACCTTTCATAATTTTAATTAGCATGTATGGAAAACACCATTCCCTCCAAGAATTTTATTGCAAAGCACTACCCTGATTTTAGATTGGCTCAAATATTTCACACATGTCATTTGCTCCAGTTACCCAACTCTATAGAATCTCTCATCAACTTGATATTTAATAGATCTCTCTCTTTAAATGGTTAGAATGGGCTAGTATTCACTATCATTACATGAGAAAATAACCTTTCCCTTTTACTACATTATATATTTCTTTAAAATGCAGTACTGAGTAATTTCTATTTATTTTTTCCATGCTTAGAGGATTCAAAGGCTTAGAAGATTTCCAAAACAAATGTAGAAGCTCACTGATGACAACGATGGCTGCTACACCAACAGGAACGATGAAACAGACACCTGCCAAAGAGATGGGAGGGGTATTTGCACTCAGAGTGCAGACCGGACTACGTGCAGACAAACAACACACACCTACATGGATCTGCTTTCCTTCTGAGGCCAGAATGATCACGCCAAGCCAAGGTCTTGGTTCTCGCTATCCGAAAACCAGACCAAACCAAACAAAAAACACACTTTCCTTGTTTGGCTTTCTGTACTCTTATTCCTGGAAATATCTTAACATTTGTTCATTTTAGAATAATTATTTTCAAAAATAATAAAATGTAGGGGTGTTCGTGTTCATGTAAAACGTTTCATTTTCAAAATTAGGACAAATTATGTGGAAGTCTACTCTCAAATGTTGCTGCGATTCAAACACAGGTCTACGCGACAACAGGAAATATGCAAAGCACGAAACAAGAAAACCTTAAACAGTTCCTCCCACTTAAGGATTCATAAATATTTAGGAAAAGCAACCTCAGAATTGAAAGTAAGAAAAGTTTGTGAATCATGGTTTATCAGTACGTAACAAAGCAGCCTATTGTCACTTGAAGGGAACCTCGAAGCATGCCAGAGATGTATTTTCCTGCTACAGATGGGCTGCGGTTTGCTCAACTGGGGATTTCTAGAATTGAGATGAAATATATTTAAAAGAAAACGCTCCAGATTTCTAGAATTAGCACCTGTATAAACATTTTTATTAGAAATGATTAGCTTTCATACCATGGTTTCGAAAAACAATTTGTCTTAGCGAGATTGAGTGAAACATGCACAAAAAGATGTGACATAATTCAAGAAAAGCTAAAACCTTGAAAGAGAAGATGTATTGTCTTGCTGTACTTACTTATCAAAAGATACTATAATCGATTGTTTAATATTAGCCATGAATATTTAGATGATAAAATCAGAGAACTAAATTTGGGAGAGACTATTAATGGATAACTCCAAAGTGTAAAATAAAATATGCAAAGCATTTTGATAGTAATTTTGAGAGACTGCTGTTTTATGAAATCCACATATCTGATTTATGTTCTCTAAATATTTATTCATTCCCAAGTGCACCTGAAACTAGTGCTGCACAATTGTATTAAGGAAATAATGCTAAAAAAGACCTGCTATGCTGGGGATTGAGGCTTATTCAGATGATAACAGCAAGACAACTCTATAACTGATGAAACACAGACTATATTATTCTGATTACTGAACAAAGCTCCAATTTGCTTAACAGAAAAGTCTGTAAGAAGTCTGTCCATTAGTTATGGCTTTCTTTGAAAGCTTGTTGCCACAACCCATCAACTATTCTAGGACATGAGTACATATGTTATATATTCAGTTGTCTATATTTGGGGAGATAGTAGTTAAGATAAAAAAATTATGTAGTAGATTATCAGATATAAGACTTACAACAAAAATAATCTTGCTTGTAATCAAGTATGGCTTATTTCCATTGCCCATTTTAAGGCATTTTCTGTTCTCTTTTTAAAAATACAGTATTATTGCCGATATCTGACATGTGAACTTCAGCCTCTCACTTTTCTAATGTGGTTAAAAGCTTAAAAAGACTGAGAGGCTTGTTAAGCCTCAGCATTAATGCAATTGCAAGAGGAGTCAGGAATAAGAGCAATGAAGGCCCAGGAAGGCACACTCAGTAGCACTTTCAAGGGCTCCTCGCCTCTCCACAGCCTTTCCTGATTAACAGCAGGGGAGGCCAGATCTTTTCAGCGCCTCATAATTTGTCTTCCTAAATAAAAGTTGCATTATTGTGAATATTGAGCTTTTTACCTTTTTTCCTTCTAAGCCATGTTACCAGCTATTACAAGCCAAGGCAATAGAGACCTGAATTAGAATTCCTTCATTATTCTAGATTCATCATTTAAATTCAAACGTTTCATTCCCCAGGAACTGGAGAGGTCAGACATGACTGATCCAAGTACAGAAACACATAGAAAAACAAACAACAACAACAAAGGGTTTCTCTTCCCCGCCCTCTACTCTCCTAGCATTAAAGAAGGGAAGTGACTGGTCTACTCTGGTCACGTGTGTAAGTCATTAGCGCGTTATTTGACACCCATCCACAGGTTTGGATCTGAGGCTTTTAACTAAAGAGTGTACCTCAACAGTCGGTGGGCAATCAGCTTTCAAATATTGGGAATATTTCTGTAACAACATTAATACTCTACATGGGCACTAAATATCCCATAAAAATGATACATCTAAAACATGAACTGGGAAAAAAAATATGCCTTCAAAGTTCATGTGTCCGTCAAAAGTATCTGCAGTATATTTCTTTCCAACATTAAGGGCAAGCCGCTCCGCAAGCTTTATGCTTTTTGATCACTTATTTACTTGTCTGTCATGCTGCTCCTGTGTTGCTAAACATGAGTGGATACATGTTGAAGAAGCACTTACTATAAAAGGCTTTTCCTCCACAAAGTGGGCTTTTTTCTATCTTTCAATGCCAAACTTAACCCTGCTTTATGATCAAAGGTAATTGCATTCACAGGTATTTGGGGGAAGAACTAGGAAGCAATGAAAACCCAGCACTTCCAGTTTAAAGAACCTGTCCATTTCTGATCTGAACTCTTTTCCAGAGTGCTTACGGGTACTTCATCATGGTGATTGCCTTGCTGATCCTTGCCAAGTTGCTGTTTCTCTATGGCCTGATCAATAGGTTGCAAGAAGTCAAAGAATGAAGTTTTTTAAATGAAAACGAAGACATTTTAGTCACTAACCAGAGCAAAATGAGAGGACAAATAGGTTTGTTTTTGTGCATATACACATATTTTTTTAATTGATAAGTTTTAAATTATCTCATAAGCCTTTACTTTTCTGCAAGAATGTAAAAAATTTGCTGTTGCCATCAAACAATTTTAAGTTAGCATCTTTGAGGCCTGGCACAATGACTCAATTGGCTAATCTTCCCCTTGCAAGTTCCAGGATTCCAATCCAGCTCTCTACTTATGGCCTAGGAAAGCAGTAGAGAATGGCTCAAAGCCTTGGGACCCTGCACCTGTACAGGGGACCCAGAAAAACTTCCTGTCTCCTGGCTTCAGATCCAGCTCAGCTCTGTTGTGGATACTTGGGGAGTGAACCAGCAATCAGCAATGGAAGGTCTTTCTCTCTTTGTAAACCTACCACCTCAACAAAAATAAGTAAATCTTTAAAACAACAACAACAACAACAAGAATAAGTTTTTTTTTTTTTTAAAGCAGATAAAACAAACAGAAACCGTATTTGGCAGATACCTGAAAGTGCAGTATACAGACTTAGCACAAGATACTGCAGGTGCATCATGTCCTGACATATATACAAAAGGAAGTGAACAGTTTGTGGAAAACAGAAGTAAACATTCATCATTTTGGTGCAAAAACATTTCAAAATCTGTGCATAGTTTTATAACAAAACACATTTCCCTTAAGCTTTCTCAAGACCTTTGGAAGGCAAGATAGTTAACCATTTTGCAAATCCATTTTTTTCATCTTGAAAATGACTACAGTGCTTCTCAAAGACTGAAATCCATCCCAGAAGCACACCCCAGGATCTCCTGTGCGGTAAGCCTTTAGGACTCTCTGTTGCATTAGCTCCTTTTGTTCCTGGTTTCTAATCATCTCAAGCTCCCAGTCACTCTCTTGCTTTCCTATGGCTCAGGCACAGTGGCTGGTCTCCTTGTCGCCAAAGTAGCCATTGTCTTTTTCCTTCTGGAGAAATGATAATGATCCTTCGGGAGTTTGGCTAGCGTAATTTCATCTTTCCGGAATCTCCCTGGAAATGTTCCCTGGAAGAGGAGGCCCTCAGTGTTCGCTGATGTGGCCTGGGAATCACCACTTCCCTTCTTCAGGCCAAACTCTTAATAGCTGTAGCTAAGATTCTCCACCCTCACTCAGACCCTGGAAGATGCAGATGAAAAAACGGTCTGTGATTGATTGTGCACTGTAGACGCCAAAGTGCACATTTAACTAGAAACTCCGATTTTGCTGGGATTTTTATGAGTTACTGGATAAATTTTCTAGCCATCTCACATAGAAATGAGCATCAGCACTTCCATAGGGAAAGATAATTGGATTATAGGATTAACAGCATATTTGAAAACAAATATCAGAAATTCATAGTTTAGCAGCTGTCTTTATGTTTCCATAATCAAACTTGTGCACTGTAATTACTAGTAAAAATATCCCTGGCTTTTGGGAAACAAAGTTTTTGAGTTTTTTCTTTTTTTTATTTATTTGATTTCAATGTTGGGGGTGGAGGGTTCAGGTCCTCTTGTATGCATCTACAGCCACGTGTTCAAATAGAGTGCATAAACCCACGATTTTTTTTTTCCTGCTTTCTTTCACCATGCCGGTGGTCTCTGTGTCTTGGCTGAGCTGGGCACTCTTGGTGCCCTCCTTAGGTTTCGGGACCTGTTTGCCTCTAACTCCGCGCAGCTCAGCAAAAGCCACGGTAGCTGCACAAGCTGACATCGTGGCTGAAATCAATGCCAGTGCCGCTGCCAAGGCAGCTAAACAGGCTCACGACGTTTTCATTGTTGATTCTTCCAAACAAGGTCTGGTCCCCACCTTGTCACCTGCTTCCTTTAGAAATCTGCATATGCAGACAATAAAGGGGAGCGCTGGTGGGAGGGACCAATATTCTGCCCCCGTGGCTTTTAAGGCATCTTGCAGAATTTAATGAGGTCAGTTGGGCGACTATAACTAGTGCGTTTTGCTACAGCTCCCTGCCCAGGATACACAGCCCTCCCTACAACACAACACACACGCGCGCGCGCGCGAGCACACACACACATTGCAAATGCACGCTGGGGAAAACACCTACGCATAGAAAATCACACCTTGCACCTTTCTTAGAAACATGTTATCTATCATTATACCGCCAGATGTTATCTATCATTATACCGCCCGCTACTCTGACTATTCCTTTCTCTACCTCCGGCAGAATCAAAATCCCACACACACGGCCACGCACCCTGAGAGCTCAGGATCTTTCCTGCCCCCTGGCCATTAGACACTCACTGTGCACCCACTTCCGAGAGCAGAAGCCCTCCGAGAAGCAATCGCCTTTGCCCCCCAGGAGCGCGCAGCTCTCCTGGTAGCCTAGGGCCAGAAGTCGGCCAGAAGGACAAGGAAGTGTTTCTGGGGCGGGGGGGCGTGTAGGAAGCTGTAGAAGCAGCTCGCAACCCCCCGGCGTCCGCACAGCCTTCCGCATGCAAATAGAGCCACAGGCATCTGCGAGTACCAACCACTGCAGCCCACCCTTCCCTGCTCCCTTCAGAGTAGGAACAAGACTGCCACCGCCGGCAGTCCAGTCTCAGGAACTTGCAGTTGAGAGACCAGGGCCTCAATGGTGAAGGAATTTAAAGAAGAAGCAGGATTAGGCAGCGGGGACCCAGAGGCGGTCTGGTCTCGCCCCTCCGCCAGGGCCCCAGGGAACGCCGGGTCCCTCCTGGAAGCCAGCCCGGGCCGGAGGCTCGAGGACGGCCGGTAGATGGCGCGAGAGCTCTTCCCTGGCAGGATCTTAACCCTCGCGCGGCCAGCCGGCCTGCGGGCTCCAGACCGCGCACACAGACCACGGCTGCCTTTTGGAAAGAAACCTCCGAATTTACATAGGTGCGAGCGATCCGGAATGAAGACGAATGGGTCTGTTCTCCATCACTACCACAGATAACGGAGGTTAACTGCGGCACGCAGCCCCGCGGACAGCGAGGCGGGCAGCAAGAAAGGGCCAAGTATTTTGGGGGAGAGGATTCTGGCTGCTTCCCCTGCAACCTCTCTCCTCGCGTCTCACACAGAACACACAGACACACACAGACACACACACACACACCCCACCGGTGGGGAAATAAAAAGCCCAGTTAGGGTTTGCCATCGGTGTTTGAATATGTAAATGCATATGTGCAAATAAAACTGCCCCTCTCTCAGTCTCTGTCTGGTTTCCTTTTTTTTTTTTTTTTCTTTCCAATTAAACCAGCGGAGAATAAAGCCTGCCCGAGCTCTGCTGCAACTACAGTAGTAACACATGTCCCGTGCTCACGACGCGGGCCTCCATGGAGCCCGATTCGTTCTCCTCCAGGTTCCCCCCACCAGCACACACACGCCCTCCCCCACCCCACAGCCACGCAGATCCTCCCGATTAAAACATTCCTTGAACGCGCTGGCTGCCAGGGAGAGCTCGCTCACACCATCTTTCTCGGGCTGCCTTTGCAGCCGGAATTGATCTATTCCGGGTTGGGAAGAAGGGAGAGAGAGAGAGAGAGAAGGGGAAAAAAAAAAGGCAGCCCCCTTAATTTGAGACGTCGTGGGGAGTTGCTCGGAGCCCGCAGCCCGGCTCTGCGAGGCTCAGGAGCGGCTGCAGGCGGCTGCTCCGGCGGGCTAGCCCTGGGCGGGGGGCAGGTGTCGGTGCAGGGGGAGGAGGGCAGGGACGCACAGGCAGAGCCGGAATCCAGAGGAGCGGAGACTCTGTGCCCCCGTCGGAGAGATGGTTGAGTCCTCCTCAAGGTTGCTGTGGTATCCCAGAAACACCATTCACTCGGAGCTGTGACCGCGCACCCACCCCAGCCAACTCCACTGCGCCGGGCTGAGGAGCAGGAGGCGTCGGGAGCTCGCCGAGAGCATGCACGGGATCCGCAAAGGGGAGAGCCGAGCCGGGGAGCCCAGACCCCGCGAGCCCCGCGCGCGGACCTGCGCCAGGTGCGGCCGCCTGCACTCCGTCCTGGGCAAGAAGATGGGCACCAAAAGTGGATGTACGCTGTGGAACCTCGTCTTTCTGTTGACGGTGTCGTGTGTGAAAGGTAGGTCGGCGTTCGGGGGGTCCCCGCCGCTCTACCCGGAGAGAGGGGAGACCACGAGACAGAGAGGCTGGCGCCTTACTTTGCAATCTGCACCGATAAAATAATCATGATAATCCTGAAGAAGGAGTTGATTCACGGCTCTTTTCTCTCCCCCCCACCGCCCAAACACCCTCAGATAGGAAATGCATTTTGCTTGCCAGATTTGGCGTTCAATGCGGTGATTGAGCTTGGGCTCAATAAATATTCTTGCAGTATGCTCAAACGAATACGTGAGTTGGTTCCTATAGCCGCTAACTAGTGGATATCCAGGCAGAATTCCTCTGCAAGACTTTTCGTGGTGGCAAGGATTATCTTGATTTTGGGGTCAGATCCGTGCGGTTTGATGCTTTCAGTGGAATATTTCTATTCAAGAATACTGTTGTAACCCCCCGTTTTTAACCCTCTCTGGGAAGAAAGTTCTCGACGTGCTGGGCTCAAAATGCATTGGGAGTACGGGGTCTACTGAGCACAGCTACGCCAGCATGTATGTCTGGCGTGCATATGGGAATTATTTCTAGGTGGGATCCTGTGCCAGAAAGCTCCTGTGGATAGAGGCTCTGCCACAGACGAAGCTTCCCAGAGGTCTGAGATGCCAGGAAGTGTAAAGAAAGATCCACCTTGGTGGGGAGGAGGAAGGGGGGAGCAATGAAGCTGGGAGGAGAGTCATTAGCCGCCGACCAAAACGAAAATGCCCAGCAAGTGCGTTAAGCTTCAGACAGGTAGAGTGTCACATGCACAGAGGAGAGGAGGGGGCGGGTGGGATGTAGAATCAATTCCCAAGCAGAGAGGCGAGGGGCAGACAGGCTCCCCGGAGGAAGAGCTCTGTCCTCGGGGAGGAAACGGATCCAAGGCTTTCCCACAACTTCTGCTCTCTCCGCTGCCCATTAATTGCTGCAAAGAACGCTGGGGGGTGGGGGGGTGTTTATGACTCATGCCATCATTTTTGGACAATCACCTCTCCATCCTCATGGCAGCTCGAATAGACGCGGTGGATGTCGCTTCTCCCCCGCCCCGGAGCTGGTTCCGGTGGCGGAGTCTGCGTGTCTGTCGGGAAGGGGGTCCGGGCAGGCCGGGGCCGCGGCGGAGGGTTCGGGGTGGGCAGCAGGGTGCTGTTTTGGCCCAAGCGCTCCAGGGCTGTCAACACAAACTGGACGCTTCTTGCTTTGTAGAGCAGTGCCTCTCTGAACCTCAATCGGGCCGCGTCCCTATGAAACAGTTTATTGTCCAGCTTGCAGCTGGCTGGACCTCCACGGAAAGCAGCCCATTTGCATTCAGCAGAAATAATCATTTTCATTTTTTTTTTTTTTTTGGAAGGAGGGAGCTGGGGAGGTTACCTCTGCTTCTACTAGGACCAGCCAGGGGATGACATGTCTCGAATTTTAATGTACATTCTCAACAGGCCAGGAAGTCGCCCTAGGTCTCTGAGGCAGTAACTGCCTGGTTGCAACCAACCTGCTCCCCTGAAGGTGGCTGTCCCTCTCCGCTCCCCATTTCCATCCTCAACCCCGGAGCCTCCGTGCAGCTCCAGGCTCAAACGCTTGTCCTGAGCGCGGTGACGCGCTGGTTGGCCAACGCGGCTGGGGCTGCTTGCAAGGTGTTTTGGGGCTCCTGCTCGACGTGTGAGGAGCCCCACATTGCTGCCTCGTCCGCCTGCCACCGGGAGGCGGCGGTTAATGGATGGCCCTGGGGCTGCCTGCGAGCCGCGCGCTCCGCCTGGGGGAAGCGCAGGCAGCTGGCCGCCCGGACAGCAAAACCCAGGGCCGGCTCCTTCCAGAAGATGACCGGCGGTTAAGTGCAAGTTTTCTTGGCTACCTGTTGAGTCAAAACACATTTGGGGAGCGAGAGGGAGAGTGGAGGGTTGCAGTGGGGGTGTCGGAGGCTCCGAAGAGGGGCGAGTCGGTGAGCTCGACCCGAGCTGAGCCGCGACGCCTGCAATTACCGCCCCGGCTGCCCGCACCTACCGTATATTCTGAATAAAACGCGCAGGAGAGAAGAATGGCGCGTTAATCTGCTTTAGAAGGCACTGTTAACGGACCCCCTCTATCCACAATTTCCATGCTTTGAACTGAGATATTCGGCTTCTAGTGAGTATATTTTCAAATTCTTGGACATTAGAAGGAAGGAACATGTTAGAAACAGACCCAGTTCTTTCCAAACTGACTATTCTCCGGATCATTAGAACCGCCCCCCCCTTCTTTTTTCTAACGGTAGTAAAAGCTTTTTATTGTCACAATCAGGTACTTGGAAGGAACTGCCTACATTTTACAACTTGGAGAGCTGTCCCAAGATGCTCAGAAACTTGCATAGAGCTGTGAGATTGTAGATCTGTTTCCGAGCTCTAGGTGGGGCCAGTTTGGACAGCTGTCTGTTAGTCTTCCTTTTATTTCCTTTTCATTTCATCCTAGTCTCAAGGTTTTCATAAAAACCGAGATTGCTGCAATGCCATAAACGACTGGTTGTCCCCAATGTCTGTTCATGCTTTTGTCTTCCACCTATTGCCCCTGGGGGTAGGGGGGACTCTCAGAGAAGCTTAGATTGGCAACTGGCTCTATGAATTTTGAATGCCCTCACCAAGCCAGGCACCGGATTCAGCTGTCCCAGGCGCCTCCTGTCCCTGGAAACTTGAACAGCTCTGGACACCAGAACGCTAACCCGGTCCACTCTTTCCATCCCTCCATCATCTCACCTCCGCCTGCAACAGCAATGACAAAGAGGGGCCCTGGGAGGAATCGCCACCGAGTGGAAGATAAACTGGGCTTTGATAGGCCTGTTCCTCTCAGGTGAGGGGATCTGACTTTCCAATAACCTTTTCTCCATGGGCATCGTGTGGAATAAAAGACTGAAAAGGACACCGACTTAGGGGGTGGGGTGTGGCTGACACTGTTTAGACCTGTGCCTATTTCATGCTGAAACATTGCGCGCGCGCGCACACTCACACACACACACCGGCAGCGGTTTCTGAAACACAGCCAACAACTGCTGCTTCTGTTTAGGTCTCACCCACAGAGAAACTGTGAAATCTCCAAGTCGTGCTTAAACGTCCCGCCCACGTTGTTCTCAGACACCCGCGGGATGCTGTCCCACGTTCCTTCTCTGGAGAGCCTGCATAGGGCGCAGAGTCCAAGGTGTGCCTGGGTGGGGCGGTTACACAGCAGCTAGATCCACACCGTCGCCAGGGCCAGCTGCCAAGGGCTTCTTGCTGGACTCAGTGTGCTCTGGGACCCCTAGTAAAGGAGCGGGGGAGGTGATAATCCCGCTGTAGAACTCTCTCAAAGAAAAGGGGATCGCACCCCTTTCCCCCAGGAGTGCCAGCAACTGAGGTACCAGTGGTAACTGCACTAGTTAGCACGTTTTACCCGTGTCAGAGTGAAGCCTGAAGCCTTTCACGTGTCCATGGCGACTGACACTCTTGCTCCCTGTCCTTGGTGCGTCAGGAAAAGCAAGTAATTCAAAACTGCTAGTAGTATCTAGAGAGAGTATTTCCAGTGGGGAGAAGGTGAGTTAACGTGCTTAGCAAATAATGGCAATAGCAAACAAAAATCCACCCCTAGAGTCCCAGATCTTCAAAGCCATTACCCCAAGGTTAATAAACACAGGCTTACACAACCGAAACACCTGCTAAAAGGTTAATGGTATAGGGGTGGTGGCTGGGGGAGGAGGGCACACAGTCCCGCAGCTGTCTGGGCAGATGTCCCTCCCTTTCACATGCGTCTTCGGGGAACAGCTATGTTATGTTTCTTCTAGAAGGTCAGCCCCAGACCTGAAATATCCTTGGACCACTGGGGATTGAAGCTGACTTGGCTGGTGCTGGCAGCGGTGTGTGTTGTGAGTGTGTCTTTGTTGGGAGGCGGGAGGATACAAGTGTCACCACCGAGGAGGCCTGCGGAGGCCACTCCGGTGTGGGTGAAGTGTGTCCTACGCAGTCCCCGTGGCGGTTAACAGTGCATCAGTGTTGTCTAGGCTGCAGGCTCTCGGCGGCGCTGCGATCATTGGGATTGCACGACTGGGCCAGACAGCCCCATCCGCTCCGCTCTCCAAGCCTAGGATGGCGCTGCCTAACCCCACGTTCAAATAACTTCTCTTAGACGCGCTAGGAGAGTTTGGAAAGCTTGGGGTGGGGTGGGGGTCTGGGGGAAAGAGGGTGACAAGTGCAGGGGATTGCGGTACCAAGTGAGGTCCCTGTTCTCCCTAGGCGCTGTGATCACACCGATGCAAAGACAAACAGCAGGGCATACTAAAGCCCAAGCCTCAAAGTCGGGTTGGGGGCGGGAGGGGGGTGGGGCTCCAGGGTAGGACTCAGAATAAATGAAGCAGGACAGGGGGTCTCCTGGCCTCTGGAGTGGTCCTCTCCCAGGTCCACTGAGTGTGGTCATGGGGAAGCTCAAAGAGGGATGTGAGGGGGACATTGCTGTTCATTAAAGAATAATAATGAGCCAGGACAATCAAAGAAATAAAGATTGACTTAGGCGCGAAGTAGGTCTCCTTCTGGAAGGCGGAGCCTTGGGAGAGGAGGGGTGGGCAGTTCAGTTTCAGTTCTAGTTTAAGGGTCAGCCCAGTGTTGTGCCCCAACAATGCCGGTGTAGCGCCCAGTATTCTCAACCAGACTTGCTCAGTGTTAAGAAGCAATACATTGTTGAAAGCATCAGAAGAGAAACAAAAGTGCACTTGCAACTTGGTACTTTCCAGAATCATTTTGCTGGGGAGGAGGAGGGAGTGCTGGGGGGCAGCGGGGGGGGGGGTGCAGCAGGAACCCCAGTTGGAAGAACATCTGAGCAGAAATAATTAAGGGGCCAATTTCAGCATCTTGAAAAATCTGATGCCTCTCCCTGGAGACCCATCAAGGAGTAAAAGGAAAGAATCACTCAGTAAATTAAGTACTCCGGAGCAGAGGCTTCGTTTCCGTAGTTACTATCGTTCATGTTGCTAAAGAGATCTTCTATTTTTGTGAGTAGGGTATGTTTCTAGTACACATGTCTTTTGGCTGAACACAAAATTTCACGCTCTCAAAAACAATGAAATAGGAACTCAGTGGCAAAGGACATCAGTACATGGTTTAAAAAAGAGGAAACAACTCCTTGCAAGTGAGATCTGATAAGAGAGAGGGAGAGAGAAGGAGAGAAAAGGAGGGAGGGAGGGAGGGAGAGAGAGAGAGAGAGAGAGAGGTGACAGAGGGCAGAGCAATTAATAGTGCCTTGTACTTGTGTAGAACAGTCTGCTTGCAGAAGATCTCCAGGGCACATCAGAAGTGAAACGTGTGGAATCCCCTTTCCTGGTGCTCAGACCCATGGCTCAGAGTGGCTTTCTTCTGCTTACTTCGCAGGAATACCCAAAAGGACTTTAGGACACCCAACACTTTAGAGTCTGTTTAATTTGAGACATAACTTTAAGGGGTATGAACAATATGCCTGGCATATTTGAACACCTTGTCCTTAAAGCAGCACATCTATCTGAAACAACGTGCCATCTCTGAACTCTTGGAATTCCAAGATTTGAGAGAAAGAAACTGATTGCAAAAGCAAAGTCTAAGGAAATAATGTATACGATACTATGTAAAGTTAAGATAATTGCATTGCATATACTGGACAACAGCATTAACTGCTGCTCCCACAATCTTCATCTCTTCAAGTCCCTTTACTCTTATTCAGAAAGATATGTAGATTAGTTATAGAGTGGAAGTTCTGATTTGGATTGTGGATTAGGTCTGGTGATAGAAGGACACGGCCATTACCAAACTCCCGTCTTCACTCTAAGTAAGCTGGTGAATGCTTCAGATTATTTTCCAAACAGACTTCTCTCCACAAGTGTTTCTCAGAACCAGGCCCTGTGGAAAGCCTCTTTTTCTCATCTGTAATATCACTTTCACCAATGTCACAGGGAAAAATCAATGTGTTGAACGCCTTCCAATATTCACAGTCTCAGTACTGATGGTCATCTTTCATTCTCCTAAGCTCAAACCGCAGCCATCAAATGCATCTCATATCATCAGGCCCTTTGCGAAGCTTTTGTTTTGTGCTGATTGAGTAGTCCCAGAGATTAATGTTTTCCATATAATGTGGCATGCTGCCCAAAACCCAATTTGTAATCTCCTCTAAAAGGGCTAAATTTACGACATTAGCATATGCATCATATATCATTTTGTTGGATAAAAAGGCTGCCAATGTTAATACTATAGCATTAGGTGTAATAAACATTCTAGGGGCTCTTACCCTACAGTTGTTTTCCAAATGTCCCTAATAAAAAGCATCAATATCCTATATAATCTTTTTACAAATTCAAAATCTTAGATCCTCACCAAGGTCTAATGTTCACATTCTGACGGAGCTGGGCACAGACATTGGAACTTTAAAGTCATCCCGGTAATTCTGATGCTCTCTGAAATTTGGGAACAATTCCGATAAAGTGAAAGGGGAAAGAGCTCAAGAGTTACTGATACTTAGAAGCCAAAGGATGATACTGCCAACAATTATTTTTGCACTTGGAACTTAGAAGTTAACTTGCCTAAAAAAGAGAGAAGACTGGGAACAGCAATGGGTTTACAGGGAGATTACGTAAACCGTGCATGCAGCCTGATGTGTCTGGCACTAGTGGCAATCTTCAGTACTGTTAAAATACATTTGAACGTGCAAAGCCAGTAGTAACTCCCACATTCATCCTTAGCATCACCGCCTTAACTTTTCTGTAACACTAAAATAAAAAGCATAGCCTCTTCCCACTGGCTGTTATTTCATTTTGGCCAAGTTCCCAGGCTATTAAACTTCTGAGGAACACTGGGAAACTTCTACTTATCACCTTTACACATTTATTTCTGGAGTTGGCTCTATGATCCAGGAGCAGAACCAGCACTGAATCCCCAGGCTAAATTCATCCCATGCATTCTGATACTGATTTCTTTTACTAGTGATTGGCGAAGGTACTACTATGAATTTGTTCATTCATCTTGTCAAAAATGACTTTCCTATGACAGGAAAGGTCCTTCAATAGCCAGGTAATTCATGTTCATATATATAATATGATGTACATGCCCACACAGGGTAGTTACTTTTGCTAGGTTACAATGACCATTATTAATGCCAGAACTGAAAATTTATCACTGGTCATTACAGTTAAAGTTCAAATCTCTATCTACAATACTATTTCAGTTTTCATACAGAACCAACACAGATAATATCAGAGAAGATAGTCTATCATAAAAATGAATATATTAATTAATACTATATACAACTGTTAATCATTACTTGCTTGTGTTCAAATTTTTTTAATGGTGCACACTTTTTAGGGAATAGATACAAAGAGATCATTATGGAATGAAAAATTTCCAAGACTGACATAATATGCAGAACACATAAATAATATCTTCACTAAAATCTAATCCTTGACAATACAACTCTATAAAGTGAACTACTTTTCACTTCTCAGAAGAAACTTTTAAAAGAAGTACTTAAAATTTGTATTTATATCTCTCAGTCTGAAAAGCTTCCTTTCTCAGACCTTAAATTTTACAGTAATATTTACAGCTGTTTCATTTCATGGGTGAGAAATTGTTCTTATAACTATGTCAGATATATCTCAAACTCTAGATCGCTCCATTCACTTCCTACCTTGAATCCCAAACAGCATCTAGTGAAATGGCTGTTATCTCCTAAAAACAGATGATTATCTCCACTTACAAATAGTCCATGTTTTCCTAAGCACATAGAGCTGCGATACCTTGCTAGCATCATGTATTTAGCAGGTGGTTAAGTGAAGTCTGACCTGATAATACACTCTCAAGCTCACTGAATTTGCCAAAATAGAAATAATGTGAATGAATACATTACCAATTAAACATCTTAATTTTTAAACAAATAGCTGAAACCTTGATAACTTAATTAGAAAAAAAACTCAGGATTAATAGTTATGCCATAACATTAATCTTATAATTTTTAACTTCTCCCTTAACTTGCCTAAATTTGTTCCGTTAATGATCCTGTATAATAGGTGCTGTTTTCTTTTATAAGCACTAGTAAGCAAAGCAAATGCATAAGAGTATTAAATGTCATCCTAGCAAACAAAACTAGCACATCTAGTGCAAAAAGAAACAGAATTAAAAGTCTTAGAATGTAATCTAAGTGCTCTTGAGTAATATTTTACTTTATGGACTTCATACATAAAATGACTTTAGAGTATAAAATGCTTATCAAGCCTATCATAAGTCTGGATAACAAAGCGCTCCATTGAATACCATAACCTTGCACTCAGTTCTACAGTACGTTATGGTATGGAAGTTTTCATAATCTATTCAATCTATGAACCATTTAATACTTCTGTCCTTAATGGGCTTTAGACAATCTTCCAGTATAAGGTAGCCATTTTTATTACATTATTAAGTTCTTATTTGTGGGTATATTTTCAGAAATGGCATTTTACCCTGTCTTTTAAACTAGGTAGGAAATAAACAGTATATTTATTCATGAGTAAATGAATATTTAAAACCATTTAAATTTATGAAACATTATATATGTGTGTATATGTGTGTGTGAATATATATGCGTGTGTGTATGTGCGTTTGGATATATGTATCTCCAAGCTTAGTCCACATAGTCTACATCATTCTGTAGGCCTTCTTTGGTTAAAAACACAGATATGATTGTGTATAAAAAATGAGCCAGAGACAAGAGACTTGGCAACCTAGAGAGAGAGTGTAAACCAACTGTCATTGGCCAGTGCACCAAGTCAGTGCATTTTCTTTATTGGGCAGGGCCTCAAGAGCCTCTGTGTCATGAAGCCTTGTTGGTTTCTAAGAGAGTTGTGCCTATCTCCAAATCCTGCCCAGTGTCAAAACTGCCTCCTGAAGTGATTATATAAGGGGACACAAAAAACATGCTTGTACTGATATAGGCAAAAGAGAAAACTAAACTGCTACCTAAAGATCAGCATAAGAATTAAGTGAGGACCTTTAAACATACATGATAGTCTGCAAAAGAAAGTTAAGTAGTCATTGAATTGCACATACGTGTTCAGTCTAGCACTATATTATCTTGTCATGGTAAAGTATATGTTTATATAACTTTTTTTTTTTTGCCATTTACAGCCTTTATATTATCTCTTAATATAAACCAGCCTTTTTCTTCTTCTATATTAATCTTCACCCATGGGTATACATTCAGCCATGTCATTTTAAACTGATTCTTTAAATATAAGATTTCTCAATAGTGTCATTACACATATAGATCATATACATTTATGTGTATATATAAGTGTGAGTGCACATACTATACCTATTGCATCTAAATCTTCAGGGAGCACCCTAATTTCAGAGTTTCCACATGTGCCTTCACAATAGAGATTTTTGTAAGCTTGCCAAAAGTCATGAATATGAGTACAACTGTAATTTGCCGCCAAATCTTTTCTACAATTATGAATTTTAAAATGTTATTTAACATTTAAAATTAACTAATGTCAAATTATCCATTTTAAATTTGATCCTATTATTATAGCAATTTGGCTTCTTAGAATTCTAAATCACAGCTTGATAATCAAAACACCTTTGTTCTCAATTCCATTAATCAATTGTTTCCTCCTTCATAGTTAATTAATAAAACTAGCAGCTATGCTTTGTTTACCACTATCCCAATTTCTAAGATATTTATTTGAGATTTCTATGGGGACACATCTTTTAAGTTTCTTCTGGTTTTGCCATGAGGGCTTTCTTATTTGAAAGAAATCAAGGAATAGAAAAATGTCCTTAACTTCATTTTTTTCTAATCTAACACATAATGGATAAAAACATGCATGTGCATACACACATTTTATCAGCTGAATCAAGAATTAAAAATACAATTCAAACTTATGTTTATTATGAATATTTGAATAAAAAGAAGCAATTGTGTCTAACCTGTTTTTTTTCTGTGAAAGCACATGAAATTGTAAAAGGAGATTTTACCTGCACCTAATTGGCAGTTTTAAGAGTGATTTGTTTTCAGTTCTTAATTTATATTTCCCTGTAGAGAGAAGATTCTTCTGAATCTGTTGTCAGAGGCATAATTTGAATTTCCCTCAAATGTTGGTAATGAATTTATGCTTAACCACCTGCACATTCTAATACTGAGCTCTGTTTTGCTAAAAGCTGCAGTTGCAAGATAACAGATCAAAGTTAGGAGAACTGGCAAAATAAGTACAACTGAATCTCCTGAAGATGAAACCCATGCGCCATGGATTTATTGGCTGCTCACTACAAGTAACTGAACTGTGCAGTCTAGACAAAATATTTATTCAGTGTTCACATATATGGAGAGACTGAGAATTAAGGGGTTTTGGCTGATGTCTAAATCCAAACAGCTGAACTGATTTAAGTGTTTTCTGTAAACAAATTTGCAATTCAGGCTGTTAATTTGATCACTAACTCCCAGCTTCCTAGTTTCTAAGATACTGGAAATGATAAAGCCCCTTACATGAAGTAATAGAAATTCTAGTGTATCTAAAATTTCCCGGATTAAAATCACTCAAGGTTGCTTGGTGGCTTTTTAAAAACTTCCACATATATCTCCTTTTGGTACTTAAGTGCTCTTTTATCTGCTAAATCTTTCTGAAGCTGAGCAAACAGCAAGCCTTAAAAACAATTTTCTAGCAGTGCTAGAAAATCTCTAGTAACTGTGCTAGTTTAGCAGTGCTTATTAAAATACTAATAAATGACCATAAAAATGACATCGTGCTTCAGCCCTGAGAAATCAGCCATGTTTTCACAATTTGAAGATTATTACCCTTATTTTTACATAGCTTTGCAAGCACTGTTGAAAAATCCCTGTTTTAAAAAGGTGTTGTATTCTAAATTTCAAAAACAAAATTCTCAAAGGCTGGAAAATAAATTTGAAGATGTTATATTAGGATATAACATATGCTATTGATATAAATATCAATCTAAATGTTTTCCTCTTCCTTTGGCCAAAGGTAAATTGACTTATGATGCCTTTCATTACAATAGTATTATTTTGAATTGTTTTAATGTAACCAATGATGGTTTTGAGGTCATTATTTTTATTTCTTCAAAAGCAACCAGTGGCTTACTTCTCAGTTCTGGAACTCATCAGCATATCACTCCAGTCAGCAATCATTTATCAAAAACCAGTGTGTGTCAAGTCCTTGCCTAGACTTTTCGAATACACGGATGATGATCTAGATTCTACCATACAGGAAATCCTTGTCTTTTACTGGAACTGAGATTTCTGTGAGGCCGTTAAAACAAACTGATCATTGTGCCATCGCTTCATTCTTTCAAGATGAAAATATTGCTGTAGTTAATACCACTTCCACCTCACATCATATATAGACAGTGCTTTACCATCACAACTATATGTAACAGTATAAAGTTATTGAAATTTTTAAATGAAAGGCATCATTTTTGCACACTAGTCCAATGTAATCTTCCCTTGTAATTTCCAATTAAGTTGTTTATTGATTCCCATCTGTTCAGCCAAGTGATATTAACTAGTTTATCCAGTATTAATGAAGATCCCACATGTATTTCTGTAACAGTGTTTGTGTAATTATGTAACCATTTGTGATCAGCAAATTGTGTTTCTAATTCATTTTTGCCCCTTTATTAGTCCACCTTCAGAACTCATCTTGACTTGCTAACACTAAGTTTAAATTCAAATATCTGCCACTTCATTTTGTGATTCATAAGAAACAAAACCTGAGCTAATGAAGGTCAACACAAAGTGCAAAAAAATCAACAAATATGAATAAATGTAAGAGATTCTGTCATAGTCGCCCACATATTTCTCATTTCTTGTTTCTATTGAAGATGTATATTAGTTAAATACAGTTTTCGAATTAGTAGAATAAGTTATATTTTGCTTTGTTTTTATTCTGTGGTATAAAGAGCAATGGAAGGATGTGAGAGGACTTGAAAATCTACATGAGAAAGGCAGTGGAAGAATAAGCTTGCTAAGGCATCAAGAACTTTGAAAACCATGCTAAGGATGACTTTAAAAAAGCCATAGTAACAAGCTATGATGAAAATTTTTGCATTTTTCCAAGTTTTTACAATAATTTTATTTAACTTATGAGGTGTATGTGTCTATGGAAAGTTAAAATATGTGTAAAATAGTTAAAATTTATAACAATGGCAATTTTTGCATGGAAGTTTATTAGAATCACCCATCTTTAAAAGGTAATAAGAACTAATAAATTTGATACTGTATGTTACATTTCTCATTCAGAGATATTATAATATTCACTAACATAAGTTATTCTCATAGGATCATATTAGCTGCTTATTTTTTCTTTTAAAGATTTATTGGTTTTTATTGGAAAGGCAGATTTTCAGAGAGAAGAGACAGAAAGAGAGTAATTTCTTTTATCGGCAGGCTCACTCCCCAAGTTTCCTCACTGTAAAGTTTCCTCACTGGCTGGAGCTGAATTGATTGAAAGCCAGGAGCCAGGAGCCAGGACCTTCTCAGGGCCTCCTTCACAGGTGCAGGGCGGTAATGCTTTGGGCCATTTGACTGCTTTCCCAGGCCACAAGCAGGGAGCTGGATGGAGAGCGGAGCATCTGGGACACCAACTGGCACCCAAATGGGATGCTGGGACTTGTGAGGCATGATTTAGCTATTGAGCCATTATACTTGGCTCTAACTTTTTTTTTTAAAGATTTATTTATTTTTATTTGAAAGGCAGATATTTACAGGGAGAGAAGGAGAGACATAGAGAGAGAGCTCTTCCATTCTGCTCATCCACTTTTTAAACAGCTGCAGCGATCGGAAAGGAGGTGGTCTGAGACAAGAGCATCTTCCTTGTCTCCCTTGTGGGTGCGGGGTCCAAAGGATGGTCATTATCTGATGCTTTCTCAAACTAGAAGCAGATAGCTGGATCAGAAGCAGAGCAGGGAGGATGTCAAGTGACACACATATGGGATGCCAGTGTATACAAGCAGAGAATCAGCCTGCTGTGTCCACTGAGCCCCTTCCCTTTTCACTTTGCAAAGCTCATTTCTTGTTGATTCAATAGTTATTTAATGTTTAAAAAAATAATTTTAATGTTTGTTCGTATAATATCAACTACAAACGTTAAGGGTTTTCTCTGATTCAAAACCTAGATAATTGTGCCCATCAGACCTATTCAATGATCTATATAAATTGCTGTTTTCTTTCTTTACACTATTATGAATAAAATCAATTTAGAAGTTTCAGATAATGTGTCAACAGTTGGCACATTAGGCTAACCTTTTACCTACCAGTACTGGTATCCCATATGGGTACCAATCCGTGTTCAGGCTAAAGACCTTGGGCCCTTGTGTCCACATGAAAAACACAGAGGACGCTCCTGGCTTTGGATCAGCTCAGCTTCAGCCTTTGCAGCCATTTGGGAGGTGAACCAAGAGATGGCAATTCTTTCTAACTCTGTTCAATCTGACAATCCAGAAATATCTTCTATCTGTTGGTTTGCTCCCCAAGTGGACACAACAGCCAGAACTGAGCCAATCTGAAGCCAGGGGCAGGAACTTCTTTCGTGTTTCCCACACAGTTGCAGGGTCCCAAGACTGGGCAATCCTCTACTGCTTTCCCAAGCCACAAGTAAGGAGCCAGATATTATTACAATAGTATAGTCCTTCACATTGGTCCTAATTGGGCCCGGCGGCATGGCCTAGCCTTGAATGCCCCTGGATCCCATATGGGCTCCAGTTCTAGTCCTGGCGACCCCGCTTCCCATCCAGCTCCCTGCTTGTGGCCTAGGAAAGCAGTCCAGGACGGCCCAAAGCTTTGGGACCCTGCACCTGCGTGGGAGACCTGGAAGAAGTTCTTGGTTCCCGGCTTCGGATTGGCACAGCACCGGCCATTGCGGCTCACTCGGGGAGTGAATCATCGGAAGGAAGATCTTCCTCTCTGTCTCTCCTCCTCTCTGTATATCTGACTTTGTAGTAAAAATAAATAAATCTTTAAAAAAAAATACACACACACATTGGTCCTAATTGCATCATTCTGCTATTAAAGTCTTCAGGGCTGGCATTAATCCTCTGCCTACAGGCACAGTCAAAAGAGACAAGTTCTGTTTCTTCACATGGGTTGATTAGTGTTTCTGGAATAAGCATTTATGAATACAGACCAATTAATTTTACATGTGACAGAATGAAGGAGTAGGCAACAGGAACAGGAGCTGGGTTTCTAATCTCAAAAGTCAGACAGTATTCACATGCTGTCTGTGATTGTTTATTAGGTTTTATTGCTACTAAATGAAAGAACACATGCACTGTAGAAAATCTTAGTTTTTACAACATAATAATCTGAAATTGCATATACTGCTGCTTAATATATTTTTTCCTCTTTACAAATAAAAAGGTATGTACAAGCTCACATTTCATGTTCATAAATACTTTTATTATACAACTCTAGTCTGCACAGGAAGCTTTTCTGTGAATGTGTGACTTAAATATATAAAAGAAAAATAAACGAATAGTTAATCTCATTACTCTTGATTTAAAAAAAAAAAACTTAAAAAATCTGAAAATCAGGGGCCACTGTTGTGGTGTAGTAAGCCTCTGCCTGTGAGGCTGGGTGCTCCTCAGAGCCCCATTTGCTACATTCTTGTCCAATTCCTAGCTGCTGGTAGGAATACACAGGCTGGCCTAGGTACTTGGGCCTCTACTGCCCATATGGAATATGGAAGACTCAGTTGCAGTTCAGGATCCTGGCTTTAGCTTGGCCTACCTGTGTCCATTTGAGGAGTGAACCAGCAGATAAAAAAAAAAAAAAAAAAAAATGGGGCCCTGCGTGGTAGCCTAGCAGCTAAAGTCCTCACGTTGACATACCAGTATCCTTTGGCTGCTGGCTTGTGTCCTGGTTGCCCCACTTTCCATCCAGCTCCCTGCTGTGGCCTGAGAAAGCAGTCAAGGATGACCCAAGACCTTGGGACATTGTAGCCGTGTGGGAGACCCGGATGATGCTCCTGGATCCTGGCTTTGGATCAGCTCAGCTCCAGCAATTGTGGCCACTGAGGGAGTGAATCAATGGATGGAAGAATTCCCTCTCTGTTGCTCTTCCTCTCTGTATATTTGACTTTCCAATAAAAATAAATAACTAAATCTTAAAAATAATAATAATAAATTCTCTCTTTCTCTTTCCTTTGCTACCTCTCTCCAACTTTGTATGCCTATCCCTGCCAGTAACTTTAAAATAAATAAACAGAAATCTTAAAGTGAACTTAGCATGTCACTTCCAGCTGTCATTCAGTAGATTATAGGCAGAGTAGGCATTTAATAAATATCTAGAAACTTTAATTGGATTATAATTAACCTTGTAGATAGCTTAAACGAAAACTCACAATTAAAAAAATCAACTTTTATTGACCAAATTGCTCAGTTATAATTTGAATATTTTCTGATCCTTTCAGCTGTGACATCCATAACTGTTTGGATATAGAATTATTCCAGGAAATAAGAGAATTTATAAAAACAATACATATCTACTTCTGGTTTCTGAGTATAAATGATCTTTTTCAGTTTGATTTTGTAACTCACTTGCTTTTACTTGAGATCTATATTGAAGTTCCTCACTTCAAAATATCTCTGCCTCAATTATCATCATAGTAAGAACCCAAAGATTTCCTTTAGCACTGACCAGCACAGCAGTGGACAATTGGCTTTCAGAAGCACGTGTTCATCCCAAGGCCTGGCCAGCACATCTTAGTGTTCATACATGAGAGAGCAAATTAACATGGAGGTGTTTACTGTGATGATATTAAATCTAGTCTGGAATGAAGGGATGTAGATTTAATTAGTTTGAGAGAGAGAGGGAGATCGAATCCTATTTGCCTTTTCAATTCCCAACCATCTGCAATATTTGGTGGTTGGGTCAGACTGAAGCCAGAATCTGGGATTCAATCCAAGTATTCCACATGGATAGCAGAATTCCAAGCATTTGAGCCAGCACTGCTGCTTCCCAAAGCCGGCATTAACACAAAGCTGTAATTGAGATCCAGATACCTGGATAAAACTTAAGTACTAGATACCAGACTCAGGCATATGAACCAGTATTTTAACCACCAGGACAAAATCAGTCCCAAAGCATGAGGTTTAATACTGGCCACCTCTTCACTGGGCAGCTGACCTTAGCTGCAGTGTTTCTTTTAGGCTTAGTTTCCTCATCTCCTGCATTTTCTATAAACTTCACAGAATCATGATACTGATACCAAGTAAATCAATATGAAAAATTACTTTGTATGCTGTACATTGCCATTACTAATGACTGTTGCACAAAGAGTAATACTTTTGTTGCATGTTTAAAATATTTAACCTTATTAACTTCAATTTATTTAAAAGTGTATTAAAATGCAGTTAATTTTCCAGGTAATAAGCTAATCTGGGTGTTAAAGTATAGATATTCTGTTCTGTAAATCAACAGACACTTCAACAAAGTGCATAGTTACATCTTAACTTAAAAATCAGTATTTAAATAAATATTAAATATATTTTGGATTTGGTTATATACTCTTCATGGTGGAAAATGTTAAAATATGGTTCATATTTTGTATAATTTTCAAGAAAAAGTAATTATTACATTTATTTTTGTGGTATTAGACCTAGGAACATATATATATGCATATGTACTATAATTTTGTTTAAAATCATGTAATATATAAACACTTTCAGCTGAATATTGACAGACCTTGTAAGCTTTGCAAAAATAGACTAGTGTCTCAAAAAACTTTGAAGCTTCTACAGGGAAAAGGAAACAATAAATATAGTGACATGACAACCTACATAATGGGAGAAAATATTTGCAAATTATTTATTTAAGAATAGGTTAATAATCAAGACATATATGAAACAGAAACACAATATGAAACAGAAAATATAATCGATCCATTAAAAATGGGCATGAAATATAAATAGTCATTTTTTTGAAAGGAATTATACAAATGTCCAACCAGTACATGAAAACACATCAGACAGAACTAATCATCAGGGAATTGCAAATCAAAATCACTGTGAAAGAGAGATTCATTGTAGTGAGAATGGCTTTTATCAGAAAGACAAAGGATAGCAAGTGTTAGGGAAGACAGAAAAAAGAAACCCCTTGCACACTGTACATCATGAGGCAAATTAGTACAGCTAATAAGAAACACGGAATAGGGCTTCTTCAAAATATTAAAAATGGGACTATCATTAGACGAATAATCCCAGGTCCTCTGGAATCTAGCACTTGTCATGTTTTCTCTTGCCCTCTTTACATCCTCCTCCGACACTATGTGGACATTTTTATTCAGAGTTCTTACTCAACAACTTGCTAAATGACATTGCTAGTGCATTTATGCCTATGCATTGTCAAGTTTTAGAAAAATGTGTAACACTAGATTTCACTAAGTAATAAATTTAGGGCCTGGCATGGTAGCCTAGTAGCTAAATCCTTACCTTGCATTTACCATGATCCTATGGGGGCATCAGTCCATGTCCCAGCTGCTCCACTTCCCATTCAGCTCTCTGCTTGTAGCCTGGGAGAGCAACAGAGGATGGTCCAGGACCTTGGGATCCTGCATCTATGTGAGAGACCTGGAGGAAGTTCCTGGCTCCTGACTTCAAATTGGCTTAGCTCTGGCCATTGTGGCCACTTGGGGAGTTAATTAGTGGACAGAAAAACTTTCTGTCTGTATTTCATTCTCTCTGTGTATCTGCCTTTCCAATAAAAACAAATAAATCTTTTTTTTAAGAAAGAGTTTAAATTTGACTACATGAGAATCATACACACATATAGTAAATTTGTAGGGAAATGGAATTAAATCATTTTTACAAAGCATTTTGAAATTATTGCATGTTTTTTCACAGTACTTATTTCCCACAACCTTTTTAGTGGTTCCTAACAAGCATGGATCTCAAAAATTTTGTACCAAAACAATTATATTTCTAAAATTTCATTTTTTCTAGCCATGTTAAAAAGTGTATATGTGGTACATAATGATGTTATATGTATAGTATATTCTAGATAACTTGCTAGCTTTTTATTTAATGAAATTCTATTATTTTTAAAGACTCTAGTTTGCTTTGAAACGTAGCATTACAGAGAATAAGGAGAAAGAAAGGCAGGGGAGGGTCAGAGGGAGAGAGAGGTCTGGTTTACTCTCCAATGGCCATCATGACCAGGGCAGGATCAGGCCAAAGCCACGAGTCAAGAACTCTATCCAGGTCTCCCAGGTGGAAGAGCCTCAAGAACTTGGGGTCATCTTTTTATGCTTTCCAAGGAGCTTTAAGGGAAAGCTGAATCTAAAGTAGAGAGCCAAGACTTGAACTGCCCTCCTTTGGGTTTAACCCACTGGACCACAATGCTGTCCCCAGTGAAAAGTCTCTAGCAAAGATAGAAGCTGTGGTGTCAGTTCTCTATACGTCTGGCAGTAGATGCTCTTTGTCTCGTATTTTCCAAGTAACCCTGTCCCTTGTTGAACACTTTCAGATACATAAATGATGAAGTTTTAAATAAAATTACTGCCATTCTTTGACCATGGATGAGGTTTGAAAGGGATAGATCACTTTCAAACCATAGCATAACTATTGCCCAAGTTCATAGTTGGTTGTTTTCTTGTTTTTTTTTTTTTATTTTTTTACAGAGGGGTGAATTATACATGTTTTGCCTTTTCACTTCTAGAATGGATTTTAAATTTTATATTGTCTGGTATGGTGTTTTCAATACCTCTTTCAATGCAATTCAAAATACTATTTTGTGTATTGTTTTGCTTTTATGAGTGAAAAATCAGTATGGTCTTCAAATTTTGCATTTCATTTCCTCCCCTGTCATCTTTTGCTATAATATATTGGGCTTTTAGTTCTCCTATGATGCTCTTAATTCACCATATTGCTTAATTTTGTGTAGTTAAGCCTATGTACTATGTCAATGTTTCAATTTATTTTTGCTTTTGCTCTTTAAAGAAATCTGTAAAAATATTGGAAATATCCTTAACGATTTCTGCTTTTGAAAATTTGTGGACCAATTATTTCAAATTTGTTACTTTTTAAAAAGAATGCCTGTGGCATGGAAACATAATTACATTTCATTTTTCTTAGATATTTCACTTTTACATATCTTATCACTCTTATTTAAACTACTATGTTCATGAATTTAACTTTTTCATTGAGGTGTAAAGGAATAAGTGTTCAAGGTATCTGAGGTTTGTTCTAAATATCTTCTATGTAACTTCCTACTATGTTAAAATATCTTTCAAATCACAAAAATGGCATTATTCATTCCAATCTGCTTTTTTTTCCAATTTTTTTCTTCTTTGCTTTTATTTTTTTGTTCCTGTTAATTTGAGTATATATTTAACATACCATGCATTTCAAAAGTTTCATGCCATTATTATTCTTTGGCTGATCAAATTTGTTCCATTATTGTTGCAGTTAGCACTTTATGAACTGCTTTTTCTAAATTTGAGTATTTTTAATGTGCTTACACTGCTTCTTTCATTGTTTTTGTTCTCGCATTTGAGGTTTTTCTGGAAGAGTGGTAATGGTACACCATGATTTTCCCTAATAGGCACTATTGATTGTTACTTTCCATAATATCTGCCTAAAGTTGAAACAGAGATATTTTCCTTTATTTTCTTTTGACTTGAAGGACACTAATAATACATCAGAGTTGTCAAAGCTTTTTGTCGTTCTATAATATTCTTTTAGTTTTATATATTGAGGCATAAAGTTAGAAAGAATCAAGTATTAAAAAGCAAAAACAAACAACAAAAACCTCTTCTTGATAACAGGCATTCAAAAACGTTGTTTTTTTAAATTTTTTTGCCAGTTTACACTTGTTGGCATTTCTGATAATTCTTGACTCCAAAAATATAAAGGAGTAATCAATTAAGATGACACATTTGGTCAATGGTATTTTAACTTGATTTATTTTGCTATCACAATACTTTTGCTAAAATGTTAGCACCATTATCAGCTTTATAATTGGCCAGTTCCATAGTTGAAAACGCTTTGATGCAGGGTCTAAACTTTGCTGTTCACCTCTCCTGGTTATTCTTAATTTCCTGATTAAGTTGGGTGAAAGCATATGATGCAAGTGGTTTACTCCACCAATTGTATTTTAATTCTATTGTTTCATAAGCACAGAGATTCAAATATTTTAACACCAACTTAGTGTAGATCCAACAGGTGAGTGATTATCTGCAAGGCTGACATAGTTTATAGAAATTGAATTATAATAGTTTTCCACAGCATGAATGAATTTGACATTTGTTTTAGAGAAGCAATAACTTTCAATGCCAAGTTTTTTGACTTTAAAAGCTTAATGGATTGCATAAGACAGCCGAGTGAAAACTGCTGTTGCATTGTAATGCTGTTGGCAAGAAAAGTAAAAGAGCTGTAAAATAGACAACACATTGGTATGAAATGCTAACTTTACTGGAAATGCAGCAACCAACAACATGATGGAAAACAACCTAATTTCATAAGATAGAATCTGCATTGTATTTTTTTTCTAAATATTTATTTATTTGAGAGTCAGAGAGAGAGAGAGAGAGAGAGAGAGAGAGGGAGAGACAGAGAGACAGAGAGAATCTTATATTTGCTAGTTCATTGCCCAGCTGGCTGCAACAGCCAGGGCTGGGTCAGGCCAATAGAGTGATGAGAGAGGGAGGAGAAGGGAAAGGCAACAGAGAAAAGAAGATAGGGATCCTCTATCAGAGCATTCACTCCCTAGTTTGTCACAATGCTTGGGGCTCTGCCAAGCAGAAATCAGAGCATGAATTCTCTCTAGGTCTCGCATGTGGATGACATGAGCCCGGGTACTTTGTGCCACCATCCCATGCTTTTAGCCAAGCAGCATTAGGAGGAACTGAATTAGAAACAGAGAAGTTGGGACTTGAACTAAAACTACAATAATGGATACCAGTGTTGCCAGCTGTGGCTTAACCTCCTGCATCACAATATCAGCCTCAAGATGTTTATTTCAACATAAATGAGCATATCTAACAATAAGTTAAATTTCTTCTCATTTATGCCTAAAATTTAGCTCATTTATATTCACTACAGTTTCATTGAAGAAATGTAAATCACTTCTGATTTTGATTTTTGATTACTGAATGCTTGGGAAAACTTTTTTTCTCAAGGGAATCTATAAATTGGAAATAAAACCCCATGATAAATATTTGTAAAGTGCACTATTAATTAATGCATCGATCAAAAACACAGACTTTTTAGTTTATTGTCTTTCAACATGTGAGTAAACTGATAATGGTTTCTGCCTTGTGCATGTCTATATTAAATGATTTTTTTATTATTAATTATATTGCATTATGTGACACAGTTTTATAGGTACTGGGATTCTTCCCATCCCTCCCTAAACCCTCTTCCCATGGTGGATTCCTCCACCTTGCTGCATTGCCATAGTTCAAGTTCAGTTGAGATTCTTTCATTGCAAGCATATACCAAGCATAGAGTCCAGCATCTTATTGTCCAGATGATAAGTTCAACGGCTTCTTGGGGAGACCATCTCTGGTCTGAAGGTAGAGCCTACATAGTATCATCCCAATCAATTAAAAGGCTCCTCATGATGTGGGGAAAAGGGAACCCTACTCCACTGCTGGTGGAGCTGCAGGTTGGTACAGCCTTTATGGAAATCAGTCTGGAGAACACTCAAACAACTCAAAATCTGCATACCATATGACCCAGCAATAGCACTCCTAGGAATATATCCAAAACACCTGTTTCACGACAAACCAACATGCATCCCTATGTTCATAGCAGCACAATCAGTAATTGCAAAAACATGGAAGCAACCAAAATGCCCATCAGCAGAAGATTGGATAAGAAAGCTTTGGTTCATCTACTCCATGGAATACTACTCAGCTATTAAAAAAAAACAAATTGCAGTTCTTTGTGGCTAAATGGGCCCAACTGGAAACGATAATGCTAAGGGAAATGAGCAAATCCCAAAAGGTTAGATACCACATGTTTGCCTTGATTTAACCTATAATTTTTGTTTGTTTGTTACTTTTTGAACCTGTAATTGATACTGTCTCAACCCAGATGTTTTGAAGAATTGAACCTGCATTATTTTTAACATATTGTTTACTCAATACTATGTCAATTAATTCCATAACATTGTATATTGATGCTGATGTTTTGTTGGGGCTTTTAACTGACCAGAACTTTACTCTGATAGCTCTACCTTCAGACCAGAGAAGGTCTCCCCAAGAGGCCACTGAGCTTATCTGGATATTAAGATGCTAGACTTTATGCTAGGTATATGCTTGCAATGAAGGAATCTCAACTGAACTTGAACTGTGGCAATGCAGCAAGGTGGAGGAATCCACTAGGGGGGGAGGATTGTGGGAGGGGTGGGGGGAATCCCAGTGCCTATAAAACTGTATCACATAATACAATGTTAATAACAATTAAAAAAAAAAACAAAGTCAATGCTTCCAAAAAAAAAAAGCCCCCTCATAACATCAGCAACAATTATAATGTTATGGAATTAGTTGACATGGTATTGAGTAACCAATATGTTAAAAAAAATGCAAGTTCTTAACCACATCCTATGACTATTTCATTGACATTTCAATTTTAGTTTATATACAACCGGGTTCTATACACCTTAAAATGGCTATAGATTACTATTCAGCTGTCTCGTGTCTATTTTCATTGTAGTATTTAGCTTTTTATAGCATTGAAGTATAATTTTTTTGAACCTGGCTTTTTTTTTTGGTAGTCTAGACTGGCTTATAACTCTAACAAAACATATGTCAACAGTTTAGGTGCAGAACAGTTTTAAGCAGGAGTGTGCAGAGAAATCTTCAATGCCCTTGTGAGGAGTAACTAATCTTCGTGCCCCACCTAGTAAGATATAAGTGAATGCACACTGACCTTTTCCTTAAATGATTTTTTAAAACTGCCATGACACAATGGCATGATGCACTGTCTCATGTTTTTAAACTCTAATAAATTCTAAGGTTTGACCTACCATTGCTGGAGCAAACTGGCATGATAGAAATGAGTTAAATCACATTTAGCTGAAATTTCTGTTTGACAGCTGCAATATTTTAAAAAATATTTATGTCATAAGATCAATTATTTCGGTTGGGAGTTGACATTTCTTCATAAATTTGGAATTATTTTGAATAAAACATATGTCACTATTCATCTGGGCAGTGTTTTCTTCTTACCTATCCCAAATAACGTATCTGCAATTTCTTCATTTTTTAATTGATATTTGATATAAACATTATTGTGTTCTATATGCAATTGTTTGTTTACATTATTCAAGATCTTATTTTTTGTAAACTTCAGATTTTAGTCTTTCACACAAGATGTTAGTCTTTCCAACAAAACTGCTGTAGGTAAAACATCGATTTATTTTATCATGTCTGCACTTAAAATATGCACATACTTGCACATTCATGTATGTGCTTGCAAATATCAGAGTCATTTTATTTCTGATTAAAACTGAAAGCTTGGGTTGTGATATAAGTATTTATTTTCACTTAAAATCATTAATTTTTAAAATGAATTTAACTTTTAGAAAAATGCAAATTTACTGTGTATCTGCAGTAAACACCTTTAGTACAATCGATGTTATTAACTTCTGTTTTTCTTAATATATAGCTTTTTCATTTTACTCTGAGGTAGTAAATTCTACTTGCCTTTCATGATGCAAATTGCAGCGTAACTTCATTTTAAAAAATTGTTTCCAAAGGAATACTAATTTCTTCATTACTAGTTGATTCTGCTTTAGCAGTATTTTGCTATTGTTGTCTTGCTGACAGTTTTCTCATATTTATTCATAAACCAGAAAAATAAATTCTATGTTATATGTGTGACTTTTGCTATATGCTTTCATTGGTTGAAGAACACTAAGGATGTTTCTATTTCCTGGCTGTTGTGAACAATGCTGCAAAAAAGGAAGTACAGACAAATTTCATCTCCTTAAGATATACATCAAGAAGCAAAATTTCTGGGTTGTATGGGAGCTCTATGTTTAGATTTTGAGGATGTTCCATCCTTATGTTTTCCATAAAGGCTATACCAATTTACATTCCCAACAAGAAAGCAGGGCGGCGTATGGAGGGTTCTTTTTTCTGCAGTTGTTGTCTTTGGTGTTTGTGGCCGAAACCATTCTTAGCCATGTGAGGTGATACATTATTCTGATTTGGGTTTACATTTGCCTGATAATTAGTTGTGCTAAACATATTTTTGTCCATCTTGTAAAAATCTGTTTATGTGTATTTTTTAAAAAAGACTTATTTATTTGAAAGACAAATTACAGAGAAAGGGGAAGGGAAGGAGGAAGAAAAGAGAACAACAGAAGGGGATAGGATGAGAGTGAGAGATCGTCTGTTTGCCAGTTCATATTCTACATGGCTCCAATAATTTGAGCTGAGCCAGACTGGTTCCAAGGACCAGGAATCCTCAGTATCTACAGCTTTATCAACACATTAATGGGGATTGGAATTAGAGCATCTGGGATTTCAACAGGTGGTCATATGGGATATCAGTGCCAAAGATGTATTTTCACTCTATTGCTCATGTCCCATGCTATGTAAATGCTTTTTAGTTTGATGAAATCCCATTTGCCTATTTCTACATTTTTTATTTCCTCTGGTTTAGAGGTCTGATCCAGAAAATCTTTACCTATTCCTGTGACTTCATACTTTTTCTGGTAGTTTCAAAGGTTTCTCATCCGGATGTTTAATCTAGTTTTGAGCTGACTTTTGTAGATGGTGAGAGAGATGTCTAGTTTTTTGGGGGAGAGGGGATGGATGTGTGTATCCAGTTTTGTAGTATCTCTATCCTTTTCCCAATCATACTATTACAACTTTCTTATTAGTTAGTTAACTGTTTGTATGTCCTTCCACATTGATGTACAGATAAGTTCATCAGCCACTACTATTTAAACAATTAACGTAACTTTTGCAATAATTTTAATGCTAGGAGTGTAATGTCTCCTATTTTGTTGCTTTTGCTCAAGATCATTTTGGCTATTTGGGTTCTATTATGGTTCCACACAGTTTTAATATTTTAATATTTTTTTCTAATTTTGTACAATTATCACTGGGATTTTGATAGGGGTTGTATTAAAAGTACAAAGTACTTTGAACAGCATGCACATTTTAATAATATCCATTCTTTCAATGCATGAATATGGAATGTTTTTCATTTTTTTCTTTTTCAATTTGTTTGATCAAGAATTTGTAATTTTCACTATTGAGATCATTCACATCTTTGATTCAACTTATTCTCATTTTTTCTATCTATTTGAATGGGATTCATGGATATGATATTATCTTTGCATTGTCACATATGGCCTTCATTACAATGAGGAATGATTATTCCATATCTAATTTCTTAGAGATTTTATCCTGAAGGTGTGTTGAATTTTGTCAAATGACATATCAATGTGAATAGAGTGTTGGTAAGTGTGTCTATAACACTGAAATTAACACCCTTCATAAATGCACTGTGGCATAAAATGAAACAAAGCTGAATATTACCTTCCTGTAGTAATAAATTTTTAACAAATGAGTATTCTATACTGTATCAACTCATGTATTGTGGGGTTAAATTCATTTAGAAGTAAGCAAAATTAAAACTTCATTTCTCAGTATCATAAACATTTTTCAGTAACATAAGCATTTTTTTTCATTAAATCAGTAGTCAAATACGGCAGGTGGCTACCATATATAACATAGCTCTAGCTCAACCTCGCTCAACCTAGCTCAACTCTAGCTCAACCTAGGTTTATCCATCCATACTAGATGCTTTTCAAAGCAATACCTTATTTTTATCTTCATTCCATGTACATAACCTTACATGTTTGTGAGACTATTTCTACTATTTTTTTTATCTGGTCTGCTACCTGTTTTCATGCATCTTATTACTATAAAGGGCAATATCCTTATAAATCAAAACTTATTTTCGTTGTCATTTACACTGAAACCCATTAAGACAGTATAAATGTCCTTGTAAAGAAAACCACATACTGTTATGTGCACACACTAGTATCTTCATAATGTTTCCTTAACAGTTTTTAAAATAAGAAAGGAAATAGAAAGGAAGGAAAGAGTAAGGAATAAGGATGAAAGGAAGGCAGGATGGATGAATAAAATGAAAGATTTTCTGCTAACTCTCTAAATACATCACATCTCTCTAATATTTAAATCTACCAGCTTTTTATTTAAAATATGAGTATTTGCCTATATGGAAGACAGTTATAAATAGAAAGGAAGGCACACACACAGACACACACACACACACACACACACACAGATTGAGAGAGAGAGGGAGAGAGAATCTTCCATCTACATTCACTTTCCAAATGGTCACAAGGACTGGGGCTGGGGTAAGCTGGAGTGAGGAATCTGCAGCTTTATCCAGGTCTCTCACATGGATGCAGGGAACCATTTACTTGCTTCATCTGTTATTTCTCCAGATACAGCCAGGACATAAACAGGTTCCCATATGGGATACCTGTGCTGCTTAACACTTGTAACATAAAATCTGCCTCACTCCATTAGCTTTTATGCAATACAATGTCTCTCCCAATATATTAACACCATGAAATTAAAAAAAAAAAGAATGACATACATAAAATCTGTTGCCTTTATAGTAGTAACTTTTTAAGCTTTGGATCTCAGTTTCATTACTACTCAAAAGAAATCTCATATATCTAAGATTTAGGATTAACGAACAAGCATCTATAGAGCAAATGTTGTGTGCCATCACAATACAGTTATTTACATGCCTGTGATTTGTCAGAATCTGAACATGACACATCGTTGAAGGTCCTTGGTGTGTTATCCTAGATGATAGTACATACAGATTTTAATCACAGAATTCAACAAGTATCTCTCATATAAATATGTACACAGAGAACATAAAGTTCAAAATACCCAGTGTTAAGTAATTGTCCATGAATATTTCAGATGTAATTCCTTGAATTCTATTTTGACTTTGTATACTGGTTCTACAGAGTATAAAGACAGCTGGTTTTGTAAATCTTTATCCTAGACAATATAAATTAGTTGAAGCAGATTATAATTGAAATACTACACAATTACTCTGCATTTTGGTTCACATCAATTTCAGTGAAGTGTAGTTACAAGCAATGTTCTAAGGACTTTTTTTCTCCCAGAGAGCTGGTTTCCATTTACCAAGTGAAAAGGCACAATAAGAGGCTTTAGGATATATGTAGAAAAACTGAAATAAAACAAGATGTGACTGTTTTATGAAGGGTTTGAAGCCCTCTTGTATATCTTACCTTCAAGAAATTTAATATCATATTCTCCTATAATCAGATGAAACTTCCACAATTTATTCATATGAAACATTATTGATCATAGCTGCTAGCACTAAATGGGAGGCTTCACATTTTTCTTTTTCCCTAAATCAGTTTTCAGTCCTGGCTCATTATTTTAGTATGCATAGCTTTTTTATTATTATTATTAAATGCCTTTAAAATATTTATTTGTTTTTATCAGAAAGGCAGAGTCAGAGAAAAAAGGAAAGTTTTTCTATCCACTTGTCCATTCCTAAAATGACCACATTGTCAGAGTTGAGCTGATCCAAAGCCAGGAGCCAGGACCTTCTTCTGGGTTTCCCACGTGGATGCAGGCGAATCTAAACCAGTCTCACTGGTGTCCCAGAGTGTAAACAGAAAGCTGGGTCAGAAGTGGGGCAGCAGCGACTCCAGTCATCTCCCATAGGGGATGCACGTGCTGCAATCACACTTATTAGACTACTAGGCCAGAACAGCAGCCCCTTATAGGATGCTTCTTAAGTTATCTTTATATTTAAAACACAGCTTATGTGCTACTGTATAAAATTTTAGTACGATGTTGAATACCGCTACAAGTCAAATAGAGTAATGAACTTGTCCTTGTAACTGTTGTTAAGACTATTATCAATTCAAGAATATATCACTGATACAATTCTAAAAGCATCTCCAGGTTGTTGCGCACTCTTTCTCTGTGTGTGTGTGTATAAATATATATATATATATATATATATATACATATACATATATTTATCAATGGTTCATGTATCTACAATTTAGTTATATATGTATATAAAACATCAATGTAAATATTTAGAAATAATAGCTATCATTGTTTTTCAAATAATGATATTCAAGATCTAAAAACTTGCTTTTTGAATCCACACAAATAGTCTGGAATTTTTCTGTCTGAATACAACAGATTAAGAAAAAGAAAAAGAAAAACCATAATGACTTTGCTTTATCCTGCTACTTTGGTATACAGACTGTCTTTAACCTAACTATACCTAGACCCCAAGTAACCAAATGAGTCTTTGAAAGCTTAGCACTGAGCCACAAACCACACAGTCTGTACCAAGGCTATTCTGCCAAATACGCCATACTTTACTTTATTCTTAGAAAACCACTATTGGCACTTCAAATGCACTGAAGAGTAGAATGCTATGCCTTAAGATCCAGATTAGCTGTTTTCTAAAAAATAAAACAAAGTACACAAAAACAAGTCAAAAACTTCTTTATAGTCTATTGTCACTCTCCTGGAAAAAAAATGTAGACTTTGTGGCATTTGTACCCAAATTTATCACAACCGTTAAAACATGTCTATTTTTCCACAATCCTTGTTAAAGACTGAACATTTCCTATTATGTTTATCTTTAAGTATTAGTGTTGAAGACAATTAGAAAAAGTGATATGTCCAAAAAAAAAATAAACTGCAAAATTGATCTGTTTGAGAATATTACCAAGCACTTTCCCCTCATATTTTTGGTATATGCTTTCTCCCTTATTTTAAAATTTGACAATTTTATCATATACAGCTTCCGACACTGCCACTTATTCTGGTGTTTTATCAGGTAATGACAATGACTGTAATAGCATATTTGCAAGTTATATTGCCTGAATTACTACCTAGATTTTATTACCTTAGTGCAGCTCATTTTAAAATAGCTTGAAATTTTCTAAAGAATAATTTCATTGATATTGAAGTTCAAGCAATTGCTAATCACACTTAAGTTAGAAATTTTCTGGTAAAAAATATCCACTCATCATACATACCCTCTATTTTGGGCTGATACTTCCTTCTCTATTTACTACCTTTTAATAAAGGGTCTTATTTTTAATATGTTTTTTTAAAATATTTATTTTATTTTTATTGAAAATTCAGATATGCAGAGAGAAGGAAAGATAGAGCTTCAGTCTGCTGATTCATGCTTCAGGTGGCCACATTGGTAGAGCTGAGACAATCTGACCAGGAGCTTCTCTGGGTCTCCCACATGGGTGCACAGTCCCAAGACTTTGGGCCATCCTCATCAGCTTTTTCCCTTGTCACAGACAGGGAGCTGGATGGGAAGTGGGGCTGCCGGGACACAAACCAGTGCTGACATGATATGGGATCCTGGGCTCTGCAGGGCAAGGATTTTATTCACTAGACTACCGTGTTGGGCCTGTATTTTTAATGTGTATTTTTAAGTTTTATTTTCATTCCCCCTGACCCTAACAATTTTTTGCTTTAGATTATCCTATATTTCAATCTGCCTAAAGATGATCATATACATTGTGCCACCTTCATTTGACTTCACTTACAGAACTTCTTTCTCTCCCTCCAAGTAACATATATAATAACACTCAAATGGAAGAAATTTTTAGCCATATTATTAAATGATTATCACTGACTCAGCTTGGAAATCTTGGTACATGTAGCCAGTTCATTTCCCATTAGCAATCTTACTTTATTAGGTCAATTATTTCTTTAATTTTAATTACATATCCATGAAACTAGTTCCAAGGCTCCGTGCCTTGCACAACATACACATATAATTTATACTTTTCAAGGAAGGAAAAAGTTGTCAGCCTGCTTCTTTGTTTTTAAGATGCTTTAAGAATAATGTTTTCAATTCAGTTATACTTTGGTAATTGTTAATATTCAACTTTCGTGTGCTGTTGTCCTAAATGCCATCCACTGAATGATGATTTGGATAGAAAAATATATATATACATATATATCATACCATCAAGGAAACTGTATTTCTTTTGTAATTGGCTGAAATCCCTATAGTTCTAAATTTTATACAAATTTTATTTGACTCTTTGCTTTTATATCCGTATTTTCACGTTTATCCTTTTTTGTTGCATACTTATTTTTTTAGATTTCTATTTATAATTTTTATTAATTTATTGCATTTTTATTAAGTTTTAAACAACTTAGAACATGCCCAATTCACTGATTGCTATAAATCAAGCTTTGATGATAGTAATACATTACTTTATATTTAAAAAATTTTTAAATTTCATTTATTTCATTAACGTAAGTTATTTACATGTAGTGAGCCTTCATTTCATTTCATTAAGTATATAGAAATGTGTATATGGTAAATTTGTAATTGAAATTTTTATGTTAGGGAAGGAATATGTTGTACATATTTGAGATTCTTTGGGAAGCATTTCAATTATTGAATTATTACAAGGTAGCATTTTAAGAAGGATATTAATATCCTAATGTGTATATTTATTAAGTGGGGTTGGGGGACAATTTTTAAATTTTTTTAAGACTTTTTTTTGAATGAAACATAAGCTATGCGTGAATGGGTCATAAGGTAGTACTTGCTTATTCGTGAAACATCAACTACCTTCCTTCACATCTATGTGCGAGATAATGAGATTCCCTCTACTATTCAGCATTGAGAAATCTTTCTAATTTCAGACATAAATGAAAGTTTGCAAAGGAAAAATGCAGCCTAATTAGTGACACAAAGCTTTTATCATCATAACTTCAAGCAAAGTATTTACTTTCACATTTGCTACAGATTAAGTTATAAGAGAGGTCTTCGAGGTACCAAGGGATTTTTCACAGTATTAATGCAAAAAAATGTGCTCTTTTTAGAATTTTATAATCACAAGAAGCAAGCATGTTTTATTATGGCTGCTACCTTTCTATCTACTCTGAAAAGAGGAAAAAGAGGGGAAATTGAAATGCCAAACCTTTACCAAGTGCTACTGCCAGACTTTTATGGATTTTTTCCTTTATCAAAATTTATGTGTTTAAAATATTTTTAAATACAGTCTTTAGATATTCTGAAAGTTTGAGTTTAACAGTGCCTATAGGATATTACCACAGAAACAGTAAAAAAGCATAATTTAGAATATTAGATTTTGCATTAAGTCTATGCTCTTTATGAGTGTTCTGCATTATTTCAGTGATACTATCTTTTCAAGAAGATTTTCAAAAATAGAGTGTTGCAATTATTCATTCATTGCTTAATTATTCATCATATTTATAATACGGAATAGTTATTCATTAGTAAAAATAAAAAAAAGTGGCAATGAAATCCAGAGAAAAAGCAATGCTAAAATGGACACAGCTGTGGGTTTATTAAATCCAATTCATTCCTAATTTAGTAAGAGCTCCCACTGATTCTAAAGATAGTTTTGCCTGAGTTAGGACTGAAAAATTGGTCTTTATATTCAGACAGTGCAATTGTATTTAATGCTTGGATAGTTATTCTATTCTGTCTTGACGCCAGTAGTGCCCTTGGTTTATAACTTAATGTTCAGAACCAAAATGTATTCTGTAAAAAAAAAAAAAAAAAAAAAAAAAGGTAAGCTATACAAAACTAATCACCTACTTGGAATACTTTATTGTGGCATATTGCAGTTATTTTGCTTTATAAAAATCATTGATAAAATACATAACTCACTATATTTACCTCTTTTTCTTTAAAGTTATTTACTTGTATTTTAAGGTAAATTAAACATGTATGCACTATGGAGATGGCAAAGCTTTTCTGAATTATGATGAAAATGTATGGCTTTGAAGAATCCATTTTCTTTGGGCTCTAATGTGACAGAGTGAATATTACTGAAAATGATAATGAATAAAATTAGAAGTTTTTTTAAGGTTTATTAATTTTTATTCAAAAGGCAGATTTACAAAGCAGGAGAGACAGACAGAAAGATCTTCTGTCTGCTGGTTTACTCCCTAAGTGCTTACAATGGCCTGAGCTGAACTGATCTAAAACCAGGAGCAAGGATCTTCTTCTGGGTCCGTACAGGTGCAGAGTACCAAGGGTTTGGAATGTCCTTCACTACCTTCCCAGGCCACAAGAAGAGAGCTGGATGGAAAGTGGAGCAGCCAGGACACAACCTGTCACCCATATCCAACCCCATTGCATATAATGAGGAGGCTTTAGCCACTAGGCTATGCTGCCAGGCAAACATTAGAAGTTTTGATTTGTATTAATGCATCTATCTTTATATCCTCCCCTCAGTTCTTGGATGATGTCTTCTAGAATTTACCCTGTTTCTCTGGACAGAACACAGCAATCAGCCTTGTCTCTACTACTGAAGTGACCCTAGGGAAACTATAAGCTTCTCGTGCTCCGTCTATAAGATATCACTGAAGTGCTCTCCAAGCCTCTCTCTAGCTTAACATTCTGCAAGCCTTGAATTTTGCAGGAATTCTGACAATATCTTAGCCAAATATATTAGCTTATGACTACAATGGTCTCATTGTTCAAACAACAAACTAAGATTTAAATTTTCCAGGATCTTTATAATCAAAATACCCACATATAACACTTCATATTGTTAATAATTGATGCACATCTGTCCATTAACTAGCTTCCATGAGAATCTTAGTGCTTTAGGTCTGCCGTGTTTCTAATGAGCAAACTCCTAATTTATACTTTCATCTATCAAGTATTGTACTTTTCATATTCTTTGGAATTAAATCTGAACTAAATGAAATCTGTTCTATTTATGTTAATTTTTAAAAAGTCTTAAAAAGAGTAGAACTTTTAAATTTAGGAAAAAGGCATGTTTCTGTGTAACAATTTATTCTACAGTGATTTCAAGCAAGAAATGACTACAATAGCTTGATGTCCATATTTTTATTTAGCTCAAAAAGTTGAAAGTTTTTTTTCCCTAGTGTTAGTTAGGAATGTTCTCATGTGTTAGGCTTTGCATGGCTATCAGTGAAGCCAGAATAACCAAGGCAGACCAAATAGATTCAGACCTACCTGTCTCAGCTTCCAACAAAACAACCCTGAACACATGATGGCTAAGGCACAGGGGCTGAGATGTTTTGACAAGTGTGTATTTGTATCACATCTATTAGAACATCAATGGCCAACATTAATCACATTACTGCACTCCAAAATCAAGGCAAAGTGAAGTAAGCCACGTCCTTTGATAAGAGGCACTATAAAGTCATGTAACAAAGGGTATGTATGCAAGTGGTGAAGCAGAATAGAAACCATTCATGCAATCTCTATTGGCTAATTCAGTAAGTCCACTAGTCTTCATGATTTGAAAATATAGGAAATGACCTCTACTTTTTTATTATATAGATCAAATGTTATTAGAAGAGAAGTACCTTAGCTTATTGGTTAAGATACCAAACCTGAAGAAATTTAGGCTCAATGAAATAAGCCAATCCCAAAGGACAAATATCTTGTTCTCTCTGAAATAAGACAACATTAATGCAAAACACAAAATAGATATTTAGGTGAACAAGTACATATGTATTTCATCTACAGGGACTGTATAGTGGAGACTATACTGAGAACTGAAGTTATAGTGTAGTAAGCATCTCTATTTGTGAATAAAAAGTGAATTCCCAATGAAACTGCTAAATATATCTTGACAATAGAATGCTGGACTCTAATATATATATTAGACACTCAAGGACTTGTGTTCCTACCACCATTTGGAAGAGCTGTGTTGAGTTTCTGCTTCCCATATAGAGTATGGACCAGACCCCGCTGTAACAGATAAGTGAAGACTAAGAGAGTAAGATCATTCTCTCTCTATTTTTCTCTCCTTCTTTATCTCTCTCTTGCTTTATTTCTCTTTCCCAACTCAGCAAATATTTTTTTTCTTCAGTCTGTTCCTTAAATGCTCCTTAATTTTCAGTTTTTCTAAGTTATATACTTTTAAAATCTGATTTTATGAGTCATGACTTTAATGACTTATTTTGCATCTCTCTCATGATTGTTAGCAATTCATCTTTTGTGCATTGACTTTAAGTATACATCAATCACAGAACATGTCAAATCTATTTTAACTGGCATGTTGCAGTTATTGTAAGTAGACCATTAATCATTTCTTTGAAACTTGAGCTCCTTAAATTTTCTGCTGTGTCTATTTTTTCAGTCATTTAATAGTACTTCAAGGTGATGACGCTTTCACAAATTAATTTCTTAAGAAAGTTTACCATGTATATAATTCTCAATGAAATTTTAGTCAAAATTAAGCTTGAAATACTAAACTGTCTATGTAAATCCACCTTGAAATTTTTGAAAATGTATAAATGAATAGTTGAAAAATAAGAAATAAATAAGCCATGACTCACTATGTTAATCATTATAGGTCTTTGAGGAATTAACCTTATCTCATTCACTTCCATATTGATTGGAGTTTGGCTGAAATATATGCCAGTGTGATGATGATTCTATAGCTTTACAATTATTAGCATTGCTCAAGACATAATTTTGACTATTAAAAGTCTCTTTATAATCCAACAATTTCACTACTGGACTTACATGTAACAATATAAAATTATTATATCAAGGGGACATTTTTATCCCCTTTTACATTATGTAATACTCAGACAAGATATGGAAGCAAAATGAGTCCATCAAGGAACAAATGAATAATGAAATGGTGGTATCTAGACACAATGGCAAATTATGCATAAAAAAAGGAAACAACATTGTCACATGTGACTATATGGACAAATCTGGTCAGATAATACATGACAACACTCCCATGTGGATTCTGAAAAAGGTGGATATAAGAGAAGCACAGAGTGTAAAGCCACTACCGCTCTACTGGGGACAGTGAAGGCACAGAGTGTTGGGAGCTGCGTCCAAAATCACATATTTACTGTTAGGACAAATAAACTAAAGAGATTTTTTTTTAATGAAACAATGTGGTAATTGTTAATGACAATAATCTTGACAAAACACTGACAGTGAATATTAATTGCTCTCAGCACAAAAACTGTAACTTTGGTAAGATAATATGCCTGTTAGTAAGCTCTGACCATTCAGGTTTAACATGTATATGCCACAGAGCACCTATGTTGTACATGACAAATACAGGCAATATTATATGTAAAATAAAAGTAAATAAAAGTGAAACAAAATAATACTTTCAATTAAGGAATGTTTGTCTTAAGATGAATACTTTGTCACATTTTGAAATAATGAACTCAGGTACAAAATTTTTTGAATATTTAGTAAATACTGCCTCTAGAGATCTGTAATAATGTTAGGAGGATTTCAAGAAGTTTATGGGAAAGAAAATTAAAAGGTAATCATATGTCAGTGTAAATTAGATCAGTTTTCCATAGTATGAATTTTAATTATACTGTGTGTATTCAGAAACCCTTAACTATGAACATATTAACTGAGCAGTTACTAAATCCCAAAGAATGGGGAAATGATCGTTGCTCTGACAAAATCTAGCATCTACTGAAGTCATTAGACATCTAACATATACACTCCATATAAGTTGCATTCGTTTTACAAAAAGATTTTTAAATGTTCATTAATTTGAAAAGCAGAGTGTTACAGAAGGAGAAAGAGATCAAGAACCTTCAGTGTCATGGTTCATTCTCTAAATGGCTGCAACAGCCAGGCTGGGCCAGGTAAAAGCCAGTTCCCAGGAAATTCCCTCTGTGTCTCCACATACTTCAGATAGCATCTGCTTCATCTCATGTCTGTTTGCAGGAAGCTGGAAAGACAAAAGAGTCTGGAGCCCCAAGTGCTCTCTCTATGGGATGCAGGGTCCCAAATAGTGGTTTAACCTATCTCACCACAACACTCACCCCTGTGTTTCTAAAATTTTAGTAAGTGTTGTGAAGGATTGACAGATAACAGAAAATTGTATGAGAAAAATAATGCCCATCAGAAGCTAGGTAATTTGTCACCAGCAGTCTGAGGAATGGATGCTTCAGCTTTCCGTGAAAGATGCTGAACTTTAATCTGAATAAAGACTCACTGGAAGCAGCTTCCTCAGAAGAAACAAAAGTACATTTGTGCAATGTATGTGCAAGTGCACCTATCTGAAAATAAACCTTAGTTTTTGAAAATTTAAATTTTACACAATTAAAAAGTAGAAAAAAAGATGACTAATCACCTGGAAATGCATCAAGACCTCAATTATCACTTCTTCATTTCTTTTTACAAGCCATATGTGCATGAATATTTTCCCACAACGCTAATGTCATACAATATATGCAGTGATTACTGCTTTGTTTCAACAAACTTTCATTGTACACTTCTCATTGGAAGTAAACCTCCCTGGGAAGCCCTCTAACGACTCTAGAAGTTTTATATCAGTATCTGCTTCTATATCACTTTTCACACATTCTTTTATTGCTGGGAGCTTAGGGTGCACTTCTTGCTATCATGAATGCTACTCCAAAGCACATACTGCATAGAAGCCCCTTAATTACTTCTCTATTTGCTTAGGAAAAAAAAAAAACAATCCTCATGAGGATTGCCTGGGACAAATCAAATGGTCCATTCTAAAGCACTTAGCATTTGTTTCTAAATAGCAGGATATGAATTATGGCTTTGTACTAATTTGACTAACTAAGGGAATATAAGGTTCCATTTATTTTTATTTAAAAATTTCTCCTTATTTCTTTAAAGAAAATGTTTCATGCTCTCAGATTATTTAATCAATAAAAATGCATTATTAGTCTGCTTGTAAAATATGAAATGTACTACCACATATCTGTTCTTTAGTTTCTTTGAAAAAAGTGGTTCCCTTTTGCCTTATTCTTTTATTTAAAAAAAGTAGATAACATAATGGATTGCGGACAAGATTATAAAAGATTTAAAAATTATTTTTAATAATATAGTTTGTTCAAATACTTAAGTGCTATTTATAATTTGATGTATCATTTGTACACAGAAATATTTAATGTCATATAAAATATGATTTTGTTTATTTATGCAAAACATAAAACATTATATCCTATACATTTAACCTCAAATGCTCATGAAATTATTGAATAAAGATGAAACAAAAAAAACAGTCTAGCAAAAAAGCAATTTGGCTGTCGATGAATATACATAAAAGAGTGATTTGTCTCATAAAATAAAAACTATGAAAATATGTTATCTATTTATTTATTAAGATTTATTTATTTTATTGTAAAATCAGATATACAGAGAAATGGAGAGACAGATTTGCCGTCCAGTGATTCATTCCCTAAGCAGCTGCAATGGCTTGGAGCCGAGCAAATCCGAAGCCAGGAGCCAGAATCTCTTCTGGATCTCCCATGCAGGTGCAAGGTCTCAAGGCTTTGGGCCATTCTCACTGCTCTCCCAGGCACAAGCTGGGAGCTGGATGGGAAGCGGAGCTGCTGGGATTAGAACCGGCACCCTTATGGGATCCCGGTACACACAAGGTGAAGACTTCAGAGAGTAGGCAATGGCGCTTGGCCCTAGCCTATCTATTTAAGAAAAATATAAAGCATAATATTTTGGTCAGGATTTGAAGTATAAAATGATTACTTCAGCTGAATTTATAATTACATGACCAAATTTTTATATTAAATTATTTATGATTATAAATTGATGGAGAACAGTGAATATTTCTGCAAGTATTATACTAGCAGAAAATTTCTTTTACAATTTAATTTATATTAAAGGCATTATATGTGCTCCTCATTAGGTATGTCATAATTTTCATATGTTGTTCGTCTAGATAAAGGTAAGGAATTTATAAATTTAGTTTCTCTAAGCAGCAAGCATGAATGAGTCCAGTGTTCATGAAACATCAGTAAAATGTTGAGTTTGGAACACAGAAAGAGTTATGCTTCCTGATAAAGTTTTCAGAATTGTGGCTTTAATAATTCTGCCTCCTTTCATCGTTTAAATTTTACAAAGTAAAGGATGCTCTCAAGCTTGATAGATAACTTTCAGAAGGAGTCAAATTTTCTAGGGAGGGATAAAGGAGACTTGGTTTTAGAAGTGATAATTTAATCAGATTATATAGCTATAATACAGTGTAAGCCATGAGGTATATAAGATAAATCATAACCTGTGTTTAATATTCATAATGAGGTTAAGGAGTAAGACAGTGGAAACAAGGTGGGATTAGAAAATCAGTGACAGCGTAGCATTCTTATGGGAACCCCAAATGTACAGAGCAAATGTTATTTGAGGATGATCCTAATGGTGTAATTATCACATATTGGTGGACAGGGAGAAGAGTAAGCAGGCCTTAAGAAATGCAAATATATACATACATATAAATATATTCTCATTGTTCACAGTGTGCAATGTACATATAACCGGCAGAATATACTAGTGTGGTTGGAAAGGCAAGTATGTTGTTGCCAGAACATGAAAGCTTTTGAGTTTTAAGATATAATTTATAGATTCACTTTTATGGAAGAATGAATATGTTACTATTTTGAAGCTGAAGGAGGACATTTGAAGATTTGAGTTTTCAGAAGACAAATGATACTAATAGGAATAGTGACTTGATAACACAGTGCAACAGATAGGACAAGAGGTGATGAGCATACATGCTTTGAAATTTGTTTAAGTGAGATATGTGAGGTGTTGAATCGGGGATGTAGCTACCTATTTTTGCTAGGTAGCAAATATGTGGACATAGATAATAAGAGTAGGATTCTCAATAAAGCAAGCACAAGAATATGGGGAACATTTGAAGATGATAGGGTGTGCCAGCTTAACTGATTGTGAGAAAGCAAGATATCTAATCATGAGAGAACAACATATTTTATGGATTTACCATTTATATTATTTCTTATTGTTGTCTGCCCCACTGAAACTATTTTCAATATCCATTGCTTCATTACCAAACATATAGTAAGTAACAATTATAATTTTTTAGGCTCCAAGAATATTCTCACTATTTCCAAATTCTCATATCCTCCTATATTATCATTCTCTATAAATAAGCTTCACCCTTATCTATTATCAAAGATATATCTGGAAGAAAACTAAAATAGTATCATCATTACCGTTTAATTTTCTTGTTATTTTTGTTCTCTAAATTTTAAGAAAAATTGCTTTCTTTTTTAATTTTTTAATGGATTATATCACAAGATCTTATTATGAAAGGTAAAAATAATTAGGAAGTGCAATAAGGTAGAATTCACAGGAAAAATCCTTAGATTTGACATCATATTATCATTTATGAGGGCCAACATGATATCTGACCTTTTGGGATTGGCTCATTTCCCTTAGCATAATGATCTCCTGTGTGGCCATTTGGTTATGAACAATTTATATTTCATTTTTTTTAATTGCAGAGTGGTATTCTATAGAGTAGATGAACCACCGTTTCTTTATCCTGTCCTCTGTTGATGGGCATTTAGGTTGCTTCCATGTTTTTGCAATTATTGATTGGGCTGCAATGAACCTAGGGGTGCACATTGCTTTGTCATGTAACAAGTCTTTTGGATATATTCCTAAAAGTGGTATTGCTGGGTGGTATGGTAGGTAGATTTTAGGTTTCCTAAGTTTTCTCCATACTAAGTATCCCATAGTGGTTGCACCAGCCTGTGATCCTACCAGCAGTGGAACAGGGTTCTTTCCCAGCAGGTGTCGTTGGTAGTTTTCTGTATGTGGGCCATTCTTCCTGGAGTTAAGTGGAACCTCAGTGTTCATCTGAATTCCCCTCATTGCCAGGGAGCTTGAGCATTTTTTCATATGCTTGTTAGTCACTTGGATTTGTTCCTTTAAAAAAGTGCTCATTTCCCTTGCCCATTTCTTGACTTTTTTATTTGTTATGTTGTTATGGTTGTTCTGGAGTTCTTTGTATATTCTGGAAATTAACCCTTGTCTCCTTTGTGGTGTGCAAAGATCTTCTCCCATTCTTTTGTTTTGTTTTGTTTTACTTTGTTGATCATTTGCTTTGTTGTGTAGAAGCTTGTTAGCTTAATGTAGTCCCATTTGTTTATTTTGGTATTGAATTTCTGTGCTTTTAATGGTTTTTATAGGAAGTCTGTGCTTAAACCTATATTTTGCAGAGCATTTCCAACTTTTGCTTCTAAAAGCTTGATGGTTTCTAGGTGTAGGTTTACATCTTTTATCCATTTAGATTTGATCTTTGTGTATGGTGAAAGGTGCGGGTCCTATTTCTGCAGGTTGTTAACCTGTTGTCCCAACAGCATTTATTAAAGAGAACTTCCATATCTTTTGTTAGGTTTATTCCCAGGTATTTTCTTCTCTACTATTTTGAAGGGTACCATGCTGGCTAATTCTTTTTTCAGCCTTAGAGTTGTTTGTGCACACTAGGGCTGTTGATTTCTGTTCATTGATTTTGTGCCCTGCCACTTTACCGAAACCTCATACAAGCTCTAGCAGTGTCTTTATTGTGTCTCTTGGTTCTCCTATGTATAGAATCATGTCATCTGCAAACCACGTCATCTGGGCCTGGGCATTGTTGGGAGAGCTTCAATTATCAATTCGATCTCTGAATCCATTATAGGTTTGTTGATATTTCCCATTGCTTTGTGACTAAGTTTTGGTAGATGGTGGAAGTCTAGGAACCTATCCATTTCATGGAGGTCTTCTGAATTGTTGGCATATAGTTGTTTATAATAATTTCTAATTATGCTAAGTATGACTGCAATATTTGTTATGTTCCTTTTTTCATCTTTGGTAATATTAATTTTTATTTTTTTCCCACTTTTTCTTTGTCATTTGGGCCAGTGGGGTGTGTATTTTTTTTATTTTCTCAAATAATAAGCTTTTTGATTCATTGATTTTATGTATTGTTATTTTGATTTCTATCTGGTTTATTTCTTTTCTTATTTTGATCATTTCTTGCTTTCTGTTGTTTTGGGGGTTATTTTGCTGCTGTGTTTCTAGTTTCTTCAGGTGTGTACTTAGCTCGTTTATCTGTTGTCTTTCTTATGTCTGACATAAGCCCCAATTGTGATCAGTTTACCTCTTAACACTGCCTTGACGGTATCCCACAAGTTTTGGTATGTTGTGTTTGGGTCTTCATTGATTTCAAGAAATTTTTTGATTTCTTCTATAATATCTTCTGTGACCCATTGTTCAGAAAAATAAAAATAGGTTTACTTAATGAAGACAAATTAGATTTGTTAAATATCATAATTTTCAATCAAATAAGCTTATTTTAGAATGTCCTTTTCTTCCATCTTTCCTCTTAAATAACACTGCCCCCATTTGGAATATGTGTGTGTAGGAGTTCCAATGATGATCTGTCCATTTTTTTAACGGTCACATCTCTTTATTGATTATATATTCCTTTTTTATCAGACTCCTCAAAAGGCTATCGTCAAGTATTTCCAATTTATGTTACCATTATTCAAGTTTTGCTACATGAGCACATATCTCATAACTTTGCAGAAGCTGTTAATTTCAACAAGTTCAGCCTCCATATCTTATTGCAAGTATTGGATCCTTTAGAGTTCCTCACTGTCAGCATTCTTCCCGTCCTTGGTTACTCCAAAGCTTTTGATGACTTCTACTCTCTAATAGCCCAAATAAACAAAACATCCTCCATGATTTGTGTTTTTTTTTTCTTTTTTCCCCTTCTTATCTTTCATGGTTTCCTTTAAAACTGTATTCTAGTTTACAGATTAATTGGGCTCAAATTCATTTCCCTCCTTCCTCTTTTTCATACTGTCTCCTTCCTTATTTATCATCCTCTTTTCTCATCTATGCAGTCACACTTTCAAAGCAAGTTTCTGGAGGCACTACTGACAGTTTGAACTTCCTATTGAAATAAAAAATGTGTCTTTCCTCATAACTTTGCCTTTCTTATATTTTTAGTGATGGTTGGAAAGTTGTCTTTAATGTTTGGGATTGAGGCCATGTCTAATTTTGCCAATATTTTTCACCTAAATATTTTTCCAGATTTTACCTTTGCTTGCACTCTTTTTTGTAATCACTATTTCTATTTTCCAAATGCTTTTGGTTCTTCATGCATTTTGGCATGTTACTCTTTTTTTCCCCTAGTGTATCTATTTTATTTGAAAGGTAGAGATAGAAAGAGAAACACACACACACACTCACACACACACACACACACACACAGCTATTCCATGTTTCCATCTATTGATTCATTCCCGAAATGCACTCAAGAACCAGGGTTAGACCTAGATGAACCCAGGAGCTAGGGATATAATTATGGATGGCCATGTGGGAGAGACAAAAATGTATGAGCTGTCAGCTGCTGCTTTCAAGAACGTCTTAATAAGAAATGAGCCAAAACCTGTTTAGTCAAAACTTGCAGCAGACACACTGATGTGGGATGAAGGCTTCCAAGTGGTGATTTAACTACTAAGTCATATGCCCACCTCCATATGTTGGCTTTCATTATTCTTCTGGATTCATTTGGGGTTGAATGAAAAGGATACACATATGTGTGGAGTAGGGGGAGAGACTGAGATTGACTTCTGTTTAGAAAATAAAAGGTTTAGTTTCCTTTTATGAAAGTGTTATTTGGCAGTACTCACACAGTTGACTGGATTTTTAACTGACCATTGTATTGCACTACCCACTTGAAGATATTTTTTTTAATAACCTAGGACATATTTACTTCTAGGACATTAATATTCCTATTTCAGTTCTTACAACCTTCATAATATTTCAATAGAATATGACCTCATCCACAAACTGCAACTGAAGAAAAAAAACGTTATGAATCATATTCCATCCTTTAGATTGACCTATGATTTACTACATTCCAATCACTAGGAAGTACTTCCCATTTTAAGGAAGTATTTTTTTTTGATATTCCATAGGTGAAAAGTAATGGAGAGAGAGAGAAAGAGATAGAGATAAAATTGCAGAAAGAAATCTGCCCATTACTTCATGCCCCAAATGCCTACAACAGTCGTAACTAGGCCAGGCTGAAGCAGGGAGCAAGGAGCTTCTTTTGAGTCTCCCACATGGATGGCAGGGAACCAGCTATTTAACCGCCAGTTAATGCTTCCCCAGGCATGCAGTCATAAAAAGCTAGCAAAAAGGAGCAGAGCAGTGTCCAATCCCAACACTATGATATGGGTGCAGATGCTCCATGGGTGTCTTAATTGCAACAGCAAATGCCCACATCTTTCATATCTGTGTCTTTTTATATTAACATGGTTTTAGTGAATACTTTTCTTATGCTAATTGTCCTATTTCTATCTCATATAAGATGCCATGACATCTGTTCTCTTCTTTTTCCCATAGTATGTTGTTCTCTAAATATTTAAGGTAATATACTATTTCTGCTGCCTTACAATATTTTCTGTGTTAATATTGGTCCTTTGTTTTACAACTTACTAAATTTTATCAATAATTGTTGTAGGTTAAATGACAAGGGTGGATGCAATGCCCAAAATGCAAACAGCTCAAATACTAAGTACAAATGCATCCAATCCAAAACTAAAAAATTACTTGCTGTCTATAAATCAGCCCAAATACACACAGCAAATATACATCTAAGTTCTGGTTTGTTACCATGGGTAAGTATATAGAAAACAAGCATTTTTCTTTTAGTGCTTCCATATCAATGCTTTTCTTATACAATACTTCCATAAACACAATGTGCTACTACCATACCCTATTTTCTCATCTTTTTCCTTGGTCATTTTAATTATTATTTTCTTATAGTGTAAATCTGTAGTTTTATAAATATTGAAGTTTATTTATACACTTTGATTGCTTCAAAGAATGATGTCCAAAATCTATTAAAGATTAGCATTTTACTTAAAAATTTAGCCATTTCATTTTTGAAGTCTCAAAAGAAATTAGGTGAAGGCATTTAATATTTAATTTTTATCTCAGCAAATTTATTCAGTGTCCATAGCTTCCATGAGGATATTCCAGATTTCTGAAAAGTTGATGACTACAGTCAGTATTTTTACAAGATTACCTCTTTGTAGGCCCTGTTATTTCTTGAATAAATACCTTTTTAGTCAGATATCTTTTGAAGCTGAAAAGTGATATTTGTGAGTTCTCTAAAACTTATTTTACATAATTTAGTTATTAATGGATATTTATATTTGGAAAACTGAAATTGCATACACACTTGATTAATTCAAATAGATATCATGCTACAACTTCAAGGGAAAACTTTATCAATGTTATCTTTCAACGTATTCTCAAAGGTTATTCACAATCTATTCAAATATTACAACCAATTATAGTCAATCGAATGAAGAAAGAAGATAAGCCACACTTTGTTCCACTAACAAAAAAATAGACTGTTTACTTTTTGCAAGTAAATTAAAATATAATTCACTTATTATGCAATTCACAGCTTTAAAATGTACAATCCAAGGTATGAGTAGTTGAATGGCTCCACAGCATTCTCTATCATCTAAGTTTAGAACATTTTGTTCTGTACTCCTGCCAAATAAGAGAAACTAGCTTTTAGCCTTCTGTTGCTATCCTTCCCTTCTCACTCCTTAGACAGAAACCACTCTATTGTCTCTGTGTATTGTTTATCCTGGTCTTTTTAATAAATAGTCATAAAATGTAAAATCTTTGTAATTAAAAAATTAAAGATTTATTTTATTTGAAAGTCAGATATGCAGAGAGGAAAAACAGAGAGGAAGACCTTCAGTCCTCTGATTTACTCCCCAAATGGCTACAATGGCCAGAACCATGCCAATCTGAAGCCAGGAGCCTGGAGACTTTTCTTGGTCACCCGCGTAGGTGCAGGGTCCCAGACATTTGGGCCATCCTCAACAGCTCTCCCAGTCCACAAGCAGGGAGCTGGATGGAAAACCTGGCTGCCAGGATTAGAACTGGTGCCCATATGGGATCCTGGTGCGTGTAAGGCGAGGACTTTACATGCTAGGCTACGTCGCCAGGCACTTGTAATTAAATAATTTTAACTCAGCATGTTTTCAGAACTCTTCCATGTCATAACATACATATTTCTTCCCGTTCAGTAGAAAAGAATATTTCCTTATTCAGTCATTAATTAATGAATGTAAAGGAAGTTCATATTTTTGGTTACAAGATTTTCTGTACAAGTATTTTAAAATCTCTTGGATATATTTTAAGTGGTGTGATTGTTGGATAATATAGTGCATGTTTCGCCAACTTTTTGAGGAAATGTCCAATTACATTTCAAAGAGATGTTATTACTTGGCATTATTCTCAGTAATGTGTATCTGTAATAATAATCTGCACATTTTCACTATTGCTTCTTGCTTTCTTTTTTATTGTCACTGTCCTCGGGTGTATGTCTTTTATTTTGACATTCTTGATAACCAATAATGCTGAGTTGTCTCCCATTTTCATTGTAATTGAAAGGATACATGTAGGAAACAATTTTTGAGTTCATCCTCGAGGTTAATACTCAAGCTTTTTTTTGTTTATTTGCTTGTTTTGAATAATTATTTAGTAATTTTTATTGTAAAGACACATTTACAGAGAGTAGAGACAGAGTAAAGATCTTTCATCCTTCTACTGCTTTACTCCCTTAGTGGTAGCAATGGCCACAACCAGGTGTCAGGAGCTTCTTCTGGACCTCCCACATGCGTGCAGGGTCCCAGGGATTTGGTCCATTCTTGACAGTTTTCCTAAGCCACAGCAGGGAGCTGGATGGGAATTTTAGCAGCAGGAACACAAAATGGCGCCCACAGGGGATGCTGGCACATGCAAGGCAAGGATTTAGCCACTAGGCCATCTTGCCAGACCCAAAACTAAGGCTTTTGCATCAGCTACCTCCCAACCCCCAAACCCTCCTCACTCCATTTAAATTTACTCTTAATCTTTTCACAGTTTTGTATTATATGCTTTTGTTAAGATTGTAAGACATTCTTATCCAAATGTGACCTTACTCAAGGAATTGTGTGTAGAAAATAATGAGATCTATATTGCAATAGATCAGAAGTGATGTTGGTACAAGAAATTAGTGATCTGTTTTAATGGAACTTACGGCATTGGAGAGATAGCTAGTAATAACAATAATAAAAAAAACTTTAGAAAATACTAAAGTAGAGTATTGTGTGAAACAATACATTATATCTTAGATGAGAAAACCCATTAGTGCAGGTTTCATTTCTTCCCAAATCATCTATGGCTCTGAACGCATATCAATCAAAGCAGCAATGGAACTTTTTTGTGAAGAACTATCTGTAAGAACCAACTTCTAGATGTAAACAGGAAAATTCCGAAAACCATGAATATACTAGGGAAATATCTTACAGACAGTATTTCATAATGTCATAGAAGCTAAATTGTATTATTGGTACATTAAGGATTTGCATACAAGGCAGTAGAATTGAGCATCCAGCTGCAGACCTGTATTGCAGCATTTCAAGTCAGTGGAGCAAGAATGGTACATTTATTGTTACGTGGGATTGGGACGGTCCTACAAAGTATTCAATTTCAGTTCCACAAATACCAATGGTTAATCATTGGACATTGTTCTTGTTTGCCAACACAATGTGTTTTAAACGTGCTACAAACACCAGTCTGTTTAATTCTCATAAGCTTAGTAAACTTCTCTAACTATTCCCATTTTAAAGAGAAAAAAGGAAAAAAGCTTGTTTAGATGCATGATGCAAATAGGCAGGCCTGACATTTGAAGTTAGTAGTCCAGTTTTAGACTCTGTGACCCTAACCCACAGTATTTTAGTTTTAAAAAGCTAGAGATTCAAAATATAATGTGAAAGACAAATTGAAGGATAACACCATGACATATTCTAGCACACAAAGAAACTATGAAGAGAAGCAGCAAGAGCACCAAAAAGTTCACAAGGTGAAAACGGTAATACAAGGCAAAGAGAAAGTCTTTCCAAGAGGAAGATAGGGACACTAGATTTTCTGTCATTGTTTATATGTATAATGCCATGATACCTTAAATAGCAGAATATTGGACTTGTGACTGTTGCTGAAAGTCTACACTATTATTACAAGAATACAGGGGAAAGTGTGAGGAAGGAGAATGAGTAGGGAGGAAGAGGAGAAGGAGGGGGGAGTCCCTTTATCTATAAAACTGTTAAAGAAAATAATAATAAAAATTTAAATAAATTAATGAATTGAAAAACTAAACATTGCCGTTGTGAATATTTTAGCTTGGTATTAATCTATCTATTGATGGAAATGATCAAAATGGCCCTGTGCTGTAAGAAATAACTTATTGGTCTATATAACAAAACAAAAAATTAGTTCAGTGTTGTGGCACAGATAGCTAAGCCACCACTTCAGATTCAGGCATCCATGTCATAGTGTCAGTTTGAGTCCAAGCCACTGCACTTCCAATCAGTTGACAGCTAATGTGCCTGGAAAAGCAGTAGACAATGATCTTCCCAGACACACATGGGAGACCAGGATGGAATATCTGTTACCTGATTTCAACATAGTTCAGCTCTGGCTATTGCAGCCATTTGGGAAGTGAATTGGTAGACAGAAGTTTCACTCTCTCTTCCCGTCTCTTTCTCTCTCCCTTCAAACTCCTCTCTACCTTAAAATTAATAAATTGTACAAAAGAAAGAAACACAATTTTTTTTTCACTAATGAAATGTAATGGTATTAATTGATACCATTTGCTGAACAGGTGCAAGACATATTAACTTCCTATGTAGCAGAGTGGAGGTCAAAACGTCAATCTACATAAAATAACACTGAAGCCTGAGCAATTTAGAACACTCTTAGCCTTGTTGTTCTCCTAACAAAGCACCGGGATTTCTCCCACAGACTTTAACATGTTATCTGGAGCGGGTAAGTATATCCTCATTGCACATGGTCCATATTGAGATACTTGTGAGGTCCACAGTTCTCATTCAAAACAACCATGTGGGGACTTCTGATCCATCTACAAGCCACAGTGTTGTGTTTAATAATCATTTAATAAGATATATCCATTGGGAACCTTGTTTCACTACAGAGTCTGAGAGTATGAAGTAAATTTAAGACATAATTAAATCTCTTTTTTTAAGTCATCCCTTAGAGAATTTTTAATAGAAGGAAAGATAGCCGATTTAATTTAATTAACTATGACATGGTTGGTGGAATGGACATCAATCCTCATTTGGAGCTGCTCTTCTCACTGATTTCAATTTTGGATGAATAAATCATTTATTATTGTTGGCAGGAGACAAAAAACTGAAACCCAAGCTGCCTTTTGTCCCAGCATCCAGCCACCGCTGAGTTTCAGTATAATAAAATTCTTTCAGAGCATAGACCTGTCATTAAAAGTAAGCATTACTAGTTTCAAGCAAAGCACTAGAAAGCAGAAGCTCTTTTGACAAAGGTAATTTGAAACAGAAATGATAAAAAATGAAATATGTCACAGTAATTTAAGAAGGTCTGGAAATATATAGATCTGTACTGGGTGTGTAGAACGAGTTACTAAATAGCCAGACTTTTTTCATAAATTTATTTTATACTTTCAAATTTTATATGTATTTCAAATGCTTATGTTGAATAAAAACCTTCTGTACCAAGTATTAACTGCCTCATTAAAGTATTTAATTATGAAAATATTAAAAATGGAAATAAGTTGTCTTAAAGTTTTAACTCCTCATTATATTTGTTTTTGTTATGGTATGGCTTATTTCACTAATAATAATCTGCAATTGCTTACATTTTGTTTAAAAAAGGAAAAAAACTGACTGATTTATTTTATTGAAAAGGCAGATTTACAGAGGGAAGGAGAGACAAAGAGGAAGATCCTCTGTCCATTGATTCACTCCCCAAGCGATCGCATCGGCTGGAGCTGAGACAATCTGAAGCCAGGAGCCAGGAGTTTACATTTCTCCATTAGTTTATGGTCCCCATCATTCAAGATAACCATCAATGCAGTCATCATCTTCTCTCATTTCCTCCCTCCATATTCAACTCCATTATCCACAGTCACATTCCACCTATATACAAACTATATTAACCCTTTCACCCACCAAACCCCCCCTACCACCACCTTTTTTCAACCACTCCATATCTTTTTATCTCTTCTAACCGCTCATATGACTCACTCTATAAATTTCTCAATTTTAGATCCATTTTCTCATAATTCGTACTACCAACTACCTTAATCCTAACTCATCTACCTTACAACATAATTATTTTCACATACTACATCATTTTCTCAATTACCTTCGCTAGATATAGATCAATGTTTTCACCGCACCCCATCCACATAGTATCGAGATATATAATATAAATCTAAAATATCATTTCACTACTAAAAATCTTCCATCATATACCCCCATCACTACGCCATCTCAAAACACCAACCACACATCACATCCTCCAAACAGACTATAGTACTAATTCTCTACTCTCTCACACTCTCCACCACTCTCTATAGCTACGAGATCCGACGACATCCCGCTTCCTTCGGCCAAAGCTCTCTAGATTACATAATCCAAATAACAACCCACCAAAACAACCACACCCAACCAAATCTACCCCCTTTACCACAACATACCCAATCCCCCACACCTCCATCCCCTACCACATGCCTCTCCACTCCCCTTATCCTATCTTTACATCCACTCATGGACAACGCCTCGCTCACTCTCATCTCACTTACACAAGAGAGGTCGATGTGAATTGGTTTTGGCAGAGAGAGTGTGTGTCTCGTGTTGATCGGCGTTGTGTCGCAGAAGCCATCCTTTGAGAGCAAATTCATATTCACATCTTATGTCAAACCTTCTCTGAAGCTATGACCTTTTGTAATAGCTTAACAATAATTTTTACCATATTTAGTCATGTTTTCATTGCTTTCTTCCAATAAATACTTTTATCTACATACCGATACCATTTAGAAATCACTTGATAGGCAAATGAATGCCTGTTAGATTAATCAGAACAAAGACATCTAAGATCAATGAGTTGGTAAATAATCACATAATATTTAATGTGCAAGTTTTCCTTGATAAAGCAGAAAACATTTTTAAGAGAATTTAGGATTAACGATGAAGCATCTGAATTCTTTTAAATGGAAGAAGACTTGAAATTCTATCACTAAACATTTAAAGGAAATTTTTACTACAACCCATACTTCCAATTTAGAGATAAAAAAATAATCTCAGTTAAATGGCAAACTTAACATTTCCTAAATTTTGTTCTGGTGGATATAAAGTTAATATGTGTTCACTGTTTTAATGAGTTAATAGGTATTTAGTAAAAATGCAATTCTAGGGAAGTCTATATTGTCCTATGGAAATATATAATATTTCTTATATATTTGGTAATGCACAGGCACATTAGTGTATTAGAAATTCTGAATATTTCTGAAAAAAATCCTCTTTAGCCATAATTGAGAATTTTCCAAATATGTACAACCATAAAATTCTTTCTGGGGACTCATCAATCAACTTCTTTTGTGTCTAGTTAGAAAAAGGATAGAGCGCTCTTAGTGTGGCCAGTCAACTGCCTGAGTGTAAAAAAACAGCTCTAGTATGCATATTCTGGGCATTTCAGCATACTTTAAAGTGCAAAGATCTGCTGTTATACTAAACTTCATTTTATAAAGTAAATTATACAGGAGTTTAAAATATTCAAGAACATATTTTCATCTTCTATTATCTATTGTGATATTCATGAGCTTCTAAGTTGTGTTTGTTAACTTTGGGACCAAATGAAATTGTACCAACTGAGAAAGTAGTGTGCCGCTGTCTGTTTTTCCTCCTCTAACACTTCAACAACTGGCAACTTATCAGTGGCAGCATTGTAATTTTGGAAAGATTTCACTTCAATTTATTTTCAATATATTAAAATGGAAATGATAGGTACTTTACCGTAAAATATATTCCTCACAATTTCCCTAGTTCCTTGTTGTCATCATGTTAAATGTCTCTTTCACTCTAAAGGATGGATTGAAAAAAGTTTGTTTCCCTCTGGAAATCATATTCATGTCTTATCAATTTTTTTGAAATGGAAAATCTGTAAGTTTTAGTGGCAAGGAGAAAAAGAAACTTTTTGCAACCTTTCAAAAAACTCTCTGGGTGAAATCTCCAATAGGCAGCTATATCTCAAGGACCACTGTATTCTATGGTATAAAAAAATCAAGTGTAAGACTAAGTTTGGTTGCTATATATATATGGGACAAATTAATGTGTGTACAATGCACAATCATAACAAAAGTCATTTATTATGCTGTGGTTGTATGAGGAAACACATGAAAAGGAGAGGACAATTAGGAATGGAAAGAGTATAAAGTGTAAAAAACACTCAGTTCATGGAATTTCAGCATTTTCTTTTCTGAATTGCTGTATGCTTGCTGGTGATTTACGTAGGTTTTTGGGGGGAGGGGATTTTCAGTGACAATATGTGTGAAATACTTATTACATTGTAATACACTATAAAACTTTAATATATTCGTCTCATTTATTGATTCACAAATATATTCTTTAATGCTTGTTGACAACTAAATGATTACAGTGATAAAATGCAATGATTATGTTTTATACATATTGATAGCTCAGCATGTAGCCTGGGTAGGATTTTCCTTCTATTCTAGTTTTGACTGTGATTGAATTGCATGATATTCTTTGTTAAGGTATTCATTTATAAAACAAATATTAATTATTGTATATCTTTAGAATATATACAATAATTATTGTATGTGTTTTACTTGGCAATCAAAGTCTGTTAGCTACTGTTGTAGAATTCAGATTTCAAGGTAAGGTTTCTAGGTTTCCTTTTTTGTGTCAGAAAATTGAAGCGCAAAGGTGGATAGTGGCATAATGGAAGAACAATCATAGGCACAGGCAGTAGGCAAAGTGATGTTAGAATCATAATGACTTTCGTATAACCAACCAAAGACTCATTTTTTTCCCTCCCCTTTTCTCTATTCCCTTACTCTTGATAACTTCAGAGCAGCAGAGAATTCTATCAGCACTTTTTGTTGCCTTGGGATACAAACTATTTATCTCTTCACTATATAAATCTTCACTATCTGTGGGTCAATATCCACTAAATCAGCTGTGATGCAGATAAAATAGTATACTTTACTTTGAGCATTTGTTATTCAGACACTTTTAGGGTAATTTGACACACATTTGAGTGTTGGCCCTACCAATATTAAGGTACCCAATTCCTCTCTATCTGGTTTTGCTGGTGGTTATAGTAAGAATACTTTGATTAGATGTATGTAGTAAAGGAGGATGTTGTAATTACACATGTAAATAAGCTCCTCACACTTAAAATTTCAGTTTTGTCTTTGTTTTGTTGCTAATCAGAATCTAAGAGTTAAAATTTCTTCTTTCCTTTCTATTATGCACCATAGTTCACTGCTGCCAATCATTGTGTTCTTTCTCTTTCCGTTCCTCTTTATAAAATACTCTCTTCCATTGACAAATCATAACTAGTCATGTCAATGTCTACATCCTAATTGTTCATATATACAGAATTCTGTATTCATTCTCACAGCTAACATTTATTTTGAGTCTTTGCCCTATGAAGGATTATTATGACATAATCTTTCACATTTTCATACAATAAAACTCAAGACATTCAATCAAGGGTATACTATCTGAAAGAATCTCAAAATTGGTTTTAACTCCCTGTAATTTCTTAATGCTATGTACTATCATTGTATTCAGGGCAATGGTTTTCTAATGTAAATAATTATTTCTCAAACTAACTCTGTGATGAATATATTCATTTTCTCCTTTACAACCTACTATTCTATGTTATCACAATGTAGCAGCAACAGGGACATTGATATATGTTGGCTTTGTTTTTCTAATTGTTATAATGTGTCAGCAATTTGAAGGCTCTTGAAATATTGGTAAGCCTCAGATGTGCATCAGTAGAGTCTAATTTTAGTCACAAGATCTGTGTCAATTTTGCTTCACTCAATTGAAGATTTTTCTCCCTAGTTTCTTAATCACAGTATTTGAAGATTATTTTTGCCAACATTCTCCAAGTCTACATATACTAAACTCATTTTACATTATTTTTATGGGCTACCTGAAAGTTTGCCAGTCTTCTGCAGTCTGTGTTCTTTGCACTCATTTGCAGTCCAAATTTTTCTAACTCATATGGCTTCTTAATCTTTGAAATATCTGGGTGCTTGCCCAATTCAATGGCCAATGTGAGCCAACTTTCCTTTGTCTCTCCAAATTTGAAACTTCTTATAGCTAAATAACATTTAGAAATGTTGTTTTTTAGTCACACATTGTATTTATTCTAAGGACTGCTAAACTTTAATAGCTATAGTTTCCTGGGCTTCCTAAATTTTTTTAAAACTAAGAGCATGATTAGAATAAATATGCAAGACTTTTCTGAAGTTTTAGAAAATAATCAGTATTAAAAGGAAAATTTTATCTGTGTCCTAAAAGATATTGTTTATCCAAATTAAGAAATATTCTATAGGAAACAAAAAATACAACTGATTTTAATATTATCAAAAAATGCTATGACATTGTTTTATCAAATGTATTGGTATAATGTCTGGCATGCTGTGTTCCGGTCCAGTCTGTACTAATGATTCAGCAAATCCAGCGGAACATGGCTCAAGTGTTAGGCCCCCTGCTCCCCATGTGTGAGACCTAAAGAAGCTCCTTGTGTCTGGCTTCAGCCTGGCTCAACTCTGGCCTTTGCAACTACTCAGGAAAAGTACCAAAACATGGAAAATTTCTCTCCTGCTCTCTCCAGCTTTGACTTTTAAACATACAAATCTAAAAAAAAAAATAAAAATTTAAAGAAAAAAAAAGACAAAGTTAAATGCTGACAGGAATAAATGAACGATTGCTGTGAACATACCATTGGCAAGATAATCAACTATCAACTTGTTACCTGATGCTCAAGAAGATTCAGTGAGATAAATATTGTTTTGTAATTACAAATGAAAGAAACTAAAATGCAGAAAGACTTATTATTACTCAAGACTACAAAGTTTAGAAGTGCACAACTTCTTAAAAAATTGAAATTAGATTAGACAGAGACCAATAAGGAAAGTTCAGAACTAGACAGGAAACAGTCAGCTTGGACTCACATACACCTTACTAGGTAAAACACAAAAATTAGTTACTCCTCACTAAGGTAATGAAGATTTCTCTGCACACCTCTCCTAAAACTGCTTTCCGCCTCAATTGTTAACATATGCCTAGTTAGAGTTATATGCCGGTTGGGACTATCCTAAAATCTGTCAAGTTCTGTATAAGGTGTATAGCAGCCAGTTGTGTATAAACTAAAATTGAAATGTCAATGAAGTAGTTACAGGATGTGGTTAATAACTTGCATTTTCTGACATATTGGTTACTCAATACCATGTCAATTAACTCTATAATGTTGTAAATTGTCGTTGATGTTATGTGGTATTTTTTCATTGGAGGGGATGATATTCTCCCAGCTCTAATTTCAGACCAGAGATGATCTCCCCAAGAAGCTGTTGAAATTATCTGGATAATAAGATGCTGGACTCTATGCATAGTACATGCTTGCAATGTAGCAACCATGACTGAATTTGAACTGTACTACTACAACAAGGTGGAGGAATCCACCATGTGGGGGGGGCATGGACAGGGGTTGGGTAATCCCAGAGCCTATGAAATGGTGTGATAAAATGAAATTAATTAAAACAAGAGTATAAAATTTTTAATATCTTAATACCTGCCTGTGGAATTTGTCCTGTCTCTATATACTGTCTCAAGAATTTCACTGTAGAGAGAATGAAATATATACATAAAATAATACATATTTTATAAAGCAGGCAATGTTGAGGCAAATACAGGCTTTAGCAAAAGAGTAACATTATTAATCCAGGTTTTACAACATACCTGGGCACCAATATGCACAACAAAGTATATCAAAGTAATTTAGAATGAGGAAGGTACGAACAGAAAAAAAAAACATAGTGCAATTATTTTAATTGTTATTGAATATGGACTATGAATCATTGATGATGCTAAGTACTCTACGCATGATTTATTAGCTGTAAAATCCATACAAGGGGATATTTTTACAGCACTTCTTGTTAAAATCTGATCATTTGTAACAGAATTATCTCAATTTTACTTGTAAAAATTCCATACTGAGATAATTTGTCACCTTGGCTCTTGAAAATAAGTGGTTTTCTCAAGGCTTAATGGTTATCACACAATGAATCCAGTGTTTACATTCAGATATTTGACTTTGACACTTGTATGTCACTGTAGAAGATACATAAACCATTTATGATTTAGATTCGGCGAGGGCAGAGAAAAGATGATGTCAATTTCTGTGTCAGAGTAGCTTCATGATTTACATAAAATTATGTAACCCATAGAAATGTTAAAGCCAGGGCCCAGCGTGATAACCTAGTAGCTCAGGTCCTCGACTTGTGAGTGCCAGGATCCCATATGGGTGCTACTTCTTTCTCCAGCAACCCGGCTACCCATCCAACTCCCTGCTTGTAGCCTGGGAAAGCAGTCGATGATGGCACAAGGCCTTGGGACCCTTCACCTGTGTGGGAGACTGGGAGGAGGCTCTGGGCTCCCAGCTTCAGATTGGCTCAGATCTGGCCATTGTGGTCACTTGGGGAGTGAATCAGCAGATGGAAGATCTTACTCTCTCCTTTGTACATCTGACTTCCCAATAAAAATAAAAACTTGAAAAAGAAAAGAAATGCTAAAGCCAGTTTGGTGTATAACAGTAGTTGAATGCATGTAAGCTATGTCATTATCCTAGGAGAAGGATAAGACAGTAAACTGATTAGGAGAAACTTTGAGTAAACTAAAGGACCAAAGTTTTGTTTTGGATTCTGTTATGATTGCCCTTTTTTTTTTCCAAGTAACTGATTTCATGGAAATTCCATTAATTCAATGATAAGCTGAAGAGGACACATTTTTTTGTAAGATATAATGAAAGTTGCTTAAAATACTAAATTTTAAGTATAAGAACATGCTTATTCTATTTTGAATATGTGTTCTTACTCTAGCTTGGTAACAGTGAGAATTGAGTATAGGTTGACCGATCTTCAGAATATCTAACAACACGAGCTTAGTATAAGATTAGGAAATTTAACATTTTTTACAATTATTATTTGAGGGTAGAGAGGCAGACAGAATGAAAGACAGACAGAGTGAGCTTCCACCCACTGGTTCCCTCTTCAAATGCTTGAGAAACCTGGACCTGGACCAGGATGAAGTGGGGAAATTGGAATTCAATCCAAATAGTCCACATGGGTGTCAGGAAGCCAATTACTTGAGCAATCACTTACTCCTGCATTAATAGGAAGCTGATATTAAAGGCTGTGTACAGGCATTGAACCTGGGGCTTACTTGTGTCATTTCAGCTACCTCCTGGTGTCTGAATTAGGAAGAAGTTGGTGTCAACCAGACACTGAATTGAAGTACACTAATACAGAATAGGCTGTCTTAATAGCACTACCATGTCATCCCCCACATTTACTATTAATCCCAGCAGTTCTATACTGATTATCAACAACATTGATGTGATAATTTGTCATTTTACAACTTGACTCATTTTCACAAATACCACCCACTCCTGAGAAAGCTAAAGAACAAACAGGCAGAGGAGTAACTGTGTTGTCAGTGACAGCTGTAGCTCAGAACCTCCCAGCACTGTGCATTCATGTTGTAATTACTCCCATGGTGCTTTCATATCTCATGATAAACAGGTATCTTATTTGATTACCAAATGAGCTTCAGTAGCTAATATCTGCATGCTAAAAATATCTCTGAAATGAAAGTCAATGAAGCTAAAATTGTGAAAAGAGCAATTCAGATAGCTGAAGATGCCTTTTATGAAATGAATACATGCTGGTAAATTCAGAACTTGAGTAACTGTAATCATGTAAATGTTTATCTTTAGATTGAATTTCCTTGATGGGAATCGTGACAGCTTGGAAGTCTAATTTAAGGACCATAGTACACACAGTCAATCCAACGAATGCTATATACGGAGACCTACTATGTACCAGATATTGGCTTAAGTACTGTGAATAAAATTTCCCCCAAAATTATGTCTATTTCCAATTCAAACTAAGCCAAGTGGTTTAGAAAAGACTCTATTTCAATGGGATTCATGATAAATGAGATGGTCAGATGGTACAAAAGCAAACTAATTTTCTTTCTATTCAAAATGGTTTTTCTCAGGATAATTTACAAATCATAAATCCAGTCCATCTCCCTTGTTTTCTAACTACAATTTATTATCACCCTTCATCCCTCCTTTGGTTCACTGTCTGCAGTGAAGGGCCGACTGACAATTACTACCTCATATGTCTATAATTTTCCATAGGAATGATTGTTTGTCTCCAATCTTCTGCCTGTCCTACAAATAAAACATAAGTTTAATGGTTAGATGTCTGGTACCCAAAATCCTGCATGTTCAATCCATATGAACTATACTCAAGGTTAGTTTTTAAAGACAATCTAGCATCTTTTGACTAAATAAAATGAATCTGTCTCTGTTGGCCTATTCAGGTTTATTTTTGACTTTTCCTAAGATAGAAGACATCCACCCCAACAGAACAACCAGCTTTATGGAAACATCACAGTATTGGGTGCTTCTGGGTCTTCTTTATGATACTGCTCTTCTGCCCTGCATCCCTTTTATCACATTCTCATCAGGACACCTTCGCAAGTTGATGCACATATTTTATTTCCCTTACCAAACCTAATAAGGCTTAAGCCACCCCTTTTTCTGATCTTGCTTGGATCCAACAATGAAAACTTGATGTAATGAAATCTGTCTTGTGTGTGCATATCTGTGTGTGTGAGTGATTACCTCATGGAGTCCTTGAAACACACTATTATTAAAGTCTTGCATAAAGTTGGAAGTGATGTAGAGGTACTATTGTGTCCCTAAAATTCACTTAATTTGTCCATTATATTTTAAAGCTTATAAAAAATTATAGACATTATCTCATTTCAGTCTCACTTAGGTGAGGTCACTTACAATGAAAGCAAAATTTAACTACAGTCAAGTGAGCAGAGAAATTTCTGTCTGTCCTCCAGCCCTCCCTCACACCTTGATGCTTAAATAGAACCAGGAGCTATGTGTCCAATCAATGATGGAAAAGCAGATTGAGTTTTGCATGCAAATTATCACTTCATTTGCTTCTCATCTCTTAAGAAACAAAAAAAAAATGAATTTTCTTATGTAAGGGAACAATCCTATTCAAAATTATCCTTGCCTGTCTGGATCAAAAAGATAACTTTTTCAAGATTTACTTTTTTAAAAAAGGAACTATATATGCCATCACTGGGAGCTCATTTCCTTCATGCTAGCCTTTTTATAAACTGTGGCTCATTTGCTTTTTGAATAAAGATTTCCTGATTTAGTGTGCTGAAGATGTAATTGAAGTAATAGGTTGAAACCTTATTCCTGGGCTTAATCCAAATATACTGTTTCCAACAAAACTTAGTGGGGCACCGTAATCTTACTTAACAACCATTGTTAATGTATGAGGTAAACACTTTGAAAATGGTTAGGGAATGTAGTCAGTGAATATCCATTCTTGGTTTGGGGCAAGGTATTTATAATTTAAGAACTTACTTTATAGAATATTGTTTTTGTACATATGTTTACATATCTCAGAATGGTTCAGGGAAGGAGAAATGAACTGTATGTCCCATATCATGGAAGTCAAGAGGAGTACAGCAATGACAAAGGGCAAGGTACATTATTTATTAGCTGCTCACTATGTGCAGGCACTGTTCTAAATTGACTTTTTGTCAATTCACATTCAAAACCAGCTTTCTCCCAATGAGATATTTTAGAGAAAAGGAAAAGTGACTCATGCAGAAGATAGGAGCCTGTAGATTGCAGATAGTCAAAATGAGATTGGAATCCAGGAAGGTCGATTTACAGATGCCCACTACTCCCACCTTTACAAACTATGTTTTCATTCTGCCACCAAAACTTTAAAAAAAAAAAAAACAAGGAGAGAGAAGAGGGTAAGAGAACACTGGCACAACTCATGCAACTAAAACTCACTGCTGTTTTAGAGCAGCAGCTAAAACGATTTCATTGAAAAGTCTCTACTATCAGACTTTATCAGCTTCATACTTAAGGATCACACATGCACACACACATAAAACCAGATGAAACACATAGAATCCCAAAATAAAGTTCAGGATACTAATAGATAAAATCAATGAAAAATCACTCCCAATCATGGGAAAAAGCCATCAATTAGAAGTTTAATAAAAATGCAAATTGCAAGGGGAATGTGATAGTGAAATCCATAATTCCTGAATTGCACCTTTTAGTGTTTTCCAATCTCTTTCATTTTTCTTTCCATCTCTGCCATAAACTTTAAATAGTATTGCTTCCTGAGTGCCACCTTGGGTACTTTTACTTTCCTTGCACAGTTCCCTGGGGGAATTTTACTCTCTTTCATCATTTCAAGTAAATGTTTTAAAAGTTCATGAATACTTTCCCAAGCCTGTTGTCTTCCCTGAGATGAAGACTTACACTTAACCCTTCTGTTCCCACAATATAAGTAAAAGCCAAAAGATGTCAGGGAAAGGCAAATGATGAAGTCTGGCCTGAGTTTATTGAGCACCACCACTTGGTGGTGACGTGTATTTCCAATCAATACTGAATTCTGGCCAGCCATTCAGCCAGCATCTACGAGTTGACTGATCTCATTATTTATTTTATATATTACATCATTACAGCTTGGCATAAGCATGATCTGTCCTTAATCTTTTAGGACATTGACATATCATATTTTGTTATTTCTGATTTTTAGAGTAGATGTGGTTGTTACTACTTTTCTCAGAGAACTTAAAAAAAATTGTATGCTAGAGCAAAATTTTAAGGTCTGGTTGATATATACATATTCCTGATCATTAAGCTATTCTCCATGCTCCAATTATATTAATCTATGTTCCTAGCAGAGACAAAAGAAAATGCGACCTCTATTGCAAAATCTGGGATTTTGCAGCACAATTTATCCCTGGTTTCCATCTAAGTTCTCAAATAAGAAGTCCTGGAGAATGAATAGAAAGAGGAGGGAGAAGACGCTGGCATGTTCTGTCTTCTTAGTTTTATTAGTAGGGTAGATCCGGACAGAATTTTCATCTCAGCAGCTGCATTTTATTCAACTATCCAGATCATTTCACTAATTTCCAAAGGAAATCTCAATTTAAGGTTTTTCAGATACACCAGATCAAATGGAGTGATGACTGCTCACTGAGTCTCACATCCTTGGGGGCTGTTCACTTAGCTTCTGTCCCTTCACAGATCCACCCCTTTGGTTCTTCAGCTCAAGACATGGGCGCTCCTGTCACTTCCTATATGATGCCCTCGGTCTGCTTCTGTTACACTGCTCTTTCGCATTCCACATGTAAGCAAGATCATGTTGGTTTGTCTTAGCATGGTTAGCTTATTTCACGCATCATTAATGACCTTCTTTTCTATAGATGTTGTCACAAATGGCAGAAGTACTTCGTGTTCATACACACCAAACACACACACACACACTGTATCAAAAGTTAATGGAAAACATGTTTATGAAAAAATATTCATGGAGTTAAAGTTAGTTTTGCATGAAAATAATCTAATGTGTCAAATCCTCTCCTTTTATATTCAAATCAATTTCAAAAGTTCAGGGAAATTTGTTCAATGATGGCAAACATTGATTTGTTTTTCAACATGAACTCAATCAACATCATGTATTTAATGATATCAGCCACTACTCCAACTGAAAAAAACTGAAGGTCCTAGAAATTTCTTCAGTGAAATAGTCTATAAATTCCTACGTTTAGAAAAATTGGTGTTTATTAAATGTTACTAAAAATTAGGAAAGAAAATCATCAAAAAGAACCAAGTCAAGGGTGTCTTGCGCGGAGGCCTAGCCGCTAAAGTCCTTACCTTGAATGCACCAGGATCCCATATGGGTGCCGGTTATTAACCCAGCAGCTCCACTTACTATCCAGCTCCCTGCTTGTGGCCTGGGAAAGCAGTGGAAGATGGCCCAAAGCTTTGGGACCCTGCACCCGCGTGGGAGACCTGGAGGAGGTTCCTGGATCCTGGCTTTGGATTGGCATAGCATCGTCTGTGTGGTCACTTAGGGAGTCATCACTTGACTAGCTATGTGTTTCTTATGCTCTCATTTTGCATTTTCATTTGTCATCATATTCTCAGAAGCAGCCACATTTAGACATTGAGGACTTTAAGAATTCATAAATGAATAAATAACGGAATCCAAATTTAAAAATAGTCTTCTATCTGCAGTTGAGGCGGAGTTACTCCAATGAGGCTCCAACTTTAGACCTGAGATCGCTGAAGTCTCTCATAAACCTAGACCGGCTCTTATTAACTTTCCTATGCAGCTTGCATTCTTTTGCTCTACCTGAGGTCACTGAAACAATAAGCTTCAGGTTCTTAAAAACCTGAAACTGTCTTTGCTTCTTGAACATTCCTTATTCTCATTCATTTCCCTTTTGTATGTAAATATTTTTTGTAGTACCTTCTGCAACATCTACATCTGCTACACTGATTGGTTTTACATAATTATTCATTAATTATTCTATGAAAATCTTTTAGTTGCATTTCTTTTTACACCATTGACTAAGAATAATTTTACTTTGCCTGTGTTGATATATTCATATCAATACTTCCAAATTGAGAGAAATCTTCCTAAAATAATTTGACAAACTTATTGAAGAGAGCCGCCTATTTTTGAAGTCAAGGAACACTGTGCAAGTTTGGCATTTATATATGGAGATAGAAGTTGGATCTATTCCTAGCTAAGGAACTCACGGCCTGGAAAAAGCCTGAGGAAAGAACTGAGAAGCAGTCTTCTGAGGTTTGCCTCTTTCTCTCTTTTCCTTTTTTTGGCTTATTTGTTTCGCTTTAGACTTTAGGACATCAAGATACTGTTTTTTGGCTACCTCCCCTATTTTCCAAGGCATTTTGTCTCTGTAGCTCACATCAAAGACAACAGAGAATATAAATCATTCCTTGGGCAACATGGAGCTTTTATTTGGTGACTTATCTAAAAGTTAAAAGTAATTGTTGCAAATATCAATTTGTTTGAGTCATAGAATACAAAAAATGTTTAAAATCAATTTTGAGCTGTTATGAAGGTTATTGTTGGGGATACTTGAATTTTGAAAATGGATGTGCTGATAAATTGTGGCTGATTTTCATTGGTAGTATCTGGAAATTGACAGAAGTTTTATCAACAAATTGTAGAAACAAGGTTTTTGTTCATATAAAGTTCAAATAAAATGCACTAAAAGTTGGATCTCTTTTTAAATTTTCCTCACTTTTACGAATTACAAAATACAAAATATAATTAAAATTACAGGATAAAATTACAAAATTACAGAATAAATCCATGAGGTTTTATATGTGCACATTTCAATACTATTTTCAGGCAAATTCAAGGATGCACTGAAAAGTTCACAGAAGGTAGAATCAGGAGATAGTCACGAGTGGAATTTTGTTCTAGAGATTAAAGATAGCAGTTGGAATATCTGTGACCTCTATCAGAGTGCTTGGGTCCAAGATCCAGCTCTGGCTCTTAATCCCAGCTTCCTCCTAATGTGTACCTCGGGAGGCAGCAAATAACACTCATGTAACTGACTGCTGCTACCCATGTGGGTGACTTACATTGGCTTCTAGACTCCACGATGCTGCACGGTCTATCCACTGCGGGGATTGAAGGAGCAAATCAGCTAATAGGAATCCTGACTGTCGGAATGCCTGCTGTCTCCCTCTCTCCTTCTCTCCCTCTGTATCTTCACACCTCTATGCCTCCTCTCTCTCTGCCTTTTAAGCAGGAAACATTTGTATTGGGGCAAAAATCTTTCAATATCCATGAGTAACTTTTTCATAATGATGATTTCCATGAATTTTGATGATCTTCTATGAATGGATTTAAATTTGCTGCATTAAAATAAACATGCATTTTTCCATTTATCACAAAATTTCTCTAATGCCTACACGCAGTGTAGAGATAGAATTTTACCACTATCTTTTATCTGTCTGATAGTTCGAGAAATATAGTGATCTGATAGCAAACTATTTTAACTGTATAAAAAAGATGATTTGTTAAACACCCAGGGGAAAGCACTGTGGTATAATGGATAAAGCAGTCCGAGCAATGTCAACATCTCATATGAGCACCAGTTCAAGTACTAGATGCTCCATTTCTGATGCAGCTTCCTGCCAGTCGTCTAGCAAAGCAGCAGAAGCTAGCCCAAGTGCTTGGACCAAGGCCACCTACCAGAGACTTGTAAGATACACCCCCAGCTGTTGTCGCCATCTCAAGAGTGAGGCAACACATGGAAGATCTCTCTCTGTCTCTGTCTAGTTGTAACATTTTCAAAAAAAGAAAAGGGCATGCAAAAATATTGTTTCCAAAGAAAACAGTAGCACTTCCCACCCCTTCGATAGCCTAGAGGCTAAATCTTTGGCTTGCAAGCCCAGGTTCCCATATAGGCTCCAGTTCATGTTCCAACTGCTTGGTTGCCCAGCAAACTCCCTGCCTGCAGTCTGGGAAGGCAGTGGAGGATGGCCTCATGCAGTGGGACCCTGCATGAGTGTGGAGACCCAGAAGAGGCTCCTGACTCCTGGCTTTGGATCAGCTCAGCTCTGGCTTTGGTGGCCACTGGGGAAGCGAATCAACAGATCAACAGAAGATCTTCCTGTCTCTCCTCTGTTAAACTGATGATTTTATCTTGTAGAAATAGTAATTTTTCATTTCATTGAAAAGATAACTTCAGAGATGACTATTGTATTGTTCTGTAGGATATTAGCCTGTTCTGCCTAGCTTCCTATTTAATTTCAACAAGTTTTCTTCAACATTTGTAAATTCTTAGCACTTTACATGTCAGATTGCAATCATTATTAGAAGTATAAACAAAATAAATATAACAACCATGGAAAGTTTTTGAAGTTTTAGCTGTATGAAGACAAATATTTCACGGTACAAAACTGACTGGACAGGATATCCTGAATACAGCCTATTATAGGAAAACATAACTTATTACAAAATCTACCAAAGTATTATTTTAAAAATAACTAAACATTGCTTCCATATATGTAGACTACACATATATGACAAAATTTAATAATAAAACAGCCCCAAAAAAGCATGTAACACACAATGCCAGTGCATGTGTTCTAATCATTTACTAAATGAGAAGTAACATTTTGTTCACATGGATAATTCAATAACACTTGAGACACCTCTTAGGAAATGCGCTAGGGTGACATTGAAGGGACAGTTATCGTATTACTTATTTATGAATTTAGTGGGGGGATTTACCATATCAGAAATTAATTATATATGGCTCTGCTGCTTATTTTAAGTCCCTTTATCCCAGTAATACATGGAGAATCTTATTTCCAATCTTATCTGGCTTGCCTGTATTTCAATTTCAGTTAATTGTAAAAACCACTTCTATCATAGTCTATTTGGGCTTAAACAATTCTTATCCCAAATCTCATTAATATCAACTCCTAAATATTTTCTGAGTAGAATATACAGAATTAAAAGTATGTAGGGAACAATCTTTCTCTTTTGCTTTTTTTTTTTCAATATCTCTTCTTCATGCCAATTCTAATGAGGGTTATATTTTTAAAACTCTTGGCAAAATATTTATTGGCAGTTGGCTTTTTTATCTACACATGCAAGAAGGTCTTCAGCATTTAATCAGCTTTGCTTTGTTTTCTATTGGCTGCCTGTGTTCTGTATGTTCCGTTCAATGCGAAAGCAAGTTATAATATTGCAGATTTTAGCCCAAACTCAAAAAGAAGTTTTAACAGTTAATTTGTTGCAAGAGAGACAGAGGTACCAGCTGACAGCCAGGAACTCCTTTTCAGTCTCCCTCCTGGGGTGCAGCAGCCTGAGCACTTGCGCTATCATTCTGTGTCTACCCATATTTATTACCAGGAAGCTGGATAAGAGGCAGGGTAGCTGGAACTCAAAGCAGAACTCTGACAGGGGATACTGGCGTCCTAAGCAGGGGCTTAGCCTGCTGTGTCATAATGCTCACCCTCCTCTAGGTGAATTTTGCAGTTCACAGATACATTCCTGACAGCTTCTAGAACATACTAGATAGAATAGAACAATATGGGTTATTATGTGTTAAGATTCTCTCCTTGTGTAGCAACTTTTAATTTTGTAGGCTACCTTAGCAATGATTTGAGCAGTATACAAGTATTTTCTTAGGCAGAATATATATTATTTATTCCCAATATTTATTATTTTCCATTATGAGGATGACATCTTTTTTTCCTACCATTGTGTTCATAATGAATCTAAAGATGAGGCAAAGTCACATAGATTATGGTGAGTTTTCATGTTTAATATAAAATGACTTTCTTTTCATAAGCATGATAAAATGGGTAGTCATAAATTTTGAATAAAGTTTATTTTATATATAACTGTATTGTAGAACTCTGCAGCAACTGTGAAAACACTTACAGTGAGGTTCAGACTAGATAAGGGCATATTCAGCATGAGTGTCACCCTGATGCTTGTTTCATCTTGTTATGTGGCATCTATTGATTTTTTGTAACAAGTTGCCTATGGGAGGCAGGGATGGGGGAAGCATAAAGAATTGAGCAAGTAGTTGGGTCAGAATGAGACTGAAATAATGAAATCACCAACTCTGGCTGGGTTTTCCTAGGAATGCTTTCACATTCCTTCACTTGCTCCACAGCCAGGTCAAATTATTAATAGGTAATAGACATGTTGTGTTTGAAAAACAGCAGGGAAATATCATACTCCAAAAAGATACATTTTAGTTCTTTTTATGCATCTGAAAATTCACACCCTTTAATCCATTTATTCACTCCACTGAGTATTATTAAATAAAGGCTTATGCTGTGTGACTACTGCATTGGCTGTCAAATTTTCTTTTAGAACATACAATCATTAAAGATACTTAATTTTCCCCTAAAAAGATATAATTGTATTTTCTTAAAATTGTCTAATAGTGAAGTTAGCCAGGAAACGTCTACAAATAATAAAATTATAAAGAGGTTGAATTATAACACTTAAAGGGCCAATAGGCAAAGAATGTAAATTCAAACATCTCTATCTCCCAATATTATTTAGCCCCAATCATAACTGTAGAAAAGATGTTGGGAAGCAGAGAGTCAGAGTATTTGTGATGTAAAAGATGCAATCATCTTACTCATTGATATCATACTTTTGAAACAGAGAAGAAATATGTAGTGATGTACTGATTGTACAGGTTTTAAAATTTCACTTTAAATCTCATTTACTTAAATTGCCTTCTATTCTCTGCTTGATATCTGTTCATAAATTGAACATTGAATTTCTCCAATATATGTATTTGTATGTGTTCTACAATGTATTTGCACATATGTTTGTACATGGATATGTTCGCAACAATATTAGATACATAAATACATGTTATTTTGACAGAGATATGGGCATATACTTATACAAGGGCACCTCAAAAAAGTTTATGGAAATGCATACTATGAATAAACTAAGAATAGATACCAAAAGACTTCTGCATTAAAACAAGCTTACATTTTATAAAACTTAACCATTTTTCAGTGAATCCTTTGAAAAATCTCAATTTATAAAGACACAAAGAAAAGGGAAGAGACAGGGAAAGAAAGATATTTTGAGATAGTCTCAAGTAGAAAAAATATTTCATTGGACATAAATCTTGAGAGCATTGTGATTACCTGAATGATATATCTTGTAGTTTTTGCATGTATATTCAGTGAAACTGAGAAAAATATGAGTAACTCTCCCAACTAGAATTCTATAAGCCACTGGGAATAATATAGCATGGTGGATATCCCTGGAATGTAAATCAAATGATGTAGGCATAATCTCAGTTCTTTATACAAAAACATATGGTGCATTATATATTTGGAAAACGTTATAAACTTTCTTAACTTGCTAATGACTCAGTTACAAACAATGGGTTCCCAAGTCTTTTTCAGTTTTATCATGGTATCAATAGGGGAGAGGGTGTGCTTTGAAACAAAAAACTAAGACTAGTGCTTCAAAATAATGGTAAGTAAATGAGTATACATACACATTATCATATCTATTTAAAATTAAACCTATATATGAAATTGAAATTAAAATATAGTGAAAAGAGCAGTCATAGCATTGATAGAATAAACCAAAATCAAAATCAGAAAAGCCATATGTCCAAAAAATTAAAGATTGCAACCCCAATTATCTTATTTTCTAAATAGTCAATAGAAAAATTCTTTACAAAAAATCTACTTTTCATAAATGGCTTAGGGTATACATGTGAAGCTGCTGTTAGATATGAAAGCACAGTACAAAATAATACCATCTGTGAGTATGTAATTGTAGCCAAAATCTTTTCCTTCACTGTTACCAAAAGATTAGTTCGACTTCAGAGTGGCTGTTGGAACTACTATTTAATCCTTATAAAAATGCTAATTCTAAACAGTTAAGAATTCTACTATACCATCAGACAAACTTTAGAGAATAATTCTCATGCAGTTCCACATCTTACTTTTAAAAAACATTGATTTGGGCCCGGAGCAGTGGTCTAGCAGCTAAAGTCCTCGCCTTGAATGCACCAGGATCCCATATGGGCGCCGGTTCTGATCCCGGCAGCCCCGCTTCCCAGCCAGCTCCCTGCTTGTGGTCTTGGAAAGCAGTGGAGGATGGCCCATGGGATGGCCCATGGACCCTGCACCATGAGGTAGACCAGGAAGAGCTCCTGGCTCCTATCTTTGGATCAGTGCAGCTCTGGCCATTGCAGTCATTTGCAGATTGAATCAATGGATGGAAGATCTTCCTCTCTGTCTCATCTCCTCTCTCTATATATCTGACTCTGCAATAAGAATAAATCTTAAATTAAGTTTTATTTTTATTGGAAAGTCAGATCTACAGAGACAAGAGGAGACAGAGAGGACGATCTTCCATCCACTGTTTCACTCCCCAAGTGGTCGCAATGTCTGGAGCTGAGCTGATCTGAAGCCAGGAGCCAGGAGCTTTCTCCAGGTCTCCCACACAGGTGCAGAGTCCCAAGGCTTTAGCTCATCCTCCTCTGCTTTCCCAGGCCACAAGCAGGGACCTTGGCAGGAGGTGGAGCAGTCGGGACATGAACTGGTGCCCAAAGGGGATTCTGGTGTATGTATGGTGAGGATTTAGCTACTAGACTATCATGGCAGGCCCTATTTCTTACTTTTAATAACATTGGGTATAAGTGTATCTTTTTCATATTTCTGGGATGGTATACAAGAAAGCTACCTGACTTCATATAAGTGAGTGACAAAATTTAAGACATTCTGTAATTCCGGGCTTAACAGAAAGACTCCCCTTACTGGATGCATGCCCACTTCATTGGCATCAAAATCAGGGTGCATCACTAATCAATCACTAAAAATTTAGCTGAAAGATAAATTAAGATAATCCCAACCAGCTGCTCATTCTTCATATCAGGACATTGAGGCTTAACCTATTAATGTATTTGTATTTGTATCTTTCCGTTGTGACCGCAAACATTTAAAGTGCACAGGTCAGTTCAGTTCACTCATTTAATATTGAAACTACAAAAAAATATTAGGAGAACAAAGGATACTAGCTATTCAGTGTTTGTGGGCTAATGTGAGCATAATCATAAGGAAACTCTTATGGTGTTTTACAGAAAATTTATATTACAGGATACCCTTAGGTATAGTCCTGTTTTTTGTCATTTAAACTATCACTGTGTTTTATTTATACTCACGTAAGTCTAAACCCTTTTTGTTATTCATTTTTCTATTTTTTGTAATTTTGTTCTCAGTGGGATGTCCCCACATGAATGTTTCTGTTGATAAATGAAAAAAATCATGCAGTCTTTCTTGCATTTTTGCTTTACAAGCTAATAACTGCAATTCATTCAACATATATTCATTCATATACAATTCTTTAATACTTTTGTTGATCTCTTTGGAGTCTCATGAGTGTGTTTATTTCCCTTTCTAAATTGAGTAGCTGACACTATTCTTCTCTGCTTAAAGATTCATTTTCCACTTCTTATATGTAATTGTTCTGAGATTATGTTCTTCCATCCCACCACTCTTTGTTATGGTAACCTTCTACTCTCATTGACTTATCGTGAACCTGTGAACAGTGCTGTTGAATTTCAGGGCAGTCATCATCTGAGAAATGCAAAAGCAAATAGTAATAAGATGAATAAGAATAAGTCTGATTTGAATAGAATATAAATTGTGAGAACAAAGAATATAGCACTTATCTGTGATATCTTGCATGGGTTTGTCAAAAGCAACTCACATATAGTGGACACTATGGAAATACATACACATATAATAGTTGCAGTTTGCAAATATAAATATAGCAAAATATATGGAAAACTTCAATATTCCCCCATACGGTGAGTACAACAGAATGAATCTTAATGTATCCTTAACCTAAGTTAGGCAGGTCTAAACTCATAATCAGGTTTGCTGTATTTGTAATTATTATTACCTCTATGATATATTACTTTATGACACAACCCTTGTACAAAAATACTCCAGTATTAATCTTGAATCAGCTTTATAGTTCTTAACTTCATGATAAAGTCAAAGTGGTTAGAGCTTAGACAATGTTTTTTAAAGGAAAAGCATCTATCTTATGAGAAATTTACAGTAGATCTGGGAAAAGGTCACTAAACACTGGGTCTTGGGGTTGCAGGATGATTAAATAATGAAACAGCAGCAAGTAACAGAAGGCATTTCTCAGAGAACAATGGTAAACTCACTGAAAGAATTTTGCTGCACATATAACATTAAATGATTTTACTGCACATGTAGCATAGTTAAGAAATAATGAAAGAACAAAAGAAAAACATCTTAATGCAGGATGAATGCATTTGTGACTGTCCTTGGATGTTAGATTGGGAGCTTGCATTTTCTTACATTAGTGAACATAAATATAATCCTAATAAATTTTGTCATGCATTCAATAAATTATCTGTAATGATCATAATATGCACTTTCATGAAGATAAAACTGATTGACTACAGATTTTATAATTGTCTACATGTTAAAATCAAAATATCTAAGTATAACATGACAATTTTTGAGGATAAGGCTGGAATTGGATTAAAAAGACTATATTTACTCACGTTCAAATAACAATTAATTATGTTTCTATGCTATTCTATGTTCCTAATCAATTTTTTTCTTCTGGGCATGTCTTTTTCTTGTTGACAACACTCTTGATTTGCTCCTAGAAAAGAAATTTCTTTCTTTCACAAGGCAACTAAAACAACATAAACGTAGATTGTAAGAAATACCTAAGATTTTTGGACACCAAAATTTCATTTCATTTTTCTCAATGTTCTAATCCTATTTCTATATTACTAGCATTCCCACATACTTTCTGGGATTGCTATGACTTAATTGACTAAAATGAGAGCAAAATCTTTGCTTACCCAAATCATTATTTTCATGTAAAACAACCTAATGAGTAATAGATTTATTAAAACAAAGATAATAATACTGGAATAAAATTTATAGTCTCCATTGTTTGTCTCACTTGCCACCATTAAGTTCCCTTTATGAATCACTTCTGTAGGACCATTTCCATTAAGCTTCTCCACAATGGATTTCTGTGCCAGAGGAGTATAGTTTGGTAAAATGAACCTGCCATTAGTTAAAGATTCTCTATTAGCACTTCATTCAAACCAGGAATTCCAGCTCTGCTTCCCTGGGAAATGTTACTTTCACTTGAGGAACCAACGAAGCTTAAAGAATAATTAAAATCAAATTAGGTATTAAGGTAGATACACTATTCACTGACAAAACAAGTTGATAAATTGTTAGGACCCCAAGTTGGATGCCATACTACCTGTAGGAGCCTAAAGCATTGACCTTGTGTACTTAGGTCACCAGAGTCTCTTCAAAAGTTGTCACTTCTTCATCTTATAACTCTAGATAAAATGGTTAGAACTGTTGAGCACTCAGTTTTCATCCTTAATTTTTTATGCAGATAAATATTATGATATATGAAGGAAGATGACACATCAATACTTTTACATTAAAGAAACTATCCCACTGGGAAACTTTCAATATGGAAAGCTTTTAACATACAGGAGACATACAGACATACCAGCTAGTGACGCTACATGTAAAATGTTGAGAACGGGCAGGCACGATGATGCATCTGACTAATTCTATGCCTGCCAGCACTGGCACCCCATATGGTTGCCTGTTCATGTCCCAGATGCTCCACCTCTATACCACATTATCTATTTGTGGCCCCGAAATGCAATAAAGGATGCAAAAGTCCTTGGGAACTTGCATCCATATGGGAGACAAAAATGAAGCTCTTGGTCCCTACCCTGTCCATTGTGACCATTTGGGAAGTTAATTGGCTGATGGAAGACCCCTCTCTCTCCATCTCTCTTCTCTATAAAATCTGCTTTTAAAATAAAAATAATTTTAAAAATGTTGATCTAACAATGCCATTAGTGAATCTATTTTTTCTTAATCTACTAAGTCAAACGTATCCAAACATTCTACATTTAGAAATATAAATCTGGGGCTGGTGCAGTAACCTAGCAGCTAGAGTCCTCTCCTTGCACCGGGATCCCATATGAGCACCAGTTCTAATCCCAATGGCTCCACTTCCCATTCAAGTCCCTGTTTGTGGCCTGGGAAAGCAGCTGAGGATGTCCCAAAACCTTGGGACCGTGTATCCACGTGAGAGATCCAGAAGAGGCTTCTGGCTTCTGGATTTGGATTGGCACAGCACCAACTATTGTGGCCACTTGGGGAGTGAATCAATGGGTGGACGATCCTCTTCTCTCTTTCGAATCCTCTCTGTACATGTAAATCTGACTTTCCAATAGAAATAAATCAAAGCTTAAGAAAAAAGAAGAAATAGAAATCTGACTTTGAAAGCTGAATCATTCCGTGTTCAACCTAAGATGTGAGTCAATCAAATGAAAAGGTTTTCTTGTAACAACATGAGAGAGTTGGTATTAATCAAAAGGTGAAAACAAGTTTGCTAATCTAGCAGCTAACCAAGTTATATCATTTTGAGCTCAAATCTGTGAAACAGCAAACATACCTTTAAAAGTATTCAGATCTACATATTTAGTAGGCCATCTCAAACCTTAGATTATAGGGGATAACGTAATCTTACTAAAGATGGTTTTGCTGTGCATCTGTACACATTGGAGAAAAGAAAGCCCCTCCCTTTCAATCACAATGATTTACATAGCTGTTTCTCTTTAGTATTGTCAATATGTAGCCTTAAGTTTTTATAGATAATATAGATAACACACTATGCTAAAAAAGCAACAGCTACTAAGATTTAGTTGATTATAATTGGGAGAGTTCATTACCAAAAAAAAAACCCAAAATGCTTCTAGCTTTATTTTTGTATTTTAGAGTACGCATATGTGCAAACAAATGTTTTCCTGGTCATTAATATACAATACAGATACTCAAATTCTTTGTTTACCAAGACATTATTCGGGATAAAATATATCCCTCTATGTGCAGAAATCATTAGCTGTTCTCAATTCTAATCTAAATGCAGAAGGAGAAAATTTGCATTTTCAATTATCAAATGGGACTGGAAAAATAGTGGAATAGGCTTATTGTTACTCTTACACACTATAGACTAAAGCAGTTTTGTACAACATGCTAGCTTTTTGTCACAAACCCCGGATGCCAGGCAACAATAAGGGAGACACAGGAGAGGTCTTTATTTCGCAAAGGAAGTAGCTGTAGGGATGGAGAAAATGGGAGCTGGAATAGGGAGCCACCAAGAGCCAGAAGAGCAGAGCAGAGGACTGCAATGTCGGGTTTGGGATGGGCAGATGCAGCGGTAGCTGAACACCAGGGATAATTGCCTCAATTTGGTGGAGCGCCACAGTTTAAAACTGAAGGTCACTAAGGTTGGGCAAGTGGGCCTCAATGGGGCTGAGACCTAGGAGATTTACGGTAGCTGCTGGGTAAACGGATATTCAAGGAGACCAAGACCTTGGGCATTTAAGGTAGTACTGGGTAAGCAGGCATTCTAGGTGGAGACCGGCTTGGTGGGGTCAGGATGGGGGGATGTTCCAATCACTTCTTACACAGCAATATTGTAAACAAAATATATTCTAGCAAAGTGTTTGGATTTGCTGATTACATTACATTTCAGGGAAGCTGAGAGGCAAGCACTGACATACTTTACATGAGCACAATTTTAGTTAGCAGGGTCTCCCTGAGATCCAGCGCACTATATTATAATGGATGTTTCTGAAGCCAAATTATTAGAGAGCTCTTTGGCAAGGTATGAACAGTGAGCTTAAAGATGCGAAAGACAAGTCAATAATATGCAACAAAATCTGGGACAGCTGACTTTTAATGACAACAAGTAGCATGTTACTGCCTAACAAGCCTATAATATCCTTCCTTTGGATTCCATTATGGACGCACTCTTAGCAACAATTAATAGGGTGAATAACATCGTGCTGCGCTTAGCATAAAAACCCTTCATGGATGAATCTCCACATGTTCAGTTTTAAGGAAAATACATTACATTCTGTGATTTTACACAACATATTTTTGGCTTTATTTCAAAATTCAATTTTTGTTAAAAAAGATAAATATTAAAATTAAAGGCTATATGAGCTGATCGAAACAGGATTTGCATATTGAAAAGGGGATCATAAAGGAAAAAGATTCTTTTTATGTACCTGCCCCATTTCCACTCAACAGCATCATTCTGAGGTCCATGTGATGTTGATGAAAAGGGATGAAGCTAAGGTAAAAACCTACTTTCAAGGGGTTTTCTGGAAACGAGCATTTTCCTTGTAAAATTATCAAAATAAACACAACTCAGCCAACTCTATGTTTTATAAATGTTCAAATGGTTAAGAATAAAATGTAATACATCAAACCTCATTCACTCAAATCTCAGGCAGGTTATAAACTATGTTATATTTTACTAACACTCCAAAAATCTATAAATGTTTGTATGTTATAAAGCAAGACAAAAGCCAAGTTGAAAGTCTGTGAGATGATGTAGTTTTCTATTTTCTCTAACTAGTATGCACATTTAGTCCTAATGTTTAGCAGCTGAATTATTAGAGAACCAACACTGAATCTTTCACTTCTATTATCTTAATCAGTATTGAACCCTCACAGTGATCATGTATGGCAGTTATATGGACAGTCACACACCACAGCTGGCGAGTCATGACTAGGTGGAATTACGTGTGGTCACACAAGTGGTGAGAAATGTGATCAACCTCAGATCTAGCATTCAAAAGGAACTTGTGCTTTAAATTCCTAACGCAGAATGGGCCTTCAACCAAAAACTGGTAATGAAGAAAATCTCTTGTGTTTTCAAAAAGTTGTATTTTTACATTTACCTGTATAATTTATTTATAAATATAAGCATATATTTAGATTTTCAATACATATTACTCATTTAAACGTGCGGTTCTAATAGACAAATAAACCATTTTGTTAGGGGAAAACTGACACTTTAGAATAATATTTTGTGAATTAATAGAAACCACCACCAGTTCCAAAAAAATTTAGACACCAGAAATCTGGGAGGAAGGTGGTGGCAGAATGGCCATAGTCTGCATACATGCAGGAGCATTTCCCAGGAAGAGTGTGTTCAAAGGGAGGGGGTGAGACAAATGCTGCTTTTCCAACGTGTAACTGAGGGGCCAGCATTGTGGTACAACAGATTAAGCCAACACTTGTAAGGCACAATATTGGATTGAAAATTGGATCCCTGGCTTCTCTGTTTCCAGATTCCTGCTTATTTTCCCAGGGCTTCAGCAGGAGATGGTCCAGGCACTCACAAGGGGGATCGAAATGGTTATCCAGGCCAGAGACTGAGAGGCTTCTTTCTCTGTGTTTATGCCCTCTTCCACTCCATCACTCTCTTTTCCTAAAATTATGTAAATATTTAAGAAAGATTTACAGGAAAAGAAGCAGTATCAACTAGGAATTAGATGAGAGGAAGATGCTTTTATGCATATACAGTTCTTCTTTAAGAATATACAGATCACATTAAGTCAAGTTATATTTATTTGGATTGAGAGAGATGGTCATTAAGTTAATACAGATATGTTATGTTAAAGGAAATGAGTAGATGTCACATAGAACATTTTTTAAGAGTATGAAAATATACCCTTCAACACTTAGAAAAGGGAGTGAAAATACTGAGTCTGGGAGAAAAAAAAAACTGTTTTGTCTACCTTATAATTTGCCATAAGTTTAGAAGTTCTCATCAAAATATCAGATGACAATATTTCACACTGTGATTCTCCAGTGATTCACAAGGAATCAAGGATGATGACTTTGTAGCTATGAAGGAAATGTTCTGAATTATGAGGCAAATGTTTTTATTATCAAGTACTATACTACAAGATGCCATGTGTAGCGCAAAGGAGACTTGGTGACTGTTAGAAAATGTCATTTAAAGAGCAGATGTAATAAGCTTACTTTAATTATGAAGCTTACCTAATGGGAAATATCTTCATTTTGGCTCAGACTTCCCCATGGCCTATTTATCTCAATGACAATTTCGCTTAAACGAAAGCAAAACTTAAGAATGTTCAAACTATGGATTGCATTGTGTCTTTGTATGACTCACTAAAACAAACTGAGCTCTTCAACTCTAGTTTAATTTCAAAATCATGTTCCATTCTTAACTTCAAAATCTGCTTTCCCTGATGCTTTAGAAAGACACAGACTCAGGGGCTAGGACTGTGGCACAGCATGGACGTTCCATCTGAACACTGGCTTACTACTGCTGCTGCTGCATTTCTGGTCCAGCTCCCTGCTAATGTACCTGGGAAAGCAGCAGAAGATGGTCCTGGGTGCTTACACCCAAGTAGGAGACCAGGAAGAAACTCCTGGTTTTGGCTCGGTCTCACTCTGGCTGTTGCATCCATTTGCGGACTGAACAGCAGACAGAGATTAATTCTTTCTAACTGTACATTTCAGATAAATAAATAAATGTTTAAATAAGAAAGCCAACAAAGCTTACAGAGGGGCTATGCAGAATCTTCTGAATAACTTGTTGACATGAATTCTTGTGAGATAGGCTTTACAGATATATTTATTTAAATCTATCTAAATTTGCCTGATTTTTAACATACGTGTATAGCATAAACTGATATAACCCTGATCTTAGAATGATCAGTGAAGCATTATGATTTGTTTGTATTAAAATTATATTTCCTGTCTCTAATGAATTGGGGATCAAGTTTTCCACTCACATTAATTATATTATGAATTGTGCTTCATAGCCTATAAGTAGATATTATTGCTCTGTCATAAATGCTCAGTTGTCTAAAATGATCATTTGCATTCTAAGTGATCTATGGTATTGCTGAAACTGCATTAGTTCTGAACTGTTTTTAAAGCTACATGATGGCAAAAAATAGTTTATTTTTTGTGATAACTTACTGAAAACATGAAATTTCACTGAAGTGAATTTCATATAGGACTTTGTCATAGCATTAGAATGACTGAAACATACAAAATAAGAGCATTTACTAATAGCACAATTAATATTCATATATCATAATATCTTCCTCCATTGACATAATTAACTGTAATGCTTTAAGATGCAGTTACTAATAGCTACAAATATGGATTAATATTATGGCATATGAGGTTTTTCTATTGGCAGTTTTATTTATTGATATGAGCACAGATTTTAAATTGCAAAAGAGTAACATTGTGATTGCAGTAGTAATTACATGGATAAGGGACCTAAAATTCAGAAAATGACAATTACAATGAATTTGCAGTGAAATCTGAGGCCAGCAGATGGCGTGTTTGAGTAACTGTTACATAATCTTAAGGTTGCAATTTCACCTAAAATACATGAAATTTAGACATTCTCTAAATGTTAATTTTTCCTTATTAAAAATATCCAATCATTACTGATAAAAAGTAACTTATTTTTTGTAAAATAAGTTGAAAAGCTTATCACTCTACTTAATTGAAAAGCTTATCATTCTACTAAATACCTTTTCGTTTCTCTGAGTCCCCCAAAAATGTCCTTGAGATGGAAATTACTAATACTTTCATGTTTAGGTAATGACTGTCCCTAATTTACTCGATTTTACTTGTGTCCCACTGTTGGTCTTTATCTTTATCCACAAAATGCATTCAGCATTCTACAAAGCTTTCATTATCAAATCAGTATTTGTAGGCTCTATACAGATTTTTTTAAATTATAATTTGTAGATCATTATGAGTTAAATATTATTATTACATCACTTTTATTATTTTCTATAAAATTACAGAGGCTAGGGAAAAGTTCAAGAACAGCTAACGTTTCTATACCTAAGAGTGGATGAAAAGAATTTTAAGCTCTGGTCTTTCAGAATACAGAGCAAGTAATTTTTCTTAAAACAAAAGCAGAGATCGCCGGAATATTTTCTTATATTAAATTATTTTTAAAGATTAGTTTACTTAGTTTGCAAGTCAGAATCACAGAAATAGAGCGAGAGGCAGAGAGAATGTTGTATGTGCTGGTTTACTTCCTGGATGGCCAAGTAGGCCAGCACTCGGTCAGACAGAAGCCAGGAGTTTCAACCAGGTCTCCCACATGGTGAGCAGGGGCCCAAATACTTGGGCCGTCTTACACTGTTTTTCCCAGACCACTAGCAGAAGTGGAACAGTCAAGGCATGGACTGGTACGCACAGGCGGATGCCAGTATTGCAGGCAGCAATTTTACTTGTTACACAACCACACTGGACACAACAGCTAGTACTCTTACAGACAGCCTTACACTGGCTCTGTTTTTAAGTAACACTGTCAAGCCCCACCACTATGATTCTAGAGTCCTCAAAGATGCTTCCTGAAAATACCATATTTTAGGAAAAGATTTTCTTAAATGATCAGCAATATGTCTGAGGAATAAAACGTATGCAAGCCTGTAAATCTGGGGAAGCATTTGGCCTAGTGTGTAAGACAGCTTGAGATGTGTGTCATCTTGGCATGCCTAGGTTCTAGTTCTGCTCCTGATTCCAGCTTCCTGTCAATACACATCCTAGAGCCAAGTGATGGTCATGTAGTGGATCCCTGACCCTCATATGGGAGACCTGGCTTGAGTTCCGTGCTGCTGGCTTTGACCTGGTCCAGGACCAGATGTTAAGGATGTTTGGAACATACTTTCTCTGTATTCTCACTCTTTAATTAGTTTGTTAGTTCATAAATTGAAATAAAAATTAAGCCCATAATCCTTAGTCTTTCAAGCATAATTTCCATAGATAGGCAGGTATATTTAAGCCAGTTCACAACAACCTGTTCTACCTGGAAGATACATGTTTGATACAAAATCATGTCTGAACACTCTTTCCACATACATGGGACTAAAGACTTTCCATCACTTTCAAGTGTATAATCTTTTAAAATTTAGGATAGATCATTATTTATAAGCATCAAGCATTATGAGATATTATCTCAGAATTGAAACAGAATTATTTTAAGTGCTTCCTCTCATTTACAATTATGGCAGTGACTAGACAAACACCTGCTCTAATTTCCTTCTTGTAGTCTTTCTAGATTGCCATCTGTATGGGATGTAGATACAGATGCTTCAAGTCCTAAAGGACCAATCTAGCTTCCATTCCATTTGATCTGCACCTGAACCTCAATATCCCCATCAGAGCTCTGAGAGGTTTGCAGATCCTCTGGGGGTGAGGGGAAGGTGTGGGACACTGTACTTGATTTTACTTTGCTACACAATTAAACCACCCACTTACCTTCCTATAATTTGGGAGTTGTCTCCAGAGAGTGTCGAAGCACTTTACGCATGAGAAACTTGCAGCCCATTGGGATATAGCAACTATCTCTGAGAATTCCATAACTTGTATCATTCCAGTTAACAAAAGGTGATATGTAAGCTAAGAAGTATATTCATAAGCGTGGAGGTTGTTAAAATTTTTTTTCAATGCTTTTGGATCTTTAATTCTGATTCCAGATGACTACATTCACAGATTTCTTTCTTTCTTTCTTTCTTTTTTTTTTTAGGCAATTGAGGGGAAATCACTTATCAATTACTAGGCATTTGCTGAAACACATCTGTTAGTGTAAACATAGTCAAGTATTTTCACAATGGTCTGGGACACTCAGTGCCACCACCAGTTACTGGAAAAATTTCTAGATGCCTTCTAAAAATTTCACTCTCTCTGCTCCTTTTTAAGAAATAACTTTTGTGTTTGCAGTGTTAGCATGTGTATCGTTTCTTCATTTTAAATTTAAAAATTCCCCATGACTTTTAAACTTAAAAAAACACTTAGTCATAGATTAATTAATAATAAGCATTTCACTTGCATTTCATAAATAATTATATCAGTCTTGAGCTATCTCAAGTTGCATAAAGAGTTCAAATTGGCACACCATTTTGCATTTAAACTTTGCAATATTGTACAACTGTCCATCCCTTGATGGATTTTTGATATGTTTATGTGAAATATTAGAAACAGCTAAAGTACATACAATGTCTGTTCCAATAAGACAAGAAATTAATAATAATAACTTAAATACAGTTTTACCATTAGATATATTTGTGTGAAGAGGGTAACTTTTTCTATATTGCTTTTACTTTGACATTAAGCTTATCTAATTTAAATAGCATTAAGGATTCATTTCCTCATTCTCAGAGTTCCGTTTCAAATACTGAATAAATGCTAAATAGTTTATTGCTACCAGCAAACTAAACAAGTTTGGGCTCAATATCCAGTTCTACAACCTACTGAAATTGAGGCAAAAAATATTTACATTTCTTAATTGTAGTTTCTGCACTTGGAAATACAAGTGCAAAACACAACTTGCTCACTAAACTTTTGAAAAGGCTTACCAATAAAATGCAAAGTAAGTGCTTAGCATAGGGTTTCCACTGCAAATGCGATTTGCATAAGTATTAAAGAAACAGTGTATGCTACTAACTATGACTACTGCAGAAATCAGCAGATGCTCAGTAGAATCCATCTGGAAACACACGAGACCAATACTATCCTGAAGAATAACAACAAAGCTGAGGAATCACAAGGCCAGACCTCAAGACATAATACAGAATGCTAATCAAAACACTCTGGTACTGACAAAAAAGAGAATATTGATGGAGCCAAACAGAAACCCTGTAAGAAAAGTCCACTCATGAACAACCAATTATATCAGCTTATAGAAGAAACAAGATTCCCCCATATCCTGCGCCCTTCACCCTATGCAAAAATCAGGGCAAAATGGATCAAAAATCTAAATCAGAGCCCAGAAACCACCAATCTATAAGAAGAAAACGTAGCAAATGCTCTACAAGATATAGACACTGGTAAAGACTTAGAAAAGCCACCAAGAACATAGGTAGTCAAAGCTAAAGTGGATAGATGGGACTACATCGAGCTAACAAGCTTCTGTGCAGCAAAGGGTGTGATCCACAAAGCAAGGAAGCAAGCAGCATAATTGCAGAAACTCTGCAAGCTGCACAACAGATAGGGCACACCAGTTAGGATTTACAAAGAGCTTCAGAAACTCAACAACAGCAAAACAAAATATCTCATGAAGAAATGGGCGAAAGAAATGAGCAGATATTTTTCAAAAGAGCAAATTTAAACATGAAGGTAACAATATGGAAAACATACTAGTATTATCCACTTTCCTGTAGCCCTTGAACCTTCTTACTCTAACTATGTAAAGGATGTCAAAATAAATTTTATTAATAAAAAAAAGAGCAAATTCAAATGCCTAATAGACATACAAAGAAATGCTCAGGCTTCCCAGCTATGATGAAAGTGCAAATAAAACTACACGGAGGCTCCACCTAACCCCAATGAGATCAGCCTACATTCAGAAACTTACTAACAATACCTGCTGGCATACATGTTTAGAGAAATGTACTCTCCTCTACTGTTAGTGGTGATGTAGGTTAGTGCAATATGGAGAGTACTAAGACAACTGAAAATGGTTCTATCATATGGTTCAGCTATCCCACTCCTGGGAATACCTCCAAAGGAAGTGAAATTTGCATACAAGAAAGTGATATGTAACCCTATATTTATAGCAACATAATCCACAATAGTGAATACATGGGAATGACTCAGATGCCCATCCAAATTGGAATAAATAAAGAAACCATGTTACATCTACTCCATGGAATACTACTCAGCTCTTAAAGACAATGAAATTTTGTCATTTACACTACCATGATCCCAAGTGGAGACATTATGGCTCAGTGAAATAAGCCAATTCCAGATGGGCAGTGCTATATGTTCTCTCCTTGAGGCAAACTTCTTGCAAAATACAAAACAAATGGATACCTAGGTAAAAAAGTACATACATATATTCTCACAGATGAACTGCATATGGAGAAGTGAAGATACATTGCAATATGCATCTCTACTTCTGAATAATAGGAGGACTCCCAAAGAAACTGTTAAATATACCTTGACAATATATGCTAAACTCTCTACCATTAGCTATACTTACAAAGACATGATGTGCTTAAACAGCAGAATGTTATACTTGCAACTATTGCTGAAGGGCTACACTATCTCAGTAAAACGGGAGAAAATGATGAAAGGGGAAAATGTGAGAGAAAGAGAAGGGAATTGGGAGAATCTCTATACCTGCAAAACTGTATCTTGGGAAATAATACAAATAATTTAAATAAATGTTCTAAAAGTTTGCTTTTGACTGAATTAAATAAAGCACTCTTTGTAGGCTTTGTGTTTTTAGTATGCATCCACTGATATTTCTCATGCACTTAAGCCTGTATTTTTTAATAGCAAAAACAATTAACTAAGAAACATGTGTATATGTATATAAATAAGATGTAACTTAGTAGTAAAATTAAGAGAATCTGTATGCAATTATAGAATTTCTGTTACATCTATATTTAAAATTTGATAAGGTATCATGTTATATCATTTAGAAAGGCAATACTGAATTTCATATGAGATTTGTAGAATTTTCAGTTGTACACCTCTAGTAAGAAAACTATTATACTAATACAATTATAATCATAGGCCAAATAATAATACAAATATCATTAGAATAGTATTGCCATTTATTGAGTTGGAGAACACTAAGCAAGACATTTTTCTACGATTGGAGGAGTTGGGGAATATCAATTTTGTTCTGCTACATTGAGGACACCCAGTTGACACTGATATATAGTCCTGTACCCAAAATTTGTGTCTGTCTTAAAACATCCATGTTTAGCAATATCTTGATTCCTGTATCATCCATCAATTTCTGCCAGACTTTTAGAATTTGGGTGCATTCTTAGTCTGTGCAGTCGTCTCTCCATGTCTATGGGTTCCAAATCCATGCATCTAACCATTGTGGATCAAAAAATACTATTTTCAGAACTGTGCTTGTGCTAAACTAGCACAGAATTATTGCTCCTCAGTACTCCCTGAATTAATTGAAAATATAGCAATTACCGAATAAATAATGTAATATAATTTACATTATATTAGGCATTATAAGCAATCTGTAGTTCATTTTGAATATCTGAGAGAATATATACAGCTTCTATGCAAACATCAGTTCATTTTATATCTGGGACTTAAGCATCTACAGAAGGATTGAGAACCAAACCCAGGCTACTGAAGATGGTTTTATTACATAGTCTTTCTTTATATGTTTTTTGTTTCCTTTAAATTTCAAAGAGGTCTCCCTGGATGAAGCAGAAAAATTGCTGCAGAAAGTCTTTCATTTAACATACTCATTTTACAATTTTTTTCAGAGATATTCATTCAGGCATTCAAATTCAAGAGTATAAAACTAAGTGGAGCAATTTTAAAAGTGTCCTATTGAAACAATTTTAGGCTATAGAAATGACAGTATTATGTAAAAAAACAGAAGTCAAGAGGACATTTTATCTCTTTGACACAGAGAATGTTACCTGGCTTCTTTCACATACATCCAGAAGTCTTTCACTAATTTAAATGGTTGATTCATATGTGTGCAAAGCACAGCTCATGGATATTTATAACATTCTAATCTTTTATCTAAGATAACAATAAAATGGACTTTTGCTAAAAGGAACACAGATAATATGAGAAAGCTAGGAGATAAGAGGAATAAGTTAGTGGAGAGCTTTAAAAAGCAAAGTAGGTCATTGACACAAGCAGAAAATATGCAATCTCTCTCGCTCCCTTCCTCTCTCTCCCTTTCTCTCTCTCTCTCATGAACTAATTCTTAAAAAGATGCATTTCAGTCAGGGTTTTAAGTATAAGTGCTAGCATAAGACTCAAATCACATAATAGTATTTATAGTATCAGCCATTACATTGTTTTGGGGGGAAAAAATAAACTCTTTGATGGTAAATGTGAAAAACTGATAAGAAAACTTGTCTAAAGATTGAGTCCACTTTAATAGAACCCATATAAGGTCATGTGTATAACTGGTGAGAAATGTAAAACTATTTTCCAGTGTCAAGTGGAAATACATTTGAATAAAATAACTTCAAATAAAACAATGCTAGATTTTAAGCAAATCTAATGTCTTTTTGAAGAAAAAGGACCTAAAACAGCACATAGTAGAAGAATGGTGGGGTTAACAAATTTGAAGCAATTGAATTTAGTGTTTCAGTGTTGTATATAATTACTGTGCCTTGCAGTCAAAGGGATATAAGCAACACAATTGCAAATTGGTCTTGTTGGAAGAGAAGTTAGGACAAAAATCCTTCATCTCCTATTCTCTCTACAGCTTCTTGTTCTTGATATTCATATGCAAACTGTTTTAAAATTGTGAAGCCACAATTGTTCATATACTGTAGCCACTATTGTTCATATACTGTATTCAAAATTCTCTTTCTGTGAGGAGTATTTCTTAACCCTTCCACCCACATTATTCACTTTTTGTACTCCCACTGCAGACTTGATGTCTCACTTTTCTTCCTTTCTCATATCCAGCATATTAGCAAAGCCAAGACTCTACACTGTCACTTGGACTACTCCAAAACCCAACTGCACTGCTCCTCCACAAACACAAAAAGTTTACTTTGTCTTCCATCTTCCACTATTTTTGGTTACAATGTCCTCTACATTACAGTAATTAAGATCACCTCTCAGAACCAATTGAGCCCATATGGTCTTTCAACTTTTCTTCCTTAGTTTTCTGCCACAAATATTAAATCATTCTCTGAATGTTTATCAATCTGTAAATGCAAGTCAAAACCTTGCATAACAAGACTCAAACTTCTGCATGACCTATGGGCTTCCTATGCTCCACCACCAGCTGCAGTATAGTCACTTTGGCTCTCTGTCCTGTGAAAACTCCTTAGGTTCTTCCTAGTCTTCCTACTGCCATTCCTTCCAGTCCTTTTGCTTTCTTGTCCCTTCTGCTTGAATTCCATCCAATTTGATATTAACTGCCACATCTACAAGAGAGCTTTTACCAATGTCTCTCACTGGGGGATCACCTGCTCCTTTGCCTTATGTTTGGCGCTTTCTTTGGCAAAAGTCCATGGATGGATAATAACTTCTGTGCATTTTCAAATCACCACAAACTTGGTGGCTTCACATGGGAAGGATTTATTTTCTCACATTCTGATGCTCGGAAGTCTGAAAGCAAGAGCTCAGTGCAGCTGCACTTCCTCCAAAAGGTTGTGCAGAGACTCCTGACTTGCTGCTTGCAGTTTCTGGTACTTCTGGACCTTGCTTCAGTCCTAGGACATAATAAGTTCTTTGTCTACTGCATCTTCACCTGACTGTAGCCCTGGATGTCCATGTGCCTTCTCTTTTGCTTCTCCAAGGAACATGCATCATTGGTTTTAGGAACCACTGCAACACAGGATGATCTCTTCCAAAATTCTTACATCAATTACATCCACAATTAAAAAAAAAAAAAACCTCACTAAGTTCACAAGCTGAAGCTATGCATATATCTCAAGGGGACCACTATTCTATCCACCACAGGAACCACTTTGTAATAATTTAATTACCAGTCAATAACTATGAAGTATGTTAGGGATATCTGTTGTTTTATCACTAATGACGGGCTTCATGGAAACTAAACTAGAGATAAATCTCAGTGCTACCAGGTTTGATGCTAGTTTAATGATGAAAGGCATTAAAACTTGAAATAGTAAGTTCATTTCTAAAATATGCAGGACATTTCATAGATTAAGTCTGTCTTTAATTCTTATCACTAGCCAGAAAGCAGTAGTTTGATCTTTTTAAACTGCGTTTTCTCTTTTATTATTTTTTAAATTAATTTTAATTGCAGAAAGAAGGAAAGAGAAATCTAATTCCCCAAATGCTCACAATTGGCCAGGCTCAGGCTGGAAGTTGGGATCTCAATTTCAGTCTCTCACATGAATGGAGAGAGACTGAATCAAGAGCAGAACCAGAAATTAAATTCAAGCATTCAATATGGAATATAGCCATCCCAAAATGGATCTTAACTACTGTACAAATGCCCACCCCACAAAGAAGGAGTTTAATCCAGAAATTTGGATTACTTCTGCTTGTCATTAACTATGTCATTATGGACAAACTTTAATTTCTAATTTTAAAGAGTTGATGTAAAATCTTGTCTCCTAGGTTTTTCTGGGAAATAAATTAGATAATGTCTGCAAAGCCCTTTCTTTGATGCCTGGTATTAAGAAAATTCTCAACATCTGTCTTTCAGTATTTTCTCATTTTGTTTGTGAATATTTTCATTTGCATGTCTTAAGAAAATATTACAACATAAATAAAAGCATCTGTTTTTATTCAATATAGGTAATTAATTTTGCTTGATTTCTATTTGTCCAAAACATGATAATTTTCTGCTAAAATCTATACTGTCATTTAACAGCATAAAATGATTTTTATACTTATGTTACAGTCAAGGGCAATTCTCAGACCTATTTCTATTATATAAGTACACAGTCATTTCCCCTTTTCACTCAGCTATATTCATGTGAGTATGCATGGTTTCAGTCAATCGGAACTTGCTTTAAATTTGTGATAATCATCAGCCTAATATTTGCAAAGCACTTTGAACTTTATAAAATACTTCCACATGCATTTTCCATTTCATCTATTATACATTTACTGATCTCACAAGTACTATATCTGCTTTTGTTCCTGGCACTATGCTTAATGCTGGGATAAAGAACTAAAAGGTATCCCACATCACTCATGGAGAAGACTAATGAAGTCTGGTCATTGCTACAACAGGTATAAAAGCCAAGTGCTGTGATTTTTTTTAACTATTTTACCTGATAGTTACATAGGCATAGGAATTCCTGTTCACCTTGCCTCTTCTTTGTTGATCATTTTCTTTGTTGTACAGAAGCATGTTAGCTTGATGCAGTCCCATTAATCTATTTTAGCTTTGGTGGCTTTTCTAAGAAATCTTCACGATTTCTGTATCTTGTAGAGCATTTTCTGCTTTCTTCTAATAGATATGTGGTTTATAAGGGCCAATTCGAGTCTTTGATCCTCTTTGAGCTGATTTTAAAGGTAGGGTAAATGACTCAGACTTGAGTGCAGAGCAGTATGTGTCAAAAGGGCATAGAATTGCTTTTTCAAATATTATAAAGGGATTACCTCTAAGGGGAGAAGAAAACTTGTAGGGAGTGAAAAACACATGTAAAGGATTCAGGCTTCAATGATGAGGAATATGATAAAAGGACGGTATCATTTGAGGTTTGAGTGCACAACAGTCGAATTCTAAATGCTGTATGTTCAGTCTATGGGACAAGACATAACTTAGGGTAGGAAAAGCCAAGAAGAACATTAAATAGTTTGTGACATAGTTCCACTTGTGTCTAACAAAGCACCAGATTCAAAACAAACCAAAAATGTGTTACATAGGAGAGTATGGGAGTAAAGACACTTTAATCCTATAGCGAAACCAAACAATTTGAACCTTAGCCTTTCGATGAAGTTGAATAAAACTGTTTCAAATGACATTAAGTAAGATGCCAATATCTTAGCAGCCATTTCAATTTCACTTCTAAATCAGTTTATGTCAATCGTTTAAACTCAAATAGTTGCTCACACTCTAGACTGCCTGCTGATTGAAAATAGTAGTTTTAGAATGATGTAAAAAGTTTCCTGGAAAATTCATGTTGTGGGAAAGAAAACTGTGCTTGCATTTCTCTCTCTCTCTCTCTCACACACACACACCAAACTAAACTTATCTTTTAACTCCAATTTTCCAGAAATTTTATCATCTCTCATATCTTCTGGACTGTGTGGGTTCAGCTTGGTGAATCATTTCTATGTGATACCTTGGGTGGGGAATGTCTGACTTACAGGTATTTAAAAACATGAAGTCATTTTTCTGACCCCACTAAGACAACCACAGGCAGAAATCAAATTTAAATGAATCTACAACAGATATTTTAAATTGATAAATTTGTATGGCCTATGAATGATGTAGAAAAAAGTGACGCTAAATAGTATATGAGTTGGGAATGCAACTTCTAAAGTGCCTTTAAACGTATGTCCTGAACCACTTCTAGGGTAGCTAATATAGTTGTAGTCAGCTGTACCTTTCTCCAACAAGTGCTAAGATCTCTGAAAAATTGGCCAAAATCTCCAATAATGAAAGAAGAAACTTCCAGGCTTCTCTGGTGAATGCTCATGAATGCCACATGCTCACCACTACTGCAGCCTGCACCAAGTCACGCAAACTATCCAGATCCTTAGCAAGGAAACTTATTTCCTGTTTTGATCACAGAAATAGGAGGAGAGTTTTTTTAATTCTTTTTTTTTTAATTTCATTTCACTTTATGATACCGTTCCATAGGCTCCAGGATTCCCCCAACTCCTCTACTTGCCCCCACCCCATGGAGGATTCCTCCACCTTGTTACAGTAGTACAGTTCAAATTCAGTCATGGTTGCTACATTGCAAGCATGTACCATGCATAGAGTCCAGCATCTTGTTGTCCAGATAAATTCAACAGTTTCTTGGGGAGACCATCTCTGGTCTGAAGGTGGAGCTGGCAGAATATCATCCTGACCAATTAAAAGCCACAACATAACATCAACAACAATTTACAACATTATGGAGTTATTTGACATGGTATTGAGTGACCCATATGTTAGAAAATGCAAGTTCTTAACCATATCCTGTCACTACTTCATTGACATTTCAATTTTATACAAAACCGGCTGCTATACACACTGAAATGGCCATAGGATACTATTCAGCTGTCTCGTGTCTACTTTCATTTTTATATTTAGCAGTTTATGGTGTTGAAGCATAATTTTTACTGAACTTGGCGAGTTTTAGGATAGTCCAAACAGGCTTATAACTCTAACAAAGCATATGTCAACAGTTGAGGCGCAAAACAGTTTTAGGAGGGCTGTGCAGAGAAATCTTCAATACCTTAAAGAGGAGTAACCAATCTTTGTGTCTTACCTAGTAAGGTATATGTGAGTCCAAGCTAACTGTTTCCTCTCTGATTGGAGGAGAGATTTAAACAATTTATAATGCTGCATCTTTGTAGTTGCAGTTGCTGTATTTCTCAAAAGTCACTTCTGAAAGTAGATCTTCTCTAATAATTATGTCCTTTGAAATAGATAACATCAACTTAAGGGCATGTCATAATGTGTAGATTATAAAACAGATTACTCCTCAGGATGACAATTTGATATAGCCCATTACAATGACTTGACATTTTTTATTTTTCCATATATTACATATTGTAAGACATTTTGAGACACAAGGCTTAGATGTCTCTTCAAATGCTGTAAGCATTTATGTCATGTAACAGTATATTCTACACTTTTAATAGTGATAAAACTTCACAAGCTAGCAATTCTTTTGTTATAGGAAGTAAATTTTATAGTCATCCCACAAAGAGGGAAGAAAATGTTATTATATCTAAAATTTTACAGTATCAAACATTAAAATGTGATTTATGTTTCCCTGTAGCATATGTGAATGTCAATATTTGAAACTGATGGGGTAGATAAAACACGTAGTGGAAGAGGAAAAGTCAACTATTTGTGAAGTGATTAAGGAATCCTCCCTATACAGACAAAATTTAGAATATGAGATACACACACACACATAACCTCAAATAGATAAGTATATTTGGCAACTTGACAGAAAGTTTAGCAGAAAAGAATGAAGCTGAATTATAACAAGGTTATTATAGATTTAAAGCATTTTTGAACAAATAAATTTAAATAAATATACATGTTATTTTTTGTATATTAATATATCCAATCTCTAATCGATAAAAAGAAAAAAAAAAAGAACAACACAAAAACAACCAAAAACTTTCTTCTTGAGAACTCACTGAATCATTCAGTGCCTGATGGACACCTCTTAACATTTAGCAACACCTTGGCATTCATATTTATACAGGAAGGTGCTAAACGTTTGAGAACCATGGCCATGGATTCAATTTGCCTCTGTTTGCCCTGTGGTTCTACTACCATTTGTAAAGCTTGCAATCTTGAGCTATGTGAAGACTCCTTGAGCTTCTGTCATTTTCTGTAGCACAAGGTAGAAGCTATCTTAAAGGGTTGTAATAAAACATCTGTCTGAGGTCATCATTGTGCCACAGAGGGTTAACCGAAACTCATGGCTGCATAGTTCAGAGGAGTATGTGGCACAATCGCACTTCTTCTTCCAATTTGGCTTCCTGCTAATGCCCCTGGATGTCAGCAGACAAGAATACAAATACTTGGGTCCTGTCACCCATGTGAAAGAACCCAGACCTTAGATTAAGAGTGGCATAGAGCCACTGCCATTATAGACAACCAGGAATTTGGTGAATGAAGTAGCAAATTGGCAAATCTCTCCCTCTCTCAGACTCACCCATTCTATCTCTATGCCTTCCAAGTAAATAAATAAACACACAAATATTTGAGGAAGCACAGAGGAAAGTAATATAATTCTAGGTACACAGCATATAAGATAATAACGTTCCTTAATTTCATAGATGTCGGATAATTCAAAATTCCAATGGGGCATTAATAGTCTGCTAAATGTATGTTAGGATCATGGGACATTGAAGTTGCACTCTTCCTCCTCCCTAACTTGCTGGTCAGAGAGTCAGTTAGATGTGACTCAGTTGCACTTGCCATTTTCACAGGGAATACCTGTCTATACATTATCCACTCTCAAAACCAGTCTTTCTTAAGAAAAATTTAGTTTTTCTTGGAGTCTCACTAGGAAATCTAGTTATCTCTCACTGCAGCCCTGCTTTAAAACCTCAGATACTGCCGCTGTGCAATGTATGTGTTAAATATCAATTCTCTTTATTTTTATCATTCTTTGAACTCTTCTAAAGAACTGTTCTTCAGTTAACATAAAAGCTTATCTCTTGACAGTGCGTCTCAAATACATCTTGTTGCCACTAGCCGTCTGTCATCAGGTTGGAACAGGACTGTCACTACCATTAAACTAAAATTCACCTTCGGTGGCGTGAAAACCAATTCAGCACAATTTATCTTTCACCTCCTTCATTCCCTCATACAACATCGCCTGCAGAATTGTATTCCTCCAATGGTAATGTCATCTTAGCTGTCATTCACAATCTTGCTTTCCACACTTTGCAAGAAAACCAGCATCCAGGAGCATTCAGAAGTCCTTGTGATGTGTTTGTTGATGTGCAACTCTAACCCCCACTCTTTACAATCACAAAAAAATATGATTTATACCTTTATATGTCTTTTAGTGTATTTCTTCTTCTAAAGTAAACAGTGACTTCAACTCTAGAGGAAGAGCCAAGGAGGTGTAGAAAGAAATAATAACCAGGACAGTTATTATTAGCACTCTAGGAAAAGGGGAGGGCAACAGAAAAAGAAAGCAGGAAGATCATTTTATTTCTTCGGTAGTGAAGAAAAATAAGTGTCAAAAGAAAAAATAGGTTGGGGAATAGAACTACAGAAGCTTTTCAGTTACTTCACTGATATAAAAATATTTTCTCCTCTATTTCCACCTCAGCACTTTCTTACCAAGATTCATTCATTCATCATTTATTTTTAGGTAGCAATGTTCAGGAAGTAAGACAGGACAGGCTGTTCATAGCTGGAGGACTGTTAGATACCTCTGGCTTGTGTAAGGTGTGAGGAAAACAGTGATTGTGTTCAGGGTACTTCCAACTACAATAATCTGGATGAATTCCACTGTTTTGGATGTTCAATTTTATATTAAACAGTGTTTTGGGGGAAAAAAATCAGTTAAATCTCAGATACCACAAAATCCTATGGCTTTTTCTTTAGTCTTCTTTTTCCCTCTTGGTACCTCAGAGCTGTAAATTCACCACAATGAACAGAGAAAATAGTAACTCACTATTCTTAACTGTGACAAACCATAAGATCAGTAAATCAATATTCATTGTTTTAGAACTATAAATCACTTTTTTTAAATTTAATAATCCTTGGTGGTTTTCAGTATAAATTCCTCACAAACATTTTCTTGCTTTAACATTTGATTGGCAAGAAGAAATCAATATCTGGATTGGACGGTGTGGATTTCATTCTTACAAAGCAGGGTAAGAGTACAGATCAGAAGTCACAATTGTTTACAGAATGCATTTATGGGAATGACACCTGCAGGTAAAGCCTCCACCTGGGATATTACTAGACCATAAGAGTGAGGTTTGTGACCTGGGTGCTAGATTTAGGATCCAGTTTCCTGCTAATGACCGGGGAAAAGTAGTGGAGGCTTGCATGAATGTTGGGGCACCGACCACCCACGAGAGAGAACCAATGAAGATCCTGGTTTCAGCATTTGGCCTTGTTAAGCTTTAGACATTGCAATCATCTGAGGGAGTTAACCGCCTGGTGCAAGATCCATTCTATGCCCCTGTCCCTGACACTTTCTGTAATAAGTCCATCTTTAAAAATAGTTTCATCATGAAAAAGCTGCTCTGATTTCGTTCATTACCCATTGATGGACACCTGGGTTGATTTTGTACCTTGGATATTGTGAATAGTGTTGCAGTGAGCCTAGAAGCTTAGATGACTCTTTCATATACAGATTTGGTTCACTGGAAAAATGCCAACAAAAATTTTCCGTTAATCAAAAAATTAACAAAGATTAAATTTTAAAAAGTCCCCCAAATAAATGTTTAATAATCCTCAGAGCTACATTTCTCCTGAGTCTTCAATAACTTTTTTTTAAATTTCAAGATGCAATAATTTTAACATTTTGCCATGCTCACTTCACACGTAGATATTATATGCATACATGTAGATTGAAGATACTCCTTACAATTTTAGATTTATACTTAAGAAGAAATAGATTGACAATTTTTAAAAAATGTGTACACATTTCTCATTATGGGAGACATTAAGAGAAGAGATATTTTGAAAATTTGGAAGGTTAGTGTAACAAAGGCAGTCAGATGTTTAAGTTTTAGAATACTTAAAAAGAAAAAAAAGGGAAATTTTATAAAAGTCCCAGAAGTGGCCAAAGAATAGGATGTGGGAAAAAAGGTAAAACAAATCCAGGACAGAATTGAAAGTACGGTACAGAGGTGGCTAATGGTAGAAGGTGATTTAACCAAAAAATGTAGTTAGAAAAGAAAATTTTACTTTGCAGTATAAAGTCAATGTCTGAAGCGTGGGTGTGTGAGTTCAAATCGCAGCTCTACTATTTGACAGTTGCATAATTTGAGCAATTATACTTTCTGTACCTGTTTCCTCAACTAAGAATTGGAATAACTTTAGGAATACCTCACAGGGCTGGTGATAGCACTAGAAGGGTTATCAGAAGGAATGTGCTTAAAAGAAGCAAAAGTAGAATTTAAGGCCTAGAATATTTATCTTCTTTTTAAAAGAATGTGTAAGTTAAATAGTAAATAGCAATTTTAGCTTGAGTAGTCTAAATGGCTTAAAGTAGTTCTGTGAAATTTCTGGTGGAATCTCAATTTGATAAGCATCCTGAATCACTAAGAACTAGTGTTTATTTTCTTTATTCGGACGTGAGGATTTTTTTTTTTTGGATGGTTAATAGCTAGCTTGCACATCAATTATTTAACATACACAGTTGTATTAGGAACAATTGATTTTGAAGAGATTTATTTCAGAAATGTTTAAACACTTGCAATCTTTCCTCACAAAACAATTCCGTATTCAAAGTATTTAGTTAGCTATTTTAAAATTTTTGATTTATAAGAAATTGAATTTGATATATTCATTCATGTTTATTAAGAAACCCAACATAGTTTTTGCTGTTTTATAATGTGTCAGGATCTAGACACTGAAATTTATCTTTTCTGTGAATCTAATAAAAATATAATATAGTAATTCAATCATAGAGAGCCTAAAATAGGGGTTCATGTTCCCAAGGTTACTGATTGCTCTAATGGATGTTTGAGTGGTTAGCAGTGGGCTAATTGGCTCTTGCTTCTCTAAAAAACTGGCATTATGTTGTAGTTCCTTTCTTCTTTTTAAATCCCACTCTCTCTTGTTCTATAATAAGCAGATAAGCTATACTCCGTCAACCTGTGCATCAGAAGTACTGTGCTCAGTCATCAGTTTGCACTGCATATTCACATAGATTTCTGGGCATTCATTTCCATACAGTTATTACCTTCTCAAGGTTCCTTTCCAGGGACTCCAGTAGTTTTCATTGTTCTGAACATTGAAATCTGCTTCAATTCAATGAGATCTCAAGCTCTACAAATTCCCACAACCCAAAGTAATGCTGGGAAATTGTTTTCTCCTGAGTTAATGGAATAGGGAGTTTGATCAATAAGGGATTTTAAGCACCAGGGATTACCATAGAGAAAATTGAATTTCTCGTATGTGTGAATGGAATGAAAGGACAAAAACATGTTATTAGACTATACATATACATATATTCTGTATATATGTTGTATATATTCTCTACATATTATAAATAGTATATATATATTCATAATGTGGAAGTGTTTCATAATGTGGAAATGTTGCTTCTTCAAAGAGCACCGTATAAAAATCAGGCATTGTGAACTCTGGAAAAATAGTGATTGCAATGATCACTATCTTTTGTGCCTCATATTGACTTCATTTAAATGGAAGCTAGCGGGTTTGGGATTTAGGCCAAGGTGAAGGAGTCACAGGTCAGGGTCTCAAAACAAAAGACAATACAGGAAAAAAGGTAGAGATAGTTTGGAATGGAAAAGGAATAACTAGACTTTATGATAGCTGCTAAGGGATAAAGGATAGCTTTAAAAATTTACATTCTTGGGCCCGGCACGGTGGCGCAAGTGGTTAAAGGTCCTCGCCTTGCACGCCCGGGATCCCATATGGGCGCCGGTTCTAATCCCGGCAGCCCCGCTTCCCTTCCAGCTCCCTGCCTGTGGCCTGGGAAAGCAGTCGAGGACGGCCCAAAGCTTTGGGAACCTGCACCCGCGTGGGAGACCAGGAAGAGGCTCCTGGCTTCGGATTGGCATAGTATCGGCCCGTTGCGCTCACTTGGGGAGTGAATCATCGGACGGAAGATCTTCCTCTCTGTCTCTCCTCTCTGTATATCCGCCTTTCCAATGAAAAAATAATAAAAATAAATCTTTAAAAAAAAAAAATTTACATTCTTAAAAGCTCAAGCCACTGAATGTAATCATTCATGTTAATAAAAAATTAACATGCATTTTAGTAAAATCACTTAAAAGTAAAAAAAGTGAAGTATTAATAATGAAAATTTTGTTCAAAGTATCATATTAATGGACCATCTTTTAAACTTATTTCTAATTCAAAGAGAAAATAAAAATTAATAATTTCTGAAATTTCTACTTGGCAAGGCAAATACATCTTCTATCTTACCTGATTATACTTGACAACTAAGTAAACTACATCTATCATTGAACATTACTTATTTGTTAATCAAATTAATTGAAAGGCTATTTATATTACCATTTTACTCTAGTTCTTTATTTTTTTCTCTTAATTTTCTCCACTGACAACTTACAAGCATACAAATGATGTTTTAGAATTAGTACAACCTTCAAGATTCTTAACTTAAAAAATAATTTGCAGTATTTTTTCGGATTTGTTTTTAACATTTTTATTGGAAAGTCAAATGTTTTATTAGAAAGTAACAGAGGAGAAACAGAAAGATCTTCTGTGCACTGGTTTACTCCCCAAGTGCCTGTAACATCCGGAGCTGAGATAATCCAAGGCCAGGAGCCAGGAGTTTAAAGTTAATATTTATTATTTACTTATTATTATTATTATCATCATCATTTTATGACACAGTTGCATAGGCCCTGGGATTTCCCTAATCCCTTCCAAAGTTCTCTCCCCTACACTGAGTTCCCCATTTTATTACTAGATTTATATGGTAATATGTGAATTTATGTTCATAAATAATCATATGCCCATCATTGCGGGCATGGACAATGGCAAAGTATGCATCTTCCTATTGTCAAGATATAGTTAACAGTTTCATTGGGAGCCCATCTTTGATCTGGAAGTAGAGATGCATACTGCAGTGTATCCTAATGACAGTCTCCATTACACAACTACTCTATATCTCCTTAAAGAAAAAGCCACAAAACAAAATTACCAACAGGAAGAAAAACAGAAATTTACAATGCCATGAAGTTAAATGAGATATACTGAATGACTAATGTGTTGCTGAAGAAATGAAAAATAAAATCAAGAACCTTTTTGAAGAAAATGATGCTACTGTATGATGTATGACTCAGTGAAGAATTTAATGAGAAAAAAAAGTATTTGGATCAGATGAAACTAAATTTTAAAAATCCATAAAATATAGTTTCTGCTGATCTTTGCTTATGAGAATGTCTCCTATAAGCAATAGATAGGTGTGTTTTGTTTTTATACTCCAGTCTACTTATATGTGATGTTTGATTGATGAATTTCTTAAATTCATTTACACTCAGGGTTTATATGAATGGGTGGTAATTTGCTCCTGTATTTTTTTTTTAAGATTTATTTTTATTGAACAGTCAGATACACAGAAAGTAAGAGACAAACAGAAAGATCTTCCATTTGATGATTTGCTCCCCAAGTGGCTGCAATGGCTAGAACTGAGACAATCTGAAGCTAGGAGTCAGGAGCTTCTTCAGGCTCTTCCACACAGGTGCAGAGTCCAAAAGCTTAGTGTTGTCGTTGACTGCTTTCCCAAGCCACAAGCAGGGAACTGGACAGGAAGCAAGGGTACTGGGATTAGAACCTCCATACATATAGGATCTCAGTGCATGCAAGGAGAGGACTTTATCCACTAGGCTATCATGCTATGCCTTTGGTCCTGTCATTTTAGTAATGTGTTGTTCATTGATTTAGTCTTCTGTTGTCATTTTACCGGGATGTTCTTTACCTTTAGTTTTGGTTTGAGAGCTATTCCTCTTCTCTGTCAAGAAAACATCTTGAAGTATCATTTGAAGGGCAGATTTGGAAGAGGCATATTCTTTTAACATTTCTTTACTGTGGATGCATTTTATTTAATCTTCAAAGGCAAAAGAAAATTTTGCTAGGTACATTTTCCTTGGCCAATTTTTTTTTTTCTTGTAGAATCTGGATTATGTTGCTTTATTCTCTTCTTGCCTGTAGAGTTTCCTTTAAGAGCTCTCTTGTGAATTAATTGGTATTCCTTTATATGTCAATTGATTTTTTTTTCACGTGCACATTTAAAGATCTTTTCCTTATGTTCGATTGAAGAGAGCTTGATTATTATGTGTTGTGGTGAAGATCACTTTTGGTCAACCCTTTTGGGAGTTCTGTGCCCCTCCTGGATGTTGTTTCCCAATTCCTTCTTCAGATTAGGGAAACTTTCCCTTATTATTTTTATTATTTCATTAACCACATTTTTAAACTCAGCTTCTCTTTTTGCACCTTCTGCGACTCCCATGACTCTTATATTAGGCCTCTTAATATTGTCTTTCAATTCTGTAATACTGTTGTTTTGTTTTGTTTTGTTTTGTTTTGTTTTGTTTTGTTTTGTTTTGTTTTGTTTAGACTGACCCAGCACTGTTTCCAACTTTTTCTTTCCTCCCGGTGACAGAAAATATTTTCCAATCCTGAGATTCTTCTGCCTTCTTCATTCTATTTTGGAGACTCTCCACTGTACTTTCACTTTGTTCCACTGAATTCCTCATTTCTGATATATCAGCTTTCATTTGATTCATTTTCAGTGTGACATGTTCCTTAGATTACTTGAATGCCTGCTCTACATGCTTATCATTGTTGATAAGAAGTTTTACAACAAGTGTTTTTAATTCTGTATCCACCATTGTCTCAATGTCTTCCTCAGTTAACTGTGAGTTTGGCAAAGGTTTTTTCCTCCTTTTTAAGGGAGTCTTCAGTAATATTCATCATGCCTTTGTCTCTTCTTTTGCTCTTAGTCATTACATTTCTGGTTATCAGATTCTTTTCCTTATGGCAAGTTTCTAAGCTGTGTCATCAACAGGTCTACAATTCAATTTTACTTATTGTGATTGGTACACTTATCTTTGTTTACAGTCACTTGTGCCACTCCCTCCGGTGAGTTTCAGGTCTGGGTTCTTATGTTAGACTTCCACCATGGTCTCTGTAGCTCTAGCTCTTGGCTCACCATTCTCTGCCTCCCGTGATACCATGCTGAGGGTGAACCATTGTCTGTACAACTTTTTCCAACTTCCTGTTAGAGCAGATACCAGGATTAGGGAGATACCAGGTGTCCTATATAGATAGGTTGTTTGTGGTGTTGATCTTGTTGGAACCTGTTGCCTGATAGTTCTGAGGGCCATATAGACCTATTTTGACCCATACTATGCCAACGTCAGTATTGTTTTCCCTGTGGGACCAGTGCAATGAACTGAGCTCAGTGAGTTTGCTCCCAGCTCAGCCCATATGAATCTCATTCTTGTCCTTGCATTCCACACTGTGCAAAATGGCACCTGATGTGCCACTACTAGAGTTCTTGGTCTGCTAGTTGTCAGGTCTGGGGACAACCTGGCCTATCTTGGGTGGAACCTGTAGGTTTCCAGAAATGAGTTCACTCCCAGTTCAATGCATGTGCAGTACTGCCCCATAGCCTTTGTCTCCCTATACAAAATGTCACCCAATTTGGTTCTAGGGGGGCAGACTAGGTTGTGAAATCCACCCTGTTCCCATACTGCCCATCTGGGACCTACCGCTCTGTCTCTGCTCCTGGTCAAATCAAGCAGACCAGCAGGATGGGCAGTTCTTTGTCTGGGTTTACCTCCTGAACTCCTGTGAATTCTCCTTCCCACCTTGTTGCTGGTGGATTCGCAGCTGCTGGTGCAGTTCAGATTGCTGCTGGCTGAATGCTGCTAGGGTATCAGTCACTGCAACACCACACCGTTGTGTCTGCTGCTTTCCTGTATCTGTCAGTCTCCAGGTGTCCCTCTGCTGTCATTTTGTCCTCGCCTATTTCCTGGAATGTGCCCTTTCTGCTTCACACTGGCTAATATTTCTCCATCTGTTTAAACGTGCCCTTACCCTATTCTGACATCTTGATTCCTCCCTAAATTGAATATTTACTCTTTGTATTTGAAATACACACAGCTGCACAGAAGAGATACAGATATCTCACCTGCTAGTCTATTGCCCAAATGCTGCAACTAGGTGGGCTGGCACCAGAAAGCAACAGCTCCATCCTGTCCTACATGGGCAACAAGGGCTAAGGTATTTGAGCTATCATCTGCTGCCTCACAAGGTACTTAGGAAGTAGCTGGATTAGAAGCAGAGTAGCTGTGGCTTCAAATGACATTCTTACACATGACAGTGGCATCCCATGTAGTTTTGTTTATGGTTCTCTTATTGTTATTGTTTTCCATAAATACAGTTTTTGAACCCACGTTGTTTTTTTTAACTCCACCACAGTGCCTATCATTTTCTTAAAATGCACTGGAAAAAGAATTTGAAGCTAGGAAGCAGTATGATACAATCAATCTCTTTCCTTTGACATTACAGAGCAGTTTTCATATGGGATTTGATATGTCTGACAGTTTTGTGTGTTTATTTTTTCTTCATGACTGATAAGCTTTCTGTCATTTTTAAATATTTCTACTTTGCTTCACTTTCTCGTCTCTTGGAAGAATTTCTCAAATAAAATTGGAAATGTTTTGGCTATTTAACAAGTTTGGGAGTTTCCTTATTATAGAAAATAGTAAATATTCTAGGTATTCAAAACTGAAAAAAAATAAAAATTAATATTATATATAACATCATAATATACTATATCATAATATAACATGCTATAATACTACATTACATTATGATATAATGTTATTTATATTACAATATGTTATATTATAATAATACAATGTAGAAAGACCAGTGAATTATGGAAACAAAAGTTCTGAATTTCTTTTCTCCTCAACAAGAAACAAAGAAATACAGATATTCTCGATATGCAGAAAGGTCTGAATAATAAAGCTGGAAATGTTAGAGGTTAACTGATCAATTAGCTTGCATGCCGTGGACATGCAGGATTGATACAGTTTGCAGAATATGCATTGTTCAGTGTAACTATATACTTTAACTCAGTATAACATATACCGGTCTTGTGTTCGCAAAATTAAAATGATGTGTTAAATAGTATGCTTCACTGCTTGAGAAATCAACTGAAATTTGAATATTTTTAATTTGCCTCATTTTTGTCTCTTAATTAAGTTTTAATCACTATAGCTTATCATATATGTTTATAAATTACTTACATATAATCCTCTCTACTTTTAGCTTCTGCAGAATAAATGTTCAAATAATCCTAAAATTGGTGTAAGCCTTATGTCCCAAGAATGGTGTTTGCTGTCTGGTAGTGATGAAGCTGATAATCACACACATGGTCTAGTGACTGATGGTCAATACCTGAAGTTTATTAACAGACTTTAAGATACAGAGTGTCACTTAGGCATAGGGAGGAAGGTTTAAGGTTCATTCCTATTCTGAATATATTCTAATAAAAAAAGAAAGTATAATTGCCACATAACAGTAGGCTGTTATCTTTTCAATTAATAACTAACAAAATAACAGGTCTCAGCATGGTAGCCTAGGGGCTAAAGTCCTCGCCTTGCATGTGCAGGGAACCCATTTGGCATCAGTTCTAATTCCAATGGCCTTCCTTCCTATCTGGCTCCCTGCCTGTGGCCTGGGAAAGCAATGGAGGATGGCCAAAAGCCTTGGGACCCTGCACCCACGTGGGAAACCCAGAAGAGGCTCCTGACTTCTGGTTTCAGATTGGTGCAGCTTTGGCCATTGCGACTACATGGGGAGTTAATCAATGGATGTGGGATCTTCTTCTCTGTCTCTCTGCCTCTCTGTATATCTGACTTTCCAACAAAATAAAAGAATAAATCATTTTGATAAGACTAATAAAATCATAGGAAATATGACTTGAATAGGTTGTCCCTTGGCAAACTTTAGCTTTAATAAGTTACTATTTTATGTAAGATTTGAGGTGGCAGCAAGAAATCTAGGAAACCTCGATTTCATGAAGCTATCTAGTCATGTTTGCCATAATTCATTATATTTTCTTCAAAAACTTTCAAACTTAGGTACTAATTAAGGAAGTCATTGCTCCTTTTTGAATTACTTCTCATTTTTTTTTTTTTACTATCAATGTCATCTTTTTAACAGGAATCTCCTAGATTTTGCGTAAAAGATATAAGGGTAACCTGGCCCAAATGTCAAAAGCTTGCAGGGTAGAACCTTGAAATGTCATCCCAATAAATTTAGAACAGCTTATAAATTTTATAATATCAATCATATGAACTCTACAATATTATTTCCTCTGAGAATAAGATCTGACATCACAGTCATGAAAACCCAATAACATAAATGTGCAATACAGTTTATTTAATACTACTGGAGAGTTTGCACAAATTAATAAGCCAGGCATCCAATGGGCAAACACACACACACACACACACACACACACGCACACGCACACGCACACGCACACGCACACACGGAAGGTTTATAGATGAAACTCACAAAGTTTTTCAGACATAAAATAGAATGTATAGCAGTGTGTATCTCATAAGTGTGTCTCTCATAATCTTATTCTGAAGAATAGACAAAATAATGAGCTTAAAAATAAAATTTTCAGAATAGTAATATTTGGGGTGATGGTTTTTGCTATTGCATTGATGTTGCTTCTTTTTAAGTTGAATCAGTTATCTGCATAGAGAAATGTGCTATGCTTTTTATGGCTATTACAGTAATGATTTTAGGGTAATGTTAGCAATAATGGAAATCCATCTACTATCTCAGAATTAATTCAATAAGCAAGCACACTGAATAAGAACATAATAATGTGCTAGGAGAATTGATGATAAATCAATCTCTAACAGTATGTTCGAGGAATGTCAGAAACAGAAGGTTTCTTCCTCTACTAAACCATAAAAATGTGAAACCTAAATAAGAAGTCAATATTAGCATAACTAACACAGTGCTGTCTGAGAAAGTAAAGGCTCCTAAATTCTGGAGTTAATTGTGCAAAGTTAGCCAGTTTAGGAGCTATTAAACATTTCACAAATGTGTATAATCTGGTTCACTATCTTTATGTATGTTTTAATTTTCTGGTAATTAAAGTATCTTATAATTTAATATGGCTTTTTATTGGGTTTTGCTACATAAACATGCATTGGGTTTGCTACATAAACAAAATAGGAGGAAATATTAGCACTGAAGTTTTCATTTCTGTGATACCATTGCAAATCTACAGCTGATGTACACACTTCTCACTCTGTATTATTATTTTTTTTTCTTATAGCCTATGGCTATAATCTGGATTCTGAATTATGGAACATTCATTAAGGAAAATCTCTGGCACCTGGAAAGCAATCAAGCAGACAGAAAGTATAGCTTTGGACCCAAATAAATCCTTGAGGCATTACATTTCCTCTGTAACAACAGCATATTAAACTGCTTTGCACTCTACAACTCTTTGCTCATTGGAGAATTTAGGAATGAGAAGCAGATCAAAGAGGCATGAGTTCCAAGCTAATGGTTTCTCTCCTGCATATCCCCCTTATAAACCGGAAGGTTGTGTTTGTCTCTTACACACATTGATGATTAACCATAAAAATTAAATGGCTGGAAAAAAACATTGATTGGGCTAGTTCTTTGGAGAACACTTAAATTATGCAAAATAAAATTTAGCTATCTTTCTTTGTATTTCTTACTGACAGAAAACAAATACTTTGTATACATTAACTTTTATTAATAATCAATATAGGTTTTCCATTTCATTGCTAAACTATAAGTACACAAAATAATTTGGTATATAGACAATCCTGAAAAAAAAAAACACAGGAATAAAACTTATTTTTCCTATTGTATTCTTTTGAGCATTTGGTTTAGTTAGAAAAAAAATTTTGACAACATTTGTGATGTCAATTTATGAATGACACAAATGAAGTAATATTGATACTTTATTTAAAAACATATCTTGGTTTTCTTCAGTCAAACCAAATGCATAACAAATTTAATCAATTTAATCCTGAAGAGAGAGAGAGAATCAGGCAGAGCCTTCATTACATTTGTAATTTCAAATATACTGAGATTTATACATTATTGGACTATCCAGTATTAGATTTTATTGTCTAACAGTAAAATATTAACTTAAATACCAAGATTAGCGTGAACTACATTGTTGTTTTTATATTTTCATTAATCACCCCATTTGCTTATTTATTATAGAGTACCCATGGACTAGCTTCTCAAAAGGAATAGTTCAGGTGATACAATACAAGAAAAACTGTGTATAATCAGGACAAACATTGGAAGAGGTGTCTAAGACAGGAAGAGTGATGATCAGTTCAAAATGCACAAAAACAAAGGATTTTTTAAAAATCAGTATTTTTAAGGATTTATTTACTTGTATTGGAAAGTCAGATTTTCAGAGAGAAGTAGAGACACAGAGAAAGACTGTCCATCTGCTTGTTCACTCCCCAAGTGGCTGCAAGGGTTGGAGCTGAGTCAAGAGCTTTTCCTGGGTCTCCCACAGGAGTGCAGTGTGCCAAAGCTCATACAAGGAGTTTAGCCACGAGGCAACCATGTCAGGCCCAAAAATAAGTTTTCATATTGATAAGGTGATAGGTAATCTTTGCCAGAATCCTGACAACATTATCAGGCACATAAACACACTGGCCAGGATTTATGAAGATATTCGATTATAATAAACATAAATTTCAAGATTGTGTCAAGGATTTTGATTAGATAAAACAAAAGAAATAAAATAAATTACATTGCATTAAAACTACTCACAAATAATGTTTTCCTTCTGTATTTGCAGGAAAAGAAAATATAGGAATGAAAAAAAAGATTTAAACATCAATTTTGTCAATAAACTTGTTGACAATCAGATTCAAATTACATAGAATAGTTGTTATTTGTTTTTCATATAAATGAACTATTCATCTGGACATTAAAAATTGATGTACCCTAGCTGTGGGCAATGACCTAGGTTGCATTGTATCTAGGCAAGTGTTACACTGCTGGGAGAAAAGCAGCCAATAACTTGCAGGCACCTTGTGCCTGGCTAATGCCAAATCTGTATTAACCACACTATTGTGCCAGCATAGTCACCTAGTCTATTCCATCCTCTCCCCCTAAAGATATGTGGGTGGGTGCTTGGCCTATTGCAACCTCGGGGCTTGGCCTGGTTCCTTTGGCCCACCTGCACATGGTTGCTGGGTCCATGAGTCTTGGAGCTGGGAGGTCTTGGGTTGGGCAGCCTGGGGCAGCAGTGGTGCCAAGAGAAGGCCCCCTGACTGTCCAGTGGCACGCTTGTGTGAACTTGGTGTCTGGAATTGCAGCAGATCTTGAGGATGACACAGGTGGGGGTGTGTGGGCACGTGAGGGCTCACATCCAATACTAGTGGTCTGACTGTACAGTGCAAGTATAAGAATGGGTCTCCTCAGTGGCCTAGATAAAGCAGTGGATGGAAGGTAGGCCCAGATGCACACAGGATACAGTAACCCATTGGAGGCTGCAGAGGATATCTGGTACCACATAGCAGAGGAAGGAGGGCAGAACATATTGTACAACTACCCCAACCAAGAAATGATAGCAAATATCTAGATGAATGGAGACTCCAAGCCAGACTATTAGAGCCAGTGGACATTGGAAGGATTTTCTCATCCATGGATCAGAGAGATCACAGCATCAGAAACCTATAGAAACCAATTAAACAGAACTCTTAGGAATGCTCCACATATTCAGGACCTTGGGCTAATCCTGGGTGGCAGTTCCCCATCCCTGGGTACTGGGACAATTGGGAGGCTGCGTGTGGCTTCTGCTCTTATTTCCTCCTTTCTCGCAGATACAGGAAGAAGAAAAAAATGTGGAAACAATGTTCTCACCCACTTTCCCCTAACCCTTGATTCTTCTAGCCCTGACCAACAATGCAAACATTATCAAAAAAAATTTTTTTAAGTTGATATGAAAAATACATATGTATTTTCAGAAACTACCAAAGAGTAAATATTAGGACAAATATCAATGTCACATTTTGAGAAGGTCTTATATGAAGCATATAATGATTAATCTGTGTTAATTTTTGCCTGCATGTGTTTTCACAGCAGTGCATTTCCTTGGATCATAATACTTCCTGTATTCCGCAGTTACAATCTAAATGTCTTGGCTGGCTTGTGTTTTTGTTTGTCACCTTCCAAAAAAGGTAAAAACACTATACTTTGTGTCACTGATTCCATAAGTCATGCTTTATGTAATGAATGAATAAAGAAGCATGAAAGAAGTCTTATCTGAGGAGACAGGTGGTGATGTACCACATGTAGTATAAAGATCAATGAGATGCTGTGAGTTTGTCGGAGCAATTGGCTGTAAAGAATAAGCAAATGTCCCTTGTTTAGAAATATGTGCATAAAGGCAAACATAGCTCACAGATGAAGCAACAGAATCCTAACCAATTATGTCAAAAATTAGCAAAATAAAAGGTATAATATCTGTTAAAATGTGAGTCTATGTATAGACAATTCTTTAGACAATGTTAAGTGAATGAGAAATAAATCATAAAACTGTAATTAGGTGAATCAAAAAGCTAAGTGGTCAAGAAACATTTTTATTTCTTGGCAAAATGTTCCCTGCAAAAACAAAAACAAAAACAATCTGAATGTTGCCAAAATTGGGACTGTGGCTGGGAAAAACTTCACACTCTGATAAAAGATCTATCCTGTTTTATATTCGGTGAGCACAGTAGGACCACCAATCTAAATTGAAAATTTAGTAATTCTGTTTGTGGGTTCCCAACTTACAGATATATCACAGAATTAAACGAGATTTTGTTCAAAGTTGTTCTTTACATCTTTAAAACTCCAAAAACAAAATAAAGTTATTAATAAGGAAAATAGTAAAATGTTATAATAAAGGCTACTAAATATGATGTAGCTATGTACTCAATGAAGATGAATATGGAAGTGTATGTAAGTGACTAGGGGAAATATCAGTGATAAGTATCTGAAAAAATACGAAGACTCAGAAAAATACACATGATATTATGGATCCCATTTGGAAAAGTTCTATGAAATGCATAGAAATAGGCATACTTGTACATGTAGAACAAAAGAAAGATAAAAACTGAACTTACAATGGCCAACCCTGTGATACCACAAGCAAGAAGACATGGTTTTGTTTTTAAAACTTTATCTTCTGGATAGTTGTTATAGCACAGCTGATTAAACAGCCATATACAACGAAGGATTCCATATCAGAGCCAGTGAGTCTTAGTTACTTTACACATATTGTGTTCCCAGAAGATATTTCTGGGAAAGCCACACAAGATTGTCCAAATCCTGGGTCCCTTGCACCTATTGGGGAGTACCGGATGCAATTCTCCCTGGTGCCTGGTTTGAGCCTGGCACATTCCCGGCCACCCCAGCCATTTGGAGAGTGAAATGAAAGATGGAAGACCTCTTTCTCTTTGTCTCTGGTTCTCTGTTTTGAATAAAATAGTTATTTTTAAAATTATTTACTTCTGGATTTATGTTTTAACAAAATGCTGAAGCCTCTTGTCAGAAAAATATAATTAATTATTATGAATCATTTCATGATAACTTAATTTTAACAAAAGTGAGACATAAAATTTAGATAAGGAAGCTTAAAAATAGCTCCAAATCCTAGTTTGCCTAAAGGAAAAAAAAAAGAATAAAAGAAAGAATTTGAAATGCATGAGGAATTAATGGACAGAAATGAGAATGTTATTTTAGGACATATGTCCTTTTCTAAGTCTTGCAATATTATGGGACTGGAGAATATATAAAATAATCCATAGATCAGATTGTAGCTGAAAGGATTCATGATTGTATTTTTGTTATGAAGTTCAAATTGGAAGCTGTCCAACCAGAAAACTAATAGAAATGGGTGATAGCTAATTAACCTCAGGCTTCAAAATAATTGCTCTGCAAAGAAGCAATTTAAAAAGGACTTTTATTTTTCATTTTTAGTTATTTTTGAAAATTGTAAAATGCCTTATTTGACTTTTGTTGTATGGGCAAAAATATATGAACATACACAAATATTAATTTTTTAAAACTTCTACCTGACCCAACTTCTCAGTAGTTGCTTAATGGGCAAAATAATAACAAAAACTATGCCTCATATCACATTGCACATACCCCAGGTTTAGGTTTAGTATCTTGTCATGTTTGTACGGGAGAGAAGTAGATCCCCGAACTAAAAATGATCAAGAAGATAGAATTAAGTCGACTAAACCCTGAGCCAGAATCCTTATCACAGAGTCAATCCTGTCAGCTACCTTTACTCTGTCGCTGCCTAGTAGAGCAGTGAATCTCCAAGTAAAAATAAGATACAACTGTGAGATCAATATACAACATGCCAAATCAGTCTCTCTTCCAAGCTTACGGGACTGGCATTGAATCTTCCACACATGGTTCCTCTCACTTTTCAATAACATCTAAGCTTACATAAAATATACTCATGCCTTCTCAGAAACAATGGCCGAATTCCTTGCATTTCCACATCCAATCTATAATCAAAAAAACAATTTTTTTTGATATTGTGCAATTCTCTCCTTTGGTTCAGCATGGTTTCCCCAAGTAACAGTTTCCTGAAACTTTAGCCTGTGTGGAACCCACAGATGTACATAACACCCGGAGGAAGAGTTCTCAAAACTTCTGAATCTGGTGTCCTGTATTTAGATTTAAACTTTATTAGCATGGAGTCTAGGTAAATGACAGAACCTTCGTAACTGCCAGGGTATCGATCCTACAGTTTTACATTACCCAGAGTGGCTACGTAACACTATGTATTAAAATAAGCCCCTTAAGCTGTAACTGTACAAATATTGCACACTGTACAAAATTTTAAATAATAAAAGCATGATACAGTGAAAATCAAATGATTTAAAAAGCAATATGTAAGTTTCCTAGATAGCCCCAGGAAATACGCTCTTAATGGCTTAGATCTCCTACAGAGTTAGTATAGAATGTCTAAAGATAGCTCTCTCAGTTTGCAGGAGCCAAAGATTTAACATTTTCTCTCCAGTCGTAGCACTCACTGTGCCACACTTAATCAAGGATTGAATACATCATAAACTTAACATTCTGATCAAAGTAGAACAAATCCCTTGACTTAAATATACCAAATCCATCTCCAATAACCAGAGTGGGATATGTTTTCCAAGAGTATGGTAAATGACACAGTAGAGAGGCAACTATACCATAAAAATTATTATGATTTGCCAAGAAAAAGTTAATTATCTGGGATCCAAAAATGTATATTAAATCAATAATTTTTCAATATTGTTTATGAGTTCCCACAATTAGACTGAAAATGCACTAATGAGATACTATGTTTGTTCCAGGATTCGGTTTGTCTGTTGGAATATCCATTGAATACAATGGATAATGAGTCAGATATGATGATATTATTTTATCTAATGATTTATAATTAATAATACGTAAAACAAATAGCAATTCTTTTAGCATTTCATATATACATTTTATACACAAAATGCACAGTAGGGGGTCTTCAAAAAGTTCATGGAAAATGTATATTACAACAAAAAATACTGGTTGATGATTTCAATCTTTTTGCATAAAAATAAATTTATCATTTAATATTATTTTATACAAACTTATTTTAAAAATTAATCTATTTTAGTTTTATTTGAAGAGCAGAGAGGCACAGGAGATATACTGAGACCTTCCAGATGCTGATTCACTCATCAAATACCCAAACCATTTAGCATTGTGAAACTGAACCCAAGAGCCTATAACTCAGTGTCTTCCAACTTCGGTGAAGAGAAATAAATACATCAGCATGGCATGTTTTGGAAGCAAATAGACATGACTGAAACCAGGCAGTGCAATGTCACAAAGTGTCCCAAATGGTAGTTGAACCATAGCAACACACTTCTATTCTCTACTTTCCAATAATTTTTGTTGAACCTTTGGTCCTGTGTTTGTAACATAATTTACTCAGCTCATCATAGGTCATTTACAGGAAAGGCAGCAGGTTTAGCCACTATCTGCAACTCCGACATCCCATACACAAGGTGGTTCTTGAGCCAGCTATTTGCTAATGTGCCTGCAAAAGGCACTGTAGGACAGTCTGGATACTTAGGGCTCTGTTATTCCCAAGAGAGAAACAGTTGGAATTCTAGGCTCCTGGTTTCAGCCTGGCCCTTCCCTGGCTGTTTGGCCATTTGGGAGTGAACCAGAGGATGGGAAAATTATCTTTCTATCTCTCCTCCTCTTTGTAAAATTGCCTTTTCATATAAATAAGCAATTGTTTATGAAAAGGCATATTTGGATCATTTTTAACACTATGAATACCCTAAAGCATTTAAAAATAATTCATCATTTGGGCAATTTAAAACGTATCTAATAATATCTATTATTTAATAATATCTATTTTTGTTGTGTTGTTGCAGGATTTATTTATACATGTGGTGGAACATTAAAAGGACTTAATGGCACTATAGAAAGCCCTGGCTTCCCATATGGATATCCGAATGGTGCAAATTGTACATGGGTAATAATAGCAGAAGAAAGAAATAGAATACAGCTTGTTTTTCAATCATTTGCTCTAGAAGAAGAATATGACTACTTATCCTTATATGATGGACATCCTCATCCAACAAACTTTAGGACAAGGTAAGTATACATTGAATGGAAGCATACTTTGTGATGCAGTCATAATAAAGTACTATTCAATACCTAATTGTTATTTTTGGAAATGTATAATTGCATGAACAAATTACCTCAGTTTCTAACTTTCCTATACTAGTAATTTAATGCTATCTTACAAAAAGTTAAATAGACAAGGAATTTCTGACCTCTCTAGAGGGGTAAACAGATGTTTCGGGTTTCATGTTACAAATCATGATTCTCATTTTTTTGTCACTACAAATGTAATTTTTTTTATCTTTAAAGTATATGATAAGACATGTGAAAAAAGATAGCATGTTATTTAATTAAAGTGGCTCATCAGAATTTGAATTAGCAAATTGGCTATCTAAAAAGATGAACTTCTGAAGTCTAACTGAAAACTCATTGTAATGATAATTCAACTAAAGTTACACAAACAACTCAAAACTGCTGAAATGGTGTGCTTCATTCAGTACTAAACTTATGCTCATGTTTATATCTTTTTCTTTAAATCTAAACTTTTTTCGACCTCCTGATTTAAAATATTGGAAGCAGATATCAGGCAATAAAGACTTACTGGGGTATGCTTGAATTGTAATTCTCCAACTCTGTCCATGTTTCTGAAAGTTAATTCTTGTCTCCTTCATTTGCAAAGAAACAGACTAGTGACATTTTTTTTAATACCCTCATCACTCTTCTGAATTCTCTAGTATTGATTTTTTTTTTTTGGCACTTCAAATTTTAAAATGTCTCTATTGTCTTTCAAATATTAGTAGCAAAAAATACAATTGAGTTCAGAAAAATGATGGACCAGGAGGTAAGCTTCCTGATTTACTGTTGGGTTTGTTCTTACAGCTGTTGGATCTGCCTTAAGCAGGGATGGTAATCAAGAAAAGGTCACTACCTTGATTACGGAAAGGTTCTGCTTTTCTCTTTCCTTCTATCATCATTTATGGAGAACATTGACATTTTTGATTTGTGCTGCAAAATTCATTTTATATCTGTTTCTTTAAACTGTATATGCTTTATAGCAGAAACTTTTCATTGTGCCATTTACCTATAGTTACAATTACTAAAAGTTGGATGAGTTGTAATGAAGATGCAACATAAAGCTAGGATGGTGAACATATAATACTGTGTTGGGAATGTGTATTTGCCTGAATGTGTGTGTGTGTGTGTGCCCAATTCTTACACACACATCTAATCAAATTATAAGACGTGGGAGAAGAGGTTTAAAGGATAGTTAGAAGTACAGAAACTTTTGTGTGTTTTCTCTTCACATCACTTCTGCACACCTCTCTTAAAATTACCCTGTAGCTCCTTAGTATTAATCCACTGATAATGATGTTTTTACAAGTATGTATTCTACTTCCTTGAAAAGAAGAAATATTTTATTAAACTTTGCTAACATTTACAGTCTTGAGGCAGTGAAAATACTTTATGAGATTGTGATAAATACCTAATTGTACTTGTTCTTTATTTTCTAATCTGTAGTTTGGAAACGATAATATTTAAATCACAGAGATTTTATGGGGACTACAACACATGAAAACTCAGTAAATTTAATCCTGAGCATTTATTTGAGTGGTTCCTCTGCACTTGTAACTGCATCTTTAATATTCTGCATTCACTTTAGTGTTCAATTCTTCCTCTTACCCAAACATTGTGAAATAATTCCTATTATGACATCATCATTTTGCAACTGGGAAATGGGAGTTGCATTAGTTGTACAAGGTTAAAGCAGCAAAGAGGCAATTTCACCATTGCAATTCAGATTTGTTTCATAACTTAAGACTTCGGTTATGTAAAGTTATAGATGATCCTCAGGGTTAATACACTGATACATAAACTAAAGCCTATTCCTTTTTCTTATCAGTATTTGAAAATATTTGATGATAATAGATAAATAATGTAACAAATCATCTCAAGGTGGGCCTTTAGGAACCCCTTGCAGTGCCTGGATCTAATCCTGACTCCTGTGCATCCAGTCAATGTTTCTGCTAATGTGTAGCCTGGGAGGCAGCAGGTGGTGATGGCTCAAGTAGTTAGGTTCTTGCCACCTGTAAGTTAACAAAAAATTAAAACTTTCAAGTATGTACAACGTTTAAGGCTATAAACAGAAATACACTACAAGTTTATTCTTGCTATTCATGTTAGGAAATATTTTATTGTGCACTTAGTAGCACATTGCTCACTATGTATTTGTTTCATGCATCCGTTTGGTTTCTATGCTTAGAGAATAGTTTTGCTTATGTTACAGCCGATTTCAGACAGCAGAATTAAGGGGAAAAAAATAGTTTATAATCTTTACCCCCTTCCAGACTGTGTTTATAGATAAAATCTGCTGTTTGATTAGAAGTTGAAATTGTTCCTGGCAGAGCTTTACTCATGTTTGTGTGTTTTTCTGAGGCCCTGATTACTTTTCATTTCTCTCACATGCCATCACATTCTCAATTAATGCACAATTTTGGAATATGGTTTCTCTTTCTTCCAAACCTCAATATTTTTTCTTTTCATGAGATCCAATTAATTTTTGAATGGCTTGCAAAATTGCCTTGAAATTATGCAGAAAAGATGACTTGTGGGTCTTGTCTCTCTTTGTTTTACGGTGAAGTGAAATGTAACCCTGTTCCCATAGTTTTTGGAACTTAAAACAATTCTTTGAAAAATCAAGTTGTTAATGACCATGTTGATCTCCGAAAAGTTTTTTAATTACTTATTAAATAAACTTGGTCTGGATCCAAGCATGATATTCAAATAACAGTACCAACTTGTTGATTATTATGTTAGCATACAACTGCAAATTTAAAATAGCTTCAGTCTTCTTGATCCATATAACTTACTCTAAGATTTATTTACATCTTTATGCTAACATTACAATATCAGCATGAAAATTATGAGCAGATGTCTGGGAGTGAATGAGATGCTACGTCAATGTGTATGTTATAATTTGGAGTGTATGAGTTCAAGTACTGTCACTGTCTTAGATCTAGCCTCCCATTAAATCTAAACCTCCCACAGCCTAAGAGCTGCGGCACTATCACAAGTAGTTGGGTCCTTCATGTCAGCCAGATTGAGTTCCCAGCTCATCAGAGTGCCCGGTCCTGCTGTGTGGCTCTAAAGAGTGGATCAGAGAATATGAGTGCTCTGCCTTGCTCCAATAAATAAAACTTACTGTACCATAGAGTCTGCTTCACAACGGCCATAACTAAAGAAGATAGCATCATTCTTATTACTAATCTGGCTTCCAAATGGTAGTGTAGTATCAGTGTATGTAGAAAATGTGCTTCATTTTCTGTCAGTGTTACCACTCATCATTTTTAATCTTAATTTTAATGCATCATTTACATATTACTATACATAGCTAAAATCTTCTCATGTTTAATAAATTATTATTTTCCCCATTTAATTTAGGGTTGCTTTTTATTTACATCAATGTTTTCCTTGATAATTTATATATTTTAATATATTTTAAATACACAAATTGATATCTATTTCCTAGATTATTGCATTCACATTATATCTCTTTTTAAAAATGACAAATTTAAAGATTTTTATGATGATGCTTATTAGCTTAAACATTCTATCCTTGTAATATTACAAAATCATCGACCCAAATATTACATATTACTTTGTTTTTTTGTATTTTATTAATATAGCAGAAATATATTAATATATCTGAAAATTCACAGAATAATACAAAATATTTTTAAGCAGAAGAAATGATTATTTTAAAAAGCCAAGCAGCAATAGTAGATTTTATTTTTGAAAAGAGTTGACCATTTCTCTCTTGTGCCTCCTTTCTTATTAATTCTTCTGACTCCTGATAGGTGGCAGTACACCATTCAGGACGTTTGGCCAAAGCAGAAAATCTGACTCACAATACCAAGATGAAAAATATATTTGTCTTTCTCCACAGAATGAGAACTTTGTTGTTGTGCAATTTGTTAGGGAAGTTTTCACAAACATTCTTGAAAGAATTGTATTTTCATATCATTGACCAGAATAGCCTCATACGAATATTGTGAAAAGCATTTTAAAAATACATTTGATTTTTAAAATGAGTTAAGGAAAATGTCATGAAGAAGGTTCAAGGCCAGTTAATGGATAATACCCATCACAGTTTCCAGATATTCATATTCCTGTTTTGCATTTTACTAGTAAGCATCATAGTTGGGTTTAAATAACCATCAATGTTGTAAATAAATATCTCTTAATTGAAAGAGGACGTAATTACCACAAACATATATTCAAAGTATAGTAATAACTATAACATAAATTTCATCAACTTGAATTACATCAAAGTCCCTTCGTAATGTTAAAAGTAAAAAGGGAATAAAACATTTGGTGTAACAGGGTGCTAGTTACTATGCCTTGTCCCACATAGAACACTTAGGTTCAAGCTCCTGATTTCAATTTTTTTTTAAAGATTTATTTCTTTTTATAGGAAAGTCATATTTACACAGAGAAGTAGAGAGAGAGAAAAAAAAAATCTTCCATCCACTGTTTGACTCCCCATGTGTCTGCACTGGTGATCCAAAGCCAGGAGCCTCCTCTTCTGGGTCTCTCACCTGAGTGCAGGGTCCCAAGGTTTTTTGCCAGCCTCTACTGCTTTCCCAGGCCACAGCAGGGAGCTAAAAGGGTAATGGAGCAGGCAGGACACAAACCAGCATCCAAATAAGATCCTGGTCCACCCAGGGTAAGGACTTTGGGCACTAGGCTACCACGCTGGCCAATTTTCAGCTTCTTATTATTGCAGCCCCAGAGAGGTGCCAGTGTTAATTGGGTTCCTGCCACTCACATGGGAGACCTAGAGATTGGGCTTAAGACAAAGTCCAGGCCCACACCCAGACTCAGTTATTTGGGGACGGGACCAGTGGTGGATTCTTGCTTTCTCTTCAATAAATTAGTAAATAAATGCCAATTTTTATATTTTCTAAATATTTTTAAAATAAAGAGGCAAAGTTTAAAAAAGTAAACATATAAAATCCTGTTTGGAAAAACAAACAAGGTAAACAATGAAATATGTGCTATCAAAAAAAATAGAAAACTGGTGGAGGGGCAAAAGGGTTTGTTGCTTTAAATTTGGTTGTCATGGGTAAGTTCAAATAGAAGCAGTGACAGCTGTGAAGACCTGAGGGAAATGAGAAGTTTTAAAATGAAAGGAATAACCAGGGCACACATTTGAAATCTGAATTTTGAATGTAAAAACAAGTAAGCAATGAAACTGAGAAGTGCTGGAAAAGGGGAAGATCATAGGAGGGCTGGAAAACTATTGTAAACTATTGTAAACTATTGGAATTTTATGAATCAGGTGAGAAATCCATCAGAGGATTTTGAAAAGATATGATCTGATATAACTAGGATTACTATCTGCACAGCTGACTACGAAGGGCACTAAGCCTATAGGCCCAGATCAAGCATTCCAGCATGGGCGAAGAGTCCAAATTGTATCAATTTTTGGAAAGATTCTTTCAAAAAACTAATTTACAGAGGAAACAAAAAGACTTTTGCAATTTCTCTCACCAGTGGTGGCATGGTTTTCAAAATGCCACAAATCATTATTTCGCTTTGTTTTACCAGCATAAAACAATTTCATTAAGTTGTTCTGTGGATAACAGATGCTGTCAATAACTAAAGAAAAAAAAAGTTATTATTGGTATAGTGAATTCTGTAACACAAGACCTTATGTGGAGAATGTCAACAGTTTTTGTCATGTGCAAAATCATTATTTTTACTTCTACTTTCTTACATTTTACATCCTTTTATGTGAAAATGCAAATTATGACAGAACTTCAAAATGTTTATGAAATATTTAGACTTTTAATTCTTATTTTTCATTAAACTTCTGAAAGTCCTCTCATTTTTACAAGAGTGGATGATACAAGTAGAAAAGCATTGTAGAAACTGACATAGCTAATAGTATAACTATTCAAACATATACTCCAATAGTTTTTGTAGAGTTATTTTAATTTCTTGAGAAATGGAAACATCTCATTTAAAAATTTTCCTGATCACTAATAGCTGTGATATGCTGTCAACTATTTAAAAGGCAAAAGCACCTAAAACATAAAATGTTAACTATATAATTGTGTATTATCCCTGTAAGAACGCATGTTTAGCACGATACAATAGTATCTTTATATCCTTTAAAGAGAGAATTCATTTGATAGATGCCAGAAAATTACTTGAAAATGGTTGAGTATGTATTTTGATAATATTAATATAATAGAACTAGAACTATTATTCCAATTTGCTTTTTGTTTTAAGAATTTCTTTATTTTTATTGGAAAGTCAGATATACAGAGGAAAGAGACTGAGAGGAAGATCTCCTGTCTGCTAGTTCACTTCCTAAGCGGTCCCAACAGCCAGAGCTAAGCTGATCTGTAGCCAGAAGCCAGGAGCCTCTTCCGGGTCTCCCAGTTAGGTTCAGGGTTCCAAGGCTTTGGGTCATCCTCCATTGCTTTCTCAGGCCACAGGCAGGAAGCTGGGTGGAAGTAGGGCCACAGGGACTAGAACTGGCCCCAATATGGGATCCCAGCATGTGCAAGACGAGGACTTTAGCTGCTAGACTACTGCGCCTGGCCCGATTCTAAGTTATTTCTTAAAACAAATAGTATTCTGAACTACATTGCTACATTTCTCAATTCCTTAATTAATTTCATTCATATAAAACTAAAGACAATATTACAATTTCTGTGTCCTTAAAATAGAAAAACAAAACACAGATGGATGAACTATCATCTGATTAACTAAAAATTATATTATCAAAATTATCAAAAAATTACCAAAAATTTAAAGAAATGCATTCTGTGACTGCATGAGTAAAACTATTTTCGAAGTCCAAAATAACATGTTTGTTTATTTACGTAAGTCTATGTTAATCTGCACGGTTACTAACTGAAGGATTTAGTTGATTCCATACTGCTGGGTTATGTGAATGTTTTCCTTTCAGGCTAAGCTTTTTTAAAAAAGATTTATTTATTTTTATATGAAAGGAAGATTCACAGAGAGGAGAGAGAGGGAGTGAGTATTGTCCAATGGTCAGAGCTGAGCTGAAGTAACGGGCCTCTTTTGACTCTCCCACACGGGTTCAGGGTCCTGATGCCTTGGGCTATCCTCTGCTGCTTCCCCAGGCTATAACAAGAGATTTGGGTTGGAAGTGGAACAGCCAGGACATAAACTGTGCCCATGTGGGACCATGTGGGATGATATGCATGCCACAGGGTGGATTAGTTTGTTAGTTTGTTAAGCCATGGTGCCAGTTCTATGTTAGGCTTTGTGTTTTTTTTGTTTTTTTTTTTTTGCTTTGTTACTTTTTTATATACAGTGGCACTAAAACATTAGCATTCTGGTTCACTGAAAACTATCCCAAATGTGAACATGATATTCAAATATTTATCCCTTAGTGAGGTATAATTCAAATTATAAACTTAAAATGCATCTTACTAAATGAGAATTTACTAAGTCCTCCATTAATAATTTAGGTTTCAAATGATTTAGAACTGTATAAAAGTTTACATTCTAACTTTCCAAATTGAAAATTTTCATGTATACATTGTACAAATGAGAATTGTGAGGACTAAATTAGTTTGTAAGTCATAAAATCTGTCATATAGTTATTCAATAACTCAAAATTATTTCATTTTCCAATTATTTATTTTGTGATTCAAATAATGACTTGTTCCCTGTAGGTAAACTTTAACCCATGTGTGCCTATTTTCACAGAAAATATCGAGTTACATTTTGAACTGATATGCACATTCTTAAAGTGGAAATAATTTCAAAATCTGTGCATAAACATTCTAGACTTCACAAGTGTGCAAGTAAACAAGAGTTGATAAAATGTGCATAAACTCAGGAACTCATATCTTATTTCATATAAGAACACTTTCACCATCCCAGGAAATTTAATTGTATTTCTTTGCAGTCATTCCCTACAGACCTGTAGTCTCCAAGCAACCACTGTACTGATTTCTCCACCATGTGCTATTTTTGTTCCTGCCAAACAGTTATATAAATTGGATGCTACATTGTGTATTCTTTTGTGTTTGTTCTTTTAAATTTATCCAAGTTTTTATACTATTAGCCAGTTATTTCCTTTGTTACTAAATAATATTTAAGGAATTTTTTAAGTATGCAGTGTTTGTATTATTTATTTGACAAATATTTGCAATGAAGTTGTTTTCTTTAAAGCTGTGACATATTTATTTTGTTTTCTTACAAACTATTTTTGATGAGCCAGACTTTGTAATTTTAACAAGTTTCCTTTACTTATAGTTTTATTTTGCTGGTGGATTCTGTATAGTCTGATATATATTTCCCTATCCAAACAAAAATATTCTCCTGTATTTCTTCCTGAAACTTTGGTGCTTTATCATTTACATTTGGGTTTATGATTTGTCATATGTGAGGGATTCTAGGTCCATTTTGATTCATGTGGATATTAAAATAAACTAGAATTAACATGACATGCATTTTAAAGAATCCCAGAAATGACAATTCAAGATACCATGGTTCCAGCTGGCTGTGTCTTGTTATACTTACAATTAAGCATGTCTTACATATGTTTTAAAAAATAACTACATCATAACTAAGTTTTGCTAAAAGAAACCCTTTGTTTCCATGATTTTTTTCTTGCTTCAGTAGGTTATTTTGTGACTATTCATAACTGATTAATCACTAGCATATGTCAAAGAATATGTATATCTATACTTATATATGTAAATTCTCTGAACTTTGTTCATTCCTATGTATCAAATATAAACTTTGCTCAATATTTTTCTCAGTGCCCTGAGTAATATAAAATATTAAATAAAACATATTCTAATTTTATTTATTACACACATTTATTACACACACTGAATAAAAAGTATCTGCAGCTTGAATTCCCACTTGCATCATCAGTAGACCTTTCCTCCTGCAGAAAATGCTGGCAGTATCCTCATCAATGTTGGTGAGCAGACACTATAGTTCCTCTCTTACGTAATTAACCTTTTGCTGCTTTCTTCTCTGTTTTGCCTCCCGAATTGCCCATGCAACTTCCTAAAACTCTTGATAAAAATCTCTTTCCATCCTACTTGATATTTCTTTCAAGGTCATGCAGTGATCTGTCTCATTTCCTATAGGTATAGGTATTGAGGTGATGAAAGACTCTCCCTCAAAAATTGTTAGAAAGTATGTTAATGAATTATTAGATCATAGAAACAAATGATCATAGGATATATGACAGTGCATGCTAGTAATTTAGCCCTAGTTGATAATATTACCTGTTATGTCCTGTCTACAGGCTGTCATAAAAGTTAGATTGAGAGTGATGCAACTAAATTGAATCCGTGAGTACTGAAAGTTCCCCTCTTCAAGCAGCCTCTGTATCTGAACTCTCTCATACAGTAAAATGCCTGAGAAATTCAGAGGCTCTGTTGCTTGACCCAGTGGAACAGATGGCTTGCAATGTGCTGGTCTGTGTGCAGAAACTGTGTTTGTAATATTCACAACCGCTCACTAAATGAAGGAGAGCAATGCGAGGCTTTTCATATCTATCTATAAATTTAGTGAGACCCATCAACCACAGAAGTGAATCTTGTGCACTCAACTCAACCAGGACCAAAGTAATAAACCTGTGTAGAAAACATAGACGCCAGGCAGAATACATGAGTTTGTAGAAGTGGGATTTTAGATGAACAAGCTAGAAAAAAACTTTAATTGTGGTTTATACACCTGCTTCACAGCACTTTAATTTGCTAGAGATTTGTTGAATTGCCATTGGGTAGGCAAAAAAAAAAAATAGCCAATTAAAATGTTGGTGTACCTTAGGCAGTTGATGACTTCTCTTTAGATATCATTTCTCACTTTACAGCATTCAAATTAATGATTGGATAGAGCTCAAGGACAAATGGGATTTCTAAAACTTTCTGCCAACATAAAAGGCTCTTTCAAATCTGAGTAAGGAAAGTATTCAAGAGTATACACAAGTATTTGTTGTTTATACTAGGCATGTTGCCAAACAGAATTGAGTTGGCTTTTAGTAAAGAAATAAACTAAATTAAACCATTAAAACTGGGTTTGAAACAGAACAAAGATAATAAGCAAGTTTAAACATCTTGTTCCATGGATTGTGTTTATTCAATCTTTGCTATCAAATCTGTGAAAAGGTTCACTTCTATTGGCTTGCTTTCAGCACATCAGCACCGATACCCTAAAATTAAAATACATCTGATGTAACTGACAGACAATGTTCTTTGCAAAAGTCACTTACTTTACATAAATATTCATTTTCTCAACTGTAAAACGGTACAATCAAAAGGCCTGTTTGATTATCTAGTGGAAAGCAACTTAAGGTTCTCAAAACAAAATTGTTAATGATAGTACATGCTGAATAATAATCTAATATAGTTTTAAAATTTATTATGAATTCATGCAGGTTGTTAGTATACAACATTTCATGCTCATTGCACTGTCTCCCCTCTTCAGACCTCCCAGCCTTCCAATAGACACAGGAGAGAAAAATGAAACATTATTCCAACCATCTTCTGTCAACCATCCTAACATTCTCCTAAATCTAAGGTCCTAATGGGTCTGTAACCACCTCACCTATGCAATAAATATTATTTTTTTAAAAAATTGCTAAAATAGAGAGAAAAAGGTGATTCAAATATCTTGGGATATTCTACTTATCTGAAGTAAGCAGAGAAAGGTAGTATTATTGAGATCCAATTTTCCCTAAATTCAAAAGATTGAGGTTCGCTCATTAGGTTTGGCAATATAATAGCACATGACATTGTCGTAAGTTGATTTTACAAGCGGTGCTGGGGGCATGAATCATATTGAAAATTATTTCAAGGAATAGTAGGAGTATAATATTGAAACACTGAAAACAGAGTACTGTTTATTATCTTACCTATTTTTAACTGATATTTAATAGATTTCATTCATTTCTGAGAACACAGTGGCATCCCCCTCCTACCTCCTCTCCACTTTTTTTTTTAACTTTTTAAGATAACATACTCTAGATTTTACTACAAGGAAAGGCTCATTAATAATTTTCCAAATTAAGAAGTGTAACAAGTAAAGAGCAAAAAGACCTTAAAATCAGACTACTGTTGAAAGAAACTTTTTTAAAAAAAGCTGGCAAAGGAAATGCTAGAATGATGTTTATTTTGGCCATATGCATGTTAGATAATATTTACATTTATTTGATGAGAATCAAATGTTTCAAGCTTGAAATTTATTTGATGATATGCTTGTGTAATATAATAAAGCACAGACAAAAATATGTTAGTTATTTTAAATATATGTATATATTTATTTATTTATTTATTTAAAAGGCAGTGAGACATGGAGTGTGGCAAAGAGAGTGACATCAAGAGCAAGAGAATTCCTAACCGTTGGTTCAGTCTTCAAATGACAAGAAAACCTGGACTGGGCTAGAAGGAAGCCCAGAGCTTAGAACTCAATCCCTGTTTCCCTTACAAGGGCAGGGACTCAACTACTTGTGCCACCACCTACTGCTTCTGCTAGACAGCACATGAATGAGAAGCTGGGATTGGTAGCGGATGCACATCACACATCTTTCCAAACCTACTAACATTCTTTCAGTCATGTCTCATACATTAACTTTATTACATATCTTAAAAGTATTGCAAAATTTTCATCATAATAATGTTTTATCAAATAATGATTCTCAGAAGGAATATGAATTATCTCCTAGACAGCCAATGATAGTTCAGTAGGACACTTTGCAATTCATGACAGGATGACCTATGCCAGAAATTGTTAGGCAAATACATTTCTGGCAAATCATGCTAGCAACCCTTATTTGCTCGGTTTGTAAGCTGGAGGCCATGTAAACTTGCTTCCTAAAGGAAATGTTTTATGCCTCTGTATACCACAGCATATCAACAAATTTGCATTTAATAATAAACATTCAGTGAAAACATGTTCTTTCTCTCCTATTTATCTTCAAAAACTGAGTATAAATAGGAAGCTGTGGACATAAGATTTTGATATTGGCATTGAGTACAGATGGATACTTCAGGGGACTTTGCTCTTGCTCCTCATTCTCTACTATTTAATTCCCTTTTCTGCAACCTTAACCAGGTCTGAATCTTGCCGTGTAGTTACCTCACCACTGTTCTCCTTTGGACTTTACTATACATGTAACCTAGTCTCTCTCAGTTGTCTTGCATCAATCCTCACATTGTGTGATTTATACAAAGAGAGGTCAACAAGGATAACATCTTAGTTTATTCTTTTGAAGTTCTCGTCTCATGTTCTTGCATGATAACACAATATTACAATAGTAAGATGTTGTATTAGGTGGTAAGATGTTGTTGTGCTTTATAAAACTAATTAATAAGAGATATTTAATAAAATATTTGTCCATAAACATCTAAAAGCAAATTTTTGGTTATGATTATGGGTAATTTTAAATAAAGATTCTAATTATGATGTTGTTAAACTTGAAGTCTTCATAAATATCACAAACTGCCAAGTACTGAATATTTTTTTATCCTACTAAAATATCTTCATTTAAGTTAAAACACTATTTTTAGAAATTTTCTGGGCTATGTCTAGAAAGATCAATGCTCTGAATTAATGAAAAATCACAAAGAAACAGGTTTAAAGTACTCCTTTTGAATGTTTACCCAGCTAGGCTGTTCTTATTATAGCTTCATACATTCCATACAAAAAGGAAATATTGTGATATAAAACATTTTCATAGCATACGTGTAATTGATTTTATCATTAGCTATTACCTGACACTATATAAATTTATTGCAGCTAATATTTTACTTACTGCGTTTTGAATGAAGCCCTATTGATTAAATAAATTTAATTTGAGTATATATCAGCCAATTCATTGTGATATATATAAACTCTTCTGCTTACTATCACATCTAAATCATTGTTTGTTTTAGTGAAAGCATGTTATCTATATTGCTTTGTGAGACATGGTAATAACTAAAATGTTAATATGTCAAATCCATGTTTTATAAAATTATACAAATTTCTGTCATGATAAAAACTATAATAGATTGAAAATGAAATGCTTCTTAACAAAAAGTGTGAAAAATGAATATGCAAGCTATATCATCTGATTTTTTTAATTTTCACTCCCATGAATTTTATTCATCTGAAAGGCAGAGATAGAAACAGAGACCTCACAACTGCTGATTTACTTTCCAAAATGCCCCCAACCATTTAGACTGAAGCCGGAAATCCATTTTGTCTTCTATACAAGTGGTAATGACCCAATAATTGAACCATCATTTGCTTCCTCCCAGAAAGCTGGAATGGAGAGCAGAGCTGGTTTTGAAACCCAGAATATGAGAATGAAACCCATATTCTGATATATCCCTAGGAGCAGCTTGATAAGGAACCTAACACCTTGCCCTGTTTTGGGTTATAACAGACTGAGTAGGGTACAAAGGCTCTGGTTAAGCCTATTATTTTTACCCTTCTGATTCTTAACATGGTAATGATGTTATACAGTAAATATTGAACATTTTCCAAATGAGTAGGTCAGACTTGTTACTGAGTAAATAATCATTTCATCTTATTAATTTGTTCATATTTTAAATTTTTTCCATTTATATAAAGAAGAAATTTTGCATATTTCACAATATAGACTCAGGTGTATATTGGTACTTCACACCCTACCCTCCCTACTGCCCACAATCCCTACCCTCCTTCAATTACATAGTTTCAGTTCACTTAAAAATACAGGCTTATCACTCAGTTAAGTAAAGAAATCAGCTAGTAGCAACTACAAAATAAAATCGAATTATTTCTCAGAATGATTTATTAGACTAATATCTTTCTTGTGATATATCGTTGCATATCCTTAGATAACTTTATCATTTAAGTTCACATAGTTTTGATATGATCTATGAAGTAATTCTAAGATCTGAGATCTAAAGCTCCTTTCTATTTCCAAATAAAATATGTTAAATGATGTAACTAAATATATGTTGACAGCATATATATGACCAGATTTTGGTCCACTGATTTGCCATTTATATGGTAAATTTTAAATGCAAGAGTTTTACAGTTGTTTTTGATAAGTCAATAAAATATCTGCTTTTTTATTTATACCATATGATTTATTGAGATCAAATGAGCTTTTTGGAAAAAAAAAACCTTTCAACTACATGTATAACTTAATGTATTTTATATAATCAGTAACAATAGACAGCATAACTGAAAATTTACAACTGTAACAATATTTAAAGTAAAGATGTATTTATTTTTATCAAACTCTGATATGATTTTTGTATTATAACATAACAGTAAAGACACATCTATATAACATTGTGCTTAATTTTATTAAAGTAACCTAACCATTAATACATGTATTCCTGTCACCCACCCACCTTTCTTGAAATGCTTTGGTTTTTGAATTATGTCTTCCAAAATACAGTTAGATCTATCTAATTTCCTAATCATTTTCTTAGATTCTGTCTTTGATGGATTGAATAAAATGGGTTGCTGTGAATATTGAAAAGATTTCTTATTTGTATATATCTGTATTTCTTAATCAAAACACAAAAGACCAATTTTTTTGTGTGTTCTGTATGTCAGATAAAACTGCATGCATCATTTATCAGTTGTTCTATTCAGATCAGTTCTCAAATTCTTTTAATGGAAATTTCTTCTGAAATCTGGTTATGTATTTTAGTCAAAATTATCACTGAAAACATTTTAAAGTTAAATTTTCTGAGCTTTTCTACATTTTGTAGACATCATGACTTTTTTTTTTTTTTGCCAATAGCCTCTGATAGGAAGACAATTTATAAGTGTACTAAATTTCACTTTCCTTCATCTTTATTTAATAACTAGTTATGGTGGTAACAGTTATGTTAGTAGAAAGAATACATATTTGGAAACAGAGGAGTCTATTGTATGCTAATTCTTTCACTGAATGAAGAGGAAAATGTGAAGAAACTATTTAACCTTTCTAAACTTTATTGAAAATCAGACTCTAAAAAGCTCTTCCACACTGTTTTGTGGATTAAATGTATAAAACATTAACATGGCACAAAGACTTTACATCATCGTTAGTGATCATAATTTAAACATCCTGGCTTCTGTGAATGCCTTGCTGTGCACAGTATTAATATTCACAGCCTCATTTTCTTTTTCTGCCTGTCTTTAATCAGGACTGTCCTTTAATCAAGGTGAACATGAATCCCACTGCACCTCATAATCCTTTCACTGACAAACAACTCAAAATAAATGTCAGGTTGGATTTTCTCTTTCTTCTCTCCCTCTTTCTTGTGATAATCACTAAACGTCATGTGTTACTTCACTGAAACCACTCAGTACAAAGTGATATTACAATTGCCAGTTCCACAGATTAGTTCTAAGCACTCACGTTAACTTCCAATGTCAGAACAATTTGAAAACACCATGCATTCATTAAAATTTTAGCAAAACTAACAGTTTTCACAAAAGAGAAAGAACATGGTTTAATTTCAGACTTAACCATTTGCTAATAATATATGTGTTTTTACAAAAATTTCTCTTCTTAGACCTCTTGTTTTCATTTTCAAAACGTATCAAAAAAATGTCATGTTTAATCCTTATTGGGGATGGCGGGGCAATGTATTTTGTGCACTTTACTCACAGTAGGAACTTGAAACCTAGTAGCATTTAGCCTTATTTAACTAGCTAAAATTCCTCTAGTGACTTAATGTAAAATCAGTCCAAAGCATTTTTTTAATGTAACTATCCCAGTTTCTTCATTACGCCCTTGCTATTGAAAAATTTTTAAATAAAAAATAAATATTTAAAATAGGACTGATCAAATGAAGATATTGGTTGACAAGATCAAGTGAGTTTGATGAATATAAAGAATATTTCATCTATCAGGCTATATAACGCTATAAGGCTCAGAATTACAAATACTAGGATAATCAGGAAAGCCTGATTTGTGTTCTTGTGGGTTTAATTACCCAGCTGAACAGAAGCCATGCTGAGACAATACAGATGTATCCATAGGAATGAACACAAATTATTTCCACAGATTTTCAACAGGTCACAGAAAGTCAATGCCTGTCAGAATGCTTGTTCCTTTGGCTGTTTTTGCTATTGTGTTTTGGTTGAATCATTACAAAAATTAAGCAGGCTTTATTTCTTTCACCACATATGTTTTCTCTGTTTTCTTCCTCTCCTTTCTCTTTTTCCCTTTCTTCCTAATGTTTTTGTCATAATACTAGTTTAGCTTATGATTTTTATCTACAATTTGTCTAGCCAAATATTGTGATACAAATATAGTCATAAAATTTAATAACACACCACATACATGATATCTCATAACCGTGTTTCTTTTTACTTTCACAGCATATTCCAAATTTTCTATAAATTCGTAAATACTTTAACATGCAAATTAATCCCACTAGCTTCCTGATTGCCACAGATCAAAGAAAATAAACGTCTATACAATGTCAGTCATCTTTATCTTCATAGCATTTCATTTGCAGCTATGACCAGCAGAATACAAGTTGTGCATTTACTTCTTTGCTTTCTAATATGCTTTAACATGTGTTCATCTACTGATTAAAAACAATACTGAATATATAAACCATCAATCAACATTTATAAAAATATGACTATATTTTTGTATAAATTGCCTAATATATTGACATAATTGTTTCATATTGTTTGTCTGTGTCCTCCCTTTCATGAAGTTTAAGCTTTTAACTCAAGGTTTTAATAATTTTATTTAGTTTTATTCTGAAAGAATAAGCTATTGTTATAATTTCATCAAAATTCTAACATTATATGGGTACTCCCATGATAGAGAAATGATAGCTATAAGTTAAAAATGTTTAAAAAGTTAACATAAGCATTATGTCAATTGCCAAGATACATTAACAGTTATACAACACACTTTTATTGCCTAACCTACTAGATATTTTCTTTAAAAAAAATTATGCTGTCATCCTAAATTTGATACAAGACCCATCTTGAAAAAAGACAGTATAAATAAGCACTATTTCTTCTTTGATTAGTTTCTTTGTGACATATTCATTCATATTTATCTACTAATATTTACTATGTTCAGATTTTTCATATTTTAATACATCTTCATTTTCAATTAAAACACATTCCCTTGAATCTTATGTGTCCTTCATAGATAATTTCATGCCACTTTAAATATAAATAATAATGTCTATTTCTCTGTTTATCTTTGTAAAAATTTTCATTTTCAATTTTTGGATTTTATGGTACATGTCATAGAGACGGGGATTTGCACTCCCCTAAACTCCCACACACCCCTGACTGATTATCCCCACGTTGCTACAATAGTCTAGTCCTTCATAAGGAGTCACGATTCCATCAGTCTGTTATTTAAGGGTGCCCCAATATTGCTTGTACAGACGATGTCAGACAGTCCAGCATTCCATTGTCTACATATGTCCAACAGTTTCACTGGGAGTCCATCTTTGATTTGGAAGCAGGGATGCATATTGCATTATATCCCTTCAACTGGATATGGTAGTTTCTATTACCCCATCACTACACATTCGCTTAAATGAGAAGCCATGAAACAAGGTCAAGAACAGTTATGAATTACAACAACAAAATTACAGCACCATGGAGTCAAAACATGTGCCACTGAGTAAACAACGCATGGGTGACAAAAAGAAAACATAAAAGTCTCTTGGGTAAAATGATGCCATCTCATAGTAGTTGATACACTATGGTAATATTGCAACGTGAATAGGTTCCTATCTCCAAGACTTGCTCACTTTTTGCCTGATTTTCCACTGCTATTATTAATGAAATTTTCTCAAGAGAATCACAAAGTGGATAATAAATTATAGGGGCAGACAATTGATACAACAGTTAAGACATCACTTGTGATGGTTTCATCTCATATCAGAAATCTGTGTTCAACCTTGGATCCATCCCTCATTCCAGTTATTGTGCACCTAGAAGGACTCTGACCTGCCTGTCCCCCCGCCACTCCCCCGCCATGTGGCAGATCTGAATTGATTCCCTTGGTTCCTAGCTGAGGCACAACCTGGTCCTTATTGTAGCTGACATTTCAGATATGACCCAACACATGGGAGATCTCTGTAAAACTTCTGTCACTCTCTACTTCTACCTTTGTCAAAAAAAATGTAAATATTTTAAAAAGAAAAACTCTAGATATCTGAATATTGTTTGGCCTTGAAAGTATTAAGTGTGTTTTAAAAACTTCTACATATGATTCTCTGTTATGCTAATTTTCCATTGACTCAGCAATATTAATAACCTTTGAAAGGAAAATGCTATTGCATAGCTCTTTTTCAATGTAAAATTTTTAAAATTCTACATTTATTTTCCCAATGAGTTTTAACAATGATTACTGTAGAAATTATTTAAAATATTATGAGTCTTCAAAAAGTTAATAGAAAGCATACATCATAAAAAAATGAATCACCATACATCATAAAAAAAATAAATGATCGTTAAAACTTTTGGCATTGAAACGAACTTAACCTTGAATTCTATTTTCCCACTAATTTTATAAATACCCTCATATTTTGAGCTCATTTACTCTAATTACTTCAATTTTAATACCTTTATTTATTAGCTAACAGGAAACAGGCAGTAACTATGTACATTACATGAAAGTTTTAAGTTCAACAGCACATTTGCAATGTCATTTCCATGTTATATGACATACATATTTCTTAGAATTCATCAAAATATTTCTACTGGCATTTCACTGTTAGTATATATCACAATATAATCCCAGATGTTGAAAAATTAAATACCTGAAAGTAAAATACCTGAAGACATTATTTCTAAAATAGATTTTTTCTGGGCCCAGTGCAGTAGCTTAGCAGCTAAAGTCCTTGCCTTGCATGTGTTGGGATCTCATATGGGCGCCGGATTTAATCCCAGCAACCCCACTTCCCATCCAGCTCCCTGCTTGTGGCCTGGGAAAGCAGTCAAGGACAGCCCAAAGCCTTAGGACCCTGCACCCATGTAGTGTACCCAGAAAAGGCTCTAGGCTCCTGGCTTCAGATTGGTGGAGCTCTGGCCATTGTGGCCGCTTGGGAGTGAATCAGAGGATGGAAGATCTTCTTCTCTGTTTCTCTTCCTCTTTGTATATCTGACTTTACAATAAAAATAAAATAAATCTTTGTTTTTAAAGATTTATTTAATTTTATTTATTTTATATTAATTTATATATTTACATAAATATATACATTTTATTTATATAAGATAAATCTGTTTTTTAAGATTTATTTAATTTTATTGCAAAGTCACATATACAGAGAGGAGGAGAGACAGAGAGGAAAATCTTCCATCTGCTGATTCACTCCTAAGCAACCGCAATGGTCGGTGCTGCACCAATCCAAAGCCAAAACTACATGCATAAACTCCTTAGTGTCTTTTGGTTGAAACATAAAGTTATTATTTAGAATCTCCAATTATATTGTCTATAATGGATCTGAGACACAGAATCTCTTCTTAATTTTCTGTTTTCTATCAAAGTCCTTAAGATATGGAATTTCAAAATCTACTCATAAGTGTCCTGTATTAAGCTAAAATCTTATAGCTTGTTTCCATCATTGACTCAAATATATCATATAAGAAAGAAAACAGGTTGTATCAACATATATTATAGGTATTGTTATTTTCTGTTGCACATGATTGTGCATGCCATTTAATGATTGCAGGCAAAACAACATTGCAAACCTTTAAAATACATGTAGTTTAAGTGCACAAATAATGCAGGTTGTATAAATTTTATGTTTTTCTAAACATTAAAAATTCAGCATTAATTAGTACATTCCTGAGAAATAAAGAAATCATATGTTTTTAGCTATGTTCTTATTGCTGTGGATTGATTAAGAGGGTTAAAAGTTATCTGTATGCATCAGACTGTTTGTTTTCTATTTTTTCTTCCTTTCTGAACATAGAAAACTCATTAAATAATATGATAAAATGTACCTGAGAATATACTTACTATTGCTTGTAGGTATCTTTCATATGTACCAACAAGAAGTGACATAGTTATAGGATAGGAAATAATTTGACTCAATCTCAATAACTAAATTTTCTAATGATACAGAAGTCTCTTGCTCTAGCTTTCTGAGAAACATTATCATTCTCATCTTTTGCTGGTCATATTTTTGTATTATATTTCCCATAAACAAATAACATGTTCAGTCTTCATAAACTGTATATTTAAGTAATTGAGGCAGTAATGTGCTGCAACAATTAAGACACCAAGCTGGAACACTTGTATTCTCCAAGTGGCTGGTCTTAGCCAAGTTCTGACTTACTGCTTAGTGCATAATCTTAAATACTGCAGGTGATGGCTGAAACAGTTTTGTATCTGCCACCCATACAGGAGAGCTCTCATCTTTTTTTTTCCAGTAAGGTAACAAAACAGGGAAGAATGAACATCCAATATCACATTGTACTAAATGAAAATGCTTAAAGATTTTTCCATGTAATCTTATCCCAGAATTATCACTAAGTGAATGAACTCTGAATATGTCTACCATTTAAGTATATTACAACAAAATTAATGTGCAACATGTGGAAGTTACTGTGCAAAATTTTTGTTACTGAAATTTCATAATGTAAATATAAGAAAACTCCAAGTATGGACCTGATTAACTCTATCGCAGCCAATCAGTATAAAATCATGTGTGTGATAACAATTTCTAATAAACCAGAGAATTTTAAAAAATTGTATACTTCAGAACAGAAGCTCACACTCATTAGTGTAGATTGCATTTTAGAAATTGGAAAGCATGTGTGTGTGTGTGTGTGTTTTCATTCACATTTGCAGGTGTATATGGAAGATGATGGGACACAGTAAAATAATGGAAGTGTCTTAAATTGAGTAATTGCCAATATAACATTCTGTATTTTAAGTTTTCTATATATTCAAAGTGATTTTAGAATGTGTTATTGAGGAAAAGAATGAGACAGGAAGGAAGGAAGGAAGGAAGGAAGGAAGGAAGGAAGGAAGGAAGGAAGGAAGGAAAGAAGGAAAAGAGGGAGGGAGGTAAGAAGGTACGGCAGAAGGATGGATATAAAGGAGAGAAGGAATGAAGGAGGGAGGAAGGTGCCTCTAGACCTGGATGCCCATTCTAAACTTCACATTCTCCACAGCCATGTCACTCAGTCTTTCACTTCACATACTTCCCACAACCATGGCCGGCCTGTGGTTGGCCTGAACTGAAACTGGGTCCTAGGACATGCATTTTTTGATACCCTGTCCCCACAGCTGTTTTCTAAGGGCTTACATTTCACATCATACTTGCTGTGCAGTCTCAGCTACTCTGAAGTCAGCCTAAAATCTATATTGTATGCTTTACACCCTTGTCGGTTGGCTTACAGTGTACACCTCTGCTTGGCCAGCACACATGCACTACATACTGCAGTGCACCTGCTGAGGATTGGGTGCTCTGATACCACTGCTATGTCTATCACACCCACCTAGACCATTGGAATGCCCTTTCCCTGGTTTAGCTCCTAGTCTGTGAAGGGCCTTTAGATCATGCCACTGCATACAATGTACCTAAAACCTGCTGCTTAAAGCTAATAAACTAAACGGAGACTACACTATCATCCCCAACTAGAACCAGTATGTATAGATTCCCAGGTACCGTAAGGCACATTTTTTTTCCAAAAAGTCATTTACCATGAAAAGCCCCTTTCTTCTCTTTCTCTTTCCCTGTTCCTCCTTCTTCCTCCCACCCTGACCCCAGTCTCTCCACTTTCTCCCTATGTTTTTCCCCTCTGTCCCTCTCTTCACTTTCCCTCTATTCCTCCCTTCCTCTCTCTACTTCTCTCCCTCTTTCTACCATTTCAGGAAGATTAGAAGTAATAACTCAAGAATCCACCAACAGATTAATTAGAAGAATGAATACCTGAATCTGAAGACAAGTATTATGAAAACAGACTAGTTACCCCCCCCCCACAAAAATAGCAAAACAGAATGAAGACATCTCAAAGAGTTGGAATGTTAATGAGATACCAGATATTTGAATTTGAATTTTTGGTTTCCTGCAAGTGAAAAATACAGAAAATACATAGGAAATATACTGATTGAAATGACAACTAAAATTTCACTCCAGTTTTGAGAAAAGTATGAACATTCAGGTAAAAGAGTCCAATAAGAGACAAAATAAACATGTACACAAAGAACAAGGAAAAATATAAAAACTACAAAGAAAAAGTGCCAAGTCATGCTCCAGGAAAACCTTCAATAAAATAATAGCAAATTATCTTCCAGTAAAACAGAACCAAAAAAAAGAAACTAACCTCACAGGTAGGAGGCAATGGAATGTCATATTACATTGCTGTGTCCAGTTTGGGAATCAAAGAGCAGATTGATTATCTTTCTGTCTCTGTCACTGTGCTTTTCAAATAAATCTAAAACCAGGTTTTAGATATTTATTTTATTTTTATTGGAAAGACAGAATTTTAAAGAGGAGAGACAGAGAGAAGGATCTTCCATCATCTGGTTCACTCCCCAAAGGCCAGGAGTGAGGAGCCTCCTCCAAGTCTCCCACATACATTTAGAGCCCCAAGGACTTGAGTAATCTTTGTTGCTATCCTATGTCACAGGCAGGGAGCTGTATGGGAAACAGAGCAGCCTGGAAATGAGGCAATCCCCAAATGGAATGATGGCGTTTTCCCATATGGGAAAATTAGCTTACAGATCCATGGTGCCAGTCCTAATTAAGAAGTCATTTTATTTATTTTTTTTATTGTTTTTAAAAGATCTTCCATCCACTGGTTCACTCCCCAAATGGTCGCAGCAGCCAGAGCTAAGCTGATCCAAAGCCAGAAGCCCCTTCCAAATTTCCCACACCACACAGGGTGCCAGGGCTCTGGGCCATCCTCTACTGCTTTCCCAGGCCGCAAGTGGGGAACAGCCAGGACACAAGCTACAAAACAAGTGGCCTGGGTTAATGGCTCAATTGGCTAAATCCTCAGCTTGCTAGTGCTGGCATCTCATAAGGGTACCAGCCATTGCTGGCAATTGGGGAATGAATCAGCTGATGGAAAATCTTTAAAGAAACAACAGCAAATATAATTTTAAATAGCGGTATAAAACTCACTGGAAGAGCAGTTATAGAAAGCATAAATAGAAAAGCATGAGCACTTACCAATAGGTATAATTCAAAAAGTTCTTAGAAGTTGAAATTAAAAGGGAAAATTTATTTGAGCTCCAAATTTTGTTAGAAATGCATTCATTTATATGCAAGTCAGAGAGTTGCAGAGACAGGAGGAGAGGGAGGGAGGAAAAGAGGCAGCTGGGCAGAAAGGCAGAGGAAGAAAATGTTTGCTGTTCATTATGCTGGTTTATGCTCGTCATTCTACTATTCTTCATTCCTGGTTAGAATGCAGGGCTGTACCACGCCAAAGTCAGAAACTAGAAGCTTCTTCAGGGTATCCCACATGGCCATTTTCTGTGTTTTTTCCCAAATTAAGAAGGTGTTTAATTCTTAGTGGAGCAGCAGGAACATGAACTGGCAAGCAGATGCAGGTCTTAGCTGCTTTGGCACAATGCTGGCTCTGGGTTCAGAATTTTTTTTATATCCATGCATATGTGCATACGAGGAATCCTCACCAAGTTCATAAAAATGGAAATTACAACAAAACATACAATGATTTTCAGATGAATTCATAACACTAAAATGCCAAATTACTCAACATTATGTATAGATTCAATGTAGGTTTTATTAAAATCTAATAACTCTAGAAAACACAATCCTAAAATCCATATGGATAAAAAAATTCAAAAGAACCAAAGAAACCTTACAGAGAAATGATAAAGAAAAATACATCATAATACTAGCTTCCCAAAATACTACAGAGTTGTAGTAGCAAACAAAACAGCATGGTCCTGGCATTAAAAAAAAAAAAAAAAAAAGACACAGAACGATGGAAAAGAACTCTGATATCACAAATAAAACCAAGGCATTTACAGCCAACTGATTTTTACAAAAGCACCAGAATCACACTCTGAAAATGGAAAAGGCTCTTTAAAAAAATGAAACACATAAACACAGTCTTTTCTACACTGAAATTTGAAATGCAATGTTTAAAAGATAAAAATATGGACCTCGTTTTTCATGGTAAACAAAAATGAATTCAAAATGGAAAAAAATCTAGGTTTAAGATAAAACCATGAAACTATTTGAAAAAAATAGATGAATACTTTAATGTTCTTGATAAGAGCATTGTCTTAGTATAGTCAATGCACTTACTGTTCAGACCCAAAACCACAGTCAGTAAAAGCGAAAATAGACAAATAGGAATACATCAAACTACTAAACTTCTAAACTTCTGAACATCAAAGGAAATAACAAATGAAAGAGAAGACATACCCTGCAGAATGGAAAAAACATATGGGCAAATTTTTAATGTGCAAAAGGATTGATACACAGAATGTATAAAAAAGGAAAAAGTTTGGATCCAGCGCTGTAGTTTAGTTCCTAAAGTCCTCATCTTCCATGAGTCAGGATCCTATATCGGCATCAGTCTAATCCTGGTTGCCCCACTTCCTATCCAGCTCCCTGCTGTGGCCTGGGAAAGCAGTTAAGGATAGCTAATACTTGGGACCCTACAGCCATGTGGGAGACGCAGAAGAAGCTACTGGCTTCTCACTTCGGATCTGCCCAGCTCTGGCAATTGCAGCCACTTGGGAAGTGAATCAGCAGACTAAAAATGTTTGTCTCTCCTCCTCTCTATATACCTGACTTTCCAATAAAAATAAAATAAATCTTTTTAAAAAATGAAAAAGCCATAATAAAAAAAAAAAGATCAAATTACACTGGACAAATGATTTGAATATATAATCCTCTGAAGAAGAAGAATGGCCAAAAGTGCAAAAAATGTTCTCATTGGAGGCTGGCATTGTGCCATAGCAAGCAAAGCCACCTGCTGAGATACTAGGATCCCATATGCATACTGGTTTGTGTTCTGGCTCCACTTCTGATCCAGTTCCTTTAAATTGCACCCAGAAAGGCTTGGATCCCCAGTCCCAATGTGGGAGACCCAGAAGAAGCTCCAGTTTCTGCTTTGATCCTGTCTTTGCAGTAACCTTAGAAGACTGTTTTCTCTTCGCATCTCTTTCCTTTGCTCTCTGTAAGTTTGTCTTTCAAATAAATAAATAAACATTTTTAAAAGCTATTAAGGCCAATGCTGTGGCTCAGTGGGCAACACAGGATCCTATAGGGGTGCCATTATGAGTCCTGGCTGGTCTACTTCTGATCCAGTTGTCGGCTAATGTGCCTGGGAAAGCAGCAAAGAAAGCCTCAAGTGCTGGAGCCCATAAATCCACATGGGAAACCAGTATGAATGTCCTAGCTCCTGATTTCTGCCTGACCTAGCCCTGGCTATAGTATTCACCTGGGGTGTGAAGTAGTGGATAACAAGCCTCCCTCTCTGCCTCTCTACTCTCTGTAACTTTACCTTTCAAATAAATAAATAAATAAATAAATAAAGCTCTAAAAAAAGAGTTCTCATCAGTAGCCATCACAGTAAGATATCATCTCATATCAAACAAAACAAAATGAAACAAAAACAAAATGTTGGTGAGGATGTTTGACAAAAGCAAACTGTTGAACTTTATTGGTGGGAATGCAAATTGGTATAGTGATTATGGAGAACTCTGTGGAAATTTCTCAAAAAACTGAAAACAGATCTGTATTATATGACCCAACTATTCTAATTCTGGATATATACACATAAACACACCTTTACCCACAGGAAATGTTATACTGCCAAAGAGATAAAGCCAATGCTATATATACTGCAGTGCTGTTCACAGCGGCCCACAATGAAACAAATCCAAGCAGCTATTGAGGAGAAAATGCACAAGGAAGTTGTGGAAATATATACAATGGAATATTATTGCACTCTGAAGCAAAATAAAATCCTCTTATTTGCAGAAAAAATGGATAAACTTGGAGCCTAAAACCTAAAAAGTTTGATTTGAATGATAATTTACTGAGGTTGGAAATGAAGGAGGGTGAGGAAGATGCAGGAGATTTAGATAAAAGGAATTTATTCTACAGTTGGACAATAGTGAATGAACATGCATTACAATAACCCAGTATTAATATTATGAAGATCTAGTAAAGACAAGCTTTCAACCTCAATAAATGAATAGATGAATAAGTAAATAAAGATAAAGAGATGGAAATTCTAACTACAGTGATATGATCACACAAATTGTATATACCTTAAATACCACACTGTTCACACAGCCACATACAATTACTATTTGCTTGTTAAGATGCTTAAAAACCTTATAAAGTATAAAGCTAAAATTTTTTAAATAACAAAGGATAAAATCCCTTAAAGCGATCCAATTTTAGACAGGAATAAGATAATTTGCCCTAACTGTATAAGAAAAAATGCATTGTATGCTATACCAGGACAAGAGTGAAAGCAATGCTTAAATTACCGATTTGTTTTAATAAAAACATTTTAGTTGTCAAAATAACCTACTACTATTCTGGATCTGTGACTGTTTTACTATGACTGATTTAGTTTCTGAGTTTTTCTCTTCTTCAATTAAAAAAAAAACACCTTGACACCCAACAATTATACATATTTCCAAATTATCTTGTGATGTTCCTATATGCATTTACACTGTATATGAAGATAAACACTCTCTCTTCAAAATTCATTCTGCATTTTTCTTAACAAAAATATTCATATTCACCTCCCTCTGCTTTTCTTTTCTCTGGACCATCCCATCCACATGTATAGCATCATCATGCATTTGTGATTCCTAAATGCAATAGGAAATTAAATTCACCCCACAGTATAATTTACCCATTCTTTAGAAGGGAATTCTAAGAAGGGGAGAACTTTTTTGTGGGTCATTATGGAGTTTTTTAGAAAGGTTCTTCTATTATCATGGGAGTATTTTCTGGAAAAGTTGTCAAAAGTGAAAAAAAATATACAGGTGACAATGCTGGCAGTGCATTGTTGCAAGTGGATCCAGATTTGCAGATTCTTCAGTATAGTGGAGAGAACAGAAAAGAATGAAATTATGCACTAACTTTGTAGCGATACTTAAATGATATCTGTATCTACTCTAGTCCCTATCCACATGCACACATATGCATGTATCTATTTGCTTATACATACCTATATTCAGTGCATTTTCCTAACATGATTAATTTCCCTTGCTCACATACATATTTTTCTGTTATTTCATATTTGATAGAAGTTTCAGCTCATTTGCTCTCAACAAATGTTATAATTTTTCATCTATTGCATAGCCATTGCTGCCTTTAATATCACTACTACTGACACTTTGACATAAGCATGAATTACTGTGCTATGCTTCATGTACCCAATATCAATAGGGTATGCATGATTTATTTTCACAGAACACCCATTACTTTAAATATCATCTTGTACCTGTGGCCTTACTGTTCACTTTCAGATTAAATAGTTAATAGCTTGTTTCAGCAGAAAATTCCCTATATATTCTTGAACTTTTTTATGAACTGTTGAGCTTAACTAATCTTGTAAGATAATTCCTGTCTAAGTCACTGTGAGAATGCTGGTGTTATAATACAGTTTGTTTTAGCAAGCCACAAACTGAAGAGGAAAGGGCAATGAGTTTTGAGTTACAGCAAAAAGAAATAAATGTTTGGTACCTATTTCTCAGATTCCAAAAATACATGAGACCATTCCACACAAATTTTCTTACTTAACATTTGTTAAGTACACTTTAACTTATGAATATTCATTTGAGAGGCAGAATCAGAGCCAGAGAGAGTGTGAGAGAGTACTTCCATCTGTTACTTCCTCAAGGCTTCTGTAATGACTGGGGCCGAGCAAAGGTTGAAGCTAGGAGTTAGTAACAAACTCCTATTCTCCCAGGTGGGAGGCAGGAATCCAGTCCCCTGAGGCATTGCCACTGCTTCCCAGTGTGCCCATTATGAGGCAGCTGGAACCAGCACTAGCATCTAGTGTTGAAATCAGATCAGCTGATACTGATCAGCTGATACACATGTCCGCCACAAGGCTAATGGCCTACCTGCCACCTTACCATCCTACCACTTGCATTTTAAATTTCACTCTCTGTTGTCTCTCTTTGTCTTAACCTCTGTCTCCTTTTCTTTTTTAACCTCTCACTGCCTTTCTGCTTCCATGTCTAATTTTCACCTTTCATTTTAAAATTACAGCTTAAAAAAAGATTTATTTTTATGGAAAGTCTGATATATGAAGAGGAGGAGAGACAGAGAGGAAGATCTTCCCTTAGCTGATTCACTCCCCAAGTGGTTGCAGCAGCGGGAGTTGCATCAATCCAAAGCCAGGAGCCAGGAGCCAGGAGCCTTGTTCAGTTCTTCCACTTAGGCTCTGGGTCCCAAGGCTTTGGGGCGTCCTCCTCTGCTTTCCCAGCTCACAAGCAGGCAGCTGGATGTGAAACGGTGCTTCCGGGATTAGAACCAGTGCCCATATGGGATCCTGGTGCTTTCAAGGTGAGGAGTTCAGTTGCTAGCCTACAACTCTGGGCCATAAAATTATACTTTTACATTCATTGATTCATCTAGAGAAATTTTTAGTTATTTCACTCAGCTTATGGACAATTACACTGAAATGCAAACATGTAAAACATGTTTTCAGTATGCTGATTCTCAAGGATCAGGAAATACCATCTTACAATGAAAAAGCCTGCAAGCATTGGCTTGTAATGCAGCTATTCCATATGAATGTCACTGATTCAGTGTATGAAAGATCTCTGTCCCTTGCCTACTCTGTGTAACTCTTGCCATTCATGTAAATAAATTAATCTTTTAAAAAAGTAAATATGTTTATAAAATATGAGTTTTAGGTATCCACTAACTCTGATTTTAAATTTTGCATCACATAAGAGTAAAAATGGCAAATTAATCATTTATTAATTATAAAATAAATTCTTAAATGAACAACACATTATTTAAAGAATATATGCATTGGCAGCCTGAATGGTTTTCTAGCAATTTTAGGTTATCAATTTTACATTAATTGCTAAAAATCATAGCATTATTTCATAGTTGTCATTGATATAAGTTATGCATTAATGATTTAATTATCTCACCAACTAGAATCTCATTGCAGCATGGAACTTTACAAGTATTTATTAATTTTCCTAAGAGGAAAATGTTTAAGATTTTTTTCACCAAAGGGAAGAGAAATGATGGACTAATAGATAGCAAGTGTGATTTTTTTTGTTTAATTTTTATTTTGAATTTTTGAATTTTATGGTACAATTTCATAGAGACTGGGATTTCCACTCCCCCAAACTCCCACACACCCCCGACTGATTTTCCCTACTTTGCTACAATAGTTTAGTCCTTCATAAGGAGTCATGATTCCATTAGTCTGCTATTTAAGTATGTCGTGAAATTGCTGGTACAGACAATGCCAGACGGTCCAGCATCCCATTGTCTGCACATTTCCAATAGTTTCACTGGGAGTTCTTTGATTTAGAAGCAGGGATACATGCTGCATTGTATCCTCACATCTGGATAAGAAGGTTTCTATTACTCCATCACTATACATTCGCTTAAATGAGAAGCCACAAAATTAGGTCAACAACAGGTATGCATTAGAACAACAGCAACAAGTATGATTTTTAAATCACAACAAAATCTGGTCTCTGCAAGTAAGACATACATTATTAGGATATAATATGCGGGAATAGGCGAAAGGGATAGTACTGTATATTTAAACATTTTAATTGAAAAATTAAAAGAAGTAAATATGTAACAGTTTGTATTACTATTTCAGAAAATATTCTGAAAACAATGGCCATGAACTAATGCAGGTTCATCTCAAAATATTCATAAAATAGTGAAATGTGCAAATGCAGACAATTTTCATGTGAAAATACATTTAGAATATATACCTTTTATGCCTGACATGGTGGCCTAGTGGCTAAAGTCCTTGCCTTGCATGAACTATGATCCCATATGGGCATCAGTTCATATCCTGGCTGCTCCACTTCCCATCCAGCTCCCTGCTTGTGGCCTAGTATGGCCCAGTCTTGGGACCCTGCACCTGTGTGGGAGACCAGGAAGAAGCTTCTGGCTTCTGGTTTCAGATAAGCTCAGCTTTGGCCATTGCAGCCATTTGGGGAGTGAATCAGCAGACAGAAGGGATAAATTCATACAGAAAATGTTATCTGATGACACAAATGATACATGGAAGGAAAGCAAAATACACCTAGCATTTATTTTATGATTATAATTTGAGATATGCTCCTAACCCTGGGTCAAAAAGGAAATAATGAAGAAATTTGCAATATAGTTTTATTAATTTCCCTGCAGGGTGTAGTTTATTAAGCAAAAGAAGAAAGTTTGAAGTTTTACATGCTTATATTCTTTAGAGACACTTATGTAGAATTAGGACACTCTGTATTTTTTTAAAGAATACTGATGGAAATATATTTTAAAATATGATCAAATCAAGTATTCACTAACAATACCATGATTGTATACTTATTCTCTATACTTTCATGGCCACAGTTCATGGTTCTCTGAAGACCCTGAAACATTTTCAGGAAACAGCAGAATCCAAAAAATTTCCTAGGCAGAACTAAAATAATTATTTGCTTTTTTTCACTTAACTAACAATTTTCCTCAGAATACAAAAAATAATTATGTTTAAACTGCTTAGTGCATTAGTACAGCTTGACTAGTGAACAGAAGCTAGTACCAAGTAGTCCTTAGTCAGTAATATTTTAATATACATGATCCATTTAATAGATATGATAAATGTGCATAAATCTGTGCATATGTACACATGTAGTAATCTCTTGAAAAACGGCTTCTAATCACAAGTCACTGATACATTAGTACATACTAAAGCAAAGCTTAAATATTTGATAGATAACTCTGCATTTCTTTTAATCTCCAAGACATAAAGTGACTGTTTTTCTTTTCGTCTGTAGGTTAACAGGATTCCATCTGCCACCACCCGTGACGAGTACCAAATCTGTGTTCTCACTACGTTTGACCAGTGATTTTGCAGTCAGTGCCCATGGGTTTAAAGTGTATTATGAAGGTAAGCGATGGTATTATGAAAGGACCATTGCCCAGTTCAATCTAGTTAAAAAGAGTTCTTCAAATGTGCAAAGGAATAAGAATCATGATTAAGAGAAACACTGTTCATCTGGTTATTTCAAGTCTTAATCCAGAGATCCATGACTTAGTAATCTTAATATTAAAAAGTGATAGAATTAGTAGACTTGAATGCTTCATATTATTGCTCCTAGACATAGGAAATTCCCTTGAATACTGAATCAGATCATAATTTGGGCATAATACCTACTCATCCTCTGCTTGGTCAATCTGCCAGAAAGAACCAACAATCTTTCTTTTTCATGAAGTTAAAAGTCAAGAAGAAAAAATACCAGAAAAAATACACTAATTGACATCTTCAATTTCTACATCAATTTTTTTTCAACATGACAAAGCCATGATCTCTAAACCACAGAGTAACATGTGCTTAATAATTGAGTGGTACCTCAAGTTCTCCAGAGGGTGTTAAAAAGCACAGAAATTTTATTTGTTTCTTGAAAGTGAAAACTTCTGATGTAATAAAATCTGTCCCTATGTGTTTCAGATAGAAATCACGGGTTTATAATTTCCTCCCTACATGATTGTAGAAACAAAATATTTACTTAGTTTAAGAAAGACACCTCCCCACTCATCTATGGAACTATTTCATATTTCAATTCTCCTACACAGGACCATATACCAGAATTCATCAGTCACTAAAAGTGTTGTCATAAAGACAAACACAAATGTTGTAGGGGCAGATATTTAATGAATCACACAATCAAAATGCATGTATGAACAGCATGTTAGACAATTAAAAATATCTATGAAACATAATCGTTACAGTATAACATTTTGCTTTGGGGAAAGATTGAAATAATTTTTTCATTACTATTTTTCACTAAGAAAATTGTTGAAAATGTTCATTGCTCTGTATCATAAATGATAACATATGCAGCACTTCAACACTATTTTCTACCTAGTGCAATTCTTAACTGTTATTTGTCTAACAGGAAAGAACAAGTTCAAAGACATACGTTCTTTCACTGTGATAGCAATAATCATTATTTACTAAGGTGTTTATATGTTTTCAGTGGTGGCAAGTTAATTCATAGTTTAAAGCACTACCAACACAAAAGGATTAGCCTTTAGTGTAAATTTTTGCAATATTGAAGGAGTAAATAATTCATTAACTTTCTACTTATGGTTCATCAATAGAAAATCTTTCTCTGTTCATCAACATATAAAGCTATTTTAGGGTAGCTTACTCTGAAAGTAATTACAATGTATATTAAAAATGGAGTAACATGGAAGGTGAATTATGATGCTGACATGTTTCCTGGTTTGGCTGTAAGTTTCAAAGTATTTATACTAAAATGTTTTTTATAACTTTCCTTTGTTTTATACATAAACGATGTTTAATTTCTGTCTACGTTTTCTGCAACATTAAATTGTTTCCACCTTTTTCTACTTTGTAGAAAATGAATTTATATATTTTCATGACATATAAAGGTATGTTTCAGAGGGCTGATGCTAAACATGATACTAGGCATCAGGGTTGCAGTAGCAGATTGGTGTTAGCCATCAAGTTGCAGAGTTTTCAGATACTGAATATTACATGTGTATTACTTTTCTATTCCTGCAATAACAAATTGTCAATATTCAGCAACTCATCTAAAGTATGCTATTTCATAGTTCCATGAATGAGAATTGTAGTGATCCTGCTGATTACTTTAGTCTGAGTCAGAAAACAAACAAATAATAATAGAAATATTATCAGATTGAGCTTTTATCTGAAGACTCTGGGGAAAAAATATACAGACTTTCCAGCATATTCTGCATATTAGCAAGATCTGGTTCCTTACAGTTGGAGATTGGAGATCATGATTTCTTTGTGTCTTTCAGTGAGGGCTACTCAAAGACTGCAGTTCTCTCCGCTTTGTGACTAGGCCCCACCTCTCAGAGCTACAAGTGGTTTACTGAATCCCACTCACACAAGTCATTGTTCTAATTTCCCCCACTAACATGATAGGGAATCTTCTTTTTTTTTGCCAGGTGCCACATGGATATGTATATCATTTGTAGACCAAATAGAATTATCAGTTTAAAATTTCAACCAACTTTTACAGTTACTAAATGTCGAGGCCTGCCTACGGTGTTCCTCACAGGGCCACGACAGATGATTTCTCTGGGCTTTTTAAGGCGATGGACAAAAGTCTCCTACCGCTGCTACCTTCTTCCTCCACACATCTCTGATTCTGGGTAGAACATTTTGAGCAGGGCAAACAATTGATAAGATCTGTTTTCTATAGAATTAATGGTAAGAAAGGATTGGCTAAAGAGAACACAAAATACATTTTGGCTCCTCCTGCCAGAAGTTATTTTATAATGCAGAATTCTTACACATTTTACTTGAAAAATTACATGACTAATTCTTACTAATTAATATCTTATTATAGACTATCTCATTATTTGGGGAACCACATACTGTGGAAATAAAATAGTCTGAGCATACATGTGCACATAAATAAATATGTTATCAATGTTGGCAAAACAGGAAAAGATTAAATTATACATTGGAGCTTTTTAAGTAGACAATTGTTAGAATGTACTTTATTTTAAGAATGATGAAAAAAAATTCCTAAAGTTCAAACTCACCCTTTGATTGATTGATTCAGTGATTTTGGCAAAGTGTAAATGATGTGATGTGCAATGTTTTATATATATGATATATATATAATAATATTCAATGTCTTTATTAAACGTAAGCAAATAGTATATGTAATGATTATCTTAGTATCTGGGATAATAATGAATAATCTCTCTGAAATATGTAAGAACTAAAGTGAACATTTGATATAATAATTAGAACCCAGAATTCCTGGGATTGAATCCCAGCTCTGCTCCTGATTCCAGCTTCCTGGTTATGTGCACCCTGGGAGGCAGCGGGTGATTTCCCATGTTCTTGGGTCCTTGCCAGTCACATTGGTGCTCTCATTGAGTTCCAGGCTCCTATATTTGGCCTGGCTCAGCCCTGAGTTCTGCAGATGTATAGGAAGTAAATATTAGCCAAAGATCTTTCACTCTCTGCCTTTGAATTACATGCTAAATAAAAATTTACAAAAATATGTAAGAATTATCTTCTAACACACTTCAAACACAAGGTGAATATTATGCCAAAATATCGTGGATGTATACAAATCAGTAAATGTTTACATTTAGGAAATTTGGAATTAACTTAATATGCACATTTCAATTTGAACATATAATAGCTTTGTTACCAGCATCACTAGTTATTACAATTTCTCAAGTGATTTCATTGTGCCAAGCACCATCACAGGTTTTACATTGCTTTTCCAACATAAAACTACATAAAACATTACCATGATCAAAATTTTAACTGACCTTACTATAAAAAATATTTAAATATACTAAGAATAACTGTATAAATTCTGAAGACTTGATCTAACAATGAACTATAAATCATTTATGTTTAAGATCTTTTTCAGCCACTGTTAGAATTGATTTATAAAATAGTCATAAGAATGGATATTAAATATTGTTATTTAAATGACTAATCTTTGTGCAATCCATCTGTTCTGCTTAGAACGTTATATTCACACTTGTCTAAATTAGCACAGTAATTTGTAACAATTTCATATAATTTTGCTGTTCACACAAAATCTGTATATGATGGTTGTTATATTTACTAGTACAAAACTAAAGGCTGGAACCATACTATTAACTTGATGTAGAAATTAATTTGTAAAATGTTCATTTTTTCCTCTCATCAAAATTTAGTAAGTTAATTCAGAAAGTATTTGTTCATCATTTGATTCTACTTTGGAATATTATAGAAAAGTAAATTAGAAATATTTTTTTCCATGTAAGCAGTTATCTGGTATCTTTTCTGTTGCTGTACATTTATGAAATATGGCCATATCACACACACATAACCATTGTGAACATCTGTTTTTATCAGAGGGAACACTTATATTACTTTTATTTTCTGGAAGATTGTTTAATATAAGAAAATAACATGAAATGGGTTGCCCACATTATTTGGACTGAAAGAGTTAAGCAATCCCATTCTTAGGAAGGATAACACAGAAATCTCAACATTGTCATAGGCATATCCATTTACAGTTCGAACCAAGAGGAGAATTGACACATTAACACATGCACCCAGGTGTGCAATGTTCTTGTAATCAGAAAGATCAAAACACTCACAAAAGTTAAGAAAATCACCTGCTCAGGACTGTCAGCTCTTCATGTGCAGGTCAGCGCTAGGGACTGAAATGAAGCTCAGAAGAGTTGTGCTGAAAGCGTATGTGGGAATTAGTTGAAGATACTTGTGAATAAACAGGAACCAGAAAAGCAATATTCTAAGGGACCCAGATGAAAGAACAAATGCCCTTTCACAGACATTGTGTCTAGAAGAGATCATACCCAGATTCTCAAGTGATAATGATACACAAATTAAAATGGTGTATCAGACATGCTGCTTTAATATGAATATATTATCCAGGCAACAACAATCCAAAAACTACTGACATTTTTAAATGTATTTCATAGATTTCTTTACATACATATTATCAATTACTGCAAAACTTCTTAGATTTTTATCTTATTGAAAATTAACAAGTTAGCCTCACACAGTTTCATGTTCAGGTATACATGAACAGAACAGAATACACAACACTACCAGGTCAGGGATGAGGAGCTTTCTTTAAAATAGCAAAAGAAATACTAAGAGTATCAAAAAGGTGTTTTCTTCCCAGAGCCTCATTCATACAGAGAATGGAAATGGCTAAGAGACCCCCATACATGGAAGGTTGTACAGGAATGAAGAATTCCAGTGTTAGAGCACCGGCATGCTTTATGATAGGTAGTAAGCAAACCTGCCCTTGTTCTGGTGGTAGATGATGCATACATACTGCTGCTGTGCGTTAGTAATTAGGCTCACAGGATGTAAAATAACACAGAGAATTGCTTCCCAATACACATTTACAGTGATCTTCCACAACATACAGAGATCAGCACCCCATGAGTGATTTTCAATAATATCTAAAAATTCCAAATCGAAACTTTGATTAGGTATTTTTAAATGAAGCTTGCCAGCATGAGTGGATGTAATCTAGAAATTTCAGTACTTTATGAGCCATAAATGGTCCTATTATTATCAGCACTATAAGAATCTACACATACTCTGATATCTTTAAAATACATTCTGAAAATGAGTGTCATTTCTTTTCTTCTCCTACATTTTATGCTTATGGGTGTTTGTTGTACTTCATGTGCAGTAATGTAGTTCACTATGATTTCGTTGTCTATATTACCAAATTCAATCACTTATCTGATCTTTTTGCATTATTTTTAAATTTTATAAAGGCTGTCATTTACATAAAAATTGAATAGATTTCCTAACAGACTTAGCACATATAGTAGAAAATCAAAATAATAAAAATTTGAAAATGAATTTATATAATTTATGAAGACATAATAGAATATTATCAAACTATGCAGAGAAAAACTTTGTAATATGAAAAGCTAAAGAAAAACATTGATTAGGCTGAATGAAATATGAAACATGCTGAATATAATAGAAATATATTTGACTAAAAGTCAAATATAATTATCTGAAACTTGATAATCTTAGGGTAAATAGGCCACTGTTTTCTCTGGTATGAAATTTATAAAATACATAAATTAAAAATGTACTTAACGTTCAGAGTATGTGAAAAACTACCTCTATCAAATTGATCGCTAATACAATTTTAATCGTTAGAAATATTATTGACTGATGGACAAGTAAATTTGACATAAGGATTTTCATGGTAACTATCTAGGAAAAAGAATATGAAATTGATGTAATTTAAAGAAAATTTTACCAAGAAATATCTCAGATATGAATTCATTTGAGAAGACAGTTTCCATTTTCTGGATGATTATTTTTGTGTAAAAACAACACAACTGTACAATTATTTTCCTGATTACATTTAGAGAAAAATTTGAGTTATTAAAAGAATGTTACCTTGAGAGATAAAAACCTTGTTAAACTGTAAATGAGAATTTTTGTCACCAATTTTGTGAATTTATTTTTTGTACTTTCAAAAACACCTATTTGTATGCAGTTTCAAATACTACACATTTTAAGTTAATTTTAGGAATTATTATCCAAGATTAGTAAGTTATATTGCATTTATTTTAAAATATCTTTAATTCTGACCCGATATTATTCCAGTTTTCTCTCTTGAGTTAAGTTGGTATAATTTTCATAGGAGGGTAAATAAGTTTGTTAACTGTTAGACACTGCAGGTTTATATTTTCTCAATAAGCCATGTACATCATTTCATTATTGGCTCTTTACAAAGACCATGAACTACATTTATCTATGACTGAAATGTCAAGGAGATATACTTAAAATTTTAATATGTATCCTTTTGTTGGTTAAGTAAAAAAAAAAATCATTTATGCCCAAAATCCATTTGCAATTGATAAATAAAATCCACTATTGTGCATGATCAATAAGAATTAGATGTAAGCATGTAAGAATTAGATGTATTTCTGTGTATTTAATACATGTATGTCAAACAGTGATAATGGCAATGTCTTCAAGAAATTTTAAATACTTATGTGACTTCTGAATTTTTAACTTCAATTTTAGTATTTGGATGATACCTGTTGAATAGTTTATATTACTCAGTTCATATTTTTCATTGCAATTTTTAAAATAGCTTCACTTTTTGTGTGTTCTAAGAACTTACCAGCAAATATTTAATTAAAAAATATTTTGAATCCTACTACTTTCACAGTTTTAACCATCCAGTCTCAGCTATGATCACCTCCCATGCCCCTGGATATTATGACACAGTTATATTAGATTCCTAAAACATTCTCTAGCAACCTTGCCTTCCCAACTCCCATGCAATCTGCAATAGCTCATAATACTTCTTTAGTCAAAACTATTTTATGCTCAAAGTTACCAGAATCAAAATTTAATACAAATATTTGCGCTCCACTTTTCAGAAAATGAACACCACTCTCTTTATTCACAATTGATTATATCAACAAGACCTGTGTTCCAAGCAGCAGAAAAGATGAAGAGAGGGAGAATGGGGCAAATAGACTTCTGAGATGTATTTCTAAAAACTCTGTTATTGCACTTCTGCTTAATCCATTGACCAGATTGCTGTTACAAGAAACTTGGCTGCATTTCACGCCAGGGAAGATAGTCTTTATGCTAGCTGTAAATGTAGACAGCTAAGAAAATACACTACTGTGCGTATGTAGCTAAAAGAGAACAGCTGGCAGTCTTATCACAATGTTAGACTACACCTTTATTCATGTAAAAATACTGTGATTGTACCGATAAAAATGGCATGGAACAATTAAGTTTTTTGCAGGCTGTCAGGCTGAGGTATCCTTACTAGATATTTGTTAGAGACCTTCCTCTGTTTCTCAATGTGAGCGTCACTCCACATGACAGTTTAGCAACACAGCCCCTGATTTCTTGGCAAATGAGTAATGGAGAGAGCATGACAGTTGGAATCTCTTGCAGTCTTTTTCTGACTTGTTGTCATCTGATACCTTCTGCCGTGTTTTATGTTATATTATTATTTTCCATGATATATTTTTAAGTTTGGAATTGTTTCCTCTTCTAAATCAGTTTTCAGATGAAATCACAGCACTAAATTGGACTCACATTCCCAAAACAGAGATTATGAGAAAATAAGGGATTGTGGTAACAAGCCTCTAAGTTGTAGAACAATTTACTACATAGAAAATGAAAGCTAATATTTATCACTAAAAATTTGATATAATCCATTTCTTTAGGTAATGTCTACAGGTTAAAATAATCAAGAAATAACATTATTAATTTACATATACACAGTTCAAATGGTTAGAAGTAGTTAACTCTGTAAATCAGGACTCAGGTGTGGGAAGGAAATAGGCCAGGGTTTATTGTTTTTTATGAAACTCTGACTTTCAAAGGCTTGCCTCACAATGCTAAAACCCCTATGATAAAATCCCTTCTTCTTCAAGGCTTTCAAAGCTTTGTGGGAACGTCTCAAAATTTAATTGCACTGCTTTACAGCATTGTAGCACTGCCACATGCAGTGCTCCTACAATTCTCTCATCTCCTTCGGCAGATGAGAGCAGTACAGATTCTGACACTGTCCTGAACACCAAAGAAAAGGACTTCCTGGGGAAAATATTGCATAACTGTGGTGAGAGACTAATTTTGTGTAAATTAATTCATAAGACATTGAATATTAAGATATTAAGCATTAAATCATTTGAGTGTCCCAACATTTAATAACTTTGTAAAGGAAAAACTTGGCACAGGCGTAAAAACTCAAGAAAGTGACACTCATAAACTGAAAAACAGTGAATTATCACTGAGAAAAAATGGCTTAGTTCTATCTACTTATGCATTTCAAAATACATGTTTAATCTCAAGATCAAGTGTTTGCATAAATACTTGGTGTTAGAAAATACTTAATAGGGACCTCAAAAAGGTTATAATTTGGTAGAACATTTCAAATGAAAACAATACTCTAACAGATTACAGTTCAGTTTCATATGTTTATTGGTATAAATAATTTTGCTACATAAATATTATTCAGAGCTACAAATAAAAAGCAAACATTATAGTTAAGTGACTTACAGATGGCTAGGGTGCTGCAGTCAGCTCAGAGCCTTGAAACCTTGAAATTGACTACATGACTGGCATTTACTCTACTGGTGAATTTTAAAAGGAAATCAGAACATTTTTTTTTAAAATAGCCTTTTGTGTTTTTCCCAGATGGCAAGATGTTAAGCATTTACCATTCCTAGGTCCTAAAAGGCCTCTACCCTACATGATGTTCTGCTGTACATGAATGTCAATCACTGCTTTCCATACTGAAGTGTTAATCCTAATCATATGGTGTTGTTAAAACACTGACACTTACTCCGTACATCTGGGTGAGGAACTGAGCATTTTCTTCTTCTCACTGAAAAGGCTCTTCTGTGGACTTCAAAATTTTATCCATTAGTTGTCCTTTGAATATTCTAAGAACTCAAATGGAGTGAGAAGTCAATATTGTAGCTCTGTTATGTTCAGGCTAACAACACACCATTCAGCCATTTGTGGGCAGAGCGACCCTGAATTCATGCCATAGAATGTGGGCAAGGTCCATCATGGGCAAGAAAATATAAAAGGTTCCTGTACCGCTGGGCCTCTTGGACAGTTGTATATTGACTGTTGCATTAACAATAAAATATATTGTAAGTTTATGGGTCTGTTTAAGCCGCCCTCATAAAGCATCAGTGACTTTCTGAGATTACAATCAAAGTTAATATACTCCAAGTTTTGAAGACCAGGAAGTCCAAGATCAAGATTCCTGCAGAATTGGGTATCAAGTAAGGCGGTTTTGTTTTGTTTTGTGTAGTGTTGATTTTCTATCCTGCAAATGTTTACCTTCTTAACATATCCTAAAATGACCTTTTCTCAGCATACTCAGGGAAAGCAAGAGTTAGACCAATAGTTAGAGTGAGAGTGTGTGAGAGAGACAGGCAGAGATAGACAGACAGACAGATAGATAGATAGATAGATAGATAGATAGATAGATAGATAGATATTATAGAGAAAGAGAATGAGGAGAGAGAGAAACCGAAACCGCCAATAGTGTACTTCTAGTCCACAGACCGGCAAGATCAAGACACCAGAAAACTCAATGTTCCATTTTGAGGCCTGAGTCAAAAACTGATGTTCCAGCTAGAAACAGACAAAAAAGAGGAGACTCCTGCTTTTCAACAGTGTTGGCCTTTTGTTTTATTCTGGTTTTCTATTAATGGAAAGATCTCACCCATATCAGTAGGGTAACCTTTATGTGGTCTATGAAGTTAAATATTAAGCTCTTTCATAATAATATTGGGTATCTTTAGAACCTTTGGAGTTAAAGTTTGTGTTGAGTTGCAAGTTTACCTCTGGCTAAAGGACACAGAAATACAGTTGGAAACAACTTCTAGGACTTGGACTTATCACATACCCGTGGTGGGTGCTAGCTGTAACCCTTCCGCAGAACACATGCGTGATTGCTGCTAAGCAATTGCTGAAGCTGAAAATTTGATTTCTTGAAGCATTGTGACTCCCTTATCTGATATTACAGTAATAGAACAGGAAAAAAGACTCAAAAATGAGCAAGGTGAGAAGTCCCCATAAATCTCATTGGTTAAATGGAAATGACATATTCAAGAATAAACCTATTCCGGCCCCAGAAAATGTGACTTTATATGAAAAGATGGCTGTACACCCTTTAAAGAAAGGTTTACTAACTACGTGAAGGAAACCAATGGCTAAACTGGGTTTACAATTCATAAAGTTTCACTGACCTGAATTATCAACAGTTCAGCTATCTGACACCCAGTAATATCCATTCATTGAATATAGGTTTTTATAGTCAACACTACATTGCAGAAATGAAAATAAATAAAGCTTCTATATTCATTTGAGAGAGTTTAAGATCTTTACTCTGGCCAATGTTCCCTTTGATGAACATTTTAAAATCAATACTCTTGGTCTATTTTCAGTGGCCTAGATATTTGTGATGGTGCTTAGAAAATCACAAACTTAACATGTTAAAAATTGAAGCAATGAACTTGGAAACAGCATGGCTATAAACAGAAGAATATATTTAACTCAAGTGAGACCCACTGAAATCAAGTTGCTGATTAAGCCTATGCCACTCAAGTTAAATACCACTTCAAACTAGATACATTATTGTACTACACATTGTACCACCTCCAGCACTGTGCATTGAACACAAAATAAATGACCTTGTTTTTGATACAAGGCTATTATTGCTTCATGTGTGACTCTTGCCAAAAGTGATTCATTTTATACTGAGAAAGACTATGCTTCATAGGTAAAATGTGCTCCATTGAATGCAAATTGACCGTATTGAATTTCTGACCTCTTCTCAGGGTTGTTGTTTGTTATTTCACCACTACTGACCAATCAATTGATTCCCACTCTGATATTATGGTGTTTGAAATTAATTCCTATTGTGCCCTTGGCTGCATAGAACATTTTCAATTAGACAATAGTGTACCCTTTATTGCAAAGGTCACTTAACAGAGAGATCGCCTCATGCTGACTGTTTGCTGGATAATGACCAAAACAACAGAGATAATGGATCATGTAGACCAACTCTGAGTAATTAAGATTATCCAAAGATCATTACTGAGCATGGGGTTTCTTTTGTTCCTTAACAGGAACCCCAGGCTACCCTGATTATTACGCATTCTGAACATTAGTCTGGTATAAAAAGAATTCTTACTAGACTAAAATACATTTTAGTTTGGTAGTGTAGATTCTCCTGTTTGACTGGCAAGACTGTACATTAGACATTTATTCTTGTAGAGTTTATTGCTTGTCTATTCCTCCTACTGTGACTCATATAGATAAAATGAGGAATATACATGCCTATAACTTTTTAAATGTATTCCATATCTCATAGGGTGATGGTGAAAAAGTGGAATTACAGATGATGGCATAGCTATTATGATAACTGAGGGAGAACAATCTAAATACCAGGAAGAAAACAAATTCATCTCCACTGGATGTACAGAAAGTAGCGAAGGGCATCAATGATTTCTTTCTTTCCAAACTTCCCTTGGAGCTTTGCTTTAGGAAGGAAGATGTATAGATGCATCTCTAGCAAATACTGTCACTAGTTTAAGTTTAAATGCTGAATGCTGGGAAATTCCTGCCAGAAAACTGACCATGATTTGAGTGCCCATATCTTAAGAAGTAGAGATAAGTCTACCAAAATAGCAAGGAGTTATCCCCAACTCCCCTTACCTTCCATTCTAAAAAGTCTGTGAATATTTCCTTTGCATTTTTCTACTCCATTTATTCGTTCTCCATCTAACTATTGCCTGGGGCAGAGGAATATCACCTGACATGGTCACACAGGATGGACCATGCACAATGACCAGATTCAGGTAGTTCGTTCCAAAGAAGGATCAGTTTTCCAAACTGAATAGGAGCCCAAAATATATCCGCCAATCTGAAGGTTTGCCCTCCAGTCACTTTGCTTCTTGCACAGAAGTTAGTCACTAATTTGTGCCCCAAAAACAGAAATAAAAGGATAACTTGTATCATAGTGAGAGCTGTAAGACTCCTCCATGTTTAAAATAGAATTATTTGGAACTTGTAAGGCTGTCAAATTATTCTCAAATCACTGCATAGGATCTTTATAAATGTTAAAGTTGCCTTAGATTTCCTCTTTGAAGATTAAGGTAGAAGCTACGTGATCACTAAGCCATTTTATTGTACCTGAAATAATGCTTAAGGCCTGGTGGAAATTGTGATACAGGAATTTCAGGAGGAGAAGTCCTAGATTTCCCAAGGCTATGAAATTTAAGAAATCTTGTCAAATCAATCAAGTTGGGAGCCTTAATTGGCATGGTTAATATCAACTGCGAGGCTTGCCGTCTTCTTTATGTTTGGTTCCCTATTGTTACAGAATTTGATTAAAATCTATGTGGCCAAAAAAAACAGATTTAATTTGCTTGTCATAAGATTAATTTGACTGAATTCAATATAATAATGAAAATTTTCAGGAAGCTAAATACATTATAGAAATGAAGAGTAGGTAATGTTGAGAAATAATTAAGCACTGGATATTTCACATACTCCACATGTTAGATTAGTAGTATTTATCATCTTTATTTCAATTTGTCATTTCAATATTTTTTTGTAGTTAAGGAATTTGGAATTTAGAGAGGTGATCCTCATCTTGTTCAAAGGGAAAGTGTGCTTATTGTCTATTATTAAAGATTCCAATTATCTTAGCTCAGGGCTACTCTACTCTAATGATCCTGTCCACTACATGTACAGGTGTCAGCTAAATCTGTTTATATCATCCTGTGGAAAATGGGGTTTAGGAAACCGATATGAGGAAATGATTAAATTCTAGCTATTTCCATTGATGTGATGGCAGTCTGTTATTTGGCTCTGAGAATCTGACTTCTTTAAGCATGTGTAATAATACTTTGCCACATCAGCACCCACAGTAGGGTACTGGTTCAAGTCCTGGTTACACAGCTTCAGATACAGCATTTTGCTAATGCACCTGGGAAGGTAAAACTGCATGTTTTCATAATACAAAACATCTTAATCTTTGATCATTGTGTTTCCTTGAAAACAACACACAGTTGAGTGTTTTTAATTTTCCCATCTGCCTTTGTCTTTGTTTTAATTTTTACAGGGCATTTTCAGTTAATTTAACTATCTACATAGTGGAGTTAACATCCACTATCTTACACTAAACATCATGCCCCATTATCCTAAATATAAACAACTATGAAAACTTCACACAGTCAATACATATAACATTTGTAGTAACTTTGAAGTGAATTTATTATTGAAATGTTTGCAGGATTTCTGAGAATAATCTTAAAATTTAATGGGTTGAATGGGTTTTCTTTTTGTTTTACACAAATGATTTTCCATTTTTGATTCTTTTGAATCATAAATGTTGCCTTTTTTCCATTCAATTTCGAAATTATCTTCTATATTATTTGTTATTTCCATCCCTTTGCTAATTAGTATACTATTTTATACATTAAAGGTTTATTTTAAATTTAGAAAACTACATGTTTAGTTTCTCAACATATTTTGTGTCCTTAAAAGATTCACATTTTTGCTATTTATCAAAGAACTTATTGAAAATAATACAAAGCTTTTCACCTGCATAATATGATTTCTTCAACCTGAGATTTTTAGAGAGAAATAAATGATATATTAATTCAAATGTCAAAATAATTTTCAGTTTATGTGAATTACCAGTTAACATGAGTTCAGGTGAATATGACTTAGCAATTTAATATTACAATGTCAATTATAATGCTGCCAATTATTTTTACAGTAATTTCATTTTTGAAATAGGACTGTGAAAGTTTCAAAAACCACACAGAAATAATTTAAGAGCATGTAAGAATCAATCATTAATTAAAATACACAGAATATATTTTTCTTTAAAATATTTATTAGACTATGTTGTTTATTAAGAAAGCAGAGAGGTTTGGCACAACGACTTAAATGCCTAATGCTCAGCCTACAAACACCACTCTCCAAAATGGGCTCCGATTTGTGACTTGGCTACTGCACTTCCCATCCCCATTTGTAACCTAGGAAAGCAGAAGAGGATGGCCCAAGGCTTTGGAACCCTGCACCTGCCTGGGAGTAATGGAGGAGGCTCCTGACTTCAGATAGGCTCAGTTCCAGCCATTGCAGCCATTTGGAGAGTGAAACAGTGGATAGGCAATTTTTCTCAGTGTCTCTTCATTCTGTAAATATGCTTTTCGAATAAATATAAATAAATCCTTTTTTTTGAAAAGATTTATTTTATTTTTATTGGAAAGGCAGATATACAGAGAGGAGAGACAGAGAGGAAGATCTTCCATCCGATGATTCACTCCCCAAGTGAGCGCAATGGCCGATGCTAAGACAATCCGAAGCCAGGAGCCTCTTCCGGGCCTCCCACACGGGTGCAGGGTCCCAAAGCTTTGGGCTGTCCTTGACTGCTTTCCCAGGCCACAGGCAGGGAGCTGGAAGGGAAGTGGGGCTGCCAGGATTAGAACCGTCGCCGATATGGGACTTCTGGTGTGCAAGGCGAGGACCTTAACCACTTGCGCCATTGCGCCAGACCCAATAAATCCTTTTAAAAAGGAAAGGCCAGGAGACAAAGAAGCCTGAGATTTAAAAAAAAAAAAAAAAAATGATAGCGTGAAAGAGAGCAAGGGAGAGCACTGAGCTTCTGTCTGCTGATTTACTTGCCAATGGCCTCAACCTGAGTTCTGCCAGAGTTAAGCCCAGTGCAAAAAATCATAAAGTTGGTCTCCACATGGGTGCCTGGAACCTCCTGCCTGCCAGCATGTACAATATTAAAATCTGATATGGCAGCAGAGCAGGTCTCGAACTCAAGCACTGTGATTTGGGATATTGACGCCCCAAGTGGCACCTTTACCACTATACCAAATGCCCACTCCTGTATCTTAGCTGTTTGGATTATAATCTCTAACTAGACCTTAATCTTTTGAAGTCATTTATTTATTTGAAAGACTTACAAAGAATGAGGAAGTGAAAGAGAGAGGGAGAGAATCTTTCATAAGCTGGTTCACTCTTTAAAAGGCTACACCAGGCAGATCTGAAGACAGACTGAAGGCAAAAGTTCAGAGCTTCTGCTGTGTTTCCGATATGGTGCAGAGGCTCAAACACTTGAGCCATTCCACGCTGCTTTCCTAGGCAGTCAGGAAGCTTGATTGGAAGTGGAGCATCCAGGATTTGAAAGGAGACCCATACGGATGCCAGTGTTACAGATGGTCCCTTCACCCACCTCTGACATTTTAAAGCATTGCAAGGGAGATAGTAAAAGAATTAAAAAAAAAAAATTGTCCCACCTACATAAAACAAAAAATGTTACGAAACATTAAATCTGTTGCAGTTGGAAACACTTTTGTGGGAGGAACATTTACAATAGAGTATACAGACTGTTTCCTTTTTGTGCTTTACTTTAAGTTCAGTTTTCATGAAAGTGCTATTCATAAGAGAGCCAGTGAAACAACAGATTGCATTATAGGTGACCAAATATCATGGGTAAGCCAAGGTATTCGATTATTTTAATAGTTATTGTGTGACACACTGGATTTTGCTTCAATCATGAGATTTGGTTTTGATTTCGGAACAAATTATCTATTTTTTATTTTAATAGGAGCACTACAAAATACAAAATTTCACTTTTACTGCTTGCAGTTTTATGATCAGTTTGTTTAGATACTTGGTATTCAAAATACAGTCCAGGAAAACAGTAGCATTGTTATCCAATGGGGATTAGAGTTGAAAGCATTAGGCCTTACCACAGATTTACTAATTGAGATTATGTAACTTAACATAATAGTTATGTTAAATACTCTGCTATGTACACTAAAATATGGGAAATACAACTAGACTAAATTTAAAGATATCACTAATCACTGAAAAAGTTAAAAAAAATCAAAATGATGTGTCTTTTAACATTAACTAAACAAAAAGTTTAAGCGTTGTTTTCTCTAAATTGCTTCTCATATATTTGATGATCAAAATCAAATCTTAAATATTTTTAAGTTTTACAACAGCAAATTTATGAAATACACATTTCTCCCAACTGAATAACCAATTTCAGTAAAAGCTGATGGATATTAAACAGTAGTACATTTAGTTGCATATAAGTCCTTTAAAACTTAGTGAAATTTAAAGTAACTTTAAATAAGATTTAAAAAATATGAAAAATTATGATTTTAGTACAAATGCACATCATTTCAGATTTCAAATTTTTGTGGAGATTTATTTAAATCATGTGCTTCATACCAACAGTCCTGGCATCTCTGCTTCTGATGCAACGTCCCACTCATATGCTTGGACACTGGTAGATGATGGCCAAGTGGCTTGATACCTCCCAATCATGCTGTTGACAAAGATGGAGTGCTCTTGGTCCATTTAGAGAGAGAACCAATGAAGGCAAGAAATCTTTCTCTTTATTTCTCTCTGCCTATCCCTTAGTCACTGATGGTCTCTGTACTTCAAATAGAAAATAATACATGATCCATTAAAATTAGATGTGGCTGGTGTATAGCTACAATTTTAGATTAAATAATTACTTGTACTGACTATTAAAAGTAATATAATATTAAATATGAATACCTAGGGATTACATTCAAATAGTGGACAATTTTGTCCACTACATCTACATGTTCTGTTTCCATGTTAAATCAGTAGTTAATATAACTACCTTGTTTAAGGAAAAAGTACTTCCTCTATCTTATTTCAGAGATCTGCTTTCAATCTGCTTTTCATCTTTTTTGGTTTTCCAAGACATTGCTATTTTCTGTCTGTATCAGAATGTATTTTTATGAAGAAAAATACTTCTGTACAGTCTCTTTATACTACAACTCTTGCCCTTATAATCGGAATAAAGTGTTAGCTGTCTGAAAAGAAAGGTTCCAAAGAAATTCTTGATGAAATTAGAAGTGATCATCTTGATGATGACTGAAACCAGTAAGATGAAACTTAATCTGTTTTCATTTTGAAAATTATTTCCACCATAGAATACTTGAGATACCACTTCCAAAACAGTATAAATAATTCTTAAAACTTTAGTATAGTTCACTCAAATGTGAATATTTTTATCTTTTAAGTTGTCATTATGCAATTTGAAAAACATATATCCATGGGCCTGTCACGGAGGCCAAGTGGCTAAATTCCTCACCTTTCATCCGCTGGGATCCCATATGGGCACCAGTTCCTATCCCAGCTGCTCCATTTCCCTTCCAGCTCCCTGCTTGTGACCTGGGAAAGCATTACAGGATGGTCCAAAGCCTTGGGATGCTGCACTCATGTGAGAGACCCAGAAGAAGCTCCTGAATCCTGGCTTCTGATTGGTGCAGCAATAGCCATTGCAGCACTTGGGGAGTGAACCAACAGATGGAAGATTTTTCCCTCTGTAAATCTGACTTTCCAATAAAAATAAATAAATCTTTATAAAAGATATATGTCCATATGCCAATGCTTTCAATTATTAAATTATCCTTGAGTTATTAATTCATATACAAATTAAAGTTTATAAAGACAAAGACATGTGCTTATATATGCAAAATAAAATGAACTATTGACAATCAAGATCTAACTGTAGGGATAAGACAAAATAATTTATACTTTGATTAAATAAGTATTAACTTATTGAAAAACTATAATGCTAAGAGTTAGGAAATAGTCATAA